>NC_082717.1:52418217-53729043 GCF_030144855.1 Hypanus sabinus | reverse complement strand
GTAAGACAATTCAGAATTGTTCACTATAGTTCCAAACACTCAAGTTTGGAGATGCCAGAAACTGCTCTGAGTGAAGATTTCACTACTTCAAGTGAGGAACTACAAAGAATTTGAAGATATTGACAATCATCTTGAATGTTACATTGAAAATGAAGATTTGAAGGATGCATTGTTGATAACATTCTATGAAGGCAGTCTTTTATTTGTACTAAATGATTTTGTTTATTTACAGTCAATCTAAAGATCATGGCAGTGTACACTCGATCATTGGATGAATTCCTCCATCGATAACTATTAGGAACTGATATAGTACTGTAGTAGTATTGGTAGTGTTCTAATTTATTCTGTATTTTAATACATAATTTGTATCAGTTAAATGGTAGTTTGTCTTTTTTTTTAAAAAATACCATTTTAACTATTTCCATGAAACCTCTGCTAATTGAGGGAGCCACTTAATTGGGCAAAAAGTACTGATCCTGACTTGTCTCAAGTAACCAGTGTACAAGAAATCCAACTCCCTGGGGTTTCCCAACATGTGATACAGCTCTTATGCCAATTTTCAACAAACCCACCTCATAAAGAGAACTTCATTATAACCATATAACAATTACAGCATGGAAACAGGCCAACTCGGCCCTTCTAGTCCATGTCGAACGCTTACTCTCACCTATTCCCACCTACCTGCACTGAGCCCATAACCCTCCATTCCTTTCCTGTCCATATACCGATCCAATTTTACTTCAAATTACAATATCGAACCTGCCCCTACCACTTCTACTGGAAGCTCATTCCACACAGCTACCACTCTCTGAGTGAAGAAATTCATCCTCGTGTTACCCCTAAATTTTTGCTCCTTAACTCTCAACTCATGTCCTCTTGTTTGAATCTCCCCCATTTACAATTGAAAAAGCCTATTCACGTCAACTCTATCTATCCCCCTCATAATTTCAAATACGTCTATCAATGAGGAAACACATTGCATGACTAAAGAGGTTAAGATATGAAAAAAATGCCTGAAAATATCTAAGATTATGGATCTGGCTTTTAACTGCTTGTAGAGACGTGCGTACAGTATATTTGTTTTATACTATGGTCATGCAAAGCATGAAAGTGTGAACATATGGCCAAAAGTTTGCTTTATATTTGTATCACACACCTCCTTTAGATTGTTTTTGAATCTACCAAAAAATGGCAAAATTATGCAAAAGATCCTTTAAAGATTTCACTTAATGATAAATGGAACAAATAACTAATGATACATTTATAATAGATATTGGGCTATTCTAATATTGCTTGGTATATGAAACTTCTATTCTGTTTAAACAAGTGTTTGCCTTTCTGACTCCCTTTTCAGTTCAATTTCACTATAACAAAACAAATTTCACAGCACAAATTAAAATTGATGGGTTTAAAAGTCAGTAACAGCATGGATCCAAACACTCTTGTTTTTCCAGAATGGGGGAAATGAAGCAATGCCCTGAGGATTAGTGTTCAGGCAAAGGACCATTGTAATATACATTAATGGCCTGGACGTATGTACAGGCACTACTTCAAATTCTGCAGATGAGGATAAATTCAAATGTAGTAACTACTGAAGCATTCTGAATTCAGGAGGATCAGACAAGAGGAAACACATAACAGATCAAACATTATATAACAAAATGGGAAGTGATGCACTTTTGTAGGAGTGATTGAACCACATCAGCTAAATGTTAAAGGGAGCACAAGAACTCAGACTTCCAAATGGCTACACACAAATATTTGAAGATACACTGGATTCTGGTTAATTGGGACAGATCAGGACCAGTACATTTTGGCCCAATTAACAGCTGCTCCAGACTATAGTACTGTACAACTGTCCATTACTTCGTCATGAATTCATCCTAAGTACATACGCTGCCATGTTTTGATTGACTGTGATTGAATGCAGGCACTGCTGCAGCTTATGGACTACCTTCTTAAAATGCTATTGACAATCTTATCTTTCAAATCTTCATTTTCATTGCAACATACAAGATGATTGGAAATACCTTCAAATTCTTTGTAGTTTCTATTTATTGAAGCAGTGAAATTGCTTCATTTTTACTCCCAGCCATTTCCAGCATCTCCAAGCCTGAATGTTTGAAACTCTTACGAGCAAAACAGTTCTGGGTTGTCTTACTGCTTATTCCTTGGCAACTGACAACGTCAAAATTAATATCACTGCTTCTTGAACAGAAATACATGTAACGGATGCAATTTAAAAACTGTTCACTCTAAACATGGTGTCGTGTTTAACAAACATTCTAATCCATCCCACTGAAGTTAGTTAGAAACTAACAGCCTCCTGGCCTTACTAAGCAGCATAGCATCCCAAATAAAGAAAGGGAATCCTGGTTATTTTCTTGATTAGTTTTTGTTCTTTACGAGTTGTCCAAAATAAGTGATTGCCCTGATTAACAGATAGCCCCAATAACAGGAATCCACTGTGTAAGGGAAACTGAGAAAACTAAAAAAAAAGCTGGATACAACAATAGAATAGTTTTGCTAAATCTCTGCCAGACAGGTTTTATTTGTAACACAGTAAGTGAGCACAGAAGCAGTTTGTATTAGGCTAAAGGTATTCCAGTTCAATTCACAGACTGGCAAAACTGAGATTATTTTCCTTAGAGCAGAGAAAGGAAAATTTACTAAACATGTTCAAAAATTATTTGTTAAAGTAAATAAGAAGAAACATTTCCAGTGGGAGAAACAATGACAATCAGAGGATACAGAGTTGGGATAATAAACAAAATTACAACAAACATGGAAATTTGTTCAGTAAAACCAATCAGAATTTAGAATGAACTGTTCAAAAGTGCAGTGGAAATAAACTCAATTTTAAATTCAAGTTCATTAACAGCTTGAAAGGTTAAGACATTCCAGGAAAATGAGGAAAGGAGATGGATAACATACTAAAGTGTACACTTGTGCTACATTATTCAATGATTAAAGATCAAGTTAGAAAAAGATGTAACATTTAATCAAAATATCACTATTGTACACCCTACGAAATCAGATAAATTCAGAACAGTGTAAGTACTGCCAAAACCATATTATGAAGCAAAGCAGACATCAAGGAAGAGGACAGCAATAGATCATTGTTTATTCCCGCATTTACTGTCCTGTTGTACCTTACAGAACACAAGAAAATAAGACCAGGAGTAAGCCACAGGGCCCCTCAAGCCTGCTCTGCAATTCAATTCGACCATGGCTGCTTCATGCTGTTCTCATAGTTCTTTTGAGCCTGTTTCCCAAAACACTCCACTGCTCAATTGTTCAAATATGTATCTGTCTGCTTTAAACATGGCTGATGATCTACCTCCAGCACCCTAGCTGACAAGTGAATTTCATTGATTTCTTACCATATGAGAGGAAACTTTCACACACTTCAGCTACAAAATCAGGGACCGATCATACAAAAGTATGTCTCCTTGTTAGTAGCTCTCCCATTTGTGAGAACACCTGATCTGTCAAGTCCCTTTAGGATCTTGTATGCTTGAAACTGTAAGGATATTCTATTTTATTATTTCCTTTTTGTGTTCTATAAGTCCAATAGGACAGTAAATGGAGGAAGTAAACAAATATCTATTGCTGTCCTGCCGAAGGATTTCAGCCCAAAATGTCAACTATACTCTTTTCCATTGATGTTGCCTGGCCTGCTGAGTTCCTTCAGCACTTTGTGTATGTTGCTCAGATTTCTAGCATCTGCAGATTTTTTCTTGTTTGTGATTGGAATACAAACTCAAACTGCCCTGACTTCTGATAAGACAATAATCTCATCACAGTAAATAGTTTGATCAATCTCCCTTGAACTGCCTCCAACGCTATTGTTTTGTCAGGTAAAGGGAACAAATCTGCACAGTACTCCAGGTGTGCCTCAAAACTCCAGGTGAATCTCAAATCCCTTCATAATAAGTGCAAACACAGCATTTGCCTTTCTCAAGTACTTGTTGGGCCTACCTACTAATTTGTGATTTCACTTGTGTCCTCCCTCCAATTAATCTGTGTGACAGGTAACACAAGCATTAATTGTACAATTAAGGATTATTTCTGAGTAAACTAATTCTGATCATAAACTGGCATATGCAGCAATAACCTTTGATGAAACTGAACTTTGAAATTTCCATCTGATATATAATGAAGGGACTTTTAGGAATTATATACAATTATGTCAAATTTAATTTCTTTGTGAACCCCTTTGAAAACTCTCTCAAAACATTATATTAAGTTCCAGAGAATGTGAAAATTGGCCCTTAAGATGTCAGACTGTCTTTAAATTAACAGGATACAAAAGACAGCTGGAACCATTTAGGTCATTTCAAATTACAGCACCACATGAATCCTAATAAATTGCAATTTTGCGACCTTAAATCCAAAGTACAGCAAGTTAGAAATTCTGAATTTTAATAGAGATGATTGTGAACAATTCAGTGAAGCGGATATATTTAGAGAATGAATTGGTGCATTGAAATGCAATAACTCATGATTGTGAATTATACTATAAAGTGGCCTGCAGCTACTACTATAGCACTTTCTGAATATCCTTTCTTCATCTAACCCTACATTCTTCATTATTCCACTGATTGAATTCTGACAAACAGGACATAATCATTCTCAAAACAAAATACACAAACTTCCGCCACAGAACAATAGACCACCAGAACTTTGTGCAAAATTTCCATGCAGTCCCTTCCATTTCCCATTTGAAAAAAAATGAACCATAGCATTTAAACTTGAGCATGTCCGGCCATAAATTAACCACTTCCACTTGAAATGCCTGATAAAAAAGTTCTTGTTGCAGGCAGATCGTACTCAAGTTCTAAATTGCTAAACCACATCATCTTGGATAAAAGACATTACAGTTCTTGTACATTTGGTGATTATAAAAGATAGTTTTATTGTATTAACCAGGAACCAAAACAAACCTTATTTTGATTGTGAAACCAGGATAAATGATGCATTTCCATGATGTCCCAAGTAAACTCATACTTCAGGTGAAGAGACAAAATAAAAGTTGTAAGACTGACTAAGTGATTTTTGTACCTGTTCTGATTCAAGTATAATAACGTCAACCCTCATATTTCACTTCATTTCTTTTTTTGACCATTTCCCATAATGTATTTAGATTATGCAGTACTAGGCATCGCTGCAATTTGTCTAAATATGGGAGTCCAACTATTTGCCCAAAAAGAATTTCCACTAACTCGTGTATTTTAAACCTTAGGATCTATGTCAACTTTCCAGCATTAAAGCAATGCATTTTCTATTAGTCAAGTTTATTTAACTACATACATATACAGCTGTCCCCCCCCTTTACAAAGGTACAGCATTCCTATGAAACCTTTCTTAAGCCGAAATGACGTAAACTGACGAACCATTAATTTATATGGGAAAAATTTTTCGTAAAAGCGAAAATCCTCTTTGTAATGCAAAAACAGGTTACTAATGTAGGTCTTTTGGAAAAGCGAAGCGGCGTAAAGTGAACATTCGTAAAGCGAGGGACACCTGTATATAATTACATAGCCATATAATGTTTATAGAAATGAGATGACGTTTCTTTGAAGCAGGGTGTAAAGCACATAACACACATATGAAGACAAGGTTAAAATCTACACATAGATAACAAAAATGCATTAATATTAAATATAGTAAGGTGCAGAACAGAAGAAAGGCCAAGATCACTCAACCTATTCTCATAAGGCATGCTCCCCAATCCAGGCAACATCCTTGTAAATCTCCTCTGCACTCTTTCTATAGTTTCCACATCCTTCCTATAAGTGAGGCGACCAGAACCAGGGTCCTATACAGCTGCAACATTACCTCTCGGCTCCTAAACTCAATCTCATGATATGCTTTCTTAACCATAGAGTCAACCTGCGCAGCAACTTTGAGTGTCCTATGGACTCAGACCGCAACATCCCTCTGATCCTCCACACTGCTAAGAGCCATACCATTATTGTCATCATATTTGCCCTACCAACATGAACCACCTCACATTTATCTGGGTTGAACTCCATCTGCCACTTCTCAGCCCAGTTTTGCATCCTATCAATGTCCCGCTGTAACCTCTGACAGCCCTCCACACTATGGGCCAAATGGTCGACTTCTGCTCCTTTGTCTTATGGTCTATCCACAATACCCCCAACATTTGTGTCATCAGCAAATTTACTAACCCATCCCTCCACTTCTTCATCCAGGTCATTTATAAAAAATCACGAACAGTAGGGGGTCCCAGAACAGATCCCTGAGGCACACCACTGGTGACCGACCTCCATGCAGAATATGACCCATCTACAACCACTCTTTGCCTTCTGTGCGCAAGCCAGTTCAGGATCCACAAAGCAATGTTCCCTTGGATCCCATGCCTCCTTACTTTCTTAATAAGCCTTGCATGGGGTACTTTGTCAAATGCCTTGCTGAAATCCATATACACAACATCTATGGCTCTACCTTCATCAATGTGTTTCCTCACATCCTCAATCAGGCTTGTAAGGCATGACCTGCCTTTGACAAAGCCATGCTGACTATTCCTCATCATATTATGCCTCTCAAAATGTTCATAAATCCTGCTTCTCAGGATCTGCTCCATCAACTTACCAACCACTGAAGTAAGACTCACTTGTCTAAATTTCCTGGGCTATTTCTACTTCCTTTCTTGAATGATGGAACAACATCCGCAACCCTCCAATCCTCCAGAACTTCTCCCATCCCCATTGATGATGGAAAGATCATTGCCAGAGGCTCAGCAATCTCCTCCCTTGCCTCCCACAGTAGCCTGGGGTACATCTCATCTGGACCCGGTGATTTATCCAACTTGATGCTTTCCAAAAGCTCCAGCACATCCTCTTTCTTAATATCTACATGCTTAAGCTTTTCAGTCTGCTGTACGTCATCCCTACAATCACCAAGATCCTTTTCTGTAGTGAATACTTAAGTACTCATTAAGTACCTCTGATATCTCCTCCAGCTCCATACACAATTTTCCACTGTCACACTTGATTGGTCCTATTCTCTCACATCTTATCCTCTTGCTCTTCACATACTTGTAGTATGCCTTCAGGTTTTCCTTAATCCTGTCTGCCAAGGCCTTCTCACAGCCTCTTCTGATTCTCCTAATTTCTTTACTAATCTCCTTCCTGCTAGCCTTATAATCTTCTAGATCTCTACCATTACCTAGTTTTTTGCACCTTTCATAAGCTCTTTTCTTCTTGATTAGATTTACAAAAGCCTTTGGATACCACAGTTCCCGTACCCTACCATCCTTTCCCTGTCTCAGTGGAATGCACCACATGAAGAACTCCACGCAAATATCCCCTGAACATTTGCTGCATTTCTTCCATACATTTCTCTGAGAACATTTGTTCTCAATTTATGCTTCCAAATTCCTGTCTGATAGCCTCATATTTCCCCTTATTCCAATTAAATGCTTTCCTAACTTGTCTGATCCTATCCCTCTCCAATGCTGTGGTAAAGGAGATAGAACTGTGATCACCATCTCCAAAATGCTTTCTCACTGAGAGATCTGACACCTGACCAGGTTAATTTCCCAAATCCAGATCAAGTACAGCCTCTCCTCTTGCAGGCTTATCTACATATTGTGTCAAGAAACCTTCTTGAGCACACCTAATAAACTCCACCCCATCTAAAGCCCTTGCTCTAGGGACATGCCAATTGATATTTGGGAAATTAATATCTCCACCACGACAACCCTGTTATTATTACACCTTTCCAGAATCTGTCTCCCTATCTGCTTCTCGATGTCCCTGTTACTATTGGGTGGTCTATAAAAAACACTCAGTAGAGTTACTGACCTCTTCCGGTTCCTAACTTCGACCCACAGAGACTCCATAGACAATCCCTCCGTGTCTTCCTCCTTTTCCACAGCCATGACACTATCTCTGATCAACAATGCCACGCCCCCACCCCTTTTGCCTCCATCCCTGACCTTTCTGAAACATCTAAAGTAGCAGTAGAAACTGCTAAAGAAATGTTCTTTTACTGTAGTTTTTGTTCCCATATAAATTAATCTAATATTATCTGTGGAAAAATCTACCTGACATATTAACCTATCCACACTGTCTCAATATCCCTCTAAATCCCCTTTCTGCCTGGAACTTTGCTACATAGTTTACCATAAACGAATTAAGATGGTCCTGTTGAACCACAGCAATTTGTTGCAGGCTACTTACAAAACTTCGAAATATACCTCTTCTGAATTACTCCCACTGAAATCTACAGCCTGTAATTTCCCTTTAAGCAACATTCATTGGAACTGTCATAACGAACAAGTGACTTGATTATCTTCTGAAGGACTCGGTGGACTTAACTCTCAAGCAGGCAGGTAAAGCTGACCAGGGTACATTGCTGTGGCTAGAAGAAGAGGGGAGGACTCCGAGCAAGAGTGAAACACCAAGTGACAAAAGCTCCTCTAGCCAGCATTTTGTTAGCAATTGTTCAGTCCCTGGTGAACAAGATTGAGGACCTAAGACCAAGATTGCTGTATCAAAGGGAAATGTGGAAATTCAGTGTTCTTCTGTGTTTTATGAAGACATAGCTCACTCTGGTTATGCCAGATACATTGGTAAGACCTGAAAGCTGCTCGATACACAGGATGGACCAGACTGCTAATTCAGAGAAGGCAAAAGGTTGGGGGGGGGGGGGGGGGGTTGTGTTTCCTGATACACTCTTTGTGGTGCTCAGACATGATGGTCTTGTTGCACTCTTGTTCCACCCCCAACCTGGAACATCTAATGATTAAGTGCTCTTAGATTTGATTGTTTCATTTTAATTGTCAATTTCTTTGCAGCTTAACAATCAATTATTTGCATGTATTTTAAATAGCCTTTATATACCTAACAGTTTAATACACCTCTACTGGCTATACAAAATATAATTTGGAAGCCTCTTAGCTTCTTTGTTCTTTCATTAATTGGCCTATATTTTCTCATTGGTTAATTTTATTCAATATCAAATTAGTATTTTCTAATTGGATTATTATTTATGTAATTTTCTAATCTATTGGGTATAAAATTGCTGTTTTATGCTAGCCGCCATCTTTAGATCCTCTCTTCTTCAAGTTCACTTTATTCTATCAACTTTTAATAAAATAACTCTGAAGTGACAAGTTTTATGCCCCGTTCTTGACTTCTAAATAAATCTAGCATTTAAACACTGGAATCGAACAGTGTCAACTGTTCTTCTCCATGACCCTGACCTCAAATTACATATTGCCAAAAGTCAACATTAATAAGTCATTCAAAATATTAAACGCTGTCATCTCCAAACAAGAAACAGCCCACTCTGGCGCATTTCTACTCATAGTTGGGGACTTCAATCAGTATTGTTTGAAGAAATCTCTGCCCAAGTATCATCAGCATACAACCTGTAGCACCAGAGGTTCCAAAAACATTCAATCACAGCTATACTATGATAAAGAATGCCTACTGTTCCATGCTTAGACAACATTTCTGGAAATCAAATCATGTGGCTATCCTTCTCCTACTTAGAGACTAAAGAGCAAGCCTCCAGTTACAAGGACAACAAAGAAGTGGACACAGGAGGCTACAGGATTGCTTTGAGTCTATGGACTGGGCTGTGTTCGAGGACTCAGACGATCTGGGTGAATACACGATGGTTTTCACGGACTTCATAAAAGCAGCTGGAGATGAGTGTGTTCCCACAACATCATCTAGTCCTCCTCAACCAGAAGCCCTGGATGAACGAGGGTTGAGTGAAAAGCCAATGAAATGGCACCTGCTGTGGACCTGTTCTGCCAGTAGGCAAATTGGAGTGGAACCAAGTCACCTCTCAGGCAGGAGTTGATGTGTTTCATCACCAACCTCTCAAAGCACTTCACCACGGTGGACGCAAATGCTGCTGGACGATATTCATTGAGACATGTTACCATGTTTTTCTTGAGTACCAGTAAAATCGAAGCCTGCTTAAAGCAAGTGGGTACTTCAGACTTCTGAAGCAAAAGGCTCAGGATATTGATAAACACTCCAAACAGTTGATCATCATAGGTCTCTAGTTCTCAGCCAAGTACCCCATCTGGGCCAATTGCTTTCTATGAGTTTATCAACCTGAAGAATGCTCTCACATCAGCCTCAGAGACTGAAATCACAGGATCATCAGGGGCTGTGACAGTTCATAGAACAATACAGCACAGTACAGGCCCTTCGGCCCAAAATGTTACGCCGACCCTTAAACCCTGCCTCCCATATAACCCTCCACCTTAAATTCCTCCATATACCTGTCTGGTAGTCTCTTAAAATTCTCTAGTGTATCTGCCTCCACCACTGACTCAGGCAGTGCATTCCACACACCAACCACTCTCTGAGTGAAAAACCTTCCTCTAATATCCCCCTTGAACTTTCCACCCCTTACCTTAAAGCCATGTCCCCTTGTATTGAGCAGTGGTGCCCCTGGGGAAGGGGCGCTGGCTGTCCACTCTGTCTATTCCTCTTAATATCTTGTACACCTCTATCATGTCTCCTCTCATCCTCCTCCTCTCCAGAGTAAAGTCCTAGCTCCCTTAATCTCTGATCATAACGCACACACTCTAAACCAGGCAACATCCTGGTAAATCTCCTCTGTACCCTTTCCAATGTTTCCACATCTTTCCTATAGTGAGGAGACCAGAACTGGACACAGTATTCCAAGTGTGGCCTTACCAAAGTTTTATAGAGCTGCATCATTACCCCACGATTCTTAAACTCTATCTCTCAACTTGTGAAAGCTAACACTCCATAAGCTTTCTTAACTACCCTATCTACCTGTGAGGCAACTTTCAGGGATTTGTGGACATATACCCCCAGATCCCTCTGCTCCTCTACACTTCCAAGTATCCTGCCATTTACTTTGTACTCTGCCTTGGAGTTTGTCCTTCCAAAGTGTACCACCTCACATTTCTCCAGGTTGAACTCCATCTGCCACTGCTCAGCCCACTTCTGCATCCTATCAAGTCTCTCTGCAATCTTCGACAATCCTCTACACTATCTACAACACCACCAACCTTTATGACACCTGTAAACTTGCCAACCCACCCTTCCACCCCCACATCCAGGTCGTTAATAAAAATCACAAAAAGTAGAGGTCCTAGAACCGATCCTTGTGGGACACCACTAGTCACAACCCTCCAATCCAAATGTACTCCCTCCATGAAGACCCTCTGCCTTCTGCAGGCAAGCCAATTCTGAATCGACCTGGCCAAACTTCTCTGGACCTCATGCCTTCCGACTCTCTGAATAAGCCTACCCTGTGGTACCTTGTCAAATGCCTTACTAAAATCCATGTAGATCACATCCACTGCACTACCCTCATCTATATGCCTGGTCACCTCCTCAAAGAACTCTATCAGGCTTGTTAGACATGATCTGTCCTTCACAAAGCCATGCTGACCATTCCTGATCAGGCCATGACTCTCTAAATACCCACAGAATCTATCTCTAAGAATCTTTTCCAAAAGATTTCCCACCACAGATGTAAGGCTCACTGGTCTATAATTACCCGGACTATTCCTACAACCTTTTTTGAACAAGGGGACAACATTCACCTCCCTCCAATCCTCCAGTACCGTTCCTGTGGACAACGAGGACAAAGATCCTAGCCAGAGGCTCAGCAATTTCTTCCCTCGCCTCGTGGAGCAGCCTGGGGAATATTCCTTCAGGCCCCGGGGACTTATACATCCTAATGTATTTTAACAACTTCTGCCTTAATATCAACATGCTCCAGAACATCAACCTCACTCATATTGTCCTCACCTTCATCAAGTTCCCTCTCATTGGTGAATACCAAAGAGAAATATTCATTGAGGACCTCGCTCACTTCCACAGCCTCCAGGTACATCTTCCCACCTTTATCTCTAATTGATCATAAACATAATATAGAAACATAGAAAATAGGTGCAGGAGTAGGCCATTCGACCCTTCGAGCATGCACCGCCATTCAGTATGATCATGGCTGATCATCCAACTCAGAACCCTGTACCTGCTTTCTCTCCATACCCCCTGATCCCTTTAGCCACAAGGGCCATATCTAACTTCCTCTTAAATATAGCCAATGAACCGGCCTCGACTGTTTCCTGTGGCAGAGAATTCCACAGATTCACCACTCTCTGTCCTAAAAGGCCTCCCCTTTATCCTTAAACTGTGACCCCTCGTTCTGGACCTCCGCAACATCGGAAACAATCTTCCTGCATCTAGCCTGGTCCTATCTTCACTCCTGTCAACCTTTTGTTCTTCTCATAATTGAAGAATGCCTTGGGGTTTTCCTTTACCCTACTCAACTTCTCATGCCCCCTTCTTGCTCTCCTCCGCTCCTTCTCAAGCTCCTTTCTTGCTACCCTGTACAGTATTCCTCAATAGACTCATCTGATCCTTGCTTCCTAAATCTCATGTATGCTGCCTTCTCCCATCTGACTAGATTCTCCACCTCACTTGTCACCCATGGTTCCTTCACCCTACCATTCTTTATCTTCCTCACCGGGACAAATTTATCCCTAACATCTCACATATCCATAGTACATTTCCCTGCAAAAACATCATCCCAATTCACATCTGCAAGCTCTAGCCTTATAGCCTCATAATTTGCTCTTCCCCAATTAAAAATTTTCCTGTCCTCTCTGATTTCTATCCTTTTCCATTATAGTGTTAAAGGCCAGGGAGTGGTGGTCACTGCCCCAGATGCTCACCCATTGAGATCTGTGACCTGACCTGGTTCAATACCTAATACTAGATCTAGTATGGCATTCCACCTAGTCGGCCTGTCAACATGCTGTGACAGGAATCCGCCCTGTGAAAGTTCCTCCATCTTTTGATGGGCAGAATGAGCAGAGAAGGTACTGAGCTTACCTGGGAGCAAAGCCTCGTCATCTATGTTGCTTGGTTTCACCAAGTAAGAGGTCATCGCGTTCAAGGCCTTCCACAGCTGTCAAACATCCTTTAGTGATTCAAGTTTGGACCGGAATTGCCACTTCACATGCAAGATGGCTTTCCAGAGATCGTTCCTGGATCTCTTGTACCTTGCTTGGTCATCAGACCTGAATGCCACTTATCTGGTCCATAGCTACCATGAAGGAGCAGAGGGAACAAAGCATCGTTCTCAATTGTTTTCTACAATCTTCACATATCTGTTCTCCACTTTAAAGCATTTACTTTTGACCTTTTGCACATCTTCTCACTGTTCTGTGCTACTTAAGTTTACAGTTATAAATGAAAATTATCAACATGGCTTGTTCACGTCCTCATTTTTAATACATTTAGAAACAGAAAACCTATAGCACAATACAGGCCCTTCAGCCCACAAAGTTGTGCCGAATATGTCCCTCCCTTAGAAATTACTAGGCTTACCTATAGCCCTCGATTTTACTAAGCCCCATTTATCTATCTAAAAGCCTCTTAAAAGACCCTATTGTCTCCACCTCCACCACCATTGCCGGCAGCCCATTCCACTCACTCACCACTCTTTGAGTAAAAAACTTATACCCGACATCTCCTCTGTACCCTTCCCAGCACCTTAAACCTTCGTCTCCTTGTGGCAACCATTTCAGCCTCACTACAGGAAGGATGTGGAAGTAATAGAAAGGGTGCAGAGGAGATTTACAAGGATGTTGCCTGGATGGGGGAGCATGCCTTATGAGAATAGGTTGAGTGAACTTGGCCTCTTCTCCTTAGAGCGAAGGATGATGAGAGGTGACCTGACAGAGATGTATAAGATGATGAGAGGCATTGATTGTTAGATAGTCAGAGGCTTTTTCTATGGCTTCCACATCCTTCCTGTAGTGAGGCGACCAGAACTGAGCACAGTACTCCAAGTGGGGTCTTACCAGGGTCCTATATAGCTGCCACATTACCTCTCAGCTCCTAAATTCAATCCCACGATTGATGAAGGCCAATGCACCGTATGACTTCTTAACCACAGAGTCAACCTGCACAGCTGCTTTGAGCAACCTATGGACTCAGACCCCAAGTTACCTCTGATTCTCTATACTGCCAAGAGTCTTACCATTAATACTATATTCTGTCATCATATTTGACCTACCAAAATGAACCACCTCACACCTACGCGAGGAAATCTGCAGACACTGGAAATACAAGCAACACACACAAAATGCTGGTAGAACACAGCAAACCAGGCAGCATCTACAAGAAGAAGTGGAGTCAACGTTTCGGGTCGAGACCCTTCGTCAGTCCACCTCACACTTATCTGGGTTGAACATCATCTGTCACTTCTCAGCCCAGATTTGCATTCTATCGATGTCCAGCTGTAACCTCTGACAGCCCTCCACACTATCCACAACATCTCCAACCTTTGTGTCATCAGCAAACTTACTAACCCATCCCTCCACTTCCTCATCCAGGTCATTTATAAAAATCACGAAGAGTAAGGGTCCCATAACAGATCCCTGAGGCACTCCACTGTTGACCAACCTCCACGCAGAAATGACCTGTCTACAATCACTCTTTGCCTTCTGTGGGCAAGCTAGTTCTGGATACATAAAGCAATGTCCCCTTGGATCCCATGCCTCCTTACTTTCCCATTAAGCCTTGCATGGGGTACCATATCAAATGCCTTCTTAACCATAGAGTCAGCAAATTTCTTCTAGTTCAAAGGCTCCACTAGCTGAAACTTAAAATATTAGTTCTATTTTTAAATGCGAATGCTGAGGAAGTAAAGGTATTGGTGAGCTTTCTTAGCTCTGGCATCTACATTGGAGATGTTCACTCCCAAGAACTTGAACCGCTCAACCTCAGCACCGTTGATGTAGACAGGAACATGTGCACTGCCCCCCTTCTTGAAGTCAATGACCAGCTCTTTTGTTTTGCAGCAATTGAGGGAAAGGTTGTTGTCATGACACCCTGTTACGAAGCTCTCCATCTCCCTCCTGTCACCACTATTGAATTACCTTTCACCATTATCTACTAACAAAGTTTAATATGAAAATAAAGTACTTTGCTTAAGTATGGGACATTCTACACCAGTTTCCCTCCACCATGGTTAACAGGGCTCTCAATCATATCTTCATTATTTCCTGCATTTCTGCTCTCACTCAGAAATAGAGTTCCCAATCTCATCTTCTAACCTACCAGCCTTCACAGCCAACAGGTAATTTGCAATCACCATTACCATCTTATTCAAGGTCCTACCGTCAAAACACATTTTCCTCTCCCCTCAAGCTTTAGAATTCAGAAGGGACCATTCCACTTGCAACTTTCTCATTTGTTCACATCACTCTCCACTGAGCACTTCCCTTGCAACTACAGGAGGGGAAACAAGCTCGTCTCTTCCCACTATCGAGAAACCCACTTCAAGTAAAACACCAATTCAATTGCACTTCTTCCCATTTAGTATATTGCGCAAGTGCACAAATAGTGGGGAAATGAATTACAGATTGGGTTACTGCTCAATGGAGCACCTTGGTTTAGTTTTCAAAGGAGACCTTGAGCTGCCCGATGTCTTTCGTTGCAAACTACACCAATTCTTGACTCTTCTGGCCTTGGTTCTATACACTAGACTTCACTGGAATAGTGTGTTCAAAAACCAGCTCCATATCTTTCTGTTTCTAAGGTCAAATACCTGTATCATTAATTCTGCATTTTTCTCTCCACAGATGTTGTAGGATGCGCTGGGTATTTCCAGCATTCTCCTTTATTTCAGTTTCACAGCAAAGACTGTTCTGCCTCTCATAGTTCCAGCTTGTCTTTTACCATTTTTCTTTCTAACCGGTCCCCACTCGTCCACTAACTGGATGTCATAGTGACATAGCCAGTCAACCTGTTGCTTCATGGCTCAATCCTACAGGCGTTTTCTGTGTGGAGTTAGTACTCTGATCCTGTGGCCCATGTGAATTTCTTTCCAGTACTTTGGTTGACTCTCACATCTCAAAGACCTGTGGCTTAATCAGTTAATTGACCATTGTAAACTACCTTTAGTGTGAATGGGTGTCAGAATCTAGGAAGAATTGATGGGAATGTAGGAGAATAGGTTACAGAGAAAGTTAGTGGGGAAAGAGAGTACTCCATGAAAGGGTATCAATATGACGGGCTGAAATGGCCTTCTACATCAAAAGGAAATAGTAAGGCAATAAAAGACCCTGGTCTCTAAACTATAACAGATTATACCATTGTTCTTTTCTACTCCTTCCTTTTCTTACTGCTTCAAACACACTTGTTTTCACATTCTTCCTATTCTAATGAAGGCTCACCACATGTAATATTAATTGTTTCTCCTTCCAACAATGCTCCCAATGTACTGAGTATTTCCAGTTATTTTCGTTATTTCAAATTTCCAGTATCTATGTTCTCTTAATTTTTAAAAATTGTGATAGCGTAATACTTTTTCCTCTTTGGTTCTTGTTACTTCACACTTTGGTACTTTCTTGAAAAGCTCTAATAAATGTCAAACATGCCTTCCCATCAACAAAACGGCAAGTTAAATTATTGCTTTCTGAATATCCAGCTTCTAATTCTTTAACAATGGATTCCAGCACTTTTAGACTGACAGATGTTAGGCTAACTGCCCTACAACTTCCTAGTCTCATTGTCTTCGTTTCTTGATAATAGACATTAGGCATGTTATTTTCCAATGTGCTACGACCTTTCCAAAATTTAGGAAATTTTTGTTGTAATAGTGCATCCACTCCCTCTAGACAGCCTTCTATAGGACAAAAAGACTATTATTATGATATTAATATTATAATAACCTCACGGGATCTATCCTTCCTGTACCAAGTTATGCACGTAGATCACCTAAATTCGTCATCTATGGTCAATGGCAAATTACTTGCACTTTACAGGAAAACTGAGTGGTGCGTGGCCAACTGGTTATGGAGTTCAACTAGCGACCTGAAGGTTGTGAGTTCGAGCGCAGCTGAGGAAGCGTGTGTGTCCTTGAGCGAGGCACTTAACCACACAATGCTCCAGTCTACCCAGCTGAAAATGGGTACCGGCAAAAAAAATGCTGGGGGTCAACCTTGCGATAGACTGGCGTCCTACCCAGGGGGTGGGGGGGGGGGGGGATGAGTCTCGTACTCTCAGTTGCTTCATGCCACAGAAACCAGCATAAGTACCGGCCTGATGAGCCACAAAGGCTCGGGACAGGACTTTGATACAGAAAAAATAATTTTACTCTCTTTGCAGTGAAGGAGGACAAGGGATAATTAAAAGACATGTTCAACATAATAAAATGCTTTCACAAAGCAAATAAATGATTTCCATTGCAATATAGTTAACAAGATACAAATTTAAATTGACTACTACAAAAACAAGAGATAAGAGCCTCTTTTTAAATGAGTGCAATTTATTATATTCTGATTGCACTGTCTGAAAGTGTAATACAAGTGTTCTAGAGTAAAATATCCAAAGGATTCCGGTTAATTGCACCCTGGGTTAATCAGGGCAGCTGCTTATTTAGGGAAACTCAAAGAACAAAAACTAATCGAGAAAATAGCCAGGATTTCCTTTGTTTATTTGGGACACTGTGCCACTTAGTTCGGACAGGAATCTGTGGCCTAACAGTTTCCAACTAGTGTCTGTCACATGCACTTATGTGGCACAGTTAGACAGTTAGACTCTATGCTTAGAGCGAACAGTTTTTAAATAGTGTGGCGTCAGTTGTGTGTGTTTATGACCAATAGGCAGTGCTTTTTGTCACTAATTGGTAAGAAATAAGCATGAAGACAATTCAGAACTGCTTGGCTCACTGCAGTTTCAAGCATGAGATGCCAGAAATGGCCAAGAATAAAAATGGAATGACTTCACTGCTTCAATTTGACAATCAACTTGAATGTTACAATGGAAATGAAGATTTGGAGAAAGCAATTGTCAAAGCATTGTATGAAGGCAGTGCATTAAGTACCTGCACTGATTTTGTTTTTTTTAATCAAAAGAAGTTGGCAGCATACACTGGATGAATTCCTCCATCGATAACTATTAGAAACTAATACAGGTGGAGTTCTAAATTGTTCTAGGTTTCATTTAAATACATAATTTGTTGCTCAGTTAAATGGTAATTTGTCCTTTTTATACCTTTTTAACTATTTCCATGAAACTATGCCTAATTGGGATAGCCACTTAATTGGCCCAAAGTGTATTGGTTCAGGCATGCCCCCAATAAATCAGAATCCATTATACAGGGAAAGTGAAATTTGCAGAATTATAGTGAAAATAACAGTGCAATGTAACTTAACAGACAACTCTTCTTAGAGCCAGAATGAATGACCTCTTTCTGAAATATTTAATTTTAGGAACAGTTTGACATATTACTTAGCATTATGAATAGCTTGATGCAATTTCTGCCACAAATGTCACAGAAGCATTTATAGTTACAAATAAAGAGGCAGCTCAATTCATTGTTTCTGCAGACTATTCATTCCTTGTGCCACACCCAGAAAGTTCTGTAATTTTTCCTATGCTTTCAAGTGCATCAAGAAGATTCTATACATCAATCCAGCCTTACATTTTATTTTGTTAGTTTGAACAGCTTAAACTTGTGAAAATCTATACAACAGAAGAAACCATAACTTGTATCTATTGAAAAAAGCAAATTCATCTCAACATAATAAAATACTGCTCATCAATTTACTACAAAATCTCCTGAGCAAAATAAGGTATTAGAATGGGTGACCAATAGGTTTAGTTAGAGTTGAATTTAAAAAGTGGGTTAAAGAAAGGGAGAGGGAGAACTGCTTCAGACACAAAATCACAGCAATGAATGATGCCATGACAAAATGCGATGGAGATACAAGAGGTTGCAGGGGGCTCTTCACTCAACCTTGGAACATGCGGAAAGCAAAGGTTGTACATCAGGATGCCCTCTATCAACTACAGTTCAGCACTCAACACCATCATCCCTCAAAACTAATCAATAAGCTTCAAAACCTTAGCCTCAATACTCCGTGTGTAATTGGATTCTCAATTTCTTCACTTGCAGACCCAAGTCGGTCTGGATTGGCAACAATATCCCCTCCACAATCTCCATCAGCACAGGTGCACCACAAGGCTTTGTGATTAGCCCCCTGCTCTACTCGCTTTGCACTTATGACTGTGAGGCCAAGCCCAGCTCCAATGCCATATTTCAGTTTGGTGACGACACCACCATCAACGGCTGAATCAAAGGTGGTGATGAATTGGAAACAGGCTTAATATCACAGGTATACAGTGCCAATAAAAAGCATTCACCCCCTTGGAAGTTTTCATGTTTTATTGTTTTACAACACTGAAACACATTGGATTCAATTTGGCTTTTTTTTGACATTGATCAACACAAAAAGACTCTTTCATGTTAAAGTGAAAACAGATCTCTACAAAGTGATCTAAATTAACTACAAATATAAAACACAAAATAATTGATTGCACAATTATTAGCCCCCCACTTCCCCCCCTCCCACCTTTAATATGACAGACTAAATCATCATTGGTGCAGCCAGTTGGTTTTAGAAGTCACATAATTAGTTAAATGGAGATCACCATGTGTTATCAAGCATGGTGGTGGCTTCACTGCAGCAGGCCCTGGAAGACTTGAGAAAGTAAAGGGTAAAATTAATGCAGCAAAATACCAGGAAATCCTGGAAGAAAACCTGATGCAGTCTGCTGGAGACCTGTGACTTGGGTGAAGGTTTGTTTTCCAGCAAGACAATGACCACAGGCATAAAGCCAAAGCTACACAGGAATGGCTTAAAAACAACAAAATTAATGCCCTGGAGCTGCAAAGTCAGAGTCCATTTGAGAGTTAGTGGCTGGACTTGAAAAGAGCTGTTCACTCATAATCCCCATGCAATCTGACAGGGCTTGAGCAGTTTTGTAAAGAAGAATGGGCGAAAATTGCAGTGTCCAGATGGGCAAAGCTTGTAGAGACCTAACCACAAAGACTCAAGGATATATTTGCTGCCAAAGGTGTGGTTACTGAATACTGACTTGAAGGGGGTGAATACTTACATAAACAATTATTTTGTGTTTTACATCTCTGATGACCATCTTCAACCAGAAATATTAACTAACCTCCAAGTAGACTACATGCAGAAACACCATCTCTTGTTGTCTTTCCAGCTATTTGCAATTTTTTGATTTTCAATCCTGTTTGACTACTTTTCTCTTCTCTGAAATTAAAACTGCAACCTTGTCTCAATGTTTAACTCCAAGGTGATCTCCAAGCACAATACATTCAAAACTACCACGAACCCCCACCTTCTTACTCTGGCTTCTGCCCCTTTCCTTTCCAGTCCTGATGAAGGGCCTCAGCCTGAATCATCAACTGTTTATTCCCCTCCATTGATACTGCTTGCCATTAAATTCCTCCAGCATTTTGTGTGTGTTGTTCAAGATTTCTAGCATCTGCAAAATCTTATATCTATTCAAAAATTTGCTCTGATATGCAATCCTACTGAGAATACTGCCTCTTAAACCTGCCCAAACTCCCACTGCCAGGAAAACTTATTTGGCAGGGAAATGGGAACCAGAATGATGGGAGCTGAGGATGGTGCAACAAGGCAGATGACTGGGCAAAACTGCAGTCAGTTGGATGAGTTTAGGTGAAACATGGAGGCAAAATCGAAAAGAGTGATGAATACAGGATTGAAGGTGTTATATTTGAATGCACAAAGTATACAGCACAAGGAAGGTTATCTTGTAGTGAAGTTAGAGATTGACAGCCATGACATTGTGGGCATCACTGAAGAAGATTATAGTTGGGAACAATATATCTGGTCTCAAAAGGACAAAGTTGGCAGGCAGAAGGGGCTCTGTTGGTAAAAAAAAATTAAATCCTTAGAAGATGTAACATCATTGTGGATAAAGTTAAGCAACTGGAAGAATAAAAAGACCCTGATGAGAATTATACACTATATATATATATATATATATATATATATAATATATATTATATATAATAATGAGGCCCCCAAACAGTAGACAGGATTTGAAATAGAAATTATAAAGGGAGATAGAAAAAGCACGTAACGAGGGCAATGTTACGATAGTGATGGGTTTATCAACATGCAGGTAAATTGGGAGTATCAGTTGGTGCTGGATCTCAAGAGAGGGAATCTGCTGAATGCCCACAAGTTAGTTTTTTAAAGCAGCTTGTGGTTCAGCCCACTGGCGGAAAGATAATACTGGATTGGGTGCTGTGTAATGAACTAGATTTGATTAGGGAGTTTAAGGTAAAGGAACCCCTAGAAGACAGTGATCATAAATGATAGAATTCACCTGGCTGTTTGAGAGGGAGAAAATAATGTTAGATGTATCAATATTACAGTGGAATAAAGGGAATTACAGAGGCATAAGGAAGGAACTGGCCAAAGTTAATTAGCGGGGTGATGGCAGAACAGCAATGTCTGGGGTTTGTGGGACCAATTCGGAAGGCACAGGCTAGAAACACCTCAAAGTTGAAGTAATATTCTAAAGGAAGGATGAGGCATCTGTGGTTGACAAGGAAAGTCAAAGACATCAAAAAAAAACAAAAGAAATAGCATATAACATATCAAAAATTTGTGAGAAGTTAGAGGATTAGGAAGCTTTTAAAAACCCAACAGAAAGCAACTAAAAAACATAAGGAAAGAAAAGATGAAATATGAAGGTAAGCATCCAATAACATACGGGGAGACAAAAAGCTTTATCAGATATATATAAAGAATAAAAGAGATGAGAGTGGATATTGGACTACTGGAAAATTATGCTGGAGAAGTAGTAATAGGGGACAAGGAAATGGTGGATGAACAAGTATTTTGTATCAATCTTCAGCGCAGAAGACACCAGCAGTATGCCAAAAATTCAAGTGACAGGTGGCAGAGGAGTGTGTATTGGTCGGAAGGTAGATAAGTCACCTGGCCCAGATAGACTACATCCCAGGGCTCATGAAAGAGGTAGCTGAGGAGATTCTGGAGGCATTAGTAATGAACTTCCAAGAATCACTAAATTCTGGAATGGTTCTGGAGGACTGGAGAATTGTAAATGTCACTCTATTCTTTAAGAGAGGGAGGCAGAAGAAAGGAAATTATAGGTCATTTAGCCTGACCAATGGTTGGAAAGATATTGGAGTTCATCATTAAGGATGAGGTTTCCGGGAGCTTGGATGTGCATTATGAAGTAGGCCTAAGTCAGCATGGTTTCCTTAAGGGAAAATTTTGCCTAACAAATAATAACAGGCAAATTAATACAAAGGAGAGTTAATTATTATTATTTACTTCAATTTTCAGGTCTTTGACAAGGTGCTGCATATTGACAGCTAAACAAGGTAAAAGCCTGTGGTACTACAGCAAAGATACTAATATGGAAAGATGACTCATTGACTGGCAGGAGGCAAATGAATGGAGCCTATTCTGGTTGGCAGCTGATAATTAACGCTGCTTTGCGGGGGTCAGTATTGGGACCACTTCATTTCAACATTACGCAGCAAGATTTAAATGACGGAATTGATGGCTTTGTGGCCAGGTTTGCAGATGATATTAAGATAGGTGGAGGGGCATTAAGTGTTGAAGAAGCAGAGTGCCTGTGGAAGGACATGGGACAGATTGAGAGAATGGGAAAAGAAATGGCAAGGAAGTGTAGGGAAGTGTCTGGTCAGACACTCCAGTAGAAGAACTCTAGATTGTTTTCTAAAATGGGAGAAAATTTTTTATAAAATCAGATGTGCAAAGGGACTTGGGACTCCTACTGTAGGATTCCCTAAAAGTTAACTTTCAGGTTGAGTTGGTGGTAAGGAAGGAAAATGCAATGTTAACATTCATTTCAAGAGGACTTAAATTTAGGAGGCTTTATAAAGGCATAAATCAGACTGCACTTGGAGAATTGCGAGCAGTTTTGGGCATCTCAGCTGAGAAAAGATGTGCTGGTATTGGAGAGGATTCAGAGGAGGGTCATGAAAATGATCCTGGGAATAAAAAGGTTAATGAATGAGGAGCATTTGATAACTGCACCTGAATTCACTGTTGTTTATAAGAATGGGGAGTTGGGTGGGGGGGGAAGAGGAAGGATCTCATTGAAACCTATCGAATATTGAAAGACGCAGAAAGAGTGGATGGGGGAAGATTTTTCCTATTGTGGGTGAGTCTAGGACCAGAGGGCACAACCTCAGAATAAAGGGACATCCATTTTGAACAAACAGAGGGAGGAATTTCTTTAGCCAGAAGATAGTCAATCTTTGGAATGCATTGTCACTCATGACTGTGGAGGCCAAATCATTAGAGTATATTTAAGGCGGAGAGTCAGAGAGTCAGAGGCTACAGGGAGAAGGCAGGAGAATAAGGCTGAGGGATTTAAAAAAATTACCCATGATGAAATGGTTGAGCAGTTGATGGGCCGAGTGGCCTGATTCTGCTCGCATGCTTGATGTCCACTCTCCATGAAATCCATTTGTATCTCTTCCTCCAACCATTCGTGTTATCTATCGATGCTATCTATACTTCCAGTTCACGCCAAGTATCGCTCCAGGTTTTGCTTCTCCAGCTCCATGAAGACTCACCCTTCATCATCCCTCATACTAGTACTCTTCATATTGTAATTTTTTTATGTTAATACACAAATACATTTTGTTTTACCTACAACACTGTGCAAGTGCAGTTGCTGATATATCATGAATGCTTTCAAATTGCAATGCAGCTAAACCTTTTTAAAGAATTACCTCACGAAGCTTGATTTCAATCCAAAAATGTTTACCGTTACCAAGTAGGTAATCTCAGTTACACAGCATTGTGTCAAGTGTCAAATGTTGGGTAATGTTATATCAATTCAGGCCTTTTGTCTGGTCATAAATGAGACAAGTCTGCACTGGTCCTGATGAAGCATTTGGGACATTTTCTATTGATGAGTAATCTTAATTGCCCAACTGTAACCATAGTTGACATTGTGTAAACAATGAAAACTAAATATTCGCCAACTTCTGTAAATAATAATATAGGAACTGTTAAATGGTTCAACTTTTACATCTCCAGGTTGAATGTCAGAGTTGTAGAGAGTTACAATGTTTTCTCCCTTGCACTACAAAATGGATGACCATTTCCATTTTTTTTTAAAACACGCATAACCTGAAATCTTACACCTTTCTAATAAAGTCCAATGCAAACTCAAACTGGAAGCCTTCTTCCAACAAAGCACCTTCAAAGCCCCAAATAAGTTTACCTGTCCAGATTTTCCAGTTTGCACTAGAACTTCATTATTTTAGCCTCTCCACTGATGCTGCCTGGCCTTCAGTCAGATTCCAGCGATTTCTTTCAAGCTCAATTATCCAGCATCTGCACATTTTTGATTTTGAAGAAGCTACTTTGCTGGTCTTGTTTGACATTTGGAGAACAAGCCAAATGTACCCTTACCTTTCATTCACTACTGTAACCAGCAACCAATCCTGCTGAAAACTAGCTGTACAGAAGAGGTCTATCATTCTTCCATACTTCTACAAACTGGCTGTGAGACAGCCCTGTAGACAAGCGTGGATCCTTCTCCATGCTACAAAATCATTACACAGGAAAACTATGCACGACAATGTCATCAAATGAACACCTAAAGAGCACCAGAAAACCAAATGAGAGATTCCTGGGAAGACTCAATAAAGGTGCAATTTACACAAAATGCTGGAGGAACTCAGCAGGCCAGAAAGCATCCATGGTAAAGAGTACCACCTTTTGACTATCAAATCTCTGCATAAGAACTGAGAAACCTCAGAATCTGGTACAGGCAAATGCCTGACTTGACACACAGATACAAATGAGTTCAATAAATGTAACTGAATTTTTAAAAAAACTAAGTGTGTCCTGCTGGTTTCTACAAGCAGAAAAAACTAGTTTCCTCTCTCTCTCTCCCCTCCCCCTCCTCCCAATTTCTAGTTACTGTTCTTTTGTATCAGTCAAGCAAAACCAGTGTTAAAAAATTATTCCCCTTTACAGGTAAATTTTCTTGCATTAATCACACAGGCTGCCTTCTGATTCCTCTTACTAGAGTGAATAACTTCACACTTTCCAACACCAAAGTGAATTTGCCCAGCATCTGTATCCAGTTGAAGAGCCTCACACTGAAGGGAAATGCAGTGTCATCACCTGCTCCAAATGCCTCTAATACACTTTGCCTGCAACAATCCAAATCAAGTAAGCTGCTGGCAAATATAAATCACCAGCAGTACCATAAGATTAAACAGTCAGTTCACTTGAACATGTAACCAATATGGTGCATCATTTGTTCTTTCAAGGAAACCCAAATGTTCAAGCATGTCCATCTAATTATAATTTCTATATTTATATGATGAGGGCATCACTGGTGAAGTCAGAGTTCAATGTCCATCCATACTTTCCCTTGAGAAGATGGTGGTCCTGTGATCGTTTGATCAGCTACAACTGGTGAAAGCACCATGCCCTTGTGTAGAGGAACAATGAAGAACGGTCTTTTATTCCCATGAAAGACTAGGTGCTGTCCAGAAGGAAACAGTGCTCTTTAAAGTTGTGGGATACACATTTTTAAAAGTTGCTGTAACGATAGCTTAAGTTAGGTAAATGTAGATCATTTTGCACATTCTTCACTGTCATTGGATGAAATGAATGTTTAGAGTAGTGGGAAGGGTGTCAGTTTCAAGCCTTTTTGCTCTGTATGCTGTTGAGATTTTTAAGTGTTATTGCAACTGCACTCATTCAGGCAAAACAGAAAGTCTTCTATCACATTCCTCACTTCAGTCTTTTAGATGGTGGGAGACAGGAAGCATCTCAATTGCTGCCAGACCCCCAGCCTCTACATACAATACAGATTTGCTTTCACTCTACATCATCTTCAAAGAAATGATGGGAAGTGCACTGTCACTGAGTTTTTGACTCAAGTTTTTAAATATGAACTTCATTCCAACTTTAGAAAATATGTACAATAATTTTCAAAAAATTTCCCATGACCTTGAAATCCTAAAATAATGATGCTTGACTGCAGTGAAACCACAGTATTACTGTTTAATCCTTCTGTTCCTCAGAATTGAATGGCCCTACAGTTTCAGAATCTCTCCAAGTGGAACAGTGAGGCTTTCAATGCTGCTCTTAAAACTGGCTAACACTGATTTCCCCACAAAGAGCACACTCTCTTCTGAATGTTAGCATTCCAACAACGCTATTTGTGCTCCTTTGTGCAGCATGGACTCTCCCACCATCGCGACCTTAGCAACAAAACCATAAGTCACATGTGAAAGTAGATGTTATTCATCTTTTTCATTTATCAGAGTGCAGGTCAAATGTGGTTGCGGTCCTCATTGTATTGTGCTGACATTAAACAAAAGGAATCCTACCCAAAAAGATCATAATCAACTTCCACTTCCAAACTACAGCCTTCCTTTTCTAGAGATAAGGAGAACAGACAACTGTCTAATTTTAAAAAGGAGCAAAATAGGAAAGGTTGCTTTGATACCAGCATCTAAAGCAAACATACTTGAATTTTGTTTACTAAGAGCTTTGTGCATGAACAAAAAACTCAAAATAGCTTCATGATTGTAAATTCACTTGTTTACAGCTAAAGCATATGGTCCCGAAAGCTTCAGTAAAACACAAAGCTGATACTTTTATTTTAAACTAATTTTGACCTGAGTGGTATTTTTTTTTAAACAGAATATACAGAGGATTCTAGTTAATTGGGCCATCAGTTAATTGGAGCAGCCTCTTAGCTGGGAAAATTCTTAAAGAATAAAAACTGATCGAGAAAATTGCTGCAATTTTTGAGACACTATGCCACTTAATTGAGTCAGTTGAGCAAACAATTTTAAAATAGCATAGTCGTGTGCGCGCAAAAAGTAATTTTTGAATTGAATTGAATTTCTTCCATCCTTCACATACATGAGTAAAAATCGTTACGTTACGTCCCTGTCTAAATGTGCAATCATAGTAATTTATAATAATTTATCATAAATAGAACAGTCAATGTAACATAGAATACACTCAAATCAGCGTGAGTTAATCAGTCTGATAGACTGGTGGAAGAAGCTGTCCCAGAGCCTGCTGATCCTGGCTTTTATGCTGTGGTACTGTTTCCCAGATGGTAGCAGCTGGAATAGATTGTGGTTGGGGGTGACTCAGGTCTCCAATGATCCTACAGGCTCCTTTTACACACCTGTCTTTGTGTATGTCCTGAATCATGGGAAGTTCACAACTACAGATGCACTGGACTATCCACACCACTTCCTGCAGAGTCCTCCGATTAAGGGAGGTACAATTCCCATACCAAGCAGTGAAGCAGCCAGTTAGGATTCTCTCAATTGTCCCCCTGCAGAAGGTTCTTAGAATTTGAGGGCCCACAGCAAACATACCGTCCGAGGTGAAAGAGGCAGCACTATGCTTTTTTCAAACACACAGCTGGTGAGTACAGACCACGTGAGGTCTTTGGTGATGTGTGTGCTGAAGAACTTGAAGCTGTTCACCTTCTCAACCTGACATCTGACACCTATTGATGTCAATAGGGGTTAGCCCATCTCCATTCCTCTTGTAATCCACAACCAGCTCCTTTGTTTTTGCAACACTGAGGGAGAGGTTGTTTTCTTGACACCACTGTATCAGAGAGATGATTTCTTCCCTGTAGGCCACCTCATTATTGTTTGAGAAAAGGCCAATCCATATAGTGGTGTTGTCAAATTTAATTAGCAGATTAGAGCTGTGTGTAGCAACAGTCATCAGTATACAGGAAGTAGAGGAGGGGACTTAGTACACAGCCCTGAGGGGCTCCTGTGTTGAGTCAGAAGGGCAGAGGTGAGGGAGTCCACTTACCACCTGTCAACAATCTGACAGGAAGTCCAGGATCCAGCTGCACAAGGCAGGGCCAAGGCCAAGGTCTCTGAGCTTCTTGTCGAGCCTGGATGGAATTATGGTGTTGAATGCTGAACTGTAGTCCAAGAACACCATTCTCACGCAAGTATCCTCCTTTTCCAGAGGTGCAAGGATGGTATGTGGAGCAGTAGCTATTGTATAGTCTGTTATCGGCAGTGGCTATTGTGTCATCTGTCACTGATAGTTGATGAGAAATATAAGCAGTAAGACAATTCAGAAATGTTTTGCTCGCTGCCATTTCAAGGCTCGGCGCTGGGACCATAGCTATTTACAATGTACATTAATGATTTAGATGAAGGGATTAAAAGTAACATTAGCAAATTTGCAGATGACACAAAGCTGGGTGGCAGTGTGAAATATGAGGAGGATGTTAGGAGAATGCAGGGTGACCTGGATGGGTTAGGTGAGCGGGCAGATGCATGGCAGATGCAGCTTAATTGGATAAGTGTTAAGTTATCCACTTTGGTGGCAAGAACAGGAAGGCAGATTACTATCAGAATGGTGTCAAGTTAGGAAAAGGGGAAGTACAATGAAATCTAGGTGTTCTTGTATATCAGTCACTGTAAGCAAGCATGCAGGTACAGCAGGCAGTAAAGAACGCTAATGGCATGTTGGTCTTAATAACAAGCGGAGTTGAGTATAGGACCGAGGTCCTTCTGTAGTTGTACAGGGCCCTGGTGAGACCACACTTATTGTGTTCAGTTTCAGTCTCCAACTTTGAGGAAGGACATTCTTGCTATTGAAGGAGTGCAGCGTAGGTTCACGAGGTTAATCCCCGGGATGGCGGGACTGTCATATGTTGAAAGATTGGAGCAACAGGACTTGTATACACTGGAATTTAGAAGGATGAGAGGGTATCTAATTGAAACATAATAGATTATTAAGGGATTGGACACGCTAGAGGTAGGAATCATGTTCCCGATGTTGGGGGAGTCCAGAACCAGAGGCCACAGTTTAAGAATAAGGTTTAGGGCATTTAGAATGGAGTTCAGGAAAAGTTTTTTTCACCCAGAGTTGTGGATCTATGGAATGCTCTGCCTCAGAAGGCAGTGGAGGTCAATTCTCTGGATGCTTTCAAGAAAGAGTTAGATAGAGCTCTTAACAATAGCAGAGTCAAGGGATATGGGGAGAAGGCAGGAACGGTGTACTGATTGTGGATGATCAGCCATGATCACATTGAATGGCAATGCTGGCTCAAAGGGCCCAATGGCCTACTCCTGCACCTATTGTCTATTGTCATTCAAGGTTGGAGATGCTAAAATGGTCATGTGTGAAAATAAAACAATTTTACTTTTTCAATAAGTTAGGAACTACGAAGAATTTGAAGGTATCAACAACAATCTTGAATGCTACAATAAAAATGAAGATTTGGAAGATGCAGTAGTTTCTAACTAGCCTCAGTCATTTGCACTTGTGTGGCCTTTAGAATGCTACACTGTGCTTAAAGTGAAGAGTTTTTAAAATATTGTGAGCAACGTACGTTTGTGTTACATTATTCATTTGGACTGACCGATGCCAAATTAAAAAGCAGTAATTTTGACACTACTTCAAACAGGAAGGCCATAAAGGCAGTCCAGTATCTGCACTAGGTGCCTGCACTGCATTTAACCATATAACAACTACAGCACGGAAACAGGCCATCTCGACCCTTCTAGTCTGTGCCAAACACTTACTTTTACCCTAGTCCCACCTACCTGCACTCAGCCCATAACCCTCCATTCCTTTCCTGTCCATATATCTATCCAATTTTTTTTTTTTAAATGACAAAATCAAACCTGCCTCTACCACTTCTACTGGAAGCTCATTCCACACAGCTACCACTCTGAGTAAAGTTCCCCCTTGTGTTACCCCTAAACTTTTGCCCCTTAACTCTCAACTCATGTCCTCTTATTTGAATCTCCCCTACTCTCAATGGAAAAAGCCTATCCACATCAACTCTATCTATCCCCCTCATAATTTTAAATACCTCTATCAAGTCCCCCTCAACCTTCTACGATCCAAAGAATAAAGACCTAACTTGTCCAACCTTTCTCTGTAACTTAGGTGCTGAAACCCAGGTAACATTCTAGTAAATCTCTTCTGGACTCTCTCTAACCTGTTGACATCTTTCCTATAATTCGGTGACCATAACTGTACACAATACTCCAAATTTGGCCTCACCAATGCCTTGTACATTTAGTCCATCAAAAGAACATGGCAGCCTAACCTGTACGAATACCTCTGTCGATAACTATTAGGAACTAAAACACAGTTCTGTAGTATTATTGGTAGTGTTAATTTCCATGAAACTTAAGATAATTGGGGCAGCCACACAATTGGGCCAAAATGTATAGGTTCCAATATGTCCCAATTAGCCGGAATCCACTGTATTTTGGATTTTAACTGGAGAGATGATTTAGTATACTATACCACCTCTCTCATAATGTACCGGTAAGCATAACCCTAAGCATTCATGACCTCCATCAGTGGCACACAGCATCTGCAGTACGCATCACCTACAAAGTGCAATGCAGTTACTGAAGTCTATTCCAACCACATTTCCCAAAGCTATAATTGCTACCAGAAGGAATAAAAGAGCTTCAGGCACATGGGAACACTACTGCTGGTAGGTTTTCCTCCAGTCACAGACCATCCTGAGTTGGAAATATATTGCCAGTCTTTCACTATCACTTGGTTCAGATCCTGGTACTCTCTTCCATTGTTCTCTTTAAGCTGCACAAGAGCACGGCTACACAGTAACTGAAGTGCTCCCACACACATAGCCTGTGTTGCCGCACAACTGGAATTTCTTTTTATATAATCTTAATATATAGTTCTGTGCAGTTTTCAGGCCACGTAAAAATTTCCCGCTCAGAGCAATGGCTGGTCTGAGCAGCTTTAAAATAAAACTTAAAGGGAATATTGCTCCCTTTTCAAAAGCTCCTCAGCAAAAAGACAACAGTGTTTGAAATGTTGACTCCATCCATCCTTAAGGACATTTTTGGAATGGGCAATATCTACTGGGTTCACCAGAAAATTCAAAAAGCCTCCCCACAACAGCACCACTTAGTTTCAAATGCTGCAACAAGGTCACAAAATGTATTGACAAGAAGTGCCATAATGTAGTCGACACAAACTTTAGACAGGCTTTTAACAACATCCAAAACGGGAAACAAGTCCAAAAAAATTAGCACCCATGCAAATCAAAGTAATTTTGCTAATTGGGTGAAAAGTTAAGGAGGCAGTGGGTGACAGGGTGTTTTTGTTATTGTAGGCCTTAGACCAATAATGTATCATATGGACTGTTCCAAAATACATAGTTTGTTGTTAATATTAATGATCTGAATGTAAATATTAGAGATGCAATTAGCAGCTTTGGAGGTATTAAGAAAATTGATAACGTTGTTCAAAACGAAGAGGATAGGCTTAAGCTATGAAACAACCTTGATCAGTTGGCAAGATGGGGCAAAGCAAAGCAGGTGGAGTAATAAAAAAGGATAAATATATAAAAAATGAATGGTAGAACCCTAGAGAGTATAGAAGAACAAAAGAACCTTGTTGGTTACAAGCTCATAAATCACAAAGAGTCAATGCAGGTATACAGAGCCACAGAATACAAGAGCAAGCAGATAATGGTACAACATTATAACATATTCACTGGAATTCTGGTTACCACACAACAGAAGGCTATGATTGTACTGGAGAAGGTACAGAGAAGCTTTCCCAGAATCTCACCCGGGATGAAGCATTTCAGTTATGAGCAGAGAATGGATAGGTTGTGTTTGTTTTGCCTGGAACAGAGGAGGGAGCTTGAAAGAAGTAAACACCATTATGATGGATGCAGATCAGGCTGATAGCACAAATAAATTTGTTGCACAAGTATTCAAAACATGAGGACATATGTTTAAATTAAGGGGTAAAAGACTTAGAAGGGATCTGAGGAAGAATGTTTTCACCCAAAAGATAACCGGAATTTGGAAAGCACTGAGGTGGAGGTGGCAGCTACTCTCATGACACTGAGGGATCATCAGGGAGAGTACTTGACCAGTCACAGACCAAATGAGATTAGTATGGATACTCAATGAAAAGTGTGGACTCGGTGGGCCAAAAGACCTGCTTCTCCACCATGTTTCTGAATGTCTTGGGAATTGCACACAGAAAATTTAACAGGAACAAGATAAACACTATTTCTGATTGTGCCTACAAACAAATATTTCATTTAATCAGTGAGTAGAAAACTGGACCTCCTTACAAAGCTGACCAGATAGACAAGGGGAAATCAAGTCACTTCCAGAATGTAAAAATAAAATGATAAAAGTGCTAACTACACAAATTGCAAAATGTGAGTGATGTGAGCTTGCTTGATCAGTCTTCGAAGATTCATGGATAGAATTATGAATTAATCAGGGAGGTCAAGTGGGAATTGCAAACAAGGAATTTATAGAAAATGCAATCAGGACTCAGAACCTACTGAATGTTGAAAGGACTAGATAGGGTGGATGTGGAGAGGATGTTTCCTGTGATGGGGGTATCTAGAACTAGACTGCACAGCCTCAAAATTGAGGGGTGACCTTTTAGAACAGAGGTATGGAAGAACCTTTTTGGCCAGAATTGTAAATCTGTGGAATGCTCAGTCACAGACTACAGTAGACGCAAGTCCATGTGTATATTTAAGGCAGAAGTTGATTGTTTCGTGATCAATCAGGACATCAAAGAATACGGCAAGAAGGCAGGTGTATGGTGTTGAGTGGAATCTGGGATCAGCAGAGCAGAGCAGACTCGATAGACTGAATGGCCTATGTCTTATGGTCTAACCTATATTTAAGACAATATGTTCAAATTTGTGGAAATAACTTCAAAAACCACTCACAAATTTGGTTTCAGAGTGTTATTGGGCCAGTTAGCTGTAGTGGATGTGATAACAGGTAAACTGGTTTATTATTGCTGCATGTACTGAGATACAGTGAAAAGCTTGTCTTGCATACTGTTCGCACAGATCAATTCATTACTGCAGTGCATTGAGGTACTAAAGAGGAAAACAGCAACAGAGTGCAGAATGGAGTGTTACAGAGAAAATACAGTGCAGGTAGACAGTAGGGTAACGAAGTCAAGAGTCCATCTTATTGTACGATCATCTTATAATCAGTAGGACAGAAGCTGTTCTTGAGCATGGTGGTACATGCTTTCAGCCTGTTATATCTTCTACATGACGGGAGGGGGGAGAAGATAGAATACCTGGGGTGGAGGGAGTCTTCCACAACTCTGCAGTTTTTATTTTCTGCAGTCATAGTTGTTAGGGCATGAGTCTGGTCTGGAGTCAGCAATTCCTCTGGTTACCTGCGATGTAGAGACTACTGCAGCTCACTGGATGGCTATCAGAATCAGAATTAGTATCACTGGCATATGTCATGCATTTTGCTGGTTTGTGGCAACAGGATATTGCAATACACAACAATAAAAACTATACTACAATAAGTGTACGTATATAAAATTAAATAAGTAGAGCAAGAAGAGAGCAAAAGTGAGATAGTGTTCATGGATTCATTGTCTATTCAGAGATCTGATGGCAAAGGGGAAGAAGCTGCTCCTGAAACATAGAGTGTGTGTCTTCAAGCTTTGGTACCTCTTCCTTGATAGCAGCGAAGAGAAGAGGACATGTTAGGCCAGCGTAAATCCTCCAAGATGTTGACACTCAAAAACTTTAAACTGCTCACCCTTTTCACTTCTGATCCTTCAATGAGGACTGGTGTGTGTTCCCTTGACTTCACCTTCCTGAAGTCCACAATCAATTCCCTGGTCTTACTGATGCTGAGTGCAAGATTGCTGTTGCGACACCACTCAAGCAGCTGATCTATCTCCCTCTTGTATGCCTCCTCGTCACTATCTGAGTTGTGTCATTAGCAAATTTATAGATTTATAAATTTGAGTTGTGGGTACATAAAGTTCAAAGTAAGTTTACTATCCAAGTACATATATATCACCACATACAACTCCGAGATTCATTTTCTTGTGGGAGTAAGCAGTAAATACAAGAAGCACAATGAAAGACTGCACTCAACAGGGCAGACAAACAGCCAATGTGCAAAAGACAACAAATTGTGCAAATGCAAAAAAACAAAATAAATAAGCAATAACTATTGAGAACATGAGGGGAAGAGTACTTGCAGGTGAGTCCACAAGATTTGGGAACAGTTCAGTGATGCGGTGAGTGAAGTTGTTCCCACTGGTTCAAGAAGCTGATGGTTGAGGGATAATAAATGTTCCTGAACTGGTGGTGTGAGTCTTGAGGCTCCTCTATCTTCTTGCTGATGGCAGTGGTTTGAGAGAGAGAGCGTGACCTGGATGGTGGGGTTACTTAATGATGGATGCTCCCTTCTTGCCAGCACTTCTTGACAGCACTACGTGTAGATGTGCACAGTGTTGTGGAAGGCTTTAATCATGATGGACTGGGCTGCATCCATTACTTTTTGCAGTTTTCCCTTCAAGGACATTCATGTTTCCCCACGAGGCTGTGATACAATAAGTCAATACACTTTCCACCACACAAAGTTCATCAAAGTTTTAGATGCAATACTAAATCTTCACAAATGTCCAAAATAGTAGAGATGCTGCTGTGCTTTTTTTGTATTGACAATTACATGCTGGACCCAGAATGGATCCTTTGAAATGATAATACCGAGGAATTTAAAGTTGCTGACCCACTCTACCTCTGATCCCCTGATGAGGACAGGCTGGATCCCCAGTTTCAGGGTCTTGCTGACATTGTGTGAGCGATTGTTGATGTGGCACCACTCAGCCAATTGCTCTCCCATATGCTGATTTGTTACCATTTGATTTGGCCAATGACAGTCAACAACTTGAATACGGCATTGGAGCAGTGCTTAGCCTCACAGTCATAAGTAAAAAGTGAATAGTGCAAAGGGCTAACTATACAGCCTGGGGTGCTGTGCTGGAGAATTTGGAGATGTTTTTGCCAATCTGACCTGACTGAGGTCCGTAAGTGAGGAAATCGAGGATCCAGTTGCACAAGGAGCTAATGAGCCCAAAGTCTTGAATCTTATTGACTAGTTTTGAGGGGATGATAGCATTGAATGCCAAGCAGAGGAGAACAGGAGGCTAAGCAAACATCCTTGAGGTGCATTAGTTGCTAGCGAGGAGGAAATGTTATTTCCAATCTGCACTGTGCTAACAATGATCTCCTGATGAGGAAATCAAAGATGCAGTTCCAGGAAGAGGTACGGGGGCCCAGGTTTTGGAGCTTGTTAATTAGTACTGACTGTATGATGAGGTTGAGTGCTGTAATCAATAAACAGCAGCTTAGCATAGAGATTACTAATAAATACCATTAAATATCCATTTAGTGTCTCAGCTACTGTCTTACTCTGCATTATAGCTTCTCCTGTCAGTGTCCATAATGGACCCTAGTTTATTTTTCCACCTTTCTCTTCAATTTACAAAACTCCGTTTTTTATGATCTGTTTTGATATTCCTTAATTTCCATTTCTGCTTTCCTTTTTATTAATTTTTCAAAATCATTTGCTGTTTTTGTATGTTCCCCTGACACTTGTGCTCATAATTCTTTTTGGCAATGTTATAAACCTCTGATTGAAGTTTAATAATTTTTGAACCTTCTTGAACATTAGGTACAGAGGTGATGTCAGGTAAGCTTTTTTTTAAAAACGCAGAACGTGGTGAGTGCATGGAAAGGGCTGCAGGCGACGCTGGTGGAGGCGGATGCGATGGGGTCTTTTAAGAGGCTCCTGGATAGGTACATGGAGCTTAGAAAAATAGAGGGCTATGGGTAACCCAAGGTAATTTCTGAAGTAAGTACATGTTCGGCACAGCATTGTGGGCCAAAGGGTCTGTATTGTGCTGTAGGTTTTCTATGTTTCTATGACATTGATGTTACATTTGAAATCTTTCAATCCTCTGGGACTGCCATAAAAATGCAAGGAATTTTGAAAAGCCTCTACCAAAACATTTATTGTTTCTGTAGCCACCACTTTTAAAATTCCAGACACAGAGTATTTATTGCTTCAGGGAATGTATTTGTTGTCATGTTTTTTCACCAAGATACCTTTTCTATCTGCTCATGTTAAAATATTCTCATAGTCTTGTGTAGCTTAAAGGTTTAGAAAGGGCTTCTCTCCCAGTCCAATCCCATTAAACATTAACCAAAATGAAAACCATACCTGGAAATGGATAATGGAAACTTGGAATCAAGTTCAATCTATTCCTACGTGATAAGTAGTCTGATACTTCAGATATTCAAGAATGCAGTATTATAGGACACTGCTAACCATTGATTACCCAGTCTCATTTATGGCTTTGGGATTTGCTTCATTCTACTCTAAGAACTCCCTTAGGTTAACTCCTAATGTAGTAGCTGAAGAAATAACAGGGAACAATACTATGATGTATTTGGTAAGCTACATTGCCCTAGCTCAGTTTGATTTAGAAACTGCTAAGCATATTACTAAATTTTGTGTTGACCAAGTATCAAACTGCAAAAGCTCCAACAGAAATCTAAAATAATCCCCTACTATTGGACTTCGTATTACTTTTATCTTAAAAATGTGAGCTTGCTAAATACTAGAGAAAGTCTGCAGATGCTGGCAATCTAAAGCAACACACTCACACACACAAAATGCTGGATGAACTCAGCAGCTCAGGCTGCATCTACGAAAATGAATAAACAGTCGCCATTTCAAGCCTAGACCCTGAAAAAGTGTCCTGGCCCAAAATGACGACTATTTATTCACTGATGCTGCCTGACCTGCTGAGTTCCTCCAGTATTTTGTTTGTGTTCTGAATACTTGTATTAATTCAATTCCTGATAATACAACCAAAATTTTCCATTGCAAAGATATTTTATTTACAAACTTAATCTCCTTAACTCAGTGACTCTTTACAATTAAAAAATCCACTCATTTTTTTAAAGAAAATTTTAGAAAACTGTTCAAAACTTGTTAGCATCATTATGCTTCAGGTGGATGCTCACGTGGTGTGGTGACATTGCTAATCCAGCTAACCGCAGATGCAGTTAAATGGTAAAATGCAGATGGATTTACTTGAGATGTAGCCAATTATTCATCAACAGCTCTTCTATTGTGGGCAAGTTCATGCAAAATGAAGCTTATGCTCACTTCTTGCATTTTCTTTTGTACAGTTCCCAAACAACATATAATTGCCAACAGTGAATTATCAGCAGTGAGAATAAACAAGGGACCCTTCAGGCACTAACTGCAGAAGCCATGATGTGGAATAAGGAAATGGGTCAGTGATTAAGCTTGCAATCACAGTGAAACCTGGAATAAACATTCCAAAGATGCTAGGAAACCAACTGTCTAATAAAAATGAAAAATATTAATTAACATCAATTTGCAGAAATAAATAAGGAATTTTGGCCTGGGAAAAAACTGGATCTGATTACCTACACTAAAGGTTTCAGGAGTAGATGCATTTAGTGTGGAATTTTCAAAATATTCTAGCTTTTTACAGCAATTCAGTAGTTTGGAAGATTGCCGATATAACATTGGTACTCTAAGTGGGCAGAAGAACACAAGGAATTACACATGTACCTCAGAACAATTGTTAGCAAGTAACAGCAGAGAAGTTCAGAAAATCATAACATGATAACACTAAAGCAGTTTAAGGAAAGCAAATAGGGTTTTAAACTTTTTTTGTTCTTTAATTATGTAACAAGCAAAATAGATGAAATGCAGTATATCTGGATATTTGAAAAGGTGCCAGCTGAATGCTGTTGCAGAAAAACAGGAGCTCATCCAGTTGCCCGTAATAAATTAACACAGAATAGAGAATTGGTTGAAGAGTAAGATATGACAAGCAAACACTTAAAAGACATTACAAAATGTAAATGATTAAAAATAAGAAATCGTCTCTGCCCTTGAAAGTTAGCTCTACTTGCATTTCATAGAACATTGCCTTTTTGATGCCCTGCTTTATTTCAGATTTCCAGCTTCTGGAGTTTTTAAATTTTCACTGTCCATTCAAATCACTGCAGTACCAGATCCGACATGGAATAATAGTTTCTGCACACAGATTTCCTCATGTCAATAGAGTAATTGCTACTTAACACCTATGTCTGAATGCTGTTCATCGACTATAGCTCAGCTTTAACACCATCACCTGACTGAGAAGTTACAGAACTTGGGCCCTTGTATCTCCCTCTGCAATTGAATCCACGGCTACCTAACCAGAAGACCACAATCTGTGATGATTGGTGACAACATCTCCTCCTCACTGACGATCAGCACTGGAGCATCCCAGGGGTGTGTGCTTAGCCCACCGCTCTGCACTCTATACCCATGACTGAGTGGCAAGGCATAGCTCAAATACCATCTAGAAATGTGCTAACGATACAACCATTGTTGGTAGAATCTCAGGTGGAGATGAGAGGGCGTACAAGAGCTAATATATGATAACAACTTCATCCTGCAGTACAAGACAGAGAAGCTAAAATCTGCTGTATTATTATTACAGTTGAGTAAAGGTAACTGCAGAGGAATGAGGAAAAACTGCCCAATGTTGATTGGAAGAGACTAGCAGGGATAACATTGCAGCAGAAATAGTTGGAGTTCCTGTGAGCAATTCAGAAGATGTAGGATCAGTTCATCCAAAGAAACAGCTTTCTAAATGGAGGATAAGGCAACCATGGCTTTCAAAGACAGCATAAAAACAAATGAGAAGACATATAACACACCAAAATCTCTTGGAAAGCTAGAGGATTAAGAAGCTTTGAAAAAACCAACAGAAGGCAACTAAACAAGCAATACAAGGGGAGAAAGAAATATGATGGTAAGGTAGCTAACAGTATAAAAGAGGATACTAAAAGTTTTCTTGGATACCTCAAGCAGTGGATATTAGACCACCAGAAAATGTGACTGAAGTAGTAATTGGGGTGGAGGAGGGAAGATAGAAATGGCAGGTGAGCTGAATAATTATCTTACATCAGTTTTCACTGTAGAAGACAACAGCAACATTACAGAAATTTGTGAGAGTCAGAACTGAGTGTAAGAGCTATTATTAAGGAGAAAGTGCTGGGAATCTGAAAGATCTGAAAGAGGATTAGTCACCTGGTACAGACGGACGACACATCAAGATTCTGAAAGAGTTGCTGAAGGCATGATTAGATGTTTTTCAAAGATCACAAGAAGCAGGAAAGGTTCTGGTGGACTGGAAAACTGCAAATGCCTCACCATTCTTCAAGAAGGGAGGGAGGGAGGCAAAAGACAGGAATTATAGGCCACTGAGCTTGACTTTGGTGGTTGGTGAGATTTCAGAATTGATTATTAAGCACAAGGGTTCAGGTTACTTGGAGGTATATGATCAAATAGTTGTCAAGCATGGTTTCCTCAAGGGGAGATCTTACTTGCCGAATTATTTGGAATTCTTTGAGGCAATAACAAGCAAGACAGCCAAAGGAGTAACAGTAGATGTTTATTTGGATTTTCAGAAGGCCTTCAACAAGGTGTCACACTTGCTTAACAAGGTAAGATCCCATGGTATTACAGGAAAGGTATTAGCATGGATAGAAGATTAGCTGACTGGCAGAATGGAAAGTTAGTTGAAGGGAAGAGGAGATCACTACTGGTTGGCTGCTGGTAACAACGGGTACCTCACTGTCAGTGTTAGTCCACTATTATTCAAATTTCATGTTATGTTAACAATCCGGAAGACAGAATTGATGGCTTTGTGGCCATATTTTCAGATGATTAAAAAAAAATAGGGTGAAGGGGCAGCTTGGGTTGAGGAAGCAGGGAATCTGCAGAAGGACTTAGACAAATTGGAAGAATGGGCAAAGAAGTGGTAGATGGAATATAGTGTAGGGAATTGTAAAGTCATGCACTTTGGTAAAGGAATGAAAGCACAGACTATCTTCTAAGTGGGGAACAAATTCAGAAAGTAGAGGTATAAAGGGACTTGGGAGTCCCAGTGCAGGATTCCATAAGGGTTAATTTGCAGGTTTAGTCAGTTGTAAATGCAATGTTGGTATTCATTTCCAAAGCCAAGATGCAATGCTGAGACTTTAGAAAGATTAGCCAGAACATATTTTGGAGCATCGCATGCAGCTTTGAGCCTCATATCTGAAGATATATCTAGAGAGGATCCAGAGATTTCTGAGGATGAACCAGGAATGAGAGTGTAAGTGTACGAAAAGTACTTGATGGCTCTCGGCCTATACTCACAGGAATTTAGAAAGATAAAGGGGTGGGATGGTGGGGAAATCTCATTAAAACATACAGAATATTTAATGTCCTGGAAAGAGTGAAAACAGAGAAAATGCTTCCACTTGCGGGAGAGTTTATGACCAGACGGCACAATCTCAGAATAAAAGGGCATCAGGAGGAATTTCTTTAACATGCATATGAATCTGTGGAATTTACTGCCACAATCAGCTGTAGAGGCCAAGTCATTGAATATATTTAAAGTGAAAGTTGCTAGGTTCTTGATTAGCAAGGATGAAGAAGCATGCTAGACTCTATTACCAAAGAATCTATTATCCTGGACAGCATTCTGATTTGTTACACTGCCGCCTGCACCAATGCACAGGATCAAAAAAGCTGCAGAGGGTCGTAGACTCAACCAGCTCCATCCAGGGCACTAGTCTCCCTGCCTCTGAGGACATCTTCAGAAGATGGAGCCTCAAGAAGGTGACATCAATTTAGGACATGCACTGATCTCATTATTACCATCAGGGAGGAGGTATAGATGCCTGAAAATAATATGCTCAATGTTTTAAGAACAGCTTCTTCCCCTCCGCTCACAGACTTGTGAACTGTCCATAAATACTACCTTACTATTTTTTGCCCTCTTTACACTGTTATATTTCATATTATAAGCTTTGCACTGTACTGCTGCCACGAAACATCAAACTTCACAACATTATGCTATAATAAACCTGATTATGGAGAGAGGGCAGGAGAATAGGAGTTTTGGGGGGGGGGGGGGGTTTAATAAATCAGACACATTGGAATGGCACAGCAAAGTTGATATGCCAAATGGACAAATTCTGCTTCTCTATTATATGATCTTATCTCAATTGATCAGTCATCAGGCTTGGTTTTCTTGAAGAGCCACAGCAGCTTTTCAATTTTGTTATTATTTTGTAAAACTCTTTTGTACTTTCTCCATGCAATGGTGTCCCTTCAAGAGATGCATTTGACACACTGTGCTCAAACACAAAGTTTTACACAAATTTAGTTTAATCTGTTTGTTTATTCTGACTATCTCAATCAGGGATTCCTAACTCAGGGCCCGCAGACTCTGTGTTTAATTGTATTGGTCCAAGGCATTAAAAAAGGTTGGGAACCCCTGATCTAGATATTAATCCCAGTGCTTTTCAGATTCAGATTCAGTTTATTGTCATTTAGAAACCACAAATGCAATGCAGTTAAAAGATGAGACTGTGGCGGCTCATTTCCTAGCGTATGCGAACCGACTCACAATTAGATAGCCTACGGGGGTTTGCGAGCACAGAGCTTTGGAGCCTCTTCGCCATGGGGGGCCGGTTGACAGAGGCTTAAAAGTGAGGCTGAAGTTTTCGAATAAAGTTTTTTCCTTCGACTGCAGTTACCGACTCCGTGTCGTAATTTTAGCGCTGCTTGTAGCACACCGCTACAAGACAATGTTCCTCCAGAATGATATCACAAAAGCACATGACAAAACAGACTACACCAGAAAATCCACATAACATTTGGCAATCCCCAATCCAGAGTCTGGAGAGGCTGCTGCGTATTAATATCGCGCTACCATCTTAGCGCATTCCCCAGAAAGGAGCTCCAAACTCACCAAGACCAAAAACTAAAGCTACAAGACCTGCACAAAACCACATAGTTACAACAGTGCAAACAATAGCATAACTGATAAAAAAAAAACAAACTATAGGCACAGTAAAAATAGTCCAAAGATGTTAAAAGACTCTTAAGTTCAAAAGAAACCACCACACAATTTCCACAAGTCCTCAGGGTCCCGATTTGACTCGTCATCCCACGCAGGTGGTAGAAGGGAATACTATGGACTTCCACGGCGCCGCCCGACTCAGCCTCGCAGTTGCAACACACAGTGAAAGCTCCGTCGAACCCAGCCTCACAGACGCAGCACACACTGAAAGCGACCTGACTGCAGCGGACTCCGAGTCCGTCGAACCTCTGAGCCTCCGACCATCCCCTCCAGCACAGCTTCTCCGAGCACCATCCTCTGCCAAGCCCACATTTTCGTGCCCACATTATCTTCAATGATTAATGTTAATAATTTGCAACACAAACCACCACTGTAGGAACTCAGTGGTGGGGTAGCATCTATGGAAGGAAATGGTTGATGTTTTTGGGTTAAGACCCTTAATTTGGACTGCAATGAATGAAAGGAGGATAGCTGCCTTAAGGGTAGAGGGAAGTGGTAGAGCAAGAGCTGGCAGGTGATGGGTACATCCAGATGAGGGAATGATCTGGTTGGATGTGAAAGGCAGAAATGATGAAAAGCTGCAGATGATAGAATCTGATATAAAAAAAAGCCCAGTGGAGCTTGGAATGGAGAAAGTTAGGGAGGTAGGGAGGGAAACAAGCTGGAGGACTGGTTAGGTGATAGGCAGAAGATAAGGGTACAGGCCAGTTACATCAGGAGGAGAGAGAAAAAGCATCGCTTACACAGCACCAACCCTACTAATTAAAATACTTAGTAAATATACCCAAAAAAGATGTCTACTCTCTGCAAACAAAACTTAAATCTCACAAACACCTGAGTGGCCAAAGGACAATTAATTGTTCAAAACAGTTCAAATGCAGCAGGCTACTGGGATGCAGACTTTGACAAAGCTGATATCTTACATCAGTGGTCCCCAACCACCAGACTGCGGACCAGTACGGGCCGCAAAGCATGAGCTACCGGGCCACGAGGAAACGATATGCTTTGTCAAATCGAAACGTTATGAGTCAGCTACACCTTTCCTCATTCCGTCACATTCACTTTTGAACTTGAACGCACACGAGGTCATCAGTTGCCTAAATGCAGTGATACACTAGCGCCAGGGATCACTGGTTGGCTTCGGGTAACCTGCCGCCTCACACAGCCGGCAAAAAGTGCCGTTGCTACAGGCCTGGAGTGCGGACAGATGGGCGCCACCTCTAAATCTGTTTAGCACACTGAATGTTCGTGTGGAAGCCTGTGCTAAAATATTCGCAGAAGACCTAATTCGGGCTCAGGGTTTCATAAGTAGCAGAGCAGCTACCTCGCTGCGATCTACTGAAAGTCATCCCTCGAACCAAACTTTTGTCAGCCGATAGATCCTACCGACCTACCCCGGGGGGGGGGGGGGGGGGGGGGGAGAGAAAACGGGCATACGCCCTGTTGCACTCCTCGCTCGGTCATTTGCTCTCTCTGGACTGCAACCACCACGGCCTTGGGACGGGGACCTCACCTTGTCCTCTCACTGGTGTGTTGCAATAATTTTATATGTTCATACAAGGAAACTATGCGCTGTGTGTTTAATATTAAATTTGTTAGATAAACCCTTTTAGAAGTGAAATTGAGCAATTGAGTGTATTAGCTATTTATAAGTGGCTTATAGTTGACTTATCACCTATATTCCGGTCGTGATTAACACACCCCCACTAGCCGGTCCACAAGAATATTGTCAATATTAAACTAGTCCGCGGTGCAAAAAAGGTTCGTGACCCCTGGCTTACATAAGATGCATTCAATGTATAAATGTATATTAAAAAAAATAGACAAAATGTTCAACTCTTCCTGGGTAAAGTATCTGCAGTATTTTTTTGAAATGGAAATTAAATCATCTTTTTCTTGGTTCAAGTCTTCTGAATAGCTTTTTTTGTCTGCTCTGTTTTCTGTTATGCAGTTGAAGCATATTACATTTATAACTTGACAATGTAAAGGCTCACAATAGGTTTTCAACTCATCTTAACACAGTGAGAACACCCTTTTTTTTAAATATAATTTTGAGATAACAGCACAGTATTAGGCTCCTCCAGCCTAAGAGCCCATGTTGCCCAATTACACCCATGTGACTAATTGACCTACTGACCCAAACATCTTTGGAATGTGGCAGGAAACGGGAGCAGCCGGAGGAAACCCATGCAGTCAGGGTGGTGAATGTATACACTGTACACAGACAGCTGTGGAACTGAACCTGGGTTGCTGGCTGGCGCTGTAATAGCATTCCACTTACTCCAACTATAATGTGCTGCCCCTGAAGTAAAGATTATCTAGAAGCAAAAGACGCATCTGCTCCAAAGTTTGGGCACATATTCTAGGCCAATATCTTACTGACAAAGTCCTGCATAATCAGCATTGTAGCTAAGATAAACACATCACAGCGGGTCCTGGTCTGGCATAAATACACATGAAAGATTCCTTTGTACAGACAAAAGGAATTCTCTCAGTATTTTTGTCTCGCTCAACCAATATCTCATTGTCTGACAGATTTTGGAATGTGCAAATTACTTGATCTTCCTAATGACTAAATGCAAAAGGAATGTTTGATTGTGAAGTACTTTTGGATGCCATGAAGGTATAAAGTATATCACTTCTTTTTGTAATTTACTTTAGAGAGAGGTGTGTGCAAGTAAGAACATGATAACCAGTGAGAATAAGTAAACAAAAATTAAGGTTGTAGAAAAAAGACCGAAGAAAAAAGGGGAAGTGCATATGATAAGTACATCGGTCTCAGAGAGCACTGGGTCGAGCCATTAAGATCAAAATTAATGCACCAAAAATGTTACTTGATGTACTACAACAAGTTTTTGTTCAAGAGTACAAGGATATTGCCCTGCAGTATCCTTCATCCATCTAATTTCCTTTTTCAAATTGAAAATGAACTCATTTAATTTCCTTTCAAAAGCTGTTACAATTTTTACTACCAGGGAACTTAATGCCCTGAAAAGTCTATGTAGAGAAAAAATAACCTAATTTCTTTCTTTATGCTTTCATACAATGAGTATGAAAATAAAGCTACTTACTTTTATCAAAATTCATGCATATTGAAAAATCCTGATCAGACCTCAGAACTTGCATTGCCCTGATGTAAAGAAAGCTCATTTCTCAAAATATTTGTTACAGCTAATTCCCTCTCTCATCTCAGCAATCCCTTCAAAACTACAGCCGAATCAATGCACTTTATTTTGCTACAACCATCAGGTTTGTGAATCAACCTGCACAACCCTAATGCTACCTCAGCAATGGCACCTCACAGATCATCTCTGTCACTGCCATGGACATCTGAGATTTGCTTTTACAGTCTTTTTTTCTTCAGTTACATGATTTATGTATTGTCTAAATCTGTGTGTTGTCTAAATCTACGTGCCTGCAATTCTGCTGCACTTTTCATTACACCTGTATCACACCACACTGTGCTTAAGACGATAAATCTGACAACTTGACAATGGTTCAACACATTCTCAACAACTACATATGTTTAAACTTTAAATCTACACTAAATAGTAATAATTTCAGGATGGAAGAATTCCCATCAGGTCTTTGTAACACTTTACTGCACTTGACTCCCACATGACAATTTCTGCTTCATCTTTAATTTCTAGCTAAATTCAAAAATCTCTCAAAAAACCCTCTAATTCATGAAAGATAATCCTGAAAAGACAAGAACTGATTCAAAACGCAGGTACAAAATGATGGATGCCAAGTTCGTGTAGTCTCTTCAAAATGTATTTACATCATCTCAAAGAATTGAAGTCTAATAGTTTTGCAACACCATCCTGTAAAGTACTATTAGAGTCAGAACATTACAGCACAGAAACAGGCCCTTTGACCCATCCTGTTACTCTGCCTAGTCATAATGTCTTGCATCCAGACCATGGTCCTCCAGGTCCCTCCCATCCATGTATCTATGCAAAATTCTCTTAAATGCTGAAATTGAACCTGCATCCTTCACTTCCACTGGCAACTTGTTCCACTTTCTCACCACCCTGAACGAAGTAGTTCCCCCTTGCGTGCCCCTTAAACATTTCACCTTTTATCCTTAACCCATGACCTCTGATTCTAGTCTCATCCAACCTCAGTGGAAAGAGCCTGCTTGCACTAACCCTCTCTATACCCCTCAATTTTGTATACTTCTATCAAATTCCTCCCTCATTCTCCTACACTCCAGTCCTAGCCTATTCAACCTTCCCTATAATTCAGGTCCTCAAGTCCTGGCGACATCTTGAAAATTTTCCAATAAACCCTTTCAATCGTGCTGTTATCTTTCCTGCAGCTAGGTGACTAGAACTGCACACGATACTCCAAATTAGGCCTCACCACATTTCATACAACTTCATCATATGCCAACTCCTATACTCAGTACTTTGATTTATGAAGGCCAATGTGCCAAATGCTTTCTTTCCGACCCTATCTATCTGTTAGCATTATATAGCTTCTGAATTTACTGATAGATTCTTCCTAACTAAAATATGGCTGCATTACTATCCCTTTATACCCCCTCCCAAATTGTTTTAAAGACTAAATCAGTTCTCTCTTAGTCAATACATCATTCATTAATCTAAACTCAAGAATGGCTAAGATTCAACCTACGATTGTGGAGGATCGTGCTCATTATTCTTCTCTGGACCCTATAAAAAGTCAGCATATCTTCCAAGATGTAGGGAGTAAAAACAATGTATTACAAACAAAAGTAAGGATGTTATAAAATTTTTCTCAGTGTTCTTAGTTTTAAATTGAACAACCCAAGATGATTGACCCCATTTGACCACAGCTACTTAACTGGCTTGAATCTTTGTTGTCCTTCAACTTTCCACTCATTTACAGTTTCCTCATCTTCCCAAACAATCTACTCATCTATATACATTATCTGTAACTCAGTTCCTTTTTTTAATGTCTTGCCATTGCTACACAATTCACTTTTACTTCATAGAATTCAAATCTAGTGCACCAGATTACGCTGCATTTTCTTTTTCTTTTCTTTTTGTGCTACTTTGATGTACTTACACATGGATGATCTATCTGGACTTGTGCAAACAAAAGCTTTTTAATCTCGGTATACACTTGGAAATGTAATTCACTCATGTCAATTGCATATTCCTGACCCTATCATTCTAATTACTTCTTCAACAACTGGATCAAGAATGTCAAGGACACATCCAATTATTAAAGCTTTTCCTCCTCCTCTGCATCTATTTTGGAGCATATATATTTTGGATGCAACCTCTGACTCTATTTATGCATTACTCTGATCACTTAAAATATTTTATTATTAATTACGTTTCCCATTATTCCACCAACTGCAACATATGCATGCATGAGTAGATTATAGATAATGTATGTCATTTTTTTTTGAAAGAGTTTTGAGAACCATTCCATGAAATAAATCAGATAGGCCTTGGTACAGAGCAGCATTTGAACAAAATGTCCTCTTTGAAATGCTTTCCAACAGTTCAATACTGTAAAAAAAACATTATGGGCAGCATAAATTTAATAACAGAAAGAATAAATGCTACTAATTTGCACCAGTTCCGTGCCACCTTTAAAAACATCTTGATATATCTCCTTCTAGACTTTAGTAGTACTTAGTTTAAAGTATCTTCTCTGTAGCCACTGCTCTCAACATGCTGTAAATACTTGGCCACTGACATTTAACCAGTCATAAGAACCCTAAATGATTTTTCATCTCTGGCCAAAGGGGACAGAAATTCTCAACAAGTTCCACCCACTTTCTAGAGATTATAGGTAACACCAGGGACTTCCCTCCTCAGCAAGGTTTACTTGACAATCTCTCACAGCCAAGACACAAAGGTCTGATAAGATGCTTACATTTTGAATTGGGCAGATGATGTCTGCATTAAAAGATTAGCTTTATTGCGAACGTGTACCTAGAAACATGCGGTGAAATGTCATTTGCATCAAATCAAATCAGCAAAGACTGTGCTGGATAGCCCACAAGTGTCGCCATGCTTCCGGCGCCAACAGACGGTGCCCACAAATTTGTTTTTCTTTAAACTAATAAAGCATTAGCTTTTCAGTTTGCACAAGCAACTGAACAGTCAGCTGCTAAAATGTTGTTTAATAATTTTCCATAATAGAAAATTTTAAAAAGACAGAAATGAAAACCTCCTTTCAGCCATCTCCAGCTCAAAGGAATAATCGTGAGGAACACAATTATCACTGCTTCAGTCATCATTCTTCTCCTGTTTATAATTTATGTAGCAGTGCTAAATATTTCAAAGGGTTGCTAAAGAACAAGGCAGCCCTTTCACAGTCTGAAGCAGACAGCCAAGTTCCTGCAAGATTAAATGGGAAAGCAAAATTTAGGAATTACTCAAGAGATCAAATAAAAAAAGGGACCACTCCCTCTTCTCTTCTATTGTTCTCAGTAGAACAGCTACCAAATTGTCCTGTTACCACACTTACATCAAGGGAGGTTTAATAACGTTAGCTGATAACTCCAACACTAAAAGCTACTCATTTTTATTTTTGGTTTTAAAATGGAACCTATTGCGCGCCTTAATTTTTGCACCTGTCAGCAGTTGTTTTAGAAAAATCTATTACTTTTTAGATTAAATATAACTGGTTAAAAATGTTATTGGCACCCCTATTACACCTGCTAGTGAGAGTTCACAGGATTCTTAGCAATGCTCTTACCTTGGAGTTGCTTGAATCTTCCTTCCAGCTGATTATAATTGTAAGGCATCTGAACAGAAAAGCCCACAGATAATGGTCCTGACATGTTGGATACCCTCTGTATTTCCATTTGATAGTAATAGATTCAGGTGAAATGCAGTTTAAAAAGGACGAAAGTAATTCTATACATTCAGCCAACCACAACGCTTTACAGAAAGGCTGACTGACCACCGTTTCTGTAACAAACCAGCAAGTAGCTTTTTAAATACGCGGCGAGCACTAGCAGCACAGGTTGACTGGTATAAATCGACATCAGCCATAGATAAGCAGCATGTTTCTTTGATTGTCTGTCTTCCAGTCCACTAGGCTCCAGATTAGTTTAAACAGCGGCTCTGAATTTCAAAGGAAATGAATGAGTGAAGGGCACACCCACCACACTGAAGCTCTTTCCTAGCCTTCTTCCTTCCTTTCTTGAAGCCACAAGCACACCTTCACATCACTCCAGCAGGCAGTTTAATTTAATCAATAGGCAGTCACCGTTTGAATGATGTCACCATTAACATAAGGGCAGCGTGGAGTAGGAATGTACCATTTACTATACAAAAATAGAGGGGTTTACACAAGATATAATCAGTTAAAAAATACAAGTCATTGTTGAAAATTGTCCTTCTGTGCACACAGTATGGCAAACAAAACCTATGAATTTCCTGATTTCAGCTGAAACGAACGTGCATTTTACTGCAAACACACACAATAAGGAACTTCCTGCAATGGTCCCTCCTTAAACAAAACTGGTGGAATTCTAATCTCTTGTTTAAGTGCCTCACCTAAGTGAAACGTATCAGATTTCCATCACATGGGAAGGAAGAAAGAATGCCTTTTCAATTGCATGCTGTATAAAATATAACATTACTGCAAATGTCAACCCGTGGAACTTGGGGAATCATTTAAAAGAATTGCACGTCTTCCTCTGCACTGCAATAACAATCAATGAAAATCGATACATTCTTAACCCCTAAAATACTGACAGCCTTTTAAGATCAAAGTAATGTTTTAGACACTAATTTTTGAGACTCTGCAATGTGGAAGAATGCAAATACGGCTGGCAGAACATCAAGTAATGATATTATTAAGAAAACATTTTCAAAACTAAGATCCATTTACTTCCCAAGAAATAAACCTTTGTATGTTCTCTACAAAATTAACCTTCAACGCAGTATCCATTTCCCTGTCCTGTGATGCTTTTAAACAGATTCACTCTACTTCCACAAATTTACTCACATAGGATGACAAGATTCTTAAAAATAAAGCAATTAATTATGTTTGGAAGACTGAATATGTTATTGATCTACATTAGTCAGCAAACAGTATAAATACATTCCCTCCACCCACCTCCAAGAAATGGATGAGTGCAGTGTCCTTTTACATTTGAGAACTGAACTGAAATTCAGATCAGAGCAATTGGATTTCAATCTCCTATCCCAGTATTATAGTCGTTCCACGCAAAATTAGTTCTGGCCAGCTTTCATCCAATTCCTTATGGGTACAGGCCTGACACAAAATATCCCTAAATAGGGATTAATTGGATCTACTACTTAGATTTTTTCCCACATTTCACGAAACCCATACGAACTAATCCCTCCGGTTCTTAAACTACAGGAGACTCAGCAGGTTGCAAGTCCGCATTAAAACTACTGAGGTTTAATGAAAATGACTGCCAGTAAGATGGAATATTTTAAGAATGGATCATCCACTATCTGAAAGTCACTAAGGAAATTACAGGGTGACCAATGTGGGGAAATGGAAAATGTTTGTGCAACAGAGCATATTCCTCTCAGGCTGGCTCACAATGTGACATATTTCCACAGCAGAAAAGCCTTTCTTGTACAGACTAATTAGGAAAGGATTCCATCCTTCATCATTAATATCCTACTTGCCATTATGAATTTTTAAAGGTGTGAACTTGATTATAAATTATTTTTCCTGGTACAACATAAATAAACTAGAGATGAATTAAATTGCTAGCTTTGCACCAAGGAAATATTTCATTACAAACAGCCTATAATAGTCAATAGATACATAAAAAAGATTTTAAAAATCTTACTGAGCAGACAAGCAAGGCCTGTGTTCAATGCCTCATGTGAAAGACAGCTGCTAATTGACAGCACAGCACTTCTTCAGCATGCCTCCTCTGCATCAAGGGCATATATACAGAAAGATGCTGGTAAAGGGCCAGTAACAACATGAAGGATTCCACAAACTCTCATGGACTGTTTGTCCCACTCCCATCAGGGAGGAGGCTACTTAGTATCCACGCCAAGACCACCAGACTCCAAAACAGTTACTTTCCTCAAGCATTAAGGCTGATCAACACCGCCTCTCATTATCTACCTCTCCACACCCCTGAACACCACTACTTTATCATTTCCTATCAGTCACCTCATGTACAGACACTCCTATGCATAGCATCACGTTATAGGCATACAATCAATGTATAAACGGCATTTTACTATTTATATTCATTGCGGTTTTTTACTATTATCATGTACTTTGTGTTTATTTTGTGCTGCACTGGTCCGGATTAACAATTATTTCATTCTCCTTTTACACTTGTGCACTGGAGATGACATTACACAATCTTTAATCTTGAATTAAAGACTGTGGGGGCGGGTTAAACACAACCGGAACATAGCAATACTCGAAGAAGGTTCCTTATGTCCAGTCTATTCCACATAGTGGCTATCAGCACTTAGCTTCTGTCCTGCTTGCTCAGGGTAAAATCCTGCTCAATAAACTCAATGGGTTCATCTTTAAGTGCAGGGTGCTTGGACTCAAGGTGCCGAAGCAGTTTTGAGGGCTTCATTGCCTCATTAGACAGCCTCCCGCCCGCCGCCAGATGCCTTGACCAGGTGCGGCTGGTTGTGGGTGGGGTGAGAGGACAAGGTCAGGGCCAGAGGTCCCAGTGCCGGGGCTGCAGCAGTCGCAGTCCAGAGAGAGCTAGCGACCGAGCGAGAAGTATGAGAGGGCGTGCACCTGCTCCCCCTTGTAGGATCTATCGGCCGACAAAAGTTCAGCTCAAGGGATGACTTTCAGATCGTAGTGAGGTAGCTGCTCTGCTACTTACAAAACCCTGAGCCCGAATTAGGTCGTCTGCGAATATTTTAGCACCGGGTTCCCCACGAACATTCAGTGTGCTAAACAGGTTTCGAGGCGGCGCCCATCTGTCCGCGATCCAGGCCTGTAGCAACAGCATTTCTTGCCGGCCATGTGAGGCAGCCGGTTACTTAAGGCGCAAAGGTATCACTGCATTTAGGCGACTGATGATCTCATGTGCGATCAAGTTCAACAGTGGGCACGACAGGGAATGAGGAAAGGTGCAGCTGACTCTTTTCGGTCCGCGGCCTGGTGGTTGGGGACCACTGAAGTACTCTGTGTAATGTGTGTCAGGGGAGCTACACACATGCGCACTGGGCAGAAAGGACGTAACTAAAATCCCGCAACCAGGAAACAATCTCTCAACTGTATTTGTGTATTTATTTTTCATTTTATTGGAATCTACTGGGAAAGTCTCAAAGATCAACCAGTCGATCGCGATCGGTGGGTTGGTGACCACTACCTTAAAGGTTAACTTGCAGGTAAGGAAGGTAACTACAATGGTAGCATTCATTTCAAAAGGACTAGAATATAAATATAATATAAATAGAATATAAGAGAGAGAATCACATTGAAACCTATTGAATACTGAAGACCTAGATAGAGTGGATGATCATCTGGCTGTACTTTCTCTGGGTTTAGGCAGACTGAAGATTGCAGCACAGCATCAGTAGTGAGGACTGAGAAGGTATGGACAAAGGAAGCACAGGAGCACTTACAGGACTGCTTTGAATCAGTGGACTGGACTATATTCAGGGATTCATCTTCGAAACTGGATGAGTATGCTACAGTTGTCACCGACTTCATTAAAACCTCTGTGGATGAGTGTGTGGCTACGAAAACTTGCTGTACATTCCCAGACCAAAAGCCATGGATGAATCAGAAGGTTTGTCATCTGCTGAGGGCTAGATCTATGGCATTTATGTCTGGTGACCCAGGTCTGTACAAGAAAACCAGGTATGACTTCAAGAGGGCTATTATAAAAGAGTGAAAAAACAATTCCGAGCAAGGTGACATCAGATGCATGTCAACTCTGGCAGGCTGTGCAAGACATTATTTCCTACAAAGTGAAACCCAATGCATGAATGACAGCAATACATCACTGCCAAACAAGCTTAGTGCTTTCTTTGCTGCTTTAAAAGAGAGAATATAACTACAGCTGTAAAGATTCCTGCTGCATCTGGTGACCTTGTGATCTCTGTCTTACTGACCGATGTCAGGTTGTCTTTCAGGAGGATGAATGCTCACAAGGCTGTGGGCCCCAGTGGAGTACATATAGAAAGGCTCTGAAAACTTTTGCCAAGCAACTGGTAGCAGTATTCAAAGGCATTTTCAGTCTCTCACTGCTATGGCCAGAAGTTCCCATCTGCTTCAATCGGGCAACAATTATACCAGTGCCTAAAAAGAGTAGTGTAAACTGCCTTAATGACTATCACCCAGTCGCACTCACATCTGCAGTGAAGAACTGCTTCGAGAGGTTAGTCATGGCTAGAACGAACTCCTGCCTCAGCAAGGACCTGGACCCACAGCAATTTGCCAGTCACCACAATTGGTCTATGGCAGACGCAATCTCAGTGGCTTTTCACATGGCCTTAAATCACCTGGACAATACAAACACCCATGTCAGGATGTTGGTTGTTGACTATAGCTCAGCACTTAACACCATCATTCCACAATCCTAATCAACAAGTTACAGAACCTGGGCCTCTGTACTTCCCTCTGCATTTGGATCCTCGACTTCATAGCTAGATGACCACAATTTTTGCAGATTGGAAATAAGAGCTGTTCCTCACTGATGATCAGCACTAGCGCACCTCCATGAGTGTGTAGCTAGGCATAGCTCAAATGACATCTATAAATTTGCTGATGATTCAACCATTGTTGACAGAATCTTAGAGGGAGATGAGAGAATGTATAGGAGAAAGATATACCAACCAGTGGAGTTAGTGTCGCAGCAACAATCTTGTACTCAATGTCAGCAAGACGAAAGAGCTGATTTTGGACTTCAGGAAAGCTAAGACAAGGGAACACAGACCAGTCCTCAGAGGGATCAGAAGTGAAGAGAGAGAACAATTTCAAATTTCTGGGTCTCAAGATCTCTGCAGATCTAATCTGGTCCCAACATATCGATGCAGCAATAAAGAAGTCAAGACAGCAGCTATACTTCTTTAGAAGTTTGAGGAGATTTAGTTTGTCTCCTAAAACATCTGGAACCCTCTGTCGATCTACCGTGGAGAGCATTCTGACTGGCTGCATCACTGTTTGGTATGGTGGGGGGGGGGGGAAGAGGGGGGTTACTGTACAGAAGCAGAAGAAGCTAGAGTACTTTGTAAAATTAGTCAGCTCCATCTTGTGTAATGGCCTCCATAGTATCCAAGACTTCTTCAAGGAGTGGTGACTCAGAAAGGTGACGTCCACTATTAAGGACCCCATCACTCAGGACATGCCCTCTTTTCATTGTTTCCATCAGGTAGGAGGTGCAGAAGCCTGAAGGCATGCACTTAGTAATTCAGGAACAGCTTCTTTCCTTCTGCCATCTGATTCTTAAAATGACTAAAATGACATTGAACCAATGAATACTACCTCACTTCTTAGTTTTTAAATTATTTCTGCTTTGCACTATTTTAATTTAGCTATTATATATGAATATACAGTGGCATGCATAGGTTTGGGCACCCTGGTCAAAATTTCTGTTACTGTGAATAGTTGAGTAAAAGATTAACTGATCTCCAAAAGTCATGAAGTTGAAGATGAAACATTCCTTTCGACATTTTAAGTAAGATTAGTGTATTGTTTTTGTTTTGTACAATTTTAAAGTTAAAAAAAAGGAAAGGAGCACCATGCAAAAGTTTGGGCACCCCAAGAGATTTGAGCTCGCAGATCATTTTTACCATGGTCTCAGACCTTAATTAGCTTGTTAAGGCTATGGCTTGTTTATAGTCATCGTTAGGAAAGGCCACGTGATGCAAATGTCAAAGCTTTATAAATACCCTGACTCCGTGAAACCTTGTCCCAACAATCAGCAGCCATAGGCTCCTCTAGGCAGCTGCCTAGCAGAATGACAATCAAAATAAATGATGCCCACAAAGCAGGACAAGGTTATAAGAAGATAGCAAAATGTTTTCAGGTAGTCGTTTCCTCAGTTCGTAATATAATTAAGAAATGGCAGTTAACAGGAACGGTGAGGTCTGGAAGACCAAGAAAACTTTCCAAGAGAACTGCTCGTAGGATTGCTAGAAAGGCAAATCAAAACCCCCATTTGACTGCAAAAGACCTTCAAGAAGATTTAGCAGACTCAGGAGTGGTGGTGCACTGTTCAACTGTGCGGCGACACTTGCACAAATATGACCTTCATGGAAGAGTCATCAGAAGAAAACCTTTCCTACATCTTCACCACAAAATTCAGCATGAGAAGTTTGCAAAGGAACATTTAAACAAGCCTGATGCATTTTGGAAACAAGTCCTGTGCTTTGATGAAGTTAAAATAGAAATTTCTGGCCACAATGAGCAAAAGTATGTTTGGAGAAAAAAGGGTGCAGAATTTCATGAAAAGAAAACCTCTCCAACTGTTAAGCACAGATCATGCTTTGGGCTTGTGTTGCAGCCAGTGGCATGGGGAACATTTCACTGGTAGAAGGAAGAATGAATTTAATTAAATACCAGCAAATTTTGGAAGCAAACATCACACTGTCAGCAAAAAAGCTGAAGATGAAAAGAGGACGGCTTCTAAAACAGGATAACAATCTAAATACACCTCAAAATCCACAATAGACTATCTCAAGAGATGCAAGCTGAAGGTTTTACCATGGCCCTCATAGTCCCCTGACCTAAACATCATCGAAAATCTGTGGTTGGACCTCAAAAGAGCAATGCATGTAAGATGGCCCAAGACTCTCACAGAACTAGAAGCCTTTTGCAAGGAAGAATGGGTGAAAATCCCCCAAACAAGCATTAAAACACTCTTAGCTGGCTACAGAAAGCTTTTACAAGCTGTGATACTTGCCAAAGGGGGTGTTACTAAGTACTGACCATGCAGGGTGCCCAAACATTTGCTTCAGGCCCTTTTCCTTTTTTGTTATTTTGAAACTGTAAAAGATGGAAATAAAAAAAAGTAATCTTACTTAAAATATTAAACACGTGTCATCTTTAACTTTATGCCTTTTGGAAATCAGGTCATCTTTTACTCTCTTAGCTATTCACAGTAACAGAAATTTTGACTGGGGTGCCCAAACTTTTGCATACCTATTTTTTGAGCAATTTCATGATATACGCCGGTAATATTAAATCTGATTCTTATTCTGATGTGGGGAGTATGTTTCCTATAGTGGGAAAGTTTAAAGGGCAGAGCCTCGGAATACAAGGATGCCCTTTTAGAAAAAAGATGAGGAATTTCTTTAGCCGGAGAATCTATGAAGGGTGATGAACCTGTGGAATTCATTACCACACATAGTTGTGGAGGCGAAGTCATTGGGTACATTTAAAGCGGAGGTTGATAGGTTCTTGATTAGTAACGGCATCAGAGGTTATGGGGAGAAGGCCAAATGGTCTAGTTCTGCTAGGTATTATGAATTTATGGTCTCAAGGATGAATGATTAACTGCAGGAGTTGTTGGTATGAAGTGGGCTGCCAAGTTGAGGGGGTGGGTTGGTTGTGTTTGGAAAATTGAGGGGGTCAGAGGGATGTGGGCTAAACACAGGCAAATGGGATTACTGTGGATACCTTGGTTGGCATAGAATCAGATTTATTAATACTGCCTATTTCATAAGATATCTTGTTTTAGGTAGTGCTATGAAAGTACATGGAGTCCATGAAATTTACTTTTAGTTACAAAAGAAATATATAAAAATTAACAAATAAAGTGCCAAAATAGTGAGGTAGTGTTTATGTACCATTCAAAAATCTGAGAGCAGAGGAGAAGAAACTGATGCTAAAACATTGAGTATGCATCCTCAGGCTCCTGTGCGTCCTCCCTGATGGTAGTAATGAGTAGAGGCATGTGCTGGATGGTGAGGGTCCTTAATGATGATGCTATCTTCTTGAGACCTTTCCTTTTCAAGACATCCTGAATGGTGGGGAGGCCAGGGCCCTTGCAAGAGCTGGCTGAATCCACAAGCACACTGGGCTACTGGTAAGCAAAACACTTTACAGTGCCAGCAACCAGGATTCAATTCCCCCACCGTTGTCTGTAAGGCACATTCTGTACATTCTCCCTGTGACCTTGTGGGTTTCCTCCAAAGATGTACCAGTTGAATTGACTTTAGTTCTTACATCCTTCACGTACATGAGGAGTAAAAATGAGGTTACGTCTCCAACTAAATGTGCAATGGGCAATCATTGTAATTAATAATAATTTATAATAAATAGAATAATCAACGTAATATTGAGTACACTCAAGTCAGCGTGAGTTCATCAATCTGATAGCCTGGTAGAAGAAGCTGTCCTGGAGCCTGTTGGTCCTGGCTTTTATGCTCCAGTACAGTTTCCCGGATGGTAGCAGCTGGAATAGATTGTGTTGAGATGACTTGGGTCCCCAATGATCCTACAGGCCCTTTTTACACACCTGTCCTTGTAAATGTCCTAATTCATGGGAAGGCCACAACTACAGATGTGCTGGGCTATCTGCACCACTCTCTGCAGAGTCCTGAGATTAAGGGAGCTACAGTTCCCAGACCAGGTAGTGATGCAACCAGTCAGGATGCTCTCAACAATGCTCCTGTAGATAGGTTGGTAGGTTAATTCAGCACTGTAAATTGTCCTGTCATTAGACTAGTGTTAAATCGAGGGTTGCTGGGCAGTGCAGCTTGAAGGGTTGGAAGGCCTACTCCATGCTCTATCTTAATCAATCAATAAATAAATAGACCTGTGCAGCTTCTTGTGATTCTGTGCATTGTAGCCCAAACCATTCGGTGATGCAACCAGTTAGAATGCTTTCCACTGTACATCTGTAGAAATTTGCTAGATTCTTTGTTGACTTACAAATCTCCTGAAGCTCCTAATGTAATGTAGCCATTAGCATGCCTTATACAGAAAGACATGTATACAGTAGATCTCAGATGTTGAGACCTAGGAACTTGAAGCCGCTCATCACCCTTCCCAGTACTACCCCCTCCCTCCCTGCCCCACCCCCAATGAAGACTGATGCATGTTCTTCCAACTTTCCCTTCCACAAACTATTCCACAGACAAGTTGGGATGGGGTGGGGGAGGGTTTGTTCCTATCCTGTGCAACTTCATGAATCTAGTTTGTTACCAGCATTTCTCAACTTCAAGTAAAAGTATTTCCTCACAGAATAAGTAATTGTGATCTTCTATTAGGTGTTAAGCTTCCTCATTACAAATTCAAATGATATTATCCCCTTTTACAGGGTAGAATTGCAGACATTTCACAATATTAGTGTTTCTCTGAACAAATAGAAAAAGTTTCCACCAGTCTGACTAGTCCTTAAAAAGAGCATTTAGATCACTACCAAAATGCCGTTTCAGGAAAAAGCCTTAACCAAATGCAAAACTGATGCTCCTAATCCCTTGAAAGGAAAACAATTTTCAGTCACTCGAACCTCATTATCTTGCCTCATTCATACCTTTTTGTACTTTGAATTAAGTATTGGATCACTGAGTTGACGATAAGGAAGATTTTCTTCCGGCAAGATATCTGGGGATAACCATCAGACAACTGCAGCCTGACGCTATGACATAAATGAGACTAGAGATCAATCCTGGGTGGGCCTTATACCTCCAGGATCAATGCAGACATGTATGCCACTTTCCACAAGTCACATTTACACATTTTAATTGAAACACAATATTTCTTTAACACCCATTTGGCTAAAGAAAGGCATCAAGAAAGAAAACAGGTATTGAACAACCCAAGTAATCTAAATGAAAATATTCTACTGTGGTGCAATAAATCAATACCAGGTGAGCTAAAATGGCTTCTTATGAGATGGCTATCAATTGAGCAAAAAGATTATTATTCCACGCTTTTCATAGACACAGCTGGCAAAAATATTGCAATTACTAACAGCGCAAGCAATAGACTGTATGGTTTATACAACAAGGTCAATTTTAGCAAAAGAGCATTTTAACAAGATAGTCTGGGAAGCCAAGTGCTGAAAGGATTTATTTAATGCCTGGTCAATTTGAATTTAATTGTTAACTCGTTTCCTGTAATACTTGACATATTAAACAGAAACTTCCAGTTGCAGATAAGTTGAGTGCAGGACTTAAAAACATTGTTTAGTTATCCACAGGGCAAGCAAAGTGGTACAATAGTAATAACACAGGCATGTACTAACACATGTACTGGGACATTTTAGTAAATTGAATGTAAGAAAGGAATTTTGTTTGTCTGGGGGGGGGGGGAAGAAAATCACAGCCCAAGCAAACACAAACAAAATAAAATCTGCACCTAACCCCTTGGCCTATATCTTGTCATAGTCATACAGAAAAGTACCTACACAAACTTCTCTCAAGCGTTGAAATCAAGCTCGCATGCACCACTTACGTTAACAGCTCATTCCATGTTCTCATGCCCCTCTAAGTGAAGAAGTTTCCCCTTATGTTCCCCATAAGTTTTTCACCTTCCACCCTTTACCCATGATCTCCAGCTGCAGTCCCACCCAACCTCAGTGGAAAAAGCCTGCTTGCTTTTACACTGACTCACGCCTCATAATTTTATTTATCTCCATCACTTCTCCTCTCAATCTTCTGTGCTCAAAGGAATGATGCCCTAACCTATTCAATCTTTCCTTATAACTCAGGTCCTCCAGACCCAGCAACATCCTTGTAAACTTTCTCTGTACCCTTTCAACCTTATTTACAAACGTTGTACATCCTGTACCTAAGTGACCAAAACTGCACACAATACTCCAAATTAGGCCTCACCAACATCTTATACAACTTCATCATAACATCCCATCTCCTGTACTCAATACATTGATTTATGAAGGCCAGTGTGTCAAAAGCTTTCAGCAAACTGTGATGCGTCTTTCAATGAATTATGGAATTGTATTCCCAGATCCCCTCGTTCTAAAGCACTCCTGAGTGCCCTACCACTAAGCTACCCTGAATGGCTCTACTAAAGTGCAATACCCCACACTTGCTGGCATTAAATTCCAGCTGCCATTTTTCAGCCCCTTTTTCCAGCTGATCCAGAATCCCTCTGTAAGCCATAACAGTATTCCTCACTCTCTACTACACCCCCAATCTTGGGATTGCCACAAATTTGCTGATCCAGTTCACCACTATCATCCAGATTACTGATATAGATGACAAACAATTAGTTTCCCCTATAATCAGTTAACTTGACATTAGGATTGCTTTTCATACTCTTGAGATACCGCTGGTGCTTGATCTGTGTCTTCAACAGGTCCCAATCACCCGAGCTGATGTCTTACTTGCTGTATATCGGAAAACAGCATCAAATTCCAAGCCATGTACAAGCAGTGGTATCATAACATGCAAGCTGTTCTGCTTAAGATTAAATTCACATGTCATGGTTTGAAATACCCTTCATGTGCACCTCTTTTTTGAAGAGTAGATTGAGTGCAGATTTTCCTTCCCTGAGCTTTACCAAAGCTGTGCATGTACACAAGTAGACAGGTTTGCATGAGTAACAGTCATGCTCAACTGAAGTTGCACTGAGCTAGAACAAGCAGATGTGAGGAAATGAGAAACTGAACAAGCAAAAGGAGCTGCCAGAATAGAAAAGGGAAACCCTTCTACATTTTACTTAACTGACTATTAACCAATTCTACATTTCACAATTGCACCTGTAAGTCAATTTCCCTCAGAGCATTTTTACAGTAATATAATTGAATTAGTTGAAAACAGGCAAGCAAGAGTTTTGATTAACTTTTAGTTGGGTATAACTCTTGGGGGCTCAGCAAGTAGCAATTCTGGTACAGCTCACCATAGACATTGAGTCCATTGCCTCAGAGCCAACAAGTATGGAAACATACACAACTTTAATCTTACAAATTTACTCAAAGACTTTGACTTCTTCATGGGTCCCATGAACCAGGATTTGATGGCTTTAATACCAGCAACTTAAACCAATTCTGCAGATGATAGTTTATACTGCAGCAGTAGAACTAGGAATTCAAACCGAGCATGAACTTTTTGATCTATAGGCAGCAATGATCCCTATCCTCCTGTACATATTACAGACCTCAACTGAGTTATATCAAAGAATGTATAAATTATACATCCTTAAGTTTGGTTTGTTTACAGGTAGCCACAAAGCAAGAAACCTGAAAGAACCCAATTAAAGTAAAAAAAATAAAAAAGACCAACACCTGATGTGCAAGAGAAAGGGGGGGGGGGGGGGGAAATACCAAAAATCATGCAAACAATTGAAATGGACAAGAAAATTCTGAACCAGATTGAATCCTCAGATCCAAACCCTGAAGCAGCCTGGAGTAGGCCCAAAGCCTTGCTTATCAGTTCCTCATATTAGTGGACACGGATACACAAAATGCTACAAATCCCGGCATGATAAGTCAACCAAAGTTTACGCCTTCACTCAGGCCAACATCCCAGCATCAAAGCTCAAATGACAGTTCACTGGCCTGACTCACAAAACCAGCATTTGCTCCATGCTTCCTAGCAAGAAGAAATTACTCGGTGGTCAGAGGAAATTATTCAATGAGGTCCTCAAAGCAACCTTGACTATGTATTAAATCTTAAACATAAAAGATTCTGCAGATGCTGGAAATCTTCAGCAATACATAAAATGCTGGTGGAACTTAGCAAATCAGGCAGCATCTATGGAGGGGAACAGAAGTCCTTGGGATACAACCGCACAAAATGGAAGCAGAGTGAGATGCCATTGAGAACCTCAAGTCACTTTGTTGAGATTACAGAGAAATCCAGTTGAAAAAGATGCAAGAAGCACACCCACCCCACCTGCCCAGCAGTACCAAAGTCTATAGGTCCACAATGGCCTAATCATTCATTTCAGAACCTACAGAAGTGAAAGGAACCAAGCCATCTGTGACATCTATCCTTCCTACTCACTACACACTTGACCTACTAAACATTTAACCTTGATTGCTAGTAGTAACTGCAGGTACTCTGCCCTGTCCAAACAAATGTGTGTCAATGCAAAAGAGTTAATATAGTTAAAATGCTAGTGATTTAGATCTGTGAAAAGTCTTTAGTACTAATTTTCTTACATAAAATAGAGCACAGTATGACCAGTACTGTGCTATATAAGCATACATCACAACCTAACACTTCCCTTCTACACAGTCCATAACCCCCTATTTTTCTTATATCTGTATGCCTACCCAAGAGTGTTTTAAATTTCCCTGTTGTATCAGCCTCTAACATCATCTCCAACAGTACATTCCAGGCACCTGACACACTCTTTATATATAAAAAAAAACCTTCCTCTGACATCTCTCCTAAACTTTCCACCACTCACTTTAAAACAAATGTCCTCTAGCATTGGCCACTGCTACCCTGGAGAATGGTGCTGGTTGTCCACTTTACTCATGTTTTATCACTCCTTATTCTGGATGTATTATCAGCTGAAAATAATCTACTTTTAAATAGAATTCCAAGTTCCCTTCGTATCCATATTCCTTGCTTCAGGCAGCACTCAACTGAGACATCAACAATGTTCAACGTGGGAATATATAGGAAGAACTAAACTGGCATGGTGGAACTAAAGTTCATAGGCATAAGCTGTAGCAGTAAATCTCAGGATTCGTACCTTCTGGCTGGTGTGTTCAGTTTGCTGGAGAGAGGGGCACTATCATTCCCCCTAACTTTGTGTTCAGGTGACCATATTTTAAAGCTTTCTTTCATGCAGTTCTATTGGCATATGCAGACAAAATTATCTTTTAAGTGGCACCTCAAGCAGGTGCTATTTGTATACGTATTGAGCAGTTTTTTTTTAGCCTTTTCACTTTTACTGAGCACGTATCCTGCCTTCTATTTTAGGAGATGAAGAAGCCAGCTGGTATCCATAAAACCCCTGTTCTTCCACATTGCATTTATTCAGACTTGGCACACGAACCCCAACTTTGAAACATGTACCCAGACACAAATGGCACACACTGGTCTGGAAAGATCAGCATGAAATTATTGCAGTCATTGCATCACGTTTTCCTTTGCTTGCAACTTGCCTGAGTGAAGGTAAGTTTTTCCAAGCGGAAGGTGGTTTATTCATTGACTGAACTTGCCAAATTTCTTCAGGGAAACACTTTGGGTCTCCAAGTTTATTATTGTAATAATAATAATAATAATAATAATAATAACAATAATAATAACAACAACAACAACAACAACAACAATAAATAAAAGGAAGCCCACACAAATCAAAAGCAATCCTTGAAAGAATATTTCTCTTTTGGCATTATTTCCTTCCTTTGTGTCTCTCTACACATATTGATCCCTATTCTTATGTGTTTTTTCAGCATAAGTAAATAATTCAGTTCCCAAACTGTCTGGTACTGGACCCAACTATTTCTTAAATCTTTGATGAACTACGTAGCACTGAAAGAGTTACTGGCAAATTAAAGAATACACCTACATTTACAAGGAATTGTATTACATTCTTGGGCAGCTTCACAGCACTTCATTCAATTGTTTTCAATTGATTTACCAGGAAATACAGCAATAAAAAAGAGGCAGAATGCTATCTGTAACACACACAAAATGCTGGAGGAACTCAGTAGGTCAGGTAGCATCTATGAAAATTAATAAATAGTCGATGTATCACGCCAAGACCTTTTTTCAGGACTAGATGACAGATTAAGAGGGGAAGGAGAACAAGCTACCAGGTGAAGCCAGGGGGATTGGGGGAGGGGAGAGCAAGGAAGGAGCTGGGAGGTGATAGGTGAAAGAGATAAAAGGCTGAAGAAGAAGGAATCTGATAGGACAAGAGAGTGGACCATGAGAGAATGGTAGGGAGAAGGAGCTCTGGAGGGAGGTGATAGACAGCCAAGGAGAAGAGGCAACAGAGGCCAGAGTGGGGAATTGAAGAAGAGAGCAGTACTCAGTTTTCTTTCGATGGCATTGATGGAGAGAGAAGCAGAAACAAGAATGCACAAACAGATTCTTGTACACTGAAACACCAAATCTTGAAATTACTTTTTGTGCTTTAAGTATTCTGGCTGTGTCAGAAACTAAGTTTACTAAAATTTTATCATTTAGGAGACATTATCTCAGAAATACCAGATCATGTTAGGTTGCAGCAGAAGACAAGTGGCCAAAATTATTGGCGGGGGGGAGGGGGAGGGTGTATGCGCGTGCACACACACACACAATCAGGTGTGCACAAGAAATTGGTGGGTACACTCAATGACATCAAGCAATACTCTTCTGACATTATGTGTATGTTAAACACTCGGATGCTGCATGCTTCATTCACTTTGGTCTAGTTGTCGATGTCGTCAGTCACCAATCTTCCTCTGACATAGCACCCGAATATCTGACTTTCTTCTGCACCTTCTGAGGCGATCTTTTTGTTAATATCTGACTCAATGTGTAATTTTCTGCACTTACTCTGATCTCTGCACTTCGCAATACCACAAGGAAGTCTATGTTGTCTACAATGCCTTCCTTGATGGCTGCCTGTTTAGTAGATTATCAAACAACTTTCAACAGCCAAAAGTCATGAGCTACATTCAGCTGCAAATTTCACCAGATGTCACAATTTGCATGTCCAATATTAACTAGAATCTTAAAAATCTTGAAGATACAACACCTGTTTACTTCAACTCTGAAGATCTACACGTGCAAAGCAAGGCAAGGCAGCTTCCAATTCTAAACTTCTGAAGTGAAAGTAATCTGAGTTGTAATTACAAACTTGCACCACTGAAACAGTAGGGCAGACCTCCCAAGACAAAAAAAAGTAGGTAGCAAGCCAACATGATAACTACTGGGATAATAATCACTCTTTGTACTTTCCAGGAGTGCCCTCAGAGCTCAGTGGTTGGGGTGGGGAAGTGATTGTGAAAGCAGGAAATTACTTATTTTAAAATTCAAAACTGTGACTTTTGGGTGCAAACCTTTCATCACATTAGTGTTCATATCTTGATTTCAGGGAACATTGGTTTGAAAAGCATTGTATATGTTAAATGATGAAAGATTGAAATACGCTGATAGAAACATAGAAAATAGGTGCAGGAGTAGGCCATTTGGCCCTTCGAGCCTGCACCGCCATTCAGTATGATCATGGCTGATCATCCAACTCAGAACCCTGTACCTGCTTTCTCTCCATACCCCCTGATCCCTTTAGCCACAAGGGCCATATCTAACTTCCTCTTAAATATAGCCAATGAACCGGCCTCAACTGTTTCCTGTGGCAGAGAATTCCACAGATTCACCACTCTCTATGTTAAGAAGTTTTTCCTCATCTCGGTCCTAAAAGGCTTCCCCTTTATCCTTAAACTGTGATCCCTCATTCTGGACTTCCCCAATATCAGAAATAATCTTCCTGCATTTAGCCTGTCCAATCCCTTTAGAATTTTATATGTTTCAATAAGATCCCCCCTCAATCTTCTAAATTCCTCAATCTTCTAAATTCCAGTGATTTTCAGACAGATAATAGCTAATATGGAGCTACAGCAAGAAATCAAGACAAATGATGTGGTGGTCTTATTGCAAGACAATTTGAATCAAAGAGTAAAGATGGCTTGGTCTAAATACATAGGGACCTGGTGGGAACGCTCTCCTGGAATACTATCGACTGGTCTGGTCCCCCAACTTCAGTAAAAGTAACCATGTAATAGCAGAAGGGCAGTGAAGATTTACCTAATACTAGCAATGGTTGGTTTGTAATCTGAGAAGAGATTAATAATGGGGGTTATGCTTGCTTGAGTTTAGAAGAATGAGAGATATTTTATCAAAATGTTTAAAACTCCTATGGGGCTTGACAAAAAAAGATACAGATCATATTTTCTGCAGTTCAAGTATGTCAAATCAGTCTCAAAATAAGGGGATTAGCTATTCAGTACAACAATAAATTGTTCTTCACTGGGGAAGGTGAATCTTCGGAATTCTCTATCAACAGCACTCTAGCGATTCAATTGCAAAGTATATGCAAAACAGTCTGCTAGATCTTACAGCAGCACTGAGATGTAGGTTTAATTCAGGAAAGTGGTGCTGATGCAGCAGATCAGCCATAATCTTACTGCTTCAAGGATCAACTTTATTTGCCACATGCATTTACTTTATTAGCAATTTCCTGTGGTCTGTTGGCCAGGACACCACATGCAACAAAATGCAACATTCGATAATTATGAAGAATTTAAAAATTTCTAAAGAGTAAATTTAGTGATTAAAATATAGATATGGATTAGAATGATAATAACTTATTTATGGAGCACTTTTCATACAGATGTAGCTCAAAGTATTTTACAAGGGAGAAAAAGTGAAAATAAATACAAAAAGATGTCAGTTAAAAGCAAGGTTAAATAAATAGGTTTTAAGCTGGCATTTAAAAGTGTCAACTGAATCCACATCCCTTATTGTGGTAAATATTGAACTCCATGGTTTAGGAGTGTAGTTCCAAAAACTTGACCTGCCAAATATCTTCCGTGCATAAATACATACAGTAAATATCAGCATATATACTATTCTTTACATACTTGACATAATGGAATCTAATAGGAGAGGTCAGTAGACCATGGAATAAAGGGAAGGAGGTAGGGAACCAGAAGGAAATAATGGGCAAGTCATGAAGTGGCCGAGGGGAAGAGAAGGGGTTGCAGAGCCAACAAAATGAGTGTACACAAAGATGTAGCGGAGGGGTGGGAATATTGGGAAGTGGTAAATGGAAATTGGTGACTACCATCAGGTTGGTGACTACCCAGATGGAATATGAAGTGTTGCTCCTCCAACCTGCATCTGGCTTCATTTTGGACAGACAAGTCGGTGTGGGAACAGGATGTGGAATTTACATGGACGGCCACTGGGAGATTGTGGCTGTTACAGTGTATGGAGCAAATGTGTTTGACAAAACAGTATTCCAATCTGCGTTGCATCTCACTGATGTAGAGGTGACCACATCAGAGAACCAGATGCAGCAAATGGCCCCAAAAGATCTGCAGGTGAAGCACTGCCTCACCTGGAAATATTTCCTAAGGCCCTGCATGTTGGTGAAAGAGGGGTGTAGGGGCAGGTGCAGCACTTGTCATGGTTACAGGGATAGATGCCAAGAGCAGATCTCTGAGGGTCGACGAGTGGATGAGGCAGTCATGGACAGAGCAATCCCTGGGGAAGGGAACGATGTGCCTGGTGGTGGGATCGCATTAGATGTAAAAATGCCTGGGCTTTCAGGAATGACATTAAGAAATAATGCAGGCACAAATGCAAGAAATTCTGCAGATACTGGAAATCCAGAGTAACACATACAAAATGCTGGAGAAACTTAGCAGGTCAGGTAGCATCTATGGAAAGGAAGGCCAAGACCCTTCAACAGGACTGGAAAAGAAGGGAGAAGAAGCCAGGTGATGGGGTCAAGGAACGAAATGGTGCTGTCCTATTGCTTTCTAATTCAGTGCAGGAAATTTCCCATGCCACTTGTGGCACACTTTACACAGGCAGGGTAGATGTGGATGAAGGATGAATATTCTTAAAGGCTGTGATTTTAACTTTGATTGCTACACAGTGTGTCCTGCTAAAAAGCAATATTGCTGAATACATTCACTTAGTGTCCGAATAACCTTTGCACTTGCTCTTTTTGATAACACAGAATGAGTGTTTGATTGATTAAAACTGCTGCATAATCCAGAAGGAAGGAAACGCACCATCAAATTTGCAGAAGTTAAAATAAAATGAATTCTTTTATCTCCTATTTGATCAGGATATTACCCTGATTAAATAGATTAATGCACATACCTGCTAAGGCCTTAATACGGGATCGCTCAAACAGCCGAGCAGAGCTGTTTTCATTATCCCATTCTTCTACATCCCAGCGGTTGTTGACATCACTGTACTGCTGCTGAATGTCAATGTTGTCGTAGTCTGTTGCTACTGCCGTCATCCTGCTGTCTTCGTTGTCTCTCTACATGAGCTGCCTTTCACAAGTGGTTCTGGACATGAAGGAAAACAGAATTTTAGAACACAACGGCTGCATCATTTCCAATCCCTATAATGTATATATGTACAAGGATCTACACAATTTCTATCTTGCTCAATACCAGATCAACATTTAAGTAGGACAACCAGACTCAACAATTGTGAACTGGGTAATGGCAAGCTCAATGTGGCACAGGTGTGAATAAAATCACCAATGCAGAACATTCAGCCTGATCCAAGAACATTGTCAACAGCCAAGGAAAAGGGCACAATTCCACTGTACATACACATTTTTATTTTTTAAATCTGTTAGTAGAAATACAGAACAACAAATTAAAAAAATGTTAAATCATTTATAAAATCAAGTGTACACAAAATGAAGATGATGCATTTAACGATATTTATCTAAAATATTAAAGAAAATCTGATCAACTACTAGGCATTTACTGAATGTCTACAACCACTATAAGAATACGTTTATTTTTAGATCTGCTATTGGGAAGGCCTTGTTTATAAATAAAAGCTAGTTGTTGAGATACTGATTTTTGACTAGACCAGGAATTGTGCGCATGTTGATAAGAAGAATGCAAAAGTAGGTAATAAAAACAGTGTGACAAGAAGTTACCAGTTAACAAAAACATACCAGGTAGGAATTTAAGCCATTAGAATGTGCTTCACTGTTAAATAAGGTCATGTAGCGGTGTGCTACAAACAGCGCTAAAATTACGACACGGAGTCGGTAACTGCAGTCGAAGGAAAAACTTTATTCGAAAACTTCAGCCTCACTTTTTAAGCCTCTGTCAACCGGCCCCCCATGGCGAAGAGGCTCCAAAGCTCTGTGCTCGCAAACCCCCGTAGGCTATCTAATTGTGAGTCGGTTCGCATACGCTAGGAAATGAGCCGCCACATAACCCCCCCCCAGAACCGGCGATACACCCCCCAATGTCCACAGCCTGGGCCAGAACCTGCTTGGGAGGTCGGCCTCTGCGCCGAGGCGCCGGAAACTCGGCCGGTTGCGCCAGGTCCACATGGGCCGGCTTGAGGCGGTCCACCGTGAAAACCTCCTCCTTCCCCCCAACGTCCAGCACGAACGTGGACCCGTTGTTCCGGAGCACCGTAAACGGCCCCTCGTATGGCCGCTGCAGCGGTGGCCGATGCCCGCCCCTTCGTACAAACACAAACTTACAGTTCCGTAGGTCTTTGGGTACGCAGGTCGGGTGCCGCCCATGCTGTGAAGTGGGTATGGGGGCCAGGTTACCGAGCTTCTCGCGAAGTCTGCCCAGGACTGCAGCGGGTTCTTCCTCTTGCCCCCTCGGGGCTGGTAGGAACTCCCCGGGGACGGCCAGGGGCGCGCCGTATACCAACTCGGCCGACGAGGCGTGCAGGTCGTCCTTGGGCGCTGTGCGGATGCCGAGAAGGACCCAGGGAAGCTCGTCCGCCCAGTTGGCTCCTCGCAGGCGGGCCATGAGGGCCGACTTCAGGTGACGGTGGAAACGCTCCACTAGCCCGTTCGACTGTGGGTGGTAGGCAGTGGTGTGGTGCAGCTGAGTCCCCAAAAGGCTGGCCATAGCTGACCACAGGCTGGAGGTGAACTGGGCGCCTCTGTCGGAGGTAATGTGGGCTGGTACACCAAAGCGGGATATCCAGGTGGCGATCAGGGCTCGGGCGCAAGATTCGGAGGTGGTGTCGGTGAGCGGGACCGCCTCTGGCCATCTTGTGAACCGGTCCACGATAGTCAGGAGGTAACGCGCTCCGCGCGACACTGGCAGGGGGCCCACGATATCCACATGAATGTGGTCGAAACGCCGGTGGGTGGGATGGAACTGCTGCGGTGGGGCTTTGGTGTGCCGCTGAACCTTGGCCGTCTGGCAGTGCATGCACGTCCTGGCCCATTCACTGACCTGTTTGCGGAGTCCGTGCCAAACGAACCTGCTGGAAACCATCCGGACAGTTGTCCGGATGGAGGGATGCGCCAAGTTATGAATGGAGTCGAAAACACGTCGCCGCCAGGCTGCGGGGACGACCGGACGGGGCTGGTTGGTGGCGACGTCACAGAGTAGGGTCCTCTCACCTGGGCCCACGGGGAGGTCCTGGAGCTGCAAACCAGAGACTGCAGTCCTGTAACTCGGAATCTCCTCATCTACCTGCTGTGCCTCTGCCAGTGCCTCAAAGTCTACCCCTTGGGAAAGGGCATGAACGGTAGGGCGAGAGAGCGCATCCGCCACGACATTGTCCTTACCCGAGACGTGCCGGACATCCGTTGTGTATTCAGAGATGTAGGACAGGTGGCGTTGCTGGCGGGATGACCAGGGGTCGGATGCTTTCGTAAACGCAAAGGTAAGCGGTTTGTGGTCCGTGAACGCGGTGAAGGGCCGACCTTCTAGGAAGTACCTGAAATGCCGGATTGCCAGGTAGAGCGCCAACAGTTCCCGGTCAAAAGCACTGTACTTGAGCTCGGGTGGCCGCAGGTGTTTGCTGAAAAACGCCAGGGGTTGCCAGCGACCTGCGATGAGCTGCTCCAGCACCCCACCGACTGCCGTGTTTGATGCGTCCACTGTGAGGGCGGTAGAGGTGTCCATTCTGGGATGTACTAGCATTGCGGCGTCAGCCAAAGCTTCCTTCGTTTGAACGAAAGCGGCGGCGGACTCCTCGTCCCAGGTAATGTCCTTGCTTGGACCCGACATCAGGGCGAACAGGGGGCGCATGATCCGGGCAGCTGAAGGGAGGAAGCGGCGGTAGAAATTGACCATACCTACGAATTCCTGAAGGCCTTTGACCGTGGTGGGTCGGGGGAAGTGGCGGACCGCATCTACCTTAGCGGGCAGAGGGGTTGCCCCGTCTTTAGTAATCCTGTGGCCCAGGAAGTCAATGGTATCAAGTCCGAACTGGCATTTGGCAGGGTTGATTGTAAGACCGTACTCACTCAGTCGGGCGCAGAGTTGACGGAGGTGGGACAGATGCTCCTGACGACTGCCGCTGGCTATGAGGATGTCATCCAAATAGATGAACGCGAAGTCCAGGTCCCGTCCCACCGCGTCCATTAACCGCTGGAACGTCTGTGCGGCATTCTTCAGGCCGAACGGCATGCGGAGGAACTCGAAGAGGCCAAACGGGGTGATGAGAGCCGTCTTGGGGACGTCGTCAGGATGCATCGGGATTTGATGGTACCCTCGGACAAGGTCGACCTTGGAGAAGATCCGGGCGCCGTGCAGGTTTGCCGCAAAGTCCTGAATGTGCGGCACAGGGTAGCGGTCCGGTGTGGTAGCCTCGTTCAGCCTGCGGTAGTCGCCGCACGGTCTCCAGCCCCCCGTCGCTTTGGGCACCATGTGCAGGGGGGAAGCCCAGGGGCTGTCGGACCGCCGGATGATCCCCAATTCCTCCATTCTCTGGAACTCCTCCTTCGCCAGTCGGAGCTTGTCCGGGGGAAGCCGCCGAGCACGGGCATGGAGGGGTGGTCCCTGTGTCGGGATGTGGTGCTGTACGCCGTGCCTGGGCATGGCTGCTGTGAACTGCGGTGCCAGAACCGATGGGAACTCCGCCAGGACCCTGGTGAAGTCGTTGTCGGACAGCGTGATGGAGCCGAGGTGAGGGGCTGTCAACTGGGCTGCACCCAGGGAGAACGTCTGAAAGGTCTCGGCGTGTACCAGTCTCTTCCTGGGCAGGTCAACCAGCAGGCTGTGAGCTCGCAAAAAATCCGCACCCAGAAGCGGTTGGGCTACGGCGGCCAGTGTGAAGTCCCACGTGAACTGGCTGGGGCCGAACTGTAGCTGCACCTGACGGGTGCCATAGGTCCTTACTGTGCTGCCATTCACGGCCCTCAGGGGGGGACCCGGTGCCCTGCTGCGAGTGTCGTAACTTGTCGGAGGTAAAACGCTGACCTCAGCCCCAGTATCGACCAAAAAGCGGCGTCCCGACCTGCTATCCCACACATACAGGAGGCTATCCCGATGGCCAGCCGCCGTAGCCATCAGCGGCGGCTGGCCCTGGCGTTTCCCGGGAACTTGCAGGGCGGGCGGCAACGGCGGGCTTCTGCGCTCCACCGCTGGTGGTAGAAGCACCAGTGGTCATTGGGCCGGGGGTTAGTGGGCTCTGCGGCCGGGTCTGGACTGGTTTGCTGCCGGGAGCGTGGCTGGGAGATCTGTGCGATGGACGCCCCGCTCACCTTTTTGGCGTTCCACAGCAAGTCCGCCCGGGCTGCCACCTTCCGGGGGTCACTGAAATCCGCGTCGGACAGCAGCAGGCGTATGTCCTCGGGCAGCTGCTCCAGGAATGCCTGCTCAAACATGAGGCCTGTGTGTCCCTCGGCCAGAGACAACATCTCGTTCATTAAAGCCGATGGAGGTCTGTCGCCCAAGCCATCCAGGTGCAGTAAACGGGCAGCCCGCTCGCGCCGTGAGAGTCCGAAAATCCTGAGGAGCAGAGCTTTGAATTCCGTGTACTTGCCGTCTGCCGGGGGCGACTGTACGAACTCCGCGACCTGGGCCGCTGTGTCCTGGTCGAGGGAGCCCACCACGTAGTAGTAGCGGGTGTCTTCTGAGGTGATCCGGCGAACGTGGAATTGGGCTTCGGCTTGCTGGAACCATAGGTCCGGGCGCTGTGTCCAGAAACCCGGCAGTGTCAACGAAACCGCATGAACAGAGGCGGCGTCGGTCATTTCTGGTCCAAAAATCGTTTGGACCGTCGGGGTCACCAATTGTAGCGGTGTGCTACAAACAGCGCTAAAATTACGACACGGAGTCGGTAACTGCAGTCGAAGGAAAAACTTTATTCGAAAACTTCAGCCTCACTTTTTAAGCCTCTGTCAACCGGCCCCCCATGGCGAAGAGGCTCCAAAGCTCTGTGCTCGCAAACCCCCGTAGGCTATCTAATTGTGAGTCGGTTCGCATACGCTAGGAAATGAGCCGCCACAGTCAAAGCTATTCCACATTCTCACCTACCAAGTAACCTCTCACTCTTTTGCTTATGAAGAAACCATCAAAACCTGTTTCAATCACCCTTTCAATAAGAGTATTCCAAATGAGTATTCTCAGAGGAAAGAAAATATCTCATCACTGCCTTAAAAAGGAAGTATCTTATTTATAACCTAGACTCTGTTATTTCCGTCAAAGTGCCTCTTATTCTTCTAAACTCCAACAGATAGATGGCTAGTTTATCCAACCTCTCCTTGCAAGACAACCTGCCCATTTCAGTTATTAATCTAGTAAACTTTGAACTGCTGCCAAATACATTCACATCCTTCCTAAAATGACAAGACCAACATGGAATGCTGTATTCAAGTGACCTCACCAAATGCTTTATGTAAATGGTACCATAACCTCTTCTGTTTGGTTTTCCTTGCGATTAATATTTTGAAACATAGTAACATAGAAAACCTACAGCACAATACAGGCCCTTTGTCCCACAAAGCTGTGCTGAACATTTCCTTATCTGAGAAATTGCCTAAGGTTACCCATAACCCTCTATTTTTCTGAGCTCCTCTTCATTTCCTGTTAGCAGAACAATCTTCAACCTGCACCAATATGTTAACTCCCAGAACATAAGCTTTACTTTTTCCACAGTAATACTTGATCAGCCCCATATCAAGTGGTCACTGAAAATTTAAGCACAGTCCATTCTTAATGGTTCTCCTTGGTTGTTCTTTGGCAACATTACATTACTTCAAACAACTTAAATAACTTCTAAAAATAATTTCCCTTTCATAAAACCATGCTCACTTTGCCAGGGTACTTTGAATTTGTCTACAATTTTGACAGTTCTAAGACAGACATCAAGCTAACTGGCTTGCAGTTTGTGCTTTCCATCTCATAGAATCATATGGTTCATCTGTGCTAAACTATTTAAAGCACCCCCTCTCATCGACCTGCAATGGGACCATAGACCACCATGCCCCTACCATCCATGTACCTATCCAAACTTCTCTTAAACATTGAAATTGAGCTTGCATACAAAACTTGCACTGGCAGCTCATTCTACACTCTCACAACCCCCTAAATGAAGTTTCCCCTCATGTTTCCTTTTAAACTTTACACCTTTCACCCTTAATTCATGACCACTATTTGTAGTCCCACCCAACCTCAATGGAAAAAGCCTGCTTGTATTTACCCCATCTATACCCCTCATAATTTTGTATACTTCTATCTAATCTCTTCTCAATCTTCTACATTCTAAGGAATAAAGTTCTAACCTATCAAATTTTTCCTCATAACTCAGATCCTCTGAATCCAGCAACATCCTTGTAGATTTTCTCTGCCCCCTTTCAACCTTATTTACATCTTTCCTGTAGGTAGTTGACCAAAACTGTACACAATACTCCAAATCAGGCCTCACCAATGTGTTATGCAAGTTCAACATAACATCCCATCTTCTGTACTCAATACTTTGATTCATGAAGGCAAATGTGTCAAAAAGCTTTCTTTATGATCGTATCTACCCTGTGAGGCCAATTTCAACGAATTATGGAGCTGCATTTCCAGATCCCTTTGTTTTACCATACTCATCAGTGCACTACTGTTCACGGTCCTAAGATCTACCCTGGTTGGTCCTTCCGAAGTGCAACACTTTGCACTTGTCTGCATTAAATTCCATCTGCTATTTTTCACCTCATTTTTCCAGCTGATCTAGATCGCGCTGTAAGCCATGATAGCTTTCCTCAATGGCCATTACACCCCCAGTTGGTGTCATCTCCAAAATTTCTGATCCAGTTAACCATATTATCAGATTGTTGATATAGATAACAAAGAGCAAAGGATCTAGCACCAATCCCTGCGGATTCCACTAGTCACAGGTCTCCATTCAATTTACAACCTCATCTTGAACTCTAAGCAACTGAACCTTCTTGACCAACCTCCCATGCAGAACCTTGTCAAATGTCTTGTTAAAGACAACATCCACTGCCTTGCCATCATCAACTTTCCTGGTAGCTTCTTCAAAAAAAAATCTTTACCGTTGGCTAGTCTTGATCTACCATACACAAAGTCATGCTAACTATCCTTATTCAGTCCATGTCTATTCAATTACTCATTTATCTGGTCCCTTAGAACATCTTCCAATAACTTACCCTCTACTGATGTCAGGCTCACCTGCCTATCATTTCCTGGTTTATTTTTAAGAGCCTTTCTTAAACAGCAGGATTGCAGGATAGTAATACTGTACAGGAAATATGTGCCTGTTTTCAACCTAATGGAACCATCCCCATAGTTTGGAAATATTGTGTAATTAAAAACATCAACTTCTTTTATGAACCTATATCAGGATGCGGCGGAGGGGTGTGCATTTCAGTCTACAGCTCCAGAAATTAGTTCTGTACCACTTCCCTAATGATTATAATCCTTCCCTTTTCTAATTCCAAATTTACATCTAGGGTATAATTTTTTATTCTTCATTGTAAAGATTGATGTAACATTTCTGTTTTTTTCCCAACTGCTTTCACTCTATTTCCCATTAATTCCATTAAGAATACCGTGAGAAGACATACATAGATATTCAAGGATACTCAAAAATCTAATAAATGACTTACTAATGTTCTGAGGCATACATCCTGTTATAGCAAAGGCCAAGAGGTTAATAAGAAATGGGAATGTAAAAAGGTCACCCAACCAGTTCTGTAAGAGTAATGCAATTTGTATAAATGAAATAATTTCACACAATGAAAGAGAATCCTTTCTAAAACATGAGTTTAATCTTACTCAAGTAAGAACCACAATATCTAGGGCAAATAAGCCTTGGTAAATTATCTGCAGCATAAAGGGTTTAAAGTATCTTATATTGAAATAGCGACATTACAGCCACTAAAACATGGAGAAACACTGAATCCAGTCCTCAGCATCACTGACAAAGGATCAGAAAAATAATCTATTTATGGTCTTTACTAACTATTTAAAGGGAAGAAAAAAACTGGCAGAATAAAACCTAAAATTAAATCTGTTATCCTCCCTCTTACTCATAACTAATAGTCTAATAAATCTGTTATTAAGATGAAAATGTAAAGTCTGTGCTGGTAAGGAATTTCTGTAATCCAGAGATACATTGCAAATGCTTTCAGCCAGAATAGGATCACGTTTGACTGCTCCACTACATGTTAGTATTGTTTGGAGAATCAACACTGGTTGCTTGCAACGTTAACTGCAACCTCAATGCTGTGTCTCCGTGCCATCATCCCTATTCCCAAAATTATTTTGCTCACGTTTCCCTGTACGTGTCCTCATGTTTTCTCCACTCCCACAAACCCTCATTTCCCTGATGCCTGCTGTAAGTGCTTCTTGCAATTCTCTTGTTGTTTCAGGACTCAGAGGGTAAAATAGAGCAGAACAAATGGGCTTAAAGACAGAAAAATCAAGGTTAGCAATGACAGCAAGTCTCAAGGGCAAAAACATCCAGACACTGATAAATTTGCCCATGCAGCCAAAATAGGAGAGATGGGAACTACACTTTTGATATTGTTAGAATAGACATGGCTGTAGACCCAGTTATAGACCCAAACGAGGTACTTCGTTTCTTAAAGCACAGATGATTTCAACGAACCCCTTGAGGCTATCAGAGCAACACAGTGAAGATCAACAGCTAGAAGAGTTGACTCTAAAAGCATCATCTAATGACGAACAGCCCCTACTTCAGTACAACAGAAAGCAATTTACCAATAAAATTTCCACCTCCTATTTAGAGTTTCAATTGCACTCTTGTCATGAGTGCTTCATTAAAAATCAGTGAACATGTATATGCTTGGAATCTACCAGTCAAGCTCAATCATAAAATGAGAATTTTTTTTCCACAAATTACATCACATTCATTATTCATTTACCTTCTGACTGCTCAATGTGCTTTCCTTTAGCCATATAATCCTCACCCTCAGCTCTTTTCCCTGCAGTAGCTAATACAGGTTGACCACTGATCTTCTGGCACCCTTGGTTCCTGAACCTTGCCAGAGTAACTTTTTGCCAAATTAAAAGAGGTCACGCAATAATGTAAAAATGGACTGTAGCTTAAAAAGTACTATTAATTAAACAAATGTGTTTACAAAGAATGTTGCTTCTTGGTTATCCTTTTAAACGTTTCCTCCAGGCAAAGTTGTTTCAAGAGTTTTGATATCTCTCTCCCCCCCCTCGTAAAATTTATGTAAAATAAGCACAAAACTACCACAAAGTGCAACGTAAATAAGAGAAGTAGCATGCTTTTATCAAAATGAGTCTCACTCACCACAGATGGCATTGGGTGCACTACACACAGTGCCATCTGGTGGCCACCCAGTAAACTCAGTCACATAATTTCATCTGAATTAAAAGAGGTGCCAAGCCATCTGGAAAATTGGTCATTAACTCTACTTGTTTCTTACCCTTTTGCTTGACCTAGAAATTTATTTCATGCTGAATCCTTCAATCAGGGCTAATCATTAAGATGCCATAGAATTGGTGTTTACCTCCTCCTCTTGCTATCATTTCTCTGTGAATTTTTGCTTTAATAATTCCACCTAATTACAGAAACAAAACTTACCACAGGTTTCGTTCTCTCACATACAGTGCCTAAGAAGTACTCACTCCCCCCTCCCTTGAAGTTCTCATGTTTTATTGTTTGACAACATTGAATCAGTGAATTTAATATGGCTTTTCCCCCCACACTTAAAAGACTCTTTTGTGTCAAAGTGAAAACAGACCTCTACAAAGTGATCCAAGTTAATTACAAATATAAAACACAAAATAATTGATTGCATAAGTATTCACCCCTTTTAATATGACACACCAAATCATTACTGGTGTGGCTGATTGGCTTTAGATGTCACATAATTATTTAAGTGGAGATGTGTGCAGTCCAGGTGTTTCAATTGATAGTAGTAAAAATACACCTGCAGCTGGAAGATCCAGTGGCCAGTGTGTCAGTATCCTGGCAGAAACTACACTATGAAGACAAAAGAACACCCCAAGCAACTCCATAAAAAGGTTATTGAACAGTGCAAATCAGGAGATGGATACAAGAAAATTTCCAAGTCACTGAATATCCCTGATGATCCCTTAAGTCAATCATCAAGAAATGGAAAGCATATGATACAGCTGTAAATCTCCCTAGAGCAGGCTGTCCTCAAAATCTGAACGACTATCCAAGAAGGAGACTAGTGAGGGAGGCCACTGAGAGACCTATGACAACTCTGGAGGAGTTGCAAGCTTCAGTGGCTGAGATGGGAGAGACTGCGCATACAACTGTTGCCAGGGTGTTTCAGCAGTCACAGTTTCATGGGAGAGTGGCAAAATGAAAACCACTGTTGGAAAAAAAACCTCACATGAAATCTTGGCTAGAGTTTGCCAGAAGGCACGTGGGAGACTCTGTGAAGTCAGTTGGAAGAAGGTTCAATGGTTTGATGAAACCAAAATTGAGCTTTTTGACCATTAGACTAAACGCTATGTTTGGCATAAGAAAAACACTACACATTATCAAAAAGACACACAATCTCTGCCTTGAAACATGGTGGAGGCTGCTCAGGCTGGGGAGATGCTTCACTGCAGCAGGCCCTGTGAAGGTAGATGGCAAAATGAATGCAGCAAAATATTTGGAAAACTTGATGCAGTCTGCAAGAGAACTGTGACTTGGGAAAAGATGTTTTCCAGCAAGACAATGCCCCCAGTGTAAAGCGAAAGCTACACAGGAATGACTTAGAAGCAACAAAGTTGAGATCAGAGTTCACCTCAATTCAATTGAGAATTTGTGGGTGGACTTTAAAAGGCCTGTTCACGCATGATCCCCATGCAATCTGACAGAGCTTGAGCAGTCTTGTAAAGGAGAATGGGGAAAACTTGCAGTGCCCAGATGTGCAAAGCTGATAGAGACCTAACCACACAAACTCATGGCTGTAATTGCTGCCAAAAGTGCATAAAATAATGACTTCAAGAGAGTGAATAAATATGCAATCAATTATTGTTTTATATTTGCAATTAATTTAGATCACTTTGAACAGATCTGTTTTCACTTTGACACAAGTCTTTTTCAGTTGATCAGTGTCAAAAAAGCCAAATTAAATCCACTGTGATTTAATATTGTAAAACAATAAAACATGAGAACTTCCAAGGGAGGTGAATACTATTAAAAGGCATTGTATATAAATAACTGCCATTCCATTTTACAACAAACCAACTTGGGATAACAAATGCAATCTTTATAGTGGACAAAATGCAAACCTTCAGGAAAGGTAAGACGAAGGAACACATACCAATCCTCAGAGGTCAGCGGTGGAGAGAGTGAGCAATTTCAAGTTCCTGGGTGTTAATATCTTTGAGGACCTAACCTGGTCCCAACATATCGATGTAGTTATAAAAAAGATAAGACAGGGCCATACTTCATTAGGTGTTTGAAGAGATTTGGTACATCAACAAAAATACTCAAAAACTTCTATAGATGTACCATGGAGAATGTTCTGACAGGCTGCATCATGATCTGGTATGGGGGCGGGGACTACTGCACAGGAATTAAAGAAACTGCGGAGGGTTGTAAATTTAGTCAGCTCCATCTTGGGTACCAGCCTATAAAGTACCCGGGACATCTTCAAGGAGCAGCATCTCAGAAAGGCATCGACCATTATTAAGGACCTCTCACACCCAGGGCATGTCCATTTCTCACTGTTACCATCAGGCAGGAGGTACAGAAGCCTGAAGGCACACACTCAGCGATTCAGGCACAGCTTCTTTCCTGCTGCCACCAGTTTCCTAACTGGACATTGACCCTTGAACACTACCTCACTATTTTTAACATATATTGTTTCTGGGCTTTTTTTGCACGATTTTAATCTATGGAATATACATACATAGTTAATTTATTTATTTTCTTCCTCTATATCATGTATGGCATTGAACTGCTGCTGCTAAGTTAACAAATTTCACATCACATGCCAGTGATAATAAAACCTGATTCTGATTCTGTGTCCTTAAATGACATTGTGAAAAAAGACCATCAGGAGATTGGCTACTTTGCAGCCAATGGAGCATCCAGGTCACTGTTCCAAAATAAGGAACATGGCAGCAAATCTGCTCTTGGCATTCGCCAACAGCAACATGAGAGTAACCATTTGATCATCTTTCACCATTGGTGAGATCTGCTTTTCTCCCACAACTAAATGGTCGCCTGATCCTATACCATCTGCTTGCTCTCGCCTGGCCTCTCATGCAAACTTGTCATGGCACACATCAACTCTGGCCTTCTAGACAACCTTAACCCACTACAATTCACGTACCATTGAAACAGATCTAAGGCAGATCTAGAGCACCTGCACAGTGAAGATGCCCAAGTTAAGACTATTATTTACTGACCACATTTCTGCCTTCAATACTGTAATTTCAAACAAACTCATCGCTAAACTCCAGATCCTGTGAGCCAGCGCCTTACTTTACACTTTGGTCCTTGATTTCCTGATCAACAGATCACACTCAGTTAGGATAGACAGCAACAGTTCCACCATGATTATTCTAAACACTGGTGCTCCACAAGGCTACGTCTTCAGCCTCCCATTCAATTCCCTTTACACTCAGAGCAGAATCTGGCCACAAATTTGCAAATCATACCACCATAGTGTGCCATATTACAAATAATGACAAGTGTACAGGAAGGAAATAGAGAGCTTATAACATGGTATCATAACAACCTTTCCTCCAATGTCAGCAAAAGAGACAGTCATTGACTTCAGAAAGGGGGGGGGGGGGGGGGTGATGCACATATTCCTGTCTACATTAATGGTGTTAAGGTTGAGAGGGTTGAGCTTCTTCTGAGGAGTGAACATCACCAATAGCATGTCCGGGTCCAAGCACATAGATGCCAGGGCTAAGAAAGCTCGCTGACCTCAGTATTTCCTCAAGAGGTTAAAAGAATTTGGTATGTCCCTATCAACCTTATTAATTTTTACCAGTGTGCCATAGAAAGTATCCTATCTGGATGCACAACAGCTTGGCATGGCAAATGCTCTACATGTCACTGCAAGAAATTGCAAGACTTTTCGACACGGCTCAGGAGATACGGACACCAGCATCCCCTTTATGGAGTCTGTCCATATTTCTTGCTGCATCAAGTAAAGCTTCCAGCATAATCAAAGACCTACAGATAGACGTTTTCGCTTCTTCCCTTTTTCACTGGGTACAAAAGCATGAAAGCACGTACCCCCAGGGTCAAGGGCAGTTTCAAGCCTGTTACATTTAAGTGACTCTCTAATATGATTTGATGGACTCCTGACATCAATCGACCTTATGATCCTGCACCTTATTGAGTATCTGCACTGCACTTACTCTGTAGCAGTTACGCTTTATTCTGCATCATATTTTACCTTTCTCTACCTCAATGCACTGTGAATGAATTCATCTGTATGAACAATTTGCAAGACAAGCTTTTCACTGGTACATGTGACAATAATAAATTAATTCCAATCAGCTGGGAACCCAACTCGTTGCACTTATCACCAATGCAATACAAGGGCCTGACTTTGCACATACAGAAACGGACACCCACTCCATTCTCAGACTGTCAAAATTGACATTTGGAAACTGAAGAAAAAAAATATATACTTAAATATATATACATATTTTAAAAATTAGAAACAAAAAGTCCATCTTTTAAAAAAATCACAATTTAAATAAATCAACAAACTTCTTCTGGGATCTACTTTTTGCTTTCCAACCTTTGCAGTCAACAAATTCTGCAGCCAGAAAATTGGGAGGGCTGCAGAAAGTGCTGCCCCATCATTCTCCACAGAGAGTCTTGGGAGTTGGCTGCAGCTTCATGAGTAGGTGAGAACCAGCCACAACTGACTTAGGCCAACACCAGCAGTGAAAACTGGGGACAATTCCCAAAATCAGTACCGGCCTTGGAAAACCAGACCCAATTTCAAACTGAGGGATAAACACTGACCAGGATACCAGGGATATTCAAGGATACCTCTTTTAAGTGCTAGTGCTTATTTATGCCCAATGTACAGGAAAACTAGCACTGACTTAAGTTGTTATCCATAAAACTGCACCTCTTACTATGCAGTACTCACTCAGCTCCACTCTATATTGTCAGAATAAATTTGTGTGAGTGAACTTGAATTTGTAATACTCAGGAAAGGTAAGAAAATGCTGTCTACTGAGTAATAGGTGACACTTATCAATTGTAATAAAATGGTTCTACAAGTTTGTTTATGAAAAAGTGAAATAAGAAATTATAACTTGAGCCTAAAATTTTGTGCTGTTTCTCAAGTGGGATTGCAATCCACAAATTCATGATTCAGACATTGAGTGTTTTTAAAAGATACAGGGTTGCTGGAATAAGGGAATCAATTTTTTTTTTTGGCTACAAATTAAGTTTGTTTTTATCCCTTAATGCTTCTTAAACTGTATTTTATTTGCTTGTAGGAAGTGAATTTAATGATGAATTGTACTTTGTGATTTTCACCACTGAGTGGCACTACAGCCCACATATTGGTAATAGTTAAAAGCCCACTTAAAATTTGTCTCTGAAGATCTAACCATCAAAAGAGAATACTGTATAATATAAAATCTAGCAGTCCGACACTTAAATGAATGAGTTCATGCAAATGGTTTCCTGCGTGTTTTATGTTCTCACAGGCCATGATTACAGATGCAACTGTATGTAATTTGGTTCGGAAGATTTTGGGTGCTTACACAGGCAATAATACATTTCGTCATTCATTTCACTCTCATAAATACAAAAGAACTGCTGTGAAAATGAACTGTTTTAATTATGCTTCAGTGTATTAGTTTTCCAAATAAGTGAATTAAAACAATAGAATAATATCCTACAGTGAATTAGTCCCTTGCCCTTTGATTTTTGCTCAGCTCCATATTTATATTTCTTCCTTCAGAACTGCAGCAATTTGATAAATACACAGACTGGTACATTGCGCAGGAACAATGCAGCATCTTCAACCTGCCTTTCAGCTTGACCTTATCACTAACACGTATCTATACTTAGCTTTCGCTACAGTCCCAGTAGTATCAACCTACATTCACACAGGCTCGCTGTCTCAATTTTTTTTATTTAATAAATATCACTTCACAATCACGCATAGGCTTATAATTTCCAGAAAACAAATTAGCCACTTAAATGTCAGAATTTAAGATGTTCTCAAAGTAGAGCAGAGGAGAAAATGCCTAAGGATACAAAGCCCAGCAAACAACAAACTATTTTTTTTCGTTACATGGATGTACATAACCAAAGTAATTTTTAATAGGTTACAAATAGTTCTGGTCATGAATACATTTGTTCCATGATTTCATTCCTTTACTTTTCAGTCATTTCATTTGCTCCTGCAACCTTCCATGATGTGTGCATTGTTTCAAATCTGGCACTTCACACACTAATGATTTAATGGCTCCCCTGCTAGAGGTTTTGCTTACAGCCACCTACTTCCAAAGATTAAGGAATTCTCTCCCCAGCCTCTCCCTTTAAAACCTACACTAAAATCCCTCTCTTAGCTGATTTTATTGGTCATCTTCATAGCATTACATAAACCAGAACTAAATGCAGGACTGATTAAATGCTGTGAAAGCACATCAAGATGCTCTGTGACATTAAAGATGCTTTAAAGAGACTATTTGTTGATCTTATCGTTGGTTTTAGAATGATGTTCCATTATACTCTATGCTTTCAGATATGAATTTTGTAGATAGCCCTTCAATACTAATAAATGTTTCATAAATTGGCAGCTATTTGGTACATTAGGTCATATGTCCCCCTTTGTAAAAGTAATTGCTTCTTCATTCTTTTATTTATATGCTTGTAATCTGCATCAATACAATTGGTAAAACAAAAAAAATGTTACAAAATACTTTATCTAGAAGTTATCTATAAAAATGACTAAATTTTTCCAGTGTAAGAGAGTATGGATGCGTATGAAATACCTGAACTTAAAATTCTATAATTATCTTTAAATTATATGCAAGAGTTAATTCTTCCTGCAAGGCAAGCAACAAGCTTCAAGCTGCAGGTAGAAAATAGATCCAGAAGTAACCTGCAGCTGCTTTCTTCAAACAAATCAAACAAATGTAACAATGTAATTAAATAATCAATACAAACATTTTGATCAGCTCCTGCAGGTATGTATTTTTTTTCAATAAATGCAACCTTCATGTCTTCAGAACACTGGCACTTAATCTATCGCATAAACTAGTAAATCATTTTGATGCACTCTGGTTATCAGGTGATGATTTTAATTTATTTACTTTGAAACATGGTAATTCAAGTCAAACTCCACTGCCTTGGGCCAGAAGGGTTGGTCTAGCAGAGCACAGTCAACCCATTTTTATGAAAGAGCTCGCAAATAAAAACATTAAACGAAAATAAAATCAACATTCAGAATTTATATTTTACCAATTAAAGTTGCCAAATAACTAAGTCCTGCTGAATGGATCAGAAGTTTCCAAGTCTTTACACTACTGCAGCATATAGAGTGCAATCCGACAAATGATCTAAATACTTTTATAACAATCCATTACAGCTATACAACTGTTTCCTAAGTGAGGCAGTTCCAACCCAGTTTACAATCTGCTACTTACTTTAAACAAAACTGGAATGGTTAAATCAGTTGCAAGGCAAAATCCTTTCAGTTCATAATTTTCCTCTGTAAAATTCCTTAAATTTGATGCATATTGAGTAGACATTATGATTCTCAATATTAAGAGAAATAAAATGACGTTATTTTACATTACATCTGTGAAGGGTAAAGTTGAGGTAATAGTAACATTGACCACAGATTAAGAACCAGGACTGCTTTACAGTCAACATGATTAACAGTAGTACTGAGGGCATTTCGAGAGTAGATCAGTGGTAGAACGAATCCTGAAGGATCTCACACCAAGATTGGGTCTGCAGCAGGCACAGCAAAATCTAACATATCGCTGATCTCAACAAATTCACTTTCCTTTGTGTTTATCATGTTTTATTCCAGTGATATTTGACTTGGATATGGTTGATCTAGCATCTTCATGCTGCGATAATAATGTCCGCCACACACATGTAAATTTTGATATTTAGTTCTCAATCTCACCCACCCAATCATTAATACAGTAAATAGTAGTAGCCTCAACAACAGTTCCTGGGAGACTTGACATTTTGCCCATCTGTCCATCACCTTCAGACTGCCTTCTGCCCTCCCCCCCCCCCCACCCCACACACACACACACACACACACGCCATAACTACCCACAAAAGGCTAATTTCCCCAATCAGATTAATTATTAGCCTTCAAATCTGAGCTTCAATTTCATTTTACAATCCGTTAGGAGGGATTTCTATCATGTCTGTGAAAGGTGACATTCAGACACCACCCTGTCCACTACATTAGTCACCTCTTCAAAAGAAAGCCAGATGCCTCATCCCTGACCTAGCCATTACCAATGGATGAATAATTTCATGCAAAACAATCATTTTCTTATTTTACTGATGTTAAATTTATTGAGTCTACTTCCCTGATTCAGTCTTAGTTTCATAGCGCCAGAGCATACATCACAGAAACAGGCTCTTAAAGCTTATTGAATCTACACTGAATGTTATGCACCCATCTACATTAATCCCATTTTATTCTCTAGACAGCCACTAATTAAATCCCAGACTGTACCACTCACCCACATGCTCAGGGCAATTTAGTGGTCAAATATTCTACCAGAGCACACAGAAAAAACCCACACAGGAAAGACATGCGAATTCCATACAGGTAGCACCCTCGCTTAGGGTGAACGCAGGTGGCTGGTGTTGTAAGGCAGCATTTTGACGAGCTATGGTGCCCTACTGTGGATTTCCTTTGGATTACCAGATCACACTCCCCTTCTACTGTGCAAAAATGAATTTAATCTACTCATCCCACAACAAACAATCTTCTGAAGGAACTCAGTGGGTTGAGCAGCATCTGTGAGATAAAAGTAATTATTCTGATGCAGGGTATTGGCCAAAAATATAGACAAATCCTTTTCTCCCACAGATGTTCCTCGGCCCACTGAGTTTCTCCAGATTCCAGTATCTGCAGACTCTCGGGCTTCCATTACACATCCCCCAAGCATTTCCTGATTTTCAATTGCAATATCATTACCAGCTGGTCCAAGTGGCCCTAGCCACACAACAAGTAATGTTCTTAATAATGATAACATTTTGTCATTCATTTCTTCTCATTTACAGTCTGTAACCCTGAATATTTCGTCACTTTCTCTTTCCCTGTTTAAATTACACCGGTTTCAGACCTGTGTATTTTATTCAATTGCTTCTAGTTTCGGCTGACTTTTTCTATAAGCATAGATCTTGTCCATTATGAGTATGAACGATTTTTGCAATATGTTAAGTTCTATGTTGAACACCTTATTACACCCACTGAGCTACCACCAACTCATCTGCCCCCTGACTGTGCACAACCTGTTTCCAATCACAAGGAAGGTCATAAGTCATTCGTACACAACGCTGTAAGAACTCAGCAGGTCAGGCAGCATCCATGAGAAAAGGGTAGCCAACGTTTCGGGCCGAGACCCTTCATCAGGAATGGGGGGAGGGGGGAAGAGAGGGCCGAAGCCCAGTAATAGAGATGGGGAGGGGGTGGGGCCTAGACACGCCAGGTGGAAAACCAGAGGAAAGATAAAAGGGGGAGATAAGCATGAAAGAACTGTAGAGATAAAGAAGCAGAAAGTTGAGAGAGGCAGAGAGGTACCTGGGATAGGGGGAGGGGGAGGGAATTACCAGAAATTGGAGAATTCAATGTTCATACCACCAGGCTGGAGGCTACCCAGACGGTATATGAGGTGTTGCTCCTCATCATGACAGTAGAGGAGGCCATGTATGGACATATTTAGATGGGAATGAGAGGCAGTGTTGAAGTGGGTGGCAACTGGGAGATCCTGTCTGTTGTGGCGGACGGAGCATAGGTGCTCGATGAAGTGGTCTCCCAATCAGCATCGGGTCTCACCGATGTAGAGGAGGCCGCACCAGCAGCACCGGATACAATAGACGACTCCAGCAGACTTGCAGGCGAAGTGTTGCCTCACCTGGAAGGACTGTCTGGAGCCCGGAGGTGAAGGACTGTCTGGGGCCCGGAATGGCGGTAAGGGGGGGAGGTGTGGGGACAGGTGTAGCATTTGCGCTTGCAGGGATAAGTGCCAGGTGGGAGTTCTGTGGGGAGGGATGAGTGGAACAGGTAGTCGCGGAGGGAACGATCCCTGCGAAAAGCTGAGAGGGGTGGGGAGGGAAAGATGTGCTTGGTGGTGGGGTCCTGTTGAAGGTGGCGGAAGTTGCGGAGGATAATATGCTCCTAGCTGCCACCCACTTCAATTCTGCCTCTCATTCCCGTCTAGATATGTCCATACATGACCTCCTCTACTGCCACGATGAGGCCAAACTCAGGTTGGAGGAGCAACACCTCATCTACCGTCTGGGTAGCCTCCAGCCTGCTGGTATGAACATTGAATTCTTCAATTTCCGGTAATTTCCTCCCCCTTCCCCTATCCCAGGTCCCTCTCTGCCTCTCTCCCCTTTCAACTTTCTGCTTCTTTATCTCTACAGTTCTTTCATGCTTATCCCCTCCCCCCCTTTATCTTTCCTCTGATTGGTTTTCCACCTGGCGCCTCTAGGCCCTATCCCCTCCCCTATCTCTATTACTGGGCTTCGGCCCTCTCATCCCCTCCATTCCTGATGAAGGGTCTCGGCCCGAAACATTGGCTACTCTTTTTTCACGGATGCTGCCTGACCTGCTGAGTTCTTCCAGCGTTGTGTACGTATTCTTTGATCCACAGCATCTGCAGTTGTATTATTGTGTCATGTCATTATAAGGTCATAGGTACATGTTCATTGATAACAGTTGTGTTTGGTTTCATTCACAAATTCCCCTGGATCATGAAGAGGCTTGCTCCCACATGCAGAAAGACCTAGAAAATATTTAGGTTCAAATTTATTCATGGCTAGTAATATTCAACCCATACAAACCTGAGCAATACCTTTCTCCAGCAAGAGATCACTTGAACATCTTCCTTCAATACTCCACTTAATACCAGCTAAAGTGGTCCACCAATATAAATGGAGTATGGTGTGCTAAGTGAGGCGATGGGGGGGGGGGGGGTTAGTGTTACACAGAATTCACCTGGGTCCCCAAATCTTCTCATTTCATTCAAGGCAGAAATCAGGGGTAGGAAAAAAAACTTTCCAACTGCTAGGATGTGCAGCTCGAAATACACTGAAGCATCTGGCCTGACAACTCCACCCACTCACTACTTTAAACATTTGACCTATCCTATACATTATAATTGCTGTGTGTAACACCCACTGTATCACCAGGGCTTCCTGCCCTTACAGACAGACCATCTGGGAAGGTAAGGGTAGCACATCCTCAACACCATAAGACATTGCAGCTAAATCAGACCATTTGGCCCATCCAGTCTGCTCTGCCATTCTATCATAGCTGATTTATTACTCCTCTCAACCTCATTCTCTTGCCTTCTCCATATCACCTTTGATGCCCCGACTAATCAAGAACCTATCAACTTCCACTTTAAATACACCCAATCATGTGGTCTCCACAGTAGTCTTTGGCAATTAATTCCACAGGTGCACCACCCTCTGGCTGAAGAAATTCCTCCTCATCTTCATTCTCGTCTGAGGCTGTGCCCTCTGGGCCTAGACTCCCCCACTGTAGGAAACATCCTCCCCACATTCACTGTGCGCAGACCTTTCAATATTCAATAGGTTTCAATGAGATACCCCCCATTGTCCTAAACTCCAGTTAGTATAGGCCCCTCACACATTAACCCTTTCATTCCCAAAATTATTCTCATGAATCTCCTCTGGACCCTCTACAGTGCCGTCACATCTATTCTCAGATAAGGGGCCCAAAACAAATAAAAAATAAAGATATCAATAAATTAGAGAAAAGATATCAATAAATTAGAGAGAGTGCAGAGACGATTTACTAGGATGTTACCTGGGTTTCAGCACTTAAGACAGAGAAAGGTTGAACAAGTTAGGTCTCTATTCATTGGAACGTAGAAGGTTGAGGGGGGATTTGATCCAGGTATTTAAAATTTTGAGAGAGATAGATAGAGTTGACGTGAATAGGCTGTTTCCATTGAGAGTAGGGGAGATTCAAACGAGAGGACATGATTTGAGAGTTGGGGGCAGAAGTTTAAGGGAAACACGAGGGGGTATTTCTTTACTCAGAGAGTGATAGCTGTGTGGAATGAGCTTCCTGTAGAAGTAGTAGAGGCCAGTTCAGTTGTGTCATTAAAGGTAAAATTGGATAGGTATATGGACAGGAAAGGAGTGGAGGGTTATGGGCTGAGTGCGGGTAGGTGGGACTAGGTGAGATTAAGAGTTCGGCACGGACTAGGAGGGCCGAGATGGCCTGTTTCCGTGCTGTGATTGTTATATGGTTATATGGTTAAAACAACTCTCAGTACTCCAAGTGTGGGGGCATAAAGTCTCAGCATTACATCCTTGCTCTTATATTCTCTTATATTATATGCTCTTATATTGCAAAATGAATGCTAATATTGCATTTTCCTTCCTCACCACAGCCTGAACCTACAGGTTAACCTTTAGGCAATCCTGCACAAGGATTCTCAAGTCCCTTGCATCTCTGACTTTTAAACTTTCTTAGTTTAGAAAACAGTCTACGCCTTTACTCATTCTACCAAAGTGGTTAACCATACACTTCTCCACACTATATTCCATCTGCTGCTTCTTTGCCTGTTCTCTCAATCTGTCCAAATCCTTCTCCATTTCTTCAATACTACCTGCCCCTCCACCTACTTTTGTATCATCTGCAAACTTAGTAGACCAACTCCATTATCCAAATCATTTATATATGATGTGAAAAGAAGCAGTCCCAACACTGACCACGACAGAAAACTACTAGTCACCAGCAGCCAATCAGAAGAGGACTCTTAAAAGACGCCCACTTTTGCCTCTTGCCCGTCAGCCAATCTTCTTTCCATGCTAGTATCTTTTCTGTAATACCATAGTTTTAATCTTGTTAAGCACCTTGTCAAAGGTCTTCTGAAAATCCAAGTAAACAACATCCAATGATTCTCCTTTGTCTATCTTGCCTGTTATTTCCTCAAAGAATTCCAAAAGATTTGTCAGGCAAGATTTCCCCTTAAGGAAACCTTGCTGACTTTGGCCTATTTTATGATGTGCCTCCAAGTACCCCAAAACCTCATTCTTAACAATGGACTGGAAAATCTTCCCAACCATTGAAGTCAGTCTAACTGGCCGATAATTTTCTTTCTCTGCCTCCCTCCCTTCTTAAACATTGGAGTGATATTTGCAATTTGCCAGTTTGGGGCCAAGGCCCTTCATAAGAACAGGAAAGGGGAAGAAGAAATCAACATTCATCCCATCAGGTTAAGGCCACCTAGGTGGAATATGAGATACATTCCGCCACCAAGAGTGGCCTCATCATAGCAAAGGAGGCAGCCATGGACCGACATAGCAGAACAAGAATGGGGGTAGTAATTAAAATAGTTGGCTACTAGGAAATTCTACTTTTTGCAGATGAAGTGAAGGTGCTTGACAATGTGGTCCCCCAATTTACGTTGGGTCTCACCAACGTAGATGAGGCTGCATCAGGAGCTCCAGATACAACAGACAATCCCATCAGATTCACAGCTGAAGTGCTGTGTCACCTAGAAGGACTCTTTGAGGCTATGAATGCTCAGCGAGGAGGTGAATGGGCAGTTGTAACATTTCTGTGGTTTGCAGTTATACATGTCAGGAGGGAGATTCGTGGGGAGGAACAAATGGACAAGGGAATCCAGGAGGGAATAATCCATGCAGGAAGCAGACAGTGCTGGGGGGTAGAGGAGGGGGAGGTAAAGATGTATTTGGTGATAACAAAAAATCTTTTCAGGCAAAAAAAAATCCTTTTACACTCTAAACAATTGTTGGGATCAAATTCATGCAATGGAAACGCGAATCCTCTGCTGACAGATGGATAAAATAAATTAATGCTTTTAAAATTTCTGGAACTTCTCGTAATGCAGAAAGCCTCCTGTGGCTCAGCACACTGCCACCCTGTGCCACTTTTAATATTCACTAATAACAAGATTAATGTTTAAAATTCTGACTAATATTAAATTAGCCAAAAAAAAGGGATTATCATCACCAAAATTTTTGAAAAGGCAAGTACCAATACAAAAGACATTTTGAACATGAAGGTTTTTCTCTCTACATACATGGAGGAATAATTTCTGTTCCAAAGCCAGAAACCATTTCAGTAATAACTGCTACCAACATAAATACAATCAAAGATTTACCACAATTTGACATAGTGGCAATGCATTAAAAATAGGATATTGGTATTGCACTCTGAGCTCCTTTGGCAGATTGACTTTGCAGCACTGCAGGACAGAAGGTTCTGGAAAGCTGTCATTTTACAGCCTTTCCTTGCAGACACAATGCTCTCTGGGCGCATGTCCTACAGTGACATCATTACTCATGGGTCCAACAGTGCCAAGACTGACTGCAAAAAAAAAGCTGGCTTCATTCACCTTGCTAATGTAATTCACTACATCATTAGTACGACAGGCCACTCAGCAGATCTGCATTTTGTTTTCTGTCTCTGATTTGACAAGCTTTTCAAATTATAACTTAGCCATCAGACATCAATTTAACATTTTAGAATCTAGCAATAAAGCTAATGGAGCAGTTTCATGAAGAAAAATATCCCAATTTCTATAGAAGGATGTTTCACAGAATATGTCCCAAAATTAGCCCATTTTAAGTTAAGTGCGAATTTTAATTGTTGATGAGAATCCTTAAAATTTAGTACACTTAGCAGTTGCTGAGGGGAGGGGAGGGGATGAGGGAAATAATTTTCTGCTGACAGCTGGATTACAGATCTGCTTTCAGGCCTTTCCTGCTCTCCAGCTGTCTGCCCCAGCACCTTTGTGGCTTTGTCAGCTCATTTACCTTTCCCTATGCAGCAACTTCTGGCCTGTATACGGGACCATTCTTCACAGTGAGAACACTGTGTATTGTAAACCAGATCCATAGGTTTGCATCCAACTCTTTAATGTGTCGATTGCAGTCGATGTGTTCTTTTTAAAAAAATCTGTCGATATATTTCCTCACACGGTTTCCTTGAATCAGAACCATGTTACCATTGAATACACTTACATGGAGTACAACCATCAGGCTCCTGACCTGGTATGAATAACAGTTTGCAAATGGGCAATAGATGAAAATGTGGGCATATAATTTGCAGAATTATGAGGAAAGAGCTAGGGAATGGAATCAATCGGAAAATTCTCTGAGGAACCAGCATTTTCCATGGGCTGCATGGCTTCGCCGTAAATGGCTCTATTTTCTACATGACCAATCCAATCATCTAATCAGAACAAAACAGGTGAACTTCATACAAAACACACACAAAATGCAGGAGGAACTCAGTACGTCAAGTAGCACCTATGGAAATGAATAAATCATTGACACTTTGGGCAAAGGCCCTTCTTCAGGACTGGAAAGGAAGGGGGAAGATGCCAGAATAAAAAGGAGGTGGGATGGAAGGAGGATAGCCAGAACACGATGGGTGAAGCCAGGTGGGTAGGAAAGATAAAGGGCTGGAGAATGAGGAATCTGATAGGAGAGGAGTGTGGACGCACACACTGAAAATATATAATTAAAAAAGTAGTGCAAAAATAAAAACTAAAAAAGGTGAGGTAGTGTTCATGGGTTCAATGTCCATTCGGAAATCGGATGGCAGAGGGGAGGAAGTTGTTCCTGAATCCCTGAATCTGTGCCTTCAAGCTCTAGTACCACCTCTCTGATGGTAGTAATGAGAACAGGGCATGTCCTGCGTGATGGGGTACTTATTGATGAATGCCTCCTTTTTGAGACATCGGCCCTTGAAGATGTCCTAGGGAACACTTTGCATCTGGTGATTAAAATGCCATTAGTTTCAAAGTAAATATGCAAAAAGATAGGTCTGGTCCATGGGTTCAGATTCTGAATTTGGAATCTCAAAAGGCTAATCTTGATGATAGCAGTAATGATCTGGCAAGTGTGGATTGGCACAGGCTGTTTTCTGGCAAAAGTGCACTTGGTGAGTGGGAGGCATTCAAACGTAAAATTTTGTGAGTACAAAGCTTGTGAGAATGGAAGATAAAAATAACAGGTGTAGGGAACCTTTGTTTTCAAGACAGTTAAGACAGCAGGTATAGGCTGGTAGGAACAAATGAGGTGCTTTCGGAGAATACAAAATGCAAGTGAACACTTACAGATATCTGGAGGGCTAAAAGGAGGCGTGAGCTTGCCCTAGCAGGAAAAGTAAGGGATAATCCTGAGCAATTCTACACATATGTTAAGAGCGAAAGGATTGCATGAGACAAAATTGCCCCTCTGGAAGAACAAAATTGTAATCCATGTGTGGCGTGTGGAGATGGGATAGATCATTAATATATTTTGTGCATCTGTATTTTCTCAGGAGATGAGACAAAGTAGCATCAACTTCAGGAACCCTATACAGATTACAGAGGAGGTAGTGTTTGCTGTCCTGAGGCAAATTGGGGTAGATAAATCCCATGTGTACCTTTGGACCCTGCAGAGGCAAGTGCAGAAATTGTAGGGATCCAAGCAGAGTTATTTAAATCACCCTGAGCAATGGGAGAGGTACCAGAACATTGGAGACTAGTGTTGTTCCACTGTTCAAGAAAGGCTCTAAAAAAAAACAAGGAGTTTATAGGTCAGTGAGCCTGACATCAGTAGTGGGAAAGTTACTGGAAGGTGTTCTGAGGGACTGTATATGAAGTATTTAGATAGACATGGATTGATTAGGGGTAGTCAACATGGCTTCATGCATGGTAGGTTATATCCAACCAAGGAAGTTACCAGGAAAGTTGATAAAACAAGGCAGTGGATGTTTTCTACATGGACACTTGGACAAGGTTTTGCATGGGAGATTGGTCAAGAAGTTTCAGTCGCTCGGCGTTCAAGATGAAGTAGTACATTGCATTAGACATCGGCTTCGTGGTAGAAGCCAGAGCGGTAGGTAGTAGATGACTGTCTTGACAAAGAATCTGCTTGCTTCCACGGATGCTGCCCGACCTGCTGCGTTCCTCCAGCTTGTTGTATGAGTAGATGGCTGCCTCTCGAACAGGAGGTCAGTGACTAGTCATGTGCCACAGGAACTGGAACTGGGTTCTTTGTCATATTGATGATCTAAATGATAATATGGTTAACTCAATCAGTAAATCTGTGGTGACACCAAGATTGGTGGTGTAGTGGACAGCGAGGAACGCTGTCATGACTTGCAGCAGAAGCTGGAACAGCTGGACAAATGAGCAGAAAAATGGCAGATGGAATTTAATGCAGACAGATGCAAGGTGTGCACTTCGGCGGGGCAAACCAGGGTACGTCACAGTAAATGGTAGGGCACTGAGGAGTGCAGTAGAACAAAGGGATCTGGGAAAACAGGCTCATAATTCAATAATAGTGGCGTCACAGGGAGACAGTGTTGTAAAGAAAGTTTCTGGCACATTGGCATTCATAAATCAACATATTGAGAACAGGAGATGGGATGTTATGTTGAAGTTATACAAATGGTGAGGTCTAATTTGGAGTAGTGTGTGCAGTTTTGGTATACAAAATTATGAGGAACATAGATAGGGTAAATGCAAGCCAACTTTTCCACCGAGGCTGGGTGGAACAACAACCAGAGGTTATGGGTTAAGGCAGAAACGTGAAAAGGTTAAGGGGAACATGAGGGGAAACTTCTTCTCTCAGTGGGTCATAATAGCATGGAATGAGCTGCCAGCACAAGTAGCGCATGCAAGCTTGATATCAATGTTTAAGAAAAGTTTGGAAAGCACATAAATGGTAGGGTATGGAGGGCTATGGCCCCTGTGCAGGTCAATTGATAGTTTAAGTAGTTCAGTACAGACTAAATGGGCCAAAGAGCCTGTTTCTGAGCTGTATTCCCTATGACTATACTACAGAAGCTAGTGGCCATGATGGAGCCAAGTTTACAATTCTCTGCAGCTTATTTTGATCCTGTGCAGTAACCCCCCCCCCCCCTTACCTGAATGCGCATCTTGCATCAGTCTTCACAGTGGAAGACATCTACAGTGAAAATTACATCTGAGAAGATGCTCAGGAAGCTTAATGGTCTGAGGGTGGTGTTATGAAGGTACCACAGCTCTGAGGGGCCGAAGGAGCGGGAGCAGCCCCCTCCTTCCTGAGAATCGCAAGATCGCTATTAATTCGGGTCTCGGAAGTGAGAGACAATGCAACAGTCCTGTGTGTCCCTACTACGTGACAACTACCATGGACATGGACACCCTCGGGCAATATGGGGGTGGAGATTGCATCCCCCTACTTTGATGGACATATACAACTCTGCAAGTAAAGATAAAAGCGGACTGCAGGAGGCAGTACCCTAGCGATGCACCAGAAGAACTTGCTCGCTCAATGCTCCCGTGAGAGCTGGAAGCCACTCAACGCCACGTGTGCGCCTAACTCCTTTGCCTGGGGAGCGAGTGGCTGATAATACAGAGAAGGACTTCGAACTAACAACGGGGAAACAAACGCTCCCTGATTTTTAACGGAGTGGCTTCATAAAGACACGGGCAAGTTTTCTTTTAGTTTTCACCGATCCCTCTAAAACACGTGAAACCCAGCGATTCCTCGAAAAGCTAAAGTCTGCAGACTTCTGAATGACTTTTTATATTTCCAATGGACAAAAATATTATCCCCTAGACAACAGCCGAGATTACTTCTTAATAATGATTATGACTATACCCGCGCTTTAGATTGAGTATTGGTGATGTGCATTATCTGAATGTTTGCATTAACCTTACTTTTGTGCCCCTTTATAAATAAAAACGTTTGAAAATAGTGACAACAGACTTCAACGGACCTCTCCATCTTTGCTGGTAAGTTCTCCAGTTACGGGATACGTAACAGTGGATAAATCTCCTGGACATGATGGAATGTACCCTCCGGTTCTGATGGAATTAGCTGAAGAGATTGTGGAGGCATTAACAATGATCTTTCAAGAATCCATAGTTTCTGGCACTGTACCAGATAATTGTAAAATTGCAAATGTTACTCTGCTATTTAAGAAAGGTGAGAGGCAGCAGAAAGGAAACTATAGACCTGTTAGCCTGACATCAGTGGTTGGGAAGTTGTTGGAATCGATTGTTAGGGATGAGATAATGGAGTACCTGGAGGCACATGACAAGATAGGCCAAAGTCAGCATGGTTTCCTGAAAGGAAAATCCTGCCTGACTAACCTACTGCAATTCTTTTGAAGAAATTACAAGCAGGGTAGACAAAGGAGATGTAGTACATGTGGTGTATCTGAATTTTTATAAGGCCTTTGACAAGGTGCCACACATGAGGCTGCTTAGCAAGATAAGAGCTCATGGAATCACAGGGAAGCTACTAGCGTGGGTGGATCATTAGCTGATCGGCAGAAAATTGAGAGTGGGAATAAAGGGATCCTATTCTGGCTGGCTGCTGCTTACCAGTGGAGTTCCACAGGGGTCGGTGTTGTGACCGCTGCTTTTTATGAAATATGTCAATGATTTGGACTCTGGCATTAATGGATTTGTGGCTAAATTTGCTGATGGTACAAAGATAGGTGGAGGGTAGCTTTGAGGAAACAGAGAGCCTGCAGAGTGACTTAAATAGTTTAGGGGAATGGGCAAGGAAGTTGCAAATGAAATACAATGTTGGAAAGTCATGCACTTTGGTGGAAGAAATAAAGAGGCAGACTATTATTTAGATGAAGAGGGAATTCAAAATGCAGAGATGCAAAGGAACTTCGGAGCCCTTGTGCAGGATACCCTAAAGGTTATCCTTCAGGTTGAGTAAGTGGTGAAGAAGGCGAATGCAATGTTGGCATTCATTTCTAGAGGTATAGAATACAACAGCAGGGATGTAATGTTGAGACTCAATAAGACACTCATGAAACCACACGGAGTATTGTGTGCAGTTATGGGCTCCTTATTTTAGAAAGGATATACTGATATTGGAAAGGATTCAGAGAAGATTCACGAGTATGATTCCAGGAATGAAAGGGTTACTGTATGAGGAACGTCTGGCAGTTCTTGGGCTGTTTTCCCTGGAGTTCAGGAGAATGAGGGGGGATCTCATAGAAATATTCCGAACGTTATGACTAGATATGGCAAAGTTATTTCCCATGGTGGGGGAATCTAGGACAAGAGGGCATAACTTCAGGATTGAAGGACATCTATTTAGAACAGAGATGCAGAAAAATTACTTTAGTCAGAGGATGGTAAATCTGTGAAATTTTTTGCCATGAGCAGCTGTGGAGGCCAAGTCATTGGGTGCATTTTAAGGCAGAGATAGATAGGTTCTTGATTAGCCAGGGCATCAAAGAGTAGGGGGAGAAAGCAGGGGAGTGGGGATGACTGGAGATTCACCTATCTCCTGGAACAGATACGGCACATAAAGGAACTGAGAAAAGGGAAAAGCATTTTTATAGGGGATAGCTTGGGAAGAGGTATAGTCAAGATACCTGCGGATATCTGTAGGTTTATAAAAGACGGCAGTCAACAGTTTGTCTCCAGAGATGGAGATTTAAAAAACAATTAAAGTTGCTGGGAAGGGAAGCGAATGGGGATGTCTGTGTAAGAGGAAAGTCCAAGTTTGTCCTGGTGATATATACTGTTGGCATCATCTTAGTAAGGGTGAGAAAAGCTTATTAATCCAAAAAGAAGGAAAAAGGAAAAGCATTTCCCAAACACACAAAGTTATTTCATTATTCTTAACTTGGTTCATGGTTTTGCTATTTTGCACTGTCTACTACTTCACCAATATACTACCGAAAGACAGTGAAACATCATTTTATTTTTCAGAGAAAATACATGTCAGGGCATATTGGATTTATTGTACAAATAACAGAATTATACCTATATTTTTGACTATGAAAGTTCTACAAATAAATGCCAGATTTTTGTTCATGCAATCTTAGAATCATACAAATTTATTCAACTCATTTGTGCCCACACAACTGAAAAACACTAAGACTCATTTTACAGCTTTGCCCATATTCATCTAAGTTATGGTGCATAAACACCCATACTTGTTTTTTTTTAATATAGAAGTGCAGTGTTTAACTCCACCCTCTAATCTTTTACTTTTATTCAGTGACCAAGAATTATTAAATTTGCTGTTCACTTTGTCTAGATATCTCATAATTTTCTGCACTTTGGTGAGTGGGAATTTAGGGTCAAAGAGGAATTTAATCACTGTTCCAATTCTCTGCTCAAGCATAAAGAGGTCTCTGAAGTAAACTTGCACTTTAAGTCCAGTGACTTTTGAATTGTAGTTTTCTAATCACCACTCAGACCCAGATCTAAAAATTCCTTTTTTTTGTGTGCCATACTCTGCCAGAGCCTTGGCGACCACTCATTTTTTCAAGTGGTTGTCTTGGAGGAAAGGTTCTGTGAGTGGTCCCCCACATCCTCACAGCGCAGTGTTTTTGTTAAACGAGGCCAAGTTACCAGCCTGACACTCAACCTGGCACAGATGGAAAGCATGTCCGGGAGCAGCCCGACAGGATTCAAACTCGGGAATCTTCGCTCTGGAGTCCGGCGCTGATGTCACTGTGCCACCCGCCGACCACTAACAATACATTACAGTGGCAGACTAAAATTTCATCAGGTAGGTACTACACTCTCTAACTTGACATTACTTCTATTTCCTTAATACAGAGCTCACTTGGTCTGGAGTCCATACCACCTCTCAGAGCATTCTCAATCTCATTTCTTCCCTTATTTCTGTTCCCTTTCACAGGCCCGTTAACTCTACCCTAGCTCTTGTTACCCTATTTACAGTGGGGAGCATTTACAATGGTCAATTCACCTACCAACCAGCGCAGTCCAGAATGTGGGAGGAAATCCAGGTGAGACCCATAGGGTCACAGAAAAACTAGGAAAACTCCACATGGATATCACCAGAAGTCAGGATCTAAAGCAGGACATTGGAGTTGCAAGATAATAGCAGTACCTGCTGAACTATTTACTGCCCTGCTCAATGACGTAAATCAAATTTTTGAAAAACTGAGCTGGCATGGGGTTCAGAAAAAAAACACTGTTAAGTTAATCACCAGTTAAAAATCCGTGATCCCATTTCATCCATGATGAGGTCAAGAATGCATCTATTGGTTTGACAGGTTTCAGTCTGATTCACAACACTCCCAGTAACAATGTCCATACTGGTTTAATTCCCAGGCTTGGGCTAACATGGCCACCAACATTCATGTCATTCAAGTTTCCAGCTAAGATCACCTCCAACAAGGCATCACCCTTTCTTTAGCTAACTGTACCTTGTAAATTCTGACTCCCTTGTCATTCAAAGAGGTTTTCTTGAATTAGAAATATGCAAGGACCAACCAGATCATTGCTTCAAAACAACGATACCTACCAGCAAAGGGCTCACCTCCTAATTCCTCAAAGCCACATCTGTGATAGAACGGTCAACACTTTTCTGCACAGGTGCAGTCACAATTCTCAAGCAACTGCATAACATCCACAACAACTGTTGGTGCTTCTCACTGGTGCCAAGGTGTCAATTTATAGTACACCATGCACAACAGTACCTTTAAAGGAAGCACTTAAGCTCTCTTTCGTTAACTCAGAACCTTATTCCCCATCATGATCTCAGCTCTAAGAGGACAAGGTTTTCTTCTGAAAACCTAAGTGAACTTGGAAATGATTAGAACAGAGGTGGTGAAAAAAAAGGTGTATAAAATTATGAGAAGCCTAGTTAGCGGAAAAAGCAAGCGTAGGACAAACTAATAATAATAATAATAGTAATAATAATGGAAATCTGTTATTTCCACACTACAATTTCAGCTTGCACATATACCAATTATTATGCCTAGAAAAATATTCTTAAATTCCCCATATAAACTTTTCCCTAAATCAACTTCACAATGGGCACTACAGCAGTACAAGACAGCAGCATATTCCCTACCACCTTTTTTATTTAACCAGAGGGATATTAAATGAGGCCCTGTCAAAATACTTCAAATAAAAATGTAGTTTTATGAGCTGAGTTACTTTCCTTAAAATCACACATTTTACCATGATCAAATGTAGAAACACCCATAAAATTTAAGCTGCATTCTTCAAATGATGGCTTTTGCAGACTTGATTAAGCAGCAAGACTTCTTTTTAAAAAACACATGCAACAAAATATTACTGGAAAAGATTCCTTGTTCTCAGTTTCTTCAGGAAATGAATAATACTTTCTTTCAATGTTTTTGAGCTCCCACAAGAAAGCAATGTCAGATAATTTCTTGACCAAGGTAGAGCCTTGATAATGTTATTGGTCTTGTAACCTGAAGGCTTCAATTACTAGGGATCTTCAGCTCAAACCTCAGCATCAAAATTTGATAATGTTAATTTTTTAAAAATCTGTAAATAATCAGAATCAGATTTATTATCACCAGCATATGACCTGAAATATGTTAACTGCTTACTCTCTCCACAGCTGTTCAATGCAATACATAATACACAAGAAAAAAAATTTTTAAATAATAATCAGTTACAGTATTTGTATATTGAATAGATTTTAAAATGTGCAAAAAACAGAAATACTGCATATTAAAAAAGTGAGGCAGTGTCCAAGGGTTCAAAATTCATTTAGGAATTGGATGGCAGAGGGGAGGAAGCTGTTCCTGAATCACTGTGTGTGCCTTTAGGCTTCTGTACCTCCTACTTGATAGTAACAGTGAGAAAAGGGCATGCCCTGGTTGCTAGAGGTCCTTAATAATGGATGCTGCCTTTCTGAGACACTGCTCCCTGCAGATGTCCTGGGTACTTTGTAGGCTACTACCAAGATGGAGCTGATTAGATTTATAACCCTCTGCAACTTTCAGTCCTGTGCAGTAGCCCGCCCCCACCCCCTCCAATACCAGACAGTGATGCAGCCTGTCAGAATGCTCTCTGCGGTACAACTACGGAAGTTTTTGAGTATATTAGTTGACATGCCAAATCTCTTCAAACTCCTAATAAAGTACAGTCACTGTCTTGCCTTCTTTATAACTATATCGCTATGTTGGGACCAGATTAGATCCTCAGATATCTTGACACCCAGGAATTTGAAACTGCTTACTCTCTCCACATCTGATTCCTCTAGGAGAAATCCTTTGTTTTGCCCTTCCTGAACCCCACAATCAGCTCTTTCATCTTACTGACATTGAGTGCCAGGTTGTTGCTGTGGCACCACTCCACTAGTTGGCATATCTCACTCCTGTACGCCCTCTCATCACCACCTGAGATTCTACCACCAATGGTCATATAGTCAGCAAATTTATAGATGGTATTTGAGCAATGCCTAGCTACACAGTCATGTGTATATAGAGAGTAGAGCAGTGGACTAAGCACATACCCCTGAAGTGCGCTAGTGTTGATCGTCAGCAAAGACGATGGGTTATCACCAATCTGCAAAGATTGTGGTCTTCTGGTTAGGAAGTAGAGAATCCAATTGCAGAGGGAGGTAAAGAGGCCCAAGTTCTGCAACTTCTCAGTCAGGATTGTGGGAATGATGGTATTAAATATTGAGCTATAGTCGATGAACAACATCCAGACATAGGTGTTTGTGTTATCCTGGTGGTCTAAAGCTGCGCGAAGCCATTGAGATTCCATCTGCCGTTGACCTATTGTGGTGATAGGCAAATTGCAATGGGTCCAGGTCCTTGCTGAGGCAGTTCAGTCTAGTCATGACCAACCTCTCAACTGACATCAGTTACAGGGATCATATACTCCTGGTGGTAGCTTACCTTTTAATGGAGAAAATCCATCTTTTTTAGCTGCCTCTCATTGGTGTGACTCTTTTCTAAATATCCTCTGAAATGGTTGAGCAAACTACCTATTACCTGCCCAGACCCAAAAGAGACTGGAAATATACATCAGCTTTGACAGGGTCATCCTAAGAACTAAGAGGGGTGAACATTTTTTTTGGGGGGGGGCTTAAATAATTCATTCCTACTTATATATTCATGTTAGCAGAGATTTGAAGTAGATGGTAGAGTATCAGGGAGGAAATGAGGAAAAATCTTTTTGTTCAGAGATGGTAGAGGAGTATGAAACACATTGTTCAGAAGTGTGGCAGAGGCAGAAACTCTGACTACTTCAATAACTATTCAGATATGTAGATGAAGACAATAACCTGCAAGGCTATGTATCTCATTCTGGAAGATGAAATTAGTTTGGACAGCTCCTTTCTGACCAACACATATGTGAAAAGCTGAATGGTCTCTTCCTGCCCCATGAAGTTTCTAAATAATACACACATCCTCTTTGACTTCAATTCTATTGATAGTAACAATTTTTTGTACAAAAATAGTAGACGTGACATTACAATAAAATTTTAGACACAGACCAAAAAAAAAGCCTAGTTATGACTGTAGCAGTTACTTGAAAACAAACATAAACGGCTGAGAGACTAAGTGACGCTGTATGAAGCGCTTCCAAATAATAAACTTCCAACTCAAAAAAGGTATATTCCATCCTTTATTACAAAACCAGCAAAGACGAATGATGTCATGGCTATAAAAAAACTAATAAAACTAAATTAGCAATATAACAGTCTAATAACGATATTAGCGATAATAAGTGGTATAATAGTGTAATTAGTGTAACTAAGCGTTCCAATTGGCAATTCATTCACGTAACTAAGCAAAGATAGCATTCTAATAGTGAAATAACAAAGTTAGTGTTCCAATTAGTGGTCAACAAAATATATAATTCCCTGCGGCTCACTCCCTCTACACTAGATGAAACGGAACTAACAAAGGTAAAGGGTGAATACGTAACTATATTCATTTGTTTCTAGCATGCCCCAACCCACAGGACAGATTATAATAAATGCACCACAAAATACAATACAATCAGTAAATAGATACATAGCTGCTACAACTTCCTCACCCAAGTTGGAGCAGGTTACTCTGTTAAGATTACAACTGCATGGCAAGTTATCATCTTTCACATCTCAGTGCAGTTTTCATCATCTTTATACTATAAACAGTGATAAAGGCTTAAATGGAGAAAGAGGTATCACTACTGAATATAATTCAGGTGCTAATAAAACAAATCTCATTTTTTTCAATGAAGAATAGCTTTTCACGTTTAGATTGTATTGTTTGTAAAAATCTTGTAAACATAAATTCTATCATTAAAGACATGTCTCATTGAACATATTGAATAGAAATCTGAACAGTAAAGGGCACCTTTCTGATGGTTAATTCAGGGAATTAGTAAATTGATGCAAGTTGGATGAGGAGCTGTCAGGGATGAGAAAACCCTTGTTGTAGGGGCAATAATTAAACAGTGCTGTGCAATGCACCTGATTTGGTATGAGTCCAAAGTCCTGAGTCATCAGGACTTTGATTTAACATGATGGTAATATCATACTACTGGAATGAAAACAATTCATGGTAGGTGAAAGGATCCTGGGAATAAACAACTTCTAAAGCCTCCAGCAGCCTTGTTTAGTCATTTATGACTTCAGTTTAACTAGTTTGATGGGAATCATACTGTACTGTGTACAATCACAGGAAGAGAAAGAAATAAGCTTCCAATATTATGACATGGCAACGTATCACTAACCGAGCAACACGGGTACCAAAAACGCAGATGCTCAAGTCCCTTACATAAAATGGCGGAGTATTTGCATATAACCTACGCACATCCTCCTGTATACTTTAAATCATCTCTAGATTACTTATAATACCTAATACAATGTAAATAGTTGTTATACTGTATTGTTTAGGGAATAATGACAAGGAAAAAAAGTCTGTACATGTTCAGTAGAGACACAACCATCATAGCTCTTCTGGGAACGCTGTTGCCGCCTCGGCATCAGCCGATCCTGATTCTCCCGTGACCTTTAAGTTCTTGGAGCTGTAGCACTTTACATAGCTTGCCAGCCATCCTTTACTAGCCTTAAAATCCTTCCTCTCGCTCACAACACAAGTAGCGAATGAACGAGACACAAGGCGAACAATGCTCAACGTCCGGGTTTTCCTGATCCGCGGTTGGTTGAATCTGCGCATGTGGAACCCGCGGATAAGGAGGGCCGACTGCATATTTAATCAGAAATATTCTATGATTGTGTGGAACACCCACATGGCTGGTCTGAAATTGAATTTGTTTTTGATTTAACATTTCCACTTACCTTTGAAAGCAAGACACTGTTTTGCAGGATTTGCTGTATGTTCAAGCGAAAACGGTGATCTGTGCCACTTTGATGGTTTCTAAAAAATAAGATTACAACATTTTGTCATTACTCAGTAGACTGTAATCTACCACAAAGGTAAACCATGAAAATTTCTGCAAACTGAAATATAGTAATTTTCAGAATTTTATATTTTAGTTAAATGTCAGAAGAGTATGCATAATTCAAATCAAATAATGCAGAGCAACAGACCAAATACTATGAACAAGGCTGAGTAAATATAGAAATGGTTCATTTCAAACAGAAGACCTACATGTTAATCTATGGAAAGTGCCACTAACCTTCACTGGGATAAACCTTAAGTGATCAAACTGGATGCCCCTTTTAATTATTTATGCTGCTGCATCTTTTTTCCATAAGTAATTCCATTTTAAGGAAAAAAAAGCAACAAACATTGTCACCAAGTTGACTGAATTTCACAAGTGCAGTGAGAGATGACTTGTACTGAGGGACTGGACAAGGAATAGAAAATCCTGCTTGATACAGCATACCGATGAGCAATGGTGTGATCTGACAACAAAAACATGTTTCATGTTTGAAGTAACATCTGTTGCTGAGGCATGAAGGATCCAACGACAAAGTAGTAATTTCATTATTTGAACGTGGCTATTGGCTACAGATATAGTTAGAGAATAAACTCAACCTGTTGCCACAAGAGACTTTAGATAGAGTGAGTTGAGTACCACAATGCAGGCTGTTTGGCCCATCTAGTCCCTGCTGAAACATAATTATGCTTCATTCTATCAACCTGGATCACCTGGATCACAGCCCACCATACTCCAGATCTGTCTTAAATGTTTTAGATGTTTCAGAAAGGATAGGTATGGAGGCAAAAGAGGTGGGGGTATGGCACTGTTGATCAGAGATTGTGTCACAGCTGGAGAAAAGGAGGAAGACATGGAGGGATTGTCTACGGAGTGTCTGTGGGTAGAAATTAGGAACAGGAAGGGGTCCATAACGCTACTGGGTGTTTTTTTATAGACCACCCAACAGGAACAGGGACATCAAGGAGCAGATAGGGAGACAGATTCTGGAAAGGTGTAATAAGAACAGGGTTGTCATGGTGGGAGATTTTAATTTCCCAGATATTGATTGGCATGTCACTAGAGCAAGCAGTTCAGATGGGGTGGAGTTGGTTAGGTGTGTTTAGGAAGGTTTCTTGACACAATATGCAGATAAGCCTACAAGAGGAGAGGCTGTACTTGATTTGGTACTGGGAAATGAACCTGGTCAGGTGTCAGATCTCTCAGTGGGAGAGCATTTTGGAGATAATGATCACAATGCTATCTTCTTTACCAATGCATTGGAGAGGGATAGGATCAGACAAGTTAGGAAAGCATTTAATTGGAGTAAGGGGAAATATGAGGCTATCAGGCAGGAACTTGGAAACATAAATTGGGAACCGATGTTCTCAGGGAAATATACAGAAGAAATGTGGCAAATGTTCCAGGGATATTTGCTTGAAATTCTGCGTAGGTACATTCCAATCAGACAGGGAAAGGATGGGAGGGTACAAGAACCATGGTGTACAAAGGCTCTTGTAAATCTAGTCAAGAAGAAAAGAGCTTATGAAAGGCTCAAAAAACTAGGTAATGATAGAGATCTAGAAGATTACAATGCTAGCAGGAAGAAGCTTGAAAAGAGATTAGAAGAGCCAGACAGGGCCATGAAAAGGCCTTGGTGGACAGGATTAAGGAAAACCCCAAGGCAATCTACAAGTATGTGAAGAGCAAGAGGATAAGGTGAGAGAGAATAGGACCAGTCAAGTGTGACAGTGGAAAAGAATGTATAGTACCAGAGGAGATAGAGATACTTAGAGTACTTAGCTTCAGTATTCACTACGGAAAAGGATCTTAGTGAGTGTAGGGATGACACAGTCTTACTTCAGTGGTTTGTAAGTTGGTGGAGAAGATCCTGAGAGGCAGGATTTATGAACATTTGGAGAGGCATAATATGATTAGGAATAGTCAGCATGGCTTTGTCAAAGGCAGGTCGTGTCTTACAGCCTGATTGAATTTTTTCAGGATGTGACTCAAGGTAGAGCAGTAGATGTAATGTATATGGGACTCAGCAAGGCATTTGACAAGGTACCCCATGCAAGGCTTATTGAGAAAGTAAAGAGGCATGGGATCCAAAGGGACATTGCTTTGTGGAACCAGAACTGGCTTGCCACAGAGAACAAAGAGTGGTTTTAGACAGGTCATATTCTGCAAGGAGGTCTGTGACCAGTGGAGTGCCTCTGGAATCTGTTCTGGGACCCCTATCCTTCATGATTTTTATAAATGACCTGGATGAGGAAGTGGAGGGATGGGTTAGTAAATTTGCAGATGACACAAAGGTTGGGGGTGTTATGGATAGTGTGAAGGACTGTCAGAGGTTACAGCAGGACATTGATAGGATGCAAAACTGGGCTGAGAAGTGGCAGATGGAGTTCCACCTAAATAAGTGTGAGGTGATTCATTTTGGTGGGTCAAATATGATGGCAGAATATAATATTGATGATAAGATTCTTTGCAGTGTGGAGGATCAGAGGGATCGTGGGGTCCAAGTCCATACGACACTCAAAGCTGCTATGCAGGTTGACTCTGTGGTTAAGAAGGCATACGGTGCATTGCCCTTCATTATCCGTGGGATTGAGTTTAGGAGCAGAGAGGTTATGTTGCAGCGACATAGGACCCTGATCAGATCCCACTTGGAGTACTGTGCTCAATTCTGGTCACCTCACTACAGGAAGGATGTGGAAATCATAGAAAGGGTGCAGAGGAGATTTACAAGGATATTGCCCGGATTGGAGAGCATGTCTTATGAGAATAGGTTGAGTGAACTTGGCCTTTTTTCCTTGGAGTGACAGAGGTTGAGAGGTGACCTGATAGAGGTGTACAAGATGATGAGAAGCACTGATCATGTGGATCGTCAGAGGCTTTTTCCCAGGGCTGGAATAGCTAGCATGAAAGGGCACTGTTTTAAAGTGCTTGGAAGTAGGTACAGAGGAGATGTCAGGGGTAAGTCCTTTTCCACAGAGAGCGGCGAGTACGCGGAACGGGCTGCCAGTGACAGTGGTGGAGGCAGATATGATAAGGTCTTGGACAAAAAGACTCCTGGACAGGTACATGGAGCTTAGAAAAATAGAGGGCTCTGGGAACCCCAGGTAATTTCTAAAGTAAGGAAATGTTCAGCACAGCTTTGTGGGCTGAAGGGCCTGTATTGTGCTGTAGGTTTTCTATGCTTTCTATGTTAAATGTTGCAATTAAAGCCATAGTCACCACTGCTGCTGGCCATTCGTTCTACACTCGCATCATTCTCCAAGTGAAAACGTTCAACCTCAAGTTCCCCTTAAATATTTCACCTTTCACCCTTTACCTAGAGTATGACCTCTAATGCTAGTCTCATCCAACGTCAGCAGATTAAAAACCTGCTTACATTTACCCTATCTATGCCTCTCATAAATTTTGTATACCTTCATCAAATCTCCCCCAAATCTCTTTCATTCTAGGGAATAAAGCCCTAACCTATTCAAGCTTTCCCTACAAATCAGGTCCTCAAATCTGGCAAAATCCTGTACTCTTTCAATCTTATTGATACTTTTCCTGTATGGTAGGTGATCACAAATACACACAATATTGCAAATTTGGCCTCACCAACATCGAACACAACTTCAACATAACATCCCAACTCTTGCACTCAACACTCTGATTTAAAAAGACCTATTTGGCAAAAGCTGTTTTTAAATACTATCAACCTGTGACACCATTTGCCAGATCCTCAAGGTAAAAAACAAGGGACTGGTATAAATTAGCAGGTTGGGCAGCATCAAATGGATAGTTGACATTTCAGGTTGAAACTTTCCATCTGGACTCATCAAACAAACACAAAACTGAAGTCTTTTTAGCTATAATCTCAGCCATTCCTTGCCACAAACCTGGCAACTGACATCCATTCAGCCTTTGGTTAAATACCTTTTCATGTCAGTTGATTTTCTCCTTGAAGCTAACCTAATAGTAACTCTAATACTTATTCAAGACTGGGTAAGATGGGCATTGAGGCAGCGCAGAAGAGACAGGAATGTTGAAAAGATTACTGGTCAGAATAAAGCAACACACACAAAATGCTGGTGGAATGCAGCAGGCCAGGCAGCATCTATAGGAAGAAGTACAGTCGACGTTTTGGGTCGAGACCTAAAACATCAACTGTACTGCTTCCTATAGATGCTGCCTGGCCTGCTACATTCCACCAGCATTTTGTGTGTGTTGCTTAAATTTCCAGCATCTGCAGATTTCCTCGTGTTTGTGTGGTCAGAATAAACATTTTTGCAGGATGATACTTAGTCCATCATTGAGAGAGAATTGGGGAAAGGGGCTTGCTTAATCTGATTTTGAAATAAAATCAGCTCTTCCCTAATACAGGCAGAGCAACAAAGGCTGAAAGTTTATGGAACAAACCGCTATTTACCTGATAGCAATTTAATTTGAGATAAATTCAGGATTTACGGATTTCAGTCATGAGCCACTTCAAGAGTAGATTAGTTTCTGATTAAAACTGAGTGGGTGGATTGTGATTGGATTAGAGAATTTTCACACTGAAATTTAGCTGCTTTGTCATGTGTTCCTTTTAGGATATAATGAAAAGCAGAGGGAAAACAGTGCTACCTTCATATTATGAAGGACCCTTGTCACTCAGGACTTGCCCTCTTCTCATCGCTACCATCAAGGTGGAGGCCAAAGACATACACGGAATGTTTTAGAAACAGCTTGTTCCCTCCACCATCAGATTTCTGAATAGACAACGAATCCATGTACACCACCTCACGTTTTTCCCTTATTGCACTACTTATTTATCATAATGTATATATAGCTAATTGTAATTTATACATACGTATGCAATATACTGCTGCCACAAAACAACAAATTTCATGACACATGCCAGTAATATTAAACCTGATTCTGATTATTGGTTCTCCAAAGTACTATCCATCCTCTGAGTTCAGGCAGCAATGGTTTTATGGAATGTGCAAATCAGGAGAGTCTGTTTGATTGGCTACATTTTAGCCCTGATGTAAGGTTTCAACCCAAAACAATGACATTCCTCCCCTCTCCGCAACACGTTACTCAAATACACCTGGATTAAGAGAATTTAGACTGCTATGTGTAAAACTAAATATCACTCAATGTCTATTGCAAATAAATGTTTATTTGTGTTATTTATCTTCAAGTGTTTTTTCTTAATATATTGGCAATTTCAAACAAAACCCTAACCATCTTTAGGTTTCCAATCCAAAGCAAACTTACCGAAGAGTGCACAACAAAATCTTAGATTATGGAGGAAAATGGGCTTACTAACATTTACAAATCATGGTTCCAAATGTCATTTACTAATTTTATCGTAAAACAGAAATTCTCAGCTGTTTATTGAGTTAAAAATTAGCCTTTAATTCAGGAGATTCTCTTGTGACAGTAAACTAATTTGATGTATTTTGCAGATCGGTAGAACTGTAACTAATACTTTAGTGACATATAATGTACTTGGCACATAAATTTTTGTCCACAATTTTAACAGAGATCTAATTTTCTCATTATCAGAGTTTTTTAAAAAAAGGAAATTTTCATCTGTCGAGAATGAAACCTTGTTTTACACTGTCACAAATGGACCATCAGTAGACAACAGAAATAAAAGTGAATTGTGCATAAATTGTACTATGCTTATAACAGTTAACATCAAGCTTTAACAATGATATAGCAGGATAGTGTTATATTTTACCATATATTACTACAAATTAGTTTTAAATATTTGATCTAAGATCAGGAAAATTAAAAAAGATACTTCCAATTTCTTTGCAAATTATTTTATGATTTAAACTTCAAAACTATACTTGAATCTTCAAACCACCAAAAGATGCAAACTGATTACTTATGATTCACCATTGATTACTTAAACTGATAACAATTATTTTCAATTACTATCTGCTTAGCCGCTTAAATAACTTTTGGCAAAATGAGTTTTTGGCTGCCACTTCAAACTTGCTCTTGTATTAAATTTTCAATAACTTCCATGGGTTGGAATTTTCAGTAATTGCAACAAAATGTTTTCAATAAATATTATATTTATCAAGATCAAACATTTATGATAGAGAGCTGTGGTTTGCAGGTTGGGGAAAAGTGATGTGGTCACAGAGCAGCATATCCTGAGGTGTTAACACACATGACTTCAGTGGAAACTTGCTCCTGAGCTTAGTACCGTAGAACTAAGAACTTACTACAGAACAGTACAGGCCCTTCAGCCCACCATGTTGTGCTGACCCATATAATCCTTTAAAAAAATACTAAACCTACATTACCCCATAACGCTCTATTTTTCTTTCATCCATGTGCCTGTCCAAGAGGCTCTTAAGTACCCCTAATGTTTAAGCCTCCACCACCATCCCTGGCAAGTCATTCCAGGCACTCACAACCCTCTGTGTAAAAAACTTACCCCTGATGTCTCCCCTAAACTTCCCTCCCTTAATTTTGTACATATGCCCTCTGGTGTTTGCTATCGGTGCCCTGGGAAACAGGTACTGACTATCCACCCTATCTATGCCTCTCATAATCTTGTAGACCTCTATCAATTCCCCTCTCTTTCTTCTACGCTCCAAAGAGAAAAGTCCCAGCTCTGCTAATCTTGCTTCATATGACTTGTTCTCCAAACCAGGCAACATCCTGGTAAATCTCCTCTGCACCTTCTCCACAGCTTAACATTTATAACTTCAATATTTCAGAAAAGAAAACTTGAACATTTAAGCACAGACTGACTAAGCACACAACCAAATATGCTTCACTGAATTGGATATATTGAATTTATGTACTAACTGTCCCACTATTTTTGGCCTTCAAAGCTGACACACAAGTCCTTTGCATTTCCAAACTTTTATCATCACAACTGTCTTACTTCCTTGGAGAACGTTAGGATTCCCCTTGCCTCCACTTTCAATGGCTAATCCTCCAAAACTATGCCATAAGAGACACACCTGCCTTTTTGTTCTCTTCAGTACTGTGACAGTGTTTCCTCCAAAACACAATGGTTTACTCCTCCCTCTCCACCCATATCCAACACCCCGTCCCTCCATATGTTCCTATGCAATTTCAAGAAACGCAATATTCTCCCTTTTTACTTCCTTCCTCCTCACCACCCAGGACCCCAAAATACTTCCCACATGAAGCAGCTTCTAGATTTTTCAATTTTGTTGACTAAATATGGTGTGCCATTGGGTCAAGAGTGGAGGCAACAGTTGAACCTTTTCCTGCTCTTTTCAGAGACATTTTTAGGGGACAGGGAAGTAACAACTCCCCCTCTCAGCTGAAAGGAATATTTTAGAAAGCGTGTTGGTGCATTGGCATAGCCTTGCTTATCTCTATTCCTGATATTTGCCTTGTCTCAACTCCACTCTGTGATTGATTACAGTGTGGTCAACTGGGATAACTTTTCATCATTGAAGGTGTTACGCAAATGTCAGATACTAAAATAACAAATATTACAACATAATGCTCAGTGAGCTTTTAATGATAGAAATCTGGCTGTGTAAAACAGTCCTTTAAGGCAAACGTATTCTGTATGTGATCCTCAAGAACTACCAATTTTTAATGCCAAAGTAGCTTGGCATAATTGAGTTTGTATTTTTCTCCCTGTTTATGTATTAAAAAGACTGAAAATTCAGAAAAGGAAAAGTTAATCATTTTCCCTTATAGTCCAATGAAGGTTCAACCTCATTGCAAGCAACATGATAATGCAAAGTAATGAAATTAAGAATTTCACAAGGTACCATGCATACCATGTACCAAATAAATGATCAAAGATCAGGCATTCATTTCAGCAAATTTAGCAGGATGTTAAAAAGTACAAGACTAACCATTCGGTTTGAATTTAAAACATATTGAGGACCAACTCGAGGGACTAATTAAGCCATCTGGCATCCTTCAGATATCAAGCTCACAGAAGTATGAAAATCAGCTTTAATTTCAAGCTTGGTTCAGTAACATTTGCACTTTTAAAACAGAATTATATCGCAGTAATCACCAATTAAAAACTTGCATACATAATCTAGGCTAATAAATGTGTTCAGTGTAGAAACTTCCAAGCAAAATATCAGTCTGAGATTCCGCTAATCTACAAAAAGGATTTGCCCTCAACTAACCTCAAAATTATGTTACTGTAATTGTTATTTCCATGAATGAGATCTCACCTAAAGGCAATCTGAGTAAAGAAAACTCGTATCATTTACCACAATACTATTAAAGCTCGGGGTGCCAGAGTTCAGAGTTCAATTCTGGCACCCTCTGAAAGGAGTTTGTATGTCCTCCCCACTCCGTGTGGGTTCTATTTCCTCCCACGGTCCAAGGATGTATCGGTTAGTGGGTTAATTGGTCATTGTAATTTGTCCTATGATTAGTTCAATAGGTGAGTTGCTGGGCAACGCAGCTCATTGGGCCAGAAGGGCCTATTCCACGCTGCACCTCTAAATAAATAAAAATAAATAAATTAAAATTGTCAACTTTCTTTCCATTTGGAGGCTAGTTTTAAAAATATTGATTTAATTGTCAAGTAAGACTCAAGGGTTATAATTTACAAATGCAAAGAACTTTCTGAATTGATTTTACTGCTCTCTATTTACCTATGAAACACAGGTCAATAAACTAGACTGGCTTTTTGAATTAGTGCTTCACATTCACTCATCAATGTTGTATAAAACATCAGGTAAATCTAAATTCACTCAGCTGCAGCAAATATATTCAAGTCAAGTTTGATCTGTTCTCAATTCAGACAGATCTAATAATTTCATGCTATTTTTATATTTTCAAAAGACAAATGGTGGCCATTTGGCCCATTGAGACATACAGCAGAGCAATATGTTCTTTGCTTCTAATCATCAAGCATCCACTTATGCTAATCCTGCACTAATTCAACTTTGCTCATCCCACATTCTCCCTAGATTCTGCCATTCACTTACGCTGTAGGAAATCTAAGTTGGCCACTTAACCTACCAACCCACACCTTTTGGGTGTGGGAAGAAACTGGAGCACTCAGAGGAAAACCACACACATCATCGGGAGAATGAGCAAACCCTATGCCCGCTGATCTCATTCTGTCGCATTCCCCTGTAACCTTTCTCTTCATCACCACCTCCCCCTATTACTCCCTGCCCCACCCCCACCCGACTCTGCCAGAATCCACTTAGACTAGGAACAACCTATATTCCCCAATTAACCGACCAACCAGCATGTCGCTGAGACATGGGAAGTAACCAGAGCACCTCGAGTAAAGTGCCTACTCCACAAGCAGGGGACTAGAGGTCAGGATCGAAATTCGCATCACTGGAGCAGTGTACAAGGCGACTGTCAGATGTTTTCGACAACTGAAGAAAGGGAACACTGCAAGATGAACAAAACTTACCCACATGAAACAAAGCAAATCAAGAAAACAAAATACTCATTGATTACTATTAACTATTTTGGCAACAGGGCAAGAGAACTTCTGTTTCAGTGACACAACCATTGTAATTTTAGTGACAAGATCAAGGAGATTAGATGGTGAAACAAGTGGCTTGCTTTATAATTCCTTAATTTCCTTCACAGGTTTTGAAAAAGAAAATATATATTGCAGCTTTTTCTGACTTTTAAAAGTATCTGCTCTTAAATCCACACAAAGAGTTGGTTTTCTGCACTCCTTAAACAGTCTGAATTATGCAATGAGCTGAATTTTGTGAACAGGAGGTACTATCAACGCAAATGTCATTCTAACTGCTTTAAAATGAACTCTGGCTCTGATCTCACATAGCTAGGTGCCGTGTAAATGCTCCCTTATCACCAAAAACAACGAGGCATTGGAATTCAAGGATGCACTATAAGGTTAAACAGATTAAGCATAAGAAAGTAACTACTTAAATGCCACATGGCGCTTATGTGATTAAATTTGGGCAAATTGAAAATGAATTATACAAGGTTTTGTTTCTGCATGAGAAGCTTGCATCTAGTACTGGCACCTACTATTTAGCAATTTTCTGAATTGCAGTTATAGCTTTCAAATAAGTAAAAATAACTACAATGATCAGTGATGTGCTGAAAGCAAGCAGGAATTGTTATGGTATAAAAGTATTTTTAAGGCACTGAAGATTTTCCCAAATTTTGTGGATAATCTGAGAGTTTTAAAATTTATTATTCTTCGAATTAAATGAACAACATGAATTCATGATCGTCACAAAATGGATATCATAAATCAGATAATGCAAGGAGGGTTAAATAATTTTTAGACAGTTTGTGAACTAGGACTTGTTGATTTGATATTTGCACAAAAACTGGAAAAAGGTTTCACTCTGCCAGAAAATTCTTTAATGTTGTGAAGCACAATATACTCAAAATATTTCAGAATGGAACTACCATTGGCTCAGGCATTTTGATTTTACATTCAAATCGAAATTATTTTGCAATGAACTATATTAGCAGAGTCCAAGCTGTACTGCTGCTAAAGATAATTTCTGCAAAGCTTCAATTCACCATACCAAGGCCTTTAAACTGAGATCTCATGAAGGGATCCAAAAGTGCTCCAAAAGAAAGATCCGACTTCAGTCACAAGATTTTGTATTTTTCAACTTTGTTTCACAATGCTCAATAAAAAAGTTGAGTACAGGCTCCTCTGACTGTATGAATGTTTTCAAAGGTTCCCATACTGAAGTTTCCAGGCTACTCCTTTCCACTGTTTACTTCTATATAAATAACAATTTCAGAAACATAGAAAACCTACAGCATAATACAGGCCCTTCGGCCCACAATGCTGTGCTGAACATGTCCCTACCTTAGAAATTACCTAGGGTTACCCATAGCCCTCTATTTTTCTAAGCTCCATGTACCTATCCAGGAGTCTCTTAAAAGACACTATTGTATCTGCCTCCACCACGGTTGCCAACAGCCCATTCCATGCACTTACCACTCTTTGAGCAAAAAACTTACCCCTGACATCTCCCCTTGTACCTACCTCCAAGCACCTTAAAACTGTGCCCTCTCATGCTAGATATTTCAGCCCTGGGAAAAAGCCTCTGACTATCTACACGATTAATACCTCTCATCATCTTGTACAACTCTATTAGGTCACCTCTCATCGTCCATTGATCCAAGGAAAAAAGGCCGAGTTCACTCAATCTATTGTCATAAGGGACGCTCCCCAATCCAGGCAACATCTTTGTAAACAACACACTCAAAATGCTGGTGGAACACAGCAGGCTAGGCAGCATCTATAAGGAGAAGCACTGTCGACGTTTCGGGCCGCAACCCTTCGTCAGGACTAACTGAAAGGATAGATACTAAGAGATTTGAATCAAATCTCTTAGTATCTTTCCTTTTTTCAAATTTCTTAGTATCTTTCCTTAGCACCATCCTTATAGATGTTGCCTGGCCTGCTGTGTTCCACCAGCATTTTGTGTGGTTGTTTGAATTTCCAGCATCTGCAGATTTCCTCGTGTTTGCTCTTTAAACATCCTTGTAAATCTTCTCTGCACCCTTTCTATGGTTTCCACATCCTTCCTGTAGTGAGGGGACCAGAACTGAGCGCAGTACTCCAAGTGGGGTCTGAGCAGGCTCCTATATAGCTGCAACATTATCTCTCGGCTCTTAAACTCAATCCCATGATTGATGAAGACCATTGCACTGAATACTTTCTTCACCATAGAGTCAACCTGCACAGCTGCTTTGAGTGTCCTATGGACTCAGACCCCAAGATCCCTCTGATCCTCGACACTGCCAAGAGCAGCATCTCCAACACCACCACACTGAGCACGGGGGCTCCCCAGGGTTGCGAGCTCAGTCCACTGCTGTTCACTCTGCTGACCCATGACTGTGCTGCAACACACAGCTCGAACCATATCATCAAGTTCGCCAATGACACGACCGTGGTGGGTCTCATTAGCAAGAATGATGAGTCAGCTTACAGAGAGGAGATGCAGCAGCTAACAGACTGGTGCAGAGCCAACAACCTGTCTCTTAATGTGAACAAAACAGAAGAGATGGTTGTTGACTTCAGGAGGGCACGGAGCTACCACTCCCCGCTGAACATCAACGGCTCCTTGGTAGAGATCATAAACAGCACCAAAGACGGAGAATCTCACCTGGTCCCTCAACACCAGCTCCATAGCAAAGGAAGCCCAGCAGCGTCTCTACTTTTTGCGAAGGCTGAGGGAAGTCCATCTCACACCCCACATCCTCATCATATTCAACAGGGGTTGTATTGAGAGCATCCTGAGCAGCTGCATCACTGCCTGTTCGGAAATTGCACCATCTCGGATTACAAGACCCTGCAGTGGATAGTGGGGTCAGCTCAGAAGATCATCGGGGTCTCTCTTCCTGCCATCACGGACATTTACACTACATGCTGCATCCACGAAGGAAACAGCATTATGAAGGACCCCATGTACCCCTCATACAATCTCTTCTCCCTCCTGCTGTCTGGGGAAAGGCTCCGCAGCATTCAAGCTCTCACAACCAGACTATGTAACAGTTTCTTCCTCCAAGCTATCAGACTCCTTAATACCCGAAGCCTGGACTGACAGCTTGCCCTACTGTCCTGCTCGTTATTTATTGTAATGCCTGTACTGTTTTTGTGCACTTTATGCAGTCCAGTGTAGGTCTGTAGTCTAGTGTAGCTTTCTCTGTGTTGTGTTTTTTTTATTACATAGTTAGATCTAATTTTTTGTACTGTGTCATGTAACACCATGGTCCTGAAAAACGTAGTCTCATTTTTACTATGCACTGTACCAGCAGTTATTGTCGAAATGACAATAAAAGTTGACTTGACTTGATGTCTTACCATTAATACTATCTGCCATCATAAATGAACCAACTCACACTTATCTGGGTTGAACTCCATCTGCCACTTCTTAGCCCAGTTTTGCATCTTATCAGTGTCCTGCTGTAACCTCTGACAGCCCTCCACGTTATCCACAATACCCCCAACATTTGTGTCATCAGCAAATTTACTAACCCATCACTCCACTCCTTCATCGAGGTCATTTATAAAAATCATTAAGGGTTGGGGTCCCAGAACAGATCCCTGAGGTACACCACTGGTCACAGACCTCCATGCAGAATATGACCTGTCTACAACCACTCTTTGCCTTCTGTGGGCAAGCCACTTCTGGATCCACAAAGCAATGTCCCTTTGGATCCCATGCCTCCTTACTTTCTCAATAAGCCTTGCATGGGGTACCTTCTCGAATGCCTTGCTGAAATCCATTTACACTACACCTACTGCTCTACCTTCAACAATGTGTTTAGTCACATCCTCAAAAGATTCAATCAGGCTCGGGCACAACCTGCCTTTGACAAAGTCATGCTATCCCTAATCATATTATGCCTCTCAAAATATTCATAAATCCTGCCTCTCAGGATCTTCTCCATCAACTTCGCAATCACTGAAGTAACCATCTCACTTAATAAATCTAATCTTTTTCTTCCGTATTGGCATGTAACAAGAGTTTTTGTTTTCATCGTGTGATGATGAAAGTTGACAGTTGAGCAAATTGTCACAAAATATCATTTTTCTGGTAATCAGGTAAGACTTTGAATAAATTCTCACAATCAACAGTACAAAAGAATACATGAAATACTTCACACTGCATGTCAGTTGATTCTCCATGATGCAGTAAAGCTATTAACAGCTGTAAATAACTTCAGTCCTCACATACAAATTAATCAAGTATATGAAGTATTCCAGGCATTCTGCTTGGGGTGCAGATTAGTAGCAGGTGGCAAATACCACAATAAAAAGCCAAAGATAACGTAGGATCTAAAGCTCTAATCCATAATCACTCAGAAAACAGATTCTGATCATTAATTCAAAAGCACCTTATGAGGCATGTCCATGATTTAATTCATAGCTGTCGCACCAAGCAGTAAATCATAAAGATGTGGCACAGCTTTCCTAATGCTGACATTGTATCTTAGCACTTCCACAGTTACTTTTTATTTATAAAGCTATGGCACAGTACAGGCCCTTCAGCCCACAATGCTGTGCCGAACTTTTAACCTACTCCAAGATCAATCTACTCTTCCCTTCCACATGGCCCTCCATTTTCTATCATCCATGTGCCTATCTAAGTTTCTTAAATGAAACCCAACGTATCTCCCTCTGCCCCAACTCCTGCAGCGCATTCCATGCACCCACAACTCTATAAGAAACCTACCCCTGACATCTCCTCTGTACCTACTCCCTAGCACCTTAAACCTGTGCCCTCTTGTGGCAACCATTTCAGCCCTGGGAAAAAGCCTCTGACTATCCACATGATCAATGCCTCTCATCATCTTATACACCTCTATCAGGTCAACTCTCACCCTCCTTCGCTCCAAGGAGAAAAGGCCGAGCTCACTCAACCTATTCTCATAAGGCATGCTCCCCCATCCAGGCAACATCTTTGTAAATCTCCTCTGCACCCTTTCTATGGCTTCCACATCCTTCCTGTAGTGAGGTGACCAGAACTGAGCACAGTTCTCCAAGTCAGGTCTGACCAGGGTCCTACATAGCTGCAACATCACCTCTCAGCTCCTAAATTCAATTCCACAATTGATGAAAAACCAATACACCATACGCCTTCTTAACCACAGAGTCACCTGTGCAGCTGCTTTGAGCGTCCTATGGACCTGGACCCCAAGATCCCTTTGATCCTCCATACTACCAAGAGTCTTACCATTAATACTATATTCTGCCATCATATTTGACCTGCCAAAATGAACCACTTCACACTTACCTGGGTTGAACACCATCTGCCACTTCTCAGCCCAGTTTTCTATGACAATTCCTAATCGTATTATACCTCTCCAAATGTTCATAAATCCTGCCTCTCAGGATCTTCCCCATCAACTCATTGAGGTAAGACTCACTGGTCTATAGTTTCCTGGGCTACCTCTGCTCCCTTTGTTGAATAAAGGAACAACATCCTCAGCCCTCCAATCCTCCAGAACCTCTCCTGTCCCCATTGATGATGGAAAGATCATCACCAGAGGCTCAGCAATCTCCTCCCTCGCCTCCCACAGTAGCCTGGGGTACATCTCATCTGGTCCCAGCGACTTATCCAACTTGATGCTTTCCAAAAGCTTCAGCCATCCTCTTTCTTAATATTTACATGCTCAAGCTTTTCAGTCCACTGCAAGTCATCACTACAATCACCAAGATCCTTTTCCATGAAGTATTCAGTAAGTACCTCTGCTATTTCCTCCTGTTCCATACACACTCTCCCACTGTCACACTTGATAGGTCTTATTCTTTCATGTCTTATCCTCTTACTCTTTTACAACAATACTTTTCTGCTTTATACTCAAACTCAAAAGGTCAAATAAACAATTCCAACAACAATAAACATGTTTTTTTAACACTTTAGATCGGAGTTCAATAGATATCTACTTTGGAGCTTTTTAAAAATTATCTAAACATTATCTAATAACTCTAAAGGAGTACTTGCTCAAAAACAATTCTTGCAGATTTTCTTTTTGCCACTGCTTAACAAGAATATTTTCAACTAACCAGAAGTGCAAGACACTGCAATGCTTTTGGCTAAAATTAACACTAGATGCAATGCTCTTTTTCATTTGGCAGAAGGCAATCATCAAAATTGGTATTAAGTTTTGTTTCAACAAACAAAAATTGAGTAGATTAAATTTCTAAAAGGATGTATCTGAGAGAACACTTAAGAGTGAGGTGCCAGTTCCAAACAGATTATCAAAACAAAGTCAAGGCCGAGATATTCAATTCCAACAACAAGGAGTACCAAATTTAAAAAAATATTCTAACTCTTCTTTATCAGATACCTCAAAGTGCCCAGACTAGCAAATCTTCATACATGCTGAATGTTTATGGGCTTACCAGGTATCAATATTTTTGAAACATTCTCGATAGCAGATTAATTCAATTTATGAAAAATCCGTGATTTTAGCTCTCCGTGATTGTTTCTCCTTTGTCTACCCCACCACACGCATCTCAAGATATACCTGCAAAATTTCTTCTCATCCACACTGAAAAATGCAGTAAAGTTAACAATTTTCTGAAACAGCTTTGTCATATGTAAATAAATGAATTGGGAGGAAGTGAAGGCAAGTGAGACCTTGAACCTCCTCTGTCATTCAAGCAGATTAATACCAATCTCAATATAACCTCAGTTCTACATTTCCACCCATCTCCTGTAACCCTTCACCTTCAATGCTCCTGAAGAATCTTTCTAGCTCTTAATGTTTAAATACTGCTTCACCATGCTTTGAGGAAAAAACAACTCTCAAACAGAAAGAATTGTACCTCATCTCTGTTTTGAATGGTGAACATTTCTTTTTAAACAGTGACCACCACCCCATCCGGATTTTCAAAACTGATCAGTTTGTTTCATAATCAAGATTTTATGATAATCATCTAATGTTTTGGAACACAAGGACAATGAGTTCTCAAGAGTGGCAAGAAGGAATGTGGAGTTAGATCAGCCATGTTCTTATTGAATACCTGCAAGGTTTCAAGATGCCAAGAGTTTCAAGATCCCTGCTCCTAATAAGTGTGTGCCTATTTGACTATGTGGATTGATAGCTTCCAAATAAAAATTATTTTTCTGAAATTACATAATTGCAGTTTCCAGGGCATAATTTTGAATAGGCTCTACAACTATTCAAAAACCAAGTAAAGTCAAGTCACTTTTTATTGTCATTTCGACCATAACTGTTGGTACAGTACACAGTAAAAATGAAACATTTTTCAGGACCAAGGTGCTACATGAAACAGTACAAAAACTACACTGAACAATCTTCTATCCGACTGTTAATGGACTATTGAACCCCTAATATTATAAGTTGGGCGTCTGACAATACTATCTACCTCACTATGGCCCTGCACCTGATTGACTGCCTACTGTATTCTCCGTATTCTGCATTGCTTTTATTTCCCCCTTGCACTACCTCAATGCAGTGAAGCGAGTAAACACAAAACAAAGCACTTTCACTGTAACCTTGGTGTATGTGACAGTAATAAACATACCTATTTAAACCAATCCAATTCAGATGGGCATGGTTCAGGGAGGGATTAGGAATGCAGTGTATATTTGACAGAAATTTGCCTTTACAGAATACACAAATCGCTAGCAAAGAAAATTTGAAATACAGAATAAAAAACATACTCTAAGTACGAGGGGCAAAAATGTAAATATAACAAAATGGAGGACTGAACTAGTTTATCAAAGACAATGATTGATGGCTGCTGACTCAGTGGGAGGCCACTTAAAACAACTGCTTTGGAAAACAAGGAGACAATACCTTCTATTGATATTTGTACAATGTTCTTTACCAAATAACCTAATGCCATTTTTAGTTAATTAAAACAACAACCCTTACTCTTCCACCAACAACTTAATCAAAATTCTCTTACCATATCTCCACTTATACTATGGGATTCAACAGAGAGAAAAAAAGTTCACATTATAGGAGATGCCAATACAAACAGTTTTCTTGAAACAAAACCCCTTGATAACGTGGGGGTACACTGTAATCATGGAGTGATCTGTTTTTCAGCAAGTCAATCTGACACAATAAGTGAAACACTGTCAACTATTGGTAGTTCTGTAACTATTTAGCATATGCTATACCATACTGGCTTGTCAAAATGGTCAAATTCACATTTTCCCACACTATATCCCACTTGCCAGATCTTTGCCCATTCCTTTAATCTATCTATATACTTTTGCAGCCTCCTTATGTTCTTTTCACAGCTTATGTTCTTGTCATTAACAACTTTAACCACCATACTTTCAACCACCACTGGCTTGAATTATGAGAAGGCCACAGTGTAGATGCCTTTGGAACACCACTCACTCCATCTTGCCAGTAAGAAAAAAGATCCATTTCACTTGCCTCTATTAGCCAGCCAATTTTCTATCCATTCCAATGTTAACTTCTGCACTATCAATTTATCTCTTGCAAATCAAGCATGCCCATGCTGTATAATATTCAGAAGCCAGTTGTTCTACAATTTAAATTGTTTACGACAACAGATTAATACTCTTGAGAATCAAACGTAGCTGATTTTCTGTAATTAGTGGTTAACAGCCAGCCATACAAAAATAAAGCAACAAACTAAAATTCTTGCTAAGCCATGGTAGTATTTTGGCCCTGTAGTGCATTCTGAACTCTAAGTGTAACTGAGCCAAAAATACTTTTGCTTATCACCTCCAACGGAAATTTCAGGAAGGCAGTCAATCAGCTCTGACAGATAAATTACTCATATCTGCCAAAGAAAAATAAAACACAGTCCATATTTACAAGTCTACATGCTCAAGATGGCGCTGCGTATGGCAGCAGAGTTTTGAGCTCCGTTCCAAATCTACAGTATGCTACTAATTTCTACAATTTTCTTAGCATTTTCTGTTCAAGTAGCTGATAGTCACATCAGATGCGATAGAACATCGGAAAGACAGCAGTTACCCACTGTGTGCCACCTTTCCTACACTAGGAACTCCTGCTTCTGTGACCCATGGGAGACTCAATCTCTTACACCGCCACTACCTCGGAAGAAGCGCCGGAGGCGAGGGAGAAGGGCCAGTGTCCTGGTGAGGCTGAGACAGTGTGCTAATCGGCCACCACTCCCGAGCATACTCCTGGCTAACGTTCAGTCCCTGGACAATAAGCTGTGCGAACTGAGAGCCAGAATCTCCTACCAGCGAGAAACAAAGGAATGTAACATTTTGTGCTTCATAGAGACCTGGCTGACAGAGGAGATACCAGACCATGCTATCGAGCCCTCTGGGTCGTCCCTGTTCTGGGCAGACAGGACAAAAAACCACTCAGGGAAGAATAAAGGAGGAGAGGTATGCTTCATGGTCAACAATGCTTGGTGTGACCCCCACAATGTGCATGCCCTCAAATCCTTTGTTCCCCAGACCTGAAATACCTGGTGCTGCTGTGTAGACTCTACTGGCTGCCTAGGGAGTTCACGGCTGTTATCATCACAGCGCAGGCTGATACTGACCTGGTTCTCAAGGAACTGTACAAAACCATCAGCATGCTGGAGACTACGAACCCAGAGGCTGCCTTCATCATCACCAGTGACTTTAATCTCCACTTTAAAAACTCTCCCACACAGGTTTCGTATTATCGTCTGACACCATGGTCAAGGGGGATGGTCAAGATGTCTCGTTAACTGCAAAACTATATTTGCCACTTGAAAGAGAAATTACCTTCCATTTCCATTACAAAAAAATCTTTAATTTTAATATATTACCAAAGAAAGTGCTTTATTTACTCAACTTTTTATGGGCTGTGGATCTGTGAAAAGGGTGTGAAGAACATTACAAGGGTTCATGTTATGGTTCATGCTGAGCAGCTGCATAACAGAGGACTCTCTGATCTACTGGGGCTGTTCCCAGGGACACACAGAGACTGACATCAACTTGGTGGAAGACTCTCTTTGGTCTACCAGAACTTGGTGGTCTCCCAGCAGAGCAAGATGTCCATTGGGGAGTACATGCTGAGGGATGCACTGAAGCCATTGTAAGGGCTCAGTGAGGAAGGATCACAGACTAGTGTTAAGACTATGAAACAAAGGGACAGGGTAAGACAATTCGGTCCATCAAATCTGCTCTATCACTCCATCATAGATAATGTTCTAACCCTCTCAATCCTATTCTCCTACCTTTTCCCTGTAACCTTTGATGCTGTTACTAATCAAGCACCTATCAACCTCAGGGAATGGCTGAATTGGGTGAGAAAGTCCCTCAAATATTAGCATTGGTGTATCACCCCAGTGGACCAAATGACTGGCAATGGTGCTATAGGTTTTAATATCTGTGAATGTTAGGATTTTTCATTATTTATTCTTGTATTTACTTTCTAAAATGAATAAAATTTATTTTGATTAAAAATCCTCTTTTACCAGTGCACTATATACTATATAACCTCGGCATTGCAACAATAGGATTAACAACTACTCATTATTCTGCATGGTGCGCATAATGAGTTATTAAGAGTACCAAAATTATGAGTAATGTTTTAGAAACAGCTTCTTACCCTTTGCCATCAGATTACTGAATGGTCCATGAACACTGCCTCACTATTTTGTCCTCTTTCTGCACCATTTATTTTGCTTTTATTTCATGTATTGTACTTTACAGCTGCTGCAAAACAACAAGCTGCATAACGTAGGCCAGTGATGATAGCCTGATTCTGATTATAAGGCATGAGTATATCTATACATATACCCAACAGCTAGCTTAACAGGAATGGGAAGCCTGGTCATGAATAGTTATTGATGCATTTTCAAAAACACCTTGATCTAGTGTTCATTATGAAAATAAGAAATACAATGCATCAAGCTAGTAATATAATCTGAACATGACCTGCTTTTGCCAAAACTTTATTTAATATTGCTCTAAATTGACATATCTGGTAAAGAACTATGACCCGATTTGCAGCAGAAACAATTTCTTAACTTTAAAGTTACCTCCATTAGAATGGAACTCAGTGGTTATAATTGGTATCAGTTATTTGAATGCTTTAATCGTGCAACTCTGCAGAGTGGTGCAGATAGCCCAGCACATCTGTATTTGTGAACTTCCCATGATTCAGGAGGACATTTACAAGGACAGGTGTGTAAAAAGGACCTGTAGGATCACTGGGGACCCAAGTCATCCCAACACAATCTATTCCAGCTGCTGCCATCTGGGAAGCGGTACCGGAGCATAAAAGCCAGGACCAACAGGGTCCAGCACAGCTTCTTCCACCAGGCCATCAGGCTGATGAACTCATGCCAATTTGAGTGTACTCTATATTACACTGACTGCTCTATTTATTATAAATTACTATGCACATTTAGATGGAGACGTAATGTAAAGATTTTTACTCATGTATGTAAAAGATGCAAGAAATAAAGTCAATTCAAGTCATTCATTTTACAAACAGCAAACAAAGGTTTTCACTGAGATTTTGTAGATTTTCAAACAACCCCACCCTCTCAAGTTTTTAAAAATTTAAAATTCAACTGATCACATCTTTAATTTAAAATACTTCTTTCACAAATGAAGTAACATAAATTCACAGAAATTTCCTATACCACAAATGAAAAATAATTGCAGAATAATCAGCTAGTTACCATATGTCTGCCACTATAAATCAGCTCATAACTTCACCACAGCCCTTCAAGACCATGAACACCTTAATCAGTACCACTCTTAAACTTCCCTGCTCTGAAGCGATCAATCCCAGTTTCATCCCATAACCAAGTTCCTCATCACTGGTAGTATTCATGTAATTTTTTGATGCCGTGGTACGAATGATTTAGTAGTTTGCCTGCTTTTATAGTTTCATGTGCTACTTTTAAAACCGCAGGATTTTATCATCAGCATTGAAGCTATTACACTCGTCAAGCCTTAAAGAAAGCAGCCCTGAAGATCAGCACCAACACTGGCTTCTATTTTTCCAGTGTTAGTTGCTGCCAGTTCAATGAAAAGCCACGATATTACATAAATTGAACAATATTAAAGAACTCCCAAACACAGTTAACAAGGAATGAACTACTTAATCTAATATTTTAAAAATACATAACATTTTGTGGTATTTGTGAGAAAAATACATGATTTAGGAAATTACGTAAGTTAATGCATTTGTGAATTCATATTCAGTTAATGATCAATGTTAGAATATCATAAACTGTGCAGAAATTCTAACATTGACAGAGACACAAATATACGGGTATTGAATCTGAAACTGGGGTGGCTGACATTTGAGTCATGACACTTCATCAGGGCTGAGATTATGGGCAGCATATAGAAGTGAGAGAGACGGATGAGGTAGAATTTGGTAGGTAGTGGGTGGAAATTGAAATTAAGTCAGTTTCACAACAGAAGTACTATGAATGCTGATAATTCCTCTGTGTTTTCAACTACAAAATCAAAGTGTATATACTGTTTATTTTAGAAAAATACATAACATTTAGACAAGGGGGAAGGATAACTGACACATGAAGTCTGTCCATTTCTCCATGTAAGAGCAATCCAAATAATCCCACTCCCATGTTCTCTCACTAAAAGTGCTGGAATGGGATTTTCCCCCTTCAGATTCCTATCCAGATCCACTTTGAATCAAATAATGAATCTGCCTCCAATACTACCCTTGGCAGTGCATTCCACATCCTTCATCCCAAAAATATCTTCTGCCACCACCCTAAAGCTTTTACAGATTTCTGTAAGCAGGGTGCCCAGAAATGGACACACTACTTATAGCCAAATCGCCATTTCATAAAGACCCATTGTGACGTCCTTATTCTCTTACTCTGCATCCATGTTTAGAAAGCCCAGGATCCTGCATGTTCCTTCTGTCAAAATTACTTTCTCAACCATTCTTGCTAGTTTCAAGAAACCATCTCCATATATGCCAGTTTTTCTGTCCCTTTAGTTCTTTTAAAATGATACCCTGAAGCTTATAAGGCCTCTTGCTATTCTGACCAAATGTAACATATTTCATACCAATGATCATTACATCCAATAGTTGTCTGCCATTCCAAAGTATATGTTTTTTTCCAAGTTTACTGCTATCCTCCTGACAGTCAACAACACTTCCAAGTTTTTCATCATCTGCAGATTTGGAAATTACACATTCTACACCCAAATCCACTGGATTAATATATTAAGAAAAGCAGTAACCTTCGTATAAGAAATTTCCTGTACTTGCCCATTAAGTCTGACTAAAGTCAATTTTCTTTCCATGTTGTGAAGGTCCCTTTTATTCCAGGAACTTCAATCTTGACAAGAATCCTGCATCACACATTGTGAAATGCCTTTTAAAAACAACCTTCTCACTTTGCCCTTCTTATTTTTTTAAGATTTGTAAGCACACCATCACTGGCTATGAAACAATGCAGCTTGCAGAGCAGCTGTCTCGCAGCACCAGAGCCAGAGTGACTTGTACTGTCTATGTGAAGTTTGCACATTCTCCCTGTGACCATTTAGCTTTTCTCTCTGTGTCCCTCCCAGAACTTGAGGAGAAGCTGGTTGGAAAGTTAATTGGCACCATAAATTGACCCTGGTGTGAAGGGGATATTGATAAAAATGTGGTAAGAACATAAAAAGGACAGTTGATAGTCAACCTCGATTTGAGGTGCCAAACAACATTTCCATGCAGTATCTCTAACTCACAGCCCCTTCATAGAATTTGTATCACATTGCTTATATTAAGTAAAATAGTCACTTAATTGTTAAAACAAGTAAACCAGAGTTATTAAAGGTGCAAGATCATCTACCAATCAAGCTACTCCCCTACCATTACTATTTTGTTTAACTTTAAAAAAAGTCAACAACATGCATATCATCAAATCATCGTGGCAGCAGGTAAGGTCATAACTGACATGTCAGAATGGGAATGGGAAGTACAACTCAAATCAGTGGCTACCAGGAGTTCCCACTTTTCTGGCAGATGAAGAATAGTTGCTCAGCAAAACAGTCTCCCAATCTCCATCGTGTCTCACTGACATACAAGAGGCCATGCTGGGAACACCAGATACAGTAGATGACCCCAAGGGGCTCACAGGTGAAGTGTTGCCCTACCTGGAAGACTGTTTGGGGCCCTGAATGGTAGTGAGAGAGAAGGTGTGGGGCTACACTAAGGAGGAGCAACACCTTGTATTCCATCCGGGTAGCCTCCAACCTAATGGCATGAACATCAATTTCCTGAACTTCCAGTAATTTCCCCCCCCCCCCTTCACCATTCCCCATTCTTTTTTCTCTCACTGCCCTCATCTCCTTATCTGCTCAACACCTCTCTCTAGTGCTTCTCCTCCTTCCCTTTCTTCCATGGTCTTCTATCCTCTATCAGGTACCCCCTTCTCCAGTCCTTTATTTCTTTCACCAATCAACTTCCCAGCTCTTTACTTCTACCTCTCCCTCTCTCCCAGTTTCACCAATCATATAGCCCCTTGTACTTCTTCCTCCCCTCTCCCCCTTACTGTGACTTCTTCTCTTTCTTTCCAATCCTGATGAAGGGTCTCAGCCCAAAGCATTTACTATTTACTCTTCTCCATAGATGCTGCCCGGCCTCCTGAGTTCCTCCAGCAATTTGTGTGTGTTACTTTGGATTTCTAACATCTGCAGATTTTCTCATGTTTGTGACAACATACAAATGCCCAGATCTGTTTTTGGGGCTTTTTAGAATGGAATTCTCAGATTTGTACTGCCTTGCACTGTTATGTTCTGTACTGTACTGCTGCCACAAACAACAAATTTCATGGCAAATGCCAACGAGAGTAAATCTGATTCTAGTTTCTGAAACACTAAAGACGATAATATCAACAGGATTTTACACTAGAAAGCGTATTACCTATCAACATTGTCATTTCCCCACTATGTGGAAAGATTTAATGAGTGATTCACCTCCACTTAGTAAACAGAAATGTGGAGCATTAAACACACTGATACAAGTTTTCACTTCCCTGGGAACTTGAAATACGCTTCATACCAAGGCTAAGCACTATGACATTCCACAGATCTAACGGTGCCTTGCTGAATCTCACATTCTAATTTCAATGAATACTCCTCTTTAAACAACAGCTGCTTTATCTTTACATTGATTACGTAGACATTCTTGACCACTTGTGTAGTGTTTGAATGCAAACGCCTCTATCTCACTGAGATTGTAACCGCTTGGCATTTTTCTACCCAAAAAATACATGTATAATTAACAAGTTTTTGTACCAATTTAACAACAACAAAAATATTCAGAAAAAATAGTATAGCTGCAAGGATTACAAATTTATCAAGACACATACTTGAAAATCAGCCTTCTCATTGACAACAGAATCAAAATTATCATCACCAGCACGTGTTGTGAAATTTGTTAACGACACCTGCCACTGATAATAAACCTGATTCAGTGTACTTTGTTGTATCAATTAAGATTAGTCAAAGGCATGGTTAAAAAAAATGTAAACACGGGGAAATCTGCTGATGCTGGAAATTCAAGCAACACACACAAAATGCTGGTAGTACACAGCAGGCCAGGCAGCATCTATAGGGAGAAGCACTGTCGACGTTTCGGGCCGAGACCCTTCATCAGCACTAACCGAAAGGAAAGATAGTAAGAGATTTGAAAGTAGAAGGGGGAGGGGGAAATGCAAAATGATAGGAGTAGACCGGAGGGGGTGGGATGAAGCTAAGAGCTGGAAAGGTGATTGGCAAAAGTGATACAGAGCTGGAGAAGGGGAAGGATCATGGGACGGGAGGCCTCAGGAGAAAGAAATGTGGGGGGGGGGGAGCATCAGAGGGAGATGGACAACAGGCAAACAATTAAATATGTCAGGGATGGGGTATGAAGGGGAGGAGGGGCATTAACGGAAGTTAGAGAAGTCAATGTTCATGCCATCAGGTTGGAGGCTACCCAGCCGGTATATAAGGCGTTGTTCCTCCAACCCGAGTTTGGATTCATTTTGAATCAGAGGAGGCCATGGATAGACATATCAGAATGGGAATGGGTCGTGGAATTAAAATGTATGGCCACTGGGAGTTCCTTTAAAAAAAAATGTGCTTGGTGGCGGGATCCTGGATGGGAGGATCCTTGATGGCAGAAGCTGCAGAGAATTATGGACTGGACATAGAGTCTGGTGGGATAGTGGGCAAGGACAAGAGGAACCCTATCCCTGGTAGAGTGGTGAGAGGATGGCCTAAGAGCAGACATGAAATGGAAGAGATATCTCCTTGCCTGCTTGGTAATGTACCTCCCCTTCATAACTCCCCATTCCCTTTTCCCCCTCTCACCTCATCTCCATGCCTGTCCATCAGTCTAGTGATATCACAGCCCACTTCAAACGCTAATCAGCAACATTGAAAATTTCATCTTTGTAACTACAGATTGATGAAAATCAACATAAGAACATAGGAAGAAATAGTACTGATCTTCCTCTACCAATCCCACATCCTTCAATTTCATTGATATCCAAACATTTGGCTATACTTGTCAACTCTGCCTGCTTAAGCAGACTACTCCAAAAAAATATCCAACTTTCTTTCTATCTAATGCTGAATTGTTGATTCATATTTCAAGCCATGGATTTTGATGATCCTGCTAAAGGAATCATCTACCCTTATCAAACACCTAAACACTTTTCATTTTCTATTCCAGATTGGCATTTACATTTATTACAAACTGCATCAACACTTCTAGGTTTAGATTTCACATTTAAAAGCCTGCTGATGACACTTAGTTTAGACTTTATTTCAAACAATGTTGCAGTAATGACACGATTAACATGATTGATTTTATCTACACAGTAACAATTTATAGAGTTCCGCAACATCAGAAATAATTTCCAAGAAATGCATTTTTAACCATCAATTAAACCAACACAAGTTAGAAAACTTGTTTTTCCACAAGAATCTATGTAGCATTTTGCGCATATTGCTTGGATTTCCAGCATCTACAAATTTTCTCATTAGTCAATCCAATCTTGTTTTTTTCTTGCTCTTTTGGTAACTTTGCTTCACTTCATCTAGTTTTACCTCCAATAGACACATTTTGATATTTACTAGCCTTTCTTACCTTCTTCCAGCGGGCACCATCATCACTTGTGGCACTTAACATCCACTCAGTCACAAGAACACTCCCTTTTGTTCCCTCGATTTAAAGCTTGTTTCATTACTAGTTATTGGCACATACAGTACAATGAGGCATACTTAGCCTGGTATGTTATTAATCTTTCTCTCTCCATAGTCTGACCTTCTGAGTATTCTAAGATTTTACTGATTTTGTTTCAGATGGTTGCAGAATCTTTCCACATCAAGAATCAAACACAAGACATTGTTCTCTCGACTAATAGTCAAAGCAGTTGCAAATAGCTATAAATTAGCAATTATTACACCTGTTGATGGCAGCATAGTGCAGGCATAACATATGTACAGCTTTACATTCTTCGATACGTGGAAGCTGATTTTGAAGATTAAAATGCATGGCATGCCTTACTGGTTGAGGCATGGAGTCCAAGAGTCAGGAAGTTACATTGGCAGCTTCATAAAACTCTAGTTAGGCAGCATCTGGAGCACTGCATTCACTTGTAGTTGCCCCATAATAGGAAGAATATGGAAGAGATTTACCATAGTATGGCCCAGATTAAAGGGCCTGTGCTTTAGGAGAGTTTGGAAAAATATGGATTGTTTTCTCTGGGAGTGGCAAAGGTTAACGGGAGACCTGATTGAGGTTTAAAAGATTACGGAGGCATTGACAGAGCAGACAGCTCGTATTATTCCCCAGGTTCAAGATGTCTAGTGCAATAAGGTGAGAGGGCTAGGCTTATAGGAAATGTGAAGGGCAAATTTACTAAAACAGAGTGTTGGATGCTTGAAATGCACTTCCAGTGGTGGTGGTGGAAGCAAATTGTTTCTTTACTTTCTTTTTCTTCTATTTGTGTCATTTGAACCAGTGTTCAGTCCACTACGCTGTGAGGTTTACTCACTTCAGCGCTGAACTGACTCGAAAGCTATGGCCAGCAACCGTTGGCACTTGCCTCAGTGCTGAACTGGCTCCATGGCTACAAACTCACTTTCAGAGACTTCACAGTTCATATTCTGAATGTAATGTGTTTACTTCTTAAATGTCTGCACGATTAGTTCTTTTTTCCCCTCACATATTGGGTGTTTGTCAGTCCTTGCCATGTAGGTTTTTTAAATTGGTTCGATGTGTTTCTTTGTTTTGCGGCAATCTGCGAGACTGTGAGCTGAAGGGCCTGTTCCTGTGTTATACTATTCCATGTTCTAATTAAGTACCAAGAACAATATTTTTTGTGGAAGAAAATAATGACACACTGGTGTAAAGGGTATAAGGAGAGTATTGTAGACAAGAATTTTAAAGAAGTTGTATTCGTTGTAAAAACTGAGATGTTGAACACTTTCATTTTTAATGTTGTAAACAAAAAGTACAACAGAACTTTGTTGACTGGTTTGAGAGCATTCAAGAAATATTGTATAAGATATTGCATATTGTCATGCCCTTTTACACATTGTACTCCTAATTTCCTCTATTTTCTTTACAAAGTTCATTAATTAATTGTAGATGGCTATTTGTATTTGGCTGGATACTAAACAAAAACTGGTTTAAGCTGGATTGAACGAGAACAAGCTTGTTCCAAATGCATTCCTTCTATACAAGCCAATTACCACAGAATTCCCATGACAGTACTATTAAGTTATGTGGCCTCATTTGCTTCCACATCATTAATAGGCATATTTAAATAAGCACTCATATCTTGAAAAATATTCAACATTTGGTTACAATGCAATTAGTGAAGTCATTATATAAACAAGGAAACATAGTGTGATTTATTGTGGTGAGCCATCATTTTAAATGCAAAATTACAGTTGACTGGAATATTTTAACAAATCTTGCATCATGTCGAATTATATGCAGATCTAAATCTTGAAAAGAGAACCTGGTTTCAAAACGTGCTGAACATGGAAGTAATCAATAAAAATTAATGATCTAATTGTTGGAGAAAAAAGTATTTTTCCCTTTTTGGTATGTTCATTCCTCAAGTGTATTTCTCAGCACTATTTCTTTTCCTGGTGTCAAAATGGTTGTTGTGACACATCTTGTGTGGTAATGTAGTGGGTAGTGCTTGTTGCTCTCACTTTCAGCTTCCACCACTGACTAGCAGTCTCATGAAAAGGAAAGCTGAATGTGTAAGTCTCTCCCTGCCAGTACAGAGTCTTTCCACAGCAAGCCTCATGAAGTGCCCCCTTGCTGGCAACACATGGAATTCCTGAATAACTGAATTCCTGAATAACTGAATTCCTTTTGGACTCAGGGTGAATTACAGGGGATGGGAAGAAGGTCTGGTGCCTGCACACGCAGTACGCAGGCCCACCGGTGTGTGCACATGCCCTGGTGCTCGTGAACCAGATCCTCAGCTATGGTAAATAGCCCCACTACTTCGTGGGCAGCCTCAACAGAGACGAAGGCTATGGGAGTAAACCCAGACAGCAAATCCAGAGTGAAGTTCCAAAGACAGCTGGACGTCACTGAACATCCTTCCAGCAGTTCCTGTAGCCAAGCTGGTGCCAAACGTATTGTGTTATAAGTTTCCTTTGGACTACACTGGTGAGGCAGAGGCAGAGAGGGGAATCCTGACGACTGGGCATCTCAGGATCTCCATACCTTCCAACCAAGATTGTGATGATCATCATCACCCATTGTCCTTCGACACAGACCAGATGCCAACCAAGCATTTTTTTAAAAAATACTGTTCCTACAGAGTGTCCAAGTGATTTTCAAAGTTGTCAGGCTAAGTCAACCACTGAAGTTTACATGGAAGATTTCCATTTTCAAAGTCAGTTCTAAACAGATGGAGTAGTACTGTATCATACACACAGTGCTTTACTGTGCAGGTTAACCTCTCGTCAGCAACATTTTAGCAGTACTCTCTTTAACATAACAAAAATTCCCTACATTCTACTTCTGGGAACAAATGTGTATAACAGAACTCCTCAAAAATTTCCTGCCAGAGACTTCATTCTGGACATGAGCTACCGAACCTGGTGTATCCACCAACATCATCTAGTCTTTGGGAAGTCCAAACATTTGTGGAATGAAAACCATTTTAAACGGGTAAAAATCATCTATTAATACTAACTGCTGGTATTTTTAGGGAGGTAGCAGGAACTAGTGAAGCATGGAGTACTTTGTCACTAAAGCCGATGGCTTTTTCAGGGAAAATAGATAAATAACTAATGCAGAGAAAAACTGACAGCTACAAGGAAGGTAGCTGAGCTGTGGGAATTAAGCAGAGCTGCCCTAGCAAAATGCCTATACAGACGTGCTTGGCAAAGGGCCTCCTTCTGTTCTTTGATTGTAGCCACAGAATGAGTAATATCAAGTGGTAATAGTGGAATAGATGGCAAGAAACAACAAAACTATTGTAGCTGTGAACTTCATCTGCATTTGAAATAAGTAACTTGATTCTTTTCATCCATAAATCCCTATAATTGTTTACAAGTCCTAAAGATAAATAGCTATTTTTAAAATTTCTTACAAAGGATCATTTGCAGGAAAAAGCATACTTGCTCGTGCCACTACCAAACGGAAGGATAAAAGTAACTTAGCTTCAGAGATAAAAATGAACATGTACATCTTTAGTAAGGTCACCAGATATGACAAATAATTTATTTCAAAGTCTAAAAGAAAAGGCAGATACACACACACAGCAAAGAAAACAGAGATCAGGCAAATAATCCTTCAGAGAAAAGCCTCCGAAGGATGAACATATCTGAGCAAACACAAAGCAAAGAAATACAGACATCCAGGTGGGATATTCGCAGATAGAAAAAACCACCTTTATATTCGGGAAGACAGAGTCCAACATCACACGATAAAACAGGTAGTAGATAATTGCTGAGGGAAACAAGTAAGCAAGGACACTGACCTATTATGCAGCCAAATGCCCATGACATTCCTTACAATTAGTCACAGAACCTTTCCATCTATGGTCGATTGTTTTAACAGAATGACAGTTGCAATGTCAAAGGAACACAGTTATGCTTACCACGTTCTTTTAAGTACAACAGCCTCAAGTCTTTACAGTTGGCGCAGCAGTAAGGTTGCAGAGCTGATTTACACTCAGGTATTGTGTCTTTCACTTGCACACTCACCCCGTGATCACATGGCTTTTCATTGTGTGCTCCAGTTATCCCCCAGTATCCATAGATGCACTGGTAAATTAATTGGCTCAATCAAATCACTCCTTAGTATAAGTGGATAAAGTACTAATGGGTGTTGAAAGGCTTGTAAAAGAGAACAAGTTGCAAAGGCACAGAGAAATAGAGGTTGTGACTAATCAAATGACTGCATGGGACAAATGGCCTCCTCCTGTATCTTAAAATGTTAAGTGGCACAGTGTCATCTTCAATCTTCACTACTTCCACATGACCAGATCTATTATCATGCATACCTTCACTTCCCCCCCCACGCAAAAAGATCAACTTAACATTTTTAATCCAAGACGTATATGTAAATAAGTTACTTTTTTTTGGATTTGTATCTCTTTTCACCTCCAAGAGGACCACAACCTTGTCAAAGTGTTTGGAGGCTTGCATGCCTCAGTGACCCGGAGACTCTGTTGGCTGGAGTCAGGGCCGTGTGCTTTGATTCTTGGGTGGGTCACCCATGCCAAACAGGTCAAAAGATATAGAACAGACTCAGAGTGGTCCAGTGTGGGGGGGGGGGGGGGGGGGGTCCAGCTCCAGGGCAAACAACTCTGACGGTAAAAAGGTGTGCAGAAACAGCAATGAAGAATCCTATATCTGCGTGTGACAGAATGGACAGACAGGGTTGGAGGAAGTACAGGAAGTACATTGCTGCCCGAAACATCAGCGGTGTAGTAAGCAGTAAGTGATTTCTTTTCAGTGCACTATATGTTTCAATATTTTCCTACACACTGTTTGATTTAGTTTCAGCCAAGAACTGAGGAAGTACAGGTTGTATGAAAAATGTTTTTAAGAGCTCAGCCAACTGCAACTTGATTGCCACCAATTAATCTGTTTTTATGATGTTGATAATGGAATTAGTCTGAAAAATTCAATCCTGATTTTATCAAAAATGAAATTAATCACAACAGATATTTAAAATTATTTTATCAGTAACTGAATTTTAATGTTAAAACTAAGAATATATACATGCTGCAAGGACAACATGTGAAAAATTGTTTATTTTTGACAACTTTTGACTACCATCAGTTTTCCCCCTGTGAAATACAAATGACTTCTAATTAGTCTAGGCTGCATTTAATTAATTTGTGCTATGACTAAGACGGGCAATTTACACATTCAGCAGAATCAGCTTTAAGCTTGTTCTATGGCAGCAGTACAGTAGAGGCATAATAAATTACAATCGCACTAAAAATAAACAAAGATAGCACAAAAGAGGTATACAGTGGATTCTGGTTAATTGGGACATATCAGGACTATTACATTTGGCCCAATTAAGCAGCTGCTCCAATTAGCCAATGTTTCATGGAAATAGTTAAAAAGGTATCAGAAAAACAAACAGTAACAAATTATTCGTTTAAGTGAAATACAAGACAAATTGTAACACTGCCAATTTATGTTCCCTCTAAGCTGTGCGCGAGTGCACGCACACACGTTTTTCAACCCGCACACAAAGGAAATTAATGTGCGTTCAAAAGGTTAGTTACTTAAAATAATGTAGTATTTAATAATTATACTTATTGAAAATAATCTTTTAGCTAAATGTTTCTGTTAACTAGTTAGTCAGGTTTTCAAATATCACAATGCACGTCACTAATTTACGTCATCTCACCTTTCCTGTCGGTCTGTACAGCTGCATTACAGCCACAGCCATCTTTGGCAGACAGTGTTCATATTGTAACCTTCACATTTGGCAATGAACAAGTTAATGCCTTATGTCTAAAATATCATGATTTTCTAGCTGAGAATAACGTAATAGTTCGACAGTTTAATAATTTCAAATTTTCCATGCACGAAAAAATTAAATCCAAACTGATTACAAACTTTGCTCAAATGGTGGCATTTGTACTTCAAAATGAACAGTTTTACAACCTTGCACAGTTGATGGACATTGGTGGAACCTTTCTTGTGTATAGTGCGGACTGTGAGCGAGGTTTTAGCCTAATGAATCAACTCAAAAACAAGCTGAGGAACAGTTTAGGTGAATGCCATTTAGATATGTTAATGAGAATCAAGAACTATCAATTGGATGGAAGCTCTATTAGCCTAAATAGAGTTTACAAAGAATGGGTAAATGCCAAAGACAGCAGTGAGAAAAAAAATAACTGAGTGACTTACATATGCATGTTATTTTGTTGTTATTCTGTGCAGTTTTATGTCAAATATTTTGTAAACCTACTTAAACTGAGCCATGTGTGCATTCAGTGCGCATATACTTTTGTCACAGGAAAAAAATTTGCACAACATAAGATTTTTGCATACACTACTAAAAATTAGAGGGAACATTGCTGCCAATACTACTGCAGTACCTTATAACTCTGTATTAGTAACTTGTAGTTATCAATGGAAGAATTCATCCATGTCGCATTCTTTTGACTACAAATGAACAAAATCAGAGCAGACACCAAGTGCAGATAATGGGCTGCCTTCATACAATGCTTTAAGGATTGCATCCTCTAAATCTTTGTTTTCATTGTAACATTCAAGATGATTGTTGATACCTTCAAATTCTTCATAGTTTCTAATTGTTGAAGTAGTGCGATCATTTCATTTTCACTTCCAGCCGTGTCTGACATCTCCAAGCCTGAATGCTTGAAACCACAGTGAGCAAGACAGTTCTGAGTAGTCTTGCTGCTCATTTCTCACCAGTGACAAAATTCACTGCTTTTTAAACACAAACATACCTAACTATTTAAAACTTGTTTGCTCCAAGCACAGTGTTGTTCCTGACGGCCACGCAAGCGCACACAACAGACACTAGTCAGAAACTGTTCGGCAATAGTCTCCAACCAGCATGGTATCCCAAATTTTAAAAAAAAGCAAATCCTAGTTATTTTCTCAATTAGTTTGTGTTCTTTAAATGCTCTCCCAAACAAGCAGCTGTTCCGATTAACCGATGGCCCAATTAAATCGCAATCCACTGTAGTGAGGTAATGTTCATGGGTTCATGGACTTTTCAGAAGTCAGTTGGCAAATGGGAAGAAACTGTTCCTAAAATGTTGCATTCGGGTCTTCAGGCTCCTATACATTCTTCTTGATGGTGACAATGAAAAGAAGGCATGTTCTGGGTGGTGAAGATCCTTAATGATGGATGCTGCCACTTTGAGTGCACCAACTTTAGAGATGCCCTTGATGATGGGGAGACTTGTACCCATGATGGAGCTGGCTGAGTCCACAACCTCTGAAGATACGATACCATACATTAGTACCTCCATACCAGACAGTGATCAAGTCCAGTCAACTCACTTTTTATTGTCATTTCAACAATAACTACATAACTGGTACAGTACACAGTAAAAACGAGATAACATTTTTCAGGACCATGGTGCTACATGAACAATACAAAAACTACACTGAACTACATAAACCAACACAAAAAGTATACTAAACTACAGACCTATCCAGGGATGCATTAAGTACATAGAACAGTGCAGGCATTACAACAAATAATAAACAAGACAATAAGCACTGCAGAGGGCAGTAGGTTGGTAGTCCGATGGCTTGGGGGGAAAATCTGTCACATAACTAAACAGCTGAATGGTGGCGTCCGGGATTCTGTCCGTTTCTGTACTCCCGCCCAGTATTTCGTTGCCACAGATGTAGTCCAATTTAATGTCCATTGGAGAGCAGAATGAACGGGAGAGCTGGCCAGCTAGGGCTTACTTTTTTCCTGGCACAGACTCCTGCCCACTCGCCTCGCCTCCTCGCACATCAGCCAGTCAAATGCAACCAGTCAGAAAGCTCTTCGTGGTACATATGTAAAAACTTGATTCAAGCACATTGAATTGCAGTGTATTAGGTTAATGGGAATGTCACAGTACTATCTTCTAACTATTCTGTTTGGTTATGCATTGAGGCAGTTTCACAAAAGCATAAGAGGTCAAGCTATAATCATATCAAATTAACTCTGGCAATTGACAGCTGTAAACAATTAAATAACTTGCACAATGGGAGGCCAACTCACGAATAACAATGGAGATAAGCCAAGTATACATGTAAAGTTAAAAGCTAAAACATTCTCAACTAACTTCTGCCAGAAATTAAGTCTTCTGAGAAACCCACTATTATACAAGCCAACCTTCAACCAATCAATTCCCTCTGTGTGATATCAATTCCCTCTGAAAGTACAAGGCACAGTATATCAAACAAGATGCCACTTACCAACATCTTGGCAAAAGAGTTGAAGATGAGTTCCAAAATTACCTGCATGGCCAGAGCTAACACAGTTATCTTTCTCACAATATGGGAAAACAGCCTTGTGTTAAACATGGACAAAATGATCTAACTGCACAGATATGGGGCAAGAGATGTTGTTCTCAACATCAAGGCATCATTTGACTTGGTATAGCACTGACGAAACAGAGTAAATTTTTGGACCAAGTGATTTATGGAGGGGCAGGGGGCTCTCTTTTAACCGTAATCACTCTTCACCGAAAGGAACATGGTTCTAATTCTCAACAGTTAATCAACTCAGTTCAAGGGTAACATGAGCGTCTGCTAGGTCCAAATATTTTCACCTGCTAATCAAATAATATGTCTGCATGGTTCATGAGCTGGAACTTGTTGAATACAATGTAACATTCCAGCTATGCAACTGCTCAAAGCCTACAAGAGGAAAACCTAACATTCCAGGTAAAGCAACCACAGAAACCACAACCATCAAAATGGAAGTTGTTCACCAACCAGAAAATTAATATTATCTACATAAATACTGTGGCTAAAAAGCCAAATAGATGCTTGCTATTCTACAGAACATGACTTCCAGCCCTCCCTCTGAAACCACCTACAAAATGGGATACAGTGCTATGATGAATGCATTTCTTCAGACTTGTGGAAGTATTCTAACAAAGAAATCCGTCACCATCCTCGACAAAATGTCTTCCTGAAAGACAGTCATACTTTGTTTCAAAACATTCATGCCCTCCACTTCCAACAAACATAAACAAAATTCTGACGGGGTTTGGTGTGGTATTAACATTAGTTCTGTAACTAACCTGAGTCACAGAAGACCTTGAGGGTGGTCAATCTTTGTAAAAACCTTCCCCATTGGGAATACAGAAGCTAAGACATGAAATTCATTCAAGACAGAGACCAAAAGTTGATTTTAGCTATAGAGGGAACCAAACCAGGAAGCTAACTGAGGTAAAACAATCTCATTGACTTTGAGTGGAAGAGCATTTAAAAGATGAAATCGCCAACTTGCCATTCTCTATCCTTTGCTCTCTGGAGGTATTTACAAGGTGCATGTCCAGAGCTTTACCAGAGTCTTCTTGACAAGATGTCTCAAATGTGCACACTCTAATACAAAGATGGATGTGTGCAGTAGAATATCACCATTCCTAGCAATACCCAGTTACAACTCAGAAATACACTGTAGTGCTTTCATTTATCAAACCCTTCCATTCTCAGAATGATGGAACTGTGAAATTATTTCATAAAGTGTGAAGGTCAAGATGGCAGCTCCACCACATGGCAGATTATAGGTTGATGAAATACCGGCCTGTCAGCGATGCACACATCCCACATATATAGTTAAAATCTCTTTCCCTCTACTATTTACCACCACCCAAACACACCCCCAATTGTTTGGCTAAAAATAAGGTACAATCAAAGTACACTCTGAACACCAGTTTAGCTTCAATAAATGTTTCAAAATAAGGAAATATTTGAAAATAAAACACTGCCACATAAATTCAGGAATATTTGAAAACTAAAAAGACTAGCTGCTTCAGAATCCATATCAGTGATCCAGAGGAGAGAATTAATTGTAAAATATCTAAAGCTAGCTGATGATATTAAGCTATTTAGCAGTGTGGGCTGTAAGGAGAATGCAGAGATGCTACAGGGGAATATAAAGAGAGTGAACGTCTTAGCAAGGACATTGCAGATGGAGCATAATATGGAAAATATGAGGTCATCAACATTGATATACAAAAAATGTCTTCCCATTTTTCGAAGTTCAAAAGTTCAAAGCAAATTTACTATCAGAGTACATGTTACTATACATTATCTTGAGATTCATTTTCTTGGAGGCATTTACAGGGAATAAAAAATACAATAGAATTTCATGAAAAACAGACTGACAAGCAACCAATGTGCAAAAGACAAAGAACTGTAAATACATCTAAAAAAGTACTGAGTACATGCATTGTAAAGAGTCCTTGAAAGTGATTCTGTCATAGAATCAGTTCAATGTAGTGGTGACTGAAGTTATCCATGCTGCTTTAGGAGCCTGACGGTTGTAAGGTTCATGAATCTGGTGGTGTGGGACACAAGGCTTCTTAATCTCCTGCCCACTGGTAGTAACAAGACGAGAGTAAGGCCTGGCTGATGGGGGTCTTTGATGATGCACGCTGCTTTCTTGTGGCAGCACACTATGAAAATGTACTCAAAGGTTAGGAGAACTTTGCCTGTAATGGTCTGGGCTGTATTCACCACTTTCTATTGCCTTTTCAATTCCCAGGCCTCGATATTTCTGTACCAGGCCTGATGCAACCAGTTAGGATAATTTCCACTGTTCATCTCTAGAATTTGTCAAAGTTTTTGGTGATATTCCTAAATGGTGGAAGAGGGAAAGACTTTGGTGCTCAAAGAACCACAGTGCCCTTGTACATAAATTACTGAAATTGAACCTGCAGGCATAGTCCTCATACATAAATCAGAAAGACAAACAATATGCTGGCCTTTATAGCAAGTCTTTTCAACTTGAATATGAAACAAAAATAACTTGCTCTAACCACAAGGAAACCAAATGATTCTACACCTGGAACATTACATAGAGATCTGGTTTCCCTATCCAAGGATAGAGGGAGCTCAAAAAGTTCACTAGATTTATTCCCAAAGTTATGATTTCCAATAAGAGGAAAAATGAACTCATATTAGGGCTATACTCCATAATTTAGAAGAATGAGAAACTATCTCATGTTAGGATAACAACTTTTTAAAATGCTTTCTTACAGGTTGGACGAAGAGTGGATATTTCCCTTGGCTGGACAAGTTCTCAAAATAAGGGCTCAACTATTCAAGACAGCAATTTCATCATGCAGAACAGAGTGAATCAATGGATTTTTTGAAAAACCAAAGTGGGGTGGGAATGTTTTGTCACACTGACCTCAAAAGAGAATGTGATAGATTTCCTAGATATTAGGGGAATCAAAAGATATGGAGCTATTGTAAGAAAACTATTTGCATTAATTTGCTGCGATGCTATAAAACTATCAACACATGAAGTTAGAGGATTGGGCCATTCAGGTCCTTGTGACTGCTTAATTATTCAAAACATCATGGCAGTTCTACCTCAGCACCAGTTCAATGGTTCCATTTAATATCAGAGAATGTATACAGAATACAACCTGAAATTCTTACTCTTCGCAGATAACCACAAAACAAAACCCCAAAAGCTGAATGACAGAAAAATGTTAAAACCCCCAAAGTGGTTTGTTGTCATTCTTTGGATTTTTTCCCTTGTTTTGTGAATGTCTGCAAAGAGTAAGAATTTCAGGTTGTATACTACATGCATTCTCTGATATTAAATGGAACCATTGAACCGGTGCTGAGGTAGAACAGCCATGATGTTATTGAATAATTGAGCAGTCACAGGGATCTGAATGGCCCATCCTCTAATTTCATAAGCTCTTGATAGCTTTACAGCATCACAAGTACTATTTTCAGAACAATGAACAGTTACAAAACACAAAGCTTGCGTCATTAGATAAATACCATAGTATCCCGAGACAAAAATAGCGTCAGTAAACCAATGGACTTATTCTGCGCTGTGTGACACAAGATCTCTTCTATTGCGAAAAAGGTAATACCCCAAGTCACTGTCAACACTGCAAAGCATTTATGAAGTAATACAAGGCATTTTTAATTTCTACATACTTAATTATATATATTATCTCAAAAATGATCTTCTGTATATCTCTCAAATATGGAAGATAGTATCAAGAATTTCACACTCTTTCATTGAAGTATTGATCTACTGTATAATAAAATATCTTATTTCTATTGGTCACATGGATGATAAAATATTGTTCTAAAATCATTGGCACATCCTCTTTCATTATTCTTAACTTTAAATTTTCCCATTGTTATGCAATATTTATATATTTTTCCTTGGACTGATGACTTTAGGTTAATTGAAAAATTGTTACAAATGAAAGTAAACTGTTGGAAGGTAAACATTTTTCTGTTATAATTTTATCTATTATATAAACTTCAATGATTATTCATCATTACCAACCACATTCCAAGCAATGCAGGAGCCAATTGGACTGTCATCTATTCACCTCTGCGCAGAAACTCTGCACAAATGTACACATTTCTTCAACCATTTGCTGGTGTAAGGATCTATTTATAAGTAGTTCATTACTGCTAAACAAGCATTGGATGTATCTATTTGGAGGAGGTTTGGGAAATAGGACAGTGAGTGGGGGAGAAGTATGTCTATCAAATAGGGAAGAAAAGACAGCAATGGCATAAGTAGATGGCATGACAAAAAGGTAATGGGATCAGAAGGTGATAAGGAATTAGAAATTGCTGTTAAAATACTGGGAAAATCAGAGACATCAGAGGACAGGGAAGCTAATCCAAAGATGACATAAATAATGAGTGTGAAAGAATGTAATACATGAAGAGCTTGTCGTAATGGGTTGGATATTAAACTTTAATGACACAATTGAAATGGGGGGGCAATGATTAAAACAGTACAAGAATAATATTAGCACGTATAGCTGAGAAATAATAGAACTGGCATCAGTGAGAGACCAATGAGCTGGAATAAGCTGGAAGGATAGGTACAAGTGGCCAGGACCAACATGTAGCCTTGCTCCTTACTTATACAATTCCACAGAACCACTTGTAATATTTTAGCATATGAAAATGTCCCATGAACAGCACTATGTATACACTTCCTGAAAATAGTCATTTATTTATTTATTTGTTTGTTTGTTTAGAGATAGTGTGAAACAAGTCCTTCCAGCCACAGACAACTGTGTTATCAGATTAATTTTCTTTCACTTTTGTACAAAATTTATTTTAGTATTACCTATGTCCCAAGATAGCAGTGATCTTTCCATTACTCTTTCCTCCTCTGCCCATTTTCAGCCCAGAAATCAAACCATGTTGGTGAGTGCCTCAATTAGCCCACTGCTAAACATAAGAACAGTACAGCTCATTACAGGCCCTTCGGCCCACAATGTTGTGCCAACCCTCAAACCCTGCCTCCCATCTAACTCCCCACCTTAAATTCCTCCATATACCTGTCTAGTAGTCTCTTAAATTTCACTAGTGTATCTGCCTCCACCACTGACTCAGGCAGTGCATTCCACGCATTCTGAGTGAAAAACCTTCCTCTAATATCCCCCTTGAACTTCCCTCCCCTTACCATAAAGCCTCCTTCTCTCCAAAGAGTAAAGCCCTAGATCCCTTAATCTCTGATCATAATCCATACTCTCTAAACCAGGCAGCATCCTGGTAAATCTCCTCTGTACCCTTTCCAATGCTTCCACATCCTTCCTATAGCGAGGCAACCAGAACTGGACACAGTACTCCAAGTGTGGCCTAACTAGAGTTTTACAGAGCTGCATAATTACATCGCATCTCTTAAACTCTATCCCTTGAGTTATGAAAGCTAACACCCCATAAGCTTTCTTAACTACCCTACCTACCTGTGAGGCAACTTTCAGGGATCTGTGGACATGTACCCCCAGATCTCTCTGCTCCTCCACACTACCAAGTATCCTGCCATTTACTTTGTACTCTGCCTTGGAGTTTGTCCTTCCAAAGTGTACCACCTCACACTTCTCCAGGTTGAACTCCATCTGCCACCTCTCAGCCCACTTCTGCATCCTATCAATGTCTCTCTGCAATCTTCAACAATCCTCTACACTATCTACAACACCACCAACCTTTGTGTCGTCTGCAAACTTGCCAACCTACCCTTCTACCCCCAATGTTATAGCACTATAACTGGCTAATTCTGCTGCAGATGACTGAGAAATCAACTCACCATTGCCATTCTTGCCAAGAACCACACAGAAGTTGAATTTCACACATATAATTCCGTACATTTAATGAATCAAAAAAAACACTGGAGTTCACCGCATACTGGAACATAGATTAGAAAAGGATTTCTCTCAAAGAGACTGCGGAAAATACTGCACCTGAACATACTGGAAAATACCTTAAGCTTCCAATAGTTCCTAGTGTAAGTGCTTCAACTAAGAGATTTCTGTGTGCACATGAAAATTCCGAACTTATGGCTGTTCTTCACTAGTGTCACTTGACACTCAAAGCAAGAGCCAATGTGCAAGGTAATTTCATATTTCTAAATTAATTGATTGCTTTAATTGTTAATAAGTTAACGTGTTTTAAAATCATTTCAATTACTTTTTATAATTTTTAAATGTCAAAAACATTTAGAAACATTCAAAGTACTTGGAAGATCCAGTGTCTTCCATATCTGGTCTGATTCAGGCAGAGAGTTAGCAATGACAGCTCCAGAAAAGGTGAGTTTATATTTACCAAGCAGGTTGTGCCCAGAAATATCAGCCACAGACTTTTGTACTAGTACTTACTTGATGGTTCATTGTACAAGAACAAATGCAATCTGGAAATCTGGATTACATAAAACATTACTCAATATTTGCAACATTGTTGTCGATTAGATGCTAGAGAAAAACAAATTATATTGTATTACATAGTTGGTTTTAAAGTAAAGAAGTTCTTTGGCACTCAAAATCATCAGCTTTACACCACACATCATAATTCAAATCACTGAATTCTGACAAGGGGAGGGTAAGGGAGTCTTTTCTTTTTTAACCCTCAAAGAGACATCTGATTAATTTCCAGGCCAAGGAATGGACCAACACTCTGTGGCACCTATGATTTAACAATTCAGAAACTGAATCACCTTGCTGCTTATAATTCAACATCCTCAATGATTTATATAAGTTATACCTCCAGGCATATCGAATCTTTTTAAGATGGGGTGGCCAAATTGATGATAATCTTCTAAAACATTCATAGCAATTCTGAGCAGAAGTGATCAATGATTAATTATTAACAATAATTATGGACTTTTATTTCAGGAAGAAGGATGGATCCTGTTACTTATTTACATGTATTCATTGTTTAACTATTAGAACATAAAACAGTTTAGCACTGTACAGGCTCTTCAGCTGACATTGTTGTACTAACCCTTTCGTCTACTCCAAGATCAATCTAACCAGTCCCTACTACATAGCCCTCCATTTTCTTTCAATTCTTTTCTTTTCATAATAAAAATAAACAGAAAAACTGAAATGAAGAGAGTATATTATTAAATTTATTCAAAATGATTAACATTCACCTTTTAAAAAGTGAATTGAAAAATAACAATTCTTAAACAGCAATGGTATTGTAACCATTTACTATTCAAATACTCATGTCTACAAGATCGGCGAAGATTTCAAAACTAATCATCTAACGTTACTCATTCTTGCAAATGTCTAGCTGGGACTAAGCCAGTTAGAGACGTTTTCTGTGCAGACATATTACTGCACTCAGGTTGTAAGAAATAATTTGCTGTTTCAGTTAATGGTAAAGATAATCATTATGCAAGCTTTTATTATGGGTTGGTTTAAAGAATCAAAGCACCTAAAGCACATGCTATAGGTTCACCACCCATCCTAAAAAAGGTTAATCTTAAGGAATAACTGGGCAGACACTGTACAGAATTACAGGCTGTCTTTGGGTAATGAACACTTGATTTATGGACAGCCCTACATATGGAAGATTTCTGATAGTATTATTAAATTCAAAATTCTAATGAATAAATAACTGCTCATTCCTATGAAATACACCACCACTTTATCTTTCTCTACCTTTAGTATTTGGGGGGGGGGTCTTTCTTATCAGTTTGTGTTTTGACACCATTCAGTAAAATATTGTGGTAGCCACGCATCCACATCAAATGGTGTTTATGTATCTTTTGATTTGTAAATGTCTGTAAAAATGGAACCCATTCAGAGATGGCCTGACCCAACACAACGTTCAGCTATCAATATTATTCAACTATGCAACAGCAAATAAGAATCATGAAACTCCATCAATACCCTTTGTAAAACCAAACCTGTCCCTTAACAAGTATTACAGCAATCTCTATAACAATTCATAATTTATCTAGATTAATGGTATAACTGAATTAACAGTTTGGCAAATTTTAATTGCATCCTATAAAAAATGAAAAAGGGGAAAAATGATAGAGGAACGAAGAAAAAATAAACAGCACATGCAATTTATTCAGTCTCCAAACCAAAACTAGGCCAGAATCAAATATTGCTAATTTCTGATATTATTGTGTCACAGTACTCTAATTGCGTGCTGGCTGAAAAGATCAGTACAAAATTCAATCTTTAAAATTCAAGAGGCACCCAGGTTCCAAAGCAGGAGCTTGTTCATTTGTCTGTGTTGAATGGAAGAGTACGGTCCCTATGGAAAAATGCAATCAGAGTATTTACATGTTTGAAATCGGAACATTTTTCATTTGACTTAATGATGGCCAACTTTAATGTTGAAATACACAAAATTGAGGGATTGAGATCACATATTTTCCACTGTCAAAATGTAACACTTCAAGTGTTGTAGATATCCAAAACAGCAGCTGATCTGTTGGCTGCCAATGATGTACAGCATTCCAAAGGAAGAGATGAAAGGATAGCAGTTATCAAATTACCCTGGGGTGGGGTAAGTAATCTGAATTTCTGAAAGTCATCATAGAAGGCTAATACTTCTTTCACAAAAATGCCTAAAATTAAGATACCAATTGAAAAGTAACCACTTGAATATTGGCCCGTAACTTACTGGAAAAGGCAGCAATTCTGTGCAAATTCAGGATCATGATGCCATGCATTTTAAAAAAAAAACCTGAATTCCTATCTTTGCTGACTAGGACTTGTCAGTGTGTTTTGCTCCCAGACTCCATTATTGGGATTTGGTGTTGGTATACAAGCTTTCTGGAATCCAACATTTTTGCCAAGGAGCCTGCTACAAATTCTACACTGGGTTAGACCTGTGCAGAATATACAAACCAGTTATTTGAACGAAAAATGCTATAGCTGCAAGATATAAAGAGTAAGTTAGTTTTTGCTTAATTGTCTTATCTATAAAATTTACAGCATATTTAATTATTGTCTTAATGTTTCATGTTTTAAACAAAAAGTTTTCTTCTTGATTTTTAATATTAATGCTTCTGAATGGCAGATACATTCATTTACATTGAAGATCAAATCTTCGGTAGATTCGATAAACAGAACATCTAAGGGTTTAGCTTTGCCATCTGTTTTAAGTTTTCTCAGCTGTTTTGTTAATTGGACTTCAGTCCACCTGATACACATGCAAGGGTTCTAAGGCATGCAGGGCCTCAGCATTCTGCATCAGGGCTTGCCTATCAGCAAGTTCAGCTGGGTATAAATCAAGACAATGCATGACTCATACATATCACTGCAGCAGCACAGTGACTGTTGGCAAAATCTGAGACAATGTGTATCAAATTATTAACCTGCAGATGTAGCAAGGTCAAATTGGATTATTTTTATTAGTTATTCTGCTGCTACTAATCTTCCAAATAAACACCTAGACATACATAGTAAATGTCCATTAATCTACTCTGGTGACATTTGTTAGAGATACACATTGGTCAAGACACAGACAAATGTCCTGCTCTTCTTCCAGTACTGTCATTGTTCATCTGAACCTGCTCTGTCTACTCATATTACTTTACAATGATTTATGGAACTACACAATTGCCTCTTTAACTTCAACATACATTCTGTAACAGCCAATAACAATGTACTCTTCATGTGAAAAGCAACTTCATTACATCTGCCTAATAATTAAAAAAAAGACTTATTGATTTCTTAGCACACATATCATTTACCAAAACCAAGCTTTTTTTTTTACATATTTACTAACAAGGAAAACTAGGATTATTGACAACATACCTTCATGTTAAGAAGCTCTAACTAGTTTTTGATTAGCAGAGGTTACTTTTCACTAGCAGGGAAAAGATTTTATTTAGAGGCATTGAACTGCAGAGTACTTGTCATAATTTCCTCAGAACATAAGCCATTATCGATATACAATATAATATAATATTGTAAGTTTAAAATAACTGACCAAAATAAAACATACATCTCATATTAGATAAGAAGCATATATTTGTCAGAGATATTTCAAAAGATGCAAGATGAACTTGAAGGATATTCACATTCAGAATGAACTGCCTCAAACAAAGAGTTAAGAAGCACCTCACTCCAAAAAACGTACCAGGTGATATCTTGATACATGTCAGATGGACGTCAATGAAAAAGAGGACGAAGTCTATGATGTTTAACAATAGTTCTCCAAGAAGAATGAAGGGGAGAAACTGTGAAGTTTCTGAGGTACTAATATCTACTATCTAAGTCAATCAACACGGTGCAGGAGAAAATGCTATCAATAGTTTAGCATGAGATTAACATGATATGCCTATGTGAAAGACAAGGGAAAATAAAACAAGACACACATTTTAAACCACTTCAAGTGCAATTACATCACAATTCCACTTCACAAAACTAAAGCAATTGAACAATATAAAATATTCAAGACAAATTAGCAAAATAAATTCTTGTTCATATAGAGCAAGTATTTTTAAATATCAAAGTAATTCAGATTATAACTCTGTTTCTAATAGATGTGTGGCTTTTAAAAATGTGCATCAAAAGCAGATGGGTTGGAAAAGGTCCTATTATTTTCAACATTTGAAATCTGCTCCACTAAAGTGGAAATTCTTCTAATGCAAATCTGATTTTGTAATTTTAAGGTAACTAAATAAAAATTATTTTAGATGATCTACCAGAAATGATCAACTGCTATAGAAGATGGGTAGGATACTTAACTGTGACGTGGCTAAATTGGAGGACTTTAGCAATGGGGAAAGCTTGGATGGGCTGAGTTTACTTTTCCTGAAGCAAGGGAAGCTGAAGGGTGAATTAACAGAAGTATATAAAATTATAAGAAGCATTGATAGGATAGATAATCAAAATCTTTTTCCCATAAAGGTGAGAAAGAGAAGTTTGAAAGGGGACTTGAGAGAAGGAACTTTTTTTAACAAACAGCTGTTGATATTTGGAACTCTGCCAGGAAATATGGTTGAATCAGATACAATCACTATGTTTAAGAGACATTTAGAAAGGTATTTAAATAGGCAAGGCATAAAAAGATGCACACACAATACAGGCAAACAGTATTGGTGTAAAAAGACAAAAAGTTTGGCATGCCCCTGGAAGAACCAAAGAACCTGTTTTTGAGTTGTACAACTCTATTGATAAGATAAATTCACATAATGGAAGTGCAAGCCAATTTCAGATTGCAATAGATGGCCTATTAAATGATGTGCAATTGTAATGAAGAAGCATCTTCAAGCACCGATACAAACACAAGGAAATCTGCAGATGCTGGAAATTCAAACAACAACACACACAAAATGCTGGTGGAACACAGCAGGCGAGGCAGCATCTATAGGGAGAAGATCCTGACGAAGGGTCTCGGCCTGAAACGTCGACGGCGCTTCTCCCTATAGATGCTGCCTGGCCTGCTGTGTTCCACCAGCATTTTGTGTGTGTTGTTGTTCAAGCACCCATATGTTGTTTTTCAAAATACAGATAGAGTATACAATGTATTACACAGCTGCTGTAGTCTACTTCCTCTTTTGTTTAAAGGTGACAGCAATAATTTGCTCAACACATTGAAATGAATCAATTACTGCTCTGCAATTATTATTCTGGGAGTTAACGTTATTAACCAAGAAGAGAGTTAAAGATGGCTGAATTTAACTCATTAGGGAAATTAGTAGTAAAAGTTATGCAATTCAATGTGGAGCTAAAAAGAATTAACCCTTCTGATTGATGATCTTTACCTCAACAATGGAGTCGCGAGCACATTTCATTTTCAGGCTCTAGCTGAGAATCACACACTACTTGAACAATAAAATATCAGAGATATACGTATATGAACGTCATGTAATGTTTTTAGCTACTTAACAAAATACCTGATCACTCAGCAAATAAGTACGGTTCACCTTGTTCTACAGTACCTTTGTTTTTTTAAGTGTGCAAAGCACTAGCACATGCCCTGTGCGTTATCATGTGCAAAATGATGAAGCTGGGCAAGCTGTGGTCAATGTGGAAGCTTTGAGGTAAATTTTGAGCTTTGAATGGTAAAGCTAAGGAAGGATAGTCAGGAATCCCAGTAATTTTAATGCCGAGGAGACACCAATCCATAGCTAATACTAACAAGTCAAACCAGTTAAGTGGTGTTGGATGATGCAATTCTAAAGAGGCAAGTTAATACTACTTGGAAGTCATGTTTTCTCTGGAGTGGTACTACAAATTGAAGTAAAAACATGACAGCTGCACAATATTTTTGTTTATCAGGATTTGCAGAAACATCAAACCAATGAGATGAATAGGTGCCTATAAAATCAATTATAAAAATGAGGAGAAATGATGAATTGTCAAATTTATACAAACTCTATGACTGAAGTTTTATTATTGATGCAAACCTCTCTGTGAAATAGAATCAATAGAGCCGAACACTAAACCTGCTCATTATAAATGAACTTCAGATTTATTGGAGGCCATAAATGAAAGGTTTCATTATGAAACAGTGGAATGTAACCTGGTTTCCTTTAGAATTGATTTCAAATCCATCCTATAATGCATACTACTAGGTTTGGAGAATCTTTATTCGAATCCTATTGAATGTTAAGTTCATGAAATGACCTCAAAAATTTTTTTAATCAACTTCTAAATGGGCATCACTTTCATTAAGTCCAAGGACTGGAAAAGAAATTGCCATAGTGATACAGTCAGTATGCATTACTATCAAATCAACAATAGAAAAGTAGGGATATCCACTTCCAATTATGTTGCAGGAAACTCCAGTACACGTGATAGTAACATGGTATTCCATTTTCCAATGTTATAACATTGTAATAGATTCCATAAGTGAGAAATTTATCAAGTAATAAATGATAATGTATTGTAAGGTGGAAAAAATACACAAATATCAAGCTTCTGCAGTTCAACTGGGTTTAGTCAAATTAATATTTTGGGTCCTTGAAATACATTCTAATTTTCAGCTCAAACCATGCTCTTACAGGGGAACAATACATGACACCATGATGGAAAATTGCTCATTGTGGAAATGCTTCAGCTGTTCATAACGTTCACTGATATATGAAAAGCTTGACCCAACCCCTACTTCCTTGTCAACTTAAAACATGACTCATATGACTAATGAACATTAACACAAGCAGTCAACCTACGCCAGTTTTTAAATAAACTGTTGTAGATTTGTCAACTTAAATCTTCCATCCCATCAGATCCCATATCTGATCATTTCCATGGTTCAAGATACTACAATCAACAGCTTTGATATACATAATACACAGCTTCGAAGATGACAGAAAAATTCCAACAATTCACAATTTTCTAACCTTCATCCTAAATGGCTGAACCTTATCCTAAACCACCTCAGCTGTTTTATAATATCCAATATGTCCAACACTCCATTCCATCAATCATGCCAAGTTCAATCAACATCTTTCTTATTCTCATCAGATCACTTTTCATGTTTTTAAAGTAATTGGAATATGGATCAAATCTTCTTGTACCCTCACAGTAACTGCAAAATTTTTAGGACATTTATCATCATGCTTCCCAAACCAAATATATCCACCCTTCTTGGGAATGGAAACTAGAATTACGAGAGTACTCATACGCATTTTCTTGAGCCCAAAGAATTGCAGCAAGATTCCCTACCGAAGGGTTTCAACCCAAAACATCAACTGCTTTTTTCCCCATAGATGCTGCCTGGCCTGCCAAGTTCCTCCAGCACTTCGTGTGCATTGCTAAGATTTCCACATACTTGTAACATAAATGGCCAACATACAATTTATTTTTAAGGTATTGTTGCATGCTACCTTGATGTTTTTTTGCAAAAGTATATTCAAGGCCACGTTGCACATCAACATCAGTGGCACATTTACTGATCTGTCATTTAAAAGCATTTTGCTTTCATTATTCTTTCAACCAAAGTGAGTTAATTTTATGTTCCCCAATTTGTCAGTTTCTTCGTTTCCTTTGTCTCTGATTCCAATAAATTCACATTTACTCACACTCTATTTTAGTTTCCCATACTTGTTGGAACTATCATACTTCCAATATTTATTAACAATTCATTCTTGTAATCCATTACCTTTTTTCCATTCACTATACATAACCTTCCTAGTTTTAAAACTCTTGTTCCCAACATTAGACAAGAGCTATCCCTCATCTCGTAATGAGTGATCACAAGACACTGTTTGACATTGGCAATTTGGAAAGATGGAAGTCCAATTCACTATTTAATTGATGAACAGTGGAGGAGCTGTGTGGCCTTAGTCGTAGCAAGGACTTGGCCTCAAACTATGGTGTTGCCTGCTTGCAGCTTCGCAGGAGAGAGGTGTCAAGAGTCAGTGCACTCCACTGAAGGCGGTGTGGCGTGGCTTCCCTGCTGCTCTCCAGTGTTCACCTGGCAGAAGATATATTGTGTTCGGCTGCAGACAGTCGCAACATTCATGGACTCAGGGAATTGGACTTTTTTGTGTGCGATTGTATTTTACTGCTGTCTTATGTGCGCCTTGTGCTATGTATGACTGTTGGTACTGTGTTTTGCACCTTGGCCTGGGGGTAACACTGTTACGTCCGGCTGTATTGATGTATGGTTGAATGATAAACTTGAACTTGATCTCACATTTACTCTCTTTAGATGAATCACTTCCCATGATTCTCAATATATGTTCATTGAGAATACAATTCCTTTCTAAAATAAAAGTTAGGCATCCTTCACTGTGTCTTTCGATATATGTTTACTTTTGTCAACCTTCCGCTCAAACTTCCCAAGCTACAAATTAGGAAAAATTACTCACTAAATCAACATAAGTTTCTATCACTTACCACTTATACATTCGCATCCTTTTACCTTCCCACAATAATTCAGCCATAATACTTCAAACCAAGATCATTCTTCACTTTCCTTAGGCCATCCAAATTTTAAAATATATTACAATAACATCATCACTAATTTTACTACTAAACAAAACTGAGGTTAGCAGATTCTGACATTGAAACTGAGTTTACTTGAATTAGATTTTAATAAACAGCTGACACTTCAGGCTAAGTGAGACCTTCATCAGGACTGGACAGAAAGTGGGAAATGTTCCCAAAATATTGAATATTTATTCCTCCCCATCCATAAATGCTGCCTGATCTGCTGAGTACCTCCAGCATCTGTGTGTGTTGTTCTAAATGCACAAAATAAAGTGAATTTGATGTTTTATATCAGAAGGAACAGCTTCAATCTAATCAGATGGTACATCTTAATTTATCCCAAATAACCTCTTAATCTCCAATGATATTTCCTGCTAGAAATCTCAAAACAGTGGTCAGATATTTCATAACAGTTTGCAACTGCAGTTATTGAATCACTCCAATTTGAACAAAGCAATAAGTAGCAGTGATCATATATGTTGCTTGGGTAAGCAGATTGAGAAAAATTATATCCAGGAGTCTACAGGATAACTGAATAGTAAATCTGATAGTTAAAAAAATGCACTAACATACAGATCAATATAATTACAAGATCAATACAAGGAATAATGGGAAGATGCAAAGAGCTGGGTAGAATCCTAACTATGAGGTAATAACATATTTAGTATCATATTAGCATAATGCCTGGTAAAGCAAACACATTATATCTAATAACATTGAAGGGCTATATGGGGTGCACAAGAAGTTCCCTTAAGAAATGCATATTATATTCCTATTGATCTAGGACATTTTAATACCAGGTTGAGCACCCCTCATCCAAAATTCCAAAATTTATTTTTGAGCTCTGACACAATATCACAAATGAAAATTCCACAACATGCTGGGAAGATTCCCAGGTGATGCGCAGGTCTCTGCTGCATCACTGACGGTTCTGAGAAGAGACCTCACATATGTAAAGAACTGAAGTTAATGATAAATAGAAAAACACAGCATAAAATGAAGATCTTGACATGTATTAAAAGAGTGGATTTGTCAGTATCAGAGTGAACATACGCCACTTAATGGTATGCTTATCATGAAACAAGCAAAGATCTGCTACAATGAACTGAAAATTGAACGTAATTGTTAATATTCAGCAAACTGAGCGTAGAAATTTAAGAAAAGGGGTGGCATTAAAATTTTAAAGATTTGTGCGATGAAGTGTCTGCTGGTCACAAAGCAGCAGAGAAATTTATTGATGAGTTTGCCAAGATCACCACTGATGAAACTCTAAAATGCTGAACAGCTGCATCAGTATATATCTGTGATGAACAAGTGTAAGACAAAGACACATAAATTCAGAGATGGGAATAATAATGATGCCATACAACCACTGACTGTATATCTGGGCCACCCAGGTAGCAATTGCTTACCTTTCTGATGGTTCAATGTACAGATTATTGTTTCAAGCACAAAGTTATTAAAATATTATCTAAAACTACCTTCAGGTATATGTATATGTTATGTAAATGGATTTCATGTTGAGTCTTCAGTTACATCCCTAAGGCATCTCATTATATAGATGCAAATATCCCAAAATCCAAAACCCAAAACACTTCCATCACCAAGCATTTTGGAAAAGGGGTGCTCAATCTGGCCGGAAAATTACTAAAGATATAGTGACCGCTGGTGCTTAGATGCAGAATAATATTCAAGACAACCAGTGAATTTTCAGTAACAGTGTTCGCTTTACGGAGTAAGATGTGAGTGGTAGAAATATTGTCAATGAACTTGATGTTGTCATATTTAATGAGTCCTGCGACTGTAGCGGCTAATGAAAATGGACACCGAAGCTCTTTTTGAAATTTACAACTAGTGCGAGTTTAATTTCACCAACAGCAAATCAAATTGTCTCAGCGTTGGAAACTAGTAACTCCGAAATTAATGTGATCACTACTCTGCAACATGCAGATGATGGGGGGTGTTGTGTGAGGGGGGGGGTGTTGTGTGGGGGGGGGGGGGGGAAAGAGAGCGCATGCCTCTTCATTGCAGATACTACCCGATGTCTAATCCGCGATAATTTGTGGATTTCTGGATCTAGAAGGATCACAATCCGCCGATTTCCTGAGGCGAACAATCGCCAAGAACCTTTTCGGTAAATTTGGAAGGTCAAAATCCAGTCTGCAAGTTGTGTTACCCCTAAATGTGTTTGGTTAACTGGGCCGCGCAGCTTTCTAAATTACTGAGGAAAGGGTTGGGATGGAAGAACCAGGATGTCTTTATCGCCCCTGTGTGTACGCCATTGGAAATGGAGGATAAGGTACTTTACAATCAACAGGATAATTATTCCGTATTCTGTAAACGGTGATGTTAAACTTCTTTTCCATTAAAAATCCAACTATTTTAGTGGCTCACGCTGTGTCTAGCCCCACCCCAGTCAATCTACTTGTACAGTGAAGATTAATAATAGGATGCAGCGCAGGTTGGATACGACCAACACCGCATTCGGCTGCAGCAATGCGATCCATAATAAAGCATCGCGTTAACCACCACTCCCCACCTCCTCATTAACAATTCACTATGACAAAATGCGCAAGTATCTACCCTTTTGCATGACTGCTTGCCTTTAATATTACTGTTAAAAGGTTGAACAGAGAATTAAGAGTCAAGGCTAACTTATTTTTTAAAAGTCAACAGATATAATACGAAACAGTTTTTCTCCCCAAAAGAATACCAGCCTGTAAAAGTGGGAAAAAGATTACGGCAACAGAAATACAAAATTGCTCGGGTTCTCGATCGAAACTGTATTTGTTGACAGATGCAGTCAATGGATAAAAAAAATCAGAGCGCTCAGGTTTTTTCATGCATTCAACAGCTCCTGTTCCGCTTGCAGCCGAGATCTGCACGGCCACGCCCATTTGCATCTGTACCGTTAGAATATATTTCAATGTGGAGAAAATATAAAACATTGCTTCCTACAAGTCTTAAAACCTTATAAAGGTTCACATTCTAATCCTAGATCATTCATCCCTCACGCTCTCTCTCTCAAAATCCAAAACCCAGTAAAACTCATCCTCAAACCCAAACTGCACGTTAAATTCCATCGGCACTAGTAACAGTGTCAGAAGCACTGTCAAAACAGCATATTCCCACGGGCTTCTTTCCGTTTCACGTCCAGATTCATTTTTTAAAAAATTAATCAAGAATTATATTTTCCTTTGCAACGCATCGTATTATTTACGTATTTACATAAGACCCCGGCTTGTCACAGCTCATTCATCCTCTCTGCCAGTAAACATACGTACCTTTGCCCAGAGGAGAAGCGAGTAATGTGAAGCTGCGGGAGCGAGAGCCAGTGGTGGAAGAACCCGCACTGTGGAGCAAAAGCTGAGGCACTGATTGACTGGGCGCTGACACAGGCTAGAGGAGAGTGGAGGGCCGAGCCGATACGGGCTGGGCTGGCAGAGGCGGAGGCGGAGGCGGGGACAGCGCCAGCGTCACCTCACTCCATCCAACAAAATAATCCACCCCACCAGCCCGCGTCCCACACTTAAGCCAGAGCTGGGCATGGAGAGTCAGTGCATGGGTGAGGGCTACAGAAACCCTGTAAGCGGCGGCTCGCCCCGGGCTGGCTGCAGAGGAAGAGAGCCCGGAGAGGCGGCGGAGGGATAAAGCGTGCTGCTGACGGCGGAGGAGTAACGCGAGGGTTGACGGTTCGGCTGGAGGCGCCCGCTGCCCGCTGCCCGTTGCCCCGGGGAGGGGGGGGGGGGTCCCCGACCTACCGTCGGCGGGGGCTTCTTCAGCGAGCCGGCGGAGAGAAAAGCCGCATCCGACGGGAGGGAAAGTAACAGTGCGCAGAGGGGAAGAATTTCTGCAGTTTCTCTTCGGTCTTCCCTGAAATCGACCAAGCCCCTTCCCTGAGGTCTCCCGCGGGGAACCACCAGGGTCGAGTGAAACTTTTATCTAACGACGTGAAAAATCACAGCAACAGTCAGTCGCTCCCTGTAGATCACGTTCTCTTCAGAATTTTTGAGGTGCTTTCAAATACATCGTTCAGTGAATTGACTGGCTCAGAGGCCAAGCATCAGTTGTATTTTTAGGTCTTTTTCTCTATTTTAGAGTACAAACTGATACAAATTAGGGTATTTTGTTGGTATTATTTAGGTTTATGTTATAACAGAAGAAGCAATCTGTGATTTGGGATATCATTTGGGGTTTGGGTGATGCAGAAATAGGAACAGATTTTATCTTATCAAGACTAAGTGGAGTTGGAAACTATCCATTTAACCTATTTTAAAGTTTTCCAAGACAATGTATGGAGAAACAAAACATGAAAGTTGAAAATATCTATGACTTTGAAGGAACAACTGATAATAATTGAAAATGATCATCTCTAAGTACTTTTAACGTATAGGCACGCCCTTGAAGGCATTTAACATTCTATGAGATCTGTTTGTTTGGTCTGTTTTTCGCTGAATGTCCAGTTAGAATCAGAATAGGATAAATATGTCATAAAACGTGCATATCTCATGAAATGTTTTGTAGCAGCAAACATTAAAAACAAGCTACTGTACAATAAATACGTTTTTTCAATTAAGTAGTATAAAAAGAGCAAAAATAGTGAGATAGTATGCACGGATTCATTGTACATTCAGAAATCTTATGGTAGGGGGAAGAAGCTGTTCGTGCAATGTTGAATGTTTGTCTTCAGGCTCCTGTACCACCACCTTGATGGTAGCAATATGAAGAGGGCAAATAGTCAGGATCCTTAATGATGGATTTTGCCTTTTTGAGGAATTACCTTCTGAAGATGTCCTTGGTGCTGGGGGTGGGGGTGGTTAGTGCTCATGATAGGACTGGCTGAGTTTGCAAGTTTCTGCAGCTTTTCTAATCTTTTGCAGATATCCCTCCATACCAGACAGTGATGCAACCATTTGGAATGCTCTCCACTGTACACCTGTAGAAATTTGCAAGGGTGACATGCCAAATCTCCTCAAACTTCTAATAAAATTTAGCTGCTGTCGTGCCTTCTTTGTAATTGCATCAAGATCCTCAGAGTTGTTGACACCCAGAAACTTGAAACTCTTCACCCTTTCCACTGCTGATCCCTCAATCAGGACTGGTCCTCCTTGATTTCCCCTTCCTGAAATCCACAGTCAATTCCTTGGTCTTACTAATAATGAATGGAAGGTGGTTGTTGTGACACCACTCAATCAGCTGATCTGTCTCACTCCTGTATGCCTCCTTGTCACTATCTGACTAATAATGCCAATAATAGTTATGTCATCAGCAAATTTATAGATGGTTTTTGAGCTGTGCCTACCCACATGGTCATGGGAGTAGAGAGCAGAGCAGTGGGCTAAGCATGAGGTGTACTAGTGTTGATTGTGTTACGTACCCCATAACTAGGACACTTACCAGCAAAGATAGAGAGGTCCGTGGAAGTGGTACTATTTTTAAAAGTCTTTATTTATAAAAGGGCACAAAAATAAGATTAATACAAACATTCAGATAATATATGTCGTCACTACTCAATCTAAAAGCGTGGGTCTAATAATAACCATCAATAAGAAACAGCTCAATCGTTTGTCTAGGGGATAATATATTGTCCGATGGAAATATAAAAGTCACTCAGTTCCTGCAGGCTTCGGCCTTTGGGGACCGCTGGATTTTCACTTGTTGGAGAGAGAGAGAGAGATTTGTGAGAAAAGAAACTTGCCCGGTCTTTTATGAAGCAAATCTGTTGAATCGGGGAAGTTGGTTCCCTGTTGTTAGTTCAAGAACATCGGTTCTGTGGTACCTGCCACCGGCTCCCAAGCAAAGGGGAACCGAACACACGTGGCTTCCTGCTACTACGGGATCGTTAGTGTTTTTTCTGGTGCATCTGAAGGGGTTGTTCACCCAGACCCTCTTTTATACTTCCTCATGGGGTCTCAGATGTCAATCAGGTTGGGATGATGCAATCTCTCTCTCAACCAGCCCACTTTGCCCGAGGGCTTGCACGTAGCATAGTCCCCAATCCACAAATGTGGTCTCCAGGAGACAATGGTCAATGTCGCGTTATTTTGCATCGCTGGGGAACGAGGCATCTGGCACGTCTCTCTCCCATTTCCTGGGTCTACTGACCCCCCCCCCCAACTAGTGCTCTTGCGATTCTCACAAAGGAGGGGGCTGCGGGCATAACAGTTGTCAATGAGGTGGAGATGTTATTTCTAATCTGCACTGTGGTCTCCCGATGATGAGGTCAAGGATCCAGCTGCAGAGGGAGGTACAGAAGCCCAGGATTTGGAGCTTGTTAATTAGAACTGGAAGTATGATGGTGTTGTACACTGAGCTGTAATCAATAACAGCAGCCTGATATGGGTATTGCTATTTTCCTGGTGATCCAAGGCCGAGTGGAGAACCAGTGAGATGGCATCCGCTATAGACCTATTGTGGTGATAGGCAAGTTACAGCAGGTCCAGATCCTTGCTTAGTCAGGAGTCGATTCAGGCCAGCACTTCATCACAGTAGATGTGAGTGCAACTGGGCAATAGTCATTGAGGCTGCTCACCTTGCTCTTCTTGGGCAATTGATTGCTACCCTTTTGAAGTAGATGGCAACAGTAAGAGATTGAAGATGTCCCTGAACACTCCCGGCAGTCTGTTGTCTCAGTTTTTCAGTGTCCTACCAGGTACACCATCAGGACCTGATGCCTTTCAAGGGTTTTCCTTCATGAAAGATATACTAATGTTTGCCTCAGAGACAGGGATTACAGTGTCACCAAAATGCTGCAGGGATTCTCCCTTTCAAAACATGCATAAAAGGCATATAGCTCACCTGGGTTAGTGAAGCATCACAGTCATTTGTGATGTTAGGTTTCACCTTGTAGGAAGTAATGGCCTGCAAACCCTGCCAGAGCTCACGTGCATCCGATTTTGTCTCCAACTTCAATCACAATCATTTTCTTGCTTGTAAAATAGCCTTCTGTGGTTCATACCTGAATTTCTTGTGTAGTTCTGAATCACCAGTTTTGAATGCCACAGACCTAGCCCTCAGCAGACTACAGATCTTCTGGATTCCCCATGACTTTTTAGGTTTGGGTATGTCTGGTATGTTCTCAAATGTATACACTCATCCAAGCAGGTCTTGATGAAGTCAGTGACCACTGTGGTGTATTTATTCTGATTTCAAGATGAATCGCTGAATATTGTCCAGTACTCGACTGAAAGCACTCCCCCTGCTTCCTTTCACCATACCTTCTTGGTCCTCACCATTAGTGCTGCAGTCTTTAATCTCTGCCTGCACCAGGAGTAGAAGTACACCCAGTTCATTGGGCTTTCCAGAGTGCGGGTGTGGGATAGGACAGTAAGCGTTCTTGAAGGTGGTATAATAGTGGTCAAGTGTGTTGACTCCTCTGGTTCCACAGGTGATATGTTAGTGGTAATTGTTTAGAGAACTCTTCAAGCTGAACCTGGTTGAAATCCCCTGCAATGATAGGGAAAGCATCAGGGTTTGCAGTTTCATGACTGCTGATTACGTTGCTTCAGTTCCTCCAGTGCCTGCCTGATGTTGGCTTGAGGTGGAATGTATACTACTACCAGGATGATGGCAGGAAGCTCCCTCAGTAGATAAAATGTACGACACTTGACTGCTCGATGTTCCAGGTTGGGTGAGCAGATTTGAGATAGAACCGTCAGATCTCTGCATATCGATGAGTTAATCATGAAGCATACTCCCCTCCTCTGTCTTTCAAAAGATTCAACTGACCAGTCTCGATGGTGAATGGTGAATCCAGTGGTCTGCAGCGCTGCATCCAAAATAGCAGGGTTAGTCATGTTTCTATGAAGCAAACTACACAGCAGTCCTTGATGTCCCTGTGGTACCGCAATCTTGTTCTGAGGTCTTAAGTTTTATTTTCCAGACTGTACACTCATGTTTCAATTGAAGCTGCAGCCCTATGTGTCTTTCCTGGTTTCTTTTCCTTAAAAGAGAACTCTACTCATGTTCTGTCTGCTGCCCGAGGTCTGTCTGTTTTGAAGATCAATAGATGTTTTTAAACATCTTAAAATGATATTGCTTACTAGTGTCAGAGGGGAAGATGCTGTTCCTAGAATGGTGAGTGTGGGTCTTCCGGTCCTTGTATCTGCTTTCTCATGGTAGTAATGAGAAGAGGGCATGTCCTAGATGACAATGGTCCTTAAAGATGAATGACACCTTCTTGAGGCACTGACTTTTGAAGATGACTTTGATGGTGGGGAGGCTGAGACTACCACTCTCTACAGACTCTTTTGATACTCTTCTTCCTGATGTCCATAATCAAACTAAAAGATAAAATAGCATTAAGAAGTTGTTAACTTATTCCTAAATCTAATTGTTCAAAACTGATTGGTTCAAATAGCAGATAACTCAGAAATCAGTGCTAACAGTTTAAGATAAATTAATATTCAAGAATTATGTGTGGTTGTAAATGAATATCTCGAACTTATATAACTCACACTTAAATATAAATATAAGACAGGGTTGAATAGAATTTTGCATAGAGGAATGAAGAGTTATAGGGAAAAGGTAGGTGGAGATGAATCCATGGCCAAATCAGCCATGATCTTATTGAATGGTGGAACAAGCTTGACAGATCAGATGGCCTACTGCTCCTGTTTCTTATGTTCTTATAAACTTAAAACACTTGTCTATATAGAACACAAATTATATTTACTATATTACTGTATCTTGGTCAAAAATAAATGTCTCCAATGGGTTCCCTTTTCACTAAGGGGATTTTTATCTGCCATTAAAAAGGACCATAGACCTCCGTACCCCTCCCATTCATGTGCCTATCCAAATTTCTCTTCAATGTTGAAATCAAGACCAGATTCACCACTTCCACTGGCAGATCATTCCACACTCTCACCACCCTCTGAGTAAAGAAATTATCCCCTTAAATCTTTCACCTTTCACCCTTAACCCATGACCTCTAGTTCTAGTCTTAACCAAATGCAGTGGAAAAACCCTGCTTGCATTTACCCTTCAGAATTTTGTATACTCCTCATTCTCCATGCTCTGGGGAATAAGTCCTAACCTATTCAACTTTCCCTTGTAACTCAGGCCCTCATGTTCTGCCAACATCCTTGTAAATTTTCTCTACACTTTTTCAGTCTTGTTGATATGTTTCCTGTAAGTAGGTGACCAGTACTTCAAATTATGCCTCAACGATGTCTAATACAACTTCAACATAATATTCCATCCCCTGTACTTCATACTTTGATTTATGAAGGCCAATGTGCCAAAAGCTCTCTTTATGATCCTGTCTACCTGTGACAACATTTTCAAGGAATTATGGATTTGTATTCCCAGTTCCCTCTGCAGTTTTGCACTCCTTAGTGCGCACCTTGTGAAGTTTGACCTCCCAGAGTGTAACACCTCTTACTTGTCTACACTAAATTCCACCTCCCCTTTTTCTAGCTGGTCCAGATCTCACTGCAATCCTTTCTTGGTGTCATCCACAAATTTGCAAATCCAAGTTACGTGATCATCCAGATTGTTAATATAGATGACAAAGAATAATGGACCCAGCACTGATCCCTGCGGTACACCACTTGTCACAATTCTCTGGACAGGGAGGCAACCATCTACTTCCACTCTCCGGCTCCATCTGCAAAGCCAATTTACTAATCCAATTTACTACCTCATTTTGGCCAACCTTCCCATGTGCAATCTTGTCAAAGGCCTTGCTAAAATTCATGCAGACAACATTCACTGCCTTGCCTATAACTTTCCTCGTAACCTCCTTGAAAAATTCTATAAGATTGGTTAGACTTACCATGCACAAAGCTATGTTGACTATCCCTAATCAGTTCTTGTCTATCCAAATACTTATATATTCAGTCCCTTGGAATATCTTCCACAACTTACTCTCTACTGATGTCAGGCTCACCAGTCAATTTTCTGGCTTATTTTTAGGAACAATGGAACCACATTAGCTACCCTCCAATCCTTTGGCATCTCACCCGATGCTAAGGACATTTTAGATATTCCTGCAGTTTCTACACTAGCCTCATGCAAGGTCTGGGAATACCTTGTTAGGCCATAGGGATTTATCCACCCTAATTTGCCCCAAGACAGCAAATAGAGGAGTAATCTGTATAGGATCTATGACGTCACTGCTGTTTTGCTTCACTTCGATAAACTCTGTCTGTCTCCCAAGTTAATAGAGATGCAAAAAATCCATTTAAAATCTCTTCCACCTCTTTTGACTCCATGCATAGATGACTGCTTTGATCTTCAGGAGGACAATTTTGTTCCTTGATATCCTTCTATAGAAGCCCTTGGTATTCTCTTACACCTTGTTCACTAGAGCAACCTCATGCCTTCTTATAGCCCTCCTGATTTCTATTTTTAAGTGTTCTCTTGCATTTCTTATATGCTATAAGTACCTCATTTGTTCCTACTTGCCTATACCTTTTTTTTCTGAACCAAGGCCTCAATATCTCTTGAAAACCAAGGTTTCCTAAACCTGTTATTTTTCCTTTTATTTTTACAGGCACGTACAAGCTCTGTACCCTCAAAATTTCACTTTGAAGGCTTCTCATTTACCAAGCACACCTTTGCCTGAAAACAACCTGTCCCAATCTACACTTGCAAGGTCTTTTTCGATACAATCAAAATTGGCCTTTCTCCAGTTTAGAATCTCAACCTGAGGACCAGACCTATCATTCATAATAATTATACTGAATCTAACTGCATTATGATAACTAGATGTGAAGTGTTTCCCTACACAAATTTCTGTCACCTGCCCTGTCTTATTCCCTAATAGAAGATCTGGTGTCTAGCTTGGACCTCTATGTATTGAGTATAGAAATAACTTGAAATACAGCCATTCTTCAATTTATTTGAAAGTGCCCGTTTTAAATGCTTTCCACTGGTTTTAACAGTTGATGATTCATAAAAGAACTAGGATATTCTTCTACTTGTAAATCACAAAAAATAGAAAAAACTTTTTTTTGTTTTATACTCTCTTTTAGTAGAAAAGTACACAGTTACCAAATAGAAGGAAAATAAAGGAGGATAACTTTATTCTATCTCCAATGAAAAGCCAGTGACTGCATTGTTGTCATTCTCACATTGTTTGTCTGATTAGCTAATGTTTATAAAACTGAGTGGCTGTAGCGAAGCACCACCCAAGGAGTCTGGACAAGAGCCACATATACACAAGAGATTCTGCAGATGTTGGAAATCTAGAGTAACACACACAAAATGTTGGAGGAACTCAGCCAGTCAGGAAGCATTAATGGAGAATAAAAAACTGTTTGCATTTGGGCCTGAAGCTCTTCATCAGGACCCAATAGATAAGGTTAGGTATGAGGAGGCATGTTCCATTGCCATTTGACAAAATTACAATTTCATTGATTTTTTTCCCCCAATTCAGTTTTGTAGCTTCTCATGATAGATTTTCCATTGACAAAAGATTAAAATATTTAAAGGAAGGCCACATCGCTCTTGACAATAGGACCGTATTACATCATTTATGATTTTCTCACTAATGTTTCCATTTAGTAGTTTGCATATAAACCTGGATAAATGAAGTGACAAATACATTTAGTCTTAGCAGAATTTCACAGAATGTATGTCGAAGACAGTTGCTTGGCTACCATTTACTGTATCATATTCCAGATATTTTGTATACAATACAGTTTATAGGTGTTTTTGTAAGATTTCATTGATAATCTAGTTTGATAGGAATTGGGAAAATGATCTAATGACCATCTCCAAATCACCCAAGAATGTTTCAGCGTCCTGCTTACAAACATTCTACAGTCAAAGATTTCATGCCATTTCCAACTTGGGAGAATACACATCAGTCCTCATTGAGGGTCAGCAGTGAAAAGGTGGCCAGCTTCAAGCTGCCGGACATCAATATATCAGAGGATCTATCCTGGGCCCAGCATATTGATGCAATCACAAAAGGGCAGCACGCTAGTAGCTACACTTCATTAGTTTGAGATATAGTATGTCACCAAAGACTAGCAAAATTCTCCAGATGTACCATAGAAGGCATTCTGACTGGTTGTATTACCTGCTCCAATGGAAGCAGAAAGCTCCAATGAACAGGATCAAAAGTGGTGAAGCCAGCTCCATCACAAGCACAAGCTTACCTGCCATGAAGGTCATCTTCAAAGGACACACCTCAGAAGCATACAGATGCACACTCAATGTTTAGGAATTTCTTCTTCTGAATGGTCCATGAATTCATGAACCACTACCTCGCTATTTCTCTTTTTTCATTATTTATTTATTTTGCACTGTGCTGCTAACACAAAAGAACAGATTTCACAATATGTCAGTGATAATAAATCCAAATACAATTCTGATCCCTGTTCTTTTTGTTCAACTATGTGTGCAAAATTTCATGGAGCATTTCCAATTTTTTTGTGACTGCTTGTACATTTTCATGATAAATACTGTTTATAAAATAATGGTCACTCCAGGAATTCTTCTATAGATTTCATTTCCAGACAATACTAAACAGTTGGGCTAGTTTGGAAACTAAAGAGCAAAGAAGATACAGGAAATCAGATTTTTTAAAATTCAGTCATAGTGAAGAATCTTGTCAATAGATACAGGGGGATACAGAACAGTTAGAAACATGGGTGTAGAAATGGCATGTGGAGTTTCATCCAGACAAATGTGAGTTGTACTTTGGAGGGGGGTCAAATGAACAAGGAAAATATACAATAAGTGGCAGAACCCTTGGGAGTATTGATGTCCATAGCTCCCCAAAAATGGAAACTCAAATGGACAGGGTGGCAAAGAAGGCATAGGGCATGCTTGCCTTCAATGGTTAGGATGTTCATTATAAAAGTCGAGAAGTCATTCATCAGTTATACTATTATGACATTGGTTAGGACACATTCGGTGTACTGTGTGTATTTCTGGTTGCTACAATACGGGAAGTGATGTATGAGGTTGTTACCTGAATTAAGGAACATCAGTTATAAGGAGAGGTTGGAAAACTTGGGATTTTTTTCTCAAAGAGTGTCGGAGGGACAACCTAATAGAAGCATTTAAAATTATGAGAGGTATAGATTAGATAGATATTCAGTCTTTTCCCCAAGATGAAAATGTCAGATACTCAGCAGCATAATGTGAGATGGGGAAAGTTTAAAGGAGATTTGTGAGGCAAATTTCTTATGCAAGAGAGTGGCAAGTACCCAGAACAAGCTGCCAAGAGAGGTGGTGGAAGATACAATCAAAACGTTTAAGAAGCATTTAGGTCAGAGCAGGGTGGGAATAGAAGAATGTGTAGGCTGATGGGATAGCTTAAATTGAGCATCATGGTTGTCACAAAAGTTGTAAGCTTAAGGGTCTGTTCCTGTGCTCTATCTTTCAGAAAGTGAGTGTCACTGGCAAAGTAATATTTGTATTCCATTTCAAATTGCCCCTGAGAAAGTGGTGCTGAGCTGCTAACTTCAACCACTGCAATAGTTTTACTGATGTTGCTATCACAATTAAGCAGTTATATTTCCAGGCCAGGATGGAACATAGAACAGTACAGCACAGGAACAGCCCATAATGTTGTGCCAAACAAGCAAAAAAAATCCAAAGCACCCAAGCACTAATTTCTCCTACCTACACTATGTCCATATCCCTCCATTTTCCTTACATCCAGGTGCCTATCCAAACGTATCTTAAAAGCAATATATTTGCTTCTACCACTATATCAGGCAGTGTATTCCAGGTATCCACAACTCTCAGAGTAAAAAACTTAACCCTCACATTCCCTTTGAACCCACCCCCCTCATCTTCAATACGTGCCCTCTGGTATTAGACAGTCCAACCATGGGAAACAAATAATCTCTATCCACTCTATCAGTGCCTCTCATAATCTTGTTAACCTTTATCAGATCTCCACCCAGCTGCTGACACTCCAGAGAAAACAATCCAGGTTTCTCATGATAACACATCCCCTCTTAACCAGGTAGCATCCTGGTAAACCTCTTCTGGTTACCTCTCCAAAGCCTCAACATCCTTCTTATATTGGTGAGACTAGAACTGTAAACAATACTCCAATGTGGCCTAATCAGAGTTTATAAAGTTGCAACATAAGCTCAAGACTTTTGAACTCAGTACCTTGACTAATAAAAGCAAGCATTGCATAAGCCTTCTTAACCACCTTATCGACCAGTGTAGCTACTTTCAAGGAGCTATATGAACTTGGATCCCAAGATCTCTCTGCTCAGCAAAACTGTCCTTGAAAATCTATTGTCTTCTTACATTTGCCCTACCAAAGTTTTTTTACACTTCATCTGCCGTTTCTCTGCCCATATCTGCTATTGATCTATTCTCTATTGATCTATGCTCTATTCTTTGCCAGTCTTCTACAATATCCCTAACTCCACCAATCTCAGTATCATTCACAAACCTACTAACCCACCCAACTACATTTTCATTCAGGTCATTTACATCACAAACAACAGAGGTCTCAGTACAGATCACTGCAGAATACCTCTAATTACAGACCTACCTTCCACCAGTACCCTCTGTCTTCTATGCACAAGCCAATTCTGAATCCAAACAGCCAATTAGTCACTAGTCCCATGCATCTTAATCTTCTGGATTAGCCTCCCATGAGGGACTTTGTTAAACCTCTTACTAAAATCCATGTAGACAACATCCACTGCCCTGCCCTTGTCAATGTCTCTTGTTACCTTATTAAAAAACTCAATCAAGTTGGTAAGGCACAAACTGCCATGCACAAAGCATGCAACTCTCCCAAATTAGGTCATGGGTTTTCAAATGCATTGGAGTGTGACATCTTTTGGGATTGTGCAGATGGTGATATTTTAAAGTGCTTGCTGCCCTTTACTTGATTGTTAGAATAGCCTTGCTAATTAACTGCAGTCTGTTTTGTAGACAGCTCACCCTACAACCACAATGCTTCAGTGGAGAAGGATGCAAATGTTTACGGACACATCGTGGGTAGAAGCCAGTGTGTTGCTTTGTTCTGGATGATGTCAAGTCCTCTTCAGCGTTTGTGGAGCTTCTAAGAAAGTAGCAATTATTCCATCATATTCCTGACTCGGGCCTCGTAGATGTTGCAAAGAATTTGCAGTGTTAGTGGTTTGGTGTTGCAGTGAGGAGAGTTTGCAAATGGTAATGTCTTTGAGTATCGAGAATGTTTGGTTAAAAGCTGGAGATAATTAACTGGCAAATTAATGACATGAATGTTATTTGACACTTATTAACCAAGGTCTTAATATTTGGGCAGCATAGCGTAGCGGTTAGTGTAATACTACTACTGTGCCAGCAGTCCAGGTTCAATTCAGCCACTACCTGTAAGGTGCTTGTCTGTACTCCCAAACTGTGTGGGTTTCCTTCAAGAGTTCTCATTTCCTCCCACATTCCAAAAGATGTATAGGTTAGAAGGTTAATTAGTTGCATGAATGTAATTGGGTGGTACAGGCTTGTTGGGCTAGAAGGGCTGTTACTGTATCTCTGGTGAAGAAATAATCTTTAAATAAATAATCTAGGTCTTGGTGCATGTGGCCATGTTCTTCATTTGCAGGGTAGTTAAAAATTAAATTGAGAATGGAATTAGGCTTTCATTGTAAATGATTCAGCTTGCCAGCTGGAAGTTAGCATTCTTGTTTCCAATGGATTATTATGTCCTTGAATCATGCCTGCTTGAGAGGTGATGATTAAAAGTATGGGGGTAGTTGCCATAACCTAATCTATTGGAAACAACAATCCTTTAAGCATCAAGAGTGAGGGTATTAAAATTTCTTCATGGACTCGAAACAGTGTCAATGTAACACGGATGTACTGGGAGTCAGGCAGCCAAGGGTATTTGAAACCAAGATGTGCTGATGCAGTACTGCAGACTGAGTTTGCAGATACAAGGAATTGCAGATGCTGGAATCCGGAGCCAAAAACAAACTGCTGGAGGAACTCAGCAGGTCGAGCTGCTTCTGTGGGCAGGTCGTATGTGCAGGAGGCATGAGGGCCAGTGGTTCCCTAGGTTGATGAGGCCGCAAGTCCTGAGTTTGAGGCCTAGAGATCATACTCCTGTCATCGGCGAATCCTATGGTCAATATCGAAGATCAAAGCCCAAAGATTGAAGACCAAAGTTGGTGAATCTTGAAGCTGAGGCCAAAGACCTGGGTCTGCAAATTCACTGGGGGAGTTGGAAACCTGATGTATGTTGGTCTGTGAGTCCAATGGAGGCTGAAGGCTTGGAGGGGGGGGGGGTGTGTGTGTGTGTGTGTGTGTGTGTGTGTAAAGGGACATGTTTTACTGTTGTTATTTCATTGCTTGTTGCATTCTGTGTTTTGCTGAGCATTGTGGGCATGTTATGTTGGCATCAGAATGTGTGGTGACACTTGTGGCCTACCCACAGCACATCCTTAGGATGTGTTGGTTGTTAATGCAAATTATGTGGTTCAGTGTATGTTTCAATGTGCACATGATAAATAAATAAATGAATCTGAATCTAAACATTGCACAGTCATCAGCAAACTCTCCCACTTTTGACTGTGAGGAAGGACAGTCATTGATAAAGCAGCTGGAAATGTTTGGGCTTGGAAACTTGCCCTGAAGAACAGCCCGGCTGGGATGATTCACGCCCAACAATCACAACTATCATCCTTTATCCATAAATATACCACCACCACACTATTTTCCCTTTGATGACCACTGATGTTGGTTTTATCTAGACCTTTTGATGCCACATTTGGTCAATTGCCGTTTGATGTCAAGTGCTGTGACTTTCTTCTTGTCTCTGGAATTTAGCTTTTTTATCCATATCTGGCCCAAAACTATAATGAAGTCTGGACACAAACAAGAGAAAATCTGCAGATGTTGGAAATCCAAGCAACACACACAAAATGCTGGAGGAACTCAGCAGGCCAGGCAGCATCTACGGAAAAGAGTACAGTCAATGTTTTGGGCCAAGACCCTTCAGCATGAAGTCTGGAGTGGACTTATTCTGGAATATCCCAACTGGAAAACAATGAGTAGTTACTAGAAAACAAATAGCACTCACTAGTCCTTGACTGACACGTTCTATTTGAGAGTGGCCTCTGAAGTAATTGGTCTGATTAAATTTGTAGACGGTATGCAACAGTAGGATATTTCACATTATTTGATAAATGCCTCTTTTAAAACTACTGGAATATTTTGGCTGGAGGTGTCACTAGTCCTGGAGTACGACAGCTGGTGAATAGCTAAAGCTGATTAGTAGCTAAGGTGAGAAGCAAATATGATAACCTTCCATTGGAGGAAGCAACAGGAGATGAACATTGTCTCACTGTATGGAAATGGAAAGTAGATAAAAAGAAAACAACAGTTTGCAAAAAGCATTACAGCCCAGAAAAATTCAAATGGAACTGCTATGGTTTATAATTTTGGTCTTGTCTTTAATCTTTTTATAGTTTTGAGCATGTTAATCTTCCTCACAATACCTGGAAAAAAGTTAAATTTAAGAACTGGAAATCCAATAAAGCTTTCCCCTGTGGTTTCCATGTGTTTAAGAGGATTACTAAAATCCTTCATTGAGTTCTCTTGTCCATTTAACATCATCTTCCTTATCATCTGTTTTCACAAGAATACATACATGAGGTACTTCTCTTCATTTAGGTGGGATCTACAGTTCATCTGAAATTTAGCCATATAAATTTGTCTTCAACATTTTTTATAATGTATAACAGTATTTGTTTCATAGTCCTGCTGAGGTTAAAGAAAGAGACATTGAGATAAGTAATCTAATTTTTTTAGCAAGTGGATGGAATAAAATATTTAATTAGCATTTAGGAATGTTTACTTGTGGGAGGAGTCTCTGAGAAATCTTGGTGTCCTGTTCTGTGACAGTGTGCAGCAGTGTGAAGAGATTTAATTTTCGTACATGTAAACAACTGAGTGCAGGCAATGGTGTAGAGGAAGTGATGTCATTGTTTCCAGCTTTGAGCTAGCCTATTCAATGTCTCCTGGGAAATGTGCTTATTTTAAGATGTAACCTACTTTAGTTTGCTGCTGAATGTCTGAACAGAAATGGTCAACTGGCTGAACACTGATTTAAAAAAAAAATCCCTGTAGAACCTTTGCTAAATGAAGCTAAGAGGTGTATCAGCTGAGTAAAAACTAGAAATTCCAAGCAGCATCACTTGTGCTGCTTGCGGGATAAATCTTCACAGAATGCTGAAGCTGTTGTAAAAGCTCACTATAGACGCTGTTTACCACATCATGTGAACAGAAGCATCAAACACCAAAACTTCCTAAAGCATGCTGTACTTACAAACTGAAATTCACTCCCTAGTTTCATTTCCTGTCAATTAATCATAAATTTATCTTTGACTTAAATTGTGGTACAATTTGGTCTTTAATCTGACGGTTTGTTATTACAACGTATAATTTTACAGCAATGGATACAGTGACAATCTAGCCAAATTAAACTATTTGCTCTGTGAGTGCTCCTCGTGCAAGTAAAAACTAATATATTGCCTGTATTAAACCATTGTCTTGTGACAATTTTAAGTGCTAAAATATGGGTCCTATAAAAAATATGAAGCCTCTGCCTTATCTACCCTCTGTTGTACATTCATTCATGTACTAATATTCCTACAGAATGAATTTTCTGTTATATTCATCCTTGCTTCTTTATTGACATATTATATTAATAATGACTTGTGGTAAGATGCCAATAATTTCAGATTAACCCCTTCAAAAACATTTGATAATTCCCCTAATTTCTTCAGCAGAAATTGTTCTGATCATCTCAAGTCTCTCTTCATATAGTTTGACATCACGACGTTAACCATCTGAATCTATGCACCAATATGCTATAACTTTCTTCAGTGATGTACCCAGATCGTGACACAAATCTGATCAAGTCTTTGGACAACTTTAACATAGAACATACAGTAGAACAGTACAGCACAGGAACAATCCCTTCAGCCTACAGTGTTGTGCCAAACCAAGTAAATTAGTAATCAAATGGTTAACTAAACTAATCCCTTATGCCCACACAATGTCCATATCACTCCATTTCCCTCACATCCATGTGCCTATCTAAACATCTCTTAAAAGTCCCTGATGTATCTGCCTCTACCACCTCCTCAGGTGGTGCATTCCACCATTCTCCATGTTAAAAAAATGTCTCTCACATCTCCTTTATATTTATAATTTGATAATCTTGTAAACTTCTATCATATTTCCACTCAGCCTCAGCTGTTCCAGAGAAAATAAGCTCATGTTATAGCACATGCCTTCTAATCCAGGCAGCGTCCTGGCAAACCTATTCTCTACCCTCTCCAAAGCCTCAACATCCTTTTCATGGGGAAAACAGAACTGTATGCAATACTGAACATCCAGTCTAACTAGAGTTTTATAATAAAGCGACGTAACTTCCTGACTTTTGAACTCAATGCCTTGACCAATAAAGGCAAACATAACATATGCCTTCCTAACTGCTCTATCCATCTGTATAGCCACATTCAGGGAGCTATGAAACTTGGATCACAAGATCACTCTGCTCATAAAATTGTTAAGGGTCTTGTACCCAACAATGTACTGTTGCTTGACATTTGACCTACCAAAATGCAACGTTTCACATTTGGCCAGTTTAAATTCCACCTGCCATTTCTCCGCCCATATCTGCAACTGATCTATATCCAGCTGTATTCTTTGCCAGTCTCCTACGCTAACCACACACCACCACCTGCCTTTTTGTCAGCTGCATGGAACGGTCTGTGTTCCAAGCCTACACTGGTATCACTTCCCAACTTTTCCTACACTACATCAATGACTGCAATGGTGCTGTTTCATGCACCCATGCAGAGCTTGTCGACTTCATCAATTTTGCCTCCAACTTCCACCATGCCCTCAAATTTAGCTGGTCCATTTCCAACACTTCCTTCCCCTTTCTTAATTTCTTTCTCTCTCTCTCTATCTCTGGAGACAGCTTATCTACTGATGTCTATTATAAATCCACTGACTCTCACACTATACCTCTTCCCACCCTAGTACTGTACTTGTAAAAATGCTATCCCCCATCTCTCAATTCCTCCATTTCTGTCACATCTGCTCTCAGGATGAAAGATGTTCTCCTTCTTCAAAGAAAGGGGCTTACCTTTCTCCACTATCAATGCTGTCCCCACCAGCATCTGTTCTATTCCACGCATGTCTGCACTTACCCCATCCTCTCGCCAACCACTAGTCATCTCTTGTCATCTCCTAGCTCTCCACCAGCCTCCATGTCCAGCACATAATTCTCTGTAATTTCCCTAATCTCTAACCGTATCCTACCACCAAGCACATCTTTCCCTCCCCACCCCCCACTTTCTGCTTTACGCAGGGATCAATCCCTATACAACTCCCTTGTCCATTCATCCCTCCCCACTGATCTTCCACCTGGCACTTACCCTTGCAAGTGGAACAAGTGCTACACCTCACCCTACATCTCCTCCCTCACTACTATTCAGGGCCCCAAACAGTCCTTCTAGGTGTGGCGACACTTCACCTGTGAGTGTGTTGAGGTCACCTACTGTATCCAGATGTGGCCACCTATATAGCGTTGAGACCTGATGTAGATTGAGAGACCACTTTGCCGAGCACCTATGCCCTGTCCATCAGGAAAAAGCAGGATCTCTCAGTGAGCACCCATTCTAAATCCATTTCCCATCTCATTCTGACATGTCAGTCCATGGCCTCCTCTACTGTTGCACTGAGGCCACACTCAGGTTGGAAGAGCAACACCTTATATTCTGTCTGGGAGCCTTCAACCTACTGGCATGAGCATTGATTTCTCAAACTTCTGGTAATGCCCTCATCTTCATTATCCCACCCATTCTCATTACCCTCTCTCACCTTATCTCCTAACCTGCTCCTTACCTGACCCCTAACTCCCTCTGGTGTTCCTCCCCCTTTTCTTTCTTCCATGGTCTTCTGTCCTCTCTTATCAGATTCCCTCTTCTCCAGCTCTGTATCTTTCACCAATCAACTTCCCAGCTCTTTACCACCCCCTCCTCCCGGTTTCACCTATCACCTTATGTTTCTTTCTCCCCTCTTCCCATCTTCTTATTCTGACTCCTTATCAGTCCTGATGAAGGGTCTTGGCCTGAAATGCCAACTGTACCCTTTTCCATAGATACTACCTGGCTTGCTGAATTCCTCCTGCATTTTGTGTGTGTTAATTGGATTTCCAGCATCTACCGATTTCTCGTCTTTGTGATTGGACCAATGTTCATACCATTTGCAAACTTACTAACCCACCCTTCTACATTTTCATCCAGGTAATTTATATACATCACAAACAGCAGAGGTCCCAGTACAGGTCTCTACAGAATACCTCTAATCATAGATCTCTAGTGAGAATAAGCCCCTTTGACCACCACCCTCTGTCTTCTATGCGCAAGCCAATTCTGAATCCAACCATTCACAATGGATCCCATGCATCCTAATCTTCTGGAGGAGTTTCCCATGAAGAGCCTTGCCAATGTTTTACTAAAATCCACGTAGATAACATCTACAACTCCACCTCCATCAATTACCCCTGTCACCTTGTCAAAAGACTCAATAAAGTTTGTAAGACATGATGTCCCACACAAAGCTATGCTGACGCTCCTTAATTAGGCTATGGTTTTCCAAATGCTCAGGAATTCTATGCTTAAAAATTCTTTCCAGTAACTTCCCTTCCACTGACATGAGTCTCACCTGTCTATAATTTTCAGGATTATCCTTGTTTGCTTCTCAAACAATGGAACAACATTAGCTATTTACCAGTCCTTTGGGAGCTTGTCTGTAGCTAGAGAGAAAGAAAGATATTGGTCAAGACACAGCAATGTCCCTCGCCTCTCTCAATAACCTGGGGTACATCCCTTCAGACCACCTGAATGTCCACCTTAATGCTCTTTAAGAGACACAACACTACCTCCTCCTTTATTTTGAAATGCCCTCTTAGCGCTGATCTCCCTATCCTCCACATCCTTCTCCTTGGTAAATACTGATGTAAAGTACTCATTAAGGACCTTACCCACATCTTTTGCATCCAAGCAAATGTTCCTCCATTTATCCACCAGTGGAACTAGTTATCCCCTTGTTCCTGATTGATATATGTATAGAATGCCTTGGGAATTTCCTTAACCCTACTTGCTGAGGACATTCTATGGCCCCTCCTGGCTTTACTAATTTTAAGTTCTTTTCTGGCTTCTATGTAATCCTCAAGTGCTCTAATTGATTTTAGCTTCCAAAGCCTTACATAGATTTCCTTTCTCTTCTTGACTAAATTCATCACCTCTCCTGATATCCAAGGTTATTTTAACTCAGTCTTTGTCTTTCCTTCTGGCTGGAACATACCTGTACTGTACTTGGTCTTGAAACACCCTCCACATGTCAAGAATGGACTTGGCCAAAAACAGTTGTTCCCAATTAACTCTCCCTAGTTCCCGCCTACTGCTCTAGTAATTTGCCCTGCTCCATTTTAATTCTCTTCCACAAGGTCCAAACTTATTCTTAGGTATAGTTAATATAAAACAAGGAGTTGTGGTCACTATCCTTAATTATTCACCCTCTGAAAGGTCAGCCACTTGGCCAGGTCATTACCCAGCACCAGGTCCAGTACAGCCCCTCCCCTTGTTGGACTATCTACACATTGATTTAAGAAACCTCCCGAATGTACCTAATAAATTCTATCCCATCTAAACCTTTTGCACTAAAAAGGCCCCAGTTTATGTTGGGGAAGTGGAAGACTCCGTAGCAACAACCCTATTGTTTGCCTGCATATGTCTTCCTCAATGTTGACATGGTTACGTAGCAGTCAGCATGACATACTTGCAGCTCAGGGAGTCAGAATTTGGAATTCAATTCCAGCATTGTACAGAGTTTGTATGTCCTCCAAGTGCTCTAGTTTCCTCCCACAATCCAAAGGCATACTGGTTAGTAGGTTAACTGGTTATTGTAACTTGTTCTGTGATTAGGCTAGGATTAAATTGGGAGTTGTGCATGAAATGTCTCAAAGGGCTGGAAAGGCCTATTCCATGATGTACCTCTAAAGTAAAATAAAAAATATAAAATAAAGTATCCCGAAGGCTATTGGGATGGTCTGTAGTGCAATCCCACAGAATGATTGCACCCTTCCTATTTTTGAGTTCTGCTGATATAGACTCAGTGGACAAGCCTTCCATTATGTCTCCTCTGAGTGCAGCTGTGATATTGTTCCTGATTGGTAGTGCCTTCCTCCCTATCTTTTCTAAAACATCAAAACCCTGCTACATTAAGCATCCATTCTGATCCTTCTCTCAACCAAGACTTTGTAATGGCTGCAGTATCAGGGTTCCATGTATTGATCCATGCTCATCTCCTTCACCCATAATATTCCGAGCATTAAATTATTCACACTTCAAACTATCCGTACTATCATATCTATTACTTTGCTCCTGCCAGTTTTTACTGGCCCTGACATCTACCTTCTTCTGCATCCCTCCACTTTCTGACTGGTGCTCTGATTTCTATCCACCTGCCAAACCCTCCTGAGTAGCACTAGCAAACTTCTCGGCCAGGATATTGGTTCCACTCCAGTTTAGGTGCAGCCCATCCCTCTTGTACAGGTCACCCCTACCCTAGAAGTGATTCCAATGATCCAAGAACCTTAAACCCTGTCCTCTGCACCAGTTCCTCAGCCATTCATTCATCTGTACCATCATCCTATTCCTGCTCTGATTAGCATCTGGCACTGGGAATAATCTAGAGATCACTACCTTGTAGATCCTGCTCTTCAGCCTCTTTCATATCTTCCTATATTCTCTGCACAGGACCTCTTCCCCCTTTCTACCTATGTCATTAGTGCCAAGTGCACCATGACCTCTGGCTGATCACCCTCCACTTTGAGAATATTCTGCTTCAGCTCCAGGACACACTGGACCTTAACATCTGGAAGGCAGCACACCAACCTGGCATCTCTTTCTCGGCCACAGAATCTCCTGTCTGTCTCCCCAACTATTGAGCCTCCAATCCCAATTGCTCTGCCTGACTTTACCCTTCCCTGCCTGGCCTCACGCTGGTCACATTGCCCCTGGCCTGATAGGCCACACCCCTCCAACAGTATCCAAAGAGGTATACTTGTTGCTGAGGGAATGGCCACAGGGGAATGCTTCACTGACTGCTTACTCCCCCCTTACTTATCATATTAGTGTTTGTACCATATACCATCAAAATAAAAACTTTTTTATGCAAAATTGTTAAACTTGATTTTATGTTCGACTACAATGTGAGATACAACAATGTATCTGGCAATTATCTTGCCCCTCTGTATCTCTATTCAACATAAAATTTCTCTACAATTCTGGCCTTTGGCATTTCACAAATTAAATGTCTCCACCTTTAGTCAGCATGTCTTCAAATGTGTAACTGTCTTTATTTCTCCCTTGATCTTCAAAATGTTCTTTAAAATCTCTCTGTTTAATAAAATTCCAGCCATCTGTCCAATATTTCCTTACTTTGTCTGATAATGCTGCTGTGGAGCTGGAAATTGGGAGATTTTTCTATATAAGCCAATATGTCCATACAAGTCTAGATCTCTTGTAGTTTTACTAATTGTCTTGCAAGGTCACTTTCTTTATCTGTATTCTGGATCATTCCATGAAGTTTATGTCTCATTTGTTTCCTCCTAACTCATAATTCCACAAAATTAACTGATACATTTCAGCATTCTATTGTTTGTACTTGATAATTTGTTTGATCAGTCCAATATTCCTGCAAGATGTTGGCCAAGCTCCCTGTATAATCCCTGTCCAAATCTAACAAGTATATCAAGACCAAAAGTGGATTTGGCATTATTTCTGGGGTATTCTTTTACAATGCAGTATAACATCTCTTCTTGGTCACTTGTAATATTGCTATACCACTTTATAACATAGCCCTAAACTTTTCTTGCTATACTTTTTGTTCAACAGGTTATCAAATATTTTCCAAACAATTTTATTTTGTAGCTCTATTTTGTAAGTTTTTCCACTTGGAGTTCTATCTTTGTAGCCTCATGTTCTGATTGCTCACATTTCTGCCTAATATGTTTAGAATAATATTGTTCCCATTTATCTCTTTCAATATTTTTATTAATATTATATAAATTGCATGGCTATAAATACAAAGTTCATAAGGATACAAGTAATACAAATTACATTACATTTAAATCACAGCAATATGCTCACAGTATCGCATATTCCAAATCAATCATGTAGAAAAAAAGATTGAATTATGAAATGAAATGAAGTAGAATGATCGTATTTTATTAAAAAAATTTACCCTCACTACCAAAATGAGCTGGTTGGTGAAAAAGAAAAGAGAAAAAAAATACCTTACCATATAATATTATAATAATGATTGCTCAGAACCATACTTCAATAACAGTTCAAAGATTATGAAAATAACTCAGAAAGGGTCCCCATAACATTAGAAAATCATGTTTAGAATCGAGATCGAACAACGGATCTTCTCTAGGTCAAGGCACAACATAACCTGAGATAGCCATTGAACATGAGTGGGTGGGGCAGCCTCCTTCCACTTGAGCAAGATCACCCTCCTGGCCATAAGAGATATAAAGGCAAATACCTGTAAATTAGATGGATTCAATTTTGTAATACTATCTGCAACAATACCAAACATGGCAGTAAAGGGATTGGGCTTAGAACTAACATTGAAGAGTACAGAAAAAGTTTCAAGTACATCTTTCCAAAAATTTTCAAGGCTCGAACATGTCCAAAACATATGAATTAGTGTGGCCACTCCATTAGTACATTTATCACAGTAGGGGGAAATATCTGCGTAGAAACGAGAGAGCTTGTCTTTAGACATATGAATTCTATGTACCATGAAGTTTATGTCTCATTTCTTTCCTCATAGCTCATAATTCTACAAAATTAACTGATACATTTCAGCATTCTATCGTTTGTACTTGATAATTTGTTTGATCAGTCCAATATTCCTGCAAGATGTTGGCCAAGCTTCCTGTATAATCCCGGTCCAAATCTAACAAGTATATCAAGACCAAAAGTGGATTTGGCATTATTTCTGGGGTATTCCTTTACAACGCAGTATAACATCTCTTCTTGGTCACTTGTAATATTGCTATACCGCTTTATAACATAGCCCTAAACTTTTCTTGCTATACTTTTTGTTCAACAGGTTATCAAATATTTTCCAAACAATTTTATTTTGTAGCTCTATTTTGTAAGTTTTTCCACTTGGAGTTCTATCTTGGTAGCCTCATGTTCTGATTGCTCACATTTCTGCCTAATATGTTTAGAATAATTTTTGTCCCATTTATCAACTTTAGCAAAGAAGTTCTTTATAATGCTTTGACAAGAAATGCCATCAAAAACCATGTTAGTAGAGGAATGGCAGCATCTAGACACATCCAATGAAGACAAACAACCTGCAGCCCATGTTTTGAAGTCACTTCTGTGAAGGATTGCACTGATTAGGTGAGGCCTACTTCAGCATGATTTAAAAGGGGATATTTGACCGATTTAGTGTATGGATTTTCCCGCAGGTTGGGTCTTGTTTAGATTTGTACTTATTCTTAGCTGTCATCTGCCATTCTTTACCTTCCTCATCCCTTGCTATAAATGTTCTACTGCCACTGGACTGGACATGCCCTCTGACTTCAGTGTCTCTCTCCCTTTTCATCCTTATTCCCACCAATTGTCAGCTGACTGTAACACCATCCTCTAACCCCCAATGGTGTCCTGACAACTAAAATATTCTAATTCCCAGTTGTTCCCAGCTCAAATAAATTTCCAGCCAACTGCTCTCCCTTCTCTCACCATGCCCCATCTTTCCTTCCAAAATACAACTTGCTACCTTTCAGAGTTGATGTTGACAAAAACTGGAAAGAAAAGACTTTTGTATTTGCTTTCCATGAATTTAATAACCTATTGTACACATTTTGGCTTGCACTAGTTCCATGTTACAATGTATGTGTTCCAATGTCTGTCTGCTGGAAGCCATTCCAGAGTTATATGTCCAAATCAGGAGCTTAGTTCATCCCACAGCCCTGTAATAAGTTTGAGCATTGCATTGAGCATTTAATGATTCCAGCTATCTGCAGTTATAATAGCTGTTACCTGTTGCTGCTTGCCTTACCAAAGTCTATATATGAGCCGTCTACTGCTAAACCAATGTGTAAAGCTGGCACCCATATTATCTTTGCCTCCAGTCCCAGATACAGTATGCTTTTCACTGATCTCTCCATGATCACAGCTCTTATATCCTCAGAGATACACGTGATGTCACTATCTGAATGAATAGCTGAGATATGACAATGATGAATACACGTGTCCTTGGGTTCAATGAATGTGATTTCAGTTTGAAAGTGCTATCTGATGAACACGGGCAAAGTTGTGCTCTGTGTCCTGCAAGTCATATCACTGAGGCTCAGCATGCTTGGGGTAATACCCACCATAGTTGTCCAAAGGATACTGTATCTCTTGAGGATAACTGCAGGCCAAAAATGAGATGAATGTGACAAACTAGCATTCTGCCAGTATTACATTCAATGGGCACAGTTTAATTAATTTCTCAACATGATTGCATGACCATTTTCAGGTACAACAAGAATAAGAACATCTAAATTCATTGTTTTGGATACCTTTGTCTCCATATTTCACCTCTTTACTGTCAGCAGCCTTTTAAGGAGTGGCTGGAGGTATTCAAAAATTTAGAGAAGACTGGGTCCTAATAGGTGTCGTCTGGGCTTGTCTGGTACAGGAGGGTATCAGTAACATCAAGGATTTTAGGGCCTGTCCTGTTTTGACTGTGATGATGGACTGTGCTTGGAAGCAAAATCTGTTCTTTAATAACATAAATGGATAATCACTCTTTTTTGATATCAGGTTACCTTGTGCTCGCACATTATTTCACAATTAATTTGGTTATAGTCTCAATATTACAAAATTGTAACAAGCTCTCACACTTTGAAATTAAATTACATTTTTAAACTTTAGTCTATTGTGTCATTTCCTTCTGCCACATCTTGGGTTAATGAACTTATAAATGTTCCAATATGTTTTGTAAATAGCTCTTATTATAGATAGGGTGTGTACTTGTTAATTTCCTCAGTGATTGTCTCCCAAAGTATCTGTGAACATGCACGTGATTATGAATATGTCTCATAACAAACATCAAAAATAAGTTTCCTCCATTGTTTTTATTTGGGAAGGCAACCAAGTTCATAAAGTTTATTGAATTGACAGATTGCCTAACTGACCGCACCTAAATCTCCAAAAGCATTAGACTATACAACTTAAAAACATATATTAAAAATTTCTGTCCTTAAAATAATAACAGTCATGGAAAATATCATCAAAGGATTTTTCTGTAGTCTTCAAGTTGTGTTTTAATTTTGAAATTGATAAAGCAATGAGGGAAATTTACTTTGAATTTGTTGGTATTACTGGAGGAAGAGTGAAAGGTTAAAACTGATTTCCTGGGGAAGCAGAAATATGCTGTCCCCTCCAAGTTTAGATTTTGAGCTCTGGATGATGAAGAACTTGATCATATTGTTTTGAAGCAGTGGTTTACTAAGGATCTGAGAATGGTGAAGGATTCTGGAAGTGGGTGAACTCCTTTTTATCGGTAAGACCAACGGGATTGGCTGTGAGATCGAATGTTGAGGTGACATGAGTTGGTAAGTCTGGTGGGAAATATGAAGCAACCTTTCAGCAGAATGAAGATTATATATACACACAAGATGCAGAGACCTTATATCAAGTGCTAGGGGAGAGAACATATCATTTGTTAGATAGTCATACACTATCTAACAATTGCATTTGTGCCAATCAGCCCTGACCTATCCATACCCTTTGAACTACCATCCTAACACCACTCTTTCCCTTGCACCACAACTCCCCCACATCCACCAAACTCAGTTTGTTTCCTGGATTGAAATTTATGCCTAAAGCACCAAAAACATTATCACTGAATAGGACAGATCTTACAGTCTTCCGTAAATATTGGTCAAAATGATTAACAACATACAAGATAAAAGTTTCAATCATCCATGATTATGGTTTTCATGCAAAATGAACTATTGCTATCCTCATTGTTCATTGCATTTCTGAGTGGAAATCTTTAAAAATCTATTTTTGACCAAAAATGAAAGGCTTGATACATTTGATATAATTATATAGCAGGAGGAATCCAGTTGCTGGTCAGTGAAAAATCAAAAGAAAATATTATTTTGAATTCCAACAAATAATAAGAATACAAACTTACTTGTAATATCCCAAACCATCTACTATTGCTCTTTTCATTTACTTAAAACATATATATCTACTTAGAATTTTCATTATTTATCCACTAACTTGGATATGTGATTGTATTTTTTTCATCATTGTTTTCTTTTAAAACACAACCTCTATTTACTGCTGTCCAATCCCTTTCATCTCCATTCTGATAAATTACACCCCTCTGAACCATACCAACTTGCCAATGATCATGTGAATTTCTCAAATCAAGGTTTTACCCACCTGCATCAGGGGAAACAACCAAAAAATGACTAGTTCACATAGTATCTGAGTGAAATGTAATAGTACCTGTTTCTTGGTTTTGCAAGTTCAGCCAAATATTTCCCAAAGTGATTCAGCATTGGATATCTGAATTGATTTTCCACCAAAATTGTCCTTAGGATAATGACATTGCCTCTTTGGAGTATTGGGGAAAATTAGAGCTGTGGGCAACCCTCCTTGATTTTTCAGGGAAATTAAGTTTGTCACCATTCAAGTGATGAAATTTTGGATTAAGACCTTGTACTCCATACTTATTTCTGATCCTTCATGATTGACATTCACATGGAATCAATCCATGGGCTCAGCCATTGATCACTTTATCACTGGAAGAACCTAAGACCACCCCCAAAATGTTGCTCCTTCAACAATTGTTCTCATTCTTCATACCCATCCCTATCCCTCACTATTTAATTGTTCCCATTTCCCCAGTCTTCTGCTTCAGTGGTTTTTACCTGAGGCCTGAATCCCCAATTCTCCCACCATTCTTCCTTGCTAAACATCAGCAGCTGATCTTCCTGACTCTAATCCTCAATCCAGGACAGCATAAGTATTTGCAACATTACTTCAAGGATCCAAATCAAAACAGTTGTTAACATCTGTACTGCAGAAACCAACTGTACTCACATTTGGAGAGACAAGAATTTTGAAACAATTTTCAATATAACTCGATGCACTATGCATTAACCCATTCAATATCTGTGCAGCTTTTGACATGGGCAACAAAATTACTCTCCAGCTCCTCTCTTTGTTCAGCAATCCCGCAGATAATTGTCGATAATGTAGAAGATTACAATGGGATATCGACAAGACTCAGAGCTAGGCAGTGAAGTGGCAGATGGAGTTCAATCCAGAAAATTGTGAAGTGATGCAGTTTTGAATATTGAATTTGAAGGCGGTGTACGGCATTAATGGTAGGATTCTTGAGAGTGTGAAGGACCAGAGGGATCTTTGGAATCCAAGTCCATAGAACCTTCAATGAATGCCTTGTAAATTGATAGAGTGGTTAAGAAGATGTGCTGTATACAGTAGTGTGCTGGTCTTTATTAGTCAGAGTATTGAGTCTAAGAACCACAACGTCAGAATCAGAATCGCAGTCAGGTTTATTATCGCCGGCATGTGTTGTGAAATTTGTTAACTTATCAGCAGCAGTTCAATGCAATACATAATATAGAAGAAGAGGAAAAAGTAAAAACAAATAATAATAAATAAGTAAATCAATTACAGTATATGTATATTAAATAGATTATACTTCATTAGGAGTTTGAAGAGTTTTGGTTTGTCAACAAAAAAAAATATATTTTTTTAAAAGTGCATGGGTTCAATCTTCATTTAGGAATTGGATGGCAGAGGGGAAGAAGCTGTTCCTGAATCATTGCATGTGTGTCTTCAGGCTTCTGTATCTCCTACCTGATGGTAACAGTGAGAAAAGGGCTTATCCTGCATGCTAGACATCCTTTATAATGGATACTGCCTTTCTGAGACATTGCTCCTTGAAGATGTCCCGGGTACTTTGTAGGTTAATACCCAAGATGGAGCCAACTAAATTTACAACCCTCTGCAGCTTCTTTCAGTCCTCTGCAGTAGCCACCCCCTCCCCAACCATACCAGACAGTTTTGCAGCCTGTCAGAATGCACTCCACAGTACATTTATAGAAGTTTTTGAATGAATTTGTTGACAAACCAAAACTCTTCAAACTCCCAATGAAGTATAGTCACTGTCTTGCCTTCTTTATAACTGCATTTTAAAACTTTTTTTAAAAGTTGTAAATGCAGTTATAAATTTTTGCAAAGTTATAACTGCATTTATAACTTCTTTGTAACTGTTGGGCCCAGGTTAGATCCTCAGAGATCTTGACACCCAGAAACTTGAAACTGCTCACTCTCTCCACTTCTGTAATACTACAGGTCTATAAAACTCTGGTTAGACCATATTTGGAGAACTGTGTTTAATTCTGGAAACTTTAGAGAGAATGCAGAGGAGATTTAGCAGGATGGAGCATGGATTAAAGAATGTAGGGCTTTTCTCTTTGAGTGATGAAGGTTGAAAGGTGACTTGATAGAGCTGTATAAGATTATGGGTAGCATAGATAAAGTGAGCAGCCAGCACTCTTTTTTTCCCAGGGTAGCAATGGCCGATACCAGAAAACATCTGTTTATGGCGAGTGGGGGGGCTTTAGGGGAAGATTTTCTGCACAAAGTGATATGTGCCTGGAACACACTGCCAGGTTTGGTGGTTGTAGTTGATATCATAGGGTCATTTAAAAGATTATTATATAGGCACATGAATGTAAGATAAATGTATAATTATAGACTGTGTAGGAAGAAATGGTTAGATTGATCATGGAGAAGGTTTTTATAGGTCGGTATGACATAGTGAACAGAAGGGCCTGTATTGTGCTCGGCTGGTCTATGTTCTAAAGTTGCACTATCCTTAACATAGGTACTGATATATTAGTGGCCATTGTGCAACCCAAAATAAATTTGATTGCCGTTAGATTCCAATGAGTTTGCCTTGTTCACCATGATTCATATTCTCTTAGAAGTGCTCAGATAGGATTGTCATTATATTACTTTTTCTCTCATTAGACCATATTTCTAACTTCTATTGGAATATTTCCAAGTCTTAAAGTAATAACAATTACTTCATGCCTTTTGAGGAGAGTTGTCTTTTTGAGACTTTTTTTCTGAGATCCAGTACTTTGTTGCATAGCCTTTAGGTATTTCTTTCTTTGCTTCCTCTAAATAAGACTGATTTCTGTATAGGAGTTAAAATTGGGGCAAATGGTTGTTTGTAAGTTATCGCTAGGTATCCACCTTAACTCCATTTGTATGCAATAGACATACGGGAAACATTTTGTATGCTGTGTGTGCCAGGAATTTTAAACAAAAACAAAGTACAGAAAGTTTTTTGCAGCAGTTTATTTGAACTGCTGCCAACTGTTGCTGTTGGCCGATCACTATTGAAATCTGGTTTACTATTTAGTCGACAAATGGGTAATGTGGTGGATTGAATGCTGAAGTTTCTAACTTTAGGAGGTCACAGCATACAAAACAGCCATTAAGTTGTGAAATTTTCTTGGAGGAAAGATCAATAGGATAAAAGACCAAATCTGTAGTAGATCGCAATTTAAAAGTTTAGTTGTTTATATATTTTTTAATCATTTGTTAAAGCAACTAGGAATTTTAGCAGAGGGATCTGAACCGGAGTTGATGGGGCATTGGTAGGCAAGGCAATGCAGTGTGTAGTGAAGCTGTGAGGAAGGACAGGTAGATGATTGGGCAAAATTGCAGTTAGTGAGATGAGTTGAAGTACAAAATGGGGGCAAAAATCAAAAAGGATGATGAATACAGAAGGTGTTATATTTGAATGCATGCAGTAGTTGATCTTGTAACATGGTTAGAGATTGGCAGGAATGATATCACTGAGCTGTGACTGAAAGAAATCATATTTGGGAGCTTAACATCCAAGGATACACATTGTATCAAAAGGACAGGCAGGTAGCCAAAGAGAGCAGCTCTGTTAGTACAAAATTGAAATCAAATCAAAGAGGTGGCATAGAATCAGAAGATATAGAATCCTTGTGGGTAACATTAAGAAATTGCATGGGTAAAAAGATCCCGATGGGAGTTATATACAGGCCCCCAAACAGTAGCCAGGATGTGGGATATAAATTTCCACGGGAAATAGAAAAGGTATGTAATAAAGGCAATGTTACGATAGTCATGAGGGATTTCAATATGCAGGTAGATTAGGAAAATCAGGTTGATGCTGGATCCCAAGAGAGGGAATTTGTAGAATGCCTATGAGAGGGATTTTTAGAGCAGCTTGTGGGAAAAGACAATTCTGGATTCTGTGTTGTGTAATGAACCAGATTTGATTTGGGAACTTAAGATAAAGGAACACTTAGGAGGCAGTTATCATAATATAATAGAATTCACCCTGCAGTTTGAGAGGGAGAAAATAAAGTCAGATATATCAGTATTACAATAGAGTAAAGAAAATAACAGAGGCATGAGGGAGTAGCTAACTAAATTTGATTGGAAGGGGACACTTGCAGGGATACAGGTAGAGCAGCAATGGTTGGAGTTTCTGGGGGCAATTTGGAAGGCACAGGATAGATACATCCCAAAGATGAAGATGTATTCAAAAGGGAGGATGAAGTAACCATGGCTGACAAGAGAAGTATTTAAAAACCAACAGAAGGCAATTAAAAAAAACCATAAGGAGGGAAAAGATTAAATATGACAATAAGCTAGCTGATAATATCGAAGAGGATACAAAAAGTTTTTTTTCAGATTCATAAACAGTAAAAGAGAGGTGAGAGAGGGGAGAGTGGATAGTGGACAGCTGGAAAATGATGTTGGGAAGGTAGTAATGGGGCACAAAGAAATGGTAGACAAACTAAATAAATATATTGTGTTCATCTTCACTGTGGAAGACATTAGCACTATGCCAGAAATTCAAGAATGTCTGCAGGTAGAAGTAAGTGTAGTTGGTATTACTAAGGAGAAGGTGCTTGGGAAGCTGAAAGGTCTGAAGGTAGATCCTGTAAATCACCTGGACCAGATGAACTACACCTGAGGGTTCTGAAAGAGGTGGCTGAAGAGATTGTGGAGGCCTTAGTAGTGATCCTTCAAGAATCAGTAGATTCTGGAATGCTTCAGGAGGTCTGGAAAATTGCAAATGTCACTTCACTCTTTAAGAAGGGAGGGAGGCAGAAGACAGGAAATTATAGGTAAGTTAGCTTGATTTCAGTGGTTGGGAAGAAGTTGGAGTCCACTTTTGAGGATGAGGTTTTGGGGTACTTGGAGGCACATGATAAAATAGGTTGAAGTCAGCATGGTTTCCTAAAGGGACTGACAAACCTGTTGCAATTCTTTGAGGAAATAACAGGCAGGATAGACAAAGGAGAATCAGTAGATATTGTTTATTTGGATTTTCAGAAGGCCTTTGACAACGACATGACAAGATAAGAGCCTGTGGTATTACAGGAAAAATACTAGCATGGATAGAAAATTGGCCGACTTGCAGGAGGCAAAGAAGGAGAATAAGGGGGCCTATCCTGGTAACAGTGGTGCTCTGCAGGGGTCAGTACTGGGATGCTCTTTTCACGTTATATACCAATGATTTGGATGATGGAATTGATGGATCTGTGTCCAAGTTTGAAGATAACGCAAACATAGGCCAAAGGATAGGTTGGTAGTCTGGTTTAAACAGATTAGGAGAATGTACGAAGAAGTTGCAGAGGAAATATACGATAGGGAAGTTTACGGTCATGCACTTTGGTAGAAGGACTAAAAGCATAGTCTATTTTCTAAATGGGGAGGAAATTCAAAAATCAAAGGTGCACTTGGTTTTTCTCTTATACAATTCCCTAAAGTTAATTTACAGGTTGAGTCAGTGGTAAAGAAACCAAATGCAATGTTAGCATTCATTTCAGGAGGACTAGAATACTAGAACAAGCTTTATAAGCTTCTAATGTAGACCTTATTCATCTCTGTAATATTATTTTTATCAGATTTTACTCAGTCTAATAGTAGTTGAAAATTTCTCTTGAGCCTTTCTTTTCTCCAGGACTGACCATTTTTAATAATGTGCTGGTCAATTTTATGTTCTCCCTGCTCAGAAAACTTCAATTTCTGCAAAATTCAGCTGCCCATTTCTTATTTTTCATTGTTCTATTCACCTATCATCCCAGTTCATCTTTGCTGTGTTGGCTTCCCAACCCATATAGACATCAAATTAATCTCTATCCTCCTCCATTCCTTAATTCTCTTGGATCTCTCAATTCATCCATACAGGTTTTATAACAATGATCCTTGTTTCTTTATTGCATGCTGTAATTTCAAAATTTATACCCAAAGTTTTGCAATTTACTCCAAAGCACTTTGCCTTTTTAGCACTTTGGATCCCTTCTCAATATGCACGGATAAAGAAATTTTTGACTTGATGCCCAATTTTGTCTGAATATATCTCTGAAACATTCAGACACACACACAAAAAAACCAAATAAGCAGAATGTCTCACAAATAAACAAAAAATAGTTTTAAAGGCAACACGAGTGAATCTGCAGATGCTGGAAATAAATAAAAAACACAAAATGCTGGCAGAACTCTGCAGGCCAGACAGCATCTATGGGAGGAGGTAATAACGACGTTTCCGGCTGAAACCCTTCAACGTATCCAACATATAATCCTCCGTAACTTCTGCCACCTCCTCCTACCACAAACCACATCTTCCCCTCCCTCCCACTCTTAGCTTTCCGCAGGGATCGCTCCCTACGCGTCTCCCTTGTCCATTCATCCCTCCCATCCCTCCCCATGGACCTCCCTCCAGGCACTCATCCCTGCAAACAGAAGAAGTGCTACACCTGCCCCCACACTTCTTCCCCACCACCATCCCAGGCCCCAGACAGTCCTTTCAGGTGAGGCACCACTTCACCTGCGAGTCAACTGGGGTGATATACTGTATCCGGTGCTCCCGATGTGGCCATTTATACATTGGGGAGACCCGCCGCAGACTGGGAGACTGTTTTGCCGAACACCGGCGCTCGGTCCTCCAGCAGTGGCAGGATCTCCTTGTGGCCACACACTTCAATTCCACAGACCACTCCCACTCCGACATGTCTGTCCATGGCCTCCTCTACCATCAAGATGAGGCCACACACAGGTCGATGGAGCAATACCTTATCTCCCGCCTAGGTAGCCTCCTTCCTGCCGGCATGAACATCCAACTCACTGACCTCCGTTGATACCCCTGCCCCCCACCCTTACCCCCATTCCTATCTATTATTTTAGTCTGGTTTTCTTTCTCACTTTTTCCCCCCCTCACTATAATCTCTCCCCCCAGCCCTACCTTTCTTTCTCTTTTATTTCCCATAATTCTCCACCTTCCTCCGAGCCCATTTCCCTCCAGCCTATCACTTCCCAGCTCTCTATCCCTCCCCCCACTTCTTATCCCCCCTCGACCATCCCATGTTACTTCATTCCTGATGAAGGGTTTCGGCACGAAACATCGTTATTACCTCCTCCCATAGATGTTGTCTGGCCTGCTGAGTTCTGCCAGCATTTAGTGTTTTTTAAAAAAAGTTTAAAGTTGTCTTCAAAGTATAAACCAAAATTCTAGGGAGGTGTGGTGAACTGCAATATACCTGCCTGGACACCCCCCACTCCCCCCCCGGCTGACTGCTCCTATGGCTCCTCCCACAGACCCCCGTATAAAGGCGATTGGAGCCACAGACCCTTCCTCAGTCTCCAGGATGTTGTGTGATGGTCACTTGCTGCTTGTTCTTTCTTCCAGCCAATAAAAGCCTACTTAACCCACGTCTCAGAGTTATTGATGGTGCATCAGGAGGCAATGCAAAAATATTCAAATATTTTTATTTAAATTGAGAATTCTTTATCATTTAAATCATTATACTAGACATTACTGGTGATAATAATGGAAATGAATGGTTAATATAATTTATCCACCATAATAGAGCTTGTTATACTTTCTACCCCTAAACTACATCGAGAATGTGTACAAACCTGATACATATGGATAAGCTACTGAGTAACACCTGAAATAAGGAGAAAAGGTAGAATTTGTATTTCCTCAAAAATCTCTGAATGGGGCCAGCTGCATATTGTATTGCTCCTTTCAATATGTCAGTGCTAGGTTATTTAAAGAACTTGTCTAAATGTGGAGCATGAGAATTTCTCAGGGCAATGCTAGTCCTGAAGGCAGCTTTTGGCTCCTGCTATGCATATCCAGTAAGCTTTGTTTATATGGTGTAATGAACTTAACTTTATTTTTAGGTAATTTTTAAATGCAGTATTAGCTTTAGAAATCAGATTCATTGACTTGGAGAAAAGTTGTGTGCACCTATTGACCCTATGTACTGGTCCTCCACAGTTTAAAATCTTTCAATGTGCTTTTTTCAGTAATGCAAGATACTTGTTCTTTGAAGCAATGAAAGAGTAATGCTTGTGATACAGGGAAATTATCATCTTCATTGAACAAATATACAATGAAATATAGAGAACATAGTAATTCTTGCATTGTAGAATCACCGTTTTAATTTGACTGAAAGTAGAGGAATGAAGATCATGTAAATTCCATGAAGAGCGGGTGATCTGTTCTACCACACTGCTGATAAGACACATTGAAGATGTAGCCCATCATTTTTATTTATCTATTAAATGATAATCAAATTAATTCTTGATGGAAACAAGTTTATTTTGTGTTTATATGCCTATACTGAATCACTTTAAAGTATCAAATTTCAGCTCAAAGAAGGTGACTAAGTCTACTCAGTTTCAGTTAAGACTTAATTCCAAGACCAATAATTCCAATTCCAGGAAGTTATTGAAATACTTTATTATTACAATCTAGCCAGGAAGCTTGTTTTCTTAATTAAATAATCTGTTGATTTCTGGCTTCCACCAACTCATTACCAGCAGTCTATGAAAGAGAAGCACTAGAACATTTCATAGGCAGTTAGACTTCAACTGGTATGGTCACACTGAAATTTCCTACATGTGGTATTATTGTCATTTACTGCAAAACTTAAACTATGAGAGAAATCTAGTTGATAGAAATGTTGCTTTACCAGGAAATGAGAGTGCCATTAGAAGTAAGTAATTAAGGCCTGGCATTAAAGAAAATTCAGCTTTATCATAACTGAAATTTAAATCCTAAAAAACTTAACAGCAATTTCTCCTGGACATGGGCTGACCAATCTTGGTGTCTCATCATTATTGTCCAGTTGCTTTAGCTAATAATTAGGGTACAATTCTCCAATTGTTTCTATTTGTGAATATGGATAGTTAAGCTTTTCTTCCACAAAGGCATCACATTTAAGTTTGCTTCTTTCTTTCCTCTAGAAAATCTGGAAGTATACTCCACATACAATAAATAACAAACAATAAATGCTGTTCTTGTTAACAACACTGACATATTTTTAATGAATGAATCTAAAGATGCCACTTTATATTTGACATTTTAAAATTCACTCATTCAAAAGATGTGGATATCACTACAAGACCAGCGTTGATTCATCATTTCTATTTGCTCTTGGGAATCTAGTGCTGGGTTGTCCCCTTGCAGTATCTATCATGAAATACCCCAGAGTACTGTTAAATGGGCATATGTTCAAATAAAATATCATTGGCACAAGTGGTCACATATTATTCATACAAACTGTGCAGTGTTGAGAGGGCTGGGAATGTCTTGTCATATTAAAATCTGATTTTTATCTCAAGGGAAAGTGCATGCTGTGATTGTTTTATCTAGTACCAAGAGAACAGGACCATTAGAAGAGTTGAATTTACAATTATTACAGAATTACTGCAAATGCAGGTGCATGTTGCAGTACAACAGCTTGTATTTAACACCAAGACAAAAAGTTAAACTGGAATAACAAGATTACATGCAGTACAGAAAGTTTCTCCTTTGATATAATGTGCTTTTAATGATCAGACTACTACAAATCTGTAACTGAGGAAGGCTGTGTATTTATTTTGTTAAATGCTGATTGATGTCAGTTTGTCTTTAGTGTTATTGTTGTTGAAGGGAACAAGTGAAGAATTAGTTTGCAACAACAAAGTTGGTGCTGGCAGAGATGATTGAGGTAACTTTGTACCAGCGTGGTCATTCTTTTGTTGTTTCAATACAGAGTGATCCGCTGCAATCTGGTGCTGATCCCTGACTCCACTTCTTGTTTTACCCTTCTGTGACCATGAGCTACTTTGTCCTTCAGCAGGAATTCTGGGATAACCCTTTGCTGTTTCCTTTGGGTCTGGTTTTGATAAGCATGTTCCCGAACACAGCATCTGTTGAGAATTTGTCGAGCTGGGCCTGGCAGAGGCCAATGTGTTTTTCCTCCAATTTCCTTTCTCTTTTAAATGTTCCAGTGAGTGTGACCCTCTGGTAACCAGGAATGTTTCTGTTCCTCTGGGAGCTATCTTTCCACTCTGCGAGTTTATCTCTGTGCACACAAAGGCTCCGTGACGCTAGAAAAGGAAACAAATTCAGCTTTAACAAGCGGAACACAAGCGTCTTGTGGATGCAGCTGTAGGCTGAGTTCATTTATTAGCTCAAGTGCTGGCACTCACTTGCTTCTTCTACTCCATTGGCTGTAAGCCGTGGCTCAGTTATCTATGGCCTGCAGATAATGGATATTGTGTCAGCTCAATTTATTCATGAAATTAAACAACAACGGAAAGTTTGAAATTTAGAACTTGGCTTTGAAATGACCAAAAGAAAAGAAGCTTTTATTTTCTTACAGTTTGAGCACTTTTGCTATTTATTACTCAATAGCACGTGACTTAAAAATTACATTATGTATGATTGTCATAATAAGATTTCATATCTTGCAGCAAGAGTTCCCATGGAAACCATTCATTCTGATTATTTTGTAGGCTGTTAAATGTATAAATAAATTTTGATCATCTTTCTTTTGCATGCATTTCACCTAACTGGGAAAAGTACACTTTTTTTTTTACAGGGATAAACCAGAAACCTGCTCCTTGGTTACTCTTAGGGCAACTAGGAAATGCATGGGATAATACTGGGATCAGTTTTTTCTCTGGAGAAATTTGGAATGATTTGAATTTTTGCTCTACTATGTTACTGGAAGTTGTAATTCTACATTTTACACATAACCAGTACATAGTATTAGGTGTAAATTTTGTTTATCTAGCTTCTCAGGATTTTAATAGTGTCTGTCAGCTAATAATTGTAAAATCTGATAACCATTCTATGTATTTCCTTGCATTCAACATTGTTTAATACAAGTAGACTTACTGATATTTAGATTAATGTAGCAAGATATGAGATTTCTACAATAAAACTCTCATCATTAACACCAGTCCTAAATATATCACATGCTACCACTTTGTGGACAGAATAACTAGTTTAATAAATGCTGTTTTAATCATTAAACAACTCCAGTCAATATTAAACATCTAAATGAACAACATACAGCACAAAATCTTCAAAATTCATCAATCTTAAAATATAAGAAATGATAGATGTGCCCCAAGCTCAAAAATATTAACTGCTACTTAATCATAAACCATAAGGCACAGGAGCAGAACTGGGCCACTCAGCCCTCAAGTCATTAAACAAAACAATTCTTTGAACACTGTAGCTTCTAAGGTAAAATTACCAGCCATCCCAAGAGGTTTTGACTTTTAGTTCTAGTAATAGTAACACTGAAGATAATGACAAATAGTATTTAACTAATTTGCTATTTATTGTTTAGGATTTAGGTTATAACCATATAACTTTACAGTATGGAGGGAAATAATGCATTCTGTCAATTTCTCATTCTCTTGGGAGCAACATTAAGTGGATAAAGTGTCATCAATGAGTCCCTGAAGATCAATGAATCAATGTTGTTGTTACACTCACCGTGAATGGCCAGGTAAGAATATACAGGCCTATTTATACTTGGATGGAGTACACCTGTGAAGAGCAGGTGTTGTAGGCTCTCTGCCAGAGGAAATAGACAATCCAATCAGCAAACTGAACTCTTGGTTTGGTCTCATTGTATACACTTAAAATTATACAAATAAATTTTTCCCTTAACAAGAGAAAACAGCTTTATTTTAAATTTTTCTTGTCTGTATCAATGAAATTAGCTTCTCATTTCTGCTCTTCAGACAATTTCTGGGCATGAGCTCGGTGAATATGTGTGTATACTTTCAATGGCGTTGATACTCTCTATGTGAGGTGCCCAAAACTAATTTTGTCATTGTGTTTGAAAATACAGATTCATGTTGATCTCTTTGCTCCTACATCTAGCTGACAAAACAACAATAACTGTGTTGAGTAAATTGGAAAGGATCGAACTACTACACTAATGGGGCTGATGCACTTTTGGAAACATATAGATGTTAGTTAATACAATGTTGTACATTCTTTCAGTAAGATCAATGGGCAAGTGATTTAAGAAAATAAATGTGGTGGACTGCCTACTTTGGATGAGGATTAAAACTTCAGCTGATGAGACTAACTCCTGGAATTTGCTTCACAGATTCTTCCATTTTGCTACCTCTCTCCCTTCAAAATGATTTTAAAGCCCCTGCTTTTGAAGCTTGCAGTTATCCATTGAAATATCTCATTTGGTTCATTCTCCAATTGTGTTTGATAATGATAAGGTAAATTTGCCTCAGAATATTTTACAATAATTAAAGGGCTATGTAAATACTAGCTGTATATTCCATGAAGCAACTAAAAAAAAAGCTGCACTTAGTGTGGTGGCAACATTTACCAGGATTCCTCCAAGCTTATTCGGCTTGGAAGACGAAGGGATTACTACAATTTTCTGATTTATTTTTGGATAATTGTTTTATGTCTTTTGAGCAATTATCTAACAAATATAATTTGCCTACATTTCATTTTTTTAGATACTTACAGATTAGGAATTTTTTAAATACTGTACTTCCTACTTTTCCAAATTTTGTATCTTCAGGTATTTTGGAGAGTTTGTTTGAATTAAACCCCTTTCAAAAAGGGCATATCAAAACTTCATAATATAATTATGAAGATACATTCAGAGCCCCTTTATAAGACAAAAAGTGATTGGGAAAGAGAGCTTAATCTTATTATTCCTATTGAGAATTGGGATAGAATTCTTCAATTAGTTAATACATCATCTATATGTGCCAAACATTCATTAATACAGTTTAAGGTTGTACATAGGGCCCATATGTCCAAGGATAAATTGGCTCATTTTTATTCCTATATAAATCCTATTTGTGATAGATGTCAATCTGAAATAGCATCTTTAACTCATATGTTTTGGTCGTGTCCGCTTTTGAAAAAATATTGGAAAGATATTTTTGATATTATTTCTGTGGTATCGAACATTGATTTACAACCCCATCCTATTACTGCAATTTTTGGTTTACCAATGATGGACTCACTTCATTTATCTTCTTCCGCCTGTCGAGTGATTGTGTTTCTTACACTAATGGCTAGAAGATCTATTTTGTTGAACTGGAAGGAAATTAATTCTCCTACTGTATTTCATTGGTTTTCTCAAACTATGTTATGTTTAAATTTAGAAAAAATTAGAAGTGGTATATTTGATACTTCTATTAAATTTGAAAAGACATGGAGACAATTTATTCAATATTTTCAAATGATGTAATATGACCCTGTTTCAAGCCTATTTGATTTTCCAGTTCTGATTTTATATATGTTGAGAGGATCGGAGTTGACGACACTGATGATTCTGTATTTTTGTGAGACATTATAAACAGCCTTTTTTTTTCTTTTTTCAGTTTTTCTTTTCTTTTTTCCTTTTCTTTCTCCTTATTAGCTATTAGATTATTAGATTAGTTTTTTTTGCATATTTTTTTTCTTTTTCTTTTTTCTGTTTTTTTTAATTACTTATTGTGATATACCTAGATTTGCCTTGTTTATTTATATATTGTATCGTTCATGATTTGGGAATACTCATTTATACTGCAATCATTGCTTGTGCATTCTTTCATGTGCAGTTGAAATGTGTATGTTTGTAATCCCATTATCTATGTATCAATTGTATTTTGTTGATATTAATAACAATAATAAAAAGATTGAAAAAGAAAAGAAAGGATTCCTACTGCTTTCCTGCACACTATTTATCAGCATTTAGTCTTGTAAGCAGCATTGTCTCCAATGGATCTATTACTTTTCTAAACAGAAACCATTTCATCCTTGTACGAATGTGCCTGCCAAACTTACCAGTTCTTTCTAAAAAAATTGTCAAACACCAAATTTCATGCTCAATCTGCTAAATGTGAGCTGTACTCAAGATGAACATAAGTATTGGTGCATGCCTATCTCCTGAGAATAGCCTAATTGTAAAAACTTTGTGGTGGGACCAATTCAGAACATTGAACGGACACACTCCTGCTTTAAAACAACCACTTGGTATTGAAAAAATATCGAAACACTTCCATGTTAGAGAATTATCAGTATACATTCTGCTTCAGAAAAAATAAACAAAGTGTGGTATTCAGGAGATAATTGCTAGCTTACTGGAAGGGTCAATAGCACACTAGTACTGTTTCTGTTAAACATCAATGTTTGTTTGACAATATCTTTCTCCCAATGTGCTTGATTGTCTTCAATATTTTAATTTTAGGACATTATGGAAAGTTGCTTACTTTCTCTCTACAACTTTTCCTTGGCTATTCTTCATTTATCCTTTACAGCTCTGCTCTTTGTTTATGCTGCCAAGGCCAAAGTGTTCAATTCATATTGAGAGTCCATGTTGAACTTATGGTTAAATATATTAAACTGCTTAGCCATCAAAGAGGTTCTTCAGTACTCTATAAATTTCCTTTCAGGTAGCTTTTGTACATACTAAAATAATATTTAATATACAGTAGCTTGTGTATAGAAAGTATAACTACAAACTTTGCCTTACCTTTCCTCTGATGGGCTCATTTGGATACTTTCTTGCATCATATTGGTGAATGAAAGATATGAATTCTCGATAAACCCTTGGTGGAGACACTAATTCACTGGTATCCACCTGTGGAACTTGGTGACAGTTTCAAGAAATAGTAAGTTCATACCAACACAAAACAATGTGACAATCAAGATTCTGCCTTTCTATACTAAATGTAGCATGTCACTACATTTCTAATATTGTCAAACAGATTTTCAGTTTATTAAAAGAGCAGAATTGAAGAGTAATGCTAGGTGATCATACTGAGATTCACAAATTGTTACAAGACGAACTATTTCATGACAAAATCTGCACTCACTCTTCTATGTTCCAAGGACTAAAGTTCAAACCTATACAATCTTTCCTTATAACTCAGGTTCTCCAGAACCCGCAACATTCTTGTAAATTTTCTTGAAACTCTTTCAATCTTATTTACACCTTTCCTGTAGGTAGGTGATCAAAACTGCACACAATGCTCAGAATTAGGCATCACCGATGTCTTATACAACTTCAACATAACATCTCCCTACTCTTCTCCCATTTTCAGCTCTAATCAAATGTACATTCATGAACATAAGGGATACTATACATTAATGATCTGTTTTCCCATACTCCTCTTCCCTATTCCCTGCCTTTACTGCCCTACAAATCAACATCTGCAGCCTGCAAGCATATGCTGTCAGCTGCTACCATTGTGAAACTTTTAGAATGTTCTAAAAATAGTGTTAGTCAGAAAGATAGGCTCATGCCTTTAGAATTTCTCATACTGATCTCATACTGCTTTTGACGTTCTTGAAGGAATAGTTTTTTTCTTTCCACCAATCTTCAACTGTTGTCCATTTTTTTCTTTTCACCCCCTTCCTCCTTTCTAAGACTGAATGTAAATTCTAGTTTTCTTTTCCCTCCCAGATAGTTCTCAGCCTTACCCCAGGCCCTCCAAATTTTCTCCAGCAACTCAGTCTTAAATACTATTATGATAAACTGCTGACCATCTCCATTTGCATCTTGCAAGTCTCTTCCTGAAGGGGCTTAATCTTTCCTTCTGATTTACCTCATCCTCATCAATAGTTTACCACTCTCTTTCCAATTATTCCTCACTCCAACTATTCTAATTTTAAAAATTCACCATATTTGGGCACACCATATGTGAACACCAGCAAAGTAGATGTCATGTTTGCCTGATAAGCAGTAATTTATTAAATAAGGAAGCCTTTGGATGTCCTGAGGATGCAACGTAATAGCTACTACTTGTGAGATAAAGTGGATATATTAAGCATTGATTCATTATTATTTAATGTAGCATCTAAAACAATTTCAGTTAATTATTTGTGGTAAATACAAAATTAAGACATTCGTATTACAAGTTATTTACAGAAAAAACTTTGTTTTCGATTATGCTGATTTCACATCTTTCAAATTGATTTTTAAATCTTTATCAAAGATCCATTAATTATAATAACATAAGATTCAAATCAGACTTAAGACTGCCAGCATGAAATTGCAATACCACATTAGAAGTGAAAGAGTTTCTGCAGATGCTGATAATCTTGAACAACATACACAAAACACCACTGGAACTCAGAAAATCAGGTAGCATCTATTGATGGGAATAAACAGTTAACTTTTTGGCTGATGAAAGGCCTCAGCCCAAAATGTCGACTATTGTATCCCTCCAAAGATGTTGCTTCACTTGTTGAATTCTTCCAGCATTTTTGTGTGCCACATTACCACATTATTGTCAATAAAATCAAGTCTGCCTTGTTCACAACATCCTTACCACACTGCAAATACATAAGTTAAATAGATCTGTTAGGTGCAGAGAACATGAAAAGTGGTTTGTCCCAATGAATTCACAAAACATGATTTTCTGAATACATGCCAGAATGTAACAGTTAAGTTCTTTCCTGTGGATCTGTGAAGAAAGGATTAAGATGCAAAATAACTGGAAATGCACTTGGGATATTTCACAATCAGTTTAGTTTTACAGTCTGCCTTCTGGTTTCAATCAGCAGAAGAGAATGTTTTCAGCCCAATTAAATGATCATTGACTTTTTAAAAATCTTTTTAACTTGTTCATTCAGGAATTTCATTTTACTACATAATGCCTCAGTTTGCATATTGAAAGCAGTGTAACATTAAAATAGTATGACTGAATGGTAAACAAGACTTATGTTTGATTAGTTTTGCATAACTGTCTGGCATTGATTAGATTAGTCATGGTGGAATTATTTGCTTTGCAGTAGAGAAGGCTCAGCTAACTTTTGACTGGAATATAAAGTTATGAAGGGCTCAAAATAAAAGTGAGTAATAGACAGGGCCACAGATCTGTGCAACTGGTGGATTAGGAGGATGGTGATTGGAATCAGGAACTCTGAAAAGCGGGTAAGACAAAAAGCTATTTCCACAGAGATACTACCCTTTGAGTAAAAAAAGTTGCTCCTCAAGTTTCAACAAAATCTTTCCCTTCTCACTTTAAAAATATGCCCTCTAGTTCTTGATTCCCTAACCTTGGGGGAAAGAAAGCTGTGCACATTCACTCTATGCTCCTCATGATTTTATAGTGTCCTGAAAAAGGGACTCAGCCTGATAAGTCAACTGTTTATTCAATTCCATAGTTGCTGCCTGACCTGCTGAGGTCCTCCAGCATCTTGTGCACGTTACTTTGGATTTCCAACATTGATAGACCTTCTTGTGTTTATGATCATAATCCCTCTGTAAATCCTGATTACTTTTACTGTAGGCAACACAGTCTATTGTAGTGCAAACTGTCCAACTCATTGATATGAATGAAAAATGGCAAAGGATCTAGCCTCAGCCCCAGGGAAACACCACTAAACATGGGCCTTCGGTCTGATAGGCAACATTTCATCATCCTCATCCTGAAATCCTGATGAAAGGTTTCGGCCCGAAACATCGTTATTACCTCCTCCCATAGATGCTGTCTGGCCTGCTGAGTTCTGCCAGCATTTTGTGTTTTTTATTTCATCATCCTCCTCTGCTTCCCACCATCAAGCCAACTGCATATCCAACTAGCGAGCTCTTCTTGGAAATCATGCAGTCTAAATTTCCATGGCAACCTGCTATTTGGAACTTACTACTCAAGTCCATATATACGGTCTACAGCCTTGTATGGAAAGTAACCTCAATTTGAGGCACACTCATTGGAACAGGTAGAATTCTATACAACTCAAACTTAGCCAGCTTTAGTCATTGCGTCCTCTCCCTCAAATACCCTCATCACTATTCTTGGTTTCTTCTTCAAAAACCTCAATCAAACTCATGAGGCATGATGTCCTATGTGCAAATCCGACCTAACTTGTACACCTTATCTCTCAGAATCACCTATAGGACATACATACAGTACCTACCATAGATGTTGGGCTTATTGGTCAAATGGATTTAGATAGTGGGCAAAAAGGTGACAGGTGAGAGTAGCATTTGACTTACAGCATTTTACTGCATTTTCTTAAGACCCTCACAACTGTCTAAAGAACTTTCTCCTTTCTTCAGTTGAAAATAGAAACTTTTTACCCGAGATGAGTGCTCTTGGTTCCAGACATTCCAAGCAGAGAAAACGGTATCTTAACATCTAATTTGTCAATCTCTCAGCAAGTATAGGCCCATCCTAAGTCAATTCCAAAATCATTCTAGTAAAACATGGTTATGTTACCCCTCAATTAATGATGGAAACCGAAATTTCCTAATGTCTTCCAAGTCTTAAGGACATCTTGTACAATTGTAGCAAGAATAGCTTACTCTTTCATTCCATGCACCTTGCAAAAAGTTCAGCAAACCATCTTCCTTCTCATATCTCATAGCAGCTAACCCAGATCCCTCGAGCATTGACATTTACAATTTGTCATCTTTTTCAAAGAATTCCATTTTTCTGTTCTTGCTTGTAAAATTAAATCCTTATTTCCCCATGTCATATACAGTACATTCTTCTGCCAAATCGTTGCCCAGTCTCAATATCCACTTCCAGATATTATACATGCTCTTTATTGTCCATTTTTCCATCTAACTTTCAATTGTCATTGAATTTCACTCTTTAACCTTTCTTTCTAGTCTACTAATGTACATTATTAATAGTCAAAGTCCTTATGCTAACTTTTAGATGGCACCAGTGAACAATGATTCCTCAGGCAACATCTTCCAGATAGTCAATTATTTCAGTTTTTCTACATTGTCTGCTCATTCTTTTTATCTCAAATTTATTTTTGAAACTGTTGGAGCCCATGACTTGCAGTTTGTCATTAGGCTGAGAGAGTTAGCACTCTGCTGTCCCTGAGTAATCTCCAGGAGAGAAATGCGAGCTCAAACTACCATGAGAAGAAGCTCAGAGATGAGATGAGGGGCCATGATCAACTACACTTCTCCCCCAATTAAAGCACTGAAGTAGATGGAAACATCAAGGCAAATGCAGAAGAGAGCAAGTGGTTCTCGGACCGGCCACTGGTTTGAGACACTTTCCACAGAGAAGTTGCTGGTTCGAGTCGCTGTCCTTGGAGGGGCTGCTGGTTCGAGTTGTAGTTCAAACACACTGTAGTACATTTTGGTCTCTTCTAGTTCTATGTTTTATTCCATGCTGTCGCCCATTCCTTCTTGTTGCCAATTGGCGGCTGGGTTTGGAAAGATTTTTGTGCGAGGGAGGAGTTGGGGTTTTGGGGTTTGTGGGTTTTTGTTTCCTTTTCTTTTCATGTGGTGGGATTGAAGTCTTCCTTTCAACTACTTACATGGTTTTCTGTATTCTATGGCTATTTGGAGAAGACAAGTTTCAGAGTTGTATTCTGCATACGTACATACTTTGATAATTAAATGAACCTTTGAACATGTCCTATTTGTTCTGTTTTGCCCTTTCAATTAGTAAATGTAAGCTAACATTCCACTCTTCGCTCAACCTTTCAACACTTATTTTACTTTCTGTGATAACCATATCAAATGCTGCATATACCATATTTATTTTTCTTTTAGTTGTCACACTGGCTACATCCTCAGAAAGAAAACAGACACTTACCAATCATAAACACACAAATACAACTGCAGATGCTGTGGATCAAAGAATACGTACACAATGCTGGAAGAACACAGCAGGTCAGGCAGCATCCGTGAGAAAAGAGTAGCACTTCAGCCCTTAACCCATCTTCAGCCCTTAACTCTCCACTTCCTGCACTTCAGCCCTCAACCCATCCTCCCGTCACCACAACAGGGACAGGGTTCCCCTTGTCCTCACCTACCAGCCCACTAGCCTCCGGATCCAGCATATTATCCTCCACAACTTCCACCACCTTCAACAGGACCCCACCACCAAGCACATCTTTCCCTCCCCACCCCTCTCAGCTTTTCGCAGGTATCGTTCCCTCCGTGACTACCTGGTCCACACATCCCTCTCCATAGAACTCCCACCTGGCACTTATCCCTGCAAGCGCAAATCTACACCTGTCCCCACACCTCCCCCCTTACCACCATTCCGGGCCCCAGACAGTCCTTCACCTCCGGGCTCCAGACAGTCCTTCCAGGTGAGGCAACACTTCACCTGCGAGTCTGCTGGAGTCGTCTATTGCATCCGGTGCTCCTGGTGCGGCCTCCTCTACATCGGCGAGACCTGACGCAGACTGGGAAACCGCTTCGTCGAGCACCTACGCTCTGTCCATCACAATAGACAGTACCTCCCAGTTGCCACCCACTTCAACTCTGCCTCTCATTCCCATCTAGATATGTCCATACATGGCCTCCTCTACTGTCATGATGAGGCCAAACTCAGGTTGGAGGAGCAACACCTCATCTACCGTCTGGGTAGCCTCCAGCATGGTGGTATGAACATTGAATTCTCCAATTTTCGGTAATTCCCTCCCCTTTCCCCTATCCCAGGTCCCTCTCTGCCTCTCTCCCCTTTCAACTTTCTGCTTCTTTATCTCTACAGTTCTTTCATGCTTATCCCCTCCCCCCCTTTATCTTTCCTCAGATTGGTTTTCCACCCGGCGCCTCTAGGCCCTACTCCCCCAACTATCTCTATTACTGGGCTTCGGCCCTCTCTTCCCCCCCATTCCTGATGAAGGGTCTCGGCCCAAAACATTGGCTACTCTTTTCTCACGGATACTGCCTGACCTGCTGAGTTCTTCCAGCGTTGTATACGTATTCTACCAATCATAAATACTGCTTCAATAAACAAGGTTCACTTTTCCCATCATTTGACTTTCTAAATGTTTTGTTTTCATTGTCATAGAGTCATAAAGCATCAACCTAGATGCTCCTCCAAGCTAGTCCTATTTGCCCCCGTATGGATCAAATGCTTCTAAGCCTTTCCCATCCATGTACTTACTGAAATGTCTTTTAAAAATTAACGTACCTGCCTCAACTACTTCCTCTGGCGGCTAGTTCTATACATGTACTGCCCTCTGTGAAAAGAACATTGTCTCTAAAATCCCTATTAAATCTTCCCCCTCTCACAGGAAACTCATGCCCTCGAGTTCTTGATTCCTTTATCCTGGGATAAAGATTGACTGGATTTATCCTATCGATTCTTCTCACAATATTATACATGGCCACTCAGTATTCTCCAGTACATTCCAAGAGTCTGAGCCTTTCCAACCTCCGCCTATAATTCAATCCCTCAAATCCTGCCAACATGCTTATAAATTGTTTCTGCACTCTTTCCAGTTCAATCACATCTTTCCTATAAATGACCAAAACGAAATGCAGTTGTGTGCAGCACAGTGGGTAGCAACAGTACTACAGCACTAGAGATCTGCGTTCAATTCCGCCACTGTCTGTAAGGAGTTTGTGTGTTTTCCCTGTGATTCCATGGCTTTCCTCCAGGTCTCCGGTCTTCTCCCACAATTCAAAGACGTACGTGTCAGAAGGTTAATTGGTCACAAGGGTGACACGGGTTCATTAGCTCAGAAGGGCTTGTTACCGTGCCGTGTCTCTAAATAAATAAAAATAATAATGCTCCAACTGTGGCCTCGCCAGCATTTTGTAGAACTGCAACAAAACCTCTCAACTTTTATATTTCTTGCCCTGATTGATGAGGGCGAACGTTCCAAATGCGTTCTTTATTACCCTGTTTACATACTTACATGGAATGATGTACCTGAGCTCCATGCCCTTCTGTTCTGATTCTAATTTTGATTCTGATTGTTCTACTGCACGTCCCAGGGTCCTACTGTGAAAGTCCTACCTTGATCTGACTTTCAAAAATGCAAAACCTCACACTTATCTTAATTAAACTCCACTTGCCATTCTTCACTCTCCTGCCCAGCTGATCAAGATTCTCCAGTAAATTTTGATAAACTTCACTGTCAATTATTTCACCTATTTTAACATCAACTGCAGACAAACTGACCACGCCGTGTACATTCTCATCCAAATTGTAGGTATAGATGACAACTGAAAATGGGCCCATCATCAACCTCCAAGGCACTCTGCAAGTCATGGGCCTCCAGTCCTGAGAAACAAACTTCTACCAATACTCTTTGCTTCCAACCATCAAGCCAATTGTGTATTCATTTAGCCAGGTCTCCCTAGATTCCATGTAATGTAACCTTTCAGGGAAGTCTACCATACTTTCAAAGACCTTACTGAAATCCATAGAGACCACACTTGCTGACCAGCCCTCATTGACCTTCTTGGTCACTTCATAAAGAAAAACAACCAAGTTCATAATATTTGATCTCTCAAGCACAAAGCCATACTGACTACCCCTAATCAAACTCTGTCTTTCCAGATGCATCTTATCCTTAGAATCCTCTGAGTACCTACCTACCCCAGATGTTAGGCTTACTGGTATTTAGTTCTTTGCAACACTTATTAATTAAAGGCAGAACATTCACTTAACATTATGGTTGTCCTAGTCGATGTTAGGAAAGTTAAAATATCCAGTTAAGATGAGAACAACTTATTATTCTTGCAATTTCCTGCAATCTCTCTGCATACTTATTCCTCAAATTCATGTTGACTCTTTTAGGCCCTTAGTAAATTGATAAATGGGTGAATTATTGTCACATGTATCGAGACACAGTGAAAAACTTATCTTGCATACCATCAATACAGATCATTTCATTACAACAGTGCAGTGAGGTTGTAAAGGGAAAACAATAAAGAATGTAAAACAAAGTATAACATTTCCAAAGAAGATACAGTGCAGGGAGACAATAAAGTGTAAGGCCAAAATTAGATAGATTCTGAGGTTAAGAGTCAATTTTATCATTCTAGTGCAGGGGTTCCCAATCTTTTCTACCATTAACAAAGGGGTCCATGGATCCCAGGTTGGGAACCTCTGCACTAGTGGACTGTTTAATAGTCTAATAACAGTGGGATGGAAGCAGTTCCTGAGCCTGATAGATCCCCAACACAGTTATTATCCCCTTATTTTGCACTCAACTATAAAGCCTCGCTGAATGATCCTTAAGTAATTTCATCAGAGTACTATTGTGATGCTCCCCTCAATCAAAAATATGATTCCCTCTCTTCTCTTTCCTCCACCACTATCCTGCCTAACGTACATGTATCCCAGAGCTTTAAGCTGCCAGTCCTGTCCCTTCTTTAGCTGTGCTTCCCTAATGGCTCAGATATCCCAATCCCATGTGGCTATCCACAATGTAAATTCATCCAATTTACATATCAGGCCCCTGGCATTGAAATCAACACTTACAAAAATGCCATCCCCTTCTCGCAATTCCTTCGTCTCCACCGCATCTGCTCTCAGGATGAGGCTTTTCATTTCAGGACGAAGGAGATGTCTCCCTTTTTTAAAGAAAGGGCTTCCCTTCCTCCACCACCAACTCTGCTCTCAAACGCATCTCTCCCATTTCACGCATAAACTGCTCACCACCCCACTAGGGATAGGGGTCCCCTTGTCCTCACCTACCACCCTACCAGCCTCCGGGTCTAACATATAATTCTCTGTAACTTCCGCCACCTCCAACGAGATCCCACTACCAAGCACATCTTTCCCTCCCCCACTCTATCTGCTTTCCGCAGGGATCGCTTCCTATGCGACTCCCTTGTCCATTCATCTTCCATGTCCCTTCTCACCAATCTCCCTCTTGGCGCTTATCCACTTAGTGGAACAAGTGCTACACCTGCCCTTACACTTTCTCCCTCACCACCATTCAAGGCCCCAGACAGTCCTTCCAGGTGAGGCGACACTTCACCTGTGAGTCCGCTGGTGTAATATACTGCGTCTGGTGCTCCCGGTGCAGCCTTTTATATATTGGTGAGACCCGACGGAGACTGGGAGACCATTTTGCTGAAAACCTACGCTCTGTCTGCCAGAAAAAGCAGGATCTCCCAGTGGCCACACATTTTAATTCCACGTCCCATTCCCATTCTGATATGTCTATCCATGGCCTCCTCTACTGTCAAGGTGAAGCCACATTTAGGTTGGAGGAACAACACCTTCTATTCCTTCTGGCTAGCCTCCAACCTGATGGCATGAACATTGATTTCTTTAACTTCCATTAATGCCTCCCTCCCCTTCTTACCCTATCCCTTTTCTATTTATTTATTTCCTTTATTTTTCTCTTCTCCCTCTTTTTTCTCCCTCGGTCTCTCTCACAATCACTCCTTGCCTGCTCTCCATCTCCCTCTAGTGTTCCCTCCCCTTTTCTTTCTCCCTCGGCCTCCCATCCCACGATCCTTTCCCTCTCCAGCTCTGTATCACTTTTGTCAATTCGGCTCTTAGCTTCACCCCTTCCCCTCCTGTCTTCTCCTATCATTTTGGATCTCCGCCTCTCCCTCCCACTTTCAAATCTCTTACTATCTCTTCTTTCAGTTAGGCCTGACGAAGGGTCTTGGCCTGAAACGTTATCTGTACTTCTTCCTATAGATGCTGCCTGGCCTGCTGCGTTCCACCAGCATTTTGTGTGTGTTGCTTGAATTTCCAGCATCTGCAGATTTCCTCATGTTGACAATTTAATGCTGAGGACTTTTCATGCTCCCTGCTGTGTGCCTGCCTTTCTAATATTCAGCTTGCTGTCGCTGAATTCTGTATCACCTTCCAGTCTCTCATTTATCTCCCTGCTGCTTAGGATCCCACCCCCATGCCAAACTAGTTTAAACCCTCCCAAGCAGCACTAGCTAATCTGCCCACCAGCATATTGGTCCCGCCCCAGTTCAGGTCCAACTCATTCCTCTTGTACAGGACACTTCTGCCCTAGAAGAGATCCCAGTGGTCCAAAAATCTGAAACTCTGTCCCCAGCACATTTATTTGCCACATTATTCCATTCTTACCCTCACTATCATGACAATGGAAGTAATCCAGAGATAACACTACCCTCAAGATCTTGCTTTTTAACTTCTATCCTGTATTCACCCTGCAATGCTTCATCCCTTTTTCTATCAGCCATTTGTGCCGACATGCACAATGACTTTGTATACCTCACCCTGTCCCTTAAGAATGTTCTGCAGCTCCTCAGAGACCATGACACCAGGGAGGCAACACACCATGATGGATTCCTTTTCTCAGCCACAGAATCTCCTGTCTCCTAACTATCAAGACTCCTATCACTGTTGATGCTGCTGTCAATCACATCTCCTTCCTTTCCCGAACATCTGCACTCGCCTCATCTTCCCGTCGCATTACAGTGATGGAGTTCCTTTCGTCCTTCCCTACCACCCGATCAACCTCCACATCTAACACATCATCCTCCGCAACTTCCACCATCTCCAAAGGGATCCTATCATTAAACGTATCGTTACCTCCCCCCACTGCTTTCCACAGGGATCACTCTGTCCACAATTCCCTTATCCATTCGAACCTCCTCACTAATCTCCTTCCTGCCACCTATCCCTGCAACTGATCATACACCTCCTCCCTCACCTCTATTCAGGGCCCCAAACAGTCCTTCCAGGTGAGGCAATACTTCACCTGTGAATCTACTGGGCTCCCCTATTGTTCTCGATGCAGCTTTCTCTACCTTGGTGAGACCCGTTGTAAATTGGGGGATTGCATTGTTGAGCACCTCTGCTCCATCGGCCAAAAGCAGAACTTCCCACTGGCCAAACATTTTAATTCTGATTCTCATTTCCATTCTGACATATCCATCCACGGCCCCCTCTTGTGCCAAGATAAGGCCATCCTCAGGGTGGAGGAGCAAAACCTTATATTCCATCTGGGTCGCCTCCAACCTGATGGCCTGAACATCAATTTCTCTCTCTGGTTGAAAAAATTCCTCCTCCTTGCTTCCTCTATTCCCACTCCGACCTTTCACATCTATCACTTCCCTACCTATCTCTTTCTCCTTTGGTTCACTCTCCTCTCCCCTCAGAGTCCCTCTTCTCCAGCCCCTGACCTTTCACACCCATAACATCTGTTGACTTTTTCCATTCAGATTCTTGTTTCTTGCTCAAGACAAAATTCAGTCTTTTTTAATGCCCTTGTGTTATTCTTTATTACAGGATATATCCACACCATGATGCAAGCAATCTGTCATTATTATGTCAAATAAGCTTATTATTATTTGAGCCAATCATCTTATTTCAGTCAGATAAACTGCCTTTAATTTTTAACCTTTTGCTGTTTTTCTCTTTATATTGCTTTATTCACCAATACACTCGCTGTTAAACACTTCTAATTGTCCATCGTTTGTCAAATAACTATTTTGCTTTTTACCTCAGTTGTTTGAATTTACAACCCTTCCCACATTTGCAAAACATTCTACATCTTAACAGAACAATGGCTTCCTTTGAAAATACATTGTTAGTATCTGCTTATTTAATTACAATTAAACACATTTTGTTTGGCATTTAAGGCCTAATCTAATATTCAGTTATTCAGATACCTTATGATGCTAGAACATTCTTTTGAAATGGCAAATAGAATTAATAACTGAAATAAGTTTTAAATCATTGTATCTTGCTGCAATAGGCTATTAATTCTACCAAAATAGACAAAAGTAACTTCCTCAATGCTACCCTCACCTGCATCTCTTCCATTTTGTGCATGTTTGTCCTCACCTCATTACTGCCAGGATCACTGGGATTACTGCCTGTGCTACGCGACAGTGAGAATAGGAATAGAATGAGGTGGAGGGTAAATGTGTGGCTGAGGGATTGGAGCAAGGGGAAAGGGATTCAGATTTCTGGATCATTGGGACCTCTTTTGGAGCGGGTGTGACCTGTACAAACAGGACGGGTTGCACTTGAATTCCAGGGGGACCAATATCTTGGCAGACAGAGCTGTTGGGGAGGGTTTAAACTAGTTTGGAAGCGGGGTGGGAATCAGAATGTGAGTGCAGAGATTAAGGTAGAAGGACAAGGGCATGATGCTAAGAGTTCTGAGTTGATGAGGAAGGACAGGCAGGGCACAGAAAATAATTGTAGCCACTTAAAGGGGTTGAAATGTGTCTATTTCAATGCTAGGCGTATTAGGAACAAGGAGGATGAACTTAGAGCATGGATTAGTACATGGAACTACGATGTTGTGGCTTGGTTGGAGAAAGGGCAGGATTGGATGATGCAGGTCCCAGGGTTCAGGTGCTTTAAAAGGAACAGGATGGGAGGTAGAAAGGGAGGGGCAGTGGCATTGCTGGTCAGGGATAGTATCATGGCTATTGAAAGGGAGGACGCTGCAGAGGGAGTGTCCACTGAGTCAGTCTGGGCGAAAGTCGGAAATAGGAAGGGATCAATCACTGTGCTGGGAGTAGTCTATCAGCTCCCAAATAGCCCTCGGGACACCGAGGAGCAGATAAGCAGGCAGATTTTAGAATGGTGCAGGAAATACAGGGTGATTTCAACTTCACTCATATTGACTGGCACCTCCTGAGTGCAAGGGGGATAAATGGGGCTGAATTTGTCAGGTGTGTTCAAGAAGGATTCCTGACGCAGTATGTGGACTGACTGACGAGAGGAGAGGCCATACTGGATCTAGTTCTTGGTAATGAACCTGGTCAGGTGACAGACCTCTTGGTGGGGGAGCATTTTGGTGAGAGTGACCACAACTCCCTTAGCTTCAGCATAGCTATGGAAAGGGATAAAATCAGACAAAATGATAAAGTGCTTAACTGGGGAAGGGCTAACTTTGAAGGGATGAGGCAGGAACTGGCGAGAGTAAATTGGAAACAGATGTTCAAAGGGGAAAGCACAGAAGTAATGTGGGAGAAGTTTAGGGACCACTTGAGCTGAGCTCAGGATAGGTTTGTCCCACAGAGGCAAGGAAAAACTGGTAGGAAAAGGGAACTGTGGCTGACGAAACACGTGAGGCAACTTGTCAAGGGGAAAATGGAAGCAAATGTTAGATATAAGAAACAGGAAGTAGGAGGGGCTTATGAGAAATATAGAATAGCCAGGAAGGAGCTAAAGAAAGGACTTAGGAGAGCTCGAAGGGGGCATGAGAAGGCCTTAGCATGCAGGATTAAGGAAAACCCAAAGGTGTTCTATGCATATGTGAAGAATAGGAGGATGACGAGAACAAAGGTGGGACCGCTCGACTGTGCTCTTTTCCATAGATGTTGCTTGGCCTGCTGAGTTCCTGTATTGTGTGTGTGTTACAAAGGTAATTACTCGGTGGGATGCAGAAAGCCAATAACAAGAAGAGTTATAACATGAAAACCAAAAATATTCAGAGAGAGCAGCCAACTTTCTGGACCATGTTAATCAATACCTACCAAAAGTAAATTCCCACCCATAATATCCCAGTCTAAACCCATTATTGGCATGGCTCCAATTAACTAGAGTGATGTTACCTTTTATCAGCTTCACAGTAATTAAAACATTTGGTAAAATTTGAAATGGTATAAACGTGTTGCATCATGACTCCCTTACTTTTCACTCCTGCTCACAGGAATCTCTATCATGCTTACACATAACCTGCCTGTCAAAATTTCAGTGGTTAAGATGCATTAAGCTTCTCAATACTTAATTTCAATTATTTATTTATTAATTGGGTTCTCTTCATCTAGTTTTAGGACTTGCGTAAAGATCTGATCACATTTTAAGTCATATTCATGCAGAACTAGAGAAAATTCTGCAGCGTTCACAAACTTTCTAGCACCGCTGTACATGTCAGAAGAATTCCCACTGATCATAAAGAAAAATGGCATCAGACATTTCAAGTCAGCTCCTCACCACCCAGCAACAAATGGGTTTGCCCAAAGGTTGAGCCAAACCTTCAAGAAGTCCATTAAAGCAATGGACAAGAAGGACTTTTCTCTACAGTACAAGGTGGACAAATTCCTTTTTGTGTATCGGAACTCTGTTCACGCGACAACAAATCAAACACCTGCAATGCTGTTCATGAGCAGAAATCTGAGATCGCGCATAGACCTCCTGAAACCAGACTTCTGGAGGGAAGTACAGAATAAACACTTCAGCTAACTGCAACGAGAAGCAGCAAGGAGCTTCAAGATGGACAGGAAGTCCTAGCAGGTGATTCCCAAGAAGACGAGTGGATACCTGATAGGATCGCTACAAGAACTGGATTGATGTACACAGTGGATGTTGGAGATCCGACATGGAGATGTTATGTGGACCAGATATTGGATGTTCAACCAAAGAACACACCTGAGTCAACCACATCCAATAAAACAGACACATTACAGTCACCGGACTTACCTCTCAGCGATGATGTCTCTGACAGCAACGTGACATCAAAAACTGAGAACGTTGTCTTAGACAAGACACTCACCAAAACTGCTGCCAGTCCACAGGTCCAGAGGCACAACGAGAATGTTATTGTTGACCACCTCACTAAACTTCGAATCTATGATCTCCTCAGCCTCTCAGATAACCCTGAGTACATATACCTGCACCTCCTGTTTCCTGATCTGGTCTGTCAGGAGCTGCCCTGGATGCATATTTAGCAGATGTAGTCATCGGGGGTTCCCTGACTTCCCACATCTCATGTTCCTGATCAGGGCAGCTGTAGGGTAAACCTGTTGATAGATTAGGATGCTAGTGTGTGCGAGAGAGAGAGAGAGAAAGCGCAAGGGAGATACCACATCATGGTATGGCTTACATTGCCATTGTTTCTGGCACAAACTATTGGAGAGATTTGTCAGGAAACAATTCTGCACAAATAATTGTAAGACCTGAAAGGATTTTCCTGAAATAAGAGATTGCATGTTATATAGTTTGGAAACTGAAACGTTTGCGTGCATAAAATTTTCATGTGTGTAGTCACAATTTTAGTCATGGCATTGTTATATGAATCCTTTGGCTCACCATAGATCCATGAACAACAATTGAAAAATCAACTATAAAACAGTTATCAACATTCCTAGATTTGATCTGACAGATAAAAAATATAACAAAAGGCAGCAATTTGATGGAACAGTATTCTGTAGAAGACCTTTACAATCTATACACATTAAAAATAAAGTATTGGGAAAAAGCTTTTCCAGGTTTTATATTGAACAGGCCAATATTGAACAGCGGATGTGTAAATCAGACAGAAAGCACAAGCTACTTTCGATATCATAAAGCATTACCAGGTACTTCATCGAAATTTGAGGAGGATTGGCTGAGGTTGGCTGAGATAGGTGCGGTTCAGGAGAGGAGAAATGAGTGGAAGGCCTTTGGGAGAAAATAACACTGAAAAGCAGTATTGCTGATTGGATGATGAAAAAGAAAAAAATGTCTGGAGGTGAAAATCAGAAGAGAGCTCTTAAAAATAAAGGAAATGCCCGAAGCTAATAATAAGGTAGAGAGAGGCTATATATATCTTTTGGTCGTAGATGGGTTAATGGAGGCAGTAGAGGCATGATTATGAATGGAATAGAAAATCTTTGGACAGAAGAGGATGATTGACATCAAATACCTTGCTGAAGTTGTGATCAATGGGGATACAAGAGACTGCAGATACTGTAATCTGAACTCTGCAAGAACTCAGTGGGTTGAGCAGCATCTGTGGAAGGATGCAGTCTTCCTAGTGCAGAGCTCTAAAATTTGATCATTTCTTTCCTGACACAGATGAAGCTCAACCCATAGAGTTCTTCCAGTAAATTGTTGATGCAGAAATTGTGATAAGTCTGTGGCCATGGATTGGAAGAGAGACAATTAGTATTTGGGACCATAACCCTTGGGCCTCAGGTAACAGCTTTACCAATAATCTGACGAGTGAGAACCCCAGGTCTTCCAAGTTTGGATGATATACAGGTAGCTGTGCATGGAAGGACTGAGAAAGGTAATGGAAAAATGTTTGGTGTTATCATTACACAATGTAAGAAAACCACAAGCCTGAAGATCTTTCCTCATGTCTTGTCTCATTCATTTATTAACGGACTGGAAGACAATTGGTTATTTGATCCTTCAATAAGTTTTATTTAAAAAGTAATTTAGCGACAAGTAGAATTTCCGTTTTGTGTTGACTCCCACACGATTTCTGCTTAGTTCTACACTAAAACATTCATATCATCACATAAAGACCTATTGTACACATTCTGCATTTCTTAAAGGAGCACACGCCCAATATTATATAAACCACATAAATTACAAAGAGCAGCAGAGAAATGAGTAAGAGAAGCAGAACAAGGACTGAATATGGCTAATTCCCAAGGTCATGACACAATATTACAGATATTTAAGCTATGTTCAGTTAAGTAGAACTTTATACAAGAGAGCCCCACCTCTACATTTAAAGTATGTACTTCATAGGGGAGGATCTCACAGCTGCGAACACATTTCTGGACAATGAGTGAATCAGCCATTCCCATGTCAGCTGTGAGTGAACATTTATTTTCTGTGTCCAAAGATTTTGGATAAGGTTTCTTGTGTATAGGAACAATGGATCTGAATTGAAAGGAAATGCCAGCAGTTCAGTGACTGGACATCAGAATTTCCCTACATTGATGCCAGATTGGGATTTCTGGGCATGCATGTGCGACTACTCCACTTGAATAACTTGTGCACTGTTATACTTACTTGAATCCAGCCTAGAGTTCTATTCTCATTTCAGTTAAGAAGAATAATATAATGGATTAATACATGAGATATGTTTAGATTATTTTTAATAAGTTCAATCAAATGTTTTAAATACTTCACACATTTTAGTTTATTTGCATTTGGCAATATTTTAAAAATATTTGAATGTCTTGATGAAACAATCATAGTTTGGAATATTTTTGGATGTCTTAGAATGTCTGACACAGTCCCAGTGTTTTGACAGCTTTAACTGCTGCTGTGTAACTTGCAGGTTAGCTTAGTCAATTGTCACTGCTTTTCCAGTTTTATGGGAGACCTGTTCTAATCGCCCAAATGATATAATTTATTAAACAGTCTGCCTTCATCCAGCACAACCTTAGCAGGTGATGAAATAATCTATGCTTGAACTTTATTCAGAGAACAATGTTCTCTGAACCACACAATTCAGGACAACAGTCATTAGCACAGGAAAAGATGCTCCTCATACTCAATGCTCCTGAGCTTCCATTAGCATTTCTATTTCCAATATTAGTCAGCAGGTAGCTTTGCAAAATGATAGGCAATTAAATAATAATTATTTTACATGAATTTCATCTTAGCTTTTTGGTGTAACTGTACACTCAGTAGAATTTTTGTACAGCCTGCCTAACTTCATTTAGAATCTGCTGCATGAGCAGACAGGTGGAACACGCTGTCAGAATGACTGGATTCAAAGTCAGAAACGGGAGACGAAAGGGAATTGTGCAAATTGATTTTGCCTGCTCCCATTCAGATACCACTTCAGATATCACTGTTTTGAACATATTGCAAGTTGCTATCTTCTTTGTCAGTTTTGAAGTGATATTGCACTTCTTTCATTATTATCTGTGTAACTAGTTACATACAATTACTATAGTTTACCTGGAAAATAATTACATTGAATAGGTAAGTCACCCTTATGACACCTGCTTACCTATGCCTGAACAAGGGTATTTGTTTGGATTACATCCATGTCTTGTTTGTGGATTTGGTTTGGAGACAAGGTTCTGGAAATCATGTCTTTGGGTGCTTTCCAAGCTGTAACTTGGGATGTGCTGCATCAGACTGGGAGTTTCATGCGCCATCCACTGAAACTTGAACAAAATGAGGTTATTGCAAAGTAATGTTTATTATTCTTCCTTACAGATGTGCTAAGGCCACTCCTATTTATTCCATGCAATGTTCCTGCACTCTGCCTACAGACCTGCTAACATGAGAATGCTCGAATGACCAAAAACAGGAAAGAAAGAATTATGTTAATCCCTGTATCTTTCTCTGATGTGCAAATGGTGCAATTTTGATCCATGACTCATCATAACATACATTTTATTGATGTGTCTATCTCACTGTTTCTCTTCAATTTCTTCCTGTTTGTTTTCATTTAACTTCAAAATGAAAGACAAAGCAATTGGATTTGAATTGACTATAAAATATAACTGATACCAGTATAATTTACTAGCCTTGCTTGATGAAATACTTGAATATTTACCTACCCTATGAAAAATAAAATGTATATAATTTATTTCTATCATATCTTTGATCTTATCTTCCTGTTTATGATTTGGATTTATATCATCTGTACAGTGTTTTAAATAAATTTTACGTAGAAAATCCTTAACCAATTTCAGTTTATAGTCATAAACTCAAGTTGTTTTTCCTTTACTCAAAACTGATTCTCATCAAGGTGAGGTACATGTTGCTTTTAGAACCCGGTTTTAGATAAACCTCATTCAATGTCTCTTTGTTTGGTTTAGCATTTGTTTGTGTGATTAAATTGCTGCAATACACTGTGGAATAGAAATGAAAATTGTTCAGAAGAGAAGTAGATTTTCAGACCATATAAAACAAGTGAAGAATAGTTGTATGGGTATGATATTAAAGGAAGAGTACACTGTTTATATAAGGCAGAATAATTAAAATATTCTTTTGTGTACATATTGCTTACCTGCTCTGACATTGCAGCTTTAGTTTCCATATATGCAAAAGGCTCATTTATAAATCTTGAATTAGTTCTGATACATCTTGCATAATGTGGTTGAGGTTTATGACGATTTGGTGATCTTGGACGTTGAGAGAGACACTTTGTGCTGTCCTGGATTCTGCTAAATATTCCTAAAGGGTTAGGGCTGAAACCATATGACAAAACCATTAATTAATTAGGTGCTTAGCCAAGTTGAACAGCAATAATAAACAAATAAACAGAATAATTTATGTCCATTTTAAGGCTAATGCATTTTACAACTAATTTATCTCATGGCAGATACAGTCTCCAACAGAGGAGGCTGACAATTAGCTTGTTGCTAAGCATTTCTGTGATGTCTCAAATATGCCAATTCTGAAAGCAGGAGTGAGTGCTTGAGGATAAGAAAGCTTTTACCTCAAATACACTAATGAATGATGGAGATGAGGAATAGGATGCAAGTAGCATGAATGAGAAGAGCTTGAAGAGGAAAGTAGAAAAATGAGAAAGACAATGGCTAGGACAGAGATGGGGCTCAGTCTATGTTTGGTTACTGGGCAAATGATAGAGCAGGGAGGCAACTAATTGAATGGTTTTCAGAATTAACATATTAACACATTACCAAAATACCTAGCAACAAGTGATTTGCCCACCTCCTTTATCAGAGACTTCACATAATATATGAAATCACTTAAATTATTTCCAACACAGAGGAAATTTCATAAACATAAATAAAAATGCTTATTTGTATCATGAAAAGCTTCTAATGCTGTGACAAAGGAAATAATACTCTTGAAGAATTAGTGAAAATCATAAAAAAAGGAAATGATTAGTGGTAAACTAAAAACCAACCTTGCCTTAAGGATAGTGATATGGGTTGAAAAGGATAGTATTTGCTGGAAATATGAGATCTGGAAAGAGTTGAGAATATAACCAGCTAAGCACCCTAAAAGGGAAATTTTCAATTTATGCAAGTTCACAATAGAGCAATTTCCCTGTGTATATGACAATGGGTCATGTGCAAAGCATGGCCACACAATGATGTCCAGTATCGTGCGTTACTTCCAAAGTGCAAACTGACAAATACAATCTCCCACCAAGCTCTTACAGTAATAGTCCTCAACATGAATTGCACGGATGGTATGTTGCCTCCCAGGTGCTGGGGTCAGTGATGTCTTGAATCACATCTACAGCACTTTGGAGAGGGAGGGAGAATAGCCAGATGTCTTGGTACACATTCGTACCAATGACATAAAAAGGAAAAGACTGAGGTCCTGAAGAAAGAATTTAGAGAGCTGGGCAGAAAGCTGAGAATCAGGACCACCATGGTAGTAATTTCTGGATGCTACCTGTGCCACGGGCCAGTGAGGGGAGAAACAGGATGATTTGGCAGATAAATGGGCTGAGAAGCTGGTGCAGGGGGCAGCTTCAGGATCTTGGATCATTGGGATCTCTTCTGGGGGAGCTATGACCTGTAAAAAAGTTGCACCTGAACCTGAGGGGGACCAGTATTCTCACTGGCAGGTTTGTTAGAGCTTTGGGGAGGGCTTAAACTAATTTGGCAATGGGGAGAGTGAACCAGAGTGAAGGGTCTCAGGATAGGATGGATGGCAAAAAGCAAAGATAGCAAGCAGTCAGACTGTCAGGAAGGGCAAGCAGACAATAGGACAAAATTGCAGTCAGCAGGGTGAATATCAGCAAATTAAAGAAGTAGCATCAAAAAAGGATAGCAAATACAGTACTCAGAGCGTTATATCTCAATGCACACAGTATAAGAAGTAAGATGGATGATTAATTGGAAGCTGAATATCCAAGCTTACACATTGTATCAGAGGGATTGGAAGGTGGGCAGAGGGGGTGGCATAGCTCTGTTGGTAAAGAATGGCATCAAATCATTAGAAAGATGTGACATAGGATCAGAAGATGTTAAACCATTGTGGGTTGATTTAAGCAACTGCAAGAGGAAAATAACCCTGATGGCAGTTATATATCCATGGTATTACAGGAAAGCTACTGGCATGGTTAGAGCATTGGCTGATTGGTAGGAGGCAACAAGTGGGAATAAAAGGATCCTTTTCTGGTTGGCTGCCAGTGACTAGTAGTGTTCTGCAGGGGTCGGTGTTGGGACCACTTCTTTTTATGCTGTATATCAATAATTTAAAAGATGGAATAGATGGCTTTGTTGCCAAACTTGCAGATGATACGAAGATTGGTGAAGAGGCAGGTAGTGTTGAGGAAACAGGAAGGCTGCATTAGGACTTGGACAGATTAGGAGAATGGGCAAGAAATTGGCAAATGAAATACAATGTTGGAAAATGCATCGTCATGCATTTTGGTAGAAGAAATAAATGTGCAGACTATCTTCTAAACAGGGAGAAAATCCAAAAATCTGAGATGCAGAGGGACTTGGGAGTCCTTGTCCAGAATATCCTAAAAGTTAACTTGCAGGTTGAGTCAATGGTGAGGAAGACAAATGTAATGTTAGCATTAATTTCAAAAGGTCAAGATTATAAGTGCAAATATGTGATACTGAGGCTTTATAAGGCAGTTTCAGGCCTCACCTTGAGGAGTTTGAACAGTTTTGGGCTCCTTATCTAAGAAAAGATGTGCTGGCATTGGAGAGGGTTCAGGGGACATTCACAAGGATGATTCCAGGAATGAAAGGGTTATCATATGTGGAATGTTTGATGGCTCTGGGCCTGTACTTACTGGAATTTAGAAGGATGAAAGGGGATCTCATTGAAACCTTTCGAATGTTGAAAGGCCTAGACAGAGTAGATGTGGAAAGGTTGTTTCCCATGATGGGGGAGTCTAGGACAAGAGGGCACAGTCTCAGAATAGAGGGATATCCATTTAAAACAGAGATGCAGAGAAATTTCTTTAGCCAGAGGGTGGAGAATTTGTTACTACAGGCAGCTGTGGAGGCTAGGTTGTTGATGTATTTAAGGTGAAGATTGATAGGTTCTTGACTGGGCATCAAAGGTTACGGCAAGAAGACCAGGGAGTGGTGCTGAGGAGGAGAGATAAAGGATCATCCATGATTAAATGGTGGAGCAGACTCACTGGGCCAAATATCCTAATTCTGCTCCCATGGCTTATGGTCTTCAAGTACTAACAACCCTAGTTGTGAGCAAATATAGGAACTACACTTCTTCAATAGAGGGTGGGACGTATTGGTCTCACCAGTGCAGGGGGCACCTGGCAAGGATCTAAATCATCACCATCATCCTTCCTTTGTCCCTAAAAGGGAAAAAGGCTGTCGTATCTGCAACATTAGCTATTGGGACCACTAGCTACAGTGGCGTGGGTAAAGGTGGGTCCTTAATTTATACTGAAGTGGACCATCTTGTTAAAAGCTATTTATACATTTTGCTGAAAGTGTCACGATTGGGTAAGTAAATTAAGTGACTGTGCAACTTAATACAAATAATTGTGAAGTCCACTCTCCTCTCCTGCAAGATTCCTTCTTCTCCAGCCCTTTGCTTTGTCCACCCACCACCTCCCAGTTTCTTACTTCATCACCCTTCCCCCACACACCTGGCTTGACCTATCACCTTCTAGCTTGCCCTTCTTCCCCCTCCCCCCACTGTATCATTTTGTCATCTTCCCCCTTCCTTTCTAGTCTCAATGGAGGGTCTTGGGCGTGAAATGTTGACTGTGTTTGTTCATCTCCATAGATGCTGCCTGACCTGCCGAGTTCCTTCAGCATTTTGTGTGTGTAGCTCTGGACTTCCAGCATCTGCAGAATCTCTTGTGTTTATGAATTGTGAAGTAATAGCTGTCGGATCATCATATTCTACTAGGATATAAAGAGTAAATGACTGGAACTTTGGGAGGAATTGAACAGGCAGATCTTGAAGTACAAGTCCCTATCTGCCTGGAAGTGGCAACACAGATGAAAAAAGTGTGAAGATGTCCTTTTCATATGCCTTCCTTTTATAAAGCTGGTGTGTTCAGTATAAGGAGTGGGATTGCAATGGCCTTAAACATTGGTTTAATAACTTTGACTTTCCCTCTGGCTTTCAAGAGGTCACCCTTTCTGAAGGAAGAAGACATGATCTAATTTTCATCAACTCATATGGGCAGGCAATGTTGCCACAGCTGCCAACCAGCTGGGCCAACTTCCCCACATTGCAGACAGTCTTAAAGTTCTTAGAGGGCTCTTCACCAGTTTGTTCATACTTATCTAATACCTGGGAGAACTGTGTGCACCCCCCCCCCCCCCATCTCAGCTGGAACTGTGTTGCTTGTACTGTCCCTTTGAGAATCTGCCATTGAGATTTCACCCACTGTGCTACATGCTGAGAACTGTGAGAACTCTCACCTTATCAACAGGAAACACCAAACTGATAGCAATGAAGAAAAGCAGACAGTGCTATTCTTTGAAACTTGCAAATTAATTCCTCAATTTCCCTATGACTTTTGCAGCATTAGGGTAAATGATGTCAGAATTTGTTGCCCACAAGTTTGGCCAATATTCTGTCCAATATCAACATAATTAAACTGAATCACCATCAAATTGCTATTTGAGCATTTTGGCTAAACCATTTGAGTTTGATTGAAAAAACAAAAAATACTCCAAAACAAGCAGCATGAAAATCTGATAAGTAACTATGCTTGTTTTTTTTAAAGTATTTGACAAAGGAACTCCTCTGCATCTCAGTGGGTGACTGAGTAATTAGTATATGCTTTACATTCTTCATCAGGAAAGTAGGAATCTTAAAACATGGTGATGCATTTCCACTTCAGCTAGATTCCAGCAGCTCAAATCATTGAATCATCAATATAAAAATCACAGATCAAGCAGAGGCCTACATTGCAGAGTCTGCCAGTGTAAGCACTTTCTGACTTACAACTATGAAACATTTTTTGCTTGCTGTTAACACTTTTTATTTCAATACTTCCCAGCTCTATAAAGTACCAGTGATGATCTTGGGCTATATTATTTAAATCAATCCTGACTTGGGGAGATTGCTGTTCTGGCAATTTGCACAGCTGGGGGATTGAACTCGGCCCCTGGCCATTAGATGGCAAACACATTAAGTAGGGATATGATGATCTTTGCTCTCAAAATATGTAAAAGAACTTCTCACAAATTCGTAAAGTGTCTGGTCTGATCTATAGATTTTCGTGGAATTTGGGCAGCTCAAGTATATTGTACTCTGTGCACATTGAAGCCAAAGGTTGCTACCCTGGGGGAATTGGCATTGGTGTACTCAGTAATCAGGAGGGAACCAAATTCCAGAATAATACTGTCACTTTTTCAGCACATATCATTTTACTGGAGATAAAAATGGAATTTTAATTCAACCCTCTGAAACAGTCAAAGCTATGCACCTAAAGAAAGGAAACGAGGATATCAGGATAAGAATTGAAACATCATAAAATAATATCTATATTACAGAAAATAATCATAAAAGACAGGTATTTGGACCATATGATGGAAATGACCAATGCATCAACATTAATAGAGTTTGAAAGGTAGTGGAAGACAAAAAAAAACACAGTACTGATGACGTAACTCTCTACTCCCGAATCGTGTAACAGCCATAACAAGAACAGAACAAAAGTTTTGATAACAAAATAACGCTGTGAGTCCTACTGCCTTCTGCCTTTACTTTCTTTCAGTCCATCAAACTCTCAATCACTGAACATAGCTTTCTGGCCCTACCTTAGCTGATATTGTTAACCTCTATAGTATGGTACTGTTACTGTCCCCTTTCAGACCCACTTTTCTCATCTCGCTCCTAAAAAAAGACAATCGCATTGCTCCTATTTTCTTGCACTGATCTGGCACCAGTCTGTACTAGATGACTGCTCAAAATCTAACGTCCTCTAATGCTCTTCCCTCTGGTTTCTGAAGTGTTTCTAAATATTTCTGATGGAAACATTTAAAAATATTCAATTAGATTTAAATAATTTTAATTAGTAATTTTAAAACACAAACAAATAATTAAGACACTCAAAAACTCAACATTGGCAAATGTAGTGAAATAATTCATCTCCACTCAACTGACCTTGCTTAATTTTACTGCACAGGGTCGTCAATACCGTTTAATAACCATCCAAAGCTGAAGGGCTGAATGCAAGGTGGTATCAGAATTCCACATGATCAAAAACAAGAGTGTTTGGCTGAGTTTGTAAGGATGTCAAAGAACTGCTGAGGCCCTAACTACTAATAAATTGTGGTTCCCCATGCAACTGTGACGGCTTGGTTCCATCAATTTCGGGGAAAAAAATTTTGCTTCTCATTATAAATTATTTTCCATTGCCAATCCTTTTGCAACACAGATTTTTCACTGCATCTTGGTACGTGTGAAACAATACCAATACCAATACATAAGCTATCTCCTTGGTAACTGCCCATGGCTAAACTATATTGTTTGCATCCTTTGTGTCAGATTTGACCTGGAGATAAGCATTTGATCAGATATTCACACTGACAGTAAGATTGTATTCTTCAGCAATTTTCATGCTACCTCACTCTGCCTCAGGGTTATCTGCTGCTGACACCATCATCCATGTTTTATTCTGCACAGACCTATCTCTTCCAATGCATTCCATAATGTTAAACATTAAAAATAGCTGCCTGGATACTGACATACCAAATCTTGTATACCTATCATCACACTCCATGCTTTCTCCCTTACACGGACAGCATTTCACTTCCAAGTTCTTCATCAATGTTTTCAATTCACTCCATGGGCCTCATTCCTCTCTGTATTTGTAATATCATCCACTCACACAACCCTTTAAAAGATCTACACTCCTCCAAAACTGGCACTTGGCCCATTCTTGCTTTCACAAGATCCATCATACTTTCAACTGCCAGAACCCATACCTCTCTTATTTCTTTACCTCAATTTTCTCCATTAAGAAAGTCCTTTAAAACTACTACTTTGACTAAACCATTGGCTTTCGGCCCAGATATCTCTCCCTTTACTTGGCTTTGCATTAAAATTCACTGGATAAGATTTAATGAAAAACATTCTGATGTTTTATTATAAAAACGGTTGAAAAGTAAAAGCATTTGTTATTGCAGATGGGTTCTTTACTCTGAAATGTTTGTAGATTGCTGATATAAATATGGTGCTTTTAGACACTGGTTTTCATTTGAATTACACTATCTGTTACTTGCCAACAATCAAAATGATAAAATCTACTGTATAAATGTTTGACAGTACTAATGCTGCTGTGATATTATTTCATACTCATATAATCAATAAATATGCATTACTCTAGCTAATAAACTCGAAGATAATGTGATACAATTCTACATCAGTCTCTCTTGGGACCATCTGAAATTTATGAATACTCAGCATAGTTCAGGTTATAAATGCAAATGCACAGAGTTTGAAGCACCTGCATTGATTAATTGTCTCGGCAACACCACGTGAACAATAACTGGGCACATAGGAACTAACACTTCCTTTGGCCAATGTCATTTTGGAAAGGCACCTTGCCAAATTATAAATTTCAGAGAACTGAAGTATAGCAGACCAACATATGGTTAAGATATCATCAGGCTGGTTTTCAAACTGAGAATTCTGGAACATCAAGAGAATTTCCTTAACACATCAGCCAATTCCACAGCATAATATCGGTGAAGACTGAAACTGGTGGTAACGGCTACACTGAGAAGTTGTCCCAGATCATTTAAGGATGTAATGGCTGCAACAGACCAGTGAATATTTACAACAACCACACCCAACAGATGTTGGGAAATGGCCGATAAAATACAAGATCTGGTGCTCCCTCAATCTCATGGTCTCTGCAATCTAGGGCTTAAATCACTTTTTCCTCACAAAAATAATGCATTTCCTGTTTAATGATTTCAATATTCCCTGATAGCTTTAATTACTTGGAAAAATAATTCTGTATCTTTCATCAAATGTCTTTGGCATTGCAGGAGACTTTATGTGGGAGAAATAAAATGTTCCAAATTTCCAAGTCAGACTGGCCATGGAAAGAGAAGTACTGAAAATAATGTCAATGAAATGTATAAAAGTGTAATAGAGAGAGAAGTAAACAAAAATTGGAAAAGTTAAGGAAAGAGAAATGTTAAATGGTGCAGTGACCATTTATTGATAGATATGGTTTACCACAGTTAACATCAAATTTGGTAAAAAACAAAGGGTGCCACTGGAAACGGCACACCTATCGTAGACCCCAATTTAAAAGCTTTTGCTTTTGTAACTGCTGGTTAAACAGCCAAGCAGAAATAGAGCTTTCAGTTGACTCATACCATTGCATGCATCTTTAGATGACTTCCTTGAAAACACAACATAGTTCAATGCCAGTAAACCCATCAGAGTTAGACTTTAGACACAGATTAAATTCCCTTTTTTATGGGGAGTTTACAAGAGCTAATGTTTTTTCTTTGTTGTGATCATATTTTCAGCTCCTTAGAATTGTGCATTCACACCTTTCTTCCTTTTTCCATTCCTTGTGCATACCATGTTGACGTTTCTGATACTGTCAAACTCTGAATCACATATGACTAGCAGTTCAGACACTGTCACTTTGAATTCCTAAATATAGGATTCATTTAGTGAATAGCCTGCCAGATCACCACATGAATGTTCCTTTCAGGCCTGTATGCATTTTGAAACCAGTTGATTTTCTCTGTCCCTACAGTCCATAAAGTGAGGAAATAGTAACCCATGGTGAAGATGGTAGAATCACCACTTGCATTTACCTCTGCAAATCACCATCATAATGACTAAATGTGGGAAAAAAATGCGTTTTCACCGTATCTGTGCCTCTCATTATCTCATACACCTGTATTAAGGTCACACTCAATCTCTTACACTCCAAGGATTACAGTCCCAGGCATTCATCTTCCTATAACTCAGGCCGTCTGCTATCTGAATTATAACCTTAGTCCAAGCACCCAGGTACCCTTATTAATAGAATTAAGCAAGGGTGTTTTCTTAAAAATCAGTTTCCGTATTCAAGTACATGGCCAGTAAGTTAAGTAGTAAATCAGGGTATCTTTGGAAAATAATGGTATTTTGCCCTCTCGTATATATTATAATTTGTTGAGATTACAGGTAAATACAGGGTTTTATTATCACTTATCGGTTAGTTCTCTACCCTTTATTAGTCTAGTTTGGAACAACGTTGGAGGAGTGCAGTAAACCGGTTCTTCCTCCACCTTGCTCATTGAAGAGACTGCTCAGAACATACTCACTTCAACTGGCTGGACACCGTTTGCTCTCCGCAAGCACGTCCCTGCGCAAGCTGATGCATTTTGTCGTCGGGACTCGTGGGAACAAGTGATAACAGCTGCATTAAGCTCTGCCCGAAGTTTGCTCGCAGAACACTGATAAAGTTCACCTGGCAAATTTCATGTTGCCTGTCAGTTGCTAAGCTACGCGACTGCGTCTGCAACCCGGCAACCAGGCAGGTCTATATGCACAGCGCATTGCACCACATGCAATAACTTGCGAGATCCTATTTTTCATGATCATGTGAGGGTGTATGTATCTTAAACATCCTGAAGGTTGCAAAATTCTTAATTATTCTGACTTTCGTTTCTTTATTTCTGTATTCTGCTCGGCTTTGGCATTCTTATTTTGTTTTTAATATCGAAGTACTTTATATGATTTTTTAAAATAAAGAAAGCAAACTGTCATGTGGCACAACCTGTAGATCTCGCATTTGGTTCTGTTTGTATTTTACTGCTTTGGTGGGCGATATGCAATATATTCCAGCTTCGGCTCTCATTACCCCTTCACACACCCTGTGCAGAATACCGGAATGAAACGGGTTGAGTTTCAACCATCTCTCCCACCCACACCAAGGGCTTCTAACACGAAATTATTTTGGAATTGATACAACATGGCAGGTAAGCTTGGGATTTAAAGCTGTGAGTAATATTTCCTTTCAAAGGCTGTGAAGACTGACATCCTCTCTGAAAAGGTACCTGGTAAAAATTTTGTAAACATTTGAACCTTTTGAGCTAAAAGGAGCAGCGGCAGTAAGTGCTCCATTGGCCCAATCAGCTTTCACCGACTGCTTCTGAAATTGCTGTTTGTTTCAAAGGGAGAAGGCCTTCTCTAGTCTGTTGCCCCGCACCAGTTTGAACATTCCCAGAAGAATCATGGACTTCTAGTATCTATTTTTGGTGTTCTAATACACCCTGCCTAGGATGTGTTACTTTGAGAAGTATTTTATCAGGTTGATGTGTTGACAAACTATGCTGACTAACCCTGCCACCTGTTCTATGACATTGAATTTACCATTACCTGCATCTATGCTTGACTTGGAAGCTTCCTTCTTGTAACATGAATTCATGTGAATCCCAAAGATATTCACTACTATCAAGAGTGCAGTTTTTCTATAAAATATATAACCATATAACAATTACAGCATGGAAACGGGCCATCTCGGCCCTTCTAGTCCATGCCGACACTTACACTCACCTAGTCCCACTGGCCTGCACTCAGCCCATAACCCTCCATTCCTTTCCTGTCCATATACCTATCCAATTTTACTTTAAATGACAATACCAAACCTGCCTCTACCACTTCTACTGGAAGCTCATTCCACACAGCTACCACTCTCTGAGTAAAGAAGTTCCCCCTCATGTTACCCTTAAACTTTTGCCCCCTAACTCTCAAATCATGTCCTCTTGTTTGAATCTCCCCTCCTCTCAATGGAAAAAGCCTATCCATGTCAACTCGATCTATCCCCCTCATTATTTTAAATACCTCTATCAAGTCCCCCCCTCAACCTTCTCTGCTCCAAAGAATAAAGACCTGACTTGTTCGATCTTTCCCTGTAACTTAGGTGCTGAAACCCAGGTAACATTCTAGTAATTCTTCTCTGTACTCTCTCTGTTTTGTTGACATCCTTCCTATAATTCAGTGACCAGAACTGTACACAATACTCCAAATTCGGCCTTACCAATGCCTTGCACAATTTTAACATTACATCCCAACTCCTATACTCAATGCTCTGATTTATAAAGGCCAGCATACCAAAAAATTTCTTCACCACCCTATCCACATGAGATTCCACCTTCAGGAAACTATGCACCATTATTCCTAGATCACTCTGTTCTACTGCATTCTTCAATGCCCTACCATTTACCATGCATGTCCTATTTGGATTATTCCTACCAAGATGTAGCACCTCACACTTATCAGCATTAAACTGCATCTGCCATCGTTCAGCCCACTCTTCTAACTGGCCTAAATCTCTCTGCAAGCTTTGAAAACCTACTTCATTATCCACAACGCCTCCTACCTTAGTATCATCTGCATACTTACTAATCCAATTTTCCACCCCATCATCCAGATCATTAATGTATATGACAGACAACATTGAACCCAATACAGATCCCTGAAGCACACCACTAGTCACCGGCCTCCAACCTGACAAACCAGGTTGTCCACCACTACCAACTATCTCCGACTAGCCACTGTTGAATCCATTTTACTACTTCAATATTAATACCTAACGATTGAACCTTCCCAACTAACCTTCCGTGCAGAACCTTGTCAAAGGCCTTACTGAAGTCCATATAGACAACATCCACTACTTTACCCTCGTCAACCTTCCTCATAACCTCTTCAAAAAATTCAATAAGATTTGTTAAACATGACCTTCCACGCACAAATCCATGCTGACTATTCCTAATCAGACCCTGTCTATCCAGCTAATTATATATACCATCTCTAAGAATACTTCCCATTAATTTACCCACCACTGACATCAAATTGACAGGCCTATAATTGCTAGGTTTACTCTTAGAACCCTTTTTAAACAATGGAACCACATGAGCAATACGCCAATCCCCCGGCACCATCCCCATTTCTAATGACATTTGAAATATTTCTGTCAGAGCCCCTGCTATTTCTACACCAACTTCCCTCAAGGTCCTAGGGAATATCCTGTCAGGACCTGGAGATTTATATTCCTTAAAAGCGCCAGTACTTTCTCCTCTTTAATTGTCATAGTTTCCATAACTTCCCTACTTGTTTCCCTTACCTTACACAATTCAATATCCTTCTCCTTAGTGAATACCGAAGAAAAGAAATTGTTCAAAATCTCCCCCATCTCTTTCAACTCCACACAGTTGTCCACTCTGATTCTCTAAGGGGCCAATTTTAACTCTCACTATCCTTTTGCTATTAATATAACTGTAGAAACCCTTCGGATTTATTTTCACCTTACTTGCCAAAACAACCTCATATCTTCTTTTAGCTTTTCTAATTTCTTTCTTAAGATTCTTTTTACATTCTTTATATTCCTTGAGCACCTCATTTACTCCATGCTGCCTGTATTTATCATAGATCTCCCTCTTTTTCTGAATCAAGTTTCCAATATCCCTTGAAAACTATGGCACTATCAAACTTTTTAGCTTTCCTTTCAACCTAACAGGAACATAAAGATTCTGTACCCTCAAAATTTCACCTGTAGATGACTTCCATTTCTCTATTACATCCTTCCTATAAAACAAATTGTCCCAGTCCACTCCTTCTAAGTCCTTTCGCATCTCCTCAAAGTTAGCCTTTCTTCAATCAAAAATCTCAACCCTGGGTCCAGTCCTATCCTTCTCTATAATTATATTGAAACTAATGGTATTGTGATCACTGGACCCGAAGTGCTCCCCAACACATACGTCCGTCACCTGACCTCCATGATTTTATTCCACCTGCTAGGAACAGTTTGCAAAGAGATACAAATGTTTCAGAACCCTTTCAGATCAAGAAGGTCGAATCAACCCAACATTACATGACATTTTGTGTGCTGAAGACCAAAGGACAATTCCATATTTATGCTTCATCCACAAAGCTTCCTTTGAAATACACACAAACTTCAGATCTCCCACATTGTGCTGTTACGAATCCCGTCACTGGATAACTTACCAGCAAAGATAGAGAGATCTGCTGAAGTCTGGTATCACTATTTTCAAACGTTTTTATTTATAAAAGGACACAAAAGTAGGGTTAATACATACATTCAGATAATGCACATCGTCAACACTCAATCTAAAGCGCGGGTACAGTGATAATCATCATTAAGAAGTGAGCTCTGCTGGTGTCTAGGGGTTAATAGATTGTCCGTTGGAAATATAAAAGTCACTCTGAAAGTCTGCAGGCCTCAGCCCTTTGAAAATCACTGGGTTTTGCGTGGGGCGACCAAGAGAGAGAGATTGGGGGAGAAGAGAAAGAACTTGCCGAGTCTCGATGAATCTTCCGTGAAATCGGGGGAGCGTTGGTTTCCTCTCCCCAATGTTAGTTAAAGCGGTTTTCTGTGATTCCAGCCACAGATTCCAATCCCGGAATCTAACGCACGTGGCTTCCTTCAGAATGGCTTCCCGCTGCTGCGGGACACTCTCGTGTCTTCTTGGTGCGTCTGAGGGGCTGTCCCCCTGAGACTCTCCTTTATACTTCCTCACGGGGTCGCAGGTGTCAATCAGGTTGGGATGATGCAATCTCCCTCTCAACCAGCCCACCTTGCCTGAGGGCTTTTCACGTGGTCTCCATGAGACAATAGTTGCTGGCATCTTATTCTGTATCCCGGGTGGGATGTGCAATTTTTCACGTTTCTCTCTCTCTCACTTCCTGGGTCTACTGACCTCCCCCCTCAACAGGTGCTCTTGCGATTCTCAGAAAGGAGGGGGCTGGGATCATAACACCTCCCCTCTTAAAAAAATGTTTTACCGGCGGTTAAAACGAAGTGGTCCACAGTCTTACAGGGGTTTTGGATCTAACACAATACACAAGTTTTTCTTTTCACAAAATACTACCGTTATACATTCCAGTCAGTATCTAAATAGTTAACGATTACAGTGTCCCTTTCTTTAATATCTTAACATTGCGAACCATACATCAGACTTCAATTCAATAACCACCTATTTAATTTTTTTTTCTTAAGCAACAAAACTAAGGAGGTGTGACCTTAGCTTAGGTACATTTACAAAAGTTTACGCAAATACTAATCGTTTCAGTCGTTTAACTTAACCAGCAGGTCTCCAAAGGGGCTGTCTTTATTATTCACAGGCTTTGGCGCAAACCCGTTCAACCTGCCTGGCTGTCTAACAATGGCATCCCCATTAACCGTCGCCTCTTTTTCGGCGAGACCCCCCGTGGGGAACTTGAGTAGTTTTGCGTGGTGAACTCCCGCCCGCCCCGCTCATCGGGGTTATTTTAGCAACACCATGCCCCAGACTTAGACCATTTCCACACAACTCTTTGATTTTACCCAGGTGGCTGGCCCTCTTATCAGTCCCCTTCATGCTATTGGTGTTTGATTCGAACTCTTCGCTCAAGTAGCATGTCGAAGGCAGCCTTTTCACACCCCATCCTGGCATAACAATAGAGTGGGGGGCCCCGCTATTCCCCGGCTCACTCTGTGAGCGATCTGCCAGGTTTAAGATTTCTTCCTTCGATTTGGAAACTACAGACTTTTCGTTTCCTTCGCCAACAATCCTCACCCCCCCATTCTTAAATTCTGCATTAACTTTGAACACTCCTTCGAGTACAGATGCCGGGGAACTCACACTTTCCCCGGTTACCAAGGTTAACCCTTTACCCACTGAACCGAGTCCATCTGACCCACAAGGACGGCCGCCCCGTTCCACTGGATCAGATACCTCAGACTTCTTCTGAGCTCCGTTACTAGGTTCAGCACCTCGTGCATCCCCATCTCAGACACACTCAAACAGGACATTGGCCTCTTCCAGGCTTTCAACACCCGTACCTTTTTCAAATTCTAACCTCCCCCGATCCTCCCAGTTACTCTCTGGGCAGCTCCCACCCGGGGAAGGCGCAACCCTGCGAGCTGAAACAACCTCCTCGGCCCTTTCAGCAGACCCCTTCGAGGCAAGGGTATCCTTTCCATCTAGTACTGCCCTCCTCTCATTATCGGGAACACCTTTAGAATTCTCAAGTTCTTCAAACAACTCTGCCAAACCAGACAGATCATCCATGTCCAACTCTGAACCTTTTAACAGCTTTATCTGTTTCTCATCTGTATTTCCTACCTTTAGGACCTTTCTCTTCGCTAAAGGCAGATCTATCTCCTCTCCCTTACCCCCTTTCACTTTACTACTCTTCATCTTACCACCCTCAAAACCCTCATGGCACAGGGTCGGCAAAGACGTCTCGGCCAAATCAAAACTGGCCAGATTTAAACTGCTCTCGTTCACAGCTCTCTTTCTCGACAGGCTGCGAGTGACCGCGCCGGCGAGATGGTCCTTGGGCGCTAGGGACGGGGCCACCACACTCTCCGGTCAGCAGGTCGGCAGCATGGCTGACCAAACCTTACCCCCTGCTAAGTCATTTCCCAGCAGGATGTCCACGTCATCTCTCGGGAATTCTGAGGGCACCCCTATTTCAACTGATCCATACACCAGCTCACAATCCAGAATGACCTTATACAAGGGCACCATTTCTATCCTTTTATTTATTCCTTCCACCTTTACCATGCCCGTTTCCCGACCAAATTCTAGTACCTTACGGCTAACCAGGGATAATTCAGAGCCCGTATCCCTCCAGATTCGTACGGAAACTGGTGTGTCTCCCTCCGTCACAGACACGGTTCCGTGTGACAGACAAGTCTCAGAGCCTTCTCGTACTCTGTCTACCCTCGGCTCTCTGGTCGATTTGCTGATTACCACGGCACACCTGATAAGGACTGCGGCTTTCCCTCTTCCTACCTCCTTCCTCGGAGCGAAACATCGAGATGCAATGTGCCCCTCCTTTCCACAATTAAAACAGGTCAAACCCGGAGCCCTCTGGCCGTCTTGCCTTTCCCCCTCAACCTTACCGCTAGCTCCCGGTAGGACCTCTGCCTCACTTGTCGGACTTTCTCGATCGTTCCCACGGTCTCTCTGGGGACCTTTATTCGAGGGAGTCCTTGTCTTGTGGGTTAGGGCATATTCGTCCGCCAACCTGGCAAATTCTGAAATGGACTTATCCGGCTTCTCATTCAAATACACCCGGATCTCCTCTGGAACACAACTTCTAAATTCCTCAATCAAAAACAACTCCCTGAGACATCCATAATCCTCGCCCACTCTTTCCGCGGTGCACCAACGGTCCAAGAGCACCCCCTTCTCATGGGCTAGCTCGGTATACGTTTGATTCCACCCTTTCCTTAAATTTCTAAACTTTTGTCTATAGGCCTCAGGTACCAATTCATAAGTCCGGAGAATGACCTTTTTTACCTCATCATAATTCTCCACTCCTCCCTCCTCCAGGGACAAGGCCGCATATGCTCGTTGGGCCTTCCCCTTTAACACAATTTGTAACAACGCCACCCACTGCTCTTTTGGCCACTTCTGATTTACTGCCACCTTTTCAAAAAGCAAGAAATAACTATCGACATCTGCCTCCTCGAACGGGGGCACCAATCTCAACTCCCGACTAGCGTTAAACCGCTCTGCTTGGTCTAACCCTTGATCTCTTCGCTTGTTCTTCATCTTCTCAATTTCCCAGTCATGTTGCCTCTGCCTTTCCCTCTCTCTCTCTTGCCTTTCCCCCTCTCTCGCTCTCTCTCTCTCAACCCTTTCTCTCTCTCTCTCAGCCACTTCCAGCTCTTTTAACTTAATTTCACGTTCCAACTTCAATTCCTCCACCTCTAACTGAACCGTCCCACTTGATGGTATCTCTTCAGGGATATCTCCCAATACCTCAGCTTCAAACACCTTCTTCCCAATGTAATACTGGGTTATGGCCCTTCGTACCTCCCGCTTTTTCATGGACGACCTCACTTCTGTGAGGTTCAACTCCTTCGCCAAATTTAACAAGTCTGATTTGGTGGCCGCCTCTAGCGCCCCCACCGTCGGGTTTTCCATAAATTCACCCACGTCCATCTTTGCTGGTTTCCCGTCTGGCTACCCGCGTAACCAGATTCAAGTTTTTGATTTACAAGCCCGATTCACTGGCCTCCCAATTTGGTGTCAAATCCCGGACGAGAAACCCAATTGTTACGAATCCCGTAACTGGATAACTTACCAGCAAAGATAGAGAGGTCTGTTGAAGTCTGGTGTCACTATTTTCAAATGTTTTTATGTATAAAAGGACACAAAAGTAGGGTTAATACATACATTCAGATAGTGCACATCGTCAACATTCAATCTAAAGCGCGGGTATAGTAATAATCATCATTAAGAAGTGAGCTCTGCTGGTGTCTAGGGGTTAATAGATTGTCTGTTGGAAATATAAAAGTCACTCTGAAAGTCTGCAGGCCTCAGCCCTTTGAAAATCGCTGGGTTTTGCGTGGGGCGACCGAGAGAGAGAGATTGGGGGAGAAGAGAAAGAACTTGTCGAGTCTCGATGAATCTTCCGTGCAATCAGGGGAGCGTTGGTTTCCTCTCCCCAATGTTAGTTAAAGCGGTTTTCTGTGATTCCAGCCACAGATTCCAATCCCGGAATCTAACGCATGTGGCTTCCTTCAGAATGGCTTCCCACTGCTGCGGGACACTCTCGTGTCTTCTTGGTGTGTCTGAGGGGGCTGTCCCCCTGAGACTCTCCTTTATACTTCCTCATGGGGTCGCAGGTGTCAATCAGGTTGGGATGATGCAATCTCTCTCTCAACCAGCCCACCTTGCCCGAGGGCTTTTCACGTGGTCTCCATGAGACAATAGTTGCTGGCATCTTATTCTGTATCCCTGGTGGGACGTGCAATTTTACACGTTTCTCTCTCTCTCACTTCCTGGGTCTACTGACCCCCCCCCCCCAACGGGTGCTCTTGCGATTCTCACAAAGGAGGGGGCTGGGATCATAACAGTGCCCATACCAGATACTGAAATAACCAATTTAAACCGGCATTGTCTGGTGTTCCAATTAACTGTGGTATTATCCAGTTAATCTGTTTCATGGCTCTTAGGAACCCATTGTTCAGAGCTGCATTTCAGATTTAATCCACCTTCCATATTTGAATCTGAAGACTAGTAGCTGAAGTTATTTGCTATATTGCTAACCCCCAAAAACGTTCTAAGAGTCGGGAATTCATGAATGCGAATCCCAAAGATTTTCGAGAGTGCTGTTTTGACCTCCACGGATTATATTCCACCTGCAGGGAACAGTATGTGAACAGACACAGAGGTTTCAGGGAAAGGTTTTTCTAATAGGAGAAGATACTGTTTTGCAGTGTTTTGTTTAGCCATATAATAAATTAGTTGTTCGGTTCTGGGTTGTTATTTACAATCATAAATCATTTGAATGACATTCTGAAGGGCGTATTCAATCTTTATTGTTGTTTCAGGAAGGCTGCAGAGTAAGTAAAACCCAAAGGCATGCCATTAATTGATGGCTGTATCTGAGAACTTTATAGAAGGAAGTCATGCTATCAAATTCCTATATTAGGAAATGCAGTTGGTTTGTTATTGTTGAGATACAGTGGAAAAATGTTTGTTTCCTCTAATTTATTTTACAGCTGCACGGACTAATCCTTGTTCTGAGTAGGAACTTTTTACATGGCCTGACTCTTTACTAATACATGATATAGAAGACAATTCCAGCAACAAAGGCTATGTGCATGGGAACATTTCAGTTGTTGTGCGTCTGTGCCCCTACGCAGCTCTAAAGGAACAGAGTTTGTGTGCTTTCATTCCATTAAAAATAAATTGGTAGTTCATAAAATGTTTACATCTTTAAGTTTCCAGACTCTTGTTTTGTTCTGTGTGTGTGACCTTTCTCCAAACCCCTCAGAAATATTTGGAAAGCTTTTAAACCTGGGAAAATTCCAAGTATTGGCATAGTCTGTGTCGCAAATTACTTTTCTGAAGAGCCTGGTTTCATTGAGTGGTAGACTCAATGCTGCAAGTATAGACGTCACATTACATTCATGCATCTCTTCTCACAAATTACAGAGATTCAATCTCCATGTTAGCTGCCAAGTGGGAATCATGATCTGCTATTTCCTTGTTTGAGTTTTTACATGAGTGAAAAAAAAATATGATTTTAAGATTTCAGTCGCTGATCCGATGAATGTAATGGCTCTTGTTGCTCTCATCTGGAAGGAGCCAATCTCTGGTTGCTTTAAATTTACTTTCCATTTGTTTAAAATTATTTTCCTTTTTTTTATCAAATAGGTATTCCAGTGGGATTTGGCATTAATCTAACAGTGTAGCAGTTGAATGAATGGAGGGAGGGGCAATATTGTTGTACTTCAATGCACAGAACTTCACTAAAGATTTGTTTTCAATTGTATGTTTTCACATATTGTACAAATTATTTGAAATGATCTGGGCAAACAGACCCTTTTAGATGAATTAGTATTCAGTGTTTTACTTAAAATATTTAAGGAAAAGGTGAGAAATTCAATGGAGTATCAGTTTTTGAAGGAGTCTTGTGTCTCAAGTGTAACTTCTCATTATGGATCTGTTAAACCTCCAAGAAAACCAAGGATGAGTCAGGATTCACAGGATTTCTGAGACATTTCTTACAATATTTTTTTTTGCATGAAGATAAAATGTTCTCTTAAGGTAGCTCTCCAAGGTGAAGTGCATGGGCAAAAGTGGGGACAAGTATGTCTTTGAGAGTTAACTAATGGCAAACGCAAGTCATTTTGGATTGCAAGCTCCAGAGAAAACTGAAGGGTGAGATCCATGAAAATCCATGAATTAAAGGAGAAATGGTGTATAGTTAGGAATATGATATTCATGACATGTGGATTCTTCTACACATGGCATTTATGGCTGGATACCTATGGGCCTACCTTGCTAACAGCCAAGCTCAGAGGTGAACTTATGAAGAACAGAGTAGCTGTTAGTGCTTACTGTAAGGTACACTGCTTCTGATGTTATTAACTTTGATACCATACTGCAGAAAGCTATTATAAGCCCTGGCCAATATGCGGTCAAAGAACATATGCTAGTGGAGCTCCCCATGGATTGGTTCTTGGCCTTCAGTTATTTGTTATTAATATTAATTACCTGGACAAGGGACAGAATGTTATGTGTACAGGTTTGCTGATAATACAAAGTAAAGGACATACAGTGAATGAAGACATTATGAATACTATAGGATAAAGATAGATGTAGTAAATGGATGAAAACTTAGAGTTTAGTATTGGAAGGTGCGAAGTCATGTGGGAAAAGAAACTGCAAATGAGTGATCTAGATGTTCTAGTGCATGAATCACAAAAAGTTTTTGAATGTCAGTGGATATTTGTGAATGTTGCATACCTCAGCAAATGCTCATGCTTTGACAGCCTGAAAATCTTTTCAGCCTGGGAATGCATCTTAATCAACTCTTAGAGCATTTAGGGATTTGCACTCAGTAATTATATGCTTCCCAGGGTTTGCAGAACACAAGTCTCATTAAAGAAGTTTGCACCAGGGGATCTGCTCAAAGTAAGAGTTGGGAGGTTGGCAAGTGGAAGTGGCAAATTGCTTTGGGAAATTCAAACTATTGGATTTGAGTTGCCCTTGTCGGTGTCATGCAGGCAAATGTTGCAACTAATTTTCACACTACAATCACTTACCGCATTATCTATTAAGGTAGTGTTGGTTGAGAGGTAGTTATTTTTGAAGATACAGGGCTAGAACCTTTCGCAAATTAAGGATTTTATCTTCTTCAGAGCAATACAGAACGCATACAGGCGTTCTGTGAGTTCATTCTGAACACAGTGCCCACCAATTAGTCCCAATTTTCTCTGTACAATCTATATACCCCTCCCTCTCCATGTATCTATTCAAATGCTTATGAAATATTATTTCTGTACCTGCCTCAATCACTTCCTTTGGCAGCTCATTCCATAAACCTGCCTCCCTCTGGAAAAAGTTGCATCTCGGTTTCTTTTTAAATATTTCCTGTCCTACTCTAAATTTATTCCCCTTTGTTTTGGACTTGCCTCTACTGGGGAAGATGGTTACTGTCCACCTTATCCATAGGCCTCATAATTTCTTTAAGGTTTCCCCTTATTCAGCTACATTCCAAAGAAAAAATACCTAGCCTGCTCAACCTCTCTCTCTGTAACTCACGCTCTCTTGTCCTGAAAATGAATTCAAACCTTTTCTTAATTCTTTCCAGTTTAACCCTGCCTTTCCTATAACAATACTGTACATTGTACTCCAAGTGGGAAGATTGGTGATGTTGTAGACTGGCAAAGGATACAGTAGGATATAGATCAGTTGAAGATGTGGGCAGGGAAATGGCGGTGTTGATGTGTGAAGGGATCATGGAGTCCAAGTCCATAGCTCACTGGGGGCGTCTACATGGTGAAGAGGTGTGATTGGCGGCTTGCGGCATGCTTTCCTCTATTACATGAGGAATTGAGTTTGGGAGTTGGGAAGCTGAGTTGCAGCTTTGTAAAGTTCTGGTTGGGTGACATCTGAAGGATTGCATTTCAGTCTGGTCTTGGCTTTTATCGAAAAAGGATGTCAATGCTTTGGAGAAGGTGCAGAAAAAGTTTACCAGGTTTCTTGGACATGTGCTCTAAAGAGTGTTGGACAAATTTAGTTTGTTTTCTCTAGAGCAGCGGAGGCTGAAGGGAGGTCTGATAGAGGTTTAAATTATGAGAGGTATTGATAGAGTAGATGGCCAGCGTCTTTTCCCATTGTTGAAATGTATAATACCAGACAATGTGTGTTTAACTTGAGAAGGCATAAGTTTAAAGATGTTTTGAACACATTTTTTTAATATAGAGACTGGGATGTGTTGCTGGGTTTTTGGAGATATATACGTCAGAGGCTGTTAGGCACATGAATGTGCAGGAAACAGAAGGATATTGACATGGTTTAGGCAGAATGATTAGTTTAATTGACCATTTGATTACTAATCCAATTAGTTTAGTCCAGCATTATGGCTTAAAGGACCAATTCCTCCACAATAATGTCCTATATTCTAAGTGCAGCCTCACCAGTGACTTTTAGAACTGCAGCACAATGTTCCAACTCCTTTGCTCAGTGCCTGACTGATAAAGCTCGGTGTGTGCGATGGCTTTTTCACCAACCTGTCTCCCTGTGACTCTGCTTTCAATAAACAATCCATTTCTATTCCTGGGCCTCTCTGTTGCGTTACACTCCACAATCACCTTCTTTACCATCAGAACCAACACCTCATTGTGTCATCCACAAACGTATTGACCTAGCCTTGTGTTTTCACATCCAAATCATTTATAAAAATAACAAATAATAAGGGTCCCATCCCTGACCCCTGTGACACATCACAAGTCACTGGCCTCCTTTCTGAAAAACAAACTTCAGCAACTGCCCTCTGCTTCCTCCCTATTCATGCCCTCTGATTCAAACCAATTTTGAATCAACCTATCCAGCAGTTTATAGAATCCATGGGGCCCCACCCAGACCACATAGGACCTTGTTGAAGGACTTACTAAAATCCAAATAGACAACATGCACTGCTATACCCTCATCTACCTTTTTTGTTATCTCTATCAAAAAAACTTTGAAAGGTCCATCAAACATGACTTTTCACCCATAAATCCATGATGACTCCTCCTAATCAGACTCTCTCTATCCAAATGCTAGTAGATGCTACCCCCTCAGAATTCCCTCCAGTAACTTCCCCACTACTGATGTCATGCTGAATGAAACAAATATTTCAACAAGCACCTTGACAATTTCCTCTCTAGCCTCCCCCAAAATCTGAGGAGGCTCTTGGTTATGCCCTGATATGGTTATCCGCCTGCCCCAGTCTGACTGTATGGCTAAGCACAGCTCAAACACCACTTATAAACTTTCAGAAACACCATTTATAAATTCTCAGATGAGACCACTGCTGTTGGTAAAATCTCAGATGGCAACAAGGCCACTGGCAAATGCAATACATATTGGTTGGTTGAGTGGTGTCACAACATAAATCTCAGACTCAATGTCAACAAGACCAAGGAATTAATTGTGGACTTCAGAAAGAGGAAGTCCAGAGAGGGGTCAGTGGTGAAAAGGGTGAGCAGCTTTATGTTCATGGATGTCATCATCCCAGAAGATCTGTCAGCTCAACACATTGATGCAATCATGAAGAAAACACACCAGTGGCTTTACTTTGTTAGGAATCTGAGGAGATTTGTTCACCAAAGACTCTTGCAAATTTCCATAGATGTATGGTGTGGAGCACTCTGACTGGTTGCTTTACAATTCATGGGATCACAAGAGATTGCATAGGGTTGTTGTCTCAACCAGTTCCATCATGGGCACAACCCTCTCCACCATGGAGGATATCTTCAAGGGCAGTGCCTCAAGAAGGTAGCATCCATCATTAACAATCCTCACCATCAGGGAGATGGTCTTTTCTTGTTATGAGAGTCAGGGAGGAGGTATGGGAGCCTGAAAACCTCCACTTAATGATTCAGAAACTGCTTCACCCCCTCTGTCATCAGGTTTCTGAACAGCCCATGAACACCACCTCAGTATTCCTTTTTAGCACTGTTTATTTTTTACTTTATAGTAATTTTATGTCTTTGCACTGCACCACTGCCACAAAAAAGCAGATGTCACATCATATAAAACAGTGATAATAAACCTGATTCTAATCAGTTATGCCAGCTACAGAACATCACTATAGGATTTCCTCAAGGCAGTTTCCAAAACCAACTGTCTTCCTGTCCTCAGCAGCTTCATTAATGATCTTCTTTCCAACATAAATTCATAATTTTGTAATGTTCAAATCTGTTCACATTTTCCTCTCCCAGTAAATGAAACAGTTCATACCGACAAACAACACATCTCGCATCTCATTCCACAGCGACTGAGCCATGAGCATTCTGCATGCCAGACAATGACTGTCTGCAATAAGAGAGTGTCTGGCCAATTGCCCTCCACAGTCCATGACATTACCATTGCTTAGTCCCTCACCATCAATACTCCAAGGGTCTCATTGCTGAGAAACTCAGCTTGACATGAGGCTACAAAAGTTGAAGACTAGACATCCAGCAGCTAGGGATTCACCTCCTGATTCCCAAAACCTTTTCATAATCTACGGATTACAATTCAGGGACAAGATAAAATACTCCACTTGCCTGGATGAATGCTGCTCCAACAGTTTTCAGAAAGGTCAAAACCAAGGGATGAATTCTGCTTAGGGGATTTTCAAAAAGGTCAGAAACCATGGGGAAAGCAACTTGGTTGATTGACATCCCACCAACTGCTGTAAACATTCTTTGGTTAGATCACTGCTACATTGTGTTGTAATGTGTACCATTTACAAAAAGCTTTGCATTTGCTTGCCTGGGCTACTCTGACAACACCTCACAAACCAAAGAATTTTGCCACAAAGGAGGCCAATGGATTCAGGTGAATGGAAACTCTATCATCAGCAGGTTCTTCACAAAGATGCTTACCATTCAGATTTGAAAATGTATTAATGTTTCTTTAGGGCTGGTGCATTTAAATTCTGCAACTACTTATCCCATAGTATTTTAACACCAAATACTGATATGTTTCAATAAGGTTACTCACCATACTTACACATGAGTATCTTAGCCCCACCATCCAGGCCAGTCACTCTTTTCACTACTACAATGGGCAGGAGGTACAGAAACCATAGGTCCCACATCACCATGTTCATAAATAGTTATTATACTGCATTCTGGTTCTGATTCTGAATCACCAGGTTCATGAATCAATGTGGATAATTTCATTCACCATGACTATAAACTTTTTATGACATAGCATTATAGAACACTATAGCACAGAAACAGGCCCTTCAAACCAGTTCCATCAGCCTGTCCTGCACCCATACCATAACCCTCCATACCCCGTCTATACATGTACCTACCTGAATTTCTCTTAAATGATGAAATCAAACCCGCACCCACCATTTCCGCTGGCAGCTCATTCCACACTGTCACCATCCTCTGAGGGAAAAAATTCCTCCTCAAGTTCCCCTTAAACATTTCACCTTTCACCTTGAACCCATGACCTCTTGTTTTAGTCTCGTCCAACTTCAGTGGAAAAAGCCTGCTTGCATTTCTTGCATTTACACTGTCCATACCCTTCATAATTTTGTATAACTCTGTCAAATCTACCCTCATTCTTCTATGTTTTGAGGAAACAAACTCCTAACCTGTTCAACCGTTTCCTATAATTCACATCCTCAAGTCCTGGCAATATCCTTGTAAACTTTTTCTGCACACTTTCAATCTTCAACATAACATCACAACTCCTGTACTAAACATTAATTATGAAGACCAATGTGCCAAAAGCTTTCTTTATGACCATATCTACCTGTGAAGCTACTTTCAGAGAACTGTGGATCTGTATTCCCAGATGCCTCTGTTCTACCACACCGCTCAGTGCCCTACTGCTCACCATATAAATCCTATCCTGGTTTGCCCTCCGAATGTCCAACACCTCGCATTTGTCTGTATTAAATTCCATTTGCCATTTTCAGCCCATTTCTCCAGCTGGTACAGATTCTACTGCAAGCATTGATTGCCTTCCTCAATGGCCATTAAATCTTCGTGTCATCTGCAAATTTGCTGATCCAGTTTATGTTGAATAGATGCCAAACAACCGATCTCCATGGCAACTAACTGCTACCATTTCTGGCTTCTCCTACAAAGCTAACGTCCAATCCAATTTACTACCTCGTCTTTTTCACCAACCTCACAAGCGGAACCTTGTCAAATGCTTTGCTGAAGATCATGTAGACAATATCTACTGCCTTGCCTTCATCAACTTTCCTGGTAACTTCCTTAAAAATCTCTATAAGATTGGTTAGGCATGGCCTACCACACACAAAGCTATTTCTAATCTGTCCCAGTTTATCAAAATATTTAAATATCCAGTCCATCAAAATATTTATATATCCAGTCCCTTAGAAAAACCCAGTAACTTACCCCCTACTGATGTCAGGCTCGCCGGCTTATAATTTCCTGTGTATTCTTAGAGCCTTTCTTAAGCAATGGAACAATATTAGCCATTCAGGCTTTAGCCCTGTTCTCTTTTGTTTTGATTATACGGCCACATTCATTCTTACAGTGCTGCCTCCTTTAAATTTGAAATTCAAATTTGGGCCACATAAGGAGGGCAGCCATTTAGGTTTGCAGGAGCTTTGTAATTGGACTGAAGCACATTTACACAATCCCGTGTTGCTTTTTCTTTCTTTTCCACCAGCAAAATTATCGTCTATAAGTGCTGGTTTCGTTCATAAAGTAGAAAGCTAACTGAGCAATATTTTGTGTCAACATTATGCAAGAGTTTATTCCTTGTTTGACCAGCTTTGATAACTTAAGGACTGTTTACATGATATTAACCTTCTTGCAGACTTTAACATTTTTTACCCTATTTTGTGTATAATATTTGGATATTTTACACGCAAGTCTATCTTCATATGTTCCGAATATCTTCTGAATGTGGACTTAATTATCATAAGTTTGGTGTATGAAGTTCTGATGGGATTTTTCTTGTTTTCTCTCAGTTTTATTCAGTTGTACTGTGTGTGCTGGCCAGATAAAGCACCCGGAGCTTGGACACTATATTCTGACTCCATTGCTTGGTTGAGTGGAGTTTGGTTTACTGCTGAATTGCATACTTCCTAATTCACATACAAGTACATTAGCTACCTTCCGATCGCTGGACATCTCACCGTGACTAAGGATGTTTTAAATATCTCTGTAGGACCCCTGCAATTTCTGCACTCGCCTGGTTCCTAAAATCTATTATCCTTGACTTTTATTCTGACAGAAACATACAAACTCTGTACTCTCAAAATGTCACCTTTGAAAGCCTCCCATTTACCAACTTTGCCAGAAGACAACCTGTCTCAATCCACACTTGCCAGATCCTTTCTGATACCGTCAAAATTGGACTTCAGCAAATATAGAATTTCAACCCGAGGACTAGACCTATCCTTCTCCATGATTACCTTGAAGTTAACGGCATTATGATCACTAAATGCAACATGTTCCCTTACACAAACTTCTGTCACCTATCCTGTCTCATTCCCTTACAAGAGATAAAGTATTGCACTCTCTCCAGTTGGGACCACTGTACATTGATTAAGGAAACTTTCCTGAACACATTTGACAAAATCTTATCTCATCCAACTTTTTTATAGTATGGGAGACCCAGTCGTTATGTGGAATGTTAAAATCATGGACTATCATAACCTTATGTTTCTTGCAACAGTCTGTGATCTCACTACAAATTTGCCTCTTTAAACGTAGTGGACTGTTGTATATTGTAATATAATCTCATTAGCATGGTCATCCCTTTCTTATTCCTCAGTTTTGGCCATATAGCCTCAGTAGATGAGCTCTACAGTCTGAAATGTCACAGCATTGTTGTGACATTTTCCCTGACTAGTAATGCCACTCCTCCCCCTTTAATCCCTCCTGCTCTATCATGTCGAAACCAATGGAACCCTGGAACACTGAGCTGCCGGTCCTGCCTCTCTTGTAATCAAGTCTCACTAATGCCTACAATGTCATAATTCCATGTGTTGATCCATGCTCTAAGCTCATCTGCCTTTCCTAAAATACTCCTTGTTTTGAAAGATACACAATTCAGAACATTAGTCCCACCGTGCTCAACCTTTTGATTCCTTACTCTGTATGTAGGTTTAACAATATCTTTCTCTGCAACCACTCTACTATCTGCTCTAGTACTCCCATTCCTTTCCCCTTGCAACTCTAATATAACTAACCCCACACCCTCCCCCCTTCATAGTACTAGCAAACCTTCCTGCAAGCATATTAGTCCCCCTCCATTTCAGGTGGAAGCCAGTCATTCTGTACATGTCCCACCTTCCTCAGGAGAGAGCCCAATGATCCAAATCTGAAGCCTTCCCTCCTACAGCATCTTCTTAGCCACATGTTAAACTTTATGATCTTCCTATTTTTGGCCTCACTAGCACATGGTACAGATAACAATCCTCAGATCATAACCCTGGCAGTTGTTTCCTTTAACTTAACGCATAGCTCCCAGAACTCACTTTGTAGGACCTCGTCACTCTTCCTACCCTTGCTGTTGGTATCAATGTGGACCTCAACCTCTGGTTGCTCACCCTCCCACTTAAGAATGCTATGAACTCGATCCAAAATGTCCCTGGTGCTGGTAGCTGGGAGGCAACGTACCATTCAGAAAACACACACAAAATGCTGGAGGAACTCAGCAGGCCAGGCAGCATCGATGGGAAAAAAGTACAGTCAATGTTTTGGGCTGAAACCTTTCAGCAGGACTGGAGAAAAAAAGCTGAGGAGTACATTTAAAAGGTGGGCGGAGGGGAAAGAGAAACACCAGGTGATAGGTGAAACCTGGAGCGCGAGGGATGAAGAAAAGAGCTGGGAAGTTGATTGGTGAGAGAAGGAATAGGGGATGGGAAATGGAAATGGAGAAGGTGGGGGGGGGGGTTGGTTGGGGGGGCGTTACCGGAGGTTTAAGAGATTGATGTTCATGCCATCAAGTTGGAGGCTACCAAATCAGAATACGGCGTTGTTCCTCCAAACTAAGTGTGACCTCATCACGACTGTGTAGGAGGCCATGGATGGACATATTGGAATGGGAATGGGAAGCGGATGGGAAACGTTGACTGTACTTTTTTCCATAGATTCTGCCTGGCCTGCTGAGTTTCTCCAGCATTTTGTGTGTGTTGCTCGGATTTTCAGCATCTGCAGATCTTCCCTTGTTGGTGGTACCATCCAGGTATCTCATTCTTGTCAACAGAACCTCCTGTCTGTTCCACTAACCATTGATTCCCATATCACTACAGCTCACCTCTTCTCGCCCCTTCCTAAATTATTCAATCTTTCCTGATAACCCAGGTCTTCCAGATCAGGCAAAATCCTTGTAAATTTTCAATCTTATTTACATCTTTCCTGTAGGTAGGTGACCAAAACTGCATACGGTACTCCAAATCAGGCCTCACCAACATCTTATATAACTTCAACCTAACATCCCATCTGCTGTACACAGTACTTTGATTTATGAATGCCAAAGTCTTTTTTATGACCCTTTCTACCTGTGATGTCACATTCAGTGAATTATGGACCTGTTTTACTGCACTCCTCAGTGCCCTACCATTCACTGTGTGAGACCTACCCTGGCTGGTCCTACCAGAGTGCAACATCTCACACTTGTCTGCATTGAACTCCATCTGACATTTTCCAGCCCGTTTTCCCAGCTAGTCCAGATTTTGCTGCAAGCCATGATAGTCTTCCTTGCTGTCCACTGCACCCCAGGGCCAACTGCCTTACGAAAGTCCATGTAGACAACATCCACTGCCTTGCCTTCATCAACTTTCTTGCTAACTTCTTCGAAACTCTATAAGATTGGTTAGACGTGACCTGCCAGTCACGAAGCCATGCTGACTATCCTTAATCAGTCCCTGTCTATCCAATTACTTATACGTCCAGTCCCTTAGAATGCCTTCCAATAACTTTCCCACTACTGATGTCAGGCTCACCGGCCTATAATTTCCCAATTTATATTTAGAGCCTTTTATAAAGAGTGGAACAACTTTAGCTTTCCTCCAATCCTTTGGTACCTTAGCTTTCGCTAATGATTATGTAACTATCTCTGCTAGGGGCCCAGCAACTTCTGAATTTCCCTCCTGCTGGCCCGACAACTTCTGAATTTCCCTCCTGCTGGGTCCAAGGGAATACCTTGTCAGGCCCTGGGTTTATATCTACACTAATTTGCCTCAAGACAGCAAACATCTCCTCCAAAATCTGAATGGGATCCACAAAGTGAATGCCATTTTGCCTCATGTGTCATCTCTGTGTCCGTGTCCTGAGTAAATACAGAGGGAAAAAATCATCTATGATCACCCCCATCTCATTTTCCTGCATATATTCATTACCATTCTGATCTTCCAGGGGACCAATTTTGTCCCTTGCTATCCATTTGCTCATATCTGTAGAATTGCTCAGGATGATCCTTCACCTTGTCTGCCAAAGCAAGCTCGTGAATTCTTTTAACTTCCTGATTACTTTCTTAAGTGTTCTCTTGCATTTCTTATATTCCATAAGCACATCATTTGTTCCTACCTACAATGCAGCTCCCTTTTTTTTCTTAACCAGGGCCTCAATATCTCTTGAAAACCAAGGTTCCCTACATGCGTTATCTTTATCTTTTATTCTGACAGACACATGCAAACTCTCTACTCTCAAAATTTCACTTTTGAAGGCCTCCCACTTGTCAAGTATGTCATTGCCGGAAAATAACCTGTCCCAATTCATGCTCACCAGATACTTACTGATACCATCAACATTGGCCTTTCTCCAAGTTAAAATCTAAACCCATGGACCAGACTTATATTTACTGTGAAACTAATAGCACTGAGGTCACTGGATGCAAAGTGTTCCCCTACACAAACTTCTGTCACCTGCCCTGTCTCATTCCCTGAGAGCAGATCAAGGATCACACATTCTCTCATTGTGACTTCTATGGACTAATGAAGAAAACCTCCCTGAACGCATTTGATAAACTCTATCCCATCTAGTCCTTTTACAGTCAACACGTGGAAAGTTATAATCACCAATAATAACAACCTTACGCTTCTTGCAGCAGTCCGCATTCTCTCTACAACTTCATTCCTCTAAAACCCTCGGACTGTTGGGTGATCTGTAGTATAGCCCCAACAGGTGGTCATACCTTTTTAATTCCTCAATTCCATCCATAATGCTGCACTAGATGAGTTCAGCAGTGTCCTGACTGAGCACTGCTGTGACTCTTCCCTTTAATCCCTCCTTTAATCCCACCTCTCCTCCTTTAATCCCTCCCTTTCTGTCACCTCTGAAACAAAGGCCTCTCCAATTTTTATTGGCCTTTGTCAAGTGTCTAATAATGCATAATCCTATGTTCCTTGGGAACTGTGGCACACAGAATGTCCCGACTGCCCCCACTCGCTTCTTTTGAATTTGCTCTTCCGCTATGGAATCCAACATTGCTAGGGAACCGTGGCACACAGAGTCTCTTGATAGCCCCCACTCGCTTCCTTTAATCTCACTATCCTGTAATACAATCCAACATCTCTTCGGGAACTGCAGCCTACAGAATCTATCAACTAACTTTCAAAGGCTCTTTAAAACTCATGCTTTCAGTATTATTTCTTTTCTTTGCATAGTTTGCCATCTTTTATACATTGGTTGTTTGTCAGTCTTTAAGTATAGCTTTTTCATAAAATTCTATTGATTCATTTTCCTGCAAGAACATGAATCTCAAGCAGGTATATAGTAACATTTCTGTACTTTATACTTTGAACTTTGGATGGGAACTCAAGCTGGTCCTCAACGATGTCCATGTTTTAAAACGTGAATAACTTCACCAGTAAGTTACACAATGTGATTGAGTGTGCAAGATATATATCTGCTGAAGGGAAAGAAGAAAGGAGGCAAACAAAAAAAAAGTAAAAGGTTTACATAATCTGAAAATAATCGATTTTAAATGGATATTTTAGAGTGTTTGTCTTCTCCCACTTTCTCATTAACATCAAATGAAACTCTCTTAAGGATACTAGTATTGTGGTATTCACTAATGAAAGCATTAAAATTAGAAATAATTCAATCACTCAGTACTTCCAAATAGCTAATTAACTGTGCACTTGGTTATTATTGGCATCAATAATAACACAATGTTGACATCATATATACCATTGCAACTATGTACTGTGAAACCTGATGTTATTAACTTGGTTGTGGGGTATAGTAGGTTTTGTACAAGTATAAGTAGACTCTTTGAAGTTTTATAGTTATTATTCACATACAATTATTTTCTTATTAGGAAATTTTGTTGAATAACTTCCAAAATATTAATTTCCATTGCTAAAAGGAGAGGAATTGCTGATTTCATCAACTCTGCCACCCTTCTGTTGTTACAGTGCAATCATATCTTCACCATTGATTTTTTTCATCATATATGTATATTACCTCATCATCAGATTGAATCATGAGTATATAGATTTTGTTGCTATTTTAAATTTCATCCCAAAGTTTAGCCGTGAGATGCAATGAAAATTGAAGCAGTTTGAATATTTTAACACCTTGCTTCTCTATGGATCACATTTTGTGATTATAATTTTCTTTTAGTTCAATAATTGCTGCAAGATTTTTGATTGCATCTTATGTCAAGTATTCAGATTGGCTTACACAGTGCATTACCTCACTGCTCTGCACTAAGGCTTGTCAAATACTTGGAAATGGTTTTGAGCGCAGTCCAAACAGATGGGAGGAAGGTCTCCTCCTTCAGTCAGCATGCAAAAGAAAAGAGTTATTGAAATCTCAACCCAATCCCGGGAGATCACAGAATGAAACTGGCCAAAGTGTGACAACAAGGGATGATTTCAGCAGCATTTTCTTGAGGCTGTATAAGTCCAAAAATACAATGCCATTTATGTGATGTGCAGTCTAGGGATCAGAGGAGTCCTGAGCCATTGTCATTCCTGACTTGGGAATGTTTGATATTGTTTCCAGGTGTAAAAGGAAAGACTATTAGATTGTTGGCTAACCCTGTTTATTAAACTTTGAGTCCAAAATAGAGCAAGAAAAGCAAATTGTTGCTAAAGAGCTTTGCATTCTTAGGGTATACATTTAATATAAATGCTAAAGTGAAACAGCAGTTCCAAATTTAAAAGTGAATAATTTTTCACTAACAAATCATTTAGACTTTTGAATTGTCACCCTCATTTATTTGCATCCTTTAATTCTGTGACTTAACAGCTGATTGTATTTATTTTGTTGATACAAGCAGAATAAATGAAGAGAACAGCAAGCGAAGCACACTCTAATCAGTGAACAACAATAACAATTGAAAAGAAGTAAAACTCTGGTACTTAACATAGCTAAGCCAGTGATTGAATACACTGTTGCTGAATGGCAAAGTTTGCGAGTTGTTATTGTATTTAAGTATTCTAGTGATAAAACTATGTAAATTTACGATTCACAGCACCATAAATGACAATCAGGAGGCATTAATGCCTTGGATAGAGATCGGTAAAATTACATGAAAAACTCTCTAACGTCAACTTCCTGAAATCAACATTTTCCTTTACTGATGACGACATGGATACCGAAGTATTTTACCCTTCAACCTTTCTCTTCCACTTTTCAAATGTTATGAAGGTGGTTAGGTATTTGTGAAAATTTAAAGAATGCATGATTATTTCATTGACAGAGGTGCCTTTAGCTCTTCACTCTGTCTCTGGTACTAATGAGAGGTCTGCAATGCAGACACATGTTTCATGTTGCTGAAATTGATCTCCATTCTGAAACCTCTAATACCCTTATAAGTTGTAAACAATGTATAACTGTTACATTGTCCTAACTCCTGCCATATGCAGAAGATATATATTTCTGTAGTGGATTGGAACTGAAGCTTTTATTTTTTACACACACAAGTCCGCTTTATATTTACATCACACAAAGAGAATGCATTACATATCATGAAAGCATTAAAAAATAAATTTTGCACAGAAGCAAACAGTTAGTCTTTAAAAAACCACCATAAATTATATCATTGAGTTATGGGGCATGGAAACTGGACACTATGTCCTTGCCTTCCTACGTTTGTCCCATTTGCCTCTGTGTCCATCTCTCTGGCAGCTAGTTTTGTATACACACCGCCTTCTGTGTGAAAACCTGACCCCGTTTTCCTTTATATCATTTTCCTCTCACATTAAACCGATGCACACTAGTTTTAGACTCCCCTATGCTGGAAGAAGGATTGCAACCACCCACCTTATCTAATCCCCTCATGCATGAACCTCCATAGAGACAACCTCCAGCTTCCTTGTCTCCAGAGAAAACTGTCCCAGGAGCCAACCTCTCCTCATAGCTCAAGCCCTCCAATATCCTTGTGAATCTTTTCTGCACCCCCTCAGGATTAATCACTCCCTCCTATGATGTGGTGACCAGGATTCTCCTGTACACAATACTCCACAAGTGGTCTCACCAACGTTCTCTACAACTGTGATATGAATTCACTGCCATACGTCTTCACACCTTGTCTACCTGTCTCACCACTCTCAGGGAACTATGTGCTACCTTTAGACCTCTCTGTTTAACAATACTCCCTGAGGCTCTGCATTGAGTGTGAATGGCCTGCCCTAGTTTAAGTGCATCCATTCTGATCTGCCTGTGTTAAATTCCATCAGCCATTCCTTTACCCAGTTTACCCAGATCCTGTTGCAACCTTAGCTTACCTTGTTCCCTACCCACTACACCACCAGTTTTGGTATCATCCTCAAATTTACAAATCATTGCAGATACTGCAAACGCTGGTGACGTTGTGGAAGGTGTAAAAGTTTGTCCTGAATTCCAATGAGACATAGACAGGATGAGATGTGGCAGATGGAGTTCAATCTGGAAAAGTGTGAAGTGATATACTTTGGAAAAGTTGAACTTGAAGGCGGAATGCAGGGTTAATGTCAGGGTTCTCAGCAGTGTGGAGGATCGGGGGATCTTGACATCGAAATCCATAAATCCCTCAAATTCGCTAAGCAAGTTGATATGGTGGTTAAGGAGGCAAATGGTGTGTTGGCCTTCGTTAGTTGGGGAACTGAGAGCAAGAACCTTGAAGTTCTGTTGCAGCTCCATAGAACTCTATTTAGACTACACTTGGAGTATTGTATTCCAGTGTGGTTGACTGAAGGAAATGATGTGGAAGCATTAGAGAAGGAGAATAAGAGAGTACTTGATAGAGGTGTATTACTTAATTATTTAGTGTTACAGCTAGGAGTAGGCCCTTCTGGCCTTCCAAGTCTTACTGACCCATCAACCACTGACAACCCCAATTTAACCCTAACCTAATCATGGGGCAATTTACAATCACCAATTAACCATTCCTGTACATCTTTGGACTGTGGGAGGAAACCAGAATTTCAGAGAAAACCCATGCATTTCACAACCCCTGACACCCTCATTTAACCCTAACCTAATCACGGGGCAATTTTCAATCACCAATTAAGCACCCTGTATATCTTGGGACTGTGTGGGAAGAAACCGGAGTCCCTGGGGAAAAGCCATGAATTCCACAGGGAAGACATAGAGACTCCTTACCAATTATGTTGGAATTGAACTCTGAGCCCCGATGTTCTGAGCTGTAATTGCATTGTGCTAACTGCTACGCTACCGTGGTGCCCATGGTAAGATTAAGATGAAGTTATATGACATAAGAAGGATAGATAGAATGGGCAGCTAATGCCTTTCTCCCAGGACAGCAAGCATCTATTCAAAATGAGTGGATGAAAGTTTAGGAGAGATATCAGAGGTAAATTTACTTACACAGAGTGATAAGTGCCCAGAATGCACTGCATGGATGGTGGTAGACATTAGAGACATTTAAGAAACTCCTAGGTGGGCACGTGGATGAAAGGAAATTGGAGGGTTATGGCAATGTAGGAGAGAAGGGTTTGATTGACTGTAGAGTAGGTTAAAAGATCGGCACAACATAATAGGCCGAAGGGCTTGTATTCTGCTGCACTAGTCTGTGTCCTATATATGCCACTTAGATTCTTCAAGTCATTTAATATATAAGTGTGTATTTTTCCAATTCTCAAATCAATCATTTTTTCATCTCTGCTTACAGACATGAAACATACACAGCCAGGTTACACATAGTATGTTAACCATTGGTACCTTAATGCAAATTCTCTAATGATTTTCATTTTGAGTTTCAATGCAATGGCCTAGAAATTCTTCAACACCTGGAAATGAGCAGAGCATGTCAACTGAAAGATGCTTTTCCCAGGGTCTCTAGCTGCCAAATTCTATAGCAGATAAGGGGCGTGCATTCAACTCAATAGAGTAGATCGTATAGACGTGAGAGAGGGTTGCGAAGACAGGTGGGTTTATCACTTAAAGTTGACTTACCTGAAGTTTGTTCTCAGCAGCTGAATCTATGAGCAGTGATCAAGCATTTTTTCTTTAAATTGTCAAGTGAGACTTAGATCGTATCACCACAAATGTCAGGTGCCTTTTGACCCTGGCAGGCGTGTAGCAAGAGTGCATGATGTCTGGTGTGTGTTGCCTCTAACCTTAGCATATGTGTATCATGTGAAGGGAGGTGGGTAGGCACATTCTCTCTGATTGCAACAGCTGACTGTAAAACACACATTCCCTGAAGTGTCATAGGATTATAGTATTTAGCTCATATGATGATCACATATGCTGTGCTTCAGAACTCCTTACAGAATACTTCCCCGCAAATGGTAGGCTGATTCAGAAACTTAAGGTACAAAGGATCTGAAAGAATTCAACAAACTGGATGCAAAATTGGCTTGTGTGATAAGAGGTAGAGCTAATTGTGGATAGATATTCTTCTAACTGTGTCTGTAACAAGTGGGGTACTTTAGCGAACATTGTTAAGATCCTTGGTGTTTGTAGCATGTATAAATGGCTTGAATAAAAAATACAGATGGTTTGATCAATAAGTTTGCAGATGACACAAAAATTGTTGAGTTATAGATAACAAAGATGATTGGTCAAGGATACAGCGAGACAAATCAGCTGGAAAGTCAGGCAGAGCAGTGGCAAATGGAATTTAATGCAGACAGACATTAGTTAGTGCACTTATGGAAGTTGAAATTTGGTTGGATGAATGGTATAAAGGGCAGGGATCTTGGCAGTGTTTTTGTAGAGAGACTTTCCAGTGTAAACTCATAGATCCTTGAAAGTGATGACATGGGTTGGTAAGGTAATGAAGACCTCAGATATGCTTGTCTTTGGAAACTGAAGGATTGAGTATAAGAGTTGAGACATTATGTTGCAGAGTACAAAACATTGGTAAAGCAAATATGGAATATTGTTCACTGTTCGAATGGTCACACTATAGGATGGATAAGGTATCAATGGAGAGAGTGCAGAAGAGGTTCACCACGATGATGCCTGGAATGGAACACTTCAGATACAAGGAGAGTTTAGATAGGCTGGGCTTATTCTCACTGGAATATGGGAGGCTGAGTTGCATAAAATGAAGAAGGGGCATGAGTAGGACAGGCAGTCAGTGTCTTTCCCCCAGGGCAGCGGTGTTTAGGAGTAGAGGTACAGTTGTATGGAAGAAATTGAAAGGAGTTTTGAGAGAAATGTTTTCCACACAAATTGTGGTGATTTACTGCAATGAATTACCAGAGAATGTGGTAGAGGCAGATGGAATTACAATATTCAAAAGGCATTTGGAGAGTTCCTTAGATAAGAAAAACAAAGAGAAATATGGAGCTACGCGAAAATTGCAGGGGCTCTAGTGGAGACATTTAAATCATCCTTAGTGACAGGTGAGGTACTGGAGGATAGCTAATATTGTTCCGCTGTTTAAGATAGGCTCTTAAAATTAAACTGGGAAATTATTGGTTGGTGAGCCTGACATCAGTAGTGGGGAAAGTCATTGAAATGTGTTCTAGGGGACCAGATATATGAGTATTTGGATAGACAGGGACTGATTAGGAATAGTCAGCAGGCTTCATGTCTACCCAACCTTATAGAGTTTTTTTTGAAGAAGTTACCAGGAAAGTTGATGAAGGCAAGACAGTAGAAGTTGTCTACATGGACTTTAGCAAGGCATTTGCCAAGGTCACACATGGAGGTTGGTCAGGAAGGTTTAGTCACTTGGCATTCAGAATGAGATAGTAAATTGGATTAGACATTGGCTTTGTGGGAGAAACCAGAGAGTGGTAGCAGATGGTTGCCACTCTGACTGGACGCCTGTGACTAGTGGAGTGCCACAGGGATTGGTGTTGGGTCTGTTGTTGTTTGTTGTCTATATCAATGATCTGGATGATAATGTGTTTATCTGGATCAGCAAACTTGTGGCTTACACCAAGATCTGGGGTGTAGTGGACTGCAAGGAAGACAGTCAGAGCTTGTAATGGGATCTGGACCAGCTGGGAAAAATGGGCTGAAAAATGAGCTTGATTTCAACATTTATGTTATGAGAAGTTTGGATAGGTACATGGATAGTTGGGGTATGGAGGGCTATGGTCCCAGTGCAGGTCGATGGGATAGGCAGTTTAAATGGTTTGGCGCAGACTAGGTGGGCCAAAGGACTTGTTTCAGTGCTGTAATTTTATATGACGCTATTTCTCTATTGCTGCATATTTTCAGCCAATAGGAAAATCATAGATGATAGAGACCATGGTGGATATGGACAGGGTTGAGCGAGCCTGTTACTGTGCGCTATAACTTTATAATCCTATGATCCAGTGAATTCAGGGCTTGAGCTAACAGACTGTGCTCACTGAAAATTGCTCTGTAAAGTGTTACTCACTCCGGAGAGAACACCCAGCAGGTTTTGTTTTTACAAAACGAATCACAATGTCTTCATCAAAATAACCGGTTAAGCTTGCCCAGTCAGACAACAGACACTAATTTCTGCTTTCAGCAAGGACTTGGTAAGGAAGCTTATTGAACAACTGAGGGTGATTTTGTCATCCCATGGAATGTCACACGTGCTAATCATCCATGTTATGAAAGAGTATTTACAAAGACAAATGTTGAAGTTGGCTTCCATTTTACATCCAAGTGACACAGAATCTTAGGAATTAGTAAAGCAAATTATAATGTTACACTGTACTACAAAGAGGCGTTACCTTCCAGATCAGTGCCAGTGTTTTAGAAAGCAAATGATATGAAGAATTACCCTCACATTCAACCTTGCTCTCATTAAACCCACAGACAAACAATTGTTTGCTATGGTTTTGTGCATGGAAGAGGCAATGTTTAGTACAGTGATATTAAAAAGAAAAAAACCTGCAGTGCTAACAGACAGAATGCATTTGGTAACATTTTAGAATTGCTTTTGTCCTATTGCTTAGATGTCTCATTGCAATGAATAGATCCCACTGGGTAGGGAAAATTATCAGGTTCAAATTTACAAAAAAAAATTATCAATTAATTTCTATCATTAATACATGGCCAATAGAAGCTTGAGATATGAAAGCTGTTCCAGAAATGATCAATTTTATCCATTCAACTGTAAAGAAACATCCGCCAGCTAAAGATTCATCAATGGCCAGGAATTTGAAGAGACTTACTGACATTTCGTGCTACTGTAGTACATGGTGGTAATCAGCTTGCAATGTCCTAAATACCTTTGTGGAGTTCTAAGCAGATCATATCGTGTATTTTGTGAAGAAGTTAATGAAATCGAAAGATTACATATCAAGATTTGACTGAACTGAGCTGCAGCACTCTTATTAATATATCAACCAGAGTCCCAAAGATTTATAATTAGGATGGAGACTCATAAGGCAATTGGCTCCAGCAATAATTACTTATTTTCCAGTGTTGCTGGCAAGGCCAGCATTTAATGTCCGTGCCTAATTCTTTAGATATCTTATGTATTCCATTTCTTCTGCTTCCACTTTTAAAATACTTGTATTGTATCGCTACCCTATGTATCAGACAATGTTTTTCAGCATGTACCTTTGCTCCTATCTTCTCTCAGCCTTTGTACTTCAATTAATGCCCTATTTAATGCTTGCATTTTTGTTTTACTATGTACTTAGAAATGAATTGCTATGTAACACTGGGACAATATGATGTACTGATAGCCCTGTAAAGTTGAGAGCTAAAAAACCAAACAATAAATTAAAAATGAAATTATTGACCATATCTATTTAAGTGGAAATTGGCTCAGATTTCATACTGAGTGAAATACAAGTTAGAAAATGAAGGGAGTAAAATTGCATTAATAATTTCTTAGCTGGGGTCAGCTTTACTTTATCATATATCTGATCCAATGCTATCGAGTGGTACCGGAGTATTTAACAAAGAACCATAGTTGGGGTGAGTCAAGATAAACTAACTGCTGCACAGAAAAAGCCTGAATCCTGGGAAAACAATTAAGTAAGTTGTTTTGGACTCACAACTATATCTGAATTTTGGGAGCTGTATTTCACAGCAGTCCTCTCTTCCACCACATGCATGTTGTGTTCTCATGGCACTGTTTATGAAGATTGTACATCAATCATTTAAAATATAGAAATATAATTTAAAACCTCCACTTGGCTTTTTCACAATTAGTCAAGGTCTGGAAACTTCTGAGCTTGCTTTTTTCAGGTCCATTGTAACTTGTATAATCTTACAAGCACAAAAGTTTCCTTTGGCTGTTTCAAAAATAAAGTTTAAAATACCAATTATGCAACTCAATATATGAGGGTGAATGTATATTTATCATGAAGATGGATTTTGTTGGAAGAAATTGATGTGTGGAGTCCATTTAAGATATCTGAATGACTATAATTACTGCCGTAGTTGCAGTTAGAATGTGTGTCAAAATACAGAACACACAGTGACCATTTAATGAATGGTAATGTCTAAATACTTTGAACAATAGAAGAACAGAAAATAGGGAACTACTTTGACCTATTTCTATTACTCTGTGTTTTCATATTTAGACTTTGCTGAACTGGTAATGTAATTTAGTGATTGGCAGAGATAAAGGGCCACTTTTCTGCACAAACTGTTCTGCCATAAAAATGCTCTCATTTGTTATATTTTAGCTACTCTTAAGCACTGCAGCTGTGAACTTTCTTTTTTAAATTGCGTTAGAAATATTTGCTTCACCCGTGTTTTAGGAATACATTTCATCATCACTATTTTATAATTTGCTATTCTGGTAATTTTGATTGGTTAGATTTCTGCTTATTGTCTTTGCACGTTGTTTGAATTCCAAGATATCACTTGTATAAACCTGAAACTTGTGCTAATAGTAGTCAAAACATAATTTGAATTATGCTTTGTGTGAGAAATTAAATGTGATGGACAGGGGATATTTGTTCAATTACCGGTACATCTTTTGTAACGTTTTTGATATAACTTATTTCCAAATGAAGAAATGACAAGAAATTTGTTTGTGTTTTTTTGAAAGCCAGCAAAGCATATTTGAATTAATTTGATGTATTTTCTGAGGCATGGTCATTAGACATTCAAACTGACAATAGCATTGCAAACATTCAGTTTCCTCTGATTAAATGTTCTAGATGTCTTGTTGGTGGTCCCTGGTCTAGATCAGCCCCTCTGGGCGGTGTGGCAGTGATCAGAAGATCAGGGTTCTTTTCCCACTGCTGTCTGTAAGGAGTTTATACATTCTCCCTGTGACTGCGTGGGTTTCCTCTGGGTTCTCTGCTTTCCTCCCACATTCCAAAGATGTACAGATCAGGGTTAGTAAGTTGAGAGCAAGCTGCGTTGGAGCTGGAAGCATGGTGACTCTTGAGGTTTGCCCTCAGCACATGCTCAGACTGTGTTTGTTGTTGATGCAAGCAACGTATTTCATTGTATGCTTTAACGTTTCGAAAAGATGTGACAAATAAAGCTAATCTTTATCTTCCTGATCTTCACCGAGGAAAAATTTCCTTCCCACATATAGTCAGCTTGGTCCAGTCGTAAGGAAGGGGACCCAAACAACACACTGAGGCACTGTAAGATAGCAGCAGGGCACACTTGTTCTTGTACTCAAACCACTTGGAATAAAGGCCAATATACCTTAGACTTCTTGGCTGCTTCTTACACCAGAATGTTTACTTTTATTGAATAGTGTACATTCAGTTCCATTGATATAAATATTACTTTGCATTTCTGACTTTTCTGCCAAAGTAGCTAACTTCATATTTACTGTATTAATGTTGAACTGCACCTGCCATGTATTTGCTCATTCACTTCCCCAGAAGACTGGATTGGTTCAGGAATGTTGCTTACTATCATCTTCTCAAGCCCAATTAAAGAAAAGCAAAAAATGTTGGTGATGCACCATCAATAACTCTCCGAGACGTGAGGCGAGATATTGGCTTTTATTGACTGGAAGAAAGAACAAGCACTGGTTGACCACCACACTACATCCTGGAGACTGAGAGGCAGGGCTCAGGCCCCAATCGCCTTTATACCGGGGTCTGTGGGAGGAGCCACAGGAGCAGTCAGCGGGGGGGGTGCGTCCAGACAGGTATATGTAGTTCACCACAGTTGGTCTTACCAGCAATGCACAAATCCTGGAAAATGAAAGGTAGGTAAATTAGGCCACTATCCTTGTCACTGCAACATAAAATTTATTGGGACTTTATTGCTTTCTCTCTGTTATTGTTTGAATATGCTGTTTTATTTAAGACTCTGATGTATCCGATATTGTAATTTTATTTTTCTCTCTCAGCCTGCTGGTATTTCTTAGAATTAGCCCTTCTTATGAAGGCAATGCTATCCCTTTAAAATGAGATTTGTTAATGAATCCTTGCTTAGGTTAAGGTCTCTGTTTGTATGCAGTACTTGGCCCCTCATGTTTACAAAAATTCAGGCAATATCTGCAAAGCATAAATACACAGTAACATAAAGTGAAGTAAAATTAATGACTAACCTTGCAAATTTAGCGAGTACAGTGCTGATTCCTCAACACTCTGCCACCACTCCCCTGCCAAGCCTCCCCTGAATTTCTAAATGCCGTACTCATCCAAACTGTGCTTGGCATAGAATCAAAAGTGCACTTTAAACTGCCCATGCTCTTCTATCGTTATGCTGATTGTAACCTGACCAGACAAATTGTGTTACTTCAAATGCCTTGTGACATCATTGTATTGATTGAAGAAATAAATGATAACAGGTTAAGCAGCGGGCCTATTCCGCTGTTACATGTTGTATTCAGTGTATGCGTATAATTATCACTCTGGGTTCTAAAAATACTGTAGTTTAGTTCTTCCAGATAAAAAAATCTGCAATCAAACCATAACCCTTTAAGGTATATTTGTGTTGTTGCTAAGAGGAATTCAGTGGGCGGTTTTGCAGCTGCTGATCACTAATTGCATTCTTCAATTTTTGTTAGGATCCATTTGTGCAACGCCAGTAATGTCTAAAGTAAAGAAATCGGAGGAGCAAACTCACAGACAGTATTTTTGTAGTACTGGACATTCGGACAAGCTTTTTCCTGGCTAGTGTGTTCTGAATCAGTGATCACAGACTCAGAACAAGAAGTCTGCAGCTCAGGGCTGTAATGAAATCAAATTTGGGGTTCCTGAAGCAGTCATCATCGTTTCTTGCTTTTTCACCTCAACATCAAGATTGAGATTCCCAAATATCCTGGCCCAGGTTCAACTGCAATGTGTATATATATAAACAGTGGAGAGGGCAAAATGCCAACCAAGCTGCACCGTTCCTTTATCAACAGAAGCTGCAAACAATTTTCCAGTTTGGCTGTGTCCTTTTCAGCTTCACTCCATTTTCAGTTAGGTGATTTCTATTACCTCACTTTCATGTTGGGAGAAGTAAAGGCTATAGCATTGGAGAGGCTAGAGTATGTTAGGAGAAGTAAGGGTTATGAGAATGTTGCCTGGATTGGAGCACTTTGTTATGAGGGGATACTAGAGAATTCACATCTGTCTTCCATAGAGTGGAGCTTGTTAATCGGGGACATGATTGAGCTTTATAAAGTTCTGAGGGGTATAGATAGCACAGATTGCAGAAATCTTACCCCCTTACCAGAGATGAATAAATGTAAAAGACATACATTTAGGGTAAGTGTAAGAGATTTAGAGGGGATCTGAGTGACAAGTAACTGGAATATAATGTCTGAGAGAGTGCAGAGGGTAGAATGACACACAGCACTCTCTCAGACACTGGGATATAGACAAATTGTGGAATTACCCAGACCAGGATGGGATTAATACAAATGAGTGCCCCTAGTTGGTGTGGACATGATGATTCAAATGCCTGCTCCCAATCAGTATAATTCTATGATCATGAATATAGATATCTGAATGTTAATAAAAATCTCATGAGTTGTACCCCAGTTTGTCACATCAGCTGCATCTTTGGAAGAACAAGAAAGGTAGTTTAATATAAAGGATAAATTCTCTGAAGAGGTTGCAGAACAGAAATGTGAACTGGTAATCTTGGGCAGCAGGACAGATTGAGAAAACCATTTAAAAATACTTGTGAATCAAGGTTTCATAAACAAACACAGTATACAAAAGCCAAGAGGTGATACTGAGCTTTTATAAAATATTGGTTCATGTAATGCAAGCAATTTTTCTGGAAGGATAAGAAGATAGACTATATCACATCCATACCAGGACCAGCAGACTCAAAAATAGCTAGTAAACACAAAGTACACTGAAGATGCTGTAGTCAAATCAACACGTACAACACACTGGAGAAACTCAGCAGGTTGGGCAATGTCCATGGAAACGAGCAGTCAAAGTTTTGGGCTGAGACCCTTCATCAGGACTGAAGAGGGAGGGGGCAGGGGCCTTATAAAGAAGGTACCAGGTGAAAAATCAATCAGAGGAAAGATCAAGGGGTGGGGGAGGGGATAGGCAGGAAAGGTGAAGAAGGAATGTAAGGGGAAAGCACTATGGGTAGTAGAAGAAGGCAGAATCATGAGAGAGGTGATAGGCAGCTGGAAGAGGAGGCAGAGTGAAAGTGGGATGGGGGAAGGGAGGGGGAGGGAATTACCGGAAGTTGGAAAATTCAATGTTCATGCCCAGGGGCTGGAGGCTACCCAGATGGTATACGAGGTGTTGCTCCTCCAACCTGAGTTTGGCCTCATCATGGCAGTAGAGGAGGCCATGTATGGACATATCCGAATGGGAATGTGAAGCAGAGTTGAAGTGGGTGGCAACCGGGAGATTCTGTCTGTTGTGGTGGATGGAACGGAGGTGCTCGATGAAGCGGTCTCCCAATCTGCGTCGGGTCTTGCTGATTTAGAGGATGCTGCACCGGGAGCACCGAATACAATAGATTACCCCAAAAGACTCACAAGTGAAGTGTTGCCTCACCTGGAAGGACTCCTCTACATCGGCGAGACCCGACGCAGATTGGGGGACCACTTTGTTGAGTACCTACGCTCCATCCGCCACAACAAACAAGATCTCCCCGTTGCTACCCACTTCAACTCTGCTTCACATTCCCATTCGGATATGTCCATACATGGCCTCCTCTACTGCCACGATGAGGCCAAACTCAGGTTGGAGGAGCAACACCTTGAATACCATCTGGGTAGTCTCCAGCCCCTTGGTATGAACATCGAATTCTCCAACTTCCGGTAATTCCCTCCCTCTCCCTTCCCCCATTCCACTTTCACTTTGCCTCCTCTTCCAGTTGCCTATCACCTCTCTCACGATTCTGCCTTCTTCTACTACCCATAGTGCTTTCCCCTTACATTCCTTCTTCAGCTTTCCTGCCTATCCCCTCCCCCACCCCTTGATCTTTCCTCTGATTGGTTTTTCACCTGGTATCTTCCCCCATCCCCCCACCTTCTTTATAGGGCATCTGCCCCCTCTTTCTTCAGTCCTGACGAAGGGTCGCGGCCGGAAACGTTGACTGCTCATTTCAACGGATGCTGCCCAACCTGCTGTGTTCCTCCAGTGTGCTGTACGTGTCAAAAACAGCTACTTTCCCCAAGCAGTAAGGCTGATCAACACCTCCACCCACTAACCCACCCCTCTACACCCCCCCAAACATCACTATTGTATTACTTGCTGTCAGTCACCTTATGTACAGACACTCCTGTGCTCAGCATCACTTTATGGACATAGAACCAATTTATGTATAAAAGCTATCTCATGCACTAATATTTATTGTGGTTTTTAAAAATTATCATTGTATCCTTTATCTTATTGTGTTTTTTTTATGCTGCATCGGAGCCAGAATCTCCTTTACACTTGAGTAGTGAAAAATTACATTAAGTAATCTTGAATGAAGACCCAAGAGGACGTTTGAAAGGATCCACTGGAATGGCACTTCAGTTGCATTTCCAGATGGGAGAAACAGTGTTTATTTGTTAGGATAGAGGTAATTTAACTGATGTGTGCAAATCACAAGTGGTATAGACAAAGCTAAGGAAACTTTTTAGTTTATTGGAATGGCAAAGAATCCGTGGCGAGAGCACAAAGTTAAAGGGTGAACAAACAAGCCTAGAATGACATGAGTAAAATTCTGAACGATGGTGGAAGCAAGTTTAAGCGTGACTACAAAAAGTGTAATGAATGGATATGTGAATAAAAGAAAAGTGATAGGGCTATGGAGAAAGAGCAACGGGAATGAGAATGAGAACAACAGGATTATTTTTGCAAAGGCTTGATGGGCTGAATTGGTGCTGTGATTGCATTATATTTTGGATATTTGCCCACAAGGTCTGGATAAGCTTCTCCATAGCCTTTTAACTATTGGAGAGAAAACTTAATCACATTAGTCTGAATGAATTCACATGTAGGTTCCACTAGAATCTCATTATATAAAGGTGGAGATTCAGCAAAACTGAAAGAAAGGATTATCTTTTAACTGTTCCTCTATTTCTTTTTTAACTTTAGTACCCCCATCCTCTCTTGACAATTGATCTCTATGGTAATTGAAAGAGTTGGCAAAGTTATTGAACCCTTCAACATAGTTTAACTGAAGTTTCTTTTTGGCTTTTGTCCAATTAAACCTGCTCAATTTAATTGCAACATCTAGTTTTGCAATAATAACTGAAGACAGGTGAGTTTGTTTATCCTGATTGTTGGAGCAGACTTCCACTCAAACCAGACAGGCTTACTATCCAGATGACATCGGAAAATTCATGGGTGGTCACTGGAAACGGGTTGACAGTAATGTTACCCTCACAGAGTAACTCCGTCAGAAGACTCTCTGGGTGGAGAATATTCATTTTGTCAGTTGGAGAGAGAGAGAATAACAGTGGGAGGACTGTTGGATAACAGAGAGAAATGGTTCAAGGGTTTTCTTCCAGAAAAAGTTTGGAGAAGCACTTGGCCTCATTCTGGCCCATAAGATAAAGAAGAATGAAAAACTGTCAAAAGCACGGCAAGCCTGGCTGCTATTCCTACGGCAAATGCAAACCTCAAACCTTGGGCTATGACCATTGTTGGTGCTCTGGTGTCATCATCAGGACATGTGATCTTTCTTTTAGCAACTTAAAAATGAATTTGATCATGTTGCAGCAGGGAATGTACCCACCAATTGGTCCTGTCAATGTGAGGAATTTAAAATAGCGGCAATTGTCCTCATCAGACTAGTGTTTATTAAGACCTGATCACTCGCGAGGAAATGTTTGTACTTTCCCATTGCATGGTGAAATCTGCACTAGATATAATGACCCGGATATTGTCAAAAACTGCCTGCTTTTCTTTCAGACACTGTTCCCTCAAGCTGCGCGTGCATGGCTGTGCAGTAACTGCCCGCCCACGCACGTAGCCTTTGTTATCGCACAGCTGGAATTTTCTTTTATAGAACGTTAATATAGCTTTGAAATCTAGTTAATATAATAATGTGTTAATGGATGTAAACCATAACTTTTCTAAATAATAAACGCACTACAACCTTTATTTTGAAACATTTTAGAACTTCATTGTATTTACATTGTCAGTGTTTCAAGTTACAACTCATAGAATCAGAATCGGGTTTATTATCACCGGCACGGGTCATGAAATTTGTTAACTTAGCAGCAGCAGTTCAATGAAATCCATGATAACATACAAAGAGAAAATAAACAGGTGAATCCATTACAATAAGTATATCTATGTATATTAAATAGTTAGATTAAAAATAGTGCAAAACAGAAATAATTTATATTTTTTTAAAAAATGAGGTAGTGTCCATAGGTTCAATGTCCATTTAGGGATCGTATGGCAGAGGGGAAGAAGCTGTTCCTGAATCGCTGAAAGTGTGTCTTCAGTTTTCTGAACCTCCTTCCTGATGGTAACAATGAGAAGAGGGCATGTTCTGGGCGAAGGGAGGCCTTAATAATGGACACCACCTTTCTGAGGCACCACTCCTTGAAGATATCTTGGATACTGACTAATTTTACAACTTTCTCTAACTTTTGGTCCTGTGCAGTAGTATTTCCCCCACTCCCATACCAGACAGTGATGCAGCCTGTCAGAGTGCTCTCCACGGTACATCTATAGAAGTTTCTGTTTTGGGTGAAAATCAAATATCTTCAAAATCCTAATGAAATATAGCTACAGTCTTGCATTCTTTACAACTGAGGTTAGATCCTCAGAGACCTTGACACCCAGGAACTTGAAATTGCTTACTCTCTCCACTTCTGATCCCTCTATGAGGATTGATCCTCATTGGTCTTACCCTTCCTGAAGTCCACAATCAGCTCTTTCATTTTACTGACGTTGAGTGCAAGATTTTACTGCAACACCAAATAGTTGGTATGTCTCACTCCTGTATGCCCTCTCATCTCCATCCGAGATTCTACCGAAAATGATTGTATCATCAGCAAGTTTATTGATGGTATTGAGCTATACCTAGCCACACAGTAGAACAGTGGGCTAAGCACACACCCCTAGGGTACATCAGTGTCAATCATCAGTGAGGTGGAGATATTATCACTAATCCGCACAGATTGTGATCTTCTGGTTGGGAGGTCAAGGATCCAATTACAGAGGGAGGTACAGAGACCCAGGTTCTGCAACTTCTCAATCAGGATTGTGTGAATGATGGTGTTAAACGCCAAGCTATAGTCAACAAGTATCATCCTGACATGGGTGTTTGTACTATCAAGGTGATCTAAGGCCATGTGAAGAGCCATTGAGATTATGTCTGCCATAGACCGCTTGTGGTGCTAGCAAGGACCTGGACCCGCTGCAATTTGCCTGAGGCAGAAGTTGATTCTAGCCCATGATCAACCACTCAAAGCGTTTCATCACCATAGATGTGAGTGCCACTGAATGATAGTCATTAAGGCAGCTTACACTACTCTTCTTAGGCACTGGTGTAATTGTTGCCTTTTTGAAGCAGGTGGGAGCTTCTAACTGTAGCAGTGAGAGGTTGAAAGTGTACTTACCAGATACTCCATCGGGGCCTGCTGCCTTGCGAGGGTTCACCCTCCTGAAAGACAGCCTGACATCGGGCTCCAAGACAGAGATCGCAGGGTCATTGGGTACAGTAGGGATCTTCACAGCTGTAGTTATATTCTCCCTTTCAAAGCAGGCATAGAAGGTGTTGAGTTCATCTGATGGTGATGCACTGCTGCCATTCATGCTGTTGGGTTTCACTTTGTAGGAAGTAATGTCCTGCACAACCTGTCAGAGTTGACATGCATCCGATGTCACCTCCAACCCCTCTCAGAATTGTTCCTTCTCTCTTGAAATAGCCCTCTGCAAGTCTTACCTGGTTTTCCTGTACAGACCTGGGTCACCAGACTTAAATACCACAGATTTAGCCCTCAGCTGACAGCAAACCTCCTGGTTCATCCACGACTTTTGGTTTGAGAATGTACAGCAAGTTTTCATAGGCACACCTTCATCCACAGAGGTTTTAATAAAGTCAGGAACAACTGTGGCATACTTATCCAAATTCGAAGATGAATCTCTAAATATAGTCCAGTCCACCAATTCAAAGCAGTCCTGTAAGCACTCCCGTGCTTCCATTGTCCAGACCTTCTTGGTCCTCACTGCTGCTGCTGCAGTCTTCGGTCTCTGTGTATACTCAGGGAGTAGATTTACAGCCAAGTGATCAGACTTTCTGATGTCTGGGCATGGAATAGCATGGTAGCCATTCTTGATGGTTGTGTAACAGTAGTCAAGTGTGTTATTTCCTCTGATACTACAAGTGATTACTTGATGGTCATTATTCTAGTGACTTTTTTGAGCTGTTACAAATTGTAACAATAAACACAGAATGGAAGTTGGTAGCTCATTGTTAGTGAACCACCAGCCAGCTGAACTGTGATGCCACCTAGTCAAAGCATGTTACTTTTCCCATTTTGCCTCACAGTCATTTGGACTGCCTGATATTGTTTACTTGTGTAATGAGCTGTGCTTTGATATGTGTATTACAAAAAAAACATTTAAAGTGTTGCCAACACACACAAAATGGTGGACGAACTCAGCAGTCCGGACAACAACTTTGGAAAAGAGTAAACAGTCAATGTTTCAGACCAAGTCCTGACGAAGGGTCTTGGCCCAAAACGTCGACTGTACTCTTTTCCATAGATACTGCCTGGCCTGCTGAGCTCCTCTGGCATTTTAGAACATATAACATAGAAAACCTACAGCACAATACAGGCCTTTCAGCCCAAAATGCTGTGCAAAACATGTACTTATTTCAGAAATTACGTATGGTTACCCATAGACCTCTATTTTTCTAACCTCCATGTACCTCTCCAGGAGTCCCTATTGTATCCATCTCCTCCACAGTCGCCAGCAGCCCACTCCATGCACTCACCACTCTGTGTGAAAAACATACCTCTGACATCCCCTCTGTACCTACTTCCAAGCACCTTAAAATGGTGCCCTCTCGTGTTAGCCATTTCAGCACTGGGAAAAAGCCTCTGACTATCTAGACGATCAATGACTCTCATCATCACCTTATACAAGTCTATGAGGTCTCCTCTGATCCTCTCACTCCAAGGAGAAAAGGCCAATTTCACTCAACCTATTCTCATAAGGCATGCTCCCCAATCCAGGCAACATCCTTGGAAATCTCCTCTGCACCCTTTCTATAGTTTCCACATCCTTCCTGTAGTGAGGTGACCAGAACTGAGCACAGTACTCCAAGTGGTGTCTGAACAGAGTCCTATACAGCTGTAACGTTACCTCTTGGCTCTTGAACTCAATCCCTTGGTTGATGAAGGCCAATGCATCGTATGCCTTCTTAACCACACTGTCAACCTATGCAGCAGCTTTGAGTATCCTATGGACACAGACCCAACATGGCCAAGGGTCATACCATTAACACTATATTCTGCCATCATATTTGACCTACCAAAAATAACCACCCTGCACTTATCTGGAGTTGAACTCCATCTGCCACTTCTCAGCCCAGTTTTGCATCCTATCGATGTCCCACTGTAGCCTCTGAAAGCCCTCCACACTATCCACAACACACCCAAACTTTGTGTCATCAGCATTTACTAACCCATCCCTCCACTTCCTCATCCAGGTCATTTAAAAAATCATGAAGGGTAGGGGTCCCAGAACAGATCCCTGAGGCACACCACTGGTCACCAATCTGTATGCAGAATATGACCTGTCTACAACACCCTTTGCCTTCTGAGGGCAAGCCAATTCTAAATCCACAAAGCAATGTCCCCTTGGATCCCATGCCTCCTTACTTTCTCAGTAAGCCTTGCATGGGGTACCTTATCAAATGCCTTGCTGAAGTTCATATATACAACATCTTCTGCTCTACCTTCATCAAAGTGTTTAGTCACATCCTCAAAATATTCAATATCAGGCTCGTAAGGCACAACCTGACTTTGACAAGCTATCACGAGGAAATCTGCAGATGTTAGAAATTCAAACAACAACACACGCAAAATGCTGGTGGAACACAGCGGGCCAGGCATCATCTATAGGGAGAAGCGCTATCGATGTTTCGGGCCGAGACCCTTCGTCAGGACTAACCGAAAGGAAAGATAGTAAGAGATTTGAAAGTAGTGGGGGGAGGGGGAAATGCGAAATGATATGAGACTGGAGGGGGTGGGATGAAGCTAAGAGCTGGAAAGGTGATTGGTGAAAGTGATACAGAGCTGGAGAAGGGAAAGGATCATGGGATGGGAGGCCTCAGGAGAAAGAAAGGGGGGGGGAGCACCAGAGGGTGATGGAGAACAGGTAAACAACTAAATATGTCAGGGATGGGGTAAGAAAGGGAGAAGGGGCATTAACAGAAGTTAGAGAAGTCAATGTTCATGCCATCAGGTTGGAGGCTACCCAGCTGGTATATAAGGTGTTGTTCCTCCAACCTGAGTTTGGATTCATTTTGACAATAGAGAAAGCCATGGATAGACATATCAGAATGGGATTGGGACGAGGAATTAAAATGTGTGACCACTGGGAGATCCTGCTTTTTCTGGCGGACAGAGCGTAGGTGTTCAGCGAAACGGTCTCCCAGTCTGCGTCGGGTCTCACCAATATATAAAAGGCCACACCGGGAGCACCGGACGCAGTATACCACACCAGCCGACTCACAGGTGAAGTGTCGCCTCACCTGGAAGGACTGTCTGGGGCCCTGAATGGTGGTGAGGCAGGAAGTGTAAGGGCAGGTGTAGCACTTGTTTCTGCATACCTTGACACTGTCTTATCCCCCCTTGTTCAATCTCTTCCCACCTATGTTCGGGACACTTCTCATGCTTTGAATTTTTTCAATGATTTTAAGTTCCTTGGCCCCCACTGTCTTATTTTCACCATGGACGTCCAGTCCCTAAATACCTCCATCCCCCACCTAGATGGTCTCAAAGCTCTTCGCTTTTTTTTTGGATTCCAGACCAAGCCAATTCCCCTCTACCACAACTCTCCTCCGTCTAGCGGAATTAGTTCTTACTCTCAATAATTTCTCCTTTGGCTCCTCCCACTTCCTCCAAACGAAGGGTGTAGCCATGGGCACCCATATGGGTCCCAGTTATGCCTGCCTTTTTGTTGGCTTTGTGGAACAGTCCATGTTCCAAGGCTATACCAATATCCATCCCCCTCTTTTCCTTCACTACATCGACGACTGCATTGGTGCTGCCTCTTGCACGTGTGCTGAGCTCGTCGACTTCATTAACTTTGCCTCCAACTTTCACCCTGCTCTCAAATTTACCTGGTCCATTTCCGACACCTCCCTCCCCATTCTCAATCTTTCTGTCTCCATCTCTGGAGACGGCCTATCTACTGATATCTACTATAAGCCCACAGACTCTCACAGCTACCTAGACTATTCCTCTTCCCACCCTGTCTCTTGCAAAAAGGCTACCCCCTTCTCACAATTCCTCCATCTCTGCCGCATCTGCTCTCAGGATGAGGCTTTTCTTTCCAGGACGAAGGAGATGTCTTCCTTTTTTAAGCAAAGGGGCTTCCCTTCGTCCACCATCAGCTCTGCTCTCAAACGCATCTCTCCCATTTCCCGCACATCTGCCCTCACCCCATCCACCCGCCACCCCACTCAGGATAGGGTTCCCCTTGTCCTTACCTACCACCCCACCAGCCTCCAGGTCCAATGTACAATTCTCCGTAACTTCTGCCACCTCCAATGGGATCCCTCTACCAAACACATTTTTCCCTCCCCCTCCTCTTTTTGCTTTTCGCAGGGATCACTCCCTACGTGACTCTCTTGTCCACTCGTTCCCCCCATCCCTTCCCACCGATCTCCCTCTTGGCACTTATCCTTGTAAACAGAACAAGTGCTACACCTGCCCTTACACTTCCTCCCTCACTACCATTCAAGGCTCCAGACAGTCCTTCCAGGTGAGGCGACACTTCATCTGTGAGTCAGCTGGTGTGGTATACTGCATCCGGTGTGGCCTTTTATATATTGGTGAGACCCGACACAGACTGGGAGACCGTTTCGCTGAACACTTATGCTCGGTCCGCCAGAAAAAGCAGGATCTCCCAGTGGCCACACATTTTAATTCCGCGTCCCATTCCCATTTTGATATGTCTATCCATGGCCTCCTCTATTGTCAAAATGAATCCAAACTCAGGTTGGAGGAACAACACCTTATATACCGGCTGGGTAGCCTCCAACCTGATGGCATGAACATTGACTTCTCTAACTTCCGTTAATGCCCCTCCTCCCCTTCTTACCCCATCCCTGACATATTTAGTCGTTTGCCTGTTCTCCATCTCCCTCTGGTGCTCCCCCCCCCCTTTCTTTCTCCTGAGGCCTCCCGTCCCATGATCCTTTCCCTTCTCCGGCTCTGTATCACTTTCACCAATCACCTTTCCAGCTCTTAGCTTCATCCCACCCCCTCCCATCTTCTCCTATCATTTTGCATTTCCCCCTCCCCCCACTACTTTCAAATCTCTTACTATCTTTCCTTTTGGTTAGTCCTGACGAAGGGTCTCAGCCCGAAACATCGACAGTGCTTCTCCTTATAGATGCTGCCTGGCCTGCTGTGTTCTACCAGCATTTTGACAAAGCTATGCTGCCTATTCCTAATCATATTATGCCTCTCCAAATGTTCATAAATCCTGCCTCTCAGGATCTTCTCCATCAACTTACCAACCACTGAAGTAAGACTCACTGGTCTATTATTCCTGGGCTATCTCTACTCCCTTTCTTGAATAAGGGGACAACATCTGCAATCCTCCAGTCCACCAGAACCTCTTCCATCCCCATTGATGATGCAAAGGTCATCGCCAGAGGCTCAGCAATCTCCCCCCTCGCCTCCCACAGTAGCCTGGGGTACATCTCATCTGGTCCCAGCGACTTATCCAACTTGATGCTTTCCAAAAGCTCCAGCACATCCTCTTTCTTAATGTCTATATGCTCAAGCTTTTCAGTCCACTGTAAGTCATCCCTACAATCACCAAGATAATTTTCCGTACTGAATACAGTACTGAAGCAAAGTATTCATTAAGTACCTGTGCTATCTCCTCCGGTTCCCTATACATTTTTCCATTGTCACACTTGATTGGTCCTATTCTCTCACGTCTTATCCTCTTGCTCTTCACATACTTATAGAATACCTTGGGGTTTTCCTTAATCCTGGTCGCCAAGACCTTCTCATGGCCCCTTCTGGCTTTCCTAATTTCATTCTTAAGCTCCTTTCTGCTAGCCTTATAATTTTCTAGATCTCTATCATCACCTAGTTTTTTTTAACCTTTCGTAAGCTTTTCTTCTTGACTAGATTTTCAACAGCCTGTGTACACCATGGTTCCTGTACCTTACCATCCTTTCCCTGTCTCATGGGAATGTACCTATGCAGAACACTACTCAAATATCTCCTGAACATTTGCCACATTTCTGTTTTGCATTTCCCTGTTCCCAATTAATGCTTCCAAGTTCCTGACTGATAGCTTCATATTTTCCCTTACTCCAATTAAACACTCTCCTAATTTGTCTGTTCATATCCCTCTCTGAAGCTATGGTAAAGGAGATAGAATTGTGATCATTATCTCCAAAATGCTCTCCCACTGAGAGATCTGACAACTGACCAGGTTCATTTCCCAATGCCAGATCAAGTATAGCCTCACCTCTTGTAGGCTTATCTACTTATTGTGTCAAGAAACCTTCCTGAACACACCTAACAAACTCCATCCCACCTAAACCCTTTGCTCTAGGGAGATGTCAGTCAATATTGAGGAAATTAAAATCTCCCATCACAGCAACCCTGTTATTATTGTGTCTTTCCAGAGTCTGTCTCTCTATCTGCTCCTCGATGTCTCTGTTACTGTTGGGTAGTCTATAAAAACACTCAATAGAGTTACTGACCCCTTCCTGTTCCTAACTTCCACCCACAGAGACTCAGCAGACAATCTATCCAGGATTTCCTCCTTTTCTGTAGCCATGACACTCTCTCTGATCAGCAGTGCCACGCCCTCATCTCTTTTGCCTCCCTCCCTGTCCTTTCTGAAACATCTAAAGCCTGGCACTCTAAGTAACCATTCCTGCCTCTGAGCCATCCAAGTCTCTGTAATGGCCACAACATCATAGCTCCAAGTATTGATCCATGCTCTTAGCTCATCCGCTTTGTTCATGATGCTTCTTGCATTAAAATAGATACATCTCAAACCATCATTCTGACCGTATCCTTTCTCTATCACCCGCTTATCCTCCCTCTCACACTGTCTACAAGCTTTCTTGATTTGTGAGCTAACTGCTCCTTCCTCCATCTCTTCAGTTCAGTTCCCACATCCCAGAGATTCTAGTTTAAACACTTTGTGTTGCTTGGAGTTCCAGCATCTGCAGATTTTCTCTTGTTTGTGATTTAAATGAGAGGGAGTGTTGCTTTCATGGCACTGTGAATGACAGCAATATTTATATAGCTAAAGTCCAAAATGAGAGTCAATCATTTAGCCCACTTCTATGAACTGAATTACTTTATAGTCTTCGCCAATAGAATAGAAAAATCATTTGAAATAATGGAAATACAAGCAGCGACAAAATAGTGTAACAGAAATTCGGGGTTATACACATTCAAAATGTAATATATTTTAAATGAAATGCACTTAACATTCAAAATATCATTTATGATATTTTGGTTTCTATCACATGTGTATCCTTTCCTTATTGAACGTTCTGTTCAATATTAAAAAAAACAAGTATTGTGAATTGTGCTGTCTTTAATATGAGAGGCTTCATAACAAGTTTGATGACATCACAGCCATGCGATGCCAGTAATTACTGTATACTGAACCAGCACCCGAGAGCATTGGGAAAGCCTTGATTGAATGTTCTGTCCCTTCAAACAGTTCAAATATCACTATAAATATAACAATCCAATTTTGTATTTAGCAGGAACTAAATGATAGTGAACTCAGTATCATTGCCAAAACAGGACTGAGATGCAATTCCCTCCGCTCCTATCCCATCCCACAGCTATGATTGCTACTCTATTACCCTCAAATCTTTTTTTTTCTTTTTTTTAATTAGCTTTTTTTATACATTTTCTACATCGCTACAGATAAAAAACCACAGATCGAAATGAAGAGCATTAATACAGTGCAAAAATAAACATACAATAATAATATAATACAAAAGAAGATAATTGAGAAAGCACCCAAATTGAAGATATGTAAAATTAGTATCCTCCCCAAGCCCGGCAACAAAAAAAACTCCAGACCAACCACAACACAATATAGAGAATATAAATCAGGACAATCAAACCCCCAAACTGTGAATACACGTAGCAACAGAAGGTATTAATGCCTACTTCAAAAAAAAAGGAGCTGAAAGCAAGGGACTGAAAAAAAAACCTTAGTTAAGAGGAAGGTTATGAAAGTACTCAATAAAAGGTCCCCAGACCTTATGGAACTTTGTATCCGAATTAAGAACTGAATAATGAATTTTTTCAAGGTCTAAGCAGGACATAATATCATTAAGCCATTGAGCATGCGTGGGTGGGGCAACATCTCTCCATCTAAGGAAGATTAAACGTCTAGCCAGGAGAGAAGCAAAAGATAGTATTCGACACTTAGTCAAACTCAGACGTAAATCTGTCTCACCCAAAAAACCGAACAAAGCAATTAAAGGGTTAGGTTCTAGGTGGTGATTCAGAATATAAGATAACGTTGTGAAGACATCTTTCCAAAATTTCTCCAAGCTAGGACAAAACCAATACATATGAATGAGAGAGGCCTCACCCCTTTTGCATTTATCACAAAGAGGACTAATATTAGGGTAAAATCGAAATAGTTTAGATTTAGACATATGGGCTCTATGAACAATCTTAAACTGTAAAAGGCAATGGCGAGCACAAAGAGAGGTTGAATTAACCCATTTGAGAATCGAGTCCCAAGTCTCATCAGATAAGGAGATATTTAAATCATGCTCCCAGGCCATTCTAATTTTATCCACAGGGGCACGCCGTAAGGATGCTAATTTATCACGAATAAATGATGTTAAACCTTTACCTAGTGGATTAATAGAAAGAAATAAATCCATAACATTTTTCTCAGGCATTTCAGGGAAGTTAGGAATTAAAGGATTAATAAAGTGTCTAATTTGGAGATATCTAAAAAAATGAGCATAGGGCAGATTGAACTTAGCAGAGAGCTGTTGAAAAGATGCGAAGCGATTGTCAATAAAAAGATCTTCAAAATGTCTAATGCCCTTCCTATACCAATCATGGAATGCTGAATCATACGTAGTAGGTAAAAAAAGGTGATTATGTAAGATAGGGCTAGAAAAGGAAAAACCATGGAAACCATAAAATTTCCTAAACTGAGCCCATATACACAAAGTGTGTCTAACAAGAGAATTAACAATTAATCTGGACAAGCTACTAGGGAGTACAGAGCCAAGAAGTGCAGAGATAGATCAATCTTTAGTGGAACTCAACTCCATTGCCACCCAATTAGGGCACTCAGGTTGGCCATGGAAAAAAGACCAAAAGGTAGCACAACGTATATTGGCTGCCCAATAATATAAACGAAAGTTAGGTAAAGCCATGCCATCCTCTTTTTTAGATTTTTGGAGATAAACTTTATTAATTCTAGAGCGCTTATTCTTCCACAGATATGACAAAATAATAGCGTCTAAGGAATCAAAAAAAGATTTAGGAATAAAAATTGGGATTGATTGAAATAAATATAAAAGTTTAGGGAGAACATACATTTTAACAACATTAATACGACCTACCAAAGACATAGATAGAGGTGACCATTGTAACAGACTCTGTTTTATAGTATATGAAAAATTGGCAAAATTTTCACGAAAGAGATCTTTAAACTTCCTTGTGACTGTAATCCTCAAGATAAGTAAATTGATTATGAACTACTTTAAAAGGGAGATCATGAAATGTTAATTCTCGTGCTTCTTTATTAATTGGGAAAAGTTCGCTCTTATGTAAATTAAGAGCGAACTTAATTTAGCCAGAGAACTGGCTAAACTGATCAAGAAGTGAAAACATTGGAGGTAAGGATGTAGACGGATTTGAAAGAAAAAGTAATAAGTCATCAGCATAAAGAGATACTTTATGTTCAACACCCCCTCTCCAAATCCTGGTCAATTCAGGACAATTTCGAAATGCTATCGCCAAAGTTTCTTTAGCCAAATCAAAGAGAAAGGGACTTAAAGGGCATCCCTGACGGGTGCCACGTTTGAGGTTAAATAACTGGGATTTCTGAAAATTAGTCAAAACAGAGGCAGTAGGACACAAATACAGCAATTTGATTCAAGAGTTAAAACTTTGACCGAGTCAAATTTTTCTAAGACTGCAAAAAGGTAGTTCCACTCTATACGATCAAATGCTTTCTCCGCATCGAGGGAAATAACACATTCAGGACTCCCAGTTGGAGGTGAATATAAATTGTTAAATAAATGCCGAATGTTAAAAAAAGGAAGACGGTTTTTAATAAAACCAGTTTGATCATCAGAAATAATAGAGGGAATAACAGTTTCTAATCTATAAGCCAAAGCTTTGGCCAAGATTTTAACATCAACATTAAGCAAAGAAGTCGGCCTATACGAGGAACACTCTGTTGGATCTTTACCCTTTTTTAGTAAAAGAATAATAGATGCCTCATTAAAAGAGGGTGGCAATTTACCATAATTAAACGAGTCAGACAATACTGAGAATAACTGAGGAGAAAGAAGTGAAGAGAATGATTTATAAAATTCTACGGGGAACCCATCAGGTCCAGGAGATTTCCCTGAAGACAATGCAGAAATTGCAAAAGATATTTCTTCTGATGATATAGGCATGTTAAGTTTGGCTTTAAAATCAGATGAAAGTGAAGGAATATTCAGATTATTTAAAAAATGATCAACAGAGATATTGTCATTCAAAGATTCAGAGGAATAAAGTCGAGAATAGAAATTTTTAAATGCGTCATTGATTTCTAAGTGATCCGATGTAAAGTCTCCATTCTCCTTCCGGATCTTTGTAATATGTTGTTTGGCTTTGGAACGCCTCAGCTGATTGGCTAGAAATTTACCAGATTTGTCACCATGAATATAGAAGCGACTCTTACTTTCAAGAAGTTGGCGTTCAACAGGTTGAGTAGACAGAAGATTAAATTTAGTTTGAAGTTCTACATGCTTCTTGTATAATTCAGGATTCTTAGTTTGAGCATACAGTTGATCCAATTCTTTAATCTGATTAATGAGGTCTAATCGATCTGCACAGGACTTTCTATTAAGATTTGCTGTATAGGAGATTATTTGACCCTTCAAATATGCTTTCATGGCATCCCAGACAATCTGGGATGACATTTCAGATGATGTATTGGTGTTAAAATAAAAGGTTATCTGATCTTTAATAAATTTTAGAAAATCGTCATCCGATAGTAGTCGAGTCAAAACGCCAGTGTTTATTCCTCTGAGGGAGACCAGGAAAATTTAAAGACAAAGTAATTGGGGCGTGGTCAGAAATCAGTATACTCTGATAATCACAAGAATAGACAAATGGAATAAGTTGATTATTGAGTAAAAAGTAGTCAATTCTAGTAAAGGTATAGTGAACATGTGAAGAAAAAGAATAATCTCTCTCAGTAGGATGAAGGAAACGCCATATATCAGAGATACCATAATTAGAGAGAAAAGAGTGAATAGCTAAGGCAGATTTAGTTAGTAGTCTAGTAACAGAGGACGATCGATCCAAACCAACAATTGAAATTGCCACCCAGTATAAGAGAGTATGAGTTTAAATCTGGTAGTGAGGAGAAAAAACGTTCAAAAAAATTAACATCATCAAAATTGGGAGCATCCAGGTTTGCTAGTACAACTTTAGTATTATATAATTTACCAGAAACAATAATAAAACGGCCATTTGTATCAGATATCTTATTATGGAGTTCAAAAGGAATATTTGAATTAATAAGGATGGAGACCCCCCCCCCTAGCTTTGGCAGCAAAGGATGAATGAAAATGCTGACCCGCCCACTTTGACAGAAGCCGAGAATTATCAAAAGTACGAATATGAGTTTCTTGAAGGAAAGCAATGTCAGCTTTGAGTTGTTTAATATGCGAGAAGACCTTCCTTCTTTTAACAGGATGATTCAATCCCTTTACATTCCAGCTCACAAATTTAAGTGAATTAACCATTATCAATTGTTAGTGCATATAAGGTAGAAGGCATATAAAAAAATCAAGCAGTACAATAACAGTCTGGGAGCAAAAATGTAAACATAGATCCGTAGAATCAAAATAGAGACATGTCCTGAATAACAAAAGAAACAGTGAGTAGTGTTGGAACTGGAGAACCCCCCCCCCCCACCGCAACCCAAAATTAGATGGCTACCTAAAAAAGCAGCTAGCTCTACCAAAAAAATTAACCCAAGTATGACTTCCAGTTCTGTGTCGTTAACAAAAGTTCCGTATAAATAATATCGCAAATAATAACTAATTTATGCACCAGAAAACAGAATTACAAATAGGAACAACTTCAACAGAAGTATAAAACTTAATACAAAGAAAATTAGAAGGAAACTAAAACTAACCTACCCGCGAAAAATTATAAAAGATTAAAAGAGAAAAAAAAAGGGAGGGAGAAAAGGGGGAAATTATAAAATTCAAAGAGAGTCCTTATCAACCATTTACAGAAAAAAAAGCAAAACTTAAGCTATGAATCAACCAACAGGGAGGCCTTCAATAAAAACTCCAAACCTCCAAAACAAGTTAAAGACAATTGTAGTTCTCTATGGATAAGGTTATACAAAAATAAAATAGATTACACAGGTAAAATCTAAAAGTTCGCAGGGAAACATTAAACTTAAATTATCTATTTAGAAAAAACGCACCAAGTCCAGGGAGAGATTGACTACAGCCCTTAGAGTTTCAATCGATAATGACTGAATTATTCAAGTAAAGTCTGATTTCGGAAAAAATAGTTTTACTCCGGGAAGTACTTATTAACCATTTTAGAAGGTCAGGCCGGTTCCGAAGAAGACGAGGTGGCTGGAAGACTTCCAACAAACGCCTCAGCCTCCTTCACTGATTTAAACCACTTATAATCTCCAGTAGTAAGCATAATTCGAAGATCGGCTGGATTTCAGAGAGAGGGTCTGAATCCGCGATCAAGAAGCATTTTCATTACACCTTTAAACTCAGCACGCATCTTCAGAACCTGGGGGGCAAAATCCTCCACAAAATGAATGACCGTATTTTGAAAAGCAAAAGTACCTCTGCAGCGTGCCTCCATCATCAAACGGTTTTTCACCTGGTATTGATGAAAGCATAAAATAATCGGCCATGGGCGGGAACCCAGAATTGCTCGAGGAACATAGATCCTGTGTGCCCTTTCAAGCTCAGGTGGAGTCGGAAGGAATTCTTTCCCGAAGATCTCACAGAGAAACTTAGGAAAAAATTCAATGGGAGAGCCCTTTTCGGTGGCCTCTGGCAAACCAAGAATTCATAGATTGTAACGTCTGCTCCGATTTTCAAGATCCACCATTTTGGAAAACAGTTTACTGTACTTCTCCTCTAGGCTGGAGCAGAGAGTTTCAAGATATTGAACACGGCGTTTTAAATCTTCAGAAGTTACGTCAATGCGAGATAAATGTTTAGCATGTTCATCCACTCTAGCATTAATCTGATCCAATTTGACATTCAGCTGGTTGAAAGAAGTTCTAAATTCAGTTCTAAAATCCATTAAAATATCTTGTCAATGTTGTTCCAGAACAGCGAGAATGTCAGCTGACAAAGCCATAGAAGTTTCCTTTTTCCCGGTTTTAGTACTTTTGGTAGCCATTATAAGATAGATGTGTTGGCAGGCAGGTAAAAGAGAACTAATAAAATACCTAACTAAGGTTTAAGAAGGGAGACATATAGTGCAAAGGTAAGAAGAATAACGAAGCAAAAGTTCAGAGCAACTAAACAATCGCCATCTTACCGGAAGTCGCACCCTCAAATCTTTAACACCCCACTCCCATATGATCCAACTGTGTATCTAGAACATTGTTACCCTATCCTTGAAACCTGTACGATTAGTATTACTGTGGTGTAAAGGGAATTACAGAGGCATGAGAGAGGAGTTGGCCAGAATTGATTGGAAAAGAACACTGGCAGGGATGACGGCAGAGCAACAATGGCTGGAATTTCTAGAAGCAGTTCGTCAGGCAAGGATATATACATCCCAAATAGGAAGAAGTATTCTAAAGTAAAGATGACATAACCGTGGCTAATGAGAAGTCAAAGCCAACATAAAAACAAAAGAAAGGGCATAAAATAGAGCAAAAATTAATGGGAAGCTGTTAAGAATCAACTGAAAAGTCATTAAGAAGGTAAAAGATGGAATAAAAAAGTAAGCCTGCCAATCATATTAAAGAGGATGCCAAAAGTTTCTTCAGATACATAAAGTGTAAAATAGAGGCGAGAGTGGATATTGGACAGCTAGAAAATGACGCTGGAGAGGTAGTAATGGGGGCAATGAAATAGTGAGTAAACTGAATGGGCATTTTGCATCAATCTTCACTGTGGAAGACACTAACAGTATGGTGGAAATTTCAAGTGTTGGGCATGAAGTGTGTGAAATTACTATAACTAGAGTGAAGATTCTTGGGAAACTGAAGGTAGCTAAGTCACCCCCGAGTTCTGAAAGAGGTGGCTGAAGAGGTTGAAGGGGCATTAGTAATGATCTTTCAAGAATCACTAGATTCTGGAATGGTTATGGAAGACTGGAAAAATTGCAAATGTCACTCCACTTTTCAAGAAGGGAGAGAGGCAGGAGAAATGGAACTATATACCAGTTAGTCTGAGCTCAATGGTTGGGAAGATGTTGGAATCGATTATTGAGGATAAGTTCCCAGAGTACTTGGAGGCACATAATAAAATAATATAATATAAACATAATAGACAGTATGGTTTCCTTAAAGGAAAATTTTGACTGACAAATCTGTTGGAATTCTTTGAAGAAGTAATAAGCAGGATGGACAAAGGACAATCTGTGGATGTTGTGTACTTGGATTTTCAGAAGGCCTTTGACAAGGTGCCACACATGAGGCTGCTTAACAAGCCACAAACCCATGTTGTTACTGGAAAGACTATAGCATGGATAAAGCAGTGGCTGATTGGCAGGAGGCAAAGAGTGGAAATAAAATGTGCCTTTTCTGACTGACTGCCTGTGATTAGTGGTGTTCCACAGGGGTCTGTGTTGGGACCGACATTTTTTTTACATTATATATCAATGATTTGGATGATGGAATTGTTGCAAAATTTGCAGATGATATGAAGATAGGTGGAGGGGCAGTTAGTTTTGAGGAAGTAGAGAGACGACAGAAGGACTTAGACAGATTTGGAGAATGGGCAAAGAATGGTGGATGGAATACAGTGTTGGGAAGCGTATGGTCATGCACTTTGGTAGAAGAAATGAAAGGGTTGACTATTTTCTAAATGGAAAGAAAATACATAAAGCTGAGATGCAAGGGGACATGAGAATCCTTGTGCATGATTCCCTAAAAGTTAGTTTGCAGGTTGAGTCAGTAGTGAGGAAGGCAAATACAATGTCAGCATTCATTTCAAGAGGACTAGAATATAAAAGCAAGGATGTCGTCTTGAGACTTTATAAAGCACCGGTGAGGCCTCACTTGGAGTATTTTGAGCAGTTTTGGGTCCCTTATCTTAGAAAGGACGTGCTAAAACTAGAGAGGGTTCAAAGGAGGCTCATGAAAATGGTTCCAGGATTGAGCAGCTTGTCATATGAAGAGCCTTTGATGGCTCTGGGCCTGCACTCACTGGAATTCAGAAGAATGAAGGGTGCCCACCTATCAGATGGTGAAAGGCCTTGACAGAGTGGATGTGGAGAGGATGTTTCCGATGGTGGGAGAGTCTGAGACCAGAGCCTTAGAATAGAGGGGCATCCTTTTAGAATGGCGAAGAGGAAGAATTTCTTAAGTCAGAGAGTGATGAATCTGTGGAATTCTTTGCCACAGGCAGCTGTGGAGGCCAAGTCTTTATGTATATTTAAGGCAGGGATTGATATTTTCTTGATTGGTCAGGGCATGAAGGGATGAGGGGAGAAGGGAAGAGATTGGGACCGAAAGAAAATTGGATTAGCCATGGTAAAGTAGCGGAGCAGACTCGATGGGCCAAATGACCTAATTCTGCTCCTGGTTGGCACAACATTGTGGGCTGAAGGGCCTGTAATGTGCTGTAGAATTCTATGCTCTATTTTAGTTTAAGGGTGATTTTTGCAAAAAAATAGGAAAGGGAAACAGATGAAGAGCATACACTGCTGGTCTAAGAAGAATAATGTGAGCTGCCTTAATGACTAACACCTGGTAGCACTCACATCTACAGTGATGAAATCCTTTGAGAGGTTGGTCATGACTAGATTGAACTCCTGTCACAGCAAGGACCTGAACCCATTGCATTTTGCCTATCGCCACAATAGGTCAACGGCAGACACAATCTCAAAAGCTCTCCATGTGGCTTCAGACCACCTGGACAACACAAACACCCATGTCAGGATGTTGTTCATCAACTAATGCTCCGCATTTAATACCATCATTCCCTCAATCCTGATTAATTACCTCCCCCTGCAACTGGATCCTCAACTTCCTAACCGGAAGACCACAATCTGTGCAGATTGGTGATAACATCTCCTCCTCACTGACGATCAACACTGCGCACCTCAGGGGTGTGTGCTCAGCCCACTGCTCTACTCTGTATATACCCATGACTGTGTGGCCAGGCTTAGCTCAAATACCATCTATAAATTTGCTGATGATACAACCATCTTTAGTAGAATCTTCGATGGAGACGAGAGGGTGTACAGCAGCAAGATATGCCAACTAGCAGAGTGGTGTCACAGCAACAACCTGGCACTCAACGTCAGCAAGACGAAAGAGCTGATTGTGGACTTCAGGAAGGGTAAGATGAAGGAACACATACCAATCCTCATAGAGGGAACAGAAGTGGAGAGAGTGAGCAGTTTCAAGTTCCTGGGTGTCAAGGTTATTGAGGATCTAACCTGGTCCCAACATATCGATGTAGTTATAAAGAAGGCGAGACAGTGAACTATACTTCATTAGGAGTTTGAAGAGATTTGGTATGTCAACAAATATACTCAAAAGCTTCTATAGATGTACTGTGGTGAGCATTCCGACAGGCTGCATCACTGTCTAGTATGGGCGGTGGGGGGCTACTGCATAGGACCGAAAGAAGCTGCAGAGGGTTGTAAGTTTAGTCAGCTCCATCTTGGGTAGTAGCCTACAAAGTACCCAGGACATTTTCAAGGAGCGGTGTCTCTGAAAGGAAGTGTCCATTATTAAGGATGTCCAGCACCCAGGGTAAGCCCTTTTCTCACTGTTACCATCAGGTAGGAGGTACAGAAGCCTGAAGGCACACACTCAACAATTCAGGAACAGCTTCCCCTCTGCCATCCGATTCCTAAATGGAGATTGAACCCTTGAACTCTACCTCACTTTTTAAATATATATTAGTTCTGTTTTTTTTGCATGATTTTTAATCTATTCAATATACATATACTGTAATTTATTTATTTATCTTCTATATTATGTATTGCATTGAACTGCTGCTGCTAAGTTAACAAATTTCTTGACATATGCCGGTGATAATAAACTTGATTCTGGTCTGTTGTCAGCATTTTCTGTATTCACATTAATGTGCGACAGTTGTTTCAAATGTGCCACTCATGAAATAGTGACTTAAAGTGCCCCATTTTGACCCAAGTGGCATTCAGCAAGAACTTTCCCTTATAACTATAAGGCAAACACATATCAGAAGGACTGGGGAAATATTACCATAAAATTGTCCATATAAAAAACTTTAAGAATTGTTATTTTGTATTGAATGTGTTCCTGTTATTTAAGTCACTAATTATTATATAATCATTATCATCATTATGTACCATGTCATATGACATAGCCGACCATGATTATTCTGGCAAATTTTTCTGCAGAAGCAGTTTGCTATTGCCTTCTTCTGGGCAGTGACTTTACAAGAGGGTGACCCCAGCCATTGTCAATACTCTTCGGAGATAGTCTGCCTGGTGACAGTGGTTGAATAATCAGGACTTGTGATATACACCTGCTGCTCATGTGACCATCCTCCCTGATCGGAGCCAAGCAGGTGCCAAGGGTGACCTGCAGGCTAGTGGAGGGAAGGAGCACCTTACACCTCCTTTGGTAGAGATGCATCTCCAGCCCGCCACCCAAAGAATTATATGCATTTTGCTTTCTTTTATCCTAGCGTTATTAAAAAAGGTGTATTTTGATTAAAGATATTCCTCTATTTTTATGCTACATGAGAAGAAGGAAAGGAATAGTGTCAGACTAGTGACAGAGAAAGAAGGCATCCTGTATGCACTCCTCCCTCCACCTGACATGGGAAAAGAACTTTGGGACCATATGACATGAAAAGTTTTTAGTGAATTATGGCACCCGCTTAAACTAACTAATAGCTCTTTTTGGCAATTGGTACCATTCCATCAATTAAAGTAAAGGTAAAACTCGTGATGGTAATGCTGAAGGTAAAGGTAATACAGAGTTTTCACTGATAATTTAAGTTACTTTCACCCACCAGCTTTAAAAAGATGCTTTAAGGAAATCAGAAATACAAAGTACACTGCAGATGCTGTGGTCAAATCAAGACGTACAAACAAGCTGGATGAACTCAGCGGGTCGGGCAGCATCAGTTGAAAGGAGCAGTCAACGTTTCGGGCCGAGACCCTCGCATTAGGGTCCTGCATTCCTGCAGGAAGGGTCTCGGCCCGAAACGTTGACTGCTCCTTTCAATGGATGCTGCCCGACCTGCTGAGTTCATCCAGCCTGTTTGTATGTCTTGATCAGAAATATTTTGTTTGCTTAATTATTCACTTCCAGCTGAACAGTAGACAAGGCAATGTATGCTCCCTCATTCTGGACTTCAGCATGTGACATGTTCCTCCCACGTCGACATCCATGATCTTCAGATCAATCCCAGCACCAAATTACACAGAAGGGACTGCAGTTTTCTCAATTTTTGTGACCTAGAGAAATTTGCAGTTTGAAACCCAGTGGGATTAGATTTAACAATGTAAATGGATTTCATTTACTCCTGACCTGATTTTATCTTTTAAACAAAAAGCACATTTATTTGTAAGAATGAAGCATAAAAGCACTCCTAAAATTAATGTATAGTACTTAATCTTAAAACACATTTTTGTTTGAGAATTGATTTTGATTTGTCCTCATTTTCTAGGGTTATTTTGCTTTTAACAGGAGAGCCAGTCTTTTATATGGTGTGACTGTTTTGATTTGAACCTCTGATTATACAAGTAATTTTCTGGCAAATTCAGAATGTAACAATTGCATAGTACTTTAATAGGTGTGAGTCAATCATCCCTGAAGCTTGTGTCTCTGATAATAATGTAATACTGCAGGTTTACTATAATACAGTACCTCTGTAATACCATAAGAACATAGGAGATAGGAGCAAAATTAGGCCATTCAGCATATCGAGTCTGCTCTGCCATTTCATCTTTGCTAATTTATTATTCCTCTTAACTGTATTTTCCTGCCTTTTGCCATACTGTATAATGCCCCAGCCAATCATGAAACTATCAATCTCTGCTTTAAGTATACCTAATAACTTGACCTTCACAACCACCTCAGACAATGATTTCCACAGATTCACCACCCTCTGGCTAAAAAAAAATTCCTCCTCATCTCTGTTCTAAATGGACGTCTCTCTATTCTGAGGCTGCGTCCTTTGGTCCACGTCTCCCCAACTATAGGAAGCATCCTTGTCGGGTATTCATTATTTCAGTAATACATAAATATATTGTTTGATTAAGCATTCTTTATTTTTTTCCCATGATTCATAACAGCTTATATGTAAGAAGTACAGGAATGGCATATGACTTTATGCCACCACATCATATATGAGCACCTCACTAAAGAAAGGACAAAGTAGACAAAACATATCCTGGCTTCTGTGTTTTTCTTTTGATTTGCTTCTAAGAACATAAGACATAAGGAATAGACTATCTCGCCTGTCGAGCCTGCCCCACCATTCAATAGGAGATTTGGCCATAGACTTACCTCCACCTACCTGCCTTTTCTCCATGACCCTTAATTCTCCTACAATGCAAAAATCTATCCAACCTTATCTTAAGTATATTTACTGAGGTAGCCTCCACTGCTTCACTGGGCAGAGAATTCCACAGATTCATCACTGTCTGGGAAAAGCAATTCCTCCTCATCTCTGCCCTGAATCTACTCCCATGAATCTTGAGGCTATGTCCCCAAGTTCTAGTCTCACCTACCAGTGGAAACAACTTTGCTTCCTCTATCTTATCTATCCTTTATTTTATACTTTTCTATAAGATCTCCTCTCATTCTTCTGGATTCCAGAGAGTACAGTCCCAGGCGACTCAATCTCTCCTCATAGTCTAACCCCCTCATCTCTAGAATCAACCTGGTGAACCTCCTCTGCACTGCCTCCAAAGCCAGTGTATCCTTCCTCAAGTAAGGAGACCAGAATCGCACACAGTACTCCAGGTGTGGCCTCACCAGTACCCTGTACTGTTGCAGCATAACCCATCCCCCTGCTCTTAAATTCAATCCCTCTAGCAATGAAGGTCAGCATGCCATATCCTTTTTGATAGCCTGCTGCATGTGCAAACTAACCTTTTGTGATTCATGCAAAGCACTCCCAAGTCTCTCTGCACAGCAGCTTGCTGCAAACTTTTATCATTTAAATAATAAATTGATCTTCCATTTTTCCTTCCAGAGTGGATGATCTCACATTTACCAACATTGTACTCCAGCTGCCAGACCCCTACCCACTCACTTTCCCCATCTATATCTCTCTGCAGACTGTCTGTACCTTCTGCACAATTTGCTTTCCACTTGATTTAGTATCATCAGCAAACTTATATACACTACACTCTTCCAGATCGTTAATGTATATCGTGAACAATTGCGGGCCCAGCACCAACCCCTGTGGTACATCACTCAGCACTGATTGCCAACCAGAGTAACACCCATCTATCTCAGCTTTCTATTAGGTAACCAATCCTCTATCCATGCTAATACATCACCCCCAACTTTATGCATCCTTATCTTATGGATGTCTTTTATGCAGCACCTTATCGAACGCCTTCTGGAAATCCAAGTAAGTAATGTCCATCTGTCCACTGCGCTTGTTATATCCTCAAAGACCTCAAGTAAGTTTGTTAAACTGAACCTGCCATTGCTGAATCCATGCTGCGACTGCCTGGTGGATCCATTTCTTTCTAGATCCCTTGATATTTCTTCTTTAATGATAGCTTCAAGCATTTTCCCAACTACAGATGTTAAACTAACTGGCCTATTATTACCTGCCTTTTGCCTAAATTCTTTTTTGAGCAGTGGCTTGACATTTAATTTCTTCCAATCCGCCGGAACCTGCCCAGGGTCCGGAGAATTTTGGTAACTCATCACCAAAGCCTCTATTATACTATGCTTCTGCTATTTCTTTCAGTACCCTGGGATGCTTTCCCTCAGGACCAGGGGACTTACCTATCTTTAGGCTCACAAGTTTGCTCAGCACTACCTCTTCAGTGATTGTATCACCTCCCATTGCATCCATAACATCTCTCTTTGGCATGTTAGATATGTCCTCCACTGTGAAGACTGACACAAGACAGTCATTCAAAGCCTCAGCCATTTCTTCATTATCCAATTTCAATGCCCCCTTCTCGTCCTCCAAGGGACCTACATTCACTTTAGCCACCCTTTTCCACTTTATATAATTGTAAAAACTTTTACTATTTGTTTTTATATTTTGAGCTAGTTTATTTTCATAATCCACCTTTTCTTTCTTTATTGCTTGCTTAGTGATTCTTTGTTGCTTTTTAAAGTTTTCCCAAATTTCCAGTTCTGGAGTTACAAAACATAACGATCTTCTCCACATCCACTCATCTAGGGCTTTCAATATTCGAGAGGTTTCAGCTAGATTCACCCTCATTCTTCTCAACTCCAGTGAGTACAGACATTCCTCATATGATAGCCCTTTCATTTGTGGATTCATTCTCATCAACCTCCTCTGGATCCTCTCTAATGCCAGTATATCTTTTAGATAAGGGGCCTAAAACCACTCACAGTACTCCAAGTGCGGTCTGACCATGAATTCTCATCCTTAATAATGGACTCCAACATTTCCCCAACCATTGAAGTCAAGCTAACTGCCCTATAATTTTCTTTTTCTGCTTCCCTCCCTTCTTAAAGGGTGGAGAGACATTTGCAATTCTCCTGTTCTCTAGAACCGTTCCAGAATCCTGAGATTCTTGAAAGATCAAGAATACAAAATACTTATTAAATTCATTTGCCGTTTATTTGTCCCCCTGTACTACCTCTCCAGCATCATTTCCAGTGGCCCAATATCTACTCTCACTTCTCTTTTACTCTTTATATGTCTGTAAAAACTTCTGGCATCCTCTTTTATATTATTAGCCAACTTACCTTTATGTCTCATCTTTTCTCTCTTTATAACTTTTTTTAGTTGCCTTCTGTTAATTTTTAAAAACTTCCAATTCTCTAACTTCCCACTAATGTTTGCTGTGTTATATGCCCTCTCTTTTGCTTTTATGTTGTCTTTGACCTTCCTTTTCAGCTACAGTTGTGTCCACCTCCCTTTTTAATACTTTGGGAGGTGTCTATCCTGTGCTTCTGAACTGCTCCCAAAAACTCCAGCCAAGATTGTTCTTCCATCCTTTCTGCTAGTTTCTCCTTCCAATTAAGTTTGGCTAGTTCCTGTCTCCTGCTTCTATAATTCCCTTTACCCCACTGTAATACTGATACATCCAACTTTATTTTCTCCCTCTCAAACTGCAGGGTGAATTCTATCATAATATGATCACTGCCTCCTAAGTGTTCCTTTATCTTCAACTCCCTAACCATATCTGACTTACTACACCACACCCAGTCTAGAATTGCCCTTTCTCTAGTGTACTCAAATTCAGGCTGCTTTAAATACCAACCTTGTAGACATTCTAAAGATTGCCTCTTTTGAGATCTGGCAATGACTTTATTTCCCAATCTACCTGCACATTGGAATCCCTCATGACTATTATAACATTGCCTTTTCTATTTCCCATTGTAATTTGTATCCAACATCCTGGCTACTGTTTGGAGGCCTGTACGTAACTCCCATCAGAGTTGTTTATCCTTACAGTTTCTTCATACTATCCACAAAGATGCTACATCTTCCACTCCTATGTCACCTCTTTCTCAGAATTTGATTTCATTTTTGAACAACAGAGCCATCCCATCCCCTCTGCGTACCTGTCTGCCCTTCCAATACAATGTATATCCTTAGATGTTAATGTCCTTGCTTCTTTCAGCCATGACTCAGTGACACTCACAACTTCATACTTACCAATTTCTTCTTGTGCTATGAGATTACTCAACTTATTCCATATACTATGTGCATTTAAATAGAACATCTTGAGTCCTGTTTCATCAACTTTTTTGTTTTTAGCCATCCTTTTTGTACAGGTCAAAATTTCCCCAGGAGAGATCTCAATGAGCCAGAAATTTGAAACCCTGCTCCCTTGCTCCAATTCCTCAGCCACACTTTCATCTCCCAAATCATCCTATTCTTACCCTCACTTGCACCTGGCACAGGCAGTAATCCAGTGATTACTACCCTTGCGGTCCTGCTTTTCTGGTTTCTATCTAATTCCCTGTACTCTCTCTTCAAGACCTCCTCTCTTTTTCAAACTACTGTACGCCCTTGGTACCATTATGTACCACAACCTCCGGCTATTCAGCCTCCTCCTTTAGAATGCTGTGGACCCGATCCAAGATATCTTTAACCATGGCACCTGGGAGGCAATGTACCATCCACACTCTGGGTGTCTCTTTCATGCCCACAGAATCTCCTGTCTGTTCCTCTAATTATGGAGTCCTCTATCACTACAACACTCCTCTTTTCCCCCTTCCCTTCTGAGCTACAGAGCCAGACAGTGTCAGAGACACAGTAGCTCTGGTTTCCTCCTGATAGGTCATTCCTTCTCCAACAGTGCCTAACGCATATAGTTGTTATTGAGGGGAACAGCTGCAGGGGTAGTCTGTCCTGGCTGCCTTTTTCCTTTCATCCTCCTGACAGTCATCCAGGTGCTGGCCTCCAGCAACTTAGAGGTGACTACATCCCTGTAGCTCCTATTTATCATCTCCTCATTCTCCTATATGAGTCAAAGGTCATCGAGCTGCAGCTCCATTTCCTTAAAACAGTCTCTAAAGAGCTGCATCTCAATGCACTTAAGACCATAAACATGTTACTCTTCAACTCATCCCACTGACTGCAGTTTTTCCCTATCATCTGCCTGTCCTTCACACTCTCAGTACATACCTCTACCTGTATATCAACTGCCCCATCCTTTTGCCAAATTAGTTTAAACCCTCCTCAAAGGCTCTAGCAAACCTGCCCGCAAGGATATTAGTCTCCCTTGTGTTCAGCTGTAACCTGTCCTTTTTGTACAGGTACAGGTACATTTGAAAGACCAAGATCTGAGGTGCGGGAGAAGAAGATCTTGACATTGGTACAACGTAGAGCTTGTGTTAAAAACACAGCAGGAAAGTAACATTAACTAATTGAGTAAATAAGAAATGTGTCCACTGCAACAGGTGATCTACCTTTTGTTTTTCATATTGGTTATTCTGAGGAAGAGCACACATGAGAAGTGAAAATTTTCACTATATTTTGTTCCCATAATCAAACATTTGTAAATTAGGAAGATTTATTTGAAGATTAAAGATCTTGTTGCTGAACTCCAGCAGCTTCTGAAAATGCATTTGACTGAATGTGATTGCCTGACAAAATTCCCACATCAGAAAAAAGGCTGATATTCATTTATCAGTGTATATTTCAATCAATGCCAAGTTCAAATAGTTCTAAATCTTCTCAAATCCTTGGCTGAGAGATTGCTGAGAGCTGAGAATGCTGAATGTAAATCTAAAGCCCAGAGATAGGGTGCATACTTGTGTTTTTGTTTGTCTAATTTTGCTTTGCTACTCATAATAGATGTGGTGCTGTGGTTCCCTTTTACTTTTGGAGACTCTAAGTAAGTTTTGAGTAAGTTTTTTTCCCTTTATTTCTTTGTTTATTAGTACATAGCTAGTGTATTAAGAATAGATGCAGGGTTAGCGGTATGTTCTTCATGTGAGATGTGGGAACTCTGGGAGACTTCCAGTCTCCCTGATAACTACGTAAAGGGAGAGGGGAATAAGCAGTTAGTCCCCTGTGCCCATGCCCCTCAGCAACAATATTCCCCTTGAATACTGCTGGGGGAATGACCTATCAGGGCACGGCAGCAGCAGCCAGGCCCGTGGCACTGTGGCTCAGCAGAAACAGGTAAAGTCAGGCAGAGTGCTTATGATAGGAGACCCAATAGTTCAGGGGATAGGCAGCAGATTTTGTGGAAAGGGAAGGCAGGATGGTGTGTTACCTCCCAGGTGTGAGGATTGAGTATGTCTCAAAGTGGCTGCAGAAGATTCTCAAGAGGGAGGGTGAGAAGGCAGAGGTTGTGGCGCACATTGGGATGAATGACTTAGGTAGAAAGGGGGAAGAGGTCCTGTGCAGTGAGTATAGTGAGCTAGGGAAGAAGGTGAAGAGTAGGATCTTCAAGTTAGTAATTTCTGGATTACTCCCAGCACCACGTAGTAGTCAGGGCAGGAACAGGATGATGGTGCAGATGAATGAGCAGTTGAGGAATTGGTGCAGGGGGCAGGGTTTCAGTATACTGGATCACTGGGGTTACTTCTGGAGAAGTTATGTTCTGTACAAAAAGGGTGGGTTATATCTGACCTTGTAGTGGACTAATATCCTTTTGGGCAGGTTTGCTAGAGCTGTTGGGTTAGTTTAAGCTAAAGTTGGCAAGGGTGGGAAACTGAGTGATAGGGCTGAGAATGGGGCAGTTGGTATACAAGTCGATGCAGTGCATAGTGAGACTGTGAGGAAGGACAGTAGATAATAAGGCAAAATTGCAGTTAGTGGGATGAGGTAAAGTGTAACAAGGGGACAAAATTGAAAAGGCTGAATGTTTTATATTTGAATGCACGCAGTAAATGTGAAAAGCTAGATCAGGCCTTCCCAACCTTTTTTGTGCTACGGACCAGTACCATTACGCAGGAAGTCCGTGGACCAAGGTTGGGAACACCTGAGGTAGATGATCCTGCACAGTTAGAGATTGGCGAGTATGATGTTGTGGCTGAAAGAAGATGATGGTTTGGAGTTTAACATCCAAGGATGCACCTTATATCAAAAGGATAGATAGGTAAGTAGAGGAGGTGGGGTGGCTGAGAAGGCATGAGAATGGGATTGAGAGGGAGAATAGATCAGCCATGATTGAATGGCAGAGCAGACTTGATGGGCTGAATGGCCTAATTCTACTCCTATGTCTTATGGTGTAAAACAAAGAAACACAATAGAACTAGTGAAAAACTATACACAGAGATGGATAAACAACTAATGTACAAAAAATGTGCAAATACAAAAAGAAAAACAAAATAGTATTATAGAAATATAAGTAATAGATAATATTGAAGAGCATGAGTTGAGGAGTCCTTGCAAGTGAGTCCATAGTTTGTGGAATTAGCTCATTGTTGAGCTGGGTGAAGTTATCCACTCTGATTCGGGAGCTTGCTGTTTGAGGGGCAATAACTGCTCTAGGCTCTTGTACGTCCTTCCTGATGGCAGCAGCGAGAAAAGAGCATGGCCTGTATGGTGGGGGTCCTAGATGATGGATACCGCCTTCCTGAGAAGTACCTGTTGTAGATCATTTGTGATCTCAACAAAGTGAGAGGGGTTGCAAAGTGGATGGGTTTGTGGCACGAGTTGGTCCATGTAGCTGAAGAAATTGCTGCCAATAGCATACGTCAATGTTTGAGCAAGTTTGGAAGCTTGGAAGTGGCTGAGTGCATATAGAAATCAGAGGTTTCTTTTTTGCATGAGGGTGGGGGAAGCTGGGGATATTCTTGTTCACATTTGCACGATTTGTGTTTGAGTTGGGGGGTGGGGGATTGATGCTTTTGCTGCCATTTGCGCAACTTGTTTGTTTTTTTGCGCATGGTTTGTCAATGAATTCAGGATCTCTAAGTGACTGGGTATTGAAGTGGAATTCTACATAGGCAAAATGGTTTTAGATTTTTTTTTTGTCATAACCTCTTGGGGGGTAAGAATAGAAGGTCATCTTGGAGAATATTGGAGCAAATTCAGCTGGAAAATGCCAAAGGAATAGAAAAGGGTTTCAGTGGAAAGAAGAAAAAGTTCCAAAATTGGAAACAGACTAGTCTTGTGCCGAAGGAAGAAATAGATAAAATTCAGATGAGAGTAGATATGAGCTTGCAAACCAGTTGGTTCAGTGAACAGGTGCCAGGGAGGGCAATGAAACTGATAGAAGTTTATGAAGCGAACAGCAGGAATTGAAGATGATCACTTCAGGTGATAAAATAATGTTGCAATTAATACAATATCTGACAACACGAAGATAGTAGAAGAATGCATGCGATGGTAGAAAATTAAAGCCGAGTATATTAAGTGTGATGCACCCCAGTCCCAGTTCTGGGACTGATGATGGAGGTGAACAGTAAGAAGAGAGTGAAAATTTTGTGAAGGATGCTTTGGCTACAAGTGGGACTCTCACCAAGAGGATCAATTGAATTTTTTCTCAGAAGAATGCTGCTACAGATTTGTGGCAAAAATGATTTGTCTAAAATCATTTTGTCTAAAACTTAAACATAATGAACCAGTGTAGTCGTATTGAATGTGGTATATAGTTCAATCAGTATTCTATCCCAAAATGCACCCCATTAATTTCAGTGGAATGAACTTGAGGGGTAGTGTGAGGTGTTATTTATGTATCATGTTTAGTGACACTGGCTGATGTTGAGCTACAAGGAAATTAATCATGAATTTGACCAGAGGTAATTCATTGCAGTTTAATGCTTGACAAAAGATTCAGCAAGGAACTGCAGGACCAGTTCTCATGAATTTTGAAGTTTTGGAACAGAAAGGGAGTTTAGTTTGGGTCAGCAGATTGCATTTGTGAAAATGGGTGGTGGTTGAGCTTCAAGATAAAAGTTCTAATGCTGATTTTAAATAGGTGGGGTCAATGCTTGAGGAAAGGGAAACAGATTGCTAAAACTTTCAAGTAACTCTTCCTGCTAGTATAAACGATTGACTTGAAATGCACATTGAAAGATTGCACAAGGAAAGATGCATTAAGTTGTAGCATAACCTGTCTGCTTCTGTATTCAGTGCAATGTATAAACATTGTCTTCAGTTGGGGTAACTGGATTGTTATTTAATAGTAATGACATTTAGGATTAAAAAATGAGACACTGTGAACCTTTTTAAAAACAACTTATTCGTTGAGAGTGGAAATGGGAAAAATATAAGGATTATAAAGAAAGATGGTAAAATCTTGGACTAATTGTGTCATGATATTCATTTTTAGTCAGATAATTGATGCATACAATACAAGCTGTTCACACTTTGTTTTCATTTGTTGGGATACTATGTATTTCTAAGGAATTATATTGAATTATGTTGAAGGAGGAATCTAACCTGTCACTAAAAATCATAGCAACATATAACAGGGAAACAGGACATCTGGCCCAGTACATCCATGATGAACACTGGATACTTGCAGTAATCCCATCACCCAGCATTTGGTCTGTAGCCATCTATGCCATTAAGGAGTTCATCTAGATATTCCTCCATTACTGCCTGTAACCCAGCTTCAATTGCTCTCTCAGGCAGTTCATTCATGTTACTTACCACTCTCTGCATAAGGAAAGTTCTCCTTATGTTCCCCTGAATATCTACCCTCACTCCAAATGTACGCCCTTTAATTTTATCTTACTCAAATACAAGGAAAGGTTTCCTGAAATTTACACTGTCCGTACTTTTCATGATTTTATACACTTTAACCAATATCCCCTCTCAACTTCCTCTGCTCCTGGGAGAAGAAACCTAACCTCCAGTTTTACCAAGCTGTCCCACCCTGGTGAATCTCCTCTGCATCCTCTCCAGCGCAATCACTTCCTTCCCGTATCTTGGTGACCCAAATTGCACACAGTACTCCAAATGAGCTCTGACCAAGGTGGAGCACAATCTCCCAGCTTCTGTATTCAGCGCACCTGAGGTTTGTTCAGGGCTGTCTTCAGTTGGAATAATTTTGTCCTTAGATTGTGACTTAATGTTAAGCATTTAGAATATTTGAGATGGATTTAATATAGAATCACAAAAGGTTAGGAGTTCAACTTGTTTGGAAGACAAATGGCAGATTGGTCTTTCAGGGAATTTTGTGTTTAAAATGGAGAATTATTGTTCCAAATTGAATGGTATGCTAGTGAGGAAACTCCTGCTGCACTGTGTAAACTTTGGATTCACAACTCAAGAATGAGAATTCATTCCAAAAGACATTCAGTGAGCTAATTCCAGGGTTGACCTATCACGAGTTGCTAAAAACAGTTGAAGTTGTGTTTTTTCAAAGATTGATGTTGCAACATATAACATCTTAAGATATCATGGCATGGTAAATGTTGAAATGTTTCCACTGGTGGGAGAGTCTTGAATGCATGAACATAATTACAAGATTAGGGGGCTGTCATTTAAAACTAAGGTGTGTGGGAATTTGGGTTTCTAAAACCTAAAATAGATATAGAAAATTATGAGGGAGATGGATAGGGTGGATAATAATTTATTTTTGCATGGTAGGGGTGTCTAAGACAAAAGTACAACGTTTAAAATAAGAAGTGAGAGTGGAACCGGGGGTAAATTCTTTTCATCACGCTTCTCTCTGAAAAGGGTTTGTATGTTCTCCCATGATCATGTGGGTTTCCTCCAGGTGTTCTGGTTTCCTCCCACAGTCCAAAAACATACTGGTTGGTAGGCTAATTGTTCATTGTAAATTGTCCCATGATTAGGTGAGGGTTAAAACGATGTTGCTGGGTGCAAGGGCTTATTCTGCACTGTATCACAATGAATAGATAATAAATACCAAGGGGGTGGTGGACCAGAGATTCTTAGAACATTGAAGAATGATCTGGATGAGCACCTGAATTGCCAAGATGTCAGAAGTGCTGGTAAAGAAATGAGCAAAGTTGTGCATTTCATGGCTAGCGTGCACAGGCCTGTTTCTGTGTTATAGAACAAAGAACTTCTCAAAGGGTGGTGAATCTCTCAAATTGTCTATCCAGAGGGTTGTAGAAGTTAGATCATTAGGCGTACTTGAAGAAAATGTCAATAAATTTTTGAAAGATGGGGGAGTTGAGCATGATGGGAACAGGCACAAAAGAGGGTTGAGATCAGGGCAGATCAGCCAGATTTGTGTTGAATGCCAGGGGCTGGATACACTTTTCCTGTTTTCATGTGTCCTGGTGTACAGTGAACAACTGATATTGAATGGGATAATGGTCAGTCGATTAAATAGCATATACGAAGGCGGCTCTGGGAAATATATTACCCCTCACAAAAATTTAAATTTTAAAATCATGAGTCCCAAGATTATCTGTAAGATTGTAATATAAATCCCTTGAGAAATTAAAATATAACAATACATCTTGTCCTTTTATCCAGAGATTGGTCATTTTATCTTAGCATTGAAAAGATGAGCCAATCAGAGATGTCAGCAGTCAATGATATATTGTTCATCTTGAAGTAGAGTCCTTGGCTGCAAAACTTGACTCCAATGCACTCACCATTTTGGTATTGTGGGTGATGTGTTAATTCCAAGCTACTGATGCATGCACAAACACTTGTAGATCAGGTTGTGTCAGCTGGTGTACTGGTAAACATGCACAATTTAATGTTTTCCAGAAGTATGTGGAGTAGACAGCTGGTGTTATTAAGCAGTGTGGAAAGGTGCTTTGACACCAGCACTGTACATACTGAGCACAACACTCTATTTTACATCCTCTCTAAATCTTGCACAGTCGAACATATGTTCAGCAGCAGGGAGGACCTGCCACTGATGTAATTTAAAATTGTCATACAGGTTGTTTGCTGATTAATTTCTATTGGCTGACACTATGATTTATTAAGTTTTTTGCTGTTTCCCAGGATTTTAAGAGCTGTGTAACAATTGTTAAAGTGCTTCATTCTGACTTCAAGCCTCTGGATACATCAGGTGATGCCTTTTGCTCTCTATTTACCGAGGTGAAAATTGTGGAGGATAAGGTTAGTGTGAATTGTGCTAATTTGCTGGGCATTTCCAGATAAAGGAGGAGGTGGTGTTAGGTCTTTTAAAGATCATTAAGGTGAATAAGTCCCCAGGGCCAGATGGGGTATATCCCAGGTTATTGAGAGAGACAAGATTGCTGGGGCCTTGACGAATATCTTCATGTCTTCCCTAGCCACAGGTGAAGTCCTGGAGGATTGGCAAGTAGCTAATGTTATTTCATTATTCAAGAAAGGAAATATAGACCGATGAGTCTTACATCAGTGGTAGGGAAGTTACTGGAGTATATTCTTAAAGTTAGGATTTATGTACATTTGGAACTACACAGCCTAATTACGGACAGTCCACATTTCTTTGTGCAGAGCTGGTCAAGTCTTAATAACATTGAGCTTCTTGAGGAGATGGCGGAGGTAATTGATGAATGCAGACTTGAGGATGTTGTTCATATGGATTTTAGTAAGGTTTTGACAGGGTCCCTCATGAGAGGCTCATCCAAAAGATTAAAATGCAGGAGATCCACTTAATTGGTCACTTGCATTCAGAAGTGAGTTGCCTGTAGGAGAAGATAGTGGTTGAAGGGACTCATTCTGGCTGAGGTCTGTGACTAGTGGTGTTCTGCAGGGATTTGTACTGGGACCTCTGCTGTTTGTGATATACATAAATTAACTGGATTAAAACATAGGTGGATGGATAAGTAAGTTTACAGGTGATATGAAGAATGGTGGTTTTGTAGGTAGTGCAGAAAACTTGCAAAGAATACAATGGAATATAGATCAGCTAAAGATATGGGCGGAGAAATGACCGATGGAGTTTAACCCAGGCAAATGTGAAGTGTTAAACTTTGGAAGTCAAATGTGTAGAGACAAGACCGTTAACAGTGTTGATGTACAGAGGGATCACAAGGGTCCAAGTCCAAAGCTCCCTGAAAGTGGCTACACATGTAGGTAGAGCAGCAATGAAGGCGTATGACATGCTTGCCTTTACTATTTGAGGAACTGAGTTTGGGAGTTGGGAAATGGTGTTGCAGTTCTGTAAAACTGGTTGGACTGCACTCAGTTGTGGTTTTCCCATTATTTGGAGAGGATGCAGAAGAGGTTTACCAGAATGTTGCCTGGATTAGAGGGCGTGTGCTATAAGGAGCGATAGAACAAATAAGTTGTATTTTCTGGAGTGGCAGAGGCTGACGGGATCTGATAGAAGTTATCAGATTATGAGAGCGATTTTGGAATAGACAGCGAGTAGCTATTTTTCTGCAAGACTGAGATGTCTAACGCCAATGGATTTACTTTTAAGAGGGGTAAAGTCAAAAGAGTTGTGTAGAGCAAGTTATTTTTGCATAGAGATTGGTAGGTGACTGGAATGCACTGCCTGGGATGGTGGTGGAAATGAATATGATAGAGGCTTTCAGATCGGCACATGAAGTACAGGAAATTGATATTCGCATTATATAAGCAGAAGAGATTAGTTCATTACTAACTTAATTTGTTTGGCACAACATTGCACTGTTCAATGTTTTAGAATAAGGCAACTACTTCACAATGGAGAGGTGCTGGCAGTAAGAGCCCCCATTTAGGGGCTTCAGGAGATATTTTCCCACCTGAGTGTCTGAGGAAGTGGGTTGTGTGATGTTTGCACTTCAACAGGATCTCCTCAGTGCAATCTACCAGCTACTCCACCTTCGGAATAGTGCAAAGACCACTCTGCTGGTGTCCGTCAAGGTCATGATTTCCTATGTGGTGGGTTTCTTGTAGCCTGAAGCTGGAGGAAAATGCAGCATATTACAGTTTGACACCTACTCTTCTACCATGGAAGCTCATGCCAAAGAGCTCAGGATGTTAAAGCAACACACACAAAATGCTGGAGGAACTCAGCAGGTCAGGCAGCACCTATGGAAATGACCAAACAGTCAACATTCTGTGCTGAGGTTCTTCTTCAGTACTGGAAAGGCAGTGGGAAGATGCCAGAATAAAAAGGTGGAAGGTCAGGACGGAGGACTATCTAGAAGGTGACAGGTGAAGCCAGGCAGATGGGAAAGGTTAGGACTGGAGAAGAAGGAATTTCATAGGAGAGGAGAGTGGACCATGGGAGAAAGGGAAGATGGAGGGGTACCGGGGGAGGTGGTCAGCAGGTGGGGAGAAGAGGTAAGAGGTTAGAGTGGGAATTGAAGAGGAGGGAAGAGGGAGAGGAAAATACCAAAAGCAGAAATCAATGTTCATGCCATCATGTTGGAGGTTACCTAAAAGGAATACGAGTTGATGTTTCTCCACCCTGAGGGTGGCCTCATTGTAGTAGACAAGGAGGCCTTGGACGACATGTTGGAATGGAAATGGGGATAGGAATTAAAATAGTTGTCCACTGTGGAATTCTGCTTTGCTGGATGGAGTGGAGGTGCTCGAGAAAGCCATCCCCCAATTTACACTGGGTCTCAGCAATCCAGAGGAGGCTGTGTGAGCAATATAGAAGACCCCAAAAGATTCACGGGTGAAGAGTTGCCTCACCTTGAAGGACTTTCTGGCGCCCTGAATGGAAGTAAGGGAGGAAGTAAATGGGCAGGTGTAGAATTTCTGTTGCTTGCAGGGATATGTGCCAGGAGGGAGATTAGTAGGGAGGGATGAATGGACAAGGGAATCACAGATGGAGTATTCCCTGTGGAAAGTGGAGAGTGGGGGATGGGGGGGGATAGAGGTAAAGATACATTTGGTGGTAGGATCCTGGTGCTTGCAGAGAATGATGTGCTGGATGTGGATGCCTGTGAGGTGGGAGGTGAGGACTATAGTAATTTCTACCCCTGTTAAGGTGGTGGGAAGATGGGGTGAGTGTGAATGTCTGGGAAATGGAGGAGATGTGGGTGAGGGTATCATCAATAGTGGAGGAAGGGAAACCCTGTTCTTTGAAGAAGGAGGACATCTCTCATGTCCTGGAAAGCCTCATTCTGGGAAAGATAGGGCAGAGACAAAGGAACTAAAAAAAGGATGGGAAGAGTTATGGTCAAGATAACGGTGAGAATCAGTAGGTTTATAAAAGATGTCAATAGACAGTTTATCTCCAGAGATACAGACAGGGAGATCAAAAAAGGGGCGAGAGGAGTCAGAAATGGACCAAGTGTATTTAAAGACAGGGTGGAATTTGGAGGCAAAGTTGATGAAATTGACAAGCTCAGCATGGGTGCATGAAGCAGCACCAATGAATTGTCAATTTAAGGAAGAGTTGGGAACCATTACCAGAGAATGCCTGGAACATGGACTGTTCAACATTGCCAACAAAAAGGCAGGAATAGCTTGGGCACATGCAGGTGCTCCTGGCTACCTCTTGAGTTCGGAGAAAATGGGAGGAGCCAAAGGTGAGGGTGAGGACTAGTTCTGCTAAAAAGAGTGGAGCTGGTTGGGTCTTTTGTTGAGAAAGAAGTGGAGACCTTTAAGGCCTTCTTGATGGGGGATAGAAGTGTACAGGAATTGGATATCCATGTTGAAAATGAGGCAGTCAGGGCCAGGGAATTGAAAGCTGTTGAGGAGATTGAGAGAATGAGAAGCGTCACGGATATAACATATAACCATGTAGCAATTACAGCATGGAAACAGGCCATCTCAGCCCTTCTAGTCCATGCCGAATGCTTACTCTCACCTAGACCCACCTACCTGCACTCAGCTCATAACCCTCCATTCCTCTCCTGTCCATATACCTATCCAATTTTTTTTAAATAACAAAATCGAACCTGCCTCTACCACTTCTACTGGAAGCTCATTCCACACAGCTACCACTCTTTGAGTAAAGAAATTCCCCCTCGTGTTACTCCTAAACTTTTGCCCCTTAACTCTCAACTCATGTCCTCTTGTTTGAATCTCTCCTACTCTCAATGGAAAAAGCCTATCCATGTCAACTCTTTCTATCCCCCTCATAATTTTAAATACCTCTATCAAGCCCCCCTCAACCTTCTACAAAGAATAAAGACCTAACTTATTCAACCTTTCTCTGTAACTTAGGTGCTGAAACCCAGCTAAAATTCTAGTAAATCTCCTCTGTACTCTCTCTATTTTGTTGACATCTTTCCTACAATTTGGTGACCAAAACTGTACACAATACTCCAAATTTGGTCTTACCAATGCCTTGTACAATATTAACATTACATCCCAACTCCTATACTCAATGCTGTGATTTATAAAAGCCAACATACCAAAAGCTTTGTTCACCACCCTATCCACATGAGATTCTACTTTCAGGGAACTATGCACCATTATTCCTAGATCATTGATCAAGTTAAAGGGATTGAACTGTGGGGATCGAATGGAGACAAGGTATTCAGATACAAGTTCAGTGGGCAGGAGGAGACAGAGACTAAGGTCAACCTGGAGGACAGGTTTGTGGACGTTGAGTATGAGGTGGAAACCAGCAATGTGGGGTAAAGGAACTGTGAATTGGTGGCAGTGGATGGGAGTACTCCAGAGGTGATGAGGTTAGTGATGTTGTCGGCGACAATTTTCTGATGGTCTGGAATGGGGTCCTTTTCAATGGTTAAGGAAGAAGAGGTGTCCAAGAGTTTCTGCCTGGTCTCAGCAAAGTAGAGGTCAGTCCACCACATTACAACTGCACCCCCTTTGTTTGTGGGTTTGATGGTAAGGTTGGAATTGGTGTGGAGAGAGTGGAGAGCTGTGTGTTAAGAGTATGTAAGGTTCTGAGGAGGAAAGAGGAGAGCTGAAGTCGAGCCGGTTGATGTCTTGTTGGCATTTAGAGACGAAGAGATCCAGAGCAGACAGAGAACCAGAGCGGGATGTCCAGGAAAAGGAGAAGGGTTGAAGATGGAAGAGGGGTCACTGGTGTGGGCTGGGGAATTCTTGCCAAAGAAGTAGCTCAGAGATGGAGGTAATGGAAGAAGAGCTTGGGTTTGAGGTGGGTGTGGGACAATGAGGTGCAGGTGAAGTGGACAAAGGTAAGGCCTTTGCTGAGGACAGAACATTCTACCTCAGGGAGGGGACTGTTGGAGGGAATGTAAAAACATGGCAGGGATTAGAGCTGGGATCGGGGTGGGGGGGAGCAGAATTTGTGGTGTCAGAGGAGGGGGAGGGTTGAATTTCCTTTTGCCAGAATGTGAAAACAGCTTTGTAGAGATCACCACAGATTTCTCCATGGTTGAGGGGGCCTCAGTGACTGATTGCAGCAGATCTGCTAGTCAGCTCCACAGAAGAGCTACCTTGCAGGGTGACTTTCAGTAATCTTGAGCAACTTTGAGCATACAAGGCTCTGCTCCAGTTTGCATTCTTGGCACGAATGATGGCACTGGGGTGGCTAGTTGGCAGTCAGCAGCAAAGGGTCTGATAGAGTAGCAGCTGTGGAATCCTGTTTGCTGTGCTTTTGTGGGAGAAAGCAGCAGTTCTGTGATCCACAGGCCCACTGCCATTTCCCAGGACTGCAACTTAGTAAACCTGACTCTGTTGGAGTGTAGATTGAATGATTACAATACCCTCTAAATCTGATTCAGGCCATTTCTCAGTTATCATCACCCAACCCTCAGTTATGGACACCAGGACACATGAACAAGCTCCCAAAATATTATTAAATTCAGAAGTTTAACGCGTGTTCATACATGCATTTCTACAAATAGGCAAACTAGTTTTCTCTCTCCACTTTTAATAATTGTCCTTTTACCAGCTTGATGTGGTTTGATGCCATTCGTTGCAATATTGCGAAGGCACAGTTAACATATCAAGCCACTTGTTAAAATTTACTTTATGACTTATGAATGAAATTAGTTGAAGTACGTCTGTAAAATGGAATTGATCATTACTTACGGAAATATGGTGACAACAATCTTATCTTGCTTGGCGGAAAGCTGAACTTGCATGACAGAAGTTAAAGCTGCCTTGGCAGCACTCATACACACACACAGTGGTTTTACACTGCAATGGGTGCTGGAGCACCAGCTTTTAGAGTTGGAACAACGGGTAATAATGGAGTTACCTGCTGCTTTTAACTACTTTGGATTAGCTTCCAGCTCTGTGCAAAACTGTACAGAAGTATTGCAAGCTAATTGTTGGCCTTGCCAGTAATGTCTAGCTTCAGTAAAGTGAAATGAAATCACAGTAAATGCTACATTATTCAACCCCCAGTCTGTAGAAGCGATTCGGAAATCCTGAAAGGCGGAGGGTGGATTTCCTTCATGCAGGAAAATCTAGAATGAGAGATCACAATCTAAAAAGGAAGATCTGCTGTTAGCTTTTTAGCTCCCTAGCAGTGGGCGTCTTTGGAACTTCCCTCTGCACAGAATATCTTAAGGCAGAAGGAGGAGTCTTAATGATTAAGAGGGGCAACATTACACATCAGATAAGCCATGGTCAGAAGTAATGACAAAGCAGGTTTGTGGAACTAAGTAGAAATCTACTTCTACTTTGTATGTTCATATGTGCACTGCCTATAAGTATTCATAACCCCGCCCCCCCCCAGGATTTTCTTGTTTTACTGTTTTACAACATTGAATCACAGTGGATTTAATTTGACTTTTTTGGACACTGATTCTTTAGTGTCAAAGTGTAAACACATTTCTACAAATTTGTCTAAGTTTATTATAATGATTAAATACAAAATAATTGGTTGCATAATTACTCACCCCCTTCAAGTCAGTATTTAGTAGATGCATGTTTGGCAGCAATTAGTCTGTGTGGATAGGTCTCTATCAGCTTTGCACATCTGGACACTGCAATTTTTCCCCATTCTTCTTTACTAAACTGCTCTGCTCTGTCAGATTGCATGGGGGTCGTGAGTGAACAGCCCTTTTCAAGTCCAGCCACAAATTCTCAATTGAATAGAGGTCTGGACTCTGACTTGGCCACTCCAGGACTTTGTTGTTTTCTTTTAGCCATTCCTGTGTAACTTTGTCTTTATGCCTGTGGTCATTGTCTTGCTGGAAAACAAATCTTCACCCAACTCACAGGTCTCCTGCAGACTGCATCAGGTTTTCCTCCAGGATTTCCCTGTATTTTTCTGCATTCATTTTAACCTCAACCTTCATAAGCCTTCTGGGGCCTGCTGCAGTGAAGCATCCCCAGAGCATGATGCAGCCTCCACCATGCTTCACAGTAGGGATGGTGTGTTTTTGATGATATGTGGTGTTTGGCTTATGCCAAACATAGCATTTTGAGCCAAAAAGCTCAATTTTAGTTTCATCAGACCATAGAACTTTCTTCCAGCTGACTTCAGAGTCTCCCACATGACCTCTGGTAAACTCTAGCTGAGGCTTCATGTGAGTTTTGTTTTAAACAGTGGCTTTCTCTTTGCCCCCTTCCATAAAATTGCAACTTGCAACAGTTGTATACACAGTCTCTCCCATTTCAGACACTGAAGCTTGTAACTCCTCCAGAGTTGTCATAGGTCTCTTTGTGGCCTCCTTCCCTTGTTCCCTTCTTGCCTGATCACTCAGTTTTTGAGGACAGTCTGCTCTAGGCAGATCTACAGCTGTGTCATATTCTTTCTATTTCTTGATGATTGACTTAACAGTACTCCAAGGGATATTCAGTGTCTTGGAAAATTTTTGTATCCACCTCCTGACTTGTGCTTTTCAATAACCTTTTTGTGGAATTGCTCGGAGCGTTCTTTTGTTTTCATGGTGTATTTTTTGCCAGGATACTGACTCACCAGCAGTTGGACCTTCCAGATGCAGGTGTATTACTACTGTTATGAATGTACCACAGCTTTGAGGGGCCGAAGGGTGCGGGGTAGCCCCCTCCTTTGTGAGAACCATAAGATCACTATTGAGTCAGTTCAGGAGACCCAGGAAATGAGAAAGAGATGTGCGGAATGTCTCGTTTCCCCGGCGATGTAAAGCTACGGGACATGGCCATTGTCACCGGAAGGCGAATTTGTGGATTGGAGATTATGCTACGTGAACGCTCTCAGGCAAAGTGGGCTGGTTGAGGGAGGGATTGCATCACCCCCAACCTGATTGACATCTACGACCCTGCGAGTCAGGATAAAAGAGGGTCTGTAGGAACAGCCCCTCAGACACACCAGAAGAAACGTTAAGCAACCACATAACAGCAGGAAGTCATCTTAAGGAGGCCACGTGCGTTCAGTTCCATTGCTGGAACTGGTGGCTGGAACCACGGAAAATGGCTTTTAGCTAACAACGGGGAAACCCACTCCCCTGACTCAACGGATTGGCATCATAAAAGACCTGGGCAAGTTTAAACCGCCTCTCTCTTAAACCCAAAACGCTGCAGCTTGAACGAACTAACAGTGACTGTTACATTTCCATCGGACAATACATTATCCCCTAGACAACGATAGAGCTATTTCTTATTGGTTATTATTATACCCGCGCTTTAGATTTAGTAATGACGACGTACATTATCTGTATGTTGCATTAATCTTATTTTTGTGCCCCTTTATCAATAAATACTTTTAAAAATAGTACCATCAGACTTCAACGGACCTATCTTTGCTGGTAAGTGACCCAGTTACGGGTTTTCGTAACAAAATTGGGGTTCTTGTCTCGAGATTTGACACCAAATTGGGGGGCCAGTGAATCGGGCTTGTAAGTCCAAACTTGGATCTGGTTACGCGGGTAGCCAGACAGGAAACCAGCAAAGATGAATGTGGGTGAATTTATAGAAAACCCAACTCTGGAGGCGCTAGAGGTGGCCACCAAATCAGACTTAATAAGTTTGGCGAAGGGGTTAAACCTCGAAGGGTTGAGGTTATCAATGAAAAAGCGGGAGGTGCGAAGGGCCATAACTCAGTATTATATTGGGAAGAATGTGATTGCAGCTGAGGTATTGGAAAATATCCCTGAAGAGGTACCAGCTAGTGAGACGGCTCAGTTAGAATTGGAGAAATTAAGGTTGGAACATGCAATTCAGTTAAAGCAGCTGGAGGCAGCTGAGAGAGAGAAAGAGAGGGAAAGAACCGAGAGAGAGAGAAGGAGAGGGAGTATGCGCTCCAGCTAAAGGAGTTAGAGGTGAAACGAGAGCATGAAATGCGGTTAAAACAGCTGGAGACAGCTGAGAAAGAGAAACAGAGGAAACATGACTTGGAGATGGAGAAGTTACTGCAGGAGCCACGAGTTCCGGGGTCAGACCGAGAGGAGTGGTTCAATGTTAGTCGAGAGTTGAGGTTAGTCCCTCCGTTCGAGGAGACGGATGTTGATAGTTATTTCTTGCTTTTTGAAAAGGTGGCAGTGAATCAGAAGTGGCCCAGAGGTCAGTGGGTGGCGCTGTTACAAAGTGTGTTAAAGGGGAAGGCACAGCGGGCATATACGGCGTTGGCCATGGAGGAGGGAAAGGAGGAGAGTTATGACAAAGTAAAGGCGGCCATTCTCTGGAGTTATGAGCTAGTACCTGAGACGTACAGACAAAAGTTTAGAAATTTAAAGAAAGGGTGGAATCAGACGTATACCGAGTTTGCCTAAGAGAAAGGTGTGCTCTTGGACCGGTGGTGCACTGCAGAGAGAGTGGAAGAGGATTATGGGCGTCTCAGGGAGATAATTCTGACTGAGGAATTTAAAGGTTGTGTTTCGGAGGATATCTGGAAGTATTTGAATGAGAAGCTGAATAAGTCCATCTCAGAATTTGCTAGGTTCGCAGATGAATATGCCCTAACCCACAAGGCAAAGTTTTCCTCAAATAAAAGTTCCCAGAGAGACCGTGGGAACGATCGAGAAAGTCCACTGGCTGAGGCAGAGGTCCCACCGGAAGCTAGTGGTAAGGTTGAGGGGGAAAGGCCAGACGGCCAGAGATTTCTAGGCTTGACCTGTTTTAATTGTGGAAGGGGGGGGGGCATGTTGCATCTCGGTGCTTTGCTCCGAGGAAAGAGACAGGAAAAGGGAAAGCAGCAGTCCCTATCGGATGTGCCGTGGTAATCAGTAAATCGACAAGAGAGCCCCGGGTAGACAGAGTACGAGAAGGGTCTGAGACTTGTCTGTCACATGGAACCGTGTCTGTGAGGGAGGGAGACACACCAGTTCCAGTACGGATCTGGAGAGACACGGGGGCTGAGCTGTCGTTGATCAGCAGTAAGGTACTAGAGTTTGGTCGCAAGATGAGAATGGTAGCTGTGAAGGGAATAAGTAAAGGGACAGAAATGGTGCCCTAACATAAGGTCATTATGGATTGTGAGCTGGTATCTGGACCAGTTGAAATAGGGGTGTGATCAGAATTCCTGAGAACTGACGCGGATGTCCTTCTCGGTAACGATTTAGCAGGTGGTAAGGTTTGGGCGGCCATGATGCCGACACGCCAGCCAGTGAGCGCTGTGGCCCTGCCCCTAGATTCCAAGATCTATCCCACATGCGCGGTCACTCGCCGCATGTCGAGAGAGGCAGCTGAGAATGAGAGCAGTTTAAATCTGGCCACTTTTGATTTGGCCGAGACGTTTCTACCAACCCTGTACCACGAGGGTTTAGAGGGTGGTAAAACGAAGAGTAGTAAAGTGAAAGAGGGTAAGGGAGCGGAGGTAGATCTTCCCTTAGCGAGGAGAAAGGTCCTGGAGGCAGAAAATAAAGATGAGGAACCGATAGAGCGGTTAAGAGGTCCAGAGTGGACTAGGATGATCTGTCTGGTTTGGCAGAACTGTTCGAAGAAGTTGAAAATTCTAAAGGTGTTCCCGATAATGAAATGAGGGCAGTCCTAGATGAAAAGGGTGCCCTTGCCTTGAAGAAGTCTGCTGGGTTGGCAGATGAGGTTGTTTCAGCCCGCAGGGTTGAGTTTACTCCGGAAGGGAGTTGCCCAGAGAGTAACTGGGAGGATCGGGGAAACTTAGAATTTGAAAAGGGTACGGGTATTGAAAGCCTGGAAGAGGCCAATGTCCCGGTTGAGTGTGTCCAAGATGGGGATGCACGTGGTACTGAACCTAGTAACGGAGCTCAGAAAAAGTCTGAGGTATTTGATTCCGTGGAACGGGGCAGCAGTCCTTGTGGGTCAGATAGACTTGGTTCAGTGAAGAAAGGGTTAACCTTGGTAATAGTGGGAAGTGACAGTTCCCAGGTGTTTGTGCTCAAAGGTGTATTAAAAGTTAATGCGGAGTTCAAAAGTGGGGAGATAAATATTATTATTGAAGGAAATGGGAAATCTGTAATTCCCAAATCGAATGAAGAAATTTTAAACGCTGCAGATCGCTTACCAATTAAGCCGGGAGATGACGGGGCCCCTCACGCTATTGTTATTCCAGAGTGTGGTGTGACAAGGCAGAATTTGAAATGCTGCTTGAACAAAGAGGTCGAACTGAAAACACATAGCCTGAAGGGTCCTGACGAGAGGGCTAGCCACCTGTGTAAAATTAAAGAGTTGGGTGGAAATTCAGAAGATGGTCTAAGTTTGGGACACGGTGTTGATAAAATAATTCCTATGGAAAAGGCGGGTGAGGGTTTATCTCGCCACATTACCCAAGCTCCCCACGTGGGAACTCACCGGAAAAGAGGCAACGGTTAATGGGGACGCCATTTTTAAATAGCAAAGCCGGTTGTACGGGATTTCGACAAAGCATGTGAATAATAAAGACAACCCCCTAGAAGCCTGCCTGTTAAGTCTGAAAACGACCGAAAGATTAGTATTTACATAAACTTTTGTAGATGCATGTAAGCTAAGATTACACCTCCTTAGTTTTGTTGCTGAAGGAAAGAAATAAAAATAGGTGGTTATTAAATTGAAGTCTGATGCTACAAGACTTTAGTAAGGTACAAGATGTTAAGATATTAAAGAAAGTGACACTGTAATCATTAACTGTTTAGATGCTGAATTGAATGTATAACTGTATTACTCTGTAAAAATAAACTTTTGTATTGTGTTAGATTTTAAAATCCTGTAAGACTCTGTACTATTTTGTTTTCACCGATGGTGAAAACACTTTGAAGAAAGGGGGTGTTATGAATGTACCACAGCTCTGAGGGGCCGAAGGGTGCGGGATAGCCCCCTTCTTTGTGAGAATCGCAAGATCACTATTGAATCAGTTCAGGGGTCCCAGGAAATGAGAAAGAGACGTGCGGAATGTCTCGTTTCCCCGGCGATGTAAAGCTACGGGACATGGCCATTGTCTCTGGAAGGCGAATTTGTGGATCGGAGACTATGCTACGTGAACGCCCTCAGGCAAAGTGGGCTGGTTGAGAGAGAGATTGCATCACCCCCAACCTGATTGACATCTACGACCCTGCGAGTCAGGATAAAAGAGGGTCTGTAGGAACAGCCCCTCAGACGCACCAGACGAAACGTTAAGTGACCACGTAACAGCAGGAAGTCATCTGAAGGAGGCCATGTGCGTTCAGTTCCGTTGCTGGAACTGGTGGCTGGAACCACGGAAAATGGCTTTTAGCTAACAACGGAGTCACTCCCCTGACTCAACGGATTGGCATCATAAAAGACCTGGGCAAGTTTAAACCGCCTCTCTCTTAAACCCAAAACGCTGCAGCTTGAACGAACTAACAGTGACTGTTACATTTCCATCGGACAATACATTATCCCCTAGACAACGACAGAGCTATTTCTTATTGGTTATTATTATACCCGCGCTTTAGATTTAGTATTGACGACGTATATTATCTGTATGTTTGCATTAATCTCATTTTTGTGCCCCTTTATCAATAAATACTTTTAAAAATAGTACCATCAGACTTCAACGGACCTCTCTATCTTTGCTGGTAAGTGACCCAGTTACGGGGTTTCATAACACTACTACAATTGATTCAAACACCATGCCCACACACAGATTTATACATAGCTAGGACACCTAAACTAATTATGTGACTTCTAAAATCAATTGGCTGCACAAGTGATGATTTGTTGTGTCATATTAAAGGGGGTGAATACTTATGCGATAAATTATTTTGTGTTTAATATTTGTAATAAATTTAGATAATTTTGTAGAGATCTGTTTACACTTTGACAGAAAAGTCTTTTTCTGTTGATTAGTGTCAAAAAGGCCAAATTAAATCCATTGAGATTCAATGTTGTAAAACAATAAAAAGTGAAAACTTCCAAGGGAGGGTGAATGCATTTTATGGGCACTGATTTGCAGTTAAACATTCCACAGCCCAGCTATATTTTGGTTTTCTGTTAGGATTTTTGTTGCTTTTTTACCTAGATGGTCTGATATGTCTAAAATCAATTTTTTTAAAATTTGAATTTAGTTAGGGTGAACCTTCCATAAGAAACTGAACATTGGCGGGAAAACTGATCAAAACCAGAGACTGTGTACTGTAGATTGGTGTCACATGAATTTGTACATTCACAAACCATATTTGTTCTTCATACCTGTTGCTGAGAGGCTTAGACATAGGCTATTATGTTTTATTAGAACCGCAGAATGTGCTTTCTACTACCCAAAACAAATGACACAACTAAATAAATTTTAAACATTTTAACTAGCTGCCCATCTTAAATAACATTTAAATATATATTTATATTTGCACAAGCTTTCAGAAATTAAAATACTTTAAAAACAATTTATGCACATTAAACCAACTTTATGACTACAATTGGAGGCAGCTGTCTGAAAAAATATTTATTTTTAATATGATGAATGTGTACTCTTAATAGCACCTTTTAAAAGAAAACCTCTTCTGCAGTTCTACAGAGGAGGATCCTTGTGTATATTAGTACAAGCTGTAACATGTCATCCTTTAATAGTAGATTATTGCAAATTTAACAATGAAGGGAGAGCTTTTCCAACAAGCAGCATAATTGCAATTAGAGGCACTCAGCTGAACATGAAGACAGCTAATAGGATTCCAAATGGCTCTGAGCTGAGGACTTATATAAGATCACACTCTCAGTATCTGGTGGTGAAATTGCTAAAATCCAGTTTGCTGATCTCTTTCTCGTTTGAAAACTGTGCCTGATGAATCCGTGAACTTGGACTTCCCACTTTGCTCAGCCAGTGCTTCCTGTGAAGGAAATGAAAGGATCATAATTTTTTTATTACCATCATCATTTTAAAATTTATTCCCCATGTCCCCCTTTAATTTTCTAGAATGAGGTCCAGGCTGGTAAATGTTTAACCACTGGATAGAAATTTGTAATTCCAGTTTCATTAACATTCCACCTAATTTATTTTTCCTTTTGGTATCTATTCTGATAGTACAGAAGTTACACCTGCTTTTGCATTTGCAATTAAACTGTATAATTAATACATTGTATTTTAAAACTAGTGATATGCAATAAGAATACTTATCAGTACCTTAGCACTTAATGATTTCTGCACTCCAATGCACAAGTTCCTTATTTTTTAATCCCTCGCCATTGAAAAAGATGTTCCATTTTATCTTACTTGGTTCCAGAGTGGATGACCTCACACTTGCCCACAATGAATGTTGTCTGACATTGTATGACCTCCTAACTTAATTTGCCTTTTTGAATGGATTCTAAATTAGTTTGCAGATAACATTCTGCTTTTGTTTAAAGCCATTCTCATTCCAACATGTCGGTTCACAGCTGACTCTACTGTCATGATGAAGCCACTCTCAGGTTAGAGGAGCAACACCACATCACCTCACAACATGAACATAAATTTCACTAAATTCTGGTAATTTTTCCCCTACCCACCTCTCTTTTTTTCTTTTTAGCTATCCTCTTACTCCTTCTGTTCTCCATACCTGCTTTTACATCCCTCTTTTGCCCTTCCTCCTTCCCTTTCTCCCTGTACTCTCCTAACAGAATCCTTCTTTGTTAGCCCTTTACCTTTTGCACCTACCACCTACTAGCTTCTGACTTCATTCCATCCTCTCCTATCCACCCACCTTTCCTCTCAGGTGGCATAACGTATCTGCCAGCTTTTCCTTCCCCCACCTTTGTATTCTGGCTTCAGTCCTGATGAGGAGCCTTAACCCAAAAAGTGCTGTTTATTCCTTTCTATAGATGCTACCTGACCTGCTGAATTCCTCCATTTTGTGTGTGTTCCTCTGTTTAACTAAAGATATCTTCCAGTTTAGCATCATCTGCAATTTGAATATAAACCTCTATTTTTCTTCATTTATTTTTAGCTCAATGGGGAAAATATAAGACCTTGGCCCAAGTATAATCTATGGTGTGGAACCTAATGAAATATCTTCTGAAGTCCACACTAACACCATTCTCTAAACATTTAGTTATCTCCTATATTCTTGACTACCTCATTAAATGCAACTAGATTAATAGGACATGATCTAATTTATGAATTTGTGGTCTTTCCTGGACTTTCCATTTGTCCTTCAATATTGTAACATTCGCAGCTATCCAATCCAAAGGCATATTTATGCTCCAACCCTGGCCTCCAGTTCTGAGTCTTGTGTTGGAAATGGAGGTCAGACACGTTGGCATCTTTCCTCCAGGTACTTACCTGACTTTCATATTGCAATGCGCTGACCGGGTAAAGGGAAAAAGTTTACTCACACACTTAATCTAACTGAAGAGTCTCTTCAGAAGGCTAGAGGATATGATCACCAGCATTTGTATTGAGTTGGTTTTAATCAAGCAGGCAGACTGGAAACATAACTTGACTTCAATATTTACAAGTCTAAAGAGGGAAAAGGTAAGCTATTGTTGCCTTTAACTCCTGAAGGTGGCATTTATGATGTTGGCCAGTGATTAAATCTGCTGAATATTCATGATCTGAATATTAAGAATTCTCATTAAGGTAAATATATTAGAGTGTTCTCTTTTTTGGGTAGACTATGGAAGCTACAGATGTCTGAGATGTTAGGAAGAGACAACATCATTAAAAGAGAAGAAATATTCTCTATTTTAAATGTTGATTATCTTGGACTGTTTTGCAAGTTTTTCTTTATTATCGAACTTCTTGATAGGTTACTTATCACAATTTCAGCAAATGAAACCAACAGCATTGGAGACTGGGATGTCATATATTCCTAATGCTTGAACAGTCATGTGACTACATCATCAAATTCTGAAACTTATTCAAAAGCAGAAACTCCATTCTTATCTAAACTATTTGACCCCAAGATCAAGAAGTGAAATGAAATTTTAAATTTGCATTCTCATGTAGTTGTAAAACTTCCAAATCAAGGACACAGTTTTAAAACGGTGGGAAATGTATGGCTGTGGTCTGAATCAAATATCAACCATCTTATCATCCGTGGCACGATGTCCTAATGATTTTAACAGCATCCAACATTAGAACTCACAGGGAATTATTAGCTCACCGATTGCAGGGTGGAGATATCAGCTGGAAGGATAGTGGCGCCAGAAATTCAGAGACCGATGCCAGATAGTGGTTGGAAGGGAACTGTTGTTAGGGAGCGGATATGGAAGCAATTCAGAGTTTTCCAATGACATCTTAAGGGCTACTCACTTACTCAGACCACAAGGAAAATAATTTCTGTCTGTTCATTATTCTTCCCTATGCAAAAGTATGAATGAAACTGCACTTGATATTCTTGGATCAGATTGGACTCTGTTGCCTTGTGGCACAATAAGCAGCCTTATTCTTCATTGTGAGAATGGGTTAAAAAAGGACCTCATAGCTCACTATAGGGGCTGTTATGGTCTGTGGTCTGTATAGCCCTGTTCCATATTGTGTGGTGTATTTCACTCTACCAAAATCTATTCACTCTTAATGTTAATCATTCCAATACAATCCAGAATAACAGATGACAAGTGGTTTTGTGCATGAATGTATAAAGTATAGGTTCTCTCATCTCCAAAAACTTATTAATTATTTATCAATGGCTGAGTCCTTCGTCCATATCCCAGGAGTGCTTCAAAAATTACTAGTACTGCATTGTGTTAACTGTAACACAGGTTTATCTATGTGTGTATATATTAAAGCTCTGAAAATGATTTGTACATCTGCTTCAGGTACCCTTCTGCAATTTGATTTAAAAGAAAGTTAACTTTTGCATAGGTTTAACCAGATATAGCTTTTCCTTTTACTTCCTGCAGAGGTAAGAATGCTGCCTATACATCAAGGACGGGCATTAATAGTGATCTTTCAAGAATGATTAGATTCTGGAATGGTTCCAGAGGATTGGAAAATTGCAAATGTCACTCCACTCTTAAAGAAGGGAGCTAAAAGGCAGGAAATTATACAGCAGTTAGCCTGACTTCAGTGGTTGGGAAGATGTTGGAGTCCATTATTAAGGATGAGGTTTCAGGGTACTTGGAAGCACAAGACAAAATAGGTCAGAGTCAGCAAGGTTTCCTGAAGGGGAAATCTTGCCTGACAAATTTGAAGAGATAACAAGCAGTATACACAAAGGAGAGTCAGTGGATGTTGTGTTCTTGGATTTTCAGAAGGCCTTTGCCAAGGTGCCACACAGGAGGCTGCTAACAAGGTAAGAGCCCATTGTATTGCAGGAAAGACACTAGCATGGAAGAACATTGTCTGATTGGCAGGAAGCAAAGACTGGGATTAAAGGGGTCTGGTTGACTGCCGGTGGCTAGGGTGTTCTGCAGGGGTGCAGTGTTGGGACCCCATCTTTTCACGTTTAATGTCAATAATTTGGATGATGGAATTGATGGTTTTGTGGCTAAATTTGCAGACAATGCGAAGATGGAGTGGCAGGCAGTTCTGAGGAAACAGGGAAGATGTGGCAAATGGAATATAGTGCAGGGAAGTGTACAGTCATGCACTTTGGTAGAAAGAAGAAAAGATGCAGACTATTTTCTAAATGGGAGAAAATTCAAAAATCAAAGGTGCAAAGGGACTTAGAAGTCCTTGTGTAGGTTTTCCTAAAAGTTAACCTGCATGTTGAGTCATAAGTAAAGAAGACAGATGTAATGTTAGCATTCATTTCAAATGGACTAGAATATAGAGCAAGGATGTAATGCTGAAGCACTTCAAGGCACTGGTCAGACTGCACTTGGAGTACTGGAAGCAACATAGGGCCCTTTATCTGAGAAAAAGATGTGCTGGCATTGCAGAGGGCCCAGAGGAATTTCACGAGAATTATTCCAGGAATGAAAAGGTTAATGAATCAGAATCAGGGTTAATATCACTGGCATATCTTGTGAAATTTGTTGCTTTGCAAAAGCAGTATACTGCAATACATAATAATACAAATTATAAATTACAATAAGTATATATAAAAAAGAAAATTAAATTAAATAAGTAGTACAAAAAGAGAAAATTTACTGTGGTAGAGTTTGTGGGTTCATTGCTCATTCGGAAATCTGATGGTGGAGGGGAAGAAGCTGTTCCTGAAATACTGAGTGTCTTCAGGCTCCTGTACCTCCTCCTTGATGGTAGCAATGAAGGGAGGGTGTCTTTAATGATGGATGTCGCCTTTTTGAGGCATCATCATTTGAAGGTGTCCATGATGCTGAGGAGGTGAGTGGAGCTGGCTGAGTTTACAACTTTCTGCAGCCTTTTCTGATACAGTGCAGTAGACCCTCTATACCATAGGTGTCAAACTCAAGGCCCACGGGCCATATCCGGCCCGGCGTACAATTATATCCAGCCCGCGAGATCATTTTAGATGGATCTATTATTTTAATTATTAATGGCCTGGCGATATGAAGCCTATGATTGTAAGTTAATACCAATCATAAAAATAATGCTTGCTCAGCAGTCTTCTTCATAAGAAACAGAATTTGTGAACTGAAACACTTTGTAGTTATAGCAGAGACTGAGACACATGAGAACAGGCTGAAAAGGAGGCAATGAAAGCTGCGTTCGCACGCGTCCAACTGATCCGGCCCGCATGAAGCTGCATTTTGCCCAATCCGGCCCGTGACCTAAAATGAGTTTGACACCCCTGCTCTATACCAAACCAGTTAGAATACTCTCCACATTACACGAGTAGAAATTTGCCAGTATCTTTGGTGACATGCCAATTCTCCTCAAACTTGTAATGAAATACAGCTGCAGTCATGCCTTCTTTTTTGGGCTCAGTATTGATCCTCATAGATGTTTGCACCCAGGAATTTGAAACTGCTCACCCTTTCCACTTCTGATCCCTTGATGAGGACTGGTGAATGTTCTCTTGACTTCCTCTTCCTGAAGTCCACAATCAGTTCCTTGGTTTTACTGACATTGAATGCAAGGTTGTTGCTACAACACCACTCAACCAGCTGATCTATCTCATTCCTTTACACCTCCTCGTCACCACTTGAAATTCTGCCAACAATAGTTGTGTCATCAGCAAATTTATAGACAGCATTTGATCTGTGCCTACCCACACGATTGTGGGTGCAGAGGGAGTAGAGCAGTGGGCTAAGCACACATCGGTAAAGTGCACCATTGCTGATTGTCAGTGAAGAGGAGATGTTACTTCAGACTGTGGTGTCCCGGTGAGAAAGTCAAGGATCCAGTTACAGAGGATGCACAGAGGCCCAGGTTCTGGAGCTTGTTGACTGGAACTGAGTGTTTGATAGTATTAAACGCTGAGCTGCAGACAATAAACAGCAGCCTGATGTAGGTATTGCCATTGTCCAAGTGATCAAAGGCCAAGTGGAGAGCTAGTGAAACTGGATCAGCTGAAGACCTATCATGGCAATAGGTAAATTGCAATGGGTATGAGGAGCATTTGAGGGTCAATGGCGTTTAGAAGAATAAGGGGGGAATTTCAATAAAACCTATTGAATATTGAAAGGCCTTGACAGAGTGGACGTGGAGAAGATGTTTCCTGTAGTGGATGAGGTTAGGACCAGAGGGCACAGCCTCAGAAGAGAGGAACATCCATTTAGAACAGAGATGAGGAGGAATTTCTTTAAGATTTAGGATTGTTTAAAGTCGGTTCTTGTACAGAAGTGTATAAGAATGAAATAATTGTTACTCTGGATTTGTTGCAGCACAAACCCCCCCCCCCCACAAAAGATGGTGAACATAATAATAATAATAAAAATACACAATAAATATAAATACATAAAATAAGATAGTTTATATGCACAAGTTGATTGTATATCCATAAAGTGACCCTAGACATAAGAGTGTCTGCCCATAAGGTGACTGACAGGAAATCATAAAGCAGTTGTGTTTAGGGGTGTGGAGGGGTGGATTAGTGGGTGGAGGTATTAAACACCCTTACTGCTTAGGGGAAGTAAGTATTACTGAGGCTGGTGGTCCTGGCATGGATGTTATCTAGATGACTCCATGATGGGAGTAAGAGAAGCAGTCCATGAGCAAGGCGGGTGGAATCCTTTGTGATGTTACTGGCTCTTTTCCGGCACCTTTCTGTATACATATGTTCTTGATGGTGGGTAGGCTGGTGCCAGTGATGAAGTGGGCAGTTTTGACTACCCGTTGTAGAGTCTCCCTGTCTGCTGCAGCGCAGTGCAGTCCTACACTGTAGTGAACTGTGGAACTCATTGCCACAGATAGCTATGGAGGCCAAGTCATGGACTATACTTAAAAGAGAAGTTGACAGGTCTTGATTAGTCAAGGCATCAAAGATTACAGGGAGAAGGCTAGAGAAGGTGGTTGAGAGGGATAATAAATCAGCATGATGGAATGGTGGAGCAGGCTCAATGGAATGAGTGGCCTAATTCTCCTCTTATGTCTTATGTTCTTAAAGAAGAAGTATTTATAGATATAACACATTATAGTTATGAATATATTCATTATTGTCTTAATTATACAACAAAAATAGACTTGTAAAATCAATAACATAAAATATCAGACATCAATAAAAATTATTCTAGTTATTAAAACTACACTCAATGGCTACTTTATTAAGTACACCTGTAAACTTTCTTGTTAAAGCAATTAGCTAATACCTCCTGCATTCGATACATCCCTGCACTTGTATGTGGAGCTATCGGGAGCATCTCAGGTATATATGGCAGTGTTTTTTGAGCAGGAGGAGGAATACTGGAGAAATTACTTTACTGGTGCAAGCTTTTACACCTTTATACTTTTAAAATAAAGGGCCAAGATAGTTTAAAACTTTCCATGGCTGGTTTTGTAATCATTCCCAGAGCTTACTGTGGGCACTGAACAATCACGAAAGTCTTCCACCGTCACCCATCCACCAGCAACAGAGTGGAGAAAGCTATGAAAATGTACCTTGCTTTCTGCATTCCCTAAGCCAGGAACTGGATTTAAATTCCTTCAAACATAAACGTTAACAGATTTTTAGTGAAAGTGCCCTAAGCTCTTGGAAGAAAATAAAGTTGGCTCATGAAGATTAGCTGGAAGGCAGCGATTTTGTATTTCTTGTGTCTGGATTGTAAAGTGCGATGTGAAAAGGGCATCCATCAGCCTTGGAACAGAAATGCACAGAGGCCTAATTTCGTAAGAAAAAGTGAAATAAACAGTGAGGGTGAAGAATCTTGATGTGCCTAAGGCTGGTGGTACTTTTAGACACAATTTTAGGGCTAAAGAGTTCATAGGCACAGTTTGGCAGCTGGGAGGACCAGTGCTGGACTGAGTCGTGTGGAAATAATGAATCAGTCAGTGCAAAGTAAAAGAGGTAGGGTTAACATTGGAAAGCTTGTGTGCGACAGGTGTGACGGAAGTAGAGTGATGGAAAAAATGAGGCATTCAGAGATGAAAATGTGCCAACATACTAGAGTTTTTAAGTATTAATGACAGCTCGATTCAGCAACCATTTACTCCAATAATATGGAGCCCTGCTGAACGGAAATAGTGTTTGGAGAGATGGTGCCAATATGATGCAAACCTATAACTGGCCAACACTCTGCTTGTGTAAATATCTCACTGAGGGGTACAAAACTGTATTGAAAATAAACATTTTCCTTTGCTTTTTTTCAGATTTGACAGAATCCTGCAATTTAAATGTGAAGCATTGCTGTTCCCAAAATGTTGCCAGATCTGCTAAGTGATTTTCTATTTTTATTATTATTCACAGACTTAATTATGTAAGTGCCTCCTAGCTGAAAGCTTGTGATCATCCAATTCTTTATGTCTTTCCTTGCACCATGTTCCAGAATATGCAATTCCTAATTAAGCAATGCCTCAGTTTTAAAATAGTCATTCTTGTGTTTAAATCCCACCATGATCTTGCCAGTTCTCATTATTGTATTTCTCATTACTTTCAGCTGCCAAGAGCAACAAGGATTGCAGAGTTCAGTAACTATGGATGTTGAATGATTTAGTCAAAAATAAGGATGCATTTGTAAGTTTTAGGGAGCTGAAATCGGGCCCTTGAGTAACACAAAGGAAGCAGCAGAGAAACTAAACAGGGAACAAGGAGGGTCAAAAAGGGCCAAAGAATGAGAGAATCCTAAGGCATTTTGTACATGTCTGAGAAGCAAGAAGAGAGTGAGAGTGAGTGACAGAGAGATGGAGGTAGATATGGAGCCAAAGGAAATGGACAAGATTCCAACTGAGTATTTCGTATTGACATTCACCTAGAAAAAGGATACTAAGGATAACAAGATTAGGAAGGGCTAAGCTGATATTCTAGGGAATGTTGATAGCAAGGAGGAGTAAGTGCCGGGACTCTTGAACACCAAGGTGAATTAGTCCCCAGAGTCTGATGGGATCTACCACTGGTTATTGAGAGAAGCAAGAGAGGAGTTTGCTGGGGCATTGATCAAGAATTTTCTATCCACTTTATGGAGAGGATCTCAGCCTGAAATTGCATAGTTCATTTCCCTCCACAGATGCTGCCTGACCTGCTGAATTCCTCCAGTACTTTTTGTGTGTTATATCTGCTTTAATTATAGTTGACATTCCAATGGACTGGAGAATACCCAATGTTGTTCCTCTGTTTCAGAACAGCAATAGAGATAAACCAGGTAATTAGAGACTGATGAACCTTATATAACTTGTAGGGAAATTACTGGAGGAATTTTTTAAGAATAGGATCTACTTACATGGACTTATTATGGATAATCAATTTATATAATTTCAGGTCGCCCCTCAACTTGGAATTATCAAGTTTGTCCAGCCTCTCCTTATAACTAATACTCTTTAATTCTAGTAGCATCCCAGTAAAACTCTTCTGCTTGTACAAATTTAGGATTGAGTTTTTTGAGGAGGTGACAAAATGAACTAAAGTGGGCAGAGAATATGTACTTTAGTGAAGCTTTTGATAAAGTCCACCATGGTAGACTGATCTAGAAGATTAGACTGGATTCAAAATTGAGTTGATCATAGATAAAAGACAGAATAATAGTTCAGCAGAGGTTAGAAGGGCCGAGTGGCCTGTTTCTGTGCAGTAGTGCTCTACAACTACAACTCTATGACAAAGAGGGTGGGTAGTGGTGCAGAGGTGTATTATTCTGACTGGAATTCTATGATCAGTGGTATTCCACAAGGATCAGTGCTGGGATATTATTAAATGACTTGGATGAAAGAGTCACTGGGTTGATTAGTAAGCTTGCAGACAACAGAAAAATTGACAAAGTGAGAAAGCCTGTCAAAAGTTCATCAGCCCAATCGGAAATGTGAGCAGGGAAACACCAGATGTATGTTCCAATCTGGATAAATCTGTTCTGTGCTGCAATCTGGGAGGGCAAATGTCAGAAGTATTGAGTAAATGGCAGGACACTCAGGAGCACTGCTGTACACAGGGAATTTAGTGTGCAAATCAGAGCTTCCTGAAAGTGGAAACATGGGTCGGTAGTATGGTAAAGCAGGTGCACAGCATGCTTGACTTCATTGCACGGGGTGTAGAGTATAAACTGGAAGTCATGTTGCAACCATCTTAAACTTTGGTTAGTCCATATTACAGTATGTGGCAGATTTAGAGAGGGTGCAGAAGAGCTTCATCAAGATACTGCTTGGATTAGACAGTATTAGCTATAAGGAGTGGTTCGACAAACTTGGATTGCTTTCTCAGGAGTGTCAGGGACTGAAGGGGCGACTTGAAAGAGGTATTTAAAATTATGAGAGGTAACAATTGTCAGAATTGTTTTCCCAGAATGGGTATGTCAGAATGGGTCAACTTTAATGTGAGAAGGGGTGAGTTTAAAGGATATTTGTGAGGTAAGTCTTTTATCCAGAGATTATTTGGTGTTTGGAATGCATTGCTTGGGGAAATGGTGGAGACACCTACACAGGCAATGCTAAAACAGGCAGGAAATGGAAGGATATGTGCAGGCAGATGGGATTAGTTTGGATTGCCATTTTAGGCAGAGTAGACATGATAGTTCAAAGGTCTACTGCAGCACTCACTGTTCTAAAGCCTTTAGCCCTTGAACTTCCTCTGTGATTACATCTGTCTTGCAAGCTCACTTTCTACCTTTGATGTGTTACAAGGCAGCTATCTAAGTGTCTCTTTAAAAGAACAGATCTCTAATTGAGTCTAAAAATCTCTCAATTACGTTTTAGACTAATGAAAGCTATTAAATTAGCAACTACAGTAAGTTTTCTGAAAATGTTGTGTGTATAAATTGGGGCATAACTTTTCTTTGAAGAATCTGACAGGATCTATTATGATAGTTATGATTGATTTTAAGCAGTATGGTTACAATTTTAAGGCTTCCAAATTTCCTATCCATCTTTTCTCATTCTACCCTAACAAAACTTCACCAGTAAGTCATCCAGTAATTAGTAAAGTGGGAAAATTATTCCTCAGTAGTTAATTTCAGTGTTACTAAGAATATACATCCAGTGGCTACTTTATTACATTCACCTGTTCGTTAATGTAAATATCTAATAAGCCAATCACAAGGTAGCAATCTGATGCATAAAAGTATGCAGACCTGGTCAAGAGGTTCAGTTGTTGTTCAGACTAAACATCAGAATGGGGAAGAAATATAATTTAAGAGACTTTGACTGTGGAATAATTGTTGGCGCCAGATGGGGTGGTTTGATTACTTCAGAAACTGCTGATCTCCTGGGATTTTCACACACAAGTTTCTAGAATTTACAGAGAATGGTGGGAAAAAAAATTGAAAACATCCAGTAAGCGGCAGTTCTGTGGGCTTTGTTAATGAGAGAGGTCAGAGGAGAATGCTTATACAGACTAGTTCAAACTGACAGGAAGGCGACAGTAACTCAAATAAATACATGTTACAACAGTGGTGTGCAGAAGAGCATCTCTGAATGCATAAGACATCGAACCTTGAAGTGGATGGGCTACAGCGGCAGAAGACCACAAATATTTATTCAATGGTCACTTTATTAGGTATAGGAGGCATCTTGTATCTTCCTGTGAGTTTTAGCTTGATAAACCATACTGAAACATACAAGTGCTCTGGACACCAGCTCTGGTTTCAAGTCTACCTATGATCCTTAATACCATCTCCATCTCACCATATAGCCCACTGTGACCCATGTTGCACACCCATTCCCTATGCTGGTGCTCAAGCTCATATTTAGAGAGTGACTGAGATAGATGCTTAACAATGAGATCCCACAGTATCAGAGTTTTACTAGATACAGGATCACTAAGCAACATGGGAAACTGCTAAAGCACATGCTGCTTGTTTATTTCAACCACATCAAGCAGGCATGAGTGGTACATTTTCATCCATCTGCTTCACCTTTTCAAAAAGAGTGATTCATTTTCTTCACAGATTTAATCCCTTTACAGGTTCTCTGAAATTGTCTTCCCATAGAAACTTATGTCAATGAAGCCACTCCTTGACTTGAGGAAGGTATGCTTTCTTGACTTAATTCAGTAGTGGTTCTCCCACAGACTTCAGAGGATTAAGTTCTGGGATCTGCTCAGACAGTCCCTCAGAACTGAAAATGAGCTGCTTCCATTTCAATGTTATGGATTCTGATGAGCTGATGAGATCATGAGTGAAACATTGACTCTTCCAGAGAAGGCAGAAGAGGAGCCCAATGGAGCAGGTGGGTGGATAGCTTGTGAGGAATTACATTCCATCTGTATTACTCTTTAATATTTTGAAAATCTCTTACAAAAATTAAATTATTTATGTTTTCATCACTTCCACAATAGTGGTGGAAGTGGATACAAAGTGTCTTTTAAGAGATTCCTGGACTTTATCAGGATTGACGAAGGGTCTCAGCCCAAAATGTCAAATGCACTTCTTCCTATAGATGCTGCCTGGTCTGCTGCATTCCACCAGCATTTTGTGTGTGTTGCTAGTAACTCCCCTGTAATTCCATGGGTTTTTATATTGCTAAGCAGCCTCATGTGTGGCACCTTGTCAATGGCCTTCTAAAAATCCAAGAACACCACATCTACTGCATCTCCTTTGTCTACCCTGCTTGTAATTTCCTCAAAAAATTGTAGTAGGTTCATCAGGCAGGATTTTCCTTTCAGGAAACCATGCTGGCTTTGGCCTATCTTGTCATGTGCTTCCAGGTATTCCGTAATCCAATCCCTAACAATCGATTCCAACAACTTCCCAACCACTGATGTCAGGCTAACAGGTCTATATTTCATTTCTGCTGCGTCCCACCTTCTTAAATAGCAGAGTAACATTTGCAATTTTCCAGTCATCTGGTACAACCGCAATCTCTCCCGCTATTTCCTTCATAATCCGAGGGTGCACTCCATCAGGTCCAGGAGATTTATTCACCCTCAGACCATCAAGCTTCCTGAGCACCATCTCAGTTAGAATTTGCACTGCACATACTTCACTTCCCTGACACTTTTGAATGTCTGGTATACTGAAGATGTCTTTTACTGTGAAGACTGATGCAAAATACGCATTCAGTTCCTCTGCCATTTGTGTCTCTTATTACAATATCTCCAGTGGCATTTTTTTATTGATTCTATATCTACCCTCAACTCTCTTTTACCCCTTATATACTTAAGGAAGTTTCCCAATCCTCTATCTTCCTACTAGCTTTGGCTTCCTTGTATGTCCTCTCTTTTGCTTTTACTTTGACTCTGCCTTCACTTGTCAGCCATGTAGTATCCATCTTCCATTTGAAAATTTCTTCTTATTTGGAATATAAGTGTGAAGTGGTTCATTTTGGTAGGTCAAATATGATGGCAGAATATAGTATTAATGGTCAGACTCTTGGAAGTGTGGAGGATCAGAGGGATCTTGGGGTCCGAGTCCATAGGACGCTCAAAGCAGCTGCGCAGGTTGACTCTGTGGTTAAGAAAGCGTATAGTGTATTGGCCTTCATCAATCGTGGAATTGAATTTAGGAGCCAAGAGGTAATGTTGCAGCTATATAGGACCTGGTCAGACCCCACTTGGAGTGCTGTGTTCAGTTCTGGTCGCCTCACTACAGGAAGGATGTGGAAGCCATAGAAAGGGTGCAGAGGAGATTTACAAGGATGTTGCCTGGATTGGGGAGCATGCCTTATGAGAATAGGTTGAGTGAACTCGGCCTTTTCTCCTTGGAGTGACGGAGGATGAGAGGTGACCTGATAGAGGTGTACAAGATGATGAGAGGCATTGATCGTGTGGATAGTCAGAGGCTTTTTCCCAGGGCTGAAATGGTTGCCACAAGAGGACACAGGTTTAAGATGCTGGGGAGTTGGTACAGAGGAGATGTCAGGGGTGGTTTTTTTTACTCAGAGAGTGGTGAATGTGTGGAATAGGCTGCCAGCAACTGTGGTGGAGGCAGATACGATAGGGTCTTTTAAGAGGCTTTTAGATAGGTACATGGAGCTTAGTAAAATAGAGGGCTATAGGTAAGCCTAGTAATTTCTAAGGTAGGGACATGTTCGGCACAACTTTGTGGGCCGAAGGGCCTGTATTATGCTGTAGGTTTTCTATGTTTTTGTGTTTCTATATCTGTCTTGCACTTCCTTCATTTTTTGCAGAAACTCCAGCCATTGCTGCTCTGCTGTCCTTCCTGTTAGTGTCCCTTTCCAGTCAACCTTGACCAGTTCCCCTCTCATGCCATCGTAATTTCCTTTATTCCACTGAAATACCGACACATTAGAATTTAGTTTCTCCTTCTCAAATTTCAAAGTGAATGCAATCATATTCTGATCACTATTCCCTAAGGGTTCCTTAACCTTAAGACAGACAGACAGACATACTTTATTGAGGGAAATTGGGTTTCGTTACAGTCGTACTAACCAAGAATAGTGTAGAAATATAGCAATATAAAACCATAAATAATTAAATAATAAGTAAATTATTTCAAGTGGAAATAATTCTAGGACCAGCCTCAGGCTCAGGCTCAGGGTGTCTGACACTCCAAGGGAGAAGTTGTAAAGTTTGATTGCCACAGGCAGGAATGTCTTTCTATGACGCTCTCTTATCACCTCCAGATCATTGCACAATACCCAATCCAGCACAGCCAATCCCCTAGTGGGCTCAACAACAAGCTGTTCTAAAAAGCCATCCCTTAGACATTCTACAAATTCCCCCTCTTAAGTTCAGTACTGGCCTGGTTTTCCCAATCCACTTTAATGTTAAAATCCCCAACAATTATCATGACATTGCCCTTCTGACACGCTTTTTCTATCTCCTGCTGTAATTTGTAATCCACATCCTGGCTGCTGTTTGGAGGCCTGTATACAACTGCCATTAGGGTCATTTTACCCTTGCCAATTCTTAACTCAACCCAAAGAGATTCTACACCTTCTTATGTCATCCCTTTCTAAGGATTTAATATTATTTCTTATACACAGGCCCACACCACCCCCCGCCTACTAACCTATCTTTCTGATACACCATATATCCTTTGACGTTCAGCTCCCAATGGCAGCCATCCTTTAGCCAAGTTTCTGAGATGGCCACAACATCATACTTGCCAATCTGTAGCTGAATTTCAAAATTGTCCATTTTATTTCTTATGCTGCGTACATTCAAATATAACACTTTCAAATATAACACTATTTGTTCCTTTCTGTTTTAACTGCACCACACTTCTCTTGCCCTGTAACTCATCCCTCTGGTTGTGATTATGCCTCATCTCCTGCCTGCCCTTTCTATCATCTCTCATTTTAAACTTCATACATTCTTGTAATATTTTTTTCTTCTGTGCTTCACTGAGAATTCTCATTGTTCTCCTTATTGATGTTAGATGACTGTGAAATAAATGTGTTCTTAATGCCTATTTGTGTCATAAAGAGATCAAATAGAACTTAATAAAACCAAGGAATGTAAAATGAGACAAACTTCTGTTGGTTGCTGTGACATGAAAGAATGTACGACTGACAAGGAGAATTACATTGTTGTAGTACAAGACCCAAAATATTTTGCTTTAATCCATTTGAAATTACCAAAACTAAGAAACATGTTAATACTAGTAATTCTAATATTACAGGTCGACCTTCTATAATCTGGAACCATTTGGACCTCAGGAGTGCCGGCTTAGTGAAAATGCCGGATGACAGAAGGATCACATTAAGCAATAGTTAACCGCCTCATCATACCTTTAAAATATCATGTAAATCAGTACAAGTTAGATAATAATGAAACAGAAATATTAAATGAGTAGCAAGTGAAATTTTAATAAAGTAATATACTGTACAGGCACAAATAAAATAAAGGGTACAGGTAAATGTACAGGAATTAACTTATAATTAACTAAGTTGGACTTCTAAAGTGATACATTTCATATACCTTCAGGCAAAGTTACATGTCTGCTAGTGTGGGGTTGTCAGGATCATCAACATCTTCATCTTGGAAAATGAGTGAAGCATCAGGAACTGGTGCTGAGACTGGCACAACAGTTTCTTCAAAAACTGTTGATGTTGGTGGCAGCGCATCTGGGTGAGCAGAAGCAGAAGTCAGAGAAAGAAGGTCTTCTATACACCACATTTCACCTGTCCGCCAGGAGGCTGGGGATTCGGCGCTGGGCTCATCCCTCTTCACTCGCAGTTACTGAGGGAATCCTCGTTAGTTTCTTTTCCTCTGCTTAGTTATATGCTTAAATTCAGTAGGTCGGCGTGTCTGATCTGAGGTCGTAGGTAGAAAATAACAGAGCGCTGGTTGGGCGACGCCGGAGGGCAGTGCGCGACTGCTGGCAGACGGGCTAGAAGGCGGACCGACCCAACGCACACCAGCTCCCCGGCTTCTGGCGGGTGAGACGGGCAAGTGTCGGGCAGCCGCACCCCTCACAAATATTAATAAATGCAGAAAAACAAGCAGAATTGCCTGTCTGTGCTTACAAGAGCGTACCAACACGTGAACAGATCTGGCGCAACCAAAACAATGCGCAGCAGATTGGTATGGTGGCCTGGGAAATTTGAAATCAGTGCCGGATTATCGAAGGAACCGGATTACAGTCGGATTAGTGAAGGTCGACCTGTATTTCAATACTAATACAAGTTGAGCACCCCTTATCTGAAATGCTTGGCCCAGAATCATTTTGGATTTTGGATTTTTCAGATTTTGGAATATATAATGAAGATAGCTTGAGATCACAATCATTTCCTGAATTTATGTACTACCGGTAAGCAGTCTTTGTCTGACACTTGGTCATCACACATACTTACTTAACAGTAAAAATTATTACATGCCATTAACATAATGAAAACATAATGTGTGCAGGGTAACAAAAGCAGCACAGCAGCATTGGAGAATACCTGAACACCAACAAACAACGGCAGGCTTTCAGTCTCCACCTGCAATGATGCTGTGTTTTGATTAAAAGGTTACAGTTTATTGTATCTGTATTTTACTTTTTTAGAAGTTTTATGTAAGGTATAAAAATAATCAGTATTGTAGACTTTTAATGCTGCTAGATTTTTGTGATCGACAGATACTTCATAAATTTATTGATGTGCCTTTTCTTTTATTTCTGCAACCAGCCTGCTGAGTATTCACAATTGCCTTCAATTCTCAATTCATCCTGATAGATCTTTGTTTGTTTCATGATGAGTATACCATTAAACGGCATATGTTCACTCCAACACTGACAAATCCACTCTTCCAATACACAATCAGGATCTTCATAATCCACTCTTTCAATACACAATCGAGATCTTCATGATCCACTCTTTCAATACATATTCAGGATCTTCATATTTCACTATCAGCTGTGTTTTTCAATTTTTCATTAACTTCTGTTCATTACATATGTGAGGTCACATCTCAGAAGTGTCTGTGGTATGCAGAGACCTGTGCATCCCCTTCCCAGCATCTTGTGGCATTTTCCATTTGCGATATTATGTCAGTGCTCAAAAAATTCATATTTCGGAGGATTTTGGATTTTTAAATGGACACAATTTATATACTATGGAAAGAGAAAGTTTAATAAATGTGTATTTTTGGAACAATTTAACTTGCTACCATTGTGAAGGTATTGGGTTCCCTGTCTGCAAATCCCTGAATTCACGAGATTTTATTGCTTACGGGTGGTTATACCATCTCCATATACTCTTCAAGGCCTGACCTACTTCTTTGTCTCGCTTCTGTGGCAATGTTTAGCTACCAATACTCACTTCTTGTCTGGTGGGTCCCCCTTCCCTCCCAAGGAGATACTTCCTGCTAATGAAGTAGCTTAAACATCGTTATTGTATTTTAATGATACACATTTGAATACAAATAATTCAAACACACTTAGCAGTCACAGAGGATTTCTAATTTATAAAAGAATTATAAAATAAAAATCTACAGATCTACAAAATCTACAAAAATTTCCAAACCTTGATACAATTCTTACGAACTGGAAATGGGCGAGTCACTTGTTGCAGAAACTGAAGGTTGCACAATGAATTCAATTATTTTTCTTGTACCCCATATTTCTGTCATTCTTGTCATTCCTAGCAATCCCTCCCTCCCAACACCTTCCTGATACTTACCCTGTTTTCCACTAGATGACATCATTTACATGTGATGCTTTTCAGATATCTTTGGTGGGACAAAGTAACTCACACAGATGGTCTTAAAAGTGTCTGGCAACTGAGATCCCAAACATCCACAATTAATACTGTGAAGGATGACCATCTGAGTACCCAAACACCCTAACTTGTAATCACGTTTGATGTGCTAAGTGACATAATGTTAAGGTATTGTGTTTGACTAATGCAAACAAGACTCCTGGTTACTTTACTTTGCAAGGCTGTGCCTCTAACTTCAAACTGGGGACTGGCTATTGCTTGCAACCAAAACAAAGAATATTTGTTAAAAGTTTGACTTTATCACTAACAGCTATGACCCTTTGGAAAGGTCACGCAGTTGTACTAGAAACCTCTTAGTCACTGGAGAGTGAATATCCATCACACCATCTCTGTGAAGATGTCTTCACTGGCTTGGCTTTGCAGTCTTGGTAGATAGTACTTGTGTCTACAGTTCCTCAAGGTCTTTATCTATCTCTAGCTAAGAAATAAAACTTCTGTCAAAAGATTTCATGTCCTGAATAGCAGGATGTTCAGTCTGAAGCTTTTCTTAAATTTGTCTTCTCAACACACTTGGTATGATAACTCTGTCCATAAGGCTGTCTTCAATACTTGAAGGTTTTTTAGTTCACTGCACTGTCATTCAAAGACACTGACTCAGATGCACATCCTTCCCGAGAACTGATGAATGGACCACAATCAGAAATGTTATTCAAATATTGTCATTGGTGGCATAAATGCCAAGGAAACCAAAATTTCTAATGTTCTCAGTGCTTGACCTGTAGTCTTCCTGTTGATTGAGTGTCATTTTCCTTGATGTGAAATCTGTTCTTTACATCTATGCTCCCAATTTATAATATATTTGTGTTCTTTTATTATAACTAGAATTTACAGAGCAATAACTCAGAATCATGGAGATCTGTCGAAACACATGCAAGTTGTTTGTTTCACTTTTTGCCAACTATACTACACACTACTTATCTGTCCCACACATATAGACTACAAACACAATTAAATGCCTTGATTGACTGAAGAAAATTGTTAATAAATTAATACTTGCAAAAATATAAACCTAATAAAAATGTCTTTTCTACTTTTATCATTTATAGCTCTCTCTTTCTCTGACTGTAATGATATTAAAAATAAATTGATATTGTACTTAACCCAGCCAAATTCCATCTTAGTGTCCAAAAAAAACAAAAACCTCAGATGGCAGAAATATGAACCAAAAACAAGAAAACATTGGAAACATTCAGCAGGTCAAGCAGCATCTGTGAAAGAACAGATGAGCTAATGTTTCGGGTGTGGACACTAGTCCCAGGCAAAAGAGTGAACACCCTGACTGCTAACTCATTTATTCTCTTCCAAGTATTCTGCCAAAACTGTTGAATGTTTCCAGCTTTTTCTGTTTTTATTCCATCTCCAGAGTCCCCATTTTTATTTGTTTCAGTAAATGTCTGCATTCCAACCAAATTTCTCTCTTCCTTTTGCCTAAGTAAACTTCGAATTGCTTGCATATTTTTTTTACACACTCTTACGCGAACTGATTTCTGTTTTGAAGACTAATAAATTCATTACTGATAGATACATCTTTAAATTCAAATAATACTTGACCCACCTTAGGGAGCAAAATAGTTTGTACCATTTTGTGAACTTTTTATTTATTCAAATATTTACCCACTTCTTTTTTGAAAGCTGTTTCTATCTGCCACAATTCCCTATGTAGAGATTACTTTCTTTATTTTGTAATAATCTTTTATAGTGCTTTTGAAAAGTTAACACATTATTAATCATTTGTCAATGAAAGTACTGTGGACTCTGGTTAACTTGGCCATTGGTTAATCAGGACAGCCACTTATTTAGGACAACACTTAAAGGACAAAAACTAATCAAGAAAATAGCCAGATTGACTGTCTAGAACAGTATAACAGGCACCCAGTGCAGAGTAGCCCTGTGGTTGTACCCCTCAATAATAAGAATACCACTTTGGATACTGTTGAGGGGGAATAACCAACGGGTGGGGGGGCACAATGACTCAGTCTCTGGCACTGAGCCTGGCACTGTGACTCAGAAGAGAAATGAAGCAGGCTGCAGTAGTGATAGGAGATTCTATAGTTAGAGGAATAGAAATGAGATTCTGTGGGCGCGATTGAGACTTTGGGATGTTGTGTTAACTTCCAGATGCCAGGGTCAGGGATGTCTCAGATCGGATCCAAGGCATTTAAAGGAGGAGGATGAGCAGCCAGAAGTCTTCGTACAGATTGGCACCAATGACATAGGTAGACAAGGTGAAGAGGTCCCGAACAGAGAATAAAGTGAGCTCGGTAGAAAGCAGCTAAGCAGGACCTCCATGGTAGTAGTCTCTCAATTGCTGCCAGTGAGGTAAGAACAGGGTGGTTTGGCAGATGAATGTATGGCTGAGGAATTGGTGCAGAGGGCAGGGGTTCAGATTTCTGGATCATGAGGAAATCTTCTGAGGAAGGCATGGCCTGCACAAAAGGTATGGGTTACTCCTGAACCCAAAAGAGACGAATATCCTTGCGGGCAGGTTTGCTAGAAATGTTTAGGAGGGTTTGAACTAATTTGGTAGGGGGATGGAAACCAGAGTGTTAGGACTGAGGGTGAGGTAGTTGGGTTACAAACAGAGGAAGCGTGTAGTGAGACAGGCTGATGATAGGACGATCAATGGGATGAGTTGCAATATAAAAGGGGGACAAAATCGAAAAGGGTGATGAATAAAGGAATGAAGGTCTTATACTTGAATGCATGCAGTTGCAGAGTAAGGTAGATGAACATAGCACAACTACAGATTGGCAGGTAGAACGTTGTGGGCATCACTGAATCGTGGTTGAAAGATTATAGCAGAGATCTTAACATCCAAGGATACACATTGTATCGAAAGGACAGGAAGAGGGATGAGGTGGCGGTAAAAAATGAAATCAAATCATTAGAAAGAGGTAACACAGGATCAGAAGTTGTAGAATCATTGAGGATAGAGTGAAGAAACTGCAGGGGTAAGAAGACCCTGATGAGAGTTATATATAGACCACCAAACTGTAGCAAAGACATGGTCTACGAGTTACACCAGGAGACAGAAAATACACCTCGAAAGGGCAAATTTATGACAGTTACAGGGGATTTCAATATGCTGGTAGATTGGGAAAATCAGGTTGGTGCTGGATCCCAAGAGGGGGAATGTGAAGAATGCTTATGAGATACTTTCTCGAGCAGCTAGGAGATAAACTATTCTGGATTCGGTGTTGCGAAATGAAATGGAATTGATTAGAGAGCTTAAGGTAAAGGAACCGTTTGAGAGCAGGGATCGTAATATGATAGAATTCACGCTACAGTTTGAGAAGGAGAAGCTGATGTCAGATCAATCAGTATTACAGTGGAATAAAGGGAATGATAGAGGCGTGAGGGAGGAGCTGGCCAAAATTGATTGGAAGAGAACACTAGCAGGGATGTTAGCAGAGCAGAAATGGCTGGAGTTTCTGAGGCAATTTGGAAGGCACAGGATAGATGTATTCCAAAGAAGAAGTATTCTAAAGGCAGGATGACGCAACTATGGTTGACAAGAGAAGTCAAAGCCAACATAAAAGCCAAAGAGAGGGTATATAATAGAGCAAAAATTAGTGTGAGGATTGGGAAATTTTTGACAACCACCAGACAGCAACTAAAAAGTTATAAAGAAGGGAAAGATGGAATACAAAGATAAACTAGCCAATAATATTAAAGAGGATACCATAAGTCTCTTCAGACATATAAAGTGTAAATGAGAGGAGTGAGTAGATATCAGACCATTGGGAAACTATGCTGAACAGGAAGTAATGGGGAACAAGGAACTGGCTCATAAACTGAATAAGTATTTTGCAGTTTTCAGTGTGGAAGACTCTAGCACAGGCATGGGCAAACTACGGCCCGCGGGCCATATGTGGCCCGTTAAGCTTTTTAAGCCGGCCCGCAGAACTTGATGAAATTATATTAATAAACCTTGTTAACGTTTTTTCCCCGCAATTCTGGCGTTTTCCCAATAGATGACGCACTCTATATACATTGACCTTTGTTGAGGTGCAGCGTATTACTCCACATTTGCGCTTTACTCTTTGTTCGGCTCGACCTATTTGTGTGAACAGGCGTTCAGCGTCATGAACATCAACAAAGCCAGCCACAGATCCAAGTTAACTGACCAACACCTCAGATCCATCCTGAGAATCACCACAACAAAACTAAATCCAGACTTTGATGCGCTGGCTAAAAAAGGAGACCAACAACACTGTTCCCACTGAAATTAAAAATAAGTTTCTTCGTTGTGTTATGTAAAAAATGCATTTGAAAATATTTTTTTCAATAAACCTTACATGTTACATGTCATTTCTGTTAAGTGATGGACATGAGTAGTGCGCAGGTGCACATACGTTCTCAAAATAAAAAATGCGCTCCAGATCAAATAACGCGCTCCGCATACTGGCGCGCTGTCACTGTTCTGTCCTTGTGCTGGTCGTTGTTGAGTTTTGGCACAGGGGACAATTGAATAAGAAGGAGCAGGACAAGTAGACCTGCATCTCCTACCGTTTTTGAAATAAAGACAGTCAGGAGGAGAGTGATGACGATAATATCTTGAAGGATAACAGAATTTTCTGTGCTTTAAAATAATAACTGTTACTATTAAAAAAAGCTGTATTTTATTCATTTAATTTTCAGTGTTTTAAAAGTCATTTCAATAAATAGCTAAATACCATGGGACTCCAAAGACAAATATTTTGTTGTAATGCATTTGTTCATTTTCAATTGAAATTAAAGCACATGTTTTCTACATATCCCATGATATTTTATTTTCTCTTATGAGGTGTATTACCAAAACACTCCATCCATCTGCTCCTGGTCTGGCCCCCCTGTCAAATTTTAGAACCCTTTGTGGCCCACAAGTCAAAAAGTTTGCCCACCCCTGCTCTAGCAGGATGCTGGAAGTTTGAGAGTGCCTGGGGGCAGGTGAGTGAAGTTGCCATTACTAAGGAGAAGGTGCTTGGAAAACTGAAAGGTCTGAAGGTTGATAAGTCACCTGGACCAGATGGTCTACAACCCAGGGTTCTGAAAGAGGTGGCTGAAGAAATTGTGGAGACAGTGTTAGTGATCTTTCACAAATCAATGGATTCCGGCATGGAAAATTGCAAATATCACTCCACTCTTCAGAAGGGAGACAGGCAGAGGAAAGGAATTGATAAAATCAGAATCACAATCAGGTTTATTATCACCAGCATGTGCTATGAAATTTGCTAACTTAGCAGCAGCAGCAGTACCATTCAATACATTATAATATAGAAAGAAAAAGAATAAAAGTAAATCAATTGCTTAAGTATATAAATACATATTAAACAGTTAGATTAAAAATAGTGCAAAGCAGAAATAACTTATATTTTTAAAAACTGAGATCGTGTTCATGGGCTCAGAGTCCATTTAGGAATCGGATGACCAAGGGAAAGAAGCTGTTCCTGAATCGCTAATTGTATGCCTTCAGGCTTCTACACCTCCTTCCTGATGGTAACAATGAGAAGAGGCCATGCTCTGGGCAATGGGCATCCTTAATAATGGATGCTGCTTCTTGAAGATGTCTTGGATACTACAGAGACCAGTACCCAAAATGAAGCTGATTAATTTTCAAACTATCTGTAGCTTCTTTTGGCCCTGTGCAGTAGCCTTGCCCCCTCACATACCAGACAGTGATGCAAGCTGTCAACACTCTCCCAACTGTACATCTACAAAGGTTTTCGAGTGTTTTAGTTGACAAACCAAATCTCTTCAAATGAAATATAGCCACTGTCTTGCCTTCTTTATAGCTTAGGTTAGATCCTCAGAGATCTTGACAAAAAGGACCTTGAAATTTCTCACACTTTTCACTTCTGATCCCCCTGTGAGGATCTGTTCGTGTTCCCTCCTCTTACCATTCCTGAAGTCCACAATCAGCTCTTTCATCTTACTGACATTGAGTGCAAGGTTGTTGTTGTAACACCACTCCACTAGCTGATATATCTTGCTCTTGTACACCCTCTCATCTCCCTCTGAGGACGCTGCCAGTAATGGATGTATCATCAGCAAATTTATCGATGGTATTTGAGCTATACCTAGCCACACAGTCATGGGTGTAGATGAAGTAGAGCAGTGGGCAAAGCATACATTCCTGAGGTGTGCCAGTGGACCCCTGAGGTTAGGCTGGTTAATTTCACCTCAGTGGTTGGGAAGATGTTGGTGTTAATTGTTAAGGATGTAGTTTTGGGGTAATTGGAGGCACATGATAAAATAGGCTGAAGTCAGCATGGTTTCCTAAGGGAAAATCTTGCGAAACAAATCTCTTTGAAGAAATAACAAGCAGGAGAAACAAAAGAGAATCAGTGGATGTTGTGTACTTGGATTTTCAAAAGGTCTTTGACAAGGTGCCACACCAGGCTGCTGAACAAGATGAGAAGCCATGATAATACAGAAAAGATACTAGCATGGATAGAGCATTATCTGATAGGCAGGAGGCAAAGAGTGTGAATAAAGGAAGCCTTTTCTGGTTGGCCTCTGGTGATTGGTGGTGTTCCACAGGGGTCAGTGTTGGGACCACTTCATTTTACATTATATGCCAATGATTTGAATGATGGAACTTATGGTTTTGTGGCCAACTTTGTGGATTATTCAAAGAAAGGTAGTTTTGAGGAAGCAGAGATGCTACAGAAGGACTTAAACAGATTAGGACAATGGGCAAGGAAGTAGCATAAGGAATACAGCATTAGGAAGTGTATGACATGCATTTTTGTAGAAGTAAAAATTGTAGACTATTTTCCAAGTGGAGAGAAAATTCAAAAATCTGAGGTGCAAAGGAGCTTGAGAGTCCCTGTGCAGGATTCCCTGAAGGTTAATTTGTAGGTTGAGTCGGAGGTGAGGAAGACAAATGTAATTTTAACATTCATTTCGAGAGGACTAGAATATAAAAGAGAGGATGTAATGTTGAACACGAGGAAATCTGCAGATGCTGGAAATTCAAGCAACACACACAAAATGCTGGTGGAACGCAGCAGGCCAGGCAGCATCTACAGGGAGAAGCGCTGTCGATGTTTTGGGTCGAGACCTTTCGTCAGGACTAACTGAAAGGAAACATACTAAGAGATTTGAAAGTAGGAGGGGGAGGGGAAAATGCGAAATGATAGGAGAAGACCGGAGGGGGTGGAGTGAAGCTGAGAGCCAGAAAGGTGATTGGCAAAAGGGATACAGAGCTAGAGAAGGGAAAGGATCATGGGACAGGAGGCCTAGGGAGAAAGAAAGGGGGAGGGGAGCACCAGAGGGAGATGGCGAACAGGCAGAGTGATGGGCAGAAAGAGAAAAAAAAAAGGAGGGGGGAGAAAAACTAAATATATCAGGGATGGGGTTAAATGCGGAGGAGGGGCATTAACGGAAGTTAGAGAAGTCAATATTCATGCCATCAGATTGGAGGCTACCCAGCTGGTATATAAGGTGTTGTTCCTCCAACCTGAGTGTGGCTTCATCTTGACAGTAGAGGAGGCCATGGATAGACATATCAAAATGGGAATGGGACATGGAATTAAAATGTGTGGCCACTGGGAGATCCTGCTTTCTCTGGCAGACAGAGTGTAGGTGTTCACTGAAGCAGTCTCCCAGTCTGCATCAGGTCTCACTAATATATAAAAGGCCACACTGGGAGCACCGGACGCAGTATACCACACCAGCCAACTCACAGGTGAAGTGTCACCTCACCTGGAAGGACTGTCTGGGGCCCTGAATGGTGGTGAGGGAGGAAGTGTAAGGACAGGTGTAGCACTTGTTCCACTTGCAAGGATAAGTGACAGGAGGGAGATCGGTGGGAAAGGATGGGGAGGGGGGATGAATGGACAAGGGAGGTAATGTTGAGGCTTTATAAAACACTGTTGAGGGCTCACTTGGAGTATTGTGAGCAGTTTTGGGTTCCTTATCTAGGAAAGGATGTGTTGACATTGGAGAGAGTTCAAAGGAGGTTCACAAAAAATATTCCTGGATTGAAAGGCTTATCATATGAGGAGTGTTTGTTGGCTCTGGGCCTGTACTCACTGGAATTCGGAAGAATGAGGGAGGATATCTCATTGACATTTACTGAATGCTGAAGACCTCAATAGAGTGGATGTGGAGAGGATGTTTCCTATGGTGGGAGGGTCTAAGGTCCAGAGGACATAGCCTCAGAGTAGAGGCATGTCCATTTAGAATGGAGATGAGGAGGAATTTCTTTAGACTGAAAGTGGTGAATCTGTGGAATTCTTTCCTACAGGCACATGTGGAGGCCAAATCTTTATGTATATTTAAGACAGAGGCTGATAGATTCTTGATTGGTCAGGGCATGAAAACTAGAAGGCAGGAGATTGGGGCTCAGAGGAAAAGAAGATCAGCCATGATGAAATGATGGAGCAGATTCGATGGGCCAAATGGCCTAATTCTGCTTCTGTATCTTATGGTTATAAAGTGCCTGTTTCATAACAAAACTAAACAGAATTTACAAAAATAAAGTCAGTAGCTATATACAATGAGCAGCTACTGAGCACAAACAACAATCAATTTGTACCTTATACTCACTGCACAGGTACTATATATCTATTCTAAGGTTGGATTATGACACAATGGTCAATACTTCACTGTAAATTACTCTTGATTTGAGTAGCTGTGGGCATTTTACATTTATCATTCATTCAACAATAGAATGGAGATGAAAAGTGCCTTTTGACCGCAAAATGAGGTACTGAATACAAAATAGATTCCTTAGTGAAACCTTTCATGCTACTGAGTTTTATGTTTAGCTGTTTGTTCTAATAAAATAAGACCCAAGTTTTATCATTTGATCCCCTTAACTAAAGCTTTGTGGCCTTGGTATTAACCTTATTAAATCTGTGTTGCTTCCACAACTGGATACAGCCTGGATATAGATTACAAAAGCAAAATAGTTTTGCATAAACTCGTTTTATCGTTATTCTATGCATTTTTGCATCTTGTAAACACATTACAAACTTCTATTTTGAAGTCTTTCAATTTACATTCTTTGAAGCTTGTCTATACAAGTTTCTGCATCTTTGCAGCTCAAAGACATTAATTACTTGAGTAAAAAATATGTTGATGTCACTTTCATGATAGAAGTTGCAGCCTGCAGCTTCTGTACCACTGATTAATAATTAGAGAACAAAACAGTGGAAGTCAACAACTCAAACTATTTAAATTAAAATTCTTCAGTCTGAGAACAAAAAGTTACACAAGGGGAAAAATAAACTGTCTAATTGGCACTTAACATCCCAGTTACATGTGGTTCAATTTGTTTTCTCCCCATTTTTACTTTGAATGTTTGGTATAATTATTTATTTTCACTCCTGTGAAGTATTACTGTTAATTAAGTGATGTATTACTGTTGATATCTATTGATTGAATTTAAATTAAAATTAGTAACAATAATGTGTAAATTTAAAATATTCAGAAGCAAAAGAATTATCATTTCTTACCATATCACCATCACAATGCTGCAAGATCCGACAACTGAACAGCGTTTTTAAAGCAAAATCAACAAAAACTTAGTAAGCACTGGAACAGGCCCTTCTGTCCACAATGTGGCAACTTATAAAATTACTAATTAAATGCCTAACTAAAGTTACCCCTTCTGCTTACACAATGTCCATATCCTTCCTTTTTCTGCACATCCGTAAGCCTATCTATGAGCCTCTTCAACAGCTCCACTATCACCCCTGGCAGCACATTCCAGGCACCCACCACACACTGTGTAAATAATCTTGCTCACATGTCCTTTTAACTTAACCCTTCTCAGCTTAAATATATACCCTCGGAAAAAAAGATGCCATCTTTCTCCTCCTTCGATGCCTCTTTCAAACAGGAGTTCTCAGCCTTTTTTTTGCTGTGGACCCCTACCATTACATGAGGGGTCCATGGATCCCAGTTTGGGAACCCCTGCTCTATAAGATCCTCCCCTCAGCCTCCAATACTCTAGAGAAAATTGCCCAAGTTTGTCCAAGCTTTCCTTACAGCACATACTCCCTTACCCAGGCAGCATTCTTGTGAACCTCTTCTGCACTTTCTCCAAGGCCTCCACATTGTTCATAAACTGTGGCTACCAGATATGATCGCAATACTCTGGATGTGACCCAATTAGAGTCTTTTCTGATTTTTGAACTTGATCCTTTGACTAATAAAGGCAAGCATGCCATAAGCCAACCTTACTGCCTTATCAGCTTGTGTAGCCCTTCGGGTATAGATTTGGACCCCAGGATCCCTCAGCACATTAACACTGTCAAAGGTTTTGCAATTGGATCCATGAAGTAAAATGCAAATCTAAGTCAGGAGATTGTAGATGCTGGAAATGGGAGCAACAAATCAGATATGAGAGGAACTTAGTGGTGAGGCAATACCTGTGGGGGAAAATGGATAGTTGAAATTTCAACTTCATCGGGCTGACAGGTAAAGGAGAGGCAGTAAGTTTAAAGAAGGGAGGGAGAAAGGTAAATACAGGAGAGGGATGGCAATTGGAGAATGGATGGGGAAGATAAAAATAACAACAGAGGCTAGGAGGTAGTAGGTGGAAGCAACAATGGCTACAGATGTTGGAATCTGGTCGAAAAGGAAGATGGAATTAAATAAGGGAAATGGAGAGGCAGGTAGGAACAGTAGAAGGAGTATGTGGTTGATGGTGAGATGGAGTAGGTTGGGAGGGGAGAAACAGGATTTATGGGACTGGAATGGGTGTGGTAGGAACTGGGTAGTCCAGAGTGAAAAAGAAAATGGCTGGGGGTAGCAGTTTACCTGTCACTGGAGAATCTAATGTCATGCCATTGGGTTGTGGATGACCCATGTTGAATATGAGGTGTGTGTTCCTCCAGTTTGCCTTTCGCCTCACCTTGGCAGGGGAGGAATCCAGAGACAGACAAGTCATGCTGGAATGAGGAGGGAAAGCTGCAGCTCCAATGGGCCTTGGCAGATCGAATGCAGGCACTCAGTAAAGCAGCTGGCCGGCCTGCGCATGGCCTCACCAATGGAAATTCTGAATGGCTGATCTTTACTGTATGAACAGAAACAGCAAAACGTATAACCATATAACCATAAAACAATTACAGCACGGAAACAGGCCATCTCGGCCCTTCTAGTCCTTGCTGACACTTACAATCACCTAGTCCCAGTGCCACTCACTCAGCCTATAACCCTCCATTCCTTTTCTATCTATATACCTATCCAATTTTACTTCAAATGACAATACTGATCCTACCTCTACAACTTGTACTGGAAGCTCATTCCACACAGCTACCACTCTCTGAGTAAAGAAATTCTCCCTTGTGTTACCCTTAAACTTGTGCCCCCTAACTCTCAAATCATGTCCTCCTATTTGAATCTCCCCTATTCTCAATGGAAAAAGCCTATCCACGTCAACTCGATTATTCCCCCTCATTATTTTAAATACCTCTATCAAGTCCACCCTCAACCTTCTACGCTCCAAAGAATAAAGACCTAAATTGTTCAACCTTTCCCTGTAACTTAGGTGCTGAAACCCAGGTAACAGTCTAGTAAATCTTCTCTGTACTCTCTCTATTTTGTTGATACCTTTCCTATAATTCGGTGACCAGAACTGTGCACAATACTCCAAATTCAGCCTTACCAATGCCTTGTACAATTTTAACATTACATCCCAACTCCCATACTCAATGCTCTGATTTATAAAGGCCAGCATACCAAAAGCTTTCTTCACCACCCTATCCACATGAGATTCCACCTTCAGGGAACTATGCACCATTATTCCTAGATCACCTGTTCTACTGCATTCTTCAATGCCCTACCATTTACCATGTATGTCCTATTTGGATTATTCCTACCAAAATGTAGCACCTCACACTTATCAGCATTAAACTCCATCTGCCCTCGTTCAGCTCACTCTTCTAACTGGCCTAAATCTCTCTGCAAGCTTTGAAAACCTGCTTCATTATCCACAACGCCACCTACCTTAGTATCATCTGCATACTTACTAATCCAATTTACCACCCCATCATCCAGATCATTAATGTATATGACAGACAACATTGGATCAGTACAGATCCCTGAAGCACACCACTAGTCACCGGCCTCCAACCTGACAAGCAGTTATCCACCACTACTCTCTGGCATCTCCCATCTAGCCACTGTTGAATCCATTTTACTACTTCAATACTAATACCTAACAATTGAACCTTCCTAACTAACCTTCCGTGCAGAACCTTGTCAAAGGCCTTAATGAAGTCCATATAGACAACATCCACTGCTTTACCCTCGTCAACCTTCCTCGTAACCTCTTCAAAAAATTCGATAAGATTTGTCAAACGTGACCTTCCAAGCACAAATCTATGCTGACTATTCCTAATCAGACACTGTCTATCCAGATAATTATATATACCATCTCTAAGAATACTTTCCATTAATTTACCCACCACTGACGTCAAACTGACAGGCCTATAATTGCTAGGTTTACTCTTAGAACCCTTTGTAAACAATGGAACCACATGAGCAATACACCAATCCTCCGGCACCATCCCCATTTCTAATGACATTTGAAATATTTCTGTCAGAGTCCCTGCTATTTCTACACCAACTTCCCTCAAGGTCCTAGGGAATATCCTGTCAGGACCTGGAGATTTATCCACTTTTATATTCCTTAAAAGTGCCAGTACTTCCTCCTCTTTAATTGTCATAGTTTCCATAACTTCCCTACTTGTTTCCCTTACCTTACACAATTCAATATCCTTCTCCTTAGTGAATACCGAAGAAAAGAAATTGTTCAAAATCTCCCCCATCTCTTTCTGCTCCACACAGTTGTCCACTCTGATTCTCGAAGGGGCCAATTTTATCCCTCACTATCCTTTTGCTATTAATATAACTGTAGAAACCCTTCGGATTTATTTTCACCTTACTTGCCAAAACAACCTCATATCTTCTTTTAGCTTTTCTAATTTCTTTAAGATTCTTTTGACATTCTTTATATTCCTTGAGCACCTCATTTACTCCATGCTGCCTATATTTATTGTAGATATCTCTCTTTTTCCGAACCAAGTTTCCAATATCCCTTGAAAACCATGGCGCTCTCAAACTTTTAACCTTTCAACCTAACAGGAACATAAAGATTCTGTACCCTCAAAATTTCACCTTTAAATGACCTCCATTTCTCTATTACATCCTTCCCATAAAACAAATTGTCCCAATCTACTCCTTCTAAGTCCTTTCACATCTCCTCAAAGTTAGCCTTTCTCCAATCAAAAATCTCAACCCTGGGTCCAGTTCTATCCTTCTCCATAATTATATTGAAACTAATGGCATTGTGATCACTGGACCTGAAGTGCTTCCCAACACATACCTGCGTCACTTGACCTATTTCATTCCCTAACAGGAGATCCAACACTGCCTCTTCTCTAGTTGGTACCTCTATGTAATGCTGCAAAAAACTATCCTGCACACATTTTACAACTCCAATCCATCCAGCCCTTTTACAGTATGGGCTTCCCAGTCTATGTGTGGAAAATTAAAATCTCCCACAATCACAACCTTGTGCTTACTACAAATATCTGTTATCTCCTTATAAATTTGCTCCTCCAATTCTTGCTCCTCATTAGGTGGTCTATAAGACACCCCTATAAGTGTTACTACACCTTTCCCATTCCTCAATTCCACCCAAATTGTCTCCCTAGATGAGCCCTCTAATCTATCCTGTCAAAGCACCGCTACAGTATTTTCTCAGACAAGCAATGCAACACCTCCTCCTCTTTCCCCTCTGATTCTATCACACCTGAAGCAACGAAATCCAGGAATATTTAGTTGCCAATAACACACCTCCTGCAACCATGGTTCACTAATAGCTACAACATCATATTTCAAGGTATCAATCCATGCTCTAAGCTCATCCACATTTCTTACAATGCTCCTAGCATTAAAGTAGATGCATTTAAGAAACTCTCCACCTCTTCCTCTCTGTTTATCCCTAATGGTGCAAACAACTTTATTATCTTTTTCTTCCTTCTCCCCCACATCTTCAGTCTGAGCGCTCACACATTTTACAAACTCCAATAAATCTACTAGCTTTCTCTATTTGTGAACTAATGTCCTCTCCCCTAGTCTCTTCAAATTGATTCCCACCCCCCAACCATTCTAGTTTAAAGTCTCCCCATAGCCTTTGTAAATCTCCCTGCCAGGATATTGGTCCCCCTAGGATTCAAGTGTAACCCATCCTTTTTGTACAGGTCACACCTGCCCCAAAAGAGGTCCCAATGATCCAGAAACTTGAATCCCTGCCCCCTGCTCCAATGCCTCAGCCACGCATTTATTCTCCACCTCATTCCATTCCTACTCTCACTGTCGTGTGGCACAGGCAGTAATCCCGAGATTACTACCTTTGCGGTCCTTCTTCTCAACTGCCTTCTTAACTCCCTATATTCTCCTTTCAGGCCCTCTTCCCTTTTCCTACCCATGTCACTGGTGCCTATATGTACCATGACTTCTGGCTCCTCACCCCTCCACTTCAGGATATCTTGGACGCGATCAGAAACATCCCGGACCCTGGCACCGGGTCTCCAGATCGCGTCCACAGAATCGCCTACCTGACCCCCTAACTATCGAGTCCCCTATTACTACTGCCTTCCTCTTCCTTTCCCTACCCTTCTGAGCTACAGGGCCGGACTCTGTGCCAGAGGAACAGCCACAGTTGCTTCCCCCAGGTAGGCTGTCCCCACCAACAGTACTCAAACAGGAGCACATATTGTCAAGGGATACAGCCATTGGGGTACTCTCGAGTATCTGACTCTTCCTCTTCCCCCTCCTAACCGTGACCCACCTGTCTGCCTCCCCTGGTCCCGGTGTGACCATCTGCCTGTAACTTCTCTCTATCAACTCCTCACTCTCCATGACCAGATGAAGGTCATCGAGCTGCAGCTCCAGCTCCCTAACATTGTCCTTTAGGAGCTGCAGCTCGGCGCACCTGGCGCAGATGTGGACATCCGGGAGGCTAGGAGACTCCAGGACCTCCCACATCCGACACTGAGAACAACAAGCTGTCCTCACACTCATACTTCCCCTTTCCTCAAATAACAGGAAAAACTGAAACCTAAACCTACCTTGCCTTGCCCGCTTCCGCCTAAGCTACAACATTAAAGTTACCTCTTGGATCACACTGCTCTAGTAAAGGAACTTACAACTAAAACATTAACTCTACTTCTATCTCTGCAGATGCTACCTGAACTAAGTGTTTCTAGCATTTTCTCCAATCTATCCAATACCTGTGATCTGGTTAACATCAACAATGTTTTTCACTTGGATAGGGAGACAACAAGAATGTGAATTATTTATTAAAGCAAATTACTTTACATATTAATTTTGGAAGAATTTGGTGTTACATATCAGCTTCAAAATAAAGTACATCACCAAATCCCTCTCAAATTCAGGGTGTAAAAACAGCAGAGTACTGAATTCCCTCATGTTCTGGTCTGAGGTGTAGTGAATGATAACCATTGGCTTCAAAAGGAACTACTGGCTGTCAGCTGTTCATGACTTTTTACTTTGTTGATGTCCTCCCCATTGAGCCAAGCATTCCTGGTAGTGCTTGGAGGATGTGCAGACCAGCTAGCAGATGTTCTCACTGACATCTTCAACATCTCCCTGAGCAGTGCCACCGTTCCAATGTGCTTCAAGGCCGCCACCATCATCCCCATGCTGAAGAAGTCTTCAGTGTCCTGACTCAATGACTACCGTCCCGTTGCACTCAATCCATCATCATGAAGTGTTTCGAGAGGCTTGTCATGAGGCATATCAATACCCTGCTGCCTCCCTCACTGGACCCGCTGCAGTTTGCGTACCATCCCAACCGCACAACAGATGACGCCATTGCCACCACCCTCCACCTGGCCCTAACCCACCTGGACAAAAAAGACACGTATGTTTGAATGCTGTTCATAGACTTCAGTTCAGCATTCAACACAATCATCCCTCAGAAACTGATTGGAAAGCTGAGCCTACTGGGCCTGAACACCTCCCCCTGCAACTGGATCCTAGACTTCCTGACGGTGAGACCACAGTCAGTCCAGATTGGGAGCAGCATCTCCAACACCATCACACTGAGCACGGGGTTTCCCCTCTGCTGACCCACGACTGTGCTGCAACACACAGCTCGAACCACATCATCAAGTTCGCTGATGACACGACCGTGGTGGGTCTCATTAGCAAGAACGACAAGTCAGCTTACAGAGAGGAGGTGCAGCAGCTAACGGACTGGTACAGAGCCAACAACCTGTCTCTTAATGTGAACAAAACAAAAGAGATGGTTGTTGATTTCAGGAGGGCACGGAGCGACCACTCCCCGCTGAACATCAACGGCTCCTCAGTAGAGATCGTTAAGAGCACCAAATTTCTTGGTGTTCACCTGGCAGAGAATCTCACCTGGTCCCTCAACTCCAGCTCCATAGCAAAGAAAGCCCAGCAGCGTCTCTACTTTCTGCGAAGGCTGAGGAAAGTCCATCTCCCACCCCCCATCCTTATCACATTCTACAGGGGTTGTATTGAGAGCATCCTGAGCAACTGCATCACTGCCTGGTTCGGAAATTGCACCATCTCGGATCGCAAAACACTGCAGCGGATAGTGAGGTCAGCTGAGAAGATCATCGGGGTCTGTCTTTCCGCCATTACGGACATTTACACTACACGCTGCATCTGCAAAGCAAATAGCATTATTAAGGACCCCACGCACCCCTCATACAAACTCTTCACCCTCCTGCCGTCTGAGAAAAGGTACTGAAGCATTCGAGCTCTCACGACCAGACTATGTTGCAGTTTCTTCCCCCAAGTTATCAGAGTCCTCAATACCCAGAGCCTGGACTGACACCTTACTGCCCTACTGTCTTGTTTATTATTTATTGTAATGCCTACACTGTTTTGTGCACTTTATGCAGTCCTGGGTAGGTTTGTAGTCTAGTGTAGTATTTTTCTATATTGTTTTTTACATAGTTCAGTCTAGTTTTTGTACTGTTTCGTGTAATACCATGGCCCTGAAAAATGTCTTGTTTTGTACTGTGTACTATACCAGCAGTTATGGTCGAAATGACAATGAAAAGTGATTTGACTTGACTTGAAGCATCTGTGTTCCAAAGAGACACCGAATGCATTAACAGCTGGCCCTCGGCTTTACTTCAGGAAGATTGGTTTATGAATAATCATCATCAGAAAAAGTACAGTTCAGTGCTTTACATATTTCATTTTAATGCCTTTGTTGGTGCTCTAGAATCATTTTTCAAAATAAATGCTGCTCTTTTGGCTGTACAGATTTTAAATTTGTATTAAATATTCTGGGTGGGATGTGACCACAAAGCCTAGTTGCTACTTGAAACCCATTCTGCCTCCCCTTACGCATGTCAGATTCAGAGTCCGCCTCTCCAGCTTGCTGAATTCCAGATTCAACAAATCACGACAGGAAGTAAGTGCAGGTGGTAACAGGTTGAGCTCCAGTATCCCTCAGATGATATATCAAAAGAGAAGGTTGCCTTCTCAACTGATTGTGACGGATTCTCTGGCAATACTTCAAAGAAGAGCAATATTCCAGACATTCGAGCCAATTAACAATTAGTTAATTGACTAGTATGAGGCATACTGGTCAATCCACCAATTAGCATAACTAAATTGTAGATAACTTAGTCCAAGTTTCAACTTTGAAGCAACTTCAGAAAGCATTTCCAAGGTTATGAAGTGGTTTTGAAATCCTGGAGTTCACAAAAAAAAAGAATATGCTCTTTACTTTCTCTTTAAAGCAAGATACAGAAGAGGTTCTTGTTTCCTAAAGGGATATTTGTCATTTGTCCCTTCAATTTGCTTGTTATTGAGCATTTCATTAAAACTAGCTCTCAGTTAATCAAATGTGAGTCTGAATAATTCTAAGGGGTTAAACATTGCTTAAATAGAAGTCTCAGGAGCTAATGAACAAGGGGATGAACTTCTATTCCATGCAGATTGGTTTTCTATCCTTATAATTTTTAGAGAAGGCCAAAATATAATATATATAAAATATCAGTAATTCTGCTTTTCGACAATGCCTGCCTCTTGGTGGCCTTAAGATGCAGAGCATGAATTCAGTATTAAAGAGCCTTCACTGGGTGACTGGGTTGGTGTCTTAAGCTGTCATGCCAATTCAGTCACACACAGTACAAGGCTCATATAGTACGTATAAAATAAAGGTTGAGAAGTTCATTTTATTGTTAAATTGTGCATGTATAATCCAACTCTGATATTTGTCTACTCCAGATAGCCATTAAATATAGTAAGACCATGTGTGTTGATGAAGGAAGTCATCAACCACCCCCTCCAAACCGACGTGAAAAAGAAACAAAACTCACAGACCCCAAAATCTACCCTCACCTGCTGCAGAACACAGCCCCAAAAGCAATCAATGATGCTCTGCACGTAACAATCCCCGACTTCTTCATTCGCAGAAAGGAACAGCGACAGCAGTACCAAATCACCAACCCCCCCCCACACACACAAAAAATTAACAGATCATCCACCTGCCAACCAATTGCAAGAAAGAAAACATCAAACACCTGAAGGAAACTAAATACAGTCTAATAATCACATAAATCTCAGAATCTGGGAACTATCTTTTCACTGCGTATGAGAGGAGCTACATGAACTCAGTCCTTCTGTAGAGTGACCGCTGACCTGAGTCCTAATGCCACTGATCCAGGGCCAAACGCGCTGAACCGGCTGCTGTCACACGCCAAGCCATCGCTGATCCCCTTATTAAGCTCGATGCTTCAATCTTCCTCACCGCTTCAAGGTGGTGTCATTCACCCTGTGCCTCATCTCTGGTCTTTCACACGAATCAGCTTGTTTTCTCGGACCTTCCCACTCCCTCTCCCCCGTTTCTGACCTCCACGTGGCAGCTCTGGACACAGCACAGTGCTGGATCCTTCGATTGGATTCAAACTGTATGTCACAGACTCCAAGTTCCTGTAACCCAAGCAAGACAACAAGAACAAGCAGAAGGTGCAGAAAAAGTGAAATAACTGGGAAGTTTTGCTATTTGGAAGATGATGCCCATGGAATCATTGTTTGCTGGTGCCATCTTGACTGGAAATACCAGATACTGGAGGTAGGAAGCACAGTAAAAGTTGTATCAGTATTGTACAGTCGCACAAAATAATATAGTTTAAGACTCTGAATGCATGAATGTTGCAGCAGTCTGTGGTTGAACACAATATAGGTTGTCTTCTGCCGAGCCAACACTGGGGGGTGGCAGCACCAACTCCAATGCCTCTCGCCTGGGTGGCTGTAAACAGGTACGCTGCAGCTTGAGGTCTAATCCTCACGACAACCAACACCATGCAGCTTCCCCACAATCCGCCAATAAATCAGTGAATTGGGCTTGCAGCACTTCACGTGAACAATGTCCAACAGGGTCGAGGGATCACAAGCAGAGCGACTTGCCGCTAGACTGCACATCGCCTTCATGCACCAACTTCCTCAATACCTCTCTGATATGACCAGCAGCACAACCGGCACAAAGTCCAGCTCCTTCCGTTTCTCCACCAACCAGCAACTTGCTAATGAGGTAGACTTGCAAGTACTTTAAGTTCCTAATGTCCAGCAGGGTCTTGTGATCGTAAAAAATACATTTGAAAAAGGAAAGTGACACCTTTGGTTCATCGAGTGGGCTGCCATCTTAGGATTCCACAGGACTGGGATTCTCCAGTGTCCTGGAAGCCAGCAACTGTATACAAACATAGAGTCACCTGAACGTGAAGAAGTACACGATGAGTTTCCATTCTCATCTGGCACACAGATGAAAACCAAAAACTTGCAGATGTTAGAAATCAGGTTAAGGAAAATGCTGGAAACACTTAGCAGATCGGGGAAGAAAAACAGAGTTAATATTTGAGGTTGAGGATCTGTCATCAGAACTGGGAGAAGAAGAAAACTGTGCTTCAGGCTGTGGTTCCCCCCTGCTTTAAGAAGACCACAATCATCCCAGTGCCCAAGAAAAACATGATAATGTGCCTTAATGACTACTGCCGACTGGCGTTAACACCTACCATTATAAAGTGTTTTGAAAGACTGGTCTTCAACTCCATCTTTCCAGAAAATTTTGACCCAATTCAATTTGCCTTCCACCTAAACATGTCTACAGCAGACTATCTTTCTGGCTTTAAAATAATCTCTGCAGCATCTAGAGAGTAAAGACACCTACAACAGATTATTGTTTATTAACTACAGCTGTGCTTTCAATACTATTATTCCAAGCAAACTCATCACCAAACTCCAGACTGTTGGAGTTATTGCCGCCATCTCTAATTGGATGCTTGACTTTCTGACCAACAGACCACAGTCAGTGAGGATAGGCAGAAAAGCCTCTGCCAGAATTATTCCAAACATTGGTGCTCTACAAGGTTGTGACCTCAGCCCCTCCTCTATGCCCTGTATGCACATGGCTGAGTAGAACGATTCTGCCCTAAATCCATCTACAAGTTTCTAAATGATACCACTGTAGTTGACCACATCTCATATAATGATGAGTTGGAGTATGGGGAAGGTGATAGAGAGCTTGGGCAGATGGTATCAGAGGAACAAAGTTGTAGAGAGATTGCAGACTGTTACAGAAAATATAAGGTTGTGATAGTAGGTGTTTTTAACTTCCACATATTAAATGGGAGTCCCATACCATAAAAGGACTAGATAGGATAGGGTTTGTCAAATGTGTTCAGGAAAGTTTCCTTCATCAGTACATAGAAGTCTCAACAAGAAGGTATGCAATACTTGATCTCCAAATAGGGAATGAGACGGGACAGGTGACAGAAGTTAGTGCGGGGCACCACTTTGCATCTAGTGATCATAATACCATTAGTTTCAAGGTAATTATGGAAAAGGATATGTTTGCTCCTTGCATTGAGATTCTAAATTTGAGAAAGGCCACTTATGATAGTAGCAGAAAGGATCTGGCAAGTGTGGATTAGGACAGGTTGTCTTCTGGCAAATGTGTGCTTAGCAAGTGGGAGGCCTTCAAAAGTAAAATTTTGAGGTAACAAAGCTTGCATGTGCCTGTCAGAATAAATGGCAAGGATAACAGATTTAGAGCAAAAAGAAGCCATGAGGTTGTTCTAGTGGATAAGGTAATGGAGAAACAAAAGGACTTCTTCAGATATGTTAAGAGCAAAAAGATGACAAGGGACAAAATTGGTCCTCAGGAAGATCAGAATAGCAATCTACGTGTGGAACCAGAAGAGATGAGGAAGATGTTAAGTGCAAATTTTGCATTTGTATTTACTCAGGAGATGGACACAGAGTCTATGGAAGTCAGGCAAAACAGCAGCGAGATCATGGACCATACACATATTACAAAGGGGAAGGTGCTTGCTGTTTTGAGACAAATTAAAGTTGGTAAATCTCTACAGCCTGACAAAGTGTGCTCTTGGACCCTGTGAGAGGCAAGTGCAGAAATATTTAAATCACCCTTAGCGCCAAGGGAGGTACTGGAGGATTGGGGGATAGCTAATGTTGTTCTGCTATTTAAGAAAGGCTCTAAGAACAAACCAGGGAATTACAGGCTGGTGAGCCTGGCAACAGTAGTGAGAAAGTTATTGGAATGTATTCTAAGGGACTGGATATATAAGTATTTATACTGATTAGGGATGGTCAGCATGGCTTTGTGAGCGGTTGGTCATGTCTAACCAACCTTATAGAGTTTTTTGAGGAAGTTATCAGGAAAGTTGATGTAGGCAAGGCAGTGCATATTGTCTATATGGATTTCAGCAAGGCATTTGACAAAGTCCCACATAGGAGGACAGTCAAGAAGATTCATTCCTTTGGCATTAAAGATGAGGTAGTACATTGGATTGCACAGTCATAGAGTGGTGGTAGATAGTTGCCTCTCTGACTGGAGACCTGTGAGTAATGGAGTTCTGCAGAAATTGGTGCTGGGTCCATTATTGTTTGTCATCTATATGAATGATCTGGATGATAATGGGATTAACTGGATCAACAAATTTGTGGTTCAACCAAAGACTGGGGGTGTAGTGAACAGTGAGGAAGATCATCACAGCTTGTAGTGGGATCTGGACCAGATAGAAACAACAGGCTGAAAAGTGGCAGATGGAATTTAATACAAACAAGTGTGAAGTTTTGCACTTTGGGAGGACCTGAGGTAGAACAAATGGATCTGGGAATACAGGTACATAATTCACTTGACAAAGGTTGATAGGGTCATATAGAAAGATTTTGACACATTGCCTTCATAGATCAAAGTACTGAGTACAGACAGGAGTTGGGATGTTATGTTGAATTTGAGAGTCATAGTTACTCCCGCCGTTTACCTGCGCTTCATTGAATTTCTTCACTTTGACATTCAGAGCACTGGGCAGAAATCACATCGCGTCAACACCGCCCTGCAACCTTCGCGATGCTTTGTTTTAATTAAACAGTCGGTATAAGGTGTTGGTGAGGCCTAATTTGGAGTATTGCGTGCTGTGTTGGTTACCTACTTTGAGGAAAGATGTAAATAAGATTGAAAGAGTAGAGAGAAAATTTACAAGGATGTTGCTAAGATTGGAAGACCTGATTTATAAGGAAAGATCCAACAGGTTAGAGCTTTATTTTTCAGAATGTAGAAGATTGAGGGGAGATTTGATAGAGGGATCTAGATTGGTTAAATGGAAGCAGGCTTTTTCCACTGGGGTTGCATGAGGCTACATCTAGAGGTTATTGGTTAAGGGTGAAAGGGAAACATGAGGGGAACCTTCTTCACACAGAAGGTGGTGAGAGTGTGGAATGAGCTCTCAGTGCAAGTGGTGGATATGATTTTGGCTATGCGTTCTATGTCTCTATAACAACATTTCCCTCCATATTGATAAAAGAAGTGGCCACTGACTTCAGATAGGTGGGTGGGGCACCTGTGCCGAGCTTGAGAGTGTCAAGATCCAAGGTGTGAACATCACCGATATCCTGCTCTGGTTCAACGCCATTGCCTGGGAAGCTCACCAACACCTCTACTTCCTTGGGAGGCTAAAGAAATTTGACATGTCCCTGTCAGCTCTTACCAATTTTTATCACTGCACCATAGAAAGCATTCTGTCTGGATGAATGACAGCTTGGTATAGCAACTACTCTGTGTGTGACTGCAACACATTGCAGGGGTGGTCGGTGCAACTCAGTACCTCACATAAACCAGCCACAGTCTGTACCTCTCGCTGCCTCAGGAAGCTGCCAGCATAACCAAAGACACCACTCATGCCTCTGCCCTCTCCTATCAGTCAAAAGACACTAAAACCTGATTGCATGTACAAGCAGATTCAAGGGCAGCTTCTATCCCACTACTCTGCGACCTCTCACATGATAAGATTGACTCTAGGCCCCACAGTCGACCTTGTTATGATCTTGCACTTCATCACTTATCAGCACTGCACTTTCTCTGTAGCTTTTACACTTTATTCTGCATTGATATTGTTTTATCGTGTTCTATTTCAATACACTGTGTAATGATTTGATCGGCATAAACAATATGCAAGACAAGCCTTTCATTGTATCTTGGTACATATGAAAATAAAGTAATACTATTACCAGTTGGAGACACAGAACAATACAGAATGGATAGAGACCCTTTGGCCTAACCAGTCCATACTGACCACATCATCCATCTAGCTAGACCAATTTCCTATGTTCAGCCCAAATACCTCATTGCTCTGCCCCTCCTTTAGTTTTAAGTTGTAAATAAGTTTTAAATTGCAGAGAGATTAAGCAATGGATGGGTTTGGTAAAAAGAATACCTGTGATAGGCAAGGATCAGGCTGCCCGTTGATCTTGGTGTTTACTAAATCATCTAGATTAACGAAGGTAGATAGAGAAGAGAATGTATTAAACCTGTGAAATACACCATCAGAGTTGTTGCTGAAACATGAACCTAAAAGGTGAATGCTGGATCAATCAGTATTTGTGGACAAGGCAAACTTCAGTTCTGATCCATTTCACTCCCAACCTGTCATATCAGTTCATGACCTATTGCACTGTTCATTAGGGGCTAACATAAACTTGAAGAACGTATCTCCTTGGACTTTATGTTTCAGTAAAAACTCTGACCCATATCTCACAATTTAACCATGCCTGTGTGTCTCCGTCTGTCTCCCATATTCATTTACAACTAATGTGTTTCCATTCTTTCCTTATTGCCTAATTAAGAGGCTTTGACCTAAAACATTTGCTCTGTTTTTCTGTGGATGCCTGTCTACTATATAAGAAATAGCTGATCTTGCCATTGCTTTCCACTTCCCATGAAATACCCCAGACACTATAATCACTCATAAAGGGAGGATCACTCAACCACTTGCAATATCACCGAGCAGACAATTGCGGTCTTGAATCAGGCTTAGCCAAGTATTGCACAGCACCTCCTGACAAATTTAGGCCTCAAACAAGGTGTCTCATTTCATGCCAATCTCAATTTGCACACAAGCTGACAATCCACAACATCTTGTTTCTCTTAACTTTCATCAAATCTCAGTTACCCAGATCCCATGTTTATTCACATAAATGAACCAGTTATGCACTTACTCAGTTTTGAAATTCTTCCCATTTTCAAATAGCCCATAATTTCACATTCTCTATTATCTCCTCCAACATTATAATCCTCTGAAATATATGTGACCCTCCAGTTAATTCTCGCATGCCCAAATTTAATTGTGCCGCCAGTGGCTGCTTTCAATTGCAAATAACTCTAAGCTCTGGCTTTACCACCTTAAGCGCTTCCATTTTCATCTCTCTCTCTCTCTCTCTCTCTCTCTCTCTCTCTCTCTCTCTCTCAACTTCTTTAAAAAACTTCTTAAAATCTGCCTCTGACCAAAGCTTCCAGTCATCTGTCATAATATCGCCCTGCTTCAGTATCAAATACTGTTTGATTATACCTCACAGGATGTTCTGTTTATGTTAAGCTGTTACATAAATACAAGTTGTTGTTCTTGTGCATTAAATTCATAGATGCTTTCATGTTTAATTCTGATCCCTATTGTTATATGTCCGATATTTAACTTTTCATTATATAAAGCAAAATACCACATTAATTGATAAAATTTGATTTAATAATACTGGAACAATATTTTCTTTGTCCTTCACATTTTAACTAAATTAAAATCACATACAATGCTGAGGACAAGCGGGTATTGATATGAGGAACAGTTAAGATAGTGTGGGGGTAGATATTCACTGGACAATAGATTATTATTTTATTCCATGAAAACATTGCAGCTGCAGAATAAAGCATTTTAACAACATTCCTTATATTAGTATAGTAACATAGATTGGAGAGCATTTTCAATATTTTGATGTCCTAACCCCACAAAAAGTCAGCAACTATTCAGCAAAATCTGCTCAGCCCCATGTAATATTTTTCAATAAAAGCCCATGAACAAAGTTGCAAAATCATATATTTACTGGGAACAATACATTTTGAGTTACACATTATAAATCACTTTCATAAGTTTAAAAACCGATTCCATAAAACGACTAAGAAATGAGAATGTACATTATATATTATAATTTTGGGGATAAGAAATAGGCTTGTTGTACTTCCCATAAAGGAATGAAATGCTGTTTGCAATATAACTTAAAGACACATCTGGATTGTTTTAGAAAACTGAGGCTCATGGTTGAGTTCCAACAATGGCATGCAAAATATTTGGACAAGGTCATGACATTGAGATGTTGCCCCTTAGCAATTATTCCTAAAAACATTCTTAGAACAACTCTAAGCTGAATTTATTTTAATTTACTATCTTCCATAACTTAAGAATCATACATACATCTTCCCTTTCATTTATTAGACATGTAATGTCCCTGGTACGTTACAGAAAATATATGACTTTCTGTTGTTGATCTTGAACAGCAGCATACGGTCAAAACAAAGTTAATTGAAAACAGACTTAATAAATCAAATATCCAAACCCAATGCATACATGTGCACTATGAAGAAATTTGCTCAATATCACACTGTACAATATGCTGGACTTGAACATGGTCCAAGAAATAGGTACCACTAGTACAGAACAGTACAGCACAGGAACAGGCCCTTCAGCTCACAATGCTGTGCCAACCCAAATAAATTAGTAATCAAATGGCCAACTAAACTAATCCCTAATGACTACACAATATCCATATTCCTCCATTTTCCTCACATTTGTGTGCCTTTCTACAAGTCCTTAATGTATCTGCCTCTACCACCACCCTAGATAGTCCATTCCAGGCTCCTACCATTCTCTGCGTAAAAAACTTGCTTCTCGCATCTCCTTTAAAATTACCCCCTCTCACCTTAAATACATGCCCTCTGATATTAGGTATTTCAACCCTGGGAAAAAGATACTGTCTGTCTACACTAACTATGCCTCTCATAATCTATAAACCTCTATGAGATCTCCCCTCAGCCTGTGTCACTCCAGAGAAAACAACCCAAGTTTATTCAATCTCTCATTATAGCACATACGCTCTAATCCAAGACAGCATCCTGGTGAACCTCTTCTGAAACCTCTCCAAAGCCTCCACATTCTTTCTATAATGTGGTAACCAGAACTGCATGCAATATTCCAAGTGTGGCCTAACTAGAGTTATATAGAGCTGCAACATGACTTCCTGACATTTGAACTCAGCTAATAAAGGGAAGCATGCCATATCCCTTCTTAACCACACTATCAACCCGTGTAGCCACTTTCAGGGAGCTATAAACCAGGATCTATTGCATTCTTTGGCCCTCTTTGGCTACCTACAACACCCCCAATCTTTGTATCACCTGTAAATGTACTAACCCACCCATCTACATTTTCATCCAGGTCATTTGTATACATCACAAACAGCAGAGGTTCCAGCACAGGTCTCTGCAGAACTCCACTAATCTCAGACCTCCAGCTCGAATAAGTCCCTTTAACCACACCATCTGTTTTCTATGAGCAAGCCAGTTCTAAATCTAAATAGTCAATATTGACCCTATGTATCTTAATCTTCTGGATGAACCTCCCATGAGGAATCTTGTTAAACGCCTTATTAGACAAGTCAAGTCAACTTTTATTGTCATTTCGACCATAACTGCTGGTACAGTGCATAGTAAAAACGAGACAACGTTTTTCAGGACCATGGTGCTACATGAAACAGTACAAAAAATTAGACCAAACTATGTAATAAAAAAAACACAACACAGAGAAAGCTACGCTAGACTACAGACCTACACTGGACTGCATAAAGTGCACAAAAACAGTGCAGGCATTACAATAAATAACAAACAGGACAGTAGGGGAAGGTGTCAGTCCAGGCTTCGGGTATTGAGGGGTCTGATAGCCTGGGGGAAGAAACTGTTACATAATCTGGTTGTGAGAGCCTGAATGCTTCGGAGCCTTTTCCCAGACGGCAGGAGGGAGAAAAGATTGTATGAGGGGTGCATGGGGTACTTCATAATGCTATTTCCTTTGTGGATGCAGCGTGTAGTGTAAACGTCCGAGATAGCAAGAAGAAAGACCCTGATGATCTTCTCAGCTGACCTCACTATCTGCTGCAGGGTCTTGCGATCCGAGATGGTGCGATTTTCGAACCAGGCAGTGATGCAGCTGCTCAGGATGCTCTCAATACAACCCCTGTAGAATGTGATGAGGATGGGGGATGGGAGATGGACTTACCTCAGCCTTCGCAAGAAGTAGAGACGCTGCTGGGTTTTCTTTGCAATGGAGCTGGTGTTGAAGGACCAGGTGAAATTCTCCTTCAGGTGGACACCAAGAAATTTGGTGCTCTTAACGATCTCTACCGAGGAGCCATCGATGTTCAGTGGGGAGTGGTCGCTCTATGCCCTCCTGAAGTCAACAACCATCTCTTTTGTTTTGTTCACATTAAGAGACAGGTTGTTGGCTCTGCACCAGTCCGTTAGCTGCTGCACCTCCTCACTGTAAGCTGACTCGTCATTCTTGCTGATGAGACCCACCATGGTTGTGTCATCGCCAAACTTGATGATATGGTTCGAGCTGTGTGTTGCAGCACAGTTGTGGGTCAGCAGAGTGAACAGCAGTGGACTGAACACGCAACCCTGGGGAGCCCCCGTGCTCAGTGTGATGGTGTTGGAGATGCTGCTCCTGATCCGGACTGACTGAGGTCTCTCAGTCAGGAAGTCTAGGATCCAGTTGCAGAGGAAGGTGTTCAGGCCCAGTAGGCTCAGCTTTCCAATCAGTTTTTGAGGGATGATTGTGTTGAGTGCTGAACTGAAGTCTATGAATAGCATATCTCCACAGACAACATCCACAGCTCTAACTTCATCAATCAACCTCGTCACCTCGCCAAAAAATACCCAATCAAGTTAGTAAAACATGACTTGCCTGCACATAGCCATACTGACTCTCCCTAATTAGGTCATGGTTTTCCAAAGGCTCAGAAATCCTATCACTAATAGTTCTTTCCGGTAACTTCTCAACCACTGAAGTGAGACACTAGTGTAATGTTTCCAGGATTATCTTTGGTTACCTTCCTGAACAATGGAACAACATTAGCTACTCATCAGCCCTCTGGAAGCTCACCTGTAGCCAAGAGGACATAAAAATACTTGTCAAGATGCAGCAATCTCTTTCAAAATCCTGGGGTACATCCCATTAAGCTCTGGGGACTTATCCACCTTAATGTTCTTCAAGAAACACAATATTGCCTCCTCCTTTACTTTGAAATTCCCTAGTATATTAATATGCTTGGCACTACTCTCCCTATCCTCCACATCCTTTTCCTTGGTAAATAGAATGTCTTGGGATTCTCTTTTAGTCTATTTGCCAAGGACATTTTATGGCCTCTCCTGGCTGTCCTCATTCCTTTCTTGAGTTCTTTTATGGCTTCTTTATAACCTTGCAAGGTTCTGTATGATTCTAGCTTCCTAAGCTTTACGTACTGTTCCTTTTTCCTATTGGCTAAATTCATCGCCTCTCTGTTGTGATGAGACCACACTCAAGCTATAGGAGTAACATATTGTATTCTGTCTGGGTAGCCTCCAGTCTGATGACATGAACATTGATCTCTCAAACTTTCAGTAATGCTCTCCTCCCACCAACCCCCCCCCCACTCCATGCCCCATTCCCTTTTCCCTCTCTAACCTTATCTCTGTACCTCTCTCTGGTGCTCTTCCCCCTTTTCTTTCTTCCATGGCCTTCTGTCCTCTCCTATCAGATTCCCCCCCCCCCCTTCTCCAGCACTTTATCTCTTTCACCAATCAACTTCCCAGCTCTTTACTTCACCTCTCCCCCTCCTGGTTTCACCTATCATTATATTTCTTCCTCCCCTCCCCCCACCCTCTAACTCCGACTCCTCATTTTTTCTCCAGTCCTGATGAAGGGTCTTGGCCCAAAATGTCGAATGTACACTTTTCCATCGATGCTACCTGGCCTGCTCAGTTCCTCCAGTATTCTGTGTGTGTTGCTTGGATTTCCAGCATCTGCAGATTTTTGCTTCTTTGTCATCGCCTCCCTTGACATCCAAGGTTCTCTTTCTTTGTCTCCTTTGTCTTTCCTTCTGACTGGAACATACCTGTACTCTACTCTGTGCAGTTGGTCTTTAAACATCTTCCTCATATCCGATGTGGACTTGGCCAAAAGCAGCTGTTCCCATAAACTATCCCTAGTTCCTGCCTTATGCTTTAGTAATTTGCCCTGTTTAACACTCTCCTGCAAGATCCACGCTCATCTTAAAACTTGAGGATCATAAAACTTGAGGAGTTGTTGACACCGTTCCAAGCAGCTCACCCACTAAAAGGTCGGTCACCTGGCCAGGCTCATTACCCAGCACCAGATCCAACACAGACCCTCCTCATGTTGGACTATCTCAAAACTGATTTAAGAAACTCTGCTAGATGCACCTAACAAATTCTGTCCCATCTAAACCACTTTCACTAAGGAAGTCCCACCAGGAAATTTTACATTTGGGAATAGCAGCGGGATCGATCTACTCCACAATAGTATTCTGGGCCAGTGAGATAGATCAGAGGAGGGGGAAGAGAAGATGTAAAGTGGCTGTAATGAATGTAGCTATCATGAATGTAGTTGTTGTGATGTCATAGAAAACTTGTTTTGAGTGCCAGCAACTGAGGCACATAACAAGTAACTTCTGGAATAGAAGTGGGAGAGTAAAGGAGATGATTCGTTACAGCTGCAGCTTCTTAGGCTATGGTTGGAGGGAGTGCCCTGAAAAGAAAGTGGTGTGAGAATCACTCACCACGGCAGGCAGAATCCACCCTCTTGTTCCGATTCGACTGCTGGCCAGATTGTAGAGCTGATGAGGTCAGACAAATGGCTGACAGCAGTCTCTGTTGCCTGTGGTGGTCATCCACTGATGTACATGATGTACACAAGAGGTTTATTAGGGGGCCAGCAATGCGAAATGTTAGTGGACAGGGGGTTGTCATTATCAACAACTGATCTACCCTTGCCCACAACTGGAGAGATGATTTACATTACCCCCGGAGCAGGAGGTGAATCAATGAGCAGACATCTCACCTCTCCTGGAAGTTTCGGGAGTCTCCCGCATATTGATAGCAGCTCCCTGACACCTGCAAGTGATATACAATATCCTGGAAATCGATTTTTTTGAGAGCAAGCAGGAGGGAGTCTTCACCCCAGACTACACTAAAGTGTACCCCTGCCTAATAGGGGCCAAAAATAATGACAGTGTTGCTCGCTGCACTGTTTGCATAGTGACTTTGCTATTGCCCATGGTGGGTTAAAATGTAAAAGACATGTTGAGGTGAGTTTAACAGCTGTCATTCGTTCACTAGCAAACCCAAATTCTAATTGTGATGTAGAAAGGGCATTCAGCATGGTGCGTCACATTGTGACAGAATTCAGAAGTCAGCTGTCTCACAATACACTTGTGAATCTGACGTCTTGCAAAATTAACAAATTCATTGCCACAGACTGCGATGAGGTTGAGACTTTCGGCAAAATGCTCAAATCTGCCAAGCAAGCCACATCACAGTACAAGGAAAGTTTGCAAAAGAAATAGAAAAGCTATTTGCATTAGCATTTAGCTATTAACATTGAGACTGCAAACAAAATACTCAACAAGGAATATATATATATATATATATATATATATATATACGTGTGTGTGTGTGTGTGTGTAAATCGTTTCAATATGTGATCAAATAAATTGTTGTGTTCTTTCATAATCAAATGTCCTGTATACATACACCCTTGGAGGTCGACCGGGGCGGGGGTGGTGGTACTGCCTCCCTGAAATGAGTTTTTGCAGGGTGGGATGTCTGCAATGAGGGTGAAGAGAAGTCAGCCCCAGGTACTTGAGATTGAGGGAGTGCAGCTTCTGGTAGATTTTTAGGTGTGCCCAAACAATGAAGGTACTATCCTGGGGATAGACACACAGAGTAAGGCAGGAGCTATCATCGACTCAGGGAAAAGGAAATTATATGGACAAGACAGGGACAACAAACATGTGTGACCTGCAAAGTAGCTAACATGATCCACAGAGAGACAGCAGCCCCAAGCAGAGAGAAGAGACAGGGCAATGTGTGGAAATTATGTCACAAGGTCCCAAGGGTAGGGGCTAAGCACAGTAGTGCAGGAGTAGCGCAGCGATCTGAGGAGGTAGCAGTGATTGAAGTAAAGGCTCACCAGAAGCCAGGTGACCAAGTCAAGGTAAGGGGGCTGGCTAAAAAGACAGGTTTCACTCCCAGGTGGCAAGAACCACAGGTGGTGCTCCAGACGAATGACACCTGTGCTGGTGTACAGTCCCAGTGAGGCAGCCAGTGGACTCAGGTTAAACCATATGACCCACCTTCCTGTCACCCTCATGGGCAGAGCCAGAGGGCAAGCGTACCTGGTAACCGTGTTATTGCAGAGGACCCAGGTGATGAGCACCAGCCGGTTGCACCAGAGCTGACCACACCTGATCGAAGAGCATGAGAGCAAGCCCTGAACAGCATGTTAAAGTATAATGGTAGCTGTACTCTGTAATGAAGGCTGGTTGCTGAAGGTAGATGATCAGTTGTACAGCTCAGTCAAGAAGAAATTTGGGGGGAAATAGATGGGAAGGGATCCGAGTTACAGTAGAGACATCGCGTTCCACTACTTTGATGGCTTGGCTGATCGAGATTGAAAAGAACACACAATGTCTGAAGGCCGTCACCCCTGGCCTGAACGGGGAGTGAATACAAATGAGCTGGGCCCTTTCAGTGGTTGGGCCAGTGACCGACCAGACTAACCAAAAGGGGGTGCCACCGGGGTGAGGTCCTTTCAATAGAGACCACTCCAACCCTCCTGAATATCGATGAGAGGGTCAGCGAGACTAGTCGACAAGATTCTGACAATCTTTCGTCATGACCTGGAGTGGGAACTGTTGCCTGTGAGTCTGATACATTTACCTTGCTGGTTCCCCTGACCAGAGAGTGACCACTGATAGCCAGTGCTGAGTTTTAGCTATCAGAAAATGAAGGGGTGAAGATAAAGGATGCGATTAGACTGTAATCAGCCAGCAGGGAAGGAAGCAACAGGCATATGAACGACAAAGCTGCAGTTTAAAGACTGTTTGTCAAATTTCTGGTCGACAAGTTGAAATGTTGACAAGTATTGTGATAGATGTAAAACTGAGATAGCTACACTGACACATATGTTCTGATCTTGTTCTATATTAAAACTGCTCTGGAAGTCCGTCTTTTTGACAATTTCTAAAGCACTTAGAATCAATTTACAACCTAATAAATTGACTGTGCTTTTTGGAATAATTCCTCAAAATTTTCACAGTATTTCTCTATCTGACCAACATGCTATTGTGTTTGTTACATTGATAGCTAGGAGGGCCATTTTGTTGAAATGGAAGGAAATATCTGCTCCTACTTTGTCACAACGGTTCTCTCAGATGATGCTGTGTCTCAGCTTGGAGAAAATTAGAAATCGAACCTTTGAACCTTTATTTGATTTTGAGAAGAGATGGGGCTCATTTGCTCGTTACTATCATTTCAGTTAACTGATAGATCTCCTCCACGATCTAAGTGTAAATTTTGTTTTGATGTATTTTTTCTTCTTGTTGGCAGTTTGATGTTTATGTTTAGAAGCTTTCTATATGGCTTAACATGGCTCCAGGGTTGTGCCCTCAATGAGTTCTTTTTTCTCTCACTTTTCTAGCTTAGTAGGGGTTTTTTTTAATTCACAAAAATTTTCAATCTCTAAGATAACTTTTTGAGGCATTGTAAGTGTTGTTACTTTGATGTACCTGTGTATTTTGAATAATAATAATAATAATAATAACACAAAGATTTGAAAAGAAATTTCTGGAATAATCTCTGCTTAGAGTCTTGGAGGCAACCATCACAGATAAGAATAGATGTCGATGTACTTCGGGACATGATAGGCAATTGGGGAAGGGTGTCCAAATTTCAGGACTTATCTGCTGCCCTATGTGATGAGATCCTTCTTAAAACTTGGAACAGATTTATTGTTGTCCTGGCAGGCCAAGAGGAGGGACATTTTCTGGGATTATGGTATACAGCAAATACTAATTTTAACAGCAGCCAGTCTCCAAACCTGAGTGTGGTTTGTAAAATGAATTTAAAATGCAGCTCTGAACAATGGCCACACACTCAAAATGCTGGTGGAACGCAAAAGGCCAGGCAGCATCTATAGGGAGAAGCACTGTCGACGTTTCGGGCCGAGACCCTTCGTCACTTGCTTCACTGTGTTCTCTGGTGACTGGAGAGATAATGACAGAAGAGAAAGAAGAATAAAAATGTGGTGAAAAGAGAGAAATAATAAAAATAAGTTGACATGAACAGGCTGGTTTTCTGAAGTCACTGAATTCAGTGTTTTGTTTCAACAGAACAGTGAGAAAGGCCAAGGATGGAGAGCTCAGAATGGGAACGGGTTGGAGCAAAGTAGAATTTAGCCTACAAGTTCATAAAACCAATTTGTATCAATGGGAAGGAGATAATTTTTCTTCAAATTCTGCAGAAAGTAATATTATTTCTTAGTTTCAGCAATCACAGAAAGGCAGTACTCTGCTTTAGTAACTATTTGTGAAGTGGAGTGCTCTAAGGAAGTAATGTTCCCACTGACAAAGGAAGAGGCCTGTTAGTACAATCTCTTGGTAAAACATGGAGCTGACCACTGAGAACAGCAGGTTGGCGGGGGGGGGGGGGGGGGAGCTATGTTTCTGGATCCAGGGCCAAAAGCAGATTAGTGAATTCAGCAAAACAGAAAAGGTGAATGGAATAGACATCTGCATTTTGTTCTGCAAATTATTCCAACTCCCATAGTCTATCTTTCCAAGCCTATGTTTACACAACACAATCTACACACTAACTCATGCCTGAACAGCTACTTTTGTAGTTAGGCAATCTCACAACACCACACCAGTTAACAATTAGCCTCCCTACATCTGAACAATTCATACCTTTACTCTCACTTCAGTCTTTTCTTTCCCTCCTTACTGAACAGAGCATTTGAACATAAAAGCAAGGATGTAAGGCTGAGGCTTCTAAGACATTGGTCAGACCAAACCTGGAATATTGTGAGCAGTTTTGGGCCCATTATCTAAAAAAAATGTGCTGGCATTGGAGAGGGTTCAGAGGAGGTTCACGAGAATGATTCTGGGAATGAAAGGGTTAATACACGAGGAACCTTTCATGGCTCTGGGTCTGTACTCGTTGGAGGGGAGTCTCATTGAAACCTATTGAATGTTGAAGATGTTTCCAACAGTGGGGGGAGTCTCGGCTCAGAGGGAACAGCCTCAGAATAGAGGGATGTCTACTCAGAACAGAGATGAGGAGGGATTTGCTTAGCCACAGCAGAGTGAATCTGTGGATTTCATTGCCATATATGGCTGTAGAGGCCAAGTCATTTGGTATATTTAAAGTAGAGCTTGGGAGGTTTTGCCTGTGCGAGGGTTATTAAAGGTTGCAGGGAGAAGGCTGGAGAACAGGGTTGAGAGAGATAATAAATCAGCCATGAAGGAATGGTGGAGCAGACTCAATAGCCTAATTCTGCTCCTATGTTCTTAAGGTCTAATATAAAAATGGGAAAAACTGGATTGTTGTTGGGTGCATTGCATAACTTTGAAGAACATCAAAGTTAAAATGGCAAGAGGCATAATGCAAAATGGCAAGAGGCAGAGTGTCCCTTCAGGTATTTTTGAAAGGGGAAGCAGAATATGATACATCCGAATTGTCATCTAGAAATATTGTCATGACAAGGAGATTCACATTGGTTCCATTTATTAACTATTTAACTATCTTTGAAATTGATTGGTCCACCATAGGCAGCTGTGCATCTAATAGCCCAGCTTTTCTGCCCCAGTGTTCACTCTGTAAGACTCTTTACCCTTACACATGTCTTCCTCCTCTGTCACCCTCTAAAACAAACTTTTGATCAAATGCTTTAATATCTGTTCAAGTACCTTGGTGGTGTCATCCTTTATTTGATAATACTTGTCAAGTTATGGATAAGGTTAACAAGAAGTTTTACTCTGATCTCAAGCATGCGAAAAAAAAGCAAACTTTTGTGCCAGGATGAGAAACTTGAATACTTCTGGGGTGGGGGGGGGGAATGACTTGGAAGGAAGGAGTAGGGAACGCTAACTGCAAAGGAATCCTACCTTGTCAAATCCAACAGCTTCCTTCATCACACACAAGGCCTTGAGCAACGGTCAATCCAGACATTTAATATTCTGCTTCCTTTTTCACACACGGTTCACATGATTCTAACCCAAATTATTTCAGTACTAACCTGCCCATTCTCATTGTTTCTCTATTTCTTTTTCTATTCCCACTTCCCATAACCCATTTATGTTTTGTTTTTATTATGATTTGTTTTTGGCAGTTTAATCAAAGCTCTTTCACTCCTATCTCTTTTTCTATTCTATTTCCCCTCCCAATCCCCCCCAAATCTACCACAACAGGCATTGCTTTAATTTGTTTTCATCTGTTTCATAGGTTCTTCAAAAGATCAGTTGCCTGCATTCCTGAAAATGTGAGCATTCATAAGATAATCACATATTCCAGATTCCATTTTCTAAACAAAACATTGCAATATTAAATCTGCATGAGCACTTCTCCTCTTCTTTTCTGAATTTCTTTCTCAAAGATTGTGTCCTGAAGCGTTCTCACTTTAGAGCTTTGGCTGAATTATGCACTGAAGTCACTTTTACTGGGCCTTCCTGGAGACCTTGGTTCACAAAATGTGCAGCTGATGACAACAAACAATGAGTATGTATTCACTTTTTAATCCTCCAGCTATCAAGGTGTTTTATTTTCAGCTGAAGGATAGTGGTAATGTATTTCAACAAAAAGGGACATGCAGGTGGAACTTGTGGGTTGGGGCTATAAAGCTTCACAGTGTAACAGAAAATCATAAAGACAAACACAGGCTTACTGGCTACATTATTTACTGTAACTATGCACATTGTATGAAATTATATTAAATGAATGAAAGAGGAAATAAGTGAAATAGGGAAAAGGAAATATAATAAATCTACCAGTTAATTGTTTCTGCAAGATGAACACTAATCTGTAAATGCATTACTCAAGGGCTTTAGAAAAAGTACATAAAGTTATTTTTTTCTCAAAATGCAAACTATTATACTTTCATCTCACAGGGTTTACACTCTCAAGTCAGGAAATTGAGGAAATCCCTCCTGTTTATGTATGGGTCTATCTCCAATAAAATTGAAATCTGTGAGACACACTGATAAAGGACAATAATTAATGAACCTTTACTGATCATTGTGACTGTAAAAGATATTTTAAAAGGTCTTTGAAAAAGCAGTTAATGCTAGCAATTGATCTGCCCAGGCCAAGGACACTCCTTCAGGGCAGCATGGTTGCACAGCGGTTTGCGCAATTGCTTTACCACGCCAGTGATCACTGATCGGGGTTAAATTCCTACTGCTATCTGTAAGGAGACTGTCCATTCTCCCCGTCACTCCGGGTGCTCCTGTTTCTCCCACAGTCCAAAGATGGGTTGTGGATGCTTGGTTGTTGGTGCTGAAAGCACGGTGACACTTGTTTGCTGCCCCCAGCACAATCCTTGTACGACATTGATGCAAAATGACACACTTTCACTTGATGTTTCAATATAGATGTGACAAATAAAGCTCATCTTTCTTTAATCTAATGCTTTGGTGCAAGCCCTGGCTGAGCTCTCGTGCCCAGGCATAAATCATGTAGGCAACAGACCCTAAATTCAGCAATTCCTGAGCTCTGAGAACCTAGGCTTTATATTGTACGGTTAAGCACCAAACAAATAGTGGAGGAGATTAAATCCGGGTCCGAGTCTGCAGCCAGAATGCTAATCGGTGTAAAGTGGGTGACTCCCTTCAAGGAACTGCAGCTGCCTGGGGCATTCCTCATCTAACCGCTGACATTTCTGTTGGATTTTAAGGAATAGTCACAGAATCACAGAAAACTACAGCACAGAAACAGGCCCTTCAGCTCATCCAGTCTGTGCCAAACCATTTAAACAGCTTAGTTCCATCGACCTGCATCTGGATCATAGCCCTCTATACCTTTCCCACCAATATACCAATCCAAAATTCTCCAAAAAGTTGAACTAAAAGTCGCAACCACCACTTGTGCTGGCAGCTCTTTCTACACTCATATACCTTTGATTGAAGAAGGTTCCTCTCATCTTCCCCTTAAACAGCTTTCACCCTTAACCCATGACCTCTAGTTGTAGTCTCACCCAACTTCAATGGAAAAAGCCTGCTTGCAATTACCCTATCTATACCCCTCATAATTTGGTATACCTCTGTGAAATTTCCTCTCAAACTTCTGCATTCTAGGGAATAAAGTTCTAAGCTACTCAATGGTTCCTTATAACGCAGGTCCCCCAGTTCCAGTTACACCCTTGTAAATTTTCTCAGTACTCCTTCAATCTTATTTACATTTTTCCTTTAAGTAGGTGACCAAAACTGCACACAACACTCCAAATCAGGCCTCATCATGTCTTATACTACTTCAATGTAACATCCTAACTTCTGTAATCAATACTTTAATATGAAGACCAATGTGCCAAAAGCTTTCTTTATGACCTGTGATGCCGTCTTCATTGAACTATGGCCCTGTATGCTCAGATCTCTTTGTTCTACTGCACTCCTCGGTTACCTACTGTTCACTGTGTTAGACCTATCCTGGTTGGTCCTCCCAAAGCGCAACACCTCACACTTGCACTCAATTCCATCTGCTATTTTTCAGTCCATTTTTCCATCTGGTCCAGATCCCACTGCAAGCTCTGACGGCGTTTCTCGCTGTTCACCATGTCCTCGATCTCGGAGCCATCTGCAAATTTGCTGATCCAGTTAACAACCTTCTTGACCAACCTCTCATGTGGGATCTTGTCAAATGTCTTGCTGAAGTCCATGTCGACAACATCCACTGCCTTCCCTTCATCAACTTCCCTGGTAACTTCCTTGAAAAACCCTATAAGATTGGTTAGATATGACCTACTATGCACAAAGCCATGTTGTTTATCTCTAAACAGTCTCTGTCTATCCAAATACTCATATATCTGGTCCCTTAGTATACCATCTAATAATTTTCCCACTACTGATGCCAGGCTCAGCAGCCTATAATTTCCTGGTTTATTCTTACAGTTTTTCTTAAACAGCAGAACAAAATTAACTGTCTTCCTATCCTCTAGTACCTCACCTGTAGCTATGGATGATTTAATGTAAGACCACAAGATATAGGAGCAGTATTAGGCCATTTGGCCCATCAAGTCTGCTCCACTATTTCATAATGGATGATCCAATTTTCCTCTCATCCCCAATCTTCTGCCTTCTCCCCATACCCCTTCATGCCCTGACCTATCAAGAATCTATCAACAAAAAGAAATTCCTCTTCATCTCCAATCGAAAAGGACACCTTTCTGTTATGCAGCTGTGTTCTCTGGTCTTAGACTCTCCCACCATAGGAAACATCCACTCTATCAAGGCCTTTCAATATTCAATAGGTTTCAATGAGGTCATCCCTCATTCTTCTGAATTCTACTGAATACAGATCCAGAGGCATCATACGCTCTTCATGTGACACAGCAATACATTCTTGAAATCATTTTCATGAACCTACTTTGAACCCTCTCTTGTTACAGCACATCCTTTCTAAGATAAGGGACCCAAACCTGCTCACAATACTCCAAGTGAGGCCTCATCAATGCTTTATAAAGTTTCAACATTACATCCCCAGCTAATACCTCTGCTGTGCCCCTGCAATTTCTGCACTTGCCTCCCACAGGGTCCAAGGAAACACCTTATCAGGCCTAAGGAATTTGTCCACTCTAATTTGCCTCAAAACACAAACACCTTCTCCTCTGTAATCTGTATAGGGTCCATGACCTCGCTGCTGTTTTGCCTTGCTTCTACACGCCGTCCCCCTAGTCAACAGAGAGGTAAAAAATCCATTTAACATATCTCCCATCTTTTTTGGGATAGGTGCATACATAGATTACCATTCTGATCTTCCAGAGGACCAATTTTGTCCCTTGCAATCCTTTTGCTCTTAACATATCTGTAGAAACCTGAAGAGTTCTCCTTTATCTTGTCTGCTAGAGCAACCTCATGCCTTCTTTTAGCCCTCCTGATTTCTTTCTTCAGTATACTCTTGCATTTTTTATATTCCTTAAGTACCTCATTTGTTCCTACCTGCAGACTCCTGCTATGCACCTTTTTTTTTCTTAACTGGGGCCTGAGTATCTCCCAAAAACCAAGGTTCCTTGGTATCCTTGCCTTTTATTCTGACAGGCACATAAAACTTTTGTACTCTCAAAATTTAACTTTTGAAGGCCTCCACTTACTAAGTGCAACTTTGCCAGAAAACAGCCTATCGCAATCCACACTTGTCAGATCCTTTCATGCAAAGTGTTCCCCTACACAAATTTCTGTCAGGTGTCCTGTCCCATTCCACAATGCAAGATCAAGTATTGCACACTCTCAAGTTGGGACTTTATGTACAAATTAAGGAAACTTTCCTGAACACTCTTAACAATCTCTATCCCATCTAGTCTTTTTGTAGACTGGGAGTCCCAGTTAATATGTTGAAAGTTGACGTTTCCTAGCATCACAGTCTTATGTTTCTTGCAACAGTCTGCAATCCCTCTAAATCCTGCTGACTGTTGGGTGGTCTATAATATAGCCCCATTAACATGGTCATACCTTTGTTAGTCTTCAATTCCAACAATAAAGCCTCAGTAAATGAGTTCTCCAGTCTGTCCTGACTGAGCACTGCTGTGACATTTTCCTTGACTAGTAATGCCACCCCTTCTCCTTTAATCCTTCCTGCTCTATCCATTTAAAAGAATGAAACCCCGGAATATCCTGCCATCCTGCCCCCCCCCCCCCCGCAACCAAGTCTCACTAATAGCTATAATATAATAATTCCGTGTTTTGATCCACGCCCTTCTACAATACTTCTTGCTTTGAAATATATGCAACTCAGAACATTAGTCCAACCATTTGATTCCTGACTTTGTCTGAGATCTTAACAACAGCTACCTCCAAAACCACTCCACCATCTGCTCTGGCACTCTAGTTCCCCATCCCCCTGTAACTCTAGTTTAAACCTCCTCCGCCGTGCAGTACTAGCAAACCTTCCCACTAGGATATCAGCTCCCCCTTCAGTTTCAGTGCAAACCATCTTCTGTACATGTCCCACCTTCCCTGGAAGACAGCCCAATGATCCAAAAATTTGAAGCCTTCCCTCCTACACCAAGTTCTTAGCCATGTTTTAAATTGTATGAACTTCCTATTTCTGGCCTCACTAGGATGTGGCATGATAGCAATCCTGAGATCACAACTCTGGAGGTCCTATCCTTTTACTTAGCACCTTTCTTCCTCAACTCATTTTGCAGAAACTTGTTCCTCTTCCTACCTATGTCATTGATAGCTACATGATCTCTGGCTGCTCACTCTCCCACTTAAGAATGCTGAGGACTTATCTGAGATGTCCCAGACCATGACACCCTTCCTGATGAAGGCAGAGGGTTAATGATGCCCAATGGTGACTCATTTGTTTGCATCTTCAGAAACAGCTCTATTTCCATCTTTAATATCTCTATTTTTCCCTTTCAGGGTTCTTTTGAAGACCCTGACCTGGAGTTAAAAACTGACTACGGTTCTTTACGGGAATGGGACCCACTCGCGGGGTTCCATAACTGGCCGTTGCTCAGCACACCAAAGGCTCGGCCTAAGAGTCCAGCTTGGATTCGGAAGCATAGGATCTTGGGGCTCTGGAGACGGGAGGATCGATGGTCAGTGTCACGACAGGAGACCCGTGTGTCGTTGGGGAAGTTAAAATACTTACAGCTGTGTGCCTAGAGACACAGGATCTTTGCAATCTTCAGGCACAGAGCTCAAGAAAAGCGACGTAACGAACTTATAACATCGTAAACCAGCGAGTTGTTTGATATGTCTCCCCGCTCGCTGGCAAAACGAAGACACCTCCTTCTCCCTTATTCGGGAGAGAGAGAACCTGCAGTATGTCGAATACCAGGTGAAACACGAAGCCCTTGGGGTAACTGCAAGTCTGCGTCTTTGCTATTGCATTGCTCACACTTGAGTGCTTGTTGGTGGTGCCGGTGGCTTTTTTTGCTGGTGAGGGAAGGGGGGTTGTTGCTCGCTGCCGCTTACGCGCGGGAGGGGGAAGCTACGGGGACTTTGGGGTTCTAACATTTAACAGCAGTTCATTCTTTGGGGCACTCCTCTGTTTTTGTGAATGGTTGAAAAGAAAAAGCCTTTCAGGATGTGTATTGTATACATTTCTCAGACATTAAATTGTACCTTTGAACCCGGGGACTTGGGGCAACATACCATCCAGGAATCTCGTTTTCCTCCAGAGAACTTCCTTCCTGTTCCCCTTAGTAGCGAATCTCTGATCACTTCTTCTCCCCACTTCCCTTCTGAGCCACAAGAGCCAGAGACCTGGCTGCTGTCATCTTGGACTGGTCACTCCCCCTAATGGCATCCAAAGTGGTAAACCTGCTGTTGAGGGGGATGGCCACAGTGGTACTCTGCACTGGCTTTCACCCAGTTTCCTCTGTCCTGCATCTTGAGTGTAACTACCTCTCTGTATGTCCTGTCTATCACTCCCCCTCCCCACCAGCCTCCCAAATGATTGCGAGTTCATCCAGTTCCAACTCCCAATCCTTAATGTGGCGTGTTAGAATCTGCAGCTGGATGCACCAGAGACACTGGAGCTTTCCATGCCTTCCCACATCTTGCAAGAGGAGCATACAACTGTCCTGCCTGGCAACCCTACTGCTCTAACTGTGCAATTATCAAGAAGGAAACAATAATTAAACTGAAAGAAACCTACCTACAGCTTTTTAACTTCTCTCACTCAAGCATCTTCTCACTGAAGCCTTGAGGAGCTAAAGCTTTAAGTCCCCCGTCTAACACTGTCCACTCCCAACAATGGCAACTCCATCAAAGGCTGCTCCACTTGCCCTGCCTTATTTTTATTTGCTCTTGCTAATGAATCCTGATCTCTGTTTGGCTGGTGCTCAAACGCTTGAATAGCTATATGTATGACAAAGGAACTCTATTTCACTTTGGGTCACTCCACTGGGCAAAAAAGCATACATCCACTGTTTGAGCTTTATTGATCGATTTTATTCCAGAAAACATTTGGGAGTGCTGGCTTCCCCCAAAAATTAATACATGATTTCTGGTAAAAAATGCTATTAAAAGGTAGAAAACAAAAAAAATATAGAAAAACTACAGCACAATACAGGCCCTTCAGCCCACAATGCTATGCTGAGGATGTACTTACTTTAGAAATTACCTAGGGTTACCCATAGCTCTCTATTTTTCTAAGCTCCATGTATCTATCCAGGAATCTCTTAAAAGACACTATTGCATCCGCCTCCATCACTGTTGCCGGCAGCCCATTCCACGCACTCACCACTCTCTATGTTTTAAAAAAAAAACTTACCCCTGACATCTCCTCTGTATCTACTTCCAAGCACCTTAAAACTGTGCCCTCTCATGCTAGTCATTCCAGTCCTGGGAAAAAGCCTCTGACTACCTACACGATCAATGCCTCTCATCATCTTATACAACTCTATCAGGTCACCTCTCATCCTCTGTTGCTCTAAGGAGAAAAGACCAAGTTCACTCAACCTATTCTCATAAGGCATGCTCCCCAATCCAGGAAAATCCTTGTAAATCTCCTCTGCACCCTTTCTATGGCTTCCACGTCCTTCCTGTAGTGAGGCAACCAGAACTGAGCACGGTACTCCAAGTGGGGTCTGACCAGGGTCCTATAGAGCTGCAACATTACCTCTCAACTCTTAAACTCAATCCCATGGATGATGAAGGCCAATGCACCATATGCCTTCTTAACCACAGATTCAAAGTGTGCAGCAGCTTTGAGTGTCCTATGCACTTGGACCCCAACATCCCTCTGATCCTCCTGATCCTCCACACTGCCAAGAGTCTTACCATTAATACTATATTCTGCCATCATATTTGACCTACCAAACTGAACCACCTCACACTTATCTGGGTTGAACTCCACCTGCCACTTCTCAGCCCAGTTTTGTGTCCTATCGATGTCCTGCTGTAACCTCCGACAGCCCTCCACACTATCCACAACACCCCAAACTTTGTGTCATCAACAAATTTCCTAACCCATCCCTCCACTTCTTCATCCAGGTCATTTATAAAAGTCATGAAGGGTAGGGGTCCCAGAACAGATCCCTGAGGCACACCACTGGTCACAGACTTCCATGCAGAATATGACCTGTCTATAACTTCTTTTTGCCTTCTGTGGGCAAGCCAATTCTGGATCCACAAAGCAAGGTCTCCTTGGATCGTACGCCTCCTTACTTTCTCAATAAACCTTGCATGCGGTACCTTATCAATGTCTTGCTGAAATCTATAATGCATCTATTGCTCTACCTTCATCAACGTGTTTAGTCACAACATCAAAAAATTGAATCAGTCTCATAAGGCACGACCTGCCCTTGACAAAGCCATACTGACTATTCCTAATCATATTATGTCTCTCCAAATGTTCATAAATCCTGCCTCTCAGGATCTACTCCATTAACCTACTAACCACTGAAGTAAGACTCACTGGTCTATAATTTCCTGGGCTATTTCTACTCCCTTTCTTGAATAAGGGAACAACATCTGCAACCCTCCAATCCTCCAGAACCTCCCACGTCTCCATTGATGATGCAAAGTTCATTGCCAGATGCTCAGCAACCTCCTCCCTCACCTCCCACAGTAGCCTAGGACACATTTCATCCAGTCCTGGAGACTTACCCAACTTGATGCTTTCCAAATGCTCCAGCACATCCTCTTTCTTAATATCTACATGCTCAACCTTTTCAATCCACTGTAAGTCATCCCTACAATCACCAAGATCCTTTTCTGTATGAATACTGAAGCAAAGTATTCATTAAATACCTCCGCTGTCTCCTTTGGCTCCATACGCACTTTCCCACTGTCAGACTTGATTGGTCCTATTCTCTCACTTCTTATCCTCTTGTTCTTCACATATTTGTAGAATGCCTGGGGTTTTCTCTAATCCTGTCTGCCAAGGCCTTCTCATGGTCCCTTCTGGTTCTCCTAATTTCATTCTTAAACTCCTTCTTGCTAGCCTTATAATCTTCTAGATCTCTATCATTACCTAGTTTTATGAACCTTTTGTAAGCTTTTTTTTTGACTAGATTTTCAACAGCCTTTCTACACCACAGTTCCTGTACCCTACCATCCTTTCCCAGTCTCATTGGAACATACATATGCAGAACACCACGCAAATATACCCCGAACAGTTGCTACATATCTGCCATACATTCCCTTGAGAACATCTATTCCCAATTTATGCTTCCAAGTTCCTGCCAGATAGCTTCATATTTCCCCTTACTCCAATTAAACGCTTTCCTATCTTGTCTGTTCCTATCCCTTTCCAATGCTGTGGTAAAGGAGATAGAATTGTGATCACTATCTCCAAAATGCTCTCCCAATGAGAGATCTGACACCTGACCAGGTTCATTTCCCAATACAAGATCAAGTACAGCCTCTCCTCTAGTTGTCTTATCTACACATTGTGTCAGGAAATCTTCCTGAACATACCTAACAAACTCCACCCCAACTAAACCCCTTGCTCTCAGGAGATGCCAAACAATATTTAGGAAATTAAAATCTCCCACCATGACATTATTATTACACCTTTCCAGAATCTGTTTCCCTATCTGCTCCTGATGTCCCTGTTACTATTGTGTGGTCTATTAAGAACACCCAGTAGAAGTTATTGACCCCCACCTGTTTCTACCTTCCACCTACAGAGACTCAGTCCCTCCATGATTTCCTCCTTTTCTGCAGCTGTGACTCTATCTCTGATCAGCAGTGCCTTGACCCCACCGCTTGTGCCTCCCTCCCTGTCCTTTCTGAAACATTAAAGCCTGGCATTCAAAGTAACCATTCCTGCCCCTGAGCCATCCAAGTCTCTGTAATGGCCACAACATCATAGCTCCAGGTACTGATCCACACTCTAAGCTCATCCACTTTGTTCATGATGCTTCTTGCATTAAAATAAACATATCTCAAACCATCGGTCTGAGCACGTCCCGTCTGTATCACCTGCCTGTCCTCGCTCTCACATTCTCGCATTGGTTCCAAGCTTTCTCTCTATGTGAGCTGACTGCCCCTTCCTCTGTCTCTTCAGTTCGGTTCCCATCCACCAGCAATTCTAATTTGAACTCTCCCCATTAGCCTTAGCAAACCTCCCTGCCAGGATTTTGATCCCCCTCAGATTCAAGTGCAACCCATCCTTTTTGTACAGGTCACGCCTTCCCCAAAAGCGGTCCCAATGGTTCAGCAATCTGAATCCCTGCCCCTTACTCCAATTCCTCAGCCACGCATTTATCCTCCACCTCCTTATATTCCTATAGTCACTGTCGCGTTGCACAGGCAGTAATCCCCAGATTACTACCTTTGAGGTCCTGCTTCTCAACTTCCTTCCTAACTCCATGTACTAACTTCAGGACTTCCTCCCTTTTCCTACCTATGTCATTGGTACCAAAATGTACCATGACCTCTGGCTGTTCACCTATCACTTCGGGATATCATGGGCGCAATCAGAAACATCCCGGACCCTGGCACCTGGGAGGAAGTTACCATCCGCGTTTCTTTCCTGCGTCCACAGAATCGCCTGTTTGATCCCCTAACTATAGACTCCTATTGCTGCCATCCTTTTCCTTTCCCTACCCTTCTGAGCCACAGGGCCAGACTCTGTGCCAGAGGTGTGGCCACTGTTGTTTCCCCCAGCAGTACTCAAACAGGAGTACTTATTGTTAAGAGGGACAGCCACAGGGGTACTCTCTAGTATCTGACTCCTTCCCTTCTCTTTCCTGCCAGTTACCCACTTATCTGTCTCCTGAGGCCTGGTGTGACTACTTGCCTATAGCTCCTCTTTATCACCTTCTCACTTTCCCTGACTAGATGAAGGTTAGTGAGCTGCATCTCCAGTTCCCTAACCCGGTCCCTAAGGAGCTGCAGCTCGAAGCACCTGGCGTAGATGTGGCTGTCCAGGAGTCTGGGAGTCTCCTAGACTTCTCACATCTGACACCCTGTAGAGAACACTGGCGTCACAGACATATTTCTTGTTTCTACTCTACACAGGTAACTTAACTCTCCTCGACCCGACATCGCTGAAGCCTGAACAGGCCAAAGCTCTCCTACACTGCTTCAGATCACTCCTTTGATGACCGCTCCACTAGGCAGTGTCTCCCTTTTCTGTTTGACCCTTCCCTGCTATTTAACTCATGATTGGTGTTCTGGTTATAGCTGCTGATAGGCCACATACAATGGACTTATGCTCTTGAAGCTCCCTTTTTAAGTAACCACCACCGACCTGTGAGAAATCCCTCTTGGTAAAGCTCTGTTGACGCCACTGATAGGCCATGTACACTGGACTTCAGAAAGTCTCTAAAGAACAAGACTTTTGCTTTTAATTCTAATTCTTGTATCAATGGCTAGGGAAATGAATAACCTCAAATTTTGTCATCAAGATTTTGAAATGATCTAATGCCCCTCCCTTTATGAAACTGCACATGGTCTAATTTATTGTGAACAATGCCACTGCTGAAAAGTTATATGATTGCAGTACAGGTCAACCAACCCAGCAGTTATGAGTTCACAAAGTCATGAGAATGAGCTCAATTAGGTACTTTGCTGGCTGGAGGCAGTAGAGTTATCATAAATACTGTCCTTAGGCAATTGAGGCGTTCATTTCTCACAGACAGGTGCCTTAGTAACAGATGCTACTCAGGTAGCACCCTAAGGTCACTCAGCAAAAGTAAAACCTTTTCTTTGAATGATCAAATAAAAAAAAGTAGCAGTGCCTTTCTGGGCTACAGAATTGAAATTTGGACCCAAGCTGTCCATTGCTGAAACCCTATTGCATCCATTCAACAACAAGCCAACAGATGCTTTCTGGATCATCTGAATGTTGTCTGCTGGCAATATGTCATCTGCCTCATATCAATTTCAGATGAGCAGCTGCCAAGCTGAATGTGAATATAATCTGGTTGATAAAGCTATCGACCTGTGAGTTAACATTAATGTTTCTATTTCAACCTTTATTGACAAGAATTTACTATTCTAAACTATGCATTTTGGGATGTTAAACCAGGGCAAGACTTACAACATAAATGCCAGGACCTTGGACCCTGCTGCATAACATAGAGACTTGGGTTTTGAGTCCCTAAAAGTGACAACACAGGTAGACAAGATGGTGAAGGTAGCAATATGGCATTCTTGCCTTCCTCACTCAATGGGGCATTGAGTAAAAGGGTTGGAATGTTTTGTTACATCTGTAAAGGGCATTGGTGAGACTGCAGCTGGACTATCTTATGCATTTCCCATCACCATAAGAAGGATGTGAGTAAGTAAGGAGAATACAAAAAAGATGCACAAGTATGTTGCCAGGACCCAAGTTATAGGGAGAAACTGGATAGGCTGGCACTGTTTTCCTTGCAGCGAAGAATACTGAGGGTGGCCTTATAGAGATTTATAAAGTCATGAGTTATTTTATCAGGTGAGATTATCACACTTCCCATGATTGGGCAGTCTAAAACTAGTGGCCATGGATTTGAAGGGAAAGATTTAAAGGAATCTTGAGGGGCAAGTTTTTTACACTCAGACAACCTGTTAGAGGAAGTGATAAAATCCAAGAACCTGTTAACAGAATTTTGACAGGTTCATGGATAAGAAAGGTTTCAAGGGATACGGGCCAAATGTAGGCAAACCAAACAGCACATTGGTTAGCACGGATGAATTCGGCAGAAGAGCCTTTTTCTTTGCTCTCTGACTTGACAGAGAGATTTGGAATGTCAGCTTCCATTGTTTGCGTAACACCCCCTTGTGGTTTAGAGTTATATTTGTTTAAACCACACATTAGTAACCAGTTAGATGATGAGAATGTTACTTTACAAATCTGTTACCTTTGTTTCCTGTCCAAAAACATTCTGCTGAAGCATTGTCAACACCCCCTCTGCCCCCCATATATTTTAAAAGGTACTTTCTGAGATTGTTGGCCTAACATAACATCCAAAGTGTTTCACAGTAAACTGGATTGTATGTATCTAACTAGCCCGAAAATCCTTCTTGGCATCATCTGTAATCAAGCTGAGATCTTAAAAAGGAAAATTTGATTTAAATCAAACTGCTCTAAAATTATTATCCTGGCAAGTCCTCATGTTGAGGACCTGTTGAATTAGCTTTTAGAGAAATCAGCAGACATGCAAAACAAAAATCTAACTGGAACCACTGCTTAATTATGACAAGCCTTTCACCAAGGAGTTGGTATGAGAGGTCAGCTCCACATGAGAGGAAGCTTGCCAAATAGGAAATGAGTTGTTTCTCACTTTATCAGAACATTTAACCTTCTAACAAAAGAATGAAATTACCAATTTAAAAACTAGACCCTGTATATTTAAACTACAAATAAAATTTTAAGTCTCATCAGCTGTAGAAGTCTCTGTTAAAAAGTCATAAACAACCTTTGCAGTTGACACTTAGATACAGAATAATAGAAGTTGACTTTCTATTTGCACTGCCTCTGTCATTTAATAAAATATTTTACCTCAACATCACTTCCCTAAATTAATCTTCATATCACCTGATTTTCTTCATATACAAACAATTTGTTTTTAATATACTCAGGAACTCCACAAATTTCAAAGATCCATGGCACTCTGGATGAAAACATTTCTTATAACTGTTGTCCTGAATACTTGGCCCCGTTTTGTGACTCTGAGCTTTGGTTCTCGATACTCCGCAATTATCCTATTGAGTTACAATGATACATTTTTGAGTTTCAAAGAAATTGGCTCTCACCTTTCTCACTCTATGTAGGCAGTCTGCTCAATCTCCTCAGGATAACAACCGACCATAATGAGTCTTCAAAGCACTCCATCAATGACATTTCTATCCTTCCTGAGATAAGTCCAATTCTCACTATATTACTGCAATGAGATATTTTTATTCTTATGCTCAAACTGCTCTGTAAGAAAGCACATAGCTATTTGCTTTCTGAATTGCTTGCTAGGGGCCAGTTAACTTACAATAAATCATGAACAAGGACAACCAAATCCTTCAATCTAATACCATTTTAAAAATACCTGGCTTTTACATTTTTCTCTACCAAAGAGGATGACATCAGATTTTTCCACATTATATTCTTTCTGTCATGTCCTTGACCATTCAGCTTGCCAAGTGTATTCCTCAAAGCCTCCCAGTAACCTTCTCACAATTCACACTGCATCCCAGCTTGGAATCATTGGTGAACTTGGATGTATTTCATGTGGTCTCTTATTGAAAGCATGATATAGATTTTAAACAGCTGGGCCACAGCATTATCCTTGAGACACACCACTGGTCATACCTACCAAAATGACCTGGTGATTTCCCTTTTGGTTCTTATCTGTTAAATAATCCTAAATCTATGTGGGTTTGTTCCCAATTCTGCATCCTCCCATTTAGTTTAACTCAATAAAATTGTCCTATGCATAAAAAATATTGCTAAATTGTACAAGGTTTCTACAGTGGGTTATGAAATAGGCTGTAGCATAATGTTGGTTTTGACTTTTTATTTTATCTTTAACTGTCACTTAAAGTAATATTGCACTGCAAATCCAATTTATCCTTGAGACCTCCTAAATTCCAACCTTCATGTCACAGACTGCATTCCCAACCATTCTAGGCTCAGTGACCCCTTCTGTCCTTAGCAAGCTGCACTGGCCGACTAAGTTATAGAGAAAAAAAATATCACCACTCCATCTTTAAATCACCACCAGCTTAATCTCTTAATATCTTTTATTCCCGCAAACTCAGCACAAACTAGAATCATCTGAAAATGTCCCGTTTGTTGTTCCCCACTTCCTCAACTACAGTTAGTCATTCAGTCACTTCGTAAACCAAAAATCTTAACTTCAGAACGTTATGATTTTTTCTCTTTGACAATATTTTAGTTCCTTGTCTCTCTCTCTGAGACCGGACAGAACGTACCCTAGGCAACTGTGGGAAGTGAGGGAGGAGATTGCTGAGCCTCTGGCAATGATCTTTGCATCATCAATGAGGACCGGAGAGGTTCCGGAGGATTGAAGAGTTGCAGATGTTGTTCCCTTATTCAAGAAAGGGAGTAGGGATAGCCCAGGAAATTATAGGCCCTTGAGTCTTACTTCAGTGGGTGGTAAGTTGATGGAGAAGAGCCTGAGAGGCAGGATTTATGAACATTTGGATAGACATAATGTGATTATGAATAGTCAGCATGGCTTTGTCAAAGGCAAGTTGTGCCTTAAGAGCCTGATTGAATTTTTTGAGGATGCGACTAAGTACATTGATGAGGGTAGAGCAGTAGATGTAGTGTATATGGATTTTATCAAAGCATTTCATAAGGTACCCCATGCCAGGCTTATTAAGAAAGTAAGGAGGCATGGGATCCAAGGGGACATTGCTTTGTGGATCCAGAACTGGCTTGCCCAGAGAAGGCAAAGTGGTTGTAGATGGGTCATATTCTGCATGGAGGTCGGATTCCAGTGGAGTGCCTCAGGGATCTGTTCTGGAGCTCTTACTCTTTGTGATTTTTATAAATGACCTGGATGAGGAAATGGAGGGATAGGTTAGTAAGTTTGCTGATGGCACAAGGGTTGGAGGTGTTGTGGATAGTGTGGAGGGCTGTCAGACATTGATAGGATGCAAAACTGGGCTGAGAAGTGGCAGATGGAGTTCAACCCAGATAAGTGTGAAGTGGTTCATTTTGGCAGGTCAAATATGAAGGCAGAATATAGCATTAATGGTAAGACTCTTGGCAGTGTGGAGGATCAGAGGGATCTTTGGGTCTGAGTCCATAGGACACTCAAAGCTGCTATGCAGGTTGACTCTGTGGTTAAGAAGGCATACGGTGCATTGCCCTTCATCAATCGAGGGATTGAGTTTAAGAGCCGAGAGGTAATGTTGCAGCTATATAAGACCCTGGTCAGACCCCACTTGGAGTACTGTGCTCAATTCTGGTCGCCTCACTGGAGGAAGGACGGGGAAACTATAGAAAGGGTGCAGAGGAGATTTACAAGGATATTGCCTGGATTGGGGAGCATGCCTTATGAGAATATGTTGAGTGAACTCGCCCTTTTCTCCTTGGAGCAATGGAGGTTGAGAAGTGACCTGATAGAGGTGAACAAGATAATGACAGGCATTGATATGTGTGGATATTCAGAGGCTTTTCCCTGGGGCTGAAATGTCTAGCATGAGAGGGCAGAGTTTTAACGTGCTTGGAAGTAGGTACAGAGGAGATTTCAGGGGTAAGTTTTTTACACAGAGAATGGTGAGTGCCTGAAATGGGTTGCCGGTGGTGGTGGTGGAAGTGGAAACGACGGGGTCTTTTAAGAGACTCCTGGATGGCTACATGAAGCTTAGAAAAATAGAGGGCTATGGATAAAGCCTAGGTAGTTCTAAGGTAGGGACATGCTCGGCACAGCTTTGTGGGCTGAAGGACATGTATTGTGCTGTATGTTTTCTATGTTTCTATGTTTCTTTGATAATCTGTCACAATCTGTGCTGTACGGATGCTAAGATTTTGCTCTGTAGAAATGGATGTTGTTTAACAAAAGATACACGATTTACCAAAAGTGTGCTATTATGATATTAATGAGCCTTTAAGAAATGTGCATTGGACTTACTGGCATATTTTTCTTTATTGCCTTCATGAACAGCAGTCCGAAAACCGACTGTCACAAAAGGGCTAATATTTGGGAGCAAGTAGACAAGCAGTAGTGAAATATGAGCTTATGAAGTGTGAGTATCTCTACTTTGAGCAATGAATTTGACAGGCAGTGGACATGGCACACATACCAGACTTGTAACTTACAAAATAGGGGAAAAGCACCATATTACAATGTCAATTCAGAAACTCTACAATTCACTCATAAGGGTATTAATGAAACTTAGCAACATTCTTATCACCAGGAACAACATTATCTTACTCTTTTAATTTTGCTCTGTTGCTTCAAGGATTCAAGGATTGCTGTTGGATACACTTCCATGACACTATTTACCGTGTACATTGGTATGTAAAAGAGGATGTGTGGTACCACCTCTTCTTTTACATATCCTTTGCCTCATCACATTTGAATATTCTGCATCCTCGAATATTGTTATCAGTCCAAACTTTCATGATAGCAACAATATTCATGTTCCATGGGGCAATCAATGCACTAAATTCATTCATCTTAATTGTCAGACTCACTGAATTATATAATATTCCAGCCTTGCATTACTTATGTGTTTTATCAAGCCTTGTAGGATCTATGCTTTTTTGTCCAGTGGACTGACTTTATTTTTTTCTATATTTAGCTGTTCCCCACTCCTTATTGTACTCCTGCTCTCCTCCTGCTGCCAAGTCAGTTCAAACTACCACTCCCCCGCAACAGCGCTGAAAAACCCACCCCCATCTTGCAAGGGCATGGGACCTGCTCCAGTTCAAATGTAAGCCACGCATTTTGTCCAAGTCCTAATTTCCTCACTGTGCTTTTTCAACAACAGGAAATGGCCTCTCAGCATCTGCTTTTCCAATCCGTCCCAGAATTGTGCATATCTTAATGTCTCAGATACCAACTGATACTTTTACTTACTCATTTACTGGAAATAATATCATTATCAAAGCTGGTATTTATTCTCCATTCCTCATCATCCCTGCATTTCGCAGCAGAGTTGGTGATCTGGCATAACATTTAGATCATTGACCTGAAATTCTAGTATGTTTCTCTCTCTCTGCAGGTAATTCCTTCCTGCTAAGTAATTTCAGATTTTTCTGTTTTTACTTATTACTGTGTAACTTTTATATACTTGCATTGAGAATTCTAGGTATTCTTGCATTTCACTTGTTTAATTGGACAGATGTTTACTCACGGAATGCATTTCATGACAGAACAATTAACCACAAAGGCTGTGGAAACATAATTCTGACACATCTCAGCACATCCTCATGGAAATAAAACTGAAATATGATATTAATTACAAAATCTTTTAATCTACTTATGCAAGACTGTGGTGCTGGATCCAAATAATAGTGAAAGAACAGTGCAAATATAAAAATATAGATTGAAGTACAACATTAAGTTACAAAAATCACAAATACCTTGTAGGCTTTCATTAAGTTTTAAAGAAAGCAATGTCATATTTGTTTTGTGTCCAGTTTATTCCCAAGCAGCATCTTAACATGATTTCCTGCAGCCGGGAGGGTGGAGTGCTTTTGGCTGCAAACAGCAGTCATTCCAAGGTCCTGCTTGATCAACCAATGCACATCAGAAGAGACAAATGACATCTGTGTTTTTGTGCTGAAGTCTGCATTTAAATTTAATGTTCCAAACACTGTCAACCAGAATTTGTACATCAACTACTATTCAGAGTTCATCCTATGTTGGTGCATAATCCATATGCAAAATCATCCTGAAGTTTTCAAAATCTTTTTAATTTTACATTTCCTTCTACCCATGACCAATGCACATCGATTATCAAGATGATGCAGTAACTTTGCAGTGCTCTAAAACAGCATTCAAGTATTAAAACATGGATGCAATTCAATAAAGGTAATTGCTATGAGACCATAAGACAATAAGATATAGGAGCAGAAGTAGGCCATTCTGCTCTTCGAGTCTGCTCCACCATTCAATCATGGGCTGATCCAATTCTTTCAGTCATCCCCACTCCCTGGCTTCTTCCCTGACTGATCAAAAACCTATCTATCTCTGCCTTAAATGCACCCAGTGACTTGGCCTCCACAGTCGCTCGTGGCAACAAATTCCACAGATTTACCACCCTCTGACTAAAGTAATTTCTCCACATCTCAGTTCTAAATGGACGTCCTTCAATCCTGAAGTCATGCCCTCTTGTCCTAGACTCCCCTACCATGGGAAATAACTTTGCCATATCTAATCTGTTCAGCCCTTTTAACATTCGGAATGTTTCTATGAAATCCCCCCTCATTCTCCTGAACTCCAGGGAATACAGCCCAAGAACTGCCAGACATTCCCTATACGGTAACCCTTTCATTCCTGGAATAATTCTCATGAATTTCCTCTCCAATGTCAGTATATCCTTTCTAAAATAAGCCCAAAACTGCATACAATACTCCAAGTGTGGTCTCATGAGTATGTCATAGAGCCTCAATATCACATCCATGTTCTTATATTCTATACCTCTAGAAATGAATGCTGACATTGCATTCGCCTTCTTCACCACTGACTCAACCTGGAGGTTAACCCTCAGGATATCCTGCACAAGGACTCCCAAGTCCCTTTGCATATCTGCACTTTGAATTCTCTCCCCATCTAAATAATAGTCTATCCATTTATTTCTTCCACCAAAGTGCATAACCATACACTTTCCAACATTGTATTTCATTTGTATTTCTTTGCCCATTCCCTTACACTATCTAAGTCTCTCTGCAGGCTCTCTATTTCCTCAGCGCTACCCATTCCTCCACCTATCTTTGTATCATTGGCAAATTTTGCCACAAATCCGTTAATGCCGTAGTCCAAATCATTGACATACATCATAAAAAGCAGCGGTTCCAACACCGACCCCTGTGGAACTGGTAACCGGCAGCCAGCCAGAATAGGATCCCTTTATTCCTACTCTCTGTTTTCTGCTGATCAGCCGATGCTCACCCATATTAATAACTCCCCTGTAATTCCATGGGATCTAATCTTGTGAAGTAGCCTCATGTGTGGCACCTTGTCAAAGACCTTCTGAAAATCCATGTACATCACATCTACTGCATCTCTTTGTCTATGTTGCTTGTAATTTCCTCAAAAAATTGCAGTAGGTTAGTCAGGCAGGATTTTCCTTTTAGGAAACCATGCTGGCTTTAGCCTATCTTGTCATGTGCCTCCAGATATTCCATAATCTCATCCCTAGCAATCGATTCCAACAACTTCCCAACCACTGATGTCAGGCTAACAGGTCTACAGCTTCCTCTCTGCTGCCTCTCATTCTTTGTAAATGGCAGAGTAACATTTGCAATTTTCCAGTCATCTGGTACAATGCCAGAATTTATCGATTCTTGAAAGATCTTCGGTAATGCCTCCGCAATCTCTCCAGCTAATTACTTCAGAACCCGAGGGTGCATTCCATCATGTACAGGAGATTTATCCACCCTCAGACCATTAAGCTTCCTGGCCACCTTCTCCTTCATAATCTTCACTGCACATTCTTCACTTCCCTGACACTCTTCAATGTTTGGTATACTGTAGACGTCTTCCACTATTAAGACTGATGCAAAATATGCATTCAATTTCTCTGCCATCTCTGCATCTCTCATTACAATATCTCCAGCATCATTTCCTATTGATCCTATATCTACCCTCGACTCTCTTTTACCCTTTATATACTTAAGGAAGCTTTTAGCGTCTTCTTTGATATTAGTGGCCAGATTCCATTCATAATTCATCTTTGCCTTCCTAGTGATGTTCTTAGTTTCCTTCTGCAAGTTTTTAAAAGCTTCCGGATCCCCTATCTTCCCACTAGCATTGGCTTCCTTGTATGCCCTCTCTTTGCTTTTACTTTGGCTCTGACTTCATTTGTTAGCCACAGTAGTGTCCTTCTTCCATTTGAAAATTTCTTATTTGGAATATATCTTTCTTGCACTTCCCTCATTTTTCGCAGAAACTCCAGCCATTGCTGCTCTGCTGTCCTTCCTGCTAGTGTCCCTTTCCATTTAATTTTGGCCAGTTCCCCTTTCATGCCATCGTAATTTCCATTATTCCAGTGAAATACCGACACATTGGAATTTAGTTTCTCCTCTCAAATTTCAAAGTGAACTCGATCATATTGTGATCATTGTTCCCTCAGGGTTCCTTAACATTAAGCTCTCTAATCACCTATATAGCTGCAATGTTACCTCTCCGCTCCTAAATTCAATCCCACAATTGATGAAGGCCAATGCACCGTATGCCTCTTACCCACATTGTCACCCTTCACAGCAGCTTTGAGTGTCCAATGGACTTGGACCCCAAGATCCTTCTGATGCTCCACACGGCCAAGAGTCTTAACATTAATACTATATTCTGCCATCATATTTAACCTACCAAAATGAACCACTTCACATTTATCAGGGTTGAACTCCATCTGCCACTTCTCAGGCCAGTATATATATATATATATATATACACACACACACACAAACACACATCTGTATCTGGTCATGCAATATATCAATGGGATTGGAGGAAGTTCAAGTCAATATGATGGGTGTAGCTCATGAGTTGACTGATATCACAGCTGCCTTCGAGTAAGTGAAACATATAGGGGAAAAGCTGATGAGGAAAGCACTTTGGGAAATGCTGCAGGACTCAAGGAAGGAGTAGCAATGATTAGTTTTAGCATAGGAACATTGAGATTGAACATTGGGTCCTGGAATACCTGTCATCACATATGGTTTGGGATGGAGAGTAATTGATGGCTGTGGCTGGTGGGAGGAGATGGCTTTGAGGTTTGGAGAGGGAGCTACTCCCATAGTCATGGGATCTCAACCCAGTATTTGATCGATGAGAATCAACCAAAGCTTTGATCTGAAAAATTCATCTGCACAATCTAGCACAGAATGCACCTGCCAAGCACTAGCCCTGCCAAGTCCTTAGGGTGGTGGAAGCACTTCACAAATGGGATTCGTGTGGCAGTAGATCTTCTAAGTGCAGGAATAATATTCATATGTTTCTGCCGTCTTTCTTGGGGATTCGTTGTTAAACCAGCACCGCTGGCTCCAATTGCGTCAAGATTTTGTCAAAGGGCTCAAATCAACTCAGATGTTTCTTCTCAAAATAACACAATCTTTAGGCAACTAGATAAGAGTTTTTAATTACTTTACACCCCTTCCTATCTATAACCTCCACTGTGGAGCTAAGAGTACACCAAACAAAGTATTATCTGCTCATGACAAGATAGTTAGTACCTCTGCAAAGATTTGTGATAATTCTCTCAACTCCATGAATTCACAGGTTTTCAGGTTTTTGGTCCCTATATGCTGTACAATTCAAATTCTGAAATTAGTATTTTATTGTGATCAATAGATAGTGTGAACATTAATCAAACCATTTCACATTGAATGCTTTACTACCAATTCCCCATTAATTCACAGCAATACTTCTCCTCTGGGGTTTCAAATCACTCTTACATGGAATATTGGAACTGTTTCAAATTAATGCATATCTAATTAACTAAAATGACTTCAGAATTCAATTATTTCAGAAAATTTAAAAAAATCACTGCAATGATGATGAAATCTTAAAAAGCCTTGCATCACCCTCTTGTTTAAACCTGTCATTATCAGCAGATTATGGGCAACTGCAATAAAGATTCAATGGCCACAGAACTGAAATTAAGATCTTTTTCTATAGTTTCCATACTCCAAAAATTATAGGCAGCTTTCACAAATGTATTTGTCTTTATCATTGTTCTCATTTCTTCTTTTTTTCACTTGAAGGGTCTGCTTAAAATGGAATACATTCAAGTCGGTCAAGGAGGCTCAGAAGTTTATTGAAGGCCTCCCAGCCATTTCCACTTCTTCGGACTAGGTTTGACTTTCTAAAATGGCCGATAAGTACTTTCCAAAAAAAAAGCCTTTTTTACAGACTCAGATTTTATTTGCGTAATCTAGTCCACTTCCGAATATCTTTAACTAATGAGAACCACAAATGGTTTTAGTCGGTTTTTCTTCGGACTTGGTGTGACTTTCTAAAATGACCAATAAGTACTTTCATAAAAAAGGACCTTCTTGTGGACTCAGATTTTATTTGTGTAATTTAGTTCACTTTTGAATAACTTTAACTATGGAAAATGACAAATGGTTTCAGTTGGTTTGGGAGGCTTAGAGTTTTATTGAAGGTCTCCCTGCCAATTTACTGCATCAGATTTGCTTTTTTTAAATGGCTGATAATTACTGTTTTTACATATAAAAATTTTCTTGTTTTTTTTCCCTTTGTTTTCTTTTCAAATTTGTTTTTTTTTCATTTTTTCAGTTTCTCGCGGGTAGATTATTATCCTGTATTAAGTTTTATATTTTTTTGAAGGTATTGTTTCTCTTTCAGATTCAGTTTATTGTCATTTAGAAACCACAAATACAATGCAGTTGAAAAATGAGACAACGTTCCTCCAGAATGATATCACAAAAGCACATGACAGAACAGACTACACCAGAAAATCCACATAACGTTTGGCAATCCCCAATCCAGAGTCTGGAGAGGCTGCTGCGTATTAATATCGTGCTACCCTCTTAGCGCAGTCCCCAGAAAGGAGCTCCAATTCCACCAGACAGAACAAGACCAAAAACTAAAGCTACAAGACCTGCACTAAACCACATGGATATAACAGTGCGAACAATAGCATAATTGATAAAAAAAACAGACCATGGGCACAGTAAAAATAGTCCAAAGATGTTAAAAGACTGTAAGTTCAAAAGAAACCACCACACAATTTCCACAAGTCCCCAGGGTCCCGAAAGACTCGTCATCCCATGCCAGCGGCAGAAGGGAATATCCCCGCTATGGACTTCCACGGCGCCGCCCGACATAGCCTCGCAGATGCAGCACACAGTGAAAGCTCCATCGAACCCAGCCTCGCAGACACAGCTCATAGTGAAAGCGCTCTGACCGCAGCAGACTCCGAGTCCGTCAAACCTCCGAGCCTCCGACCATCCCCTCCGGCACATCTTCTCCGAGCACCATCCTCTGCTGAGCGTATTAAGACGGCCCCGACAACAGCCATTGGCAACGCGACACCGAGGACTGGGGGCCTGTTCTTCCCAGCAGAGACCCGGACCTCACAGCAGCAGCAGCAACGAAGAAGGTCTTCCTGAAGACTTCCAGATGTTCCTCTGTGCTCCCACGTCCATTTTTCATCCAATTATGATTGCGCACGGCACCCAGCTTCACAAATAACAGATAATCAGCTCCGGAGTGGCCGGTGCAAGCTGCGTTGCGCCGCCATTTTGGAATCAGGACTTTTTATCTGTAATCTTGATTTGCAGTGCATAAGTTAGCTAGTTTTTGCTATATTATTTAAATGGAGCTTATGTTAATGTTACGAAATTGTAAGTCGGTTTTTGGGGTGTCTTTTTTCTTGTAGAGCTAGCTGCTTTTTTGGGTAGCCATCTAGTTTTGGGATTTGAGGGTGGGGTGGGTTCTCCAGTGCCAACACTATTGAATGCTTTTTTTGCTTTTCCTTGTTATTCAGGACTTCTTTTTTGTCCTGATTTTATTGATTTACATTTCTGCTCCAAAACTGTTATTTGAATGTTTGACCCTATATATGCTTACTACCTTTTATGTTTTAACAATTGATAATGGTTAGTCCATTGAAATTTATAAGCTGGAATGTAAAGGGATTGAATCATCCTGTTAAAAGAAGGAAGATCTTCTCCCATCTTAAGCAACTTAAAGCTGACATTGCCTTCCTGGAAGAAACTCACATTCGTAGTTTCAATAATTCTCATCTTATGTCAAGATGGGTGGGTCAACATTTCCATTCCTCCTTCCCGGCCAAAGCCAGGGGAGCTTTCTATCCTTATCAATCCAAATGTTCCTTTTGAACTCCACAGTAAGATATCTGATACAAATGGCTGTTTTATTATTGTATCTGGCAAATTATATAACACTAAGGTAGTATTAGCTAATTTGTATGTTCCCAATTCGGATGATGTGAACTTTTTTTTCCTCTTTACCGGATCTGAATCTATATTATCTTATACTGGGTGGTGACTTTAACTGTTGATTAGATCCAGATTTGGATCGATCGTCCTCTGTTCCTAGATTATCTACTAAATCTGCTTTAGTTATTCATTCTTTTCTTTCTAACTATGGTATCTCCGATGTATGGTGTTTTTTCATCCTACTGAGAGAGATTTTTCTTTTTTTTCACATGTTCATCATACTTGCACTAGAATTGATTATTTTTTAATTGATAATCAACTTATTTTATTTGTTCACTCTTGTGATTATTAGAGTATATTGATCTCGGATCATGCTCCAGTTACTCTGTCTTTAAATCTTCCCGGTCTCCCTCAAATTAATAAACATTGCTGTTTTAATCCGACTTTGTTATTGGATGATGATTTTGTAAAATTTATGAAGGATCAGCTCACTTTTTTCCTAAACACCAATACATCATCTGAACTTTCATCCCAGATTGTCTGGGATACTATGAAAGCATATCTGAGGGGTCAAATAATTTCATATACAGCGAATCTTAAAAGAAATTTCCATTTAGAGCTATTAGATTTGATCAATCAGATTAAAGTACTAGATCAACTATATGCTCAGACTAAAAACTCTGAATTGTACAAGAAGCATGTAGAACTCCAAACTAAATTTGACCTACTCTCCACTCAAACAGTTGAACGTCAACTTCTTGAAAGTAAGGGCCACTTTTATATTCATGGTGATAAATTTGCTAAATTTCTAGTTAATCAGTTGAGACACTCTATAGCTAAGCAACATATTACAAAGATTCGAAGGGAGAATGGGGATATTACATCGAATCATTCTGAAATCAATGACTCATTTAAGAATTTTTAATCTCGGCTTTATACCTCCGAATCCTTGAATGATAATATTTCTGTTGACTTTCTTAAAAAATAGTTTGGGAAGGGTGGAGTTTCAAGATGGCGACGTAGACATCTGCCTTTTAGGCGCTCTTCATTTTTTAAGCTATAATCACCCTTTAATCAAATCTTTTCGTACTTAATCATATGGGTTGATATTTATGATTTATTTTTCTTTTTAAAAATAACACTGGATTTAATTTTTTCAAACTTAAAATGTCTGTACCTAAGAAATCGTCTAAAGACCCTATAATTCTCGATGCAATCTCCAATCTTCTGGATACTAAACTTGCAAGTCTGGAAAACAAACTTACTGCGAAAATATCGGAGCTTGAAGAAGTCGTTAAATCATTTGATATCAAGTTTCAATCGCAGGCAGCAGTTATTGAACGCCATGAAGAAAAGTTTGCGGCTCTTGACAAGATAATTTGTGAAAAAATACGTACAATCGAAACTTTGGAGGAGAAGGTACGATCGACCGCTAAAATAGTGGATCAGTATAAGTTTAAAATCACCGATCTTGAAAACCAGTCTCGCAGACAGAATTTGCGTATTATTGGATTTCCCGAAAATCTCGAGTCTGGTGACTTAAATGAATATTTCTCTAATTTATTGTGGGAAATTTTTGGCGAGGACGCTTTGCGGGTTAAATGTACTATTGATTGTGCCCACAGAGTTTCGAGATTTTCGGCTGCGAAAGACAAGCCACGAGCTGTGATTGTCCGTCTCCATTATCCTCGGGAGAAAGAGCTTTTAATTCGATTAGCTCGTCAGAAAGGTATGATTTCTCACAAAGACAAGAAGTTTCGTATTGTGGAGGACTATTCATTCGAGGTAATGAGGGCGCGAATTGCTTTTAAACCGGTGATGGCGGAGGTTCATTCGATTGGACTTAAACAAGCTTTAAGATATCCAGTGAATCTCAGAATTACGTTGAGCGACAACAGTCAGCGTTTCTTTAATACTCCGGAAGAAGCAAAGAAATTCGTTGAAGAATATCGCTCTTCTTGTACAACTTGAACTATGTGTTATGTGGAAGAACTTTTGGAGAGAAGACGCCATTCCGTTTTAGGCTTTAACTTAAGAAGCTGCGGTATAGCTTTTTATTTTGGTCTGTAGACCTGGTTTTTTTTATTATTATTATCATGATTTACAGATGCTTTTTTAACTTTACTATAATGTCTTTTTTCTTAATTAATTTTTTTTCCCTCTGGATTAGATATACATGTTAAGACTTTGTAATAATGATCTATTTTTTAAGATGTCGTTTCTTCTTCCCATAAGACTTTGCTTTCCGTAAGCGTTTATTTGCCTGTATTTGAGAATGGGACGAATGTTTTGAATTTTTGAACTTTTTTTATTTATATATTGTAGTGGTTATTGAACCCTTTTTTAATTCTACTTTGATAACCTTTTTTTTAAAAATTAGATTGGTGAATTTACATTTATATTTTGTAATATGGTCCTTTCAAAATGTCGTTTCTTCTTCCCATAAGTCTTTGTTTTTGAAACATCATTTCCTTATATTTGAATATGGATTTTTTTTAAAGGCATATTACACTATTTTAAACTTCAAAGGTTATCCTTTTTTTATTAATGATTTTTTGCTTTTTTATATTATTTTTTCATTTTGATTGATATATATTCTTTTTGTTTAGAACCCTGTATTTATATCTGGGTGTTATATAGTTTCTCTTTTCTTTCTTTTCATGAAGTCGCCATCTTGAAAATGGGGCTAATATTAGTGTTAGTTTGTGCGCCTGCTGCTTGGCTTTTTTCCGTGGGGTTGGGGGAGGGGGTAGGGATCTTCTTTCACGCTTTTGCTTTTTATTTTTTTGCTCTTAGTTTATGGGCCGACTTTAAATTATTAATATTGTTGAGGTGTCATGTTCCCCGGTTGCTCCTGAATCATTTTTCCTTCTTCCTGATTTATGGGTTATGTGTCTTTTTAACCTTTTATGATATACACAATTAATATTGGCATGATGGATAAGTCTGTTAACTTTATCTCTTGGAATACTAATGGTTTAAATAATCCGATTAAATGTAAAAAAATATTTAAAGTATTCCATAGACTAAATGCTAATATTATTTTTGCACAGGAGACCCATATTAGGAGGGAGGATAATCAATGCTTTTTTAGGTTCTGGAAAGGTCAACAATTCCACTCGAATTCTACCGCCAAAATTAGCGGTGTGTCTATTTTTATAGACCCTTCAATTTCGTTTACACATCATGAAATTATTTCTGATCCACAGGGCAGATTTTTGTTGATAACTGGTTCACTTTTTAATCGAAAAGTGGTTCTAGTTAATATTTATGCTCCAAACTTTGACTGCCCTGAATTTTTAAATGTTTATTTACTTCCCTTCCTAATCTAAATGAATATATGTTGATAATGGGTGGAGATTTCAATTGTTGTTTGAATCCTTCAATGGATAGATCTAAACCTATTCGAATTCTTCCGAATAGATCAGCCTCACTTATTAATTCTTTTATGGTTGATTCGGGAATCACTGAAATATGGCAGTTTTTGAACCCTAAAGATAAAGAATTTTCATTTTTTTCACATGTATATCACAGTTATTCTAGAATTGATTATTTTCTTATTGATCATCATTTATTAACAGATGTTATTGATTGTAAATATGATTCTATTGCTATGTCGGATCATGCACCTTTGAAGTTATCTATCAAGATTTCGGACTTTTCGAATAATACTAGATCTTGGAGACTTAACGCTACTTTGCTTCAAGATCCAGGATTCATCACCTACATAAAACAGCAAATTGACTTGTTTTTCTCAACAAACTATACAGAAGAGATTGCCAGAGGAATACTTTGGGATTCTTTTAAGGCTTTTATCCGTGGACAAATTATCTCATATTCTGTCGGTAAAAGAAAACAAAGATATTTAGATATTGCTTTATTAGTGGATAAAATTAAAGAAATTGTTAAGATTTATTCTGTGACTCCTACCAAAGAACTTTATAAGAAAAGAGTTGAGCTTCAAATGGAGCATAGCTTATTATTATCTTCTTCAATTGAGAATCAATTAATTAGGACCAGGGCCCAATTTTATATCCACAGTGATCGAACTGGTAAATTATTAGCTAACCAATTAAAAGCTATTTCGACTAAGCGACAAATTATTAAAATTCGTAAACAAGACGGAAATCTGACTACTGATCATAAAGAAATCAATAACACTTTTCAGGATTTTTATAAATCTTTATATCAATCAGAATTTGACGGCGATCTGTCCATGATGGATAACTTTTTTAACAATTTGAATATTCCCAAACTGACAGATGAAGATCGTAGCTTGTTTGATGCTCCTATCTCTCTGGCCAAAATAGGAGAGGCCATCTCATCAATGAACTCAGGGAAAGCTCCTGGTCCTGATGGTTATATTGTAGAATTTTTAAAAACTTTTTCTTCTTTGCTTTCCCCTTGGCTATGTGAAATTTTTAATGATGCATTTGTTAAGAAGAGATTACCTCAGTCTTTTTATGAAGCTACTATCTCTCTAATTCTTAAAAAAGATAAGGATCCCACTCTATGTGCATCTTATCACCCTATATCACTATTAAATGTAGATTCTAAGATTCTTACAAAAATTTTAGCTATTAGGTTAGAAAAGGTATTATCACAGATTATTTCAGAAGACCAAACTGGTTTTATTAGGAATCGGTATTCCTTTTTTAATATTAGAAAATTGATTAATATAATTTACACTTCATCACCCACAATTCCAGAATGTGTTATTTCACTAGATGCTGAAAAAGCTTTTGATAGAGTTGAATGGGTATACTTATTTAACACTTTGAGATATTTTAATTTTAGTCCTAATTTTATATCATGGATTAAACTAATATATCATAAACCTGTTGCTTCTGTTCTTACAAATAATTACAGATCTTCCTTTTTTCAATTATCTCATGGTACGAGACAAGGTTGTCCCTTAAGTCCTTTATTGTTTAATATTGCATTAGAACCTTTGGCCATTGCTATTCGTGAATCTCCTAATATTTTTGGTATCACCCGTAATGAGAAATTATACAAGTTATCACTCTTATGCTGATGACTTGTTGTTATATATTTCTGATCCTGACAGGTCTATTCCCGCTATTTTATCCTTGTTGGCTCAATTTGGTAGTTTTTCTGGTTACAAACTAAACTTGGATAAGAGTGATTTATTCCCTTTAAACGCGCAAACTTTACTGAATGAAAGGACACCATTTAAAGTTGTTGATGATAACTTTATCTATTTGGGTATAAAAATTACTAAGAAATATAAAGATTTATTTACATTGAATTTTCTACCTATGCTTTATCAAATTCAACAACTTACTACAAGATGGTCTCCCTTATCATTAGTTGGTCAGATTAATGCTATTAAAATGATGATTCTACCGAAATTTTTATATTTATTTCAAGCTTTACCAATTTTTATTCCTAAATCTTTTTTTGATAACATTGATTCAAAAATTTCTTCATTTGTGTGGCAAAATAAAAATCCTAGGTTAAGTAAAAGGCAATTACAAAAATCTAAAAAAGATGGTGGTTTAGCTCTACCTAACTTTAGATTTTACTATTGGGCAAATAATATTCGTACTTAATTTATTGGAAATCAGATTTGGATTCACCATTGTGCCCACAGTGGGTAAATTTAGAATGCAATGAGGCACAGGGATATTCTCTATTCTCCGTTCTGGGTTCTTCTCTTTCTGCCGATTTAGTTAAATTCAATAAACAGATATCCAACCCTGTTGTCAAACATACATTACGAATTTGGTTTCAATTTCGTAAATTTTTTACTCTGAAAAACTTTGTTCTTGATAGCCCTATTTTACTTAATTTTTTTTTCAAACCTTCTTTGACAGATCAAGCCTTTAGCATATGGAAAAGGAAAGGTATAAAATGTTTTCGTGATCTTTTCCTTGAAGGTAGTTTGATGTCTTTTGACCAACTTTCCAACAAATTTGAGTTACCTAAATCTAACTTTTTTAGATATTTACAAATTAGAAATTTTTTACATAAAATTATACCATCCTTCCCCAATTCAACTTCAATGGACTTTTTAGGTATGATTCTTACCTTAAATCCCTATCAGAAGGGATTAGTGGCTTTTATTTATAATATGATTATGAAGATACAACCAGAAATATCAGGTAGAATTAAACAAGAATGGGAAAAAGAACTTCAATATAATATATCAATAGAAAAATGGGAAAAAATTTTACAATTGGTTAATTCTTCTTCTATATGTGCTAAACATGCTTTACTACAATTTAAAATTATACATAGAGCTCATATGTCTAAAGATAAGCTTGCTCGATTCTATTCTCATATTAACCCTCAATGTGACAGATGTCATTCAGATGCGGCTTCATTGACCCACATGTTTTGGTCATGTCCCGCTTTACATAACTATTGGAAGGACATATTTGCTACCATTTCCTCAGTTTGGAATATCGATTTACAACCTCATTTTATTACTGCAATTTTTGGTATACCAAATGAGGATGATAATCAGTTTTCCCCTTCAATTAGACGAATGATTGCTTTTGTAACATTAATGGCCAGAAGGTCTATATTACAAAATTGGAAAGAAGTAAATCCTCCTATCACGTTCCAGTGGTTCTCTCAAACTATTTCTTTTCTGAGCTTGGAAAAAATTAGAAGCACTATTTTTGACTCATCAATTAAATTTGAAGAAACTTGGGGACCATTCATTCGACATTTTCATATGAATTAATTTGGCCTCTTCCAGACCTTCTCTTTACTTATTCTTGTTCAGGTATGGAGTTCCGGAGTTTTTGGCACTATCATATACAAATAAACTGTTATTATTGCCCATGTTAGTTTAGTTTAGTATTTTTTTATATTTTTTGCCTGTATTTTTATAATTTTTTCTTTTTCTTTTGATGATTATTTTTATTTTTTTCATATAATTATTATAGACTTGATTATAATGTACTATGTTTCTATGTTGATATTTTAATAGGATATTGTTATCCTACTATTAATTCAATTTCAAGTCTTATGCATTTATAACCTATTCATTATTATATTATGTTTCTTTTATATATGAAATTCAATAAAAAGATTGAAAAAGGAAAAAAAATAGTTTGAATATTCCTTCGATCTCATCTGATTTTAAAGCAAAACTTAATGAGCCAATAACATTAGAAGAAGTATTTTTTTACCATTTCTGCAGTTTCCTTGGGCAAATCTCCTGGACCTAATGGGTTTTCTGCAGAATTTTTTAAATCATTTTCCTCACTTCTTTCATCTCAGTTATTTTCAGTTCTATCTGATTCGTTTAAACATGGTAAATTGCCACCATCATTTAATGAGGCATGTATTATCCTTATGCACAAAAAAAGGTAAAGATCCAACAGAGTGCTCCTCTTATAGGCTGATTTCTTTGTTAAATGTTGATGTTAAAATTTTGGCCAAAGGTTTGGCCCACAGATTGGAAAATGTTATACCTTCTATTATTACTGATGACCAAACCGGTTTTTATTAAAAATCATCTTCCCTTTTTTAATATATGGTGTTTATTCAATATTTTATACTCACCTTCAATTGGGACTCCTGAATGTGTTATTTCTCTTGATGTGGAGAAAGCGTTTGATCATATAGAGTGGAATTACCTTTTTGCGGTTTTAGGAAAATTTGATCTCGGTCAACGTTTTATTTCTTGAATCAAATTGTTATATCTGTGGTGAACTACATATACCTGCTCCTGTGGCTCCTCCCACTGACTGTGGCTCCTCCCATGGACCCCGGTATAAAGGCGATTGGAGACTGAGCCCGGCCTCAGTCTCCAGGATGTAGTGTGGTGATCAATTGCTGCTTGTTCTTTCTTCCAGCCAATAAAAGCCTATATCTCGCCTCACGTCTCTGAGAGTGATTGATGGTGCATCAATACCTATGTCCTACCACTTCTGTTCTGACTAACTCTCAGCAATCCCAGTCGTTTAGCCTTAAATGTGGCAACCATCAAGGATGCCCTTTAAATCCCTTCCTTTTTGATTTGGCTATAGAGCCACTGACGACTGCATTTTGAAGCTGTCCTGAACTGACAGGGATCTGTAGTGGGGGTGCTGAGCGTAAAGTTTCTATTTATACCGACGATTTATTACTTTTTCTATCAAATCCGTCCACTTCCTTACCCCCAATGTTTTTACTTCTTGATCAATTCAGCCAGTTTTCTGGCTATAAATTTAACCTATACAAGGGTGAACTTTTTCCTATTAATAAAGAGCACAAGCATTAGCGTTTCGCGACCTTCCCTTTAAAGTAGTTAATAATCAATTTACTTATCTTGGTATTACAGTTACAAGGAATTTCAAGGATCTTTTTTGTAAAAGTTTGGCCAATCTTTTGAACTCTACAAAACAGAGTTTGGCACAATGGTCACCCTTATCTATGTCTCTGGTAGGTCATGTTAATGTTATTAAAATGTATATCCTTCCTAAGTTTTTATACATTTCAATCTATTCCAATTTTTATTTCTAAAACCTTTTTCGATTCCTTAGACTCTATTATTTTGTCCTATCTATGGAAGGGTAAGTGTTCTAGACTTAATAAAGCTTACCTCCAAAAATCTTAAAAAGGTGGCATGGCTTTACCTAACTTCCGTCTATACTACTGGGCAGCTAATATTCGCTGTCTTACTTTCTGGTCCTTTTTTCATAGCCAGTCTGATTGTTCTAAATGGGTGGCAATGGAGTTGAACTCCACTAAGGATCTCTCTATTTCTGCACTTCTTGGATCCGCACTCCCTAGTCACTTGTTAATCCTCTTGTTAGGCATACTCTGAGAATATGGGCCCAGTTTAGAAAATTTAATGGTCCTCATGGTGTCTCCCTTTCTAGTCCTATCTTGCAAATCATCTTTTTTTACCTTCTATGCATGATTCAATATTTCATGATTGGTATAGAAAGGGCATTAAGCATTTTGAAAATCTTTTCATTGATAATCATTTTGCATCTTTTCAACAACTATTTGCTAAATTCAATCTACCTAACGCACATTTCTTTAGGTACCTTCAAATTTCATTAATTCTCTATTGCCCAACTTTCCTGAGATGCCTGAGAAAAATGTTGGGGACCTGTTTCTTTCTATTAATCCGTTGGGTAAAGGTTTAATATCTTTTATTCATGATAAATTAGTGCCCCTATGGCATGCTCCCTTTGATAAAATTAGAATGGCTTGGGAGCATGACTTAAATATTTCTTTATCTGATGCAGTTTGGGACTTAATTCTCAAGTCAGTTAATTCAACCTCTCTTTGTGCTCGCCACTGTCTTTTACAGTTTGAGATTGTACATAGGGCTCATATGTCCAAATCTAAATTGTCCCGTTTTTACCCTAACATTAGTCCTGTTTGTGATAAGTGTAAAAGTGGCGAGGCTTCTCTTATTCATATGTACTGGGCCTGTCCTAGTCTAGAGAAATTTTGGAGAGAAGTTTTCCTAACCCCCTATCACATACTCTTAATTGCCACTTAGAACCTAACCCTCTGATTGCAATTTTTGGTACCTTGGGTGAGGCGGATATACATCTCAGTCTGACTAAACGTCGAACATTACCGTTTGCTTCTCTTCTGGCTAGATGTTTAATTCCTCTTAGGTGGAGAGATGTTGCCCCACCCACTCATGCTCAATGGCTTAATGATATTATGTCCTGTTTAGATCTTGAAAAAATTCACTACTCACTTCTCAGTTCGGAGTTTCATAAGGTGTGGGGACCTTTTCTTGAATATTTTCATAACTCCTCTAGATTAAGTCTTTTTTTCAGTCCCTTACTTGCAGCTTTTTTTTCTTTCTTTGGTAGTAGGCATTATTATCTTTTGTTCTTATTTTCATCTACAGTTTTGGGGGTTTGAATGCTCCGATTTATATTTCCTACAGCTTGCAGTGGTTGGTCTGGAGTTTTTTTTTCTGTGGTGGGGGGGGGGGTCAGGATACTAACTTTACATGACTTTATTTTGGGTGCTTTTTCATCATTATTTTGAACCATATTATTGAATGTTTATCTTGCACTGTATTAATCTTTATTTTGTAGTTGGGTTTTTGTCATAGCAATTGTAGAAATGCATAAAAAAATTAATTGAAAAATGGAATATGTTTTTTTCTGGTGCCTGGCTCATGTTGTACTATTCAAATGTAACCAATAAAAGATGGAGAACTGTTTATGGATATGAAGTATGTGGGAACTCTCACTAATTTTCCCCTGTGTGAAACATTACCACAGTGATCAAGTGCAGCACTGCCTTTGAGAACTCGGGTACTGATCAAATAGGAACAGACCATTTTAGCCTTTCACAACTTTTCTACTATTCAGTAAGATCTTGGTTGAATATTTACCTTAGCACTATAATACTTAGCAACTCCACATCCCCCGATTCCCTTAATAATCCAGAAGCCACTGAGTGTGGTCTTGAATATGCTTAACAACCATCTCCCAGGCCCTAATAGATAGAGAATTCCAAATATTCACTACCAACTGAGTGACGAAATTTCTTCTCACATCAGTTCTGAATTGCCAAACCTTTATTTTAAAGGTATGATCCTTGGTTCTGGAAACCCCACCAACAGAAAACATGGTCACTGCCTGAAGTCACATATGAATTCTTTATGCTCCATTGAGATCATTTCTCATTCTTGAAAACTCTAGAGTTCGAACTTTTTTTCAGCGAATTCATAAATCCGAGAGTCTGATCACATTCAAGCTGAGACTTAAAGTACCTACGAAGGAGGCTGTGATCTCCTTTTGTTAAATAAAAAGGTAATGTATTGGAATATTTTATCACTGTCAACAATCTGCATCTTTATGTGCTGCTGTTATTTGGTGGGATAACTGTAATTTATTTCAGCTGTGGAGAAGCAATTCAAACTTTTGCTTAAAAACAGAAAGCACAGTCCATTTTATTAATTCTTTAAAAATGGGAATAATCTCTGATAAAAAAAGCATATCTGTTTTAATATTCTGTGTGGAAACATAAGTTCATATTAACTCCTACAACTTCTGTGCCTGGATTCCAATAAATACATTTGGGATTTCTGGATACTGGAAAGGATTACGTCACAATGTCATTGGCTTGGAGAATTACTGACTGACTGTAAGTATGACAACAGACAGGAATAACATGTTTTGCTTCCAACTTCAATTTAGCTGTGCGAAGGCTGCAATGAGCACTTCCTGATGCTTTACCAGAGATGCGAATAACAATGAAAGAAAAGAAAATACTTGCATTTGTACATGGCTTTTCATGACTTCACAGCCCATTCAATTATTGTAGGAGTATTATCACTGATGTAAAGCAGGAACTCTGGCAGACAATATGTACATGGCAGACTCCCACAAATGGTAATATGATAGCAATTATATAATCTGATTAAGTATTGTTAAGTAAGGGAATATTGGCTAGGTCTTGGGATGTAACTGTTCTTTTAAATAGTGTCAAAGGGTATTTAATATTCACCTGAAAGAACAGACAGAGAACTAACTCTAAAATCTCATGCACCTCTTACAAGTGAAGTGTTCATTCAGCACTGCGCTCTTGTGCTCCAGCCATCAATGGGGGATTTGAAAGGAATGTAAATTCTACCATCTGAGTCACAGTTGACCATACCACAGCTCTGTTTATGCTCCAGTGCAAGCTAACAGCAAAGATGATAATCATCTTATGGTGGTGTTGGTTCTGGAGGTGAAGAACTAGGATTGAGTAATACAAAGTATTAGCTATGCCCTTTGATATAAAATACATACACATTACAAGCTACAGCTATTTCAGCTTTACTTCTTCTCTCCAATCCTGACTCCATTCCAGTCTCTCAATTTCTAATCCTGCATTTTGTACCAATGATGCCACATCCTTCTCAGATTCTCTACTTTATCTTTAAATATGGCTCCCCCTCTACCAGAGATAAATTATCCTTTGATTATGTCTCATCTATATCCCTCATCATCAACAGTTACGCACCATTGTAATCCTTGCCCCACCTTATCCAATATATTTCCTTTGAGTTATCCATCTTTCTCCTACCCTCTCTAAGACTTACAATTAAGTTGTTTTCTTTCACATTTCTGATTATGATGCTTGACCTAAGACATTAACTCTTTTTTTTACCGATGCTGCCTGACCTGCCATGTTTTCCTAAATTCTTATTTCAGATTTCCAATAGATTTTCAGATCTCAAATTGGATTGTGCCACGCCTGAAGATAAATGTATTCCTGATACATTATTATTTCTATTCTGTCAATTAATATTCGATGTTTCATACCAGCACTCTTCAGCAGGGCTCAAAAATGGTTTTGATCAGAGTATGAGTGTTGTTGAGATCGAAAGGCCCACAGGCATTCCCAGCCATAGCAACTTGTATTTCCAATGTCCAAAGAAAAATCACTCTGTTGGCTACTAGATGTTAGCTCTGGCTGTGACCTGGAAGTTACAGAATCAATATCATTTAATTAGGACATTAATAACTGCTGCAAGTGATTCATCTCTCAATCACTGTTATTCATTTACTACTTACTGCCTTGATTTTAAAAGATTTTGCCTGTTTCAAAGATCTCAGGGCAAAAAGTAGACATAGACCTTAATTTAGCTCTGATAGAAATTCTGAGTAGCAACTGAGGCAAATTTACAGATTAGGTTCAGTGGAGGCAGGAATGGGATGTACAAAGACAGCCAATACACAAATATTGTGGATTTTCATTCCCAATTGTATTAAATGGCTCAGTCTATATTCTTACATTGAGTGTATTTCCCTAATTTATATTTATTAATTTGCTTCATTACATTGCAAACTTGGATGGAGGTAGTAAAGTTGTGAAAATTGAATAATGTCTTGCTGTTTGAAATAAAGTAAAGATAGTTGACAGCTGCTGGAGGAAGTAAGAAGTCAGACCATGTCCAAATCTACATAGTTAATGCATTTGAAATGCACACTGTGGTTCAGGTATAATGGGAGAGGGAATCAGCCTTGTTCATTCAGAACATTTCCAAACAGCTAATTAAAGGAAAAAGTATATAATACTTCAGCCTGGACTACTGGAATGAACCTTTGAACAACTGCATTTGTTGCTCACCAATGGTTCTCTGCCTAGAAAAAATATCAAACTTTAAAAATTCTTATTGTGTTAATTTCTTTTATTATCCTCTATAAACCTGTAATTTCCTTCATTTTCACAGTCCTTTAAGGTTTCAGTATTCCCCCAAGCAGAGCATCTTCAGCATCCATATTTTTTATTGCTCTACCAATGCTCGGCATCCTTCATGTTCAAAGATGGTGGCTCTGGAATTCCCTCCCTGAATCACTATTTCTTGTAACCTCTTCTTAAAAACAGTTTCTTTATCAATCATTTACCGAGGTCACAATGCCCTTCATTGGGTTGATATCAAGTTTTGTTAATAAACATGTAAACAAAATTGTGAATTCTACTTGTTGATAAAAAGCAATGTGGAAAAGTACTGCTTAAAAACACAAGGTACACACAAATGATTACTAGCTTCTGAAATGTGTGACAATTATAATAAAATTACACTGCCTACAAGCAATATTTGCATGAAAATGACACTTTATCTTGAGAGAGAAAGCGATAAAGTGTAGAAGAAATAATTTCAGGGATCATGGACTTCAAAGTTATGTGGATGGACTCTAGAAGCTGGGTATACCTTCCTTGAATAAGGACCCGAAAAGAACAGATAGAGAGCTCCCATTGGCAGGAGGGTTGGGAATAGGCCATAGAATAAAAATTATTAATGAAAACGTCAAAGAGAACTTTTATTTGCAATGAGCTGTTAGAGTGTGCAAAGCACTGTCAGCGTTGTAGTAGAGGCAGATAACACTCAGAAAGGAGACAGATAAGAAACAGAAATGAAAGAATTTGCAGGGCTAAAGGGAAAAGGCAGGAAGAAGGACTAGCTAGATTGTTCTGCCATCAAGCTCCTACTGATTTGACAGACCAAATGACCACTTTCTGTGCTTAACCATTCTTCATGAGAGCAGTTTTGTGCTTCATAGAACAACAGCTCTTGAGCAAAGCCCCTTAACCTGTTGCTGTTTTGTAATAACACATGAGCCCATTTGAATAAAATGACTTCCTTTGGTCTCAAATCTGCTGTTTGTGATTTTCTCCATAATGATCAATGAAGTTGAGCAGCTCCACATAATCAGATATTCACCACAGGAAGTTACGATGAAGCTGAAGACAGGGAATTGCAGGTTCATCAGAACATTGTTGGACTGGATTGTTTCACACAGGAGGATAGACTGGTGAGATTAGATCTGTTTTCCCTGGAGCAGAGGGGGTTAAAAGACAAAATGACTGAGGAATGTAATATTATATATAGATAGGGCAGACTGCAGGAAACCTTTCTCCTTTATCAGTGGTAGATAAGACCAGAAGACACAGATATGTGGCATGGAGAAAAAAAAATTAGAGGGGGTCTGAGGAAGTCTTTTTTATGCTCAATTCAGTGGCTACCTGGAATACGCTGCTTGAGAGAGAGAGAGTTGGAAGCAGAGTCACTAAAAGCATTGAGGAAATGTTTAGATGAGTACTGAATTGTTTATGCGTAGAAGCCTACAGACAAAGTTCAAAATAAGTTTTATTATCAAAGTTCATACAGTGCCCATAAAAAGTATTCACCACCCCCCCCCCCCCCGGGTCGTTATCATGTTTTATTGTTTTACAACATTGAATCACAGTGAACTTTTTTTTTACATCAACAGTCAAAGACTCTTTTGTGTCAAAGTGAAAACAAATCTCTACAAAGTGATCTAAATTAATTACAAATATAAACACAAAATAAATGATTGCATAAGTATTCACCCCCTTCAAGTCAGTATTGAGTAGATGCACCTTAGCAGCAATTATAGTCTTGAGTTTGTGTGGATAGGTCTCTAACAGCTTTGCTCAAATGGACACTGCAATTTTTCCCTATTCTTCTCATCAAAACTGCTCAAGCTCTGTCAGTTTGCATGGGGGTCGTGAGTGAACAGCCCTTTTCAAGTCCAGCCATTAATTCTGAATTGGATTAAGATCTGGACTCTGACTTGGCCACTCTAGGACATTAATTTTGTTGTTTTTAAGCCATTCCTGTCTAGCTATGACTTTATGCTTGAGGTCATTGCCTTGCTGGGAAAAAAATCTACCAAATCACAGTTCTCTTGCAGACTGCATCAGGTTTTTCTCTAGGATTTCCATGTACTTTCATGCATTCATTTTACCCTGTACCTTCACAAGCCTTCCAGGCCCTGCTGCAGTGAAGCATCCCCACAGCATGACGCAGTCACCACCATGCTTCACAGTAGGGATGGTGTGTTTTTGCTGATGTGTAGTGTTTGGCTTGCACCAAGCATAGTGTTTAGTCTGATGGCCTAAAAGCTCAATTTTAATTTCATTAAACTGTAGAACCTTCTTCAAGCTGACTTCAGAGTTTCCCACATCTTCCACTGTGATTCAACGTTGTAAAACATGAAAACTTCCAAGGGAGGTAAATACTGTAAGTGTCACCATATACAATCCTGAGATTCATGTAGGCATACTCAGCAAATTTATAGAATAGTAACCATAGCAGGTTCAGTGAAAGATCAACTACAGTGCAGAAGACAACAAACTGTGCAAATGCAAATATAAATAAATATCAATAATGAGAATATGAGATAATGAGATAAAGATACCTTAAAATAATATAATTGGCTCAGGGAACATTTCAGTGATGGGACAAACAAGTGTAGTTATCAGCCTCTATTCAAAAACCTGATGGTTGAGGGGTAGTAACTGTTTTTGAACCTGGTGGTGTGAGTCCTGAGGATCTTGGACCTTTACCTGATGGTATTATCGAGAAGAGAGGATGACTTTGGTGGTGGGGCTGAGCAGTGCTAGACAATGACATGAATACAGACAGGGGCCCAGTGACTAGCATTGGTGCAGTGGACAGAATGGCCTGGATCCATGCTGTAAAACTCCCTGACTCTTGGATCCTTTCAGTTAATTGATGCTGTTGCCAATTGTGCACCAAATTGCTCCAAGCATGTTAGTGGTTGTAATGCACTGTGCTTGGATGAATAAAGTTTGAGTAAACTGAGAGATATAGTGATCACTGTGAGAGGGTGCAGTACTGTGTTAGGTCCAGAATTCTGAGTGAGTGAGTGTTAATAGGATGGCGATGTGAGGCTGGTAGTGCAATTGACATATAACACATGGATTCTGAAGGTACATTGACTACCCTTACCAATGTGCTCAGAATCATTGAGCATCTTGTGAACTGCATCCCAGTCTCTATCCAGTCTTGACTCCTGTATTTGATGGTCATAGCTCTCTTCTATCACTGCTTTGTGAGAATGCCTAGGTGGCCTCTGGACCCACTGATTACACAAGCCCTCTCTCTCCATCAAGGGATCTTTTGCAATATCCAAACAAGTGGAGCCCATTCTCCTCCCTTTTACACTATATGCTGTATCAACGGGCAAGTAGCCAGAAGTCACATCCCTAACATGAAAGCTACCCCGTCCTTTCAGCTATGATGCACCTTCATTTTAGGAGATGCAGATTAGCTTTAAACAGTGCAGACGAGTTTGAACCGACGTTATTATTCATTGGCAATGGAACCTAACTGATGTAATACGCCAAACAGCAACATGAATTATGTTGGCTAAATGCTGCAATCATGAAAATAGGAGGAATCATAAAATTTGCCTCTGGTCTGCATCAAGTCAACAGAGTGCGGGTTAATGGTAGATTGTGATCCTGCACCCATTTTGTATAAACAAGTACACCATATATTTTAAAAAGTAAATGTGGTCAAAATTTATTTTGTACTCTATTGTAAGCTACTTCACAGTTCAGCACTCCAAACCTCATACAGCTCCAAGACCACAAGGACAAAAAAATCGGAGGTGGCACTTGACACCAAAGGCAAGCGGTGAAACAGCTTTATTGGTGTAAAGAGCAACAGAACTGTCAATGGAGCAAAGCAAAATATTAAGCAAACTGAGTAGCCACAGAGTGTTGTTTAATAGCCATTTGATCCACCGGCACCGTAGCCGAGCATTGCATGAAATCCAATTAACAGTGAAATGATATAAAGGATCAACAGCTAGAGTTACTGGGACACACTGCACACTGCTTTTCTGACTCTGCCCAAAACTTTCAATATTCATTGTTCAAGCGTGCAAACTTGGCGATTAGTTATTAACATCTGTTACGTGAATACTCGTAATTTTTTTATCCTGCATGTCACTGTGACAATGGGAATGTGACAAGAATGATCTAAAGGAGATCACAAGTAATAAACTGTAATCTTAAACAAAATGATTTTTGAATTTTTCTAGAAGAAGATTTTTTTCATTTCCTGATAAATGCTTCCTTTGCAAGCAAAGTGACCGAAGGCTGAACCAGCCTTCCTGTAAGGAAGTGTCTGGTCTGTGCTTGGCACTGCTGAGTAAAGTAATTTCATATAGATACAATTTATAGCTAAAGGATTGGCATTGAAAATTGTTGAGAACTCTCTATTATTTGCTAGACATACTGAACAGGATTAGAGTATGCCAAGAAAACCGTTAAGAGGATGAAGTCAAAAAGTGATGAATGCAGTAAACTAATTACTTCAGACGTTCGCCACTTAATTCAATTTATATCAAACTTGCCCCATATGATATTATTGGCTAGCTTACCTTACCTTCATATTTAATCTTTTCTCTACTTATTTTTAATTGCCTTCTGTTGGTGCTTAAAAGTTTTGCAGTCCTTTAACCGCCTATTAATTTTTGCTATATTTTGCAGCCTCTCTTTTCCTTCTTTTTAGTCGAGGCCTCTGCTCTCTCAAAGGGCAGCCAAGTGGACATATGACTAAGTACATCTCTGAGTGGATGTCGGGCTGGCAAACACTGTGGATGAACGTATGCAAAGACAAGGCCTGGTCGGCCCCCAGCTTAGTGAGTCTCCCCACATTTGTGGTTCCCATGATTGGAATTCCATGTGAGCAGGAGGCACGCAGGCCACTGACCCCTTGGTATGCAAGTTGGCAAGTCCGCAGTTCAAGATCCTGTCACTTGTAAAGTTCCTTTTTTAATATTGAAGATCAGAGCCTGAAGGTCGAGCAGAAGTCCTGAGGTTGAGGCATGGATGCAAAAACCCTGATTTATGAGTCAATTGGAGAAGGCAGAGGATCAGTGCCTGCTTGCCCACAGGTCACCCACAGGTTGGTGGCCTGTGTTTGTGAGTGGGTGGATGGAAAGGAGGAAGGGACTTATTTTCTCTGTCGTTTTGTTGCTTGTGTTGTATTGCTGAACGCTGTGGCATGCTACGTTGCCACCGGAAAGTGTGGCGACATTTACGGGCTGCCCCAAGAGCACCCTTAGGTTGCGTTGATTGTTAATGCAAACAACCATTTCTTTGTATGTACACATGATAAATAAATGAATTTGAATAAGCTGGAGGCACATACTTAATTTACAGAGCAACGACAAAGAAGCTGTAGTACTCACTCTGTGAAAGGTAGTGGGTAAAAACCACTCACCACACCGTATCTCAATAAAACTCACAAGGTTATAGACTGAGAGGTAGGGAACAGAATTAGCCTAAAATGAAAACATGAGAGACTGCAGATACTGTGATCTGGAGCGAAGAAAAACATCTGCTGGAAAAAGTCAGTGAATCAGGCAGCGCTGTGGAGATAGGAGTGGTCAACATTTCCGATTGAGACTCAGCAACAGGACTTAACCTAAAGTACCTTTATGCCAGCCTGGGCTGAATTTCCTCCCATTAAATACATTTCTATGATTAAATGATGGGATAAAGGTTAAATCTACCACTCAATGGATTTACAGATGAGGCAGCTTATCCAGTGAAAAAAACCAAGTGTTAACAAAACACTACTTGTTGTCTTTTGGACTTGGTTGAGATTAACATTTGTTTCAGAATCAGGCATGCAAACTGTATTATATATAAATAAAATACCCTAAACTCTCTGGACTAGTTGACTTTGGGCCAGGGTCAGGCATGGGTTGTAATATCTACTGAAAAGTGAACCTAGGGTTGCCAGACTGTGAACTGTATTAAATATGAAAAATCTGTAACATAGCCACCAAGATGCTCAGCATGATTTTCCCAACATCATTCTTACTTCCAGATATTACAAGATCACAGAAGGAAAACATGAGTCTTCATTGTAGATGTACACAGCTGGACTCTGCTGTTTCATTTATTATTCAAACAGAGAAAATATTTTGCTGATGAATCATTCAGACCGCACAAGAATACCATGTACTGATTAGCTTAGTACTATTGCAGAACTCACCCAAGATAGAAAATACTCATGAGATAGCTTGTCATTTTATATACCGTATATATTACCTGTTAAGAAATGTCCAGTAAAAATGTTTAGTTATTGAATTCCAAAGCATTTAATTTTTTATGTATAGATATTAAAATACAAAGTTAAAAGTCTGAAGCCAACTGTTCATTTCAGAAAAAGGAATGGGGGAGAAGACAGAATAAATTTAGTTGTGGTCAGGTGCTTTAAAATCTTTCAAGAGAGAAAAGGAATATAAAGATATAAATTTTGTTATATGGTTTCTCTTCCTTTAACTCGTTAAAGGATTTTAATGTCGTAGGCAGATAATAACATCTGGAAATTCAGCCCAGCTTGATTAATCATGTCAGTACATAGTACAAAGCTAAAGTCAATGTAGTAGGTTGTAAGTTCAAATGGGTTTTGGGTCAGCACTTTGCAAAAGACTTTTGCTCAGTATGAAAATCTCAAGACTTCCACTTTTTGGTACTTTTGATTTACTGCTTCTCTCCCACTCTGTTCGGTATCTTTTATGCTTCCTGTGTTGTTTCAATGAAGATCAACATTAAATCAGGCGAGGAACAACATCTAATTTTCTGAATCAGCCTCAAGGACTTAATGTTGTGCTCAACAATTTAAGAAAATGTGCATTACTTTCTTCTTTATTTCAGATTTCCAGCATTCTTTCCACATTCATTTAGCATTTTTCAGAAAAATATTTTAGATTTACAACTCCTTGAAACGTTTTCCTTTGTTCTATCATGCATTGTCAGTTCATATCTCTTCCCATTCATCCAGTCACATACTTCTCTATCCCTCTTTCTGTACATACTAAAACTAATTCATTCAAAGTATGTGAAGCTATGATGCAAGTTTATTGGTCTAAAATAATAACTCTTCTCTCCACCTTCTGTGTACTTTCTAATGCTTTCTGTTTGTAATTCAGATCTCCATTATCTCTAATAGTTGATTTTCAAATCTCTCTATATACACCATGGTGATCTTAATAAACTTATAATGGCAGTTGAACATTTTGTAGCTCCAACTACATGTTCCATGATCATGGACACAAGGTACTGCATCATAGGTACTGCAGATCCTGGAATCTACAGCAATACATACAATGTGCTGGAGGAGTTCAGCAGGTTAGGCTGGGGAGGACCTATACACTAAAATGCTGGCTTGGCTCAGAAGGCATGCAAATACTAAACAAAATGAAAGCTGCAAAAATAGGCACCATGAAGTTCTTTGAGACACATCAGTCAGAAGAAGACTGGTTACGAAATTTGGTAAACTCTTTAAGCACTCAAACTGAGTACCCTGCTACTTATTCACCACGTATTGACCACTGAGATCTATAATTGCACTGGATGTTTGATTGCAGCAGGTGGAAGTGACAGGAAGTTAAGCCATAGAATCCAGTTAGCTGTAGTGACAACCTGCTGTGCATGCTTAAAGCTGTGACACTATTTCTGATCTTGTTTGACACCTGCAATTGCATCATTCCTGTAAATGCCATGCTTACAGCATTTGTATCTATGTCTGAAAGCAAAAAAAAACATGGCTTCAGAAACATTTCAGAAAGGATGATTTCAAATTCTCAGAATATCAGGATTCCTAGAATATTGGCAATGAGACCCATCTAGTAGTGGTACTGGATCCATCTTAATTTGACTGCTACTAATACTCCTGCGCAAACAGAACTTAAAGTGCCAGAATGAAGAAAATAGGTCAAACAGGGCAGACTGAGCATTGGCACGTTGACACTAATCTGGAATCACCACAACGAGCAAAATCTTTGCTCACAGAAGAATATTAATGGACTGCTAAGGAATTTACAACATTTAGTTTATTTATGGTTATCATTGTTGATGTTGGCCTTTCATTCCAAATTTTTTTTAATTACTGAATTTAAACTCTAACTACAACATTGGGGTTAGATTTTAAACATACAGATCAATTGTGCAAGTGGTTGGATACCAGTTGAAAAACTTTACATCAAAGATAATGGAGTATTTTGAACTTCATGTTTTAAGAGGAGAAAGTCATGTTTGAAAAAAACCTGGTTGTGTGTTTAGGAAGTAACTGCAAGAGTTTTAAAGTAAGTCAGTAGATGAGATTTATCTAGATCTTCCAAATACATTTGGTGTGGTACCACATAAATTAGTGGTGAAAAGGACCAAGTGGGTTTGGGCATATTGGCAATAGATATAGGATTAATAGAAATAAATTAATTTCAGCTACAAGTTGGAGAACATGGTGATCAGTACGAAGCCCAAACTATTCACAATTTATAACAATTACTTAAAAGACAGTACAACAAACGTTAAATTTGCTTATGGTATAAAACTAGGTTGAAAATGCTCTGTAAAAAATGCAGAAGGGAACAGAGATTAGTTAAGAGATTGACCAATAGAGAAAATGTAGCAAAATGAGAACAAGAATCTAAAATACCTTTTAAACAGTAAAAAAACTAGTAAGTGGAGAGAAATTTAGTATGCTAATTTATATGATTGAGGGAGTATGTCGGGACTGCAAGCAAGGAAGCCTTATGTACATGGCTTTGGCTTGATATCAGATTTTCTGTCTCCATACCTAATGAAGAATATTCTTGCTTTGGAGTCTTGCAGCATTGATTCATTACATTGACTCGGGTGGCTAGAGGGTTGGTCAGTGCTGTGTAAGATTGGTCAAAGCTCAATGCAGTTTAGAGGAATGTTCATACAATATACCAAGGAACAGTTGGATAGACGCCAAAATCAAGAAAAGGAAAAGGTTTCGCTGACATCCTTCCCCAATGAGCTTAATACATTCTATGTCAACACATTTTGTGTGTGTTGTGTGTTAACACATTCTATGCAGGCTTTGAATAAATGAGGATTGGAATGTCAGCACCAGATCAACTGACTCCAATCCAAATGAACCCATCCATATTCACGGTTGCAGATGTAAGATCAGTGTCCAGCATCTGACCTGGATGGTGCCCCTGACTGTATCCCGAGATCCTAGACAGATCAACTGATGGGAGTGTTTGCAGACATTTTTAAATCCATTACAGCTCATTGCAAATTGCCTACTGCTGAAACTGGTCTATGGCAGATGCCATCTCCCTAGCTCAATACTCATCTTTGGAGCATCTGGACAGTAAAGACAGCTATGTTTATAGATTAAAACTAGGCCACCTATACTATAAATCCAATCAAACTCATCATTGAACTCCTAGACCTGACACTCAACACCTCACTTTGCAACTGGATCCTTGACTCCCTGGCCAGTATACTGCAATCGGTAAGGACAGGCAGAAACATATCTGTTGCTGGTGTAACTGTTAACACTGGTGGCGATCCACAAGGCTACATCCTCACCTCGCACCCCCTCCCCCACTTTACTCCCTGCACACTCACAACTGTGTGGCTAGATTCTGCTCTAATTTCACCTACGAGTTTGTAGATCACTACACCATAGTGGGCTGTATCTCAAATATCAATGAGTCAAGGATACAGGAAGGAGTCAGAGCACAAGGATGAAGACAGAGTCTGGAGACCCAGTGGCATGAAAACAACCTTTCCCTCAATGTTAGCAAAACAAAAAAGTAAGTCATTGACTTTAGGAAGAGGGTAGCACCCATGCTCCTGTTATTGTACATCAGTGGTGCTGAGGTCAAGAGAGTTGAGAGATCAGATTCTGAGGAGTGAACATCACCAACAGCCTGTTCTGGTCCAACCATATAGACATCATGGCCAAAAAACTCATCAGTGCCTCTATCTCCTTAAGAGTCTGAAGAAACTGGACATATCCCTTTTGATCCTCACCAATTTTTATCAAAAGCATCCTTTTCATAGAAAGCATCCTATCCTGATGCCACATGGCTTGGAATGGCAACTACTCTGCCCATGACTGTAAGAAACTACAAAGTGATGTAGACATGCATGGGAACCTGTCTTTCCTCCGTGGACTCTGTCTGTACTTTTTGTTGCCTTTGTAAAGCAGCTAATGCAATCAAAGAACCACCATCCCAGACATTCTCTCTTTCCTCCATTTGGGCAGAAGATGCAATGGCCTGGAAGCACATACAAACTGGCTCCAGGACCGTTTCTATCTCGCTGCTTAAACTATTGAACAGTCCCCTTGTGTGATAAGATGGACCCTTGATATCACAATTTACCATGTTATCATTTTGCACTTTATTGTTTACCTATACAGTACTGCACCTCCTCTGACACTGTAACATTTTATTCTGCATTCTGTTCATGTTTTACCTTGGTACTACCTCAAGGTACTGTTGTAAAGAATAGTAGTGACCAGGTCTGTGGCTCAGAAGGGAAACGAGGTAAAGAGGAGAGCAGTGGTGTTAGGGGATTCTATAGTTAAGGCAACAGACAATTTCTGTGGACATAAAATAGACTCCATGATGGTATGTTGCCTCCCATTTGGACATGGACATCTCTGGACATCATGGACATGGACTCCCTTGTCCATTCATCCCCTCCATCCCTCCCCACCGACCTCCCTCCAGGCAGTTATCCCTGCAAACAGAAGAAGTGCTACACCTGCCCCCACACTTCTTCCCTCACCACCATCCTAGGCCCCAGACAGTCCTTTCAGGTGAGGCACCACTTCACCTGCGAGTCAACTGGGGTGATATCCTGTATCCGGTGCTCCCAATGTGGCCATTTATACATTGGGGAGACCTGCCGCAGACTGGGAGACTGTTTCGCCGAACACCGGTGCTCAGTCCTCCAGCAGTGGTGGGATCTCCCTGTGGCCACACACTTCAATTCCACAGACCACTCCCACTCCGATATGTCTGTCCATTGCCTCCTCTACCGTCAAGATGAGGCCACATGCAGGTCGATGGAGCAATACCATATCTCCCGCCTTGGTAGCCTCCTACCTGCCGGTATGAACATTCAACTCACAGATCTCCATTGAAACCCTGCCCCCCTTACCCCCATCCCTATCTAATATTTTAGTCTGGTTCTCTTTCTCTCTCTCTTTCCCCCCTCACTATAATCTCTCCCTCCAGCCCTACCTTTCTTTCTCTTTTATTTCCCATAATTCTCTACCTTCCCCCTAGCCTATTTCCCTTCAGCCTATCACTTCCCAGCTCTCTACTTCATCCCTCCCCCCACTTCTTATTCTCCCTCGACCATCCCATGTTACTTCACTCCTGATGAAGGGTTTCGGCCCGAAACGTCATCACTACCTCTTCCCATAGATGCTCTCTGGCCTGCTGAGTTCCGCCAGCATTTTGTGTTTTTATACATCTCTGTTCAAGTCCACGGCATTCTAAAAGGGGGAAAACCAGAAGTCGTGATACATACTAGTACCAATGGCATAGCTTGGAAAAGGGATGAGGTCCTGAAGAGTGAATATAGGGAGCTAGGAAGGAAATTAAAAAGCATGACCTCAAGGGTAGTAATCTCTTGATTACTGCCTGTGTCACACACGCATGAGGGTTAGAATAGGATGATATGGCAGATAAATGTATGGCTGAGGAATTGGTCCTGGGGTCAGATTTGTATCTCTTCTGGAGGAGGTCTGAGCTGTACAAAAAGTATGGGTTACAACTGAACTCTAGGGGGACCCACGTCCTTGTGGGCAGGTTTGCTATTGCTGTTGGGGAAAGTTTTAATTAGATTGGCAAGGGGATGGGAACCAGAGTGATAGGTCAGGCGATTGAACAGTTGGTGAAAAGACAGATGCAATATGTAAAGAGACTGTGAGGAAGGATGGCAGTGGATAGAGCATGAATGCAGTCAGTTTGATGGGTAGGATGTAGTCATATGGATTTTAGTAAGGCATTCAACAAAGCTCCCCACAGTCGGCTCATTCAGAATGTTGGAGGTACCAAATACAGGGAAACTTAGCTCCATGTATTTGGAATTTCTCACAGAAGATTGAGGATGGAGCATATTCCATCTGGAAGTCCAAAACTAATTAACGGTGTTCCACAGGGATCTGTCCTGAGACCCCTGAATCTTATAAATGACTCGAATGAAGAAGTGGAAGAGTGGGTTTATAAGTTTTTAATGACGTGAAGGTTGGTGGTGTTGTGGACAGTAGGATTGTAATCGGCTAACCTTTTAACAGGGCTGTGATGAGAGTGGCAGATGGAGTTCGAGCTGGAGAAGTATGAAGTGATATACTTTGGAAGACTGAACTTGAAAACAGAGTACAGATTAATGGCAGATTCTCAGCAGTATGGAGGATCAGAGGGATCCCGGAGTCTACGTCTATAGATTTCTCAAAGTTGCTAAGCAAGTTGATAGTGGCTCAGAAGGCATTGGTATGCTCATCTTCATTAGCTGGGGAATTGAGTTCAAGAGCTATGAGGTAATGTTGCAGCTATAATCATCTGGTTAGACCACACTTGCAGGATTGTATTCAGTTCTGGTTGCCTCATTACAGAAAGGATGTAGAAGTCTTAGAGAGAGCGCAGAGGAGATTTACCAGGATGCTACCTGGATTGAGGACCATGCCTTGTGAGGAAAAGTTGAGTGATCTAAGGCTTTTCTCTTTGGATAAGAGGTGACTTGATAGTGATGTTTAAGATGAAGAGAGGCTTAGATAGATTAGATGACAGTGCCTTTTATCCAGGGCAGCAATGACTAACATGAAAGGACAGACTTTTAAGCTATTTAGAGTAAAGTATAGGGGGGTAGGATTTTCACACAGAGATTGGTAAGTGCGTGGGATGCACTGACAGGGGTGGTGGTAGAGGTTGATACATTTGAGGACACTTAAAAGACTTTTAGAAAGGGACAATGATAGAAGAACAGAGGGCTATGTGCAAAGGAAGGGTTCAACTGACAGTGGTTTAAAATGTCAGAGCAACACCACATGGGCCTAGGGACCTGTACTCTGCTGTACTATTCTATGTACATTGGAGAGTATTCTGACTGGTTGCATCACTGCCTGGATTGCAAAGGGCTGCGGAGGTTTGTGGCTCAGCCAGTTGCATCCAGGGCACAGCCCCCCCCCCCCCCCACCCACCCAACGAAGAAAATTTTCAAGTAATGATGACTTAGAAAGGCTGCATACATCATTGAAGATACTCACGTGATGTGGCCTCTTGAGGAGGTATAGGACCGTGATGAGCCACACTCGGTGTTTTAAGAACAGCTTCTTCCCCTCTGCAAACACGAGAAAATCTGCGGATCCTGGAAATTCAGTCAACACACACAAAATGCTGGCGGAACGCAGCAGGTCAGGCAGCACCTATAAAGAGAAGCGCTGTCGACGTTTCATGCCGAGACCCTTCGTCAGGACTGACTGAAAGGAAAGATAGTAAGAGATTTGAAAGTTGGAGAGGAAGGGGAAAATGCGAAATGATAGGAGAGGACCGGAGAGGGTGGGGTGAAGCTGAGAGCTGGAAAGGTGATTGGCAAAAGGGATACAGAGCTAGAGAAGGGAAAGGATCATGGGATGGGATGCCTAGGGAGAAAGAAAGGGGGAGGGGAGCACCAGAGGGAGATGGAGAACAGACAGACTAATGGGCAGAAAGAGAGAAAAAAAGGAGGTGATAAAGCTAAATATATCAGAGATGGGGTAAGAAGGGGAGGAGGGGCATTAACGGAAGTTAGAGAAGTCAATGTTCATGACATCAGGTTGGAGGCTACCCAGCTGATATATAAGGTGTTGTTCCTCCAACCTGAGTGTGGCTTCACCTTGACAGTAGAGGAGGCCATGGATAGACATATCAGAATGGGAATCGGATGTGGTATTAAAATGTGTGGTCACTGGGTCATCCTGCTTTCTCTGGCGGACAGAGTGTAGGTGTTCAGCGAAACGGTCTCCCAGTCTGTGTCAGGTCTCACCAATATATAAAAGGCCATACTGGGAGCACCGGACGCAGTATACCACACCAGCCAACGTATAATTCTCTGTAACTTCCGCCACCTCCAATGGGATCCCACTACCAAGCACATCTTTCCCTCCTCCCCTTTCTGCTTTCCGCAGGGATCGTTCCCTACACGACTCCCTTGTCCATTCATCCCCCACATGCCTTCCCACTGATCTCCCTCCTGGCACTTATCCTCGTAAGTGGAACAAGTGCTACACCTGCCCTTACACTTCCTCCCTCACCACCATTCAAGGCTCCAGACAGTCCTTCCAGGTGAGGCGACACTTCACCTGTGAGTCAGCTGGTGTGATATACTGCATCTGGTGCTCCCGGTGTGGCCTTTTATATATTGGTGAGACCCGATGCAGACTGGGAGACCATTTCGCTGAACACCTGCGCTCTGTCCGCCAGAGAAAGCAGGATCTCCCAATGGCCACACATTTTAATTCCACATCTCATTCCCATTCTGATATGTCTATCTATGGCCTCCTCTACTGTCAAGATGAAGCCACACTCAGGTTGGAGGAACAACACCTTATATACCGGCTGGGTAGCCTCCAACCTGATGGCATTGACTTCTCTAACTTCCGTTAATGTCCCTCCTCTCCTTCTTACCCCATCCCTGATATATTTAGATTCCCCCCCCTCTTTTTTTTCTCTCTTTCTGCCCTCACTCTGTCTGTTCTCCATCTCCTTCTGGTGCTCCCCTCCCCCTTTCTTTCTCCCTCGGCCTCCCATCCCATGATCCTTTCCCTTCTCCAGCTCTGTATCCCTTTTGCCAATCACCTTTCTGGCTCTCAGCTTCACCCCACCCCCTCCAGTCTTCTCCTATCATTTCGCATTTTCCCCTCCCCCTCCTACTTTCAAATCTCTTAGTATCTTTCCTTTCAGTTAGTCCTGACGAAGGGTCTCGGCCCAAAACGTCGACAGTGCTTCTCCTTATAGATGCTGCCTGGCCTGCTGCATTCCACTAGCATTTTGTGTGTGTTGCTTCTTCCCCTCTGCCATCAAATTTCTGAATGGTCTATGAACCTTTCTTTCATGCTATTTATTTATTTATGGAACTTTTTTTTATGGCTTGCACTGTACTGCTGCCACAAAACAACGAATTGCGTGTCATATGCCAGTGATAATAAACCTGGTCCTGATTCTGAAATGCACTTGGAAGCCCTGTGAATGATGATAAGTAAATAAGAAATACTGACAAATACTGTACAAGGATTTCTTTGATTTATATATTTAAACATAACTTTAAATAATTTTTAAACATATAGAATGATTGTTTATAGCTTTGACTTGTGATCCTTTTTGCTATTAAGTTAGTTTCTGTTGGGAAATGTCAGTTTTGTTTTACTGGAAGTGTAGGCAAGGACAGCACTTAGGAAATGACTTAAGCAGTCAGCTCCAAGCATTCTTTGCTCGAGTAGCTGTCCTCTTGATGATTAATGTCCAAGGGCATACCTGTCTAAGCAATAACTCATTTGTGAGAATCTTGGCTCCTTGTCACCACCTCTTCTACTTCAGTGAATGTCATGAAATAATTCTTAATAAATTTTATATTCTCCTTGGAAGCTGAAGTAATACTTTGAGGCATGTAGATTGTCTGCCTCTAAATTGGAATTAATGAAAAGATTCAAAAAAAAAACAAGTTGCTTCAAAATTCAGCAAAGCCTTACTTATGAATCTGTTCGAAATAAAACCCATGATAAGGAATAATCTGTAATGATTTGTACAACCGTCCCTCTCAAATGTATACAATTGTTAACTCTTGATGTCTACTGGTAATAAAAACTGTTTGTCTAGTTTCTATATTTATTTAAAAAATCAATAATTTCCCATCAATATTGCACAACATATCAATTTCCTAAGGGTACATTGTACATAATGGATTTTTGCAGATGGAAGTTTGGCCAATTTAATATGACAATACAAATAAAAGTAATTCTTACCGAAGATGTTGCGAACTTGTAAATGTGTTATAATTTATTTTTTATTTGAAAACAAGGATTATTTAGTGAAAATGCATGCTGTTACATGGCTAAAGAAATTGCAATTAAATACAAAAGAACAATGTAGCAAAAAATCAAGTCATACCAAATGTTTCTCTGTAAGTTTTAAAACAGTAAGTTTTAAAAAAATTCTTAAATTGGAAATCAACAAGCAAAATATAAGTTGAAAAATACCCAAGCAAAGTTTTCTTATTTTAGTTTGTAGGCCTTAATAAAATGTTAGCAACACAAACAAAATGCTGGAGGAACTCAGCAGGCCAGGCAACATCTATGGAAAAAAGTACAGTCGACATCTTAGCCCGAAATGTCCACTGCATTTTTTCCCATAGATGCTGCCTGGTCTGCTGAGTTCCTCCAGCATTTTGTGTGTGTGCTTGGATTTCTAGCATCTGCAGATTTTCTCTTGTTTCTTAACAAAATATTACCTTATTATAACAGCTTTTCCAACCAACGTACCTTAGTAACTAGTAAGCATACAATTAGTAAGCATATCTAATTCAGCTGAAGTAAAGAACACGATATTACACTCAACAAATTTGAAATTAACATCAAAGTAGATTGCACTATGATTTAATGGTAATTTTTTTTGGCCAAGATAGGCACCTTTTAATTTTTAAATGAATATTTTATGCTGAGGCATTTATAATATAATTGTGGTGGGTATTGTGATTGAGAGGTTATTGAGAGTAATTAAATTGGTGGCAATTAGGCAGATGTGTTATTGGGAAAACTACTAAGTTATGAACTCACGATTCACAACCTAAATGCTCAATGTATCTCCAATTCTGAATCAGAAGACCAACGAAAGGAAGTATTAGCAGAGTCGAATTCCCAGAGTTCAAAAAGAGAAGCAAAGCGTCTTTTTGTAGGTCTACAAAAAATGGAGCCCAACCATTTCTCAAAATTCTCATATCTCCATAGACCAGATGAAAATTTGCTATTTAATTTTAATGGGATTATTACAGCATTTCCCAGCTGGTTATAGTGTAATTCCAAATAGATGCAAAGGGATTACTTCGAGCAAAAGGTCAATTTTTTTTTACTTAAATCACATAGAACATGGCACCTTGCTGCTTTGAGCTTGTTGTCTATGGAACACTAGCACCATCATCTGGAATGAAATGGATATTCTAACAGAGCTAAGAAACAAATTCTGCCTAAAGATCAGTGATTCCAAAATGCAATTAATATTTTATATCCACATCTATTATTGATAGATGTAAGATGATTTGTTATACTCAGTGAATAAATGCAAATTCAATAATATACAAAGATTATCTGAAGTACAGTATTACTGATATATGATAATCATTTGTGTTAATTTATAAGAAAAAAATCCTTTAATAATATTATTTATCATACTGAAATAAAAACATACTTTCCAGTAACATGGGGTAGTTGGGATCTCAGTTACACCAGAATCTGAATGGTGACTTCAGATACCCACCAAGGACAAGAAGAAAATAAAGTGACAACCTTGCTACTTGGAGTTCCTTTTTCTAAAGAATACAACGTACTTTATAGTTCTTTAATATGGTGAATGGTTCAGAACAGCCATTTCCAGAAAAATAAAACAGAATGAGTAAAATAATCCTTGCCTTAATATTCAGAACAAACCCCTACATATAAATGGAGCATACTAATGTATAATCAATGAAAATTTTAATTTATCTTCATCCTGCACTCTGGCATAAATCACAAATGATGACAAAGCCTTCTATGCTTATATTTAGTGTTTATTCACAACTAAGTTCATTATCTACAAACAGTCAGAAACTGAATTTCCAAAAAGATCTTCAGACTTGATGTTTAGATTAAATTTCATGCACTTCAAAAAGCTTCTGAATTTCGATAATAAGCTGAATATTTAATCTGAAAGCTCAGTAAGTAAATTTGCCACCGATCATTGAATCATGCAGACAAATAAGGTTATGGATTTCATCTTGGGTTTGTAGTGCACTGACTGATCTCACAAGGCAGCCCAAGACACTTGCAAGCAAAACTGGCAACGGGGTCAGGCTCTGATCCAGCAGTTCACCAAATTAAACGGTTTATCTTTATGCATTATATGGTTTTCAAATATAAATAATTTTGGCTGGGTTTTGCTGTGTGTTGCTGGCTTTAGAAGGAAGGGAATGTCAGGAGCTGAAACAAATCTGCATCATCATTGTTGGAAAGTCACAGAATTTCAATGACCTCTAGCAGACAGAATGAAAGATTGTTTGCCTATAAGCTAAAAGAAAAGGAAATCAATTCAATATTCTTACATGATTATGAAACAAATTAAGTGATTAAACTGGATACTGCCCCACCTCCCCAATATCACTGCTGGGAATCTGGATCACAATTAACTAAATACATAACTATAAGTCTCTGCTGCCTCCATTTCTCGATCTTGGTCATGTTGGAAGAGATAACGCAATGGATGCTTTGCTTATTGCAGAATGAGACTTGGAGAAATGCCATTCATGGCAGTGAATTGCTAAATGCAAACTGCTTAGATTTCTAGCAACAGACTAAAGAAGCCATAGGCATAACAACAAAGCTCATAGCTGGTTTTGCCACCATACATAATACCATTTTGGTCCTGGGTTTTTTTTGCCTGATTTTTGGTCATGGCCATTTTGATGGTTATTAGAATTTTTCTCTGGAGACTATCAGTAGATCAGGCCCAGTGATAAATGTCCTGTTGCCATTTTGCCCACTCCTGCTTCTTATGGCTTATCATCATTTTGCTCAAATCCTAGACCCACACATATCAGAAAACAATTTATTTCATCACAATAACTCGAATTATACAAAAGAGGCACATAATTAATCATATTCCTCCCTGAAGACTACTGAAACTTTATAAGAGTATACCTCTGGGAATGAGGAATGAATATGATTGAACCAGTTGCAAGCCATCAATGAAACAATGCCATGTTCTCTCTGGTTTGGGTTTTTTCACCTTTTACACCTGAGTTGGATGAGGTTAAGGCAGGCCAATACCTAGAGAGTTATGTCTAAAATGGCAGTGGCAGCTTTAAATTACACGCTGCACAATGATTCACGTCACACTTCTGTTGCTCTGCACACCTCTGTCGCTCTTTAATAATGAGCAGCCAAACCTTTCTCCTGTGTATTTCAGAAATGTGTATAGTTGGCAGCTAGGTGCATATTAAAATTCACTTCAAACAATCTGATTCAGATTCTTATGTCCAGCAAGGAATCCAACCCCTTTACAATTAAGCAGAGCAGATACTTAGCTACCATAATTTTCACAAAGTCCAATTAAAAATATATAAGGGCATTGACATTTATTTCAGTAACAAAAATAAGACCACTTGAAATTAAAATTTCATTCAAAAGTTGCAAATACATTCTAAATGCAGAAGAACCAACAGAGATAATATTTTTCACCATATTAATCTGCAAGAAAGAGAAGAGAATATATCACTCACATTGAGTCCACCAGTTCTTCCTTGCCTTGCACTTGTCCATCTACAGTTCCTCTTCTGGTGTTTCGAACCCATCCCACAACACCAAGTTTTCTTGCTTGATCCTCTGTGTACTGAAACAAAAAATTATATAGTATTAATTTGATTTAGTTTTATTTCTAATTGTCAGATTATATGGACTTTTAAAAAGCATAGTTTGGATCTACATTTTGTTGTGTAATAAAAAAATGTTAGCAGTAAGTCGAAGGGTAGACATTAAGCTGATCTTACTGAAAGTGAATTACTTGCTTCCTAGCTGAATAATTTGTTGTGGGAGCTGGAACAAAGTAGCTCAGTACTTCAGCATTTTAGCTTTACATTTCAGGAATCTATCTCTCAATCATCCTTTTACCTTCTGCCTCAGAATAGCATTAATTTCAAAAGGACTAGAACATCAAAGTAAGGACGTAATGCTGGGGCTTTATAAGGCATTGGTTGGAACACTTGCAGTTTTAGGCCCTAAGATAGAAGAGACTCCCGAGCAGAGAATGATCCTGGGAATGAAAAGGTTAACTAACATGTGAGGAATGTCCTGAACCTCCTCAGAATCTCATTGAAACCTACTGAATATTGAAAGGCCTCTATAAATTGGATGTGGAGAGGTAGTTTCCTATAGTGGGGGAATCTAGGACTAGAGGGCATAGCCAAAGGATACAAGGATGTCCCTTTAGAACAGAGATGAGGAGGCATTTCTTTAACCAAAGTGGAGTGAATCTGAAAAATTCATGGCAACTGATGGCTGTTGAGGCCAAATCGTTGGGTATATTTAAGGCGGAGGTTCGTAATTAGTAAAGATGACAAAGATTACAGGGAGAAGGCAAAAGAATGGGGCTGAGAGGGATAGTAAATCAGCCATGTTAGAATGGTGCAGCAGACTCAGTGGGCCAAAAGACCTAATTCTGCTCCGATGTCTTATGGTCTAATTTTTTTATTTTAACAATGTTAAAGATTAAACTCTAAGTAACCTCATAAAGTAATGGCTTTGACAGTTTTTTTTAAATCTGATATGATTTAGTTTTTGCTCTCAGTTAATTGTAGATATTCAAGCAAATAACTCAAAAATATCCATAGCCCCCAATTATTCACAGCTGTCTGTTTTATTCTAAGCTACCATGGTAAGTCTGTTGTGGTAGCATGATTCAGTATGAACATTAATGAAGCTGATTGCAACCAAAAAATGATAAAGAATAAAAAAGGTCATGTACAAGTCCTTGTAAGGATCTCTCACTATAGATCTACAGTACAATATTTCACCATAAGACTACTTACCCAATTCCCTTTTAAAGGCTTCTGGTGAATGCACCACTATTTCTATTCTCCCTTGCATTGTAACCTAAATCATAATCATTGACTGCATTTTTCTTCTCTCATGTTCCATTTGATTTTTTTTTGCCAATTGCCTTATATGAGTATCCTCTAGTTCCCGGCTGTTCTGCACAGCATCCTTTTTATTGACTGCATTAAATCTTCATGGCTTTTAAAATTTCTTATCAGATATTATCTGAGTTTCTCTAGGAAAACATGAACAAGCCTAGAATTTACTGAATTAGGACAATGATCAAATTTCATTTTGCTGGCCTCTGAATGGAAGCCTTTGCTCTTCCAATGCATAAAAACATAAAAATTGATTGAAGTGGACATCTTACCATTCTGAAACAGACCCCTGTATGGAACAAGAGAAAGAGAAACACGTTAGCCTTATAATATAAAAACACATTAGAGCAGATAAGTTAGTTTTTTGTGCACAGTACTAAGGTCTCAGCAGGTGCATTAAATAAAAACTTAATTTTTAAAAAAATGATTTCTTAATTTATTTTGAGAAACAGCACAGTAACAGGTCCTTCAGGTCTAACGAGTCCCCACAGCCCAATTACACCCATGTGATCAATTAACCTACAAACCCATACATCCTTGGAATGTGGGAGGAAACCAGAGCACCTGAAGGAAACCCACATGGTTATGGGGAGTACGTGCAAACTCCTTACAGGCAGTGATGAGAATTGAACCCGGGTTGCTAGTGCTGTAAAACATTACACTAACTGCTATGCTACTCTACCCCACAGACCACAGAAAATTTATGACACAAGAGGCCATTTATACCATTGCCACTGTGCCTGTCTCCTATCCACAAATGTGATTTAATTTTATTCTGAATATAAGAATCTTCTTTGGTCTTTTCAGAGTTGTACAGGACAGATAATGATCCTACCAACATTTTGCTAATTTATTGTCATCTTACTTGCCTGCATTAGTATTATTTGTCTGCATCCTTTGCCTATTGAAGTGCCTGTCTAAATGTGTCTTAAACATAGTAATCATATTTGATTTCACTACCTCCTCTGGCAATGAGTTCCAGATATCAACTTACTTTTGCTTCAATTCCTCTTTAAAACCCTGACCACTTACCTCATAGTCTCTTGTTTTTAATATCCATAACATGGAAGGCAAAATGTTGACTGTTTATTCTCTCTATGCTTCTTATAACTCCATATCCTTCTGTCATGACACCCCTTAGGCACCTTCACTTGAGGGAAAACAAGCCCAAACCTATTGGATCTCCAAACTCGGCAACATCCTGTTTAATCTTCCCTGCATTCTCGCAGCTCAACCATATCCTTCCATCAATGCGGAGACCAAAACTGCAGACCATACTCCAAGTGCAGTCTAACTAATGCTTGGTAATGTTGAAACATCGCAACTTTGATATTCTCTTGCTAACCCATTAAAATAAACATGATATATGTCTTCCTCATGACCCTATCTGCCTGTGTTGCCACTTTCAAGAAATTATCGTCTAAACCTTCTAGTCATCAGCATTCCTTCACATCCTATCATTTATGTACACATCCTACCCCATATGGCTTCCTAAAATGCAATATTTAAAAATCTTGTTGGGGTAACCCCTGAAAAAAGCAATGTAACAGTGTTTTTATACAATTTATAAGATAATTGTGGATAGTGTGGAGGTCTGTCAGAGGTTACAGTGGGACATTGATAGGATGCAAAACTGGGCTAAGAAGTGGCAGATGACATTCAACCCAGGTAAGTATGAAGTGGTTCAATTTGGTAGATCAAAAATGATGAGAGAATACAGTATTAATGGCATTAATAGAGTATTAATGTTGGCTCTGTGGGTAAGAAGGTGTATGGTGTATTGGCTTTCATCAATCGTGGAATTGAATTTAGGAGCCAAGAGTTAATGTTGCAGCTATATAGGACCCTGGTCAGACCCCACTTGGAGTGCTGTACTCAGTTCTGGTCACCTCATTACTGGAAGGATGTGGAAATCATAGAAAGGGTGCAGAGGAAATTTACAAGGATGTTGCCAGGATTGGGGAACATGCTTTATGAAAACAGGTTGAGTGAACTTGGTCTTTTCTCCTTGGAGCGACGGAGGATGAGAGGTGACCTGATAGAGGTGTATAAGACGATGAGAGGCATTGATCATGTGGATTGTCAGAAGCTTCTTCCCAGGGCTGAAATGGCTTCCGCAAGAGGGCACAGGTTTAAGGTGCTTGGGAGTAGGTAGTGAGTCTGTGGAATAGGCTACCAGCAACGGTGATGGAGGCTGATACAATAAGGTCTTTTAAGAGACTTTTGGATAGGTACATGGAGCTTAGAAAAATAGAGGGCTATGGGTAACCCTAGTAATGTCTAAGGTAGGGACATGTTCAGCACAACTTTGTGGGCTGAAGGGCCTGTATTATGCTGTGGGTTTTCTATGTTTCTATGCTTCTACAATTATAAAATATTTTTTGTAAAAGTTTCATGCACATATATCAATAATTTCTTCCAAAATATTTCCAGAAAATGGCGTCTACAATTCTCAGCTACCTAAAATTTGTGGGAATTTTAATATTTTCATCCGGTAGGCTCCTAAAAAACAGACACCACTTCTACTCCATTGACAACAATAGCACTTCAACGTCATCGACATAACCACACCATTAGGAATGCTTAGAGCTTTCGATGTGATTGTGGCTGATCCAGAGCATCATTTTCTTTTAGCCGTCTCCACATCTTTTAATTCTGGCTGTGCATCAAATCTGTCTTCCTTTCAGTTTTAAAGAGTGAGCCATATACCCCGAAAAATGTGGAGTGAAGTGAAGACAAAGTGGTCAATTATGATGCCTCCTCTTTCAAACCAGGCCATCATTCTAAGTACAGTATAAGCAGTGTAAGTAAATAACACTGAAGGCATCAGGACAAATAGATATTGACTATGAAGGTAAGCAGAGGATTATGTTTTGTAACTCCAAATCATTAAAGCAATTGCAAGGAAAACAAGGAGAGCTAGGAATGCAAGTCTAACTTCAGTTGTACTTTACGTGAGGCACATTCCGTATGCATGCTGACTTATACCATTCATGTACTTATACATAAAACTTGAAATGAATTATGTAAAGAAAGAATGCTTAATCAAACAATATATTTACAAAATTACTTAAATATTAAAGACACAAAATACACAAGTAAGTATTAAATGGCTATAAACTCCAACTATATATAGAGTATCTTAACTTACTGTATATACATTATATATAAAAATATTCCATATTATATAATTTCTATGTGGACATCCACAGCAATATCAAAAGCAATCTCCACTGTGTCTGAGTGGTTCAGTTCTGTCCTTAAACTTTCTGAGTACTCATACTTGATCACCTCTGTAGTTCCTCGTCAGAACTGCTTGTCCAGGTGTGAAACATTAACCTTCCTGTTTGAGGAGCTTTTGGTTTTCTCATCTGTTTGTCCTGCATACTCCTTCTGAGATTGGGTTTGAGTAGATCCAAGCATGAATGCAAAGAACAGCTCAGGAACAGCATAGCTGGTGAGTTGTCAGTTGTGGAGTGTGCTGCATTGTGATATGCAAGGAGGCAACTGGCAAGCTTCTGATTCAGAGTCAGAGTAGTGTGTTCTGCTGCCATTGACTCTGGACAAACCCTTCCACCAAGCTATTTGTTGGTGGGTGGTATGGTACAGATATGCTATGTCTTTTTCCATTCATTTTCAGGAATGACAGAAACTGTTTCACAACTAACAGTAGTCCATTGTCACTGGCTAAGTATTCTGGAACACCAGTCCTTGAGAAGAGGCTTCTCAACATATCAACAGTGTTTCAGGTTGTAGCGGAGGCTATTGGGAACACTTCTGGCCACTTTGTAGTTGCATCCACTACTACCAAGAAATTTGCGTCTGGCAAAATCCACATGAATCCTCTACCAAGGCAATGAAGGCCACTCTCAGGGATGGAGAGGTGACACTCTTGACATCTTCTGGTCATGTTGACATTCTGAACTATGCATGGCAAGCAGCTCAATCTGTTGATCTATCCCAGGCCAGCAGACAAAACTTCAAGCCAATGCTTCCATTTTGACCATGCTTAGGTGACCAGCATGTAGCTCTTCCAACACATTAGCTCTCAGCTTGGATGATACTACAACTCTCAATCCCCACATAAGGCATCACCTGTGAACAGCAAGTTCATTCCAGCACTGGCAAAAATGGGGGAGGTGGATTCTCTGCTGCACATTCGAGACATTTTGGCCTTTCATGTAGATCTGAGACAGTTTGAGGTCTTTTCTGTTTTCACTTTTGATAATCTCTGCCGTAATAAGGAGACTTTTAATTTGCATTAGGAAGAATATGTCATGAGTAGTGACCTCTTTTGTAAATTTGTCCAGTATTTCCTTTTCCAAGGGTAAACAGGACAATCCATCAGCATTTCCCTGATTAGTCATCCTCTTGAATTCAATCTTGTAATTGTGCCCTCCAAGAAACAGAACCCACCTCTGCATTCATGCTGCTGCTGTTAGTGGAACACCCTCTGTAGATAGAAAATGGACACCAGTGGTTGTTGATCAGTAACAAGGGTTAACTCTCTCCTATACAAGTACTGGCGGAAACATTTTACGCCCCAAACCAGACTCAAAGCCATCCTGTCAATCTGTGTATATTTTTTCTCTGCAGTGCTATGGGAATTTAATGCAAGGGCTACCTCCATTACTCATATCATGTGATGGACTTATACCATAAGGCGAGGTGTCACAGGCATGCTTCACTGGACAATGTGGCTCATAATATGTCAGTACAGATTCTGACATCTTCATTTTCTTAACCCTCTTGAAAGCTACCTCACACTGCTTTGTCTATTGCCATTTCTTCCTCATCTGTAGTAATGAGTTCAAGGGGTGGAGCACAAAAGCCATGTTTGGCAGTAAGCTGTTATAGTAATTGACAAATTCTGAAGAAGACCACTACTGTGACATGTCCTTTGGCCTTGGGACATCCACCTCAGCACAGTTCTGTAATTCTTCTGTGTCAATGGTAAGACCAAAATAAGTGGTGCTTGGATTAAAAATTCACACTTGTTGCATTGTGCTCTGAGCCCATAATCTTCAAATCTTTTTAATAATGTCTTGAGATTTTGGAGATATTCCTTTTCATCTATACCGGTAAAAATGATGTTATCCAGGTAACATTGAGTGCCTGGGCAGCTTTGCAGCATCTATTTCATAGTTTTCTGCCAGAGTGCAGGTGCTACTCCAAAAATAAGCCTATTATAGCAATAAAGCACTTTCTCAGTGTTTATGCTGAGAAATACCTTGGACTCTTCTTCCATCTCCATCTGTAGGTAGGCTTCAGCTAAGACCACCTTGCTGAACAGTTTCCCTCCAGAAAGATTTGCAAAAATATCCTCTATCCTGGGCAGAAGGTATTCATCTACTTTCATTCTGGGTTGATGGTGACCCTAAGATCACCACAGATCCTGACAGACCCATTCTTCTTGTCTACTGGGACCACTGGCATTGCCCATGAACTCCACACAACCTTGGAAGGAATTCCATTAGCCTCTATTCAAACTAGTTCATTAGCTATGTAATCGTGGATGGCATAAGGAACTGGACAAATTTTGATGTGGCATTTTCATTTAACACTATTTTACCCTTGATATGCTTGAGTTTTCCAATGCCAGCCTTGAACATTGCTGTAGCATCAGCCAGTACCTTCCTTATTTCACTTTCAGTTGGCACATTTGCAGGGGATGTGGCATGTAAGGATCTCCATTCAAGTTGTAGTTGCCTCACAATGCTGGCCCATCTGTTTTTACCACATACAAGTCCAATGTGGTTTGTTGGTTGTTGTATTTCACTGTTATGAATGTCCTTCCCACTGGAGTTATCCTTGCTCCAGTATAAGCTCTTAGTTGGATATATGTAGCCTTCTGTTCAGCATCTTTGAATTCCATTCAAATTCATTCTGCGGAACGATTTGAAAAAGCCGAGCCAGTGCCCAAATTCATTTTAATTTACTTACCATTCACTTCTGGTGTAAGCCATATTCTTTATGCCTTTTTAGTTTTCACATGGTAAATCTCAAGGCTATCCAATTTAAATCTGCACGCTGTAGTTTTTTCATCAACAGCATGCAGATTATTGTTCTTACTGAAACTGTAACTTGACTTCCTTTTCTCTCTACTCCATGCAGTCCATTTATTTTTGACTGCTCAACATGCTGTTTGTATATGTCCTACTTTGTGGTAATTTCTGCAAGTTTTGCCTTTAAACCTGCATTGATCTGGTGCATTTGAGCTTCTACCACAATGGTAACACAATTTGTTCAGCCAGGCCAGTTTCTGTTCAAACACTGCAATTTTGTTTATGCTCACTTTCATTCCTGGCTGCAACTGAATTGTGTCTCTATCTGTAGTTTCAGTTGATACAGTAGTTTAAACTGCTCTTTCCAATGCAAGTTGTGCTTCAGTTAAGAGCCATTTTTGAATGCTTTATTGTAAAATTCTACAATATCTCAGTGCATCATTGAGCCCATCACCGAACTGACAATGCTCAGCCAATCTCTTCAATTCAGCCATGGATGCTGAAATGGACTCCCCTTCTGTTTTGATTCCACTTATGAAACCTAATGCATTCTCCGATCAACAATGGTTTTGGTCTTAAATATTCTTGCATTATTTTTACCATATTAGCAAAACTTATTTCAGCTGGTTTGGTTGGAACAGTCAAACTTCTAAGCAAATTGTATGCTTTTCCACCTACAACACTCAGCAAAACTGGTACTCATTTCTCATAGCTATTACGTTTGCTTCAAAATACTGCTCAATTCACTCCGTATACAATATCCAGTTATCCCTTGTACAAATGAATGTGTCTATCCTTCCGATGTCGCCAGCCATTTCTACTCTTTTTTAGTTATCATTATTATCTCCCGGCATTGTTTATGAACTCATGAATTTCTGTTTTCTGCCTTCTGCAAAGAAAGCACGCAGTGCTTTATTTAAACTTGACTGTTTCTCGCCATGCTTTTTTTTAAAACTTTTTTTATTGCATTTTTAAATGGTTACAAAGTATGAAAAAACAATGTATATAACCCATACCCCCTCCCCTTAACCCCTCCCCCCTAACTGCCCTATAGAAAAAAAAGAAAGAAAGAAAGAAAGAATGCCTGGTTGTTGGAAGATCTCCACATGCTCCATAGAATTCATAATAACTTTAATATGTATATTTATTTCTTTCCCCTAATAACCAATTGTTTCATCTTCAGAGCATCTATATATTTAATCCTGTCTTTTGTAAATAAGGGCTCCAAATTTTCAAAAATGTTTCAAATTTATCTTTTTAAAAACTTGCTTTTTTTAAAAACTTGCTTTTTAAAAACTTGAACATCTCACTGTGCTTCAGCAGGTAGGTAGTCACCTTGGGTTCATTTAAATCTTTCTTATCACCACTATTATGTTTTCAAAAATGTTTCATATTTATCTTTTTAAAAACTTGCTTTTTAAAAACTTGCTTTTTTTAAAAACTTGCTTTTTAAAAACTTGAACATCTCACTGTGCTTTAGCAGGTAGGTAGTCATCTTGGGTTCATTTAAATCTTTCTTATCACCACTATTATGTTTTTGTGACTTCAAATCGTTAAACTAATTGTAAGGAAAGCAAGGAAGTCAGGTAATCTAACCTAACTTCATTTTTAACATTGTGCACAGTACATATGCAGGATATGGCAGTGTGATGACAGATGCAATGCATTATATAACATATTTAACTCATAATTAATCACTTAAACAAAGAATGCATAATCAAACAATATATTTACAATATTATTCAAATACTACTGAAATATTAAATACACAACACAGAGTACTTCATTTGATTTACTAATGTACAGAGCACAGAGATCATATTCATTGCAGAGCAACACATCCTTCCAGTAACGTGTAATGTGAGGTGTGGCTAAACACAGCTTGAATGTCATATTTAAGTTTGCTGACAACACCACTAATATAGGCTGAATCAAAGGTGGTTTTGAATCGTATATGGGGGGGGGGCAGATTGAAAATCTAGCTGAATTGTCTCATAAACAACAACCTGGTACTCAATGTCAGCTGGATCAAGGAACTGATTATTATCTTCAGGGGAAGGAAACCAGAGGTCCATGAACCAGTCCTCATTGGAAGGTTAGAGATGGAGAGGGTCAGCAACTTTAAATTCCTCAGTGCTATCATTTCACAGGACCTGTCCTGGTACCAGCACAAAAGCACCATTCCAAAGAAAGCACAGCAGCACCTCTACTTCCTTAGGAGTTTGCAAAGATTTGGCACGTCATCTAAACCTTTGACAAATTTCTATAGATGTGTATTGGAGAGTATATTGACTGGCTGCATCTCAGCCTAGTATGGAAACACCAATGTTCTTGAATGCAAAATCCTACAAAAGGTGGTGAATATAGCCCAGACCATCACCAGTAAAACCTTCCCCACCATTGGGTACACTTACATGAAGCATTGTCACAAGAAAGCAACAGGGATTTCCACCACCCAGAACATGTTCTCTTTTCACTGCTGCCATCAGAAAGAAGGCACAGGAGCCTCAGGGCTCACACCAACAAGTTCAGGAACAGTTATTACCCCTCAACCATCAGGTTCTTGAACCAAACTTCACTTGCCCTATCAAAGAAATGTTCCCACAACCTATGGACTCGCTTTCAAGGACTCTTTATCTCATTTTCTCAATATTATTTATTTATTTATTTATTTATTTATTTTTGTATTTGCACAGTTTATTGTCTTTTGTACACTGATTGAACGCCCAAGTTGGTGTGGTTTTCATTGATTCTATTATGAATGTATTGAGTACGCCCACACGAAAATTCATCCCAGGGTTGTACATGGTAACATAAATCCACTTTGATAATAAGTTTAGTTTGAACTTTGAGTACAAAGGGTGGTAAAGAGAGAATTTACAAGGATATTGCTAGGGTTGGGGAAGTTTAGTTATAAGAATAGATCAGACAGGCCTGATGATAATTATTAGATAAGGTAGTTGTTTACCTTACCACAGAGGAGGTAGTTGGATGATTTAGTTGGCTTGCATAAATTGAGGTATGGGTAGAGCAGGAGACAAAAATTCCCTCAGTGGAGGAGTTAATAACTGGGGAATGGTGAATTAGAGTTACACAGTTGAGAAACTGACCTTCAGCCCAACTGGTCTATGCTGACCAAGATTCACATAAAGCCATTTGCCCATTTTGGTCCATATCCCAGTCTAAACTTTCCAATCCATGTACAGTACCTTTTAAATATTGTCAATGTACTTGCCTCAACTGTTTCCTCTGGTAGCTCATTCCATATGCTGACCACCCTCTGGGTTCTATTACATCTCTCCACTCTCACCTTAAACCTACTGTATGTCCCTCTAGATCTTGATTCTCCGACGTGACAGTAAAAAGGAACTTCGTATCTGAAAGTGCGACTTTTTTTTTAATAAAAAGTAATCGATGTTCTATCTGGGTAATTCTTCTGGCAGGTCACAGAAGATCGCCTGTTCTCTGAAACCCTTTATATATATATATGCAGACTTTTTGAAGCTATTTTACAATTTATTTCTCGTCCTGGTTAAACTTGTTTCATTTTGACTTTGAGCCAAAGCAAGTTACGTTACACGAAATAATATAACGTGTGAGAATTTCAGTAATGTATCAGGTGATCATGTATTTACGTAGTTAAACATGCCGATTCGTTGCCCAGATGGTAAATATCTTTTAATACACGAGAATGCGAGTTACTGGTATATTAACTTGCGGCTCTTGCGCCATGTCAATCGCACGAGTTATTCTCAAGCATTTGGCTTCCCGACGATTATTTCTCACCAGACTGTAAAAGAGTATCTGTCTATGACGCTCTGCCCTTTAAAAGGTCAGATCTTCTACTTTCCTAATTAACTTCATATTCGTCCTCGGAGCAAAAACACATTCCCGTTTTAACTCGCGCGTCCCTACACTGCCCTGAGGCGCCTTGAAATAACCTTTTTCTATTTTAGTTGTGAAAATTAAAACAAAACTTCGAGTTCATGAAAATCAAGCTCAGACACATCCAACAACATTTTTATAGAACCACAAATGCCGCATTTCAGAAGTCAAGTTGCAGTTGAATTCACGACTTTTACTCGGATGACATGGCGCAGTCTATTTTTATCCGGAATATTCTACGTACCCTGCACTCGGCCACTTATCTCATAATCTACCGATTTGAATCGTGCTGCAGTCGTCTTCACGTTTGACATTATTACCAATAAACTAAAGCAAAAAGCTGCTTTAACAGCACTGTTCATGAGCAACTTCAGTGCAGCGCTAAAACATCGGCTCCCTTCCGAAGGCACACTGATCCAGTCTTGCTTACTCCATTCCAGTCGACTCAAGTCCCAATCGCTCCGTTCCGGTCTTTTAGGATCCACTCCAGGTCGTACCAAAACGCAAAATAGTAAAGATGTCGAAAACTTGGAATTTACTCAGTCTGCCGAGTTAACCTTTCAGGTTGATGATGTTTGGACAGAATCAGAACATTCAGAAAACGAGCGAGGAAACATTTGCGCCCATAAGTGGAGGGAAGAAAGGGGATGACAGTTTTAGAAATAGGAATCAGGATCAAGTTTAATATAATATGTCGTGAAAATGGTTGTTTCCAGAAGCACATTGCAATACATACTAATAAAAGCTATGAAAACAATAACAAGTATAAATAGAAATAAATTAAATAATTAGTGCAAAACGGGAGGGGGCGAAATACAGAGGAAGTGAGGAAATGGACGATTCATTGTCCATTCAAAAATCTGATGGTGGAGGGGAAGAAGCCGTTCTTGAAACGTTAAGTGTATGTTTCAGGCTCCTGTACTTCCTGACTGATGGTAAAGCGAGAAGAGAGCATGTTCTGGATGATGGGGGTCCTTAATAACACTGCCCCCTTTTGAGGCATCATCATTTGAAGGTGTCCTGGATGCTGGGTATACTGGTGCCCACGAGGGATGGGGCTAAATTTACAACTTTTTGCAGCTTTTTCCAATGCTGCGCAGTGGCCCCACCGTACCAGACGGTGATGCAACCATTCAGAATGCTCTCCACGGTGCATCTGCAAAAATCTGCAAGTGCCTTTGGTGTCATACCAATTCTTCTCAAACTCCTATAGCCACTGTCCTGACACATTTGTAACAGCATCAATATGCTGGGCCCAGTTTAGGTCCTCAGAGTTGTCAACATCCGAGATACTGAAACTGCTCACCCCTTCCACTGCTGATCCCTTGATGAGGACTGGTTTGTGTTCCCTAGACTTAACCTTCCTGAAGTCCACAAGCAATTCCTTGGTCTTATTGACATTGAATGCAAGATTGTTGTTATGACAGCACTCAACCAGCTGATCTATCTTGCCCCATCACTATCTGAAATTCTACCACAATAGTTGTATCGTCACAAATTTATAGATGGTGTTTGTGTTGTGTCTAGTCACACAATTGTGGGTATAGAGAGAGCAGAGCAGTGGGCTAAGCATGTAACCTTGAGGTGTGTCAGTGTTGATTGTCAGTGGGGAGGAGATATTATTTCCAAACCGCACAGACTGAGGTCTTTTGGTGGGGAAGTCAAGGATACAGTTGCAGTGGGAGGTACAGAGGCCCAGGGTTTGGAACTTTTTGATTAGAACTGAGGGTATGATGGTGTTGAACACTGATCTGCAGTTAATAAACAGCTGCCCGATGTAGGTATTACTGTTGTCCAAATGATCCAAGGCCAATTGGAGAGCCAGTGAGATTGCATCTGCTGTAGACCTGTTGTGGCAATAGCCAAACTATAGCAGATCCAGGTCCTTGCTTAGCCTGGGTTTCCCCTAGCCATGACCAATCTCTGAAAGCACTTCACCACAGTAGAAGTGAATGCTACATGGAGGCAGCTCACTCTGCTCTTCTTGGGCACTGGTATGATTGTATCCCTTTTGAAGCAGGTGAGTACCTCTGACTGCAGCAGTGTGAGACTGAAGGTGCCCTTGAACACTCCTGCCAGTTGGTTGGCACAGTTTTCAGAGCCCTACCAGGTACACAATCAGGGCATGATGCTTTGTGGGGGTTCAGCATCTTGAAAGATGTTTTGACATCCGCCTCCAAGACAGAGATCACAGGGCCATCGGATACTGCAGGGATTTGCACAGGTGTAATTTTATTCTCCCTTTCAAAGTCCACATAAAAGGCATTGAACTCATAGGTGAGTGAAGCATCACTACCATTCATTCAGGATATTAGGTTTCACTTTGTAGTAACTAACGGTCTAGAAACCCTGCCAGAGCTGACATGCAACTGATTCTCTCTGTAACCTCAATTGGAATTGTTTTTTGGCTGATGGCCTTTCATAGGTCGAACTTGGACTTCCTGTATAGTTCTTGAATGCCACAGATCTAGCCCCCAGCAAATGATGAATTCCTGGTTCATCCACAGCTTTTGATTTGGGATATCCAGTATATTTTCAAAGGCACACACTCATCCACACAGGATTTTGCGACAACTGTGGTGTATTCAAGTCAAGTCAAGTCAAATCACTTTTTATTGTCATTCTGATCAAACAGCTGGTACAGTACACAGTAAAAAAGAGACAATGTTTTTCAGGACCATGGAGCTACATGAAACAGTACAAAAACTACACTGAACTATGTAAAAACAACACAGATAAAACTACCCTAGGCTACAGACCTACCTAGGACTGCATGAAGTGCACAAAACAGTGCAGACATTACAATGAATAATATACAAGACAATAGGCACAGTAGAGGGGAGTAAATTGGTGTCAGTCCAGACTCATTCAGACTTGAAGGTGGATCACTGAATGTTCTCCAGTCCACTGATTCAAAACAGTCTTGTAAGTGCTTCTTCCACTTCTGTGACCATACTGTCTTTGTCCTCACCACTGGTATCGGGGTCTTTAGTTTCTGCCTATATGCTGTGAGCAGAAGTACAGCCAGGTGATCGGACTTTCCAAAGTGTGGGTGTGGGATGACATGGTAAGCATCCTTGATGGTTGTATAACAGTGATCAATCGTGTTGGCGCTCTGGTGATACTTAGGTGGTAGTTGTTAAGAAACTTCTTCAACCTGGCCTGATTGAATCCTTCCCAATAGAAGGTATCAGAATTTGCTGTTTTGTTTTTGGTGATTATGGAGCTTAGCTCCTCCAGTGCCTGCCTGACATTGGCCTGAGGTGGAATGTACACTGCTACCAGGATGATGACACAAAGTTCTCTCGGCAGATAAAAAAGACATCTGACCACTAGATATTCTAAGTCAAGTAAGAAAGACTGGAATGTCTGTGCACCATGATGAGTTAATTATAAAGCATTATCTGTCTCCTCTGCCTTTAAAAGTCTGCGCTGTCCTGCCTTTATGGTGAATGGTTAAGTCATTGAGCTGCAGTGCTGTGTAAAAAAAGTGGTGAATAGCCGTGTTTCTGTGAAGCAAAGTACATAAAGGTCCCTGATATTCCTGTAGTACAGCATTCTTACTTTGAGGTCTTCAGTTTTATTTTCCAGAGACTGTACATTTGCCCCAAAGTATGGAGGTTTAAAGTCTCTACGTTTCAATTCTACTTGCAACCCAACACAATTTCCTCTCTTCCTTTTTCTTAAAGGGAAGCTGCACTCACAAACTGAGTTTGCAGTGGATAGAAATTAAGAGAGACTAAACAAAGTAAAGTGTGGAGGTACCAGCTGAGAGGGCATCTTAGTCACTTATCATCATATGGAGGCAATGTAACTTGAAGATGAATGAGGAGAGAAGAGAGAAGCAATGTTGGAATATTGAGGTCGGAAACACTTCGTTTTTACTGGGAACCTGAAATAAAGGAGAATGCCAGAAGAACTTAGTTTTGATACATTCTGAAAGACTGGATGTCTGCAATTGTTGAACTGGTCTTCAGCCCTGAGGGCTCTAACTTGCCTAGACAGAAGATGATATTCTGTGCTTATGCTTGCAAGAAGAGGCCGAAAACACAGAGGTCAGAATGGGAGAGAAGTAGAGAATTAAAGTGGCAGCCACGGCGGGGTGTTCCATGGTGTTCTGCAAAACTGAAATCTAATCTGGGTTTGGTTTCTTTAACATTGGAGATGATTGTGAGCACTGAATGCAGTTAACAAAATTGCAAGTACAGAATAATTTAATCATTGTATTTTCTTGGAAGGAGGGTTTGGATCCCTAAGATAGTGAGTAGGGAAGATGTGGTAAGGCAAGTGTTTCATCTCCTATGGTTATATATGTAATGACTTGAGTAAAGGAGTTGGTGTTGTTTGAGACAGAAGAATGAACCTGGAAGGTTCAATCCCTTGAGAATCTCAGAGGAGGTATCTGGGGAAGCTGTGTCTAGTGGATACCGTTGAAGTTGTTGAAAATTACAGCTTGTAACTTTGGATGTGGAAGACGATGGAGTTTCTTTGTCTATAAATGCTGCTGGACCTGCTGAGCAATACCAATGTTCCCTCTAAGGCGTGCACGTGTGCACGCACATTTTTTCTATGAGCATTCAAAGAAATTTAAACTGCGCATAGAGTTTGTCATCCTCTACCTTGTTGGCATGTTAAATGTTAAACGGTTGTACATGATCACATCTTCCTTTCTGGTTTGTAATGCAGATGGGGTGTTGACAACATGGAGCTTGTGAAGATTTGTCTGCAGATTTTAGAACTGGCTTATTTACTATTTTTATTGAAGAAATTAGTGATTCACTGTGTCGAATTCCAAAGAAGGAAATGGCATGAAGCACAGAAGAACTGCTAGTTCATTTAAAGTGGAAGGACTTAATGAAACAGCAGAAACTGCTACACTGAAAGCTCATGAGGTCAGGAAATTGCAGCTACGAGAAATATTTTTGTACAATACAGAAGCTGTTGTTACCTTCAGGTATTGTTGCAATGTAAAAGTTGCTGGAAAATTTGTCAGTGGGAAGAAGTGGTCTGATATTTGGAAACTTGACTTTTTTAAAGCATCATTTAGCAAGCAAATCACATATGGACGATATGCAAAAGCTCCTGTGAGAAGATCCTTTATTATCTGCTACAGGCCTGCTACATATGTTTTGTGAGAGTGCAGATGGTCATGAGTAAAAATGATCAAACTCAGAGGAGACCAAAGTTCTTATTGATAGTACTTTATTTATTTTAAACAAAGAACAGCAAACTAGACGTAGTTTATTATCCTTAGAATACTGCCGGTTTACTTCTACTTAAAAATTCTGGGTGCACAGGTTATTGTCACAGGGTAAAAAAAATTGCACAGCACAGAATTTTTGCACACATTAGTGATTACAGATTGGAGGGTATGTTGCATATTAAGCAAAGCAATTTTCACAGAGCAACATCCTAAGTATCCAGGCTCTTATCAAACTCAACCAGCATTAGTGGGTGGGCCATATGTGTCCACGTGCCTGGGCTGCCCTGTTCTTGTGCAGATATGGTTAATATTTCCACAAATGATGAGGAACCAGACTCATCCTTTCACTTTCTAATGATGGTGGAGCCCTCCATGGAATGAGTATAAATGATAATGGTTGAATCACGATTGTAAAATGAGGCAGAAATAAAACACACACTGAAATAAAATTGTCATCTTATGTTGCTAAAAAGGGACTGTGGTTTGAGGATGGGTCCACTTTGAACTCTAGTTGATTGAAGTGTAAAGATTATAATCAGGTACTAAGATCATTGGGATGAACAAACGTTGTTAGCTGTTGCATATGCATTGTTTACTCTTCAATATAAAAGTCAAATAGAATATTATCTCATTTTATAAAATGAATTAAGAGGTGGTTGAAAGAGGCATGAGACATTCAAGTGAGGAAAACTTGTCTATCCTCAAGATCTAACTCCAATAGTATGGCAAAGCCAAGACAGTTGTAGTAATGGAGGGCTGGCAAAACCTGTTGCATCATTTTCACAGGCAACCTCACCAAATCATGGAAAAATTTGTGGAATGCATTCAAGTTGTTTTTGTTCTCAATGAATCTGTCAAGGAAATTTTGCATATATTTTATCAGTGAGAGCAGTTGCATTTTTTATACATGAAGCAGCTAGGTTCTTGTCTGTATCACACAGAAGATACAGACTTGCCAGCCACATTCATTTATTTATTCTGCAAACCATTTTTCCACCATGTACATGCAACTACTTGGAATTATAGGAGTGAGATCAATCTCCTAAAATCTGAACTTACTCACGGGTATTGCCCTGTACATATTGTGAATACATTATTGGGTACAAAATTGTTGAAAAAAGCCTTTTTTCCAAATTTAAAGTTGATTTAACTGTCCTATGCATAAGTACATGTATGCATAGGTACAATGGAAAACTTACTTACAGCAGCATCACGGGTACATAGCATCACAGAAGCAGCATTCACAAAAAAACATAAATTAAACATACGTTTTACAAGAAAGAACATTAGGTCAACAATCTCCATTGCATTGCAAAGCAATCATGGTGTTGCTAAGCTATACTGTTTCGGGTTTTGCCTTTTAGTTGAACAACTGAGTATTTAAACGAAAATCCTTGAAGCTGCTGGTTGTGGGACAAAGTGTCTGTACCTCCTGCCTGAGGGTAGCTACAAGAAGACAGCTTGGTTCAGATGGTGGCGATCTTTGATGATGGATGTAGCCTCCTTGAGGCAGTATCTCCTGAAGATACCACCAATGGAGGGAGGGATGAGCCCATCATGTATTCCGCAGAGTCCGAATACATGGGGTGCTCCTTATAGTGTTACGAAGGTGAAGCAACTCTGAAGGGCCGAAGGGTACAAAGTCACCCACTCCTTTTTGAGAATCGCAAGATCGCTATTATTTTGGGTCTGAGACCCAGGAAAAGAGAGAGAGGGACACACAGAATACACAACCAGGTGGAATGTGTCCTGACACAAGTGGAACGGAACCACTGATTACTGCCATTGTCTCTTGGAGAAGGAATTGTGTATTGAGTATTGTACTATTCATTGAAACCCCTCTTGGGACAACCAGAGTGGTCTGGTTGAGGGATTGTATCATCCCAACCTGATTGACATCTGAGATCCCGTGAGTAAGGATAAAAGAGGGTCTGGGGAACACCCCTTTAGACGCACCAGGAGAAACGCTAAAGTTCCAGGGACAGCGTTTTATAGCAAAAGCTGGTGAGAACTCATGTGCGTCCTCCCTTGCCTGGGTGGCGGGCTCATCATGGAAGAACGGTTTAGCTAAAGGAGAGGCCACAATTGAACGGTCACGACAACGAGACACCTGACGGATCGAAATCATGAAGGAAGGTTGGCAAAACCCGTAGCAGTAAATGTTCCCATTCCCTTTCTCTCTCTCTCTCTCTCTCTCTCCAACAATTGCAACACAGCGACAACCAAAAGGGCGGCAGCCTGTGTGAACTGCAGCGAACTTTATATTTTCATTGGACAATTCATTATCCCCTAGACAACAATACAGCTTATTTCTTATTGATTACTATTATACCCGCACTTTTAGGTTTAGTATTGATGACATATATTATCTGTATGGTTGCATAGATATTATTTTTGTGTATTTTTACTAATACTGTTAAAAATAGTATCATCAGACTTCAACGGACGTTTCTATCTTTGCTGGTAAGTCACCCAGTTACGGGGTTCGTAACAATAGCTTGTCACATTTCCTGTGCACATGAATTGATGTACCAGATCACGACACAACCAGTCATGATACTTTCAATAGTACATCTGTAAAAGTTTGTTAGTGTTTGGTGACAAGCTGAACCTCCTAAGAAAGGAAAGACACTGGTGTGCTTTCCTTACGATTGCATTTATACGCTGGACTCAGGGCATATCATCCAATATGTTATCATCTCAGAAATTAAACCTGGTGCCTCTCTCAGTTGCTGATCCCCAAATGTAGACTGGCATATCTTTGGCTTCCCTCTCCTTGCTGAAATCAATTAGCTCTTTAGTTTTGCTCACTTTGAACGAGAGGCTATCTTTGTCCTATTTCGGTCAGGTAACTTGGCTCATTGCCACCTGCGATTTGTCCACCAACAAAAGTTAAAGCAGTGAATCTGACAATGGCATAGGAGCTATGCTTAGCACACTACACCTCTCTCTTTCCCCTTCCCTCTCGACAGCATTCATTTCAAGAGAACTATAACATAAAAGCAAGGATGTAATGCTTTGGTCACACTGCACTTTGAGTATTGAGCAGTTTTGGGCTCATTATCTAAGAAAGGATGTGCTGGTATTGGAGAGATTCTAGAGGAGGTTCATGAGAATGATTCTGAGAATGAAAGGGTTAACATATGAGGAGCATTTGATTGTTGTCTGTAATCAGGAATTTAGATGGAGAGGGGAATCTCATGGAAAAGTATTGAATATTGAAAGGCTTGAATAGAGTGGACATCAAGAGGATGTTTCATAAGTGGGAGAGTTGAGAAGAAGACAGCATAGCCTCAGAATACAAGAACATCGCTTTAAAAAAGAGGTAAGGAGGGATTTCTTTAGTAAGAGGTTGATAAATCCGTGGAACTCATTGCAACAGATGGCTGTGAAGGACAAGTTATTCGGTTTATTTAAAGCAGAGATTGATAAGGTCCTTTATTAGTCAGGGTGTCAAATGTGATTAGAAGGCAGGAGAATGGGGTGGAGAGGGATAATAAATCAGCCAGGATGGAATGGCCTAATTTTGCTATGTGTTATGGTTTTAAGATTACCCTCCTTCCTCCCCTAATTGGATGAATCCCAACTCACCCTGAATCCCCTTCAGTCTCCTTTTTGTTGAAACACTACTCCTTTTTCTTCCCCTGGACCTTCCCTTCTTCACCCTCAAATTTCTCCTTCGTCCTCTCCTCCTGAATTATTTCTCTTCCGCCATAGGTAACCACCTTCCATCCCGTCTGAAACCTCCCACTCTTTCTCTCCTGTCTAAAACCTTCTCCCTCCTACCTCATTCAGCTCACTGCTGAAAATCCTGAAAATTCCTCTCCCTTCTGAGAATTTTCCCTCCCCACATTACCTTCCCCTGAATCCCGTATTCGCAATTCACATCTTTGTCACACCCTTTTCAAATTATCTCTCAATTATCTTCTCCTCTCATTCTTCCAAGCATGTTTCCCAGGTTCTCCCCCTCCCCGCCCTCTCTACCCCAATTCCCAACCTTTCCTCTCATCATGCATTTTCCAATTCTCAATCTTTCTCCCACTCTCCCCAATCCCCAAATCACAGCCACCACTGTCCAAATTTCAACCATTTCCATCCTCCTCCACCAGCTCCCCATAATGCAAACCTCAACACCAGCGCCACCACAAGGGTCACAATCCTCTACCCCATCCATATCCCCACCCCCACTCCCTTTACCTCTGCACCCTTCTCCTATTTACTTCTTAGGTCCGACCCTCCCCGTTGTCTCTCATTTGCCCGAAACCTCTGGTCTTTAATTCTCCGGCCCGGCCCGCCCCGCCTGTGGATCGGAGACAGGAAGTGAGTCAGAGGCAGTGCGGTACTCGGTAGTGGTGATCTGTCGCTCGCACCCTAGTTTCACAGTTGCCCGTCTCGGCCTCTCCGATAAGTGTGGAGTGGTCCGCCAGTCAGACGCGTTTCAGTTGTCATTCGGGAGACCGAGAGCTCGACATGCCCGGCGAGAAAGAGGACAGCGAATGGCGGCGGCGGAGGGAGGAAGAGCTGGGCTTCAGGCCGCAGAAGGAGATCCTCTACAACCAGCTGCTGCCCTACTCGCAGCACTTGGACCGCGAGTCGGCGTTTATCTTGGGACAGATCAAGGCCAACCTGGGTCGGGCCGTGCAGCTACGGGAGCTGTGGCCAGGGGTTTTATTCTGGACCAGAAAACTTTCAACGTGAGTGAGCGTGGAAGTAGCTCGCTGCTGGGCTTCACGGTGTAATCGTGTCGGTGTTAGTGGGATCCAGCCGTAATATCTTTTTAACACAGCGTATTTTTGCGGCGCCGATTGCCATGAAAGCTTTAGGCCCTAACGGACTCCTCTCCCTCCTCTCTCTAGGGCCCGCAAAAGGACAAATCAATTGTTAGTGAAAAACATTAAAATAGAATCCACGGGAAGCCAACGTGGCTCACTGTTGCCATGAAGATAGGCAACAGTGCTTAGGGACGAAAAACAAAGAATTTGTAATAAGTTATTTTGGCTGACCTTTTCTCTGGTTAAACCATTTAGCTGCCCTGTGCTTGGAGCGCAATTGACTATGACAGGTCACACTGCTGGTTGACAGAAGGTGTACTAAAAGTGCTCAGGCGAAACAGATATTTGGAGCACGGTTCCGACCTGAGCTTCAAAGTAAATCCATAATTTGGTTTATTTCTTTCCTTATTTGTCCCAACTGTTGAAGTAGGTTTTGTGACCACCATAATCGGAAGTTTCAGTCCTGGTGCTTAGTCATGATTAGAGCTACTGTAAAATAAAAAAAAAGTGATCGGATTCGTTACTTGTGTGATGCGTAGGTGAAAATATTACTGGTGGGAATTTTCTTATTCTCAAGACCGTTTCAAAAAATTATTATGGAAATAAACTATATGAGCAATCTGCCTTTTTGCTCGCCAGAGGATCGAATTTTGTGGGGTTGTTTTCATGAAAAGAGAGGATATTCAAGAAATAAGGCGCCCTTTGAAGATGTTAGGCCAACATACTTGATGTAGAGAAAGTTTAATCTGTGTCTGCCAGGTACTCAGCTGGAGACACAAACGCTGGGGAACTTTTTGTGCTTACATGGACAACATGTTTTATTCCTTTCATGTAGGCACCAAAGGAATCCGTTCCACAACAGGAACTAATGATTGATTATAATGTTGTTTTTGGTTGGATGTATGCAAAACATGGGCCAAATAATTTACAACATTGGCAAAAAATTTCTTCTTTTTCTACAATACAACTCATTTACTGTGCATGTGGATATGTTGGATTAATATAGATAGTTACAATGGATGACATGGGCATGATGGAATGAGATGCCTATTTCTTTGTTGTATGACTCCAGCACTAAGCTTTTATACAAATGGTTTGGATTGAAGCAGGAGCAAATAATCATTGGCGGTTTGTGCAGGCCTCTTGATGGTTTACTTGGATTTCTGTGGAAATATTTTTGTTCAATTTATAGTTTTGTTGTAAATTACATAATAAATACTCTGAAGCTTTTGGGTCAGAATTAAGCACAGCTATGAACAATATTATCAATGTAGATGACAGGATGTTTCCTTTTGCTAAAATGGATCTTGCCATTTATTTACACACACTAATACAGGAAGGTTTTCAACAGCAAACATTAATCAAGGTAGTTATTTATTAGCAGTTGGTGCATTGTGATGTCACTGTCATTTGTGATATCAGGTTGGTGGAAATAAAGATGGTTTTCACATTTCTTTATCTGCAAGTTTGGTTACATGGGAAAAATCTTCAACTATGTTTCATATTGTGTTTTTTTTACATTGTGATAGTTTCTCCAGATTCATACTGCTTTTAAGATGAAGCATGTCTCTAGTATCCAATGTATGAAAACTTTTGAGCTTTGTCCCAGTTTTGCATGCCTTAAATTGTTAGGTTAATCAAAAATATGCTTGTTGACCTTCACTATATTTGTAACCGGACTCTACAAGTAGGTTCCCTGCGTTGTACCTTTCTCATGACTTTGCCCTAAGCATACCACTCTGAAATTCCTTTTCTAAATTCTGCCTATCCTAACTCCTTTTAGACTAATGTTAAAAATCCAATTTTATAATCAAATGATTTGTTGTTGTTTTTAAAAACTAGACATATGTAGAGAATCAGCAGATTTTCTTAATAGACAATAGGTGCAGAAGTAGACCATTCAGCCCTTCGATCCTGCGCCACCATTTTGAGATCATGGCTGATCATCTACTATCAATACCCGGTTCCTGCCTTGTCCCCATATCCCTTGATTCCCCTATCCATAAGATACCTATCTAGCTCCTTCTTGAAAGCATCCAGAGAATTGGCCTCCACTACCTTCCGTGGCAGTGCATTCTAGACCCCCACAACTCTCTGGGAGAAGTTTTTCCTTAACTCTGTCCTAAATGACCTACCCCTTATTCTCAAACCATGCCCTCTGGTACTGGACTCTCCCAGCATCTGGAACATATTTCCTGCCTCTATCTTGTCCAATCCCTTAATAATCTTATATGTTTCAATCAGATCCCCTCTCAATCTCCTTAATTCCAGTGTGTACAAGCCCAGTCTCTCTAACCTCTCTGCGTAAAACTGTCCAGACATCCCAGGAATTAACCTCATGAATCTATGCTGCACTTCCTCTACAGCCAGGATGTCCTTCCTTAACCCTGGAAACCAAAACTGTACACAATACTCCAGGTGTGGTCTCCCCAGGGCTCTGTACAAATGCAAGAGGATTTCCTTGCTCTTGTACTCAATTCCCTTTGTAATAAAGGCCAACATTCTATTAGCCTTCTTCACTGCCTGCTGCACTTGCTCATTCACCTTCAGTGACTGATGAACAAGGACTAATGCATTTCCCCCTCCCCCCCACCACTACTTTCAAATCTCTTATTATCTTTCCTTTCGGTTAGTCCTGACGAAGGGTCTCGGCCTGAAACGTCGACAGCGCTTCTCCCTATCGATGATGCTTGGCCTGCTGTGTTCTACCAGCATTTTGTGTGTGTTGTTGAAAGAATTTTGGCAGAGTCTTCCTCAGTGATGACCTCAGAAGTCATTTGTAGTTCTGTCTTTAATCCCTTGACAATTTTGTGAATGTGAAAAATTAATTTTGGGTATTGATCTTAGGACTCCAGTGCTAATAATAGACAAATAGCATACTAGATCATGCTTGCTAGTGTGTATGTTTTGAAATATGTTCCATCAAGTGACCATGAACTTGTGTTGCAATGTGTTTCCACATACTAAGCACATTGTGCGTTTCTGTGTATGGGGGAAATCAATTCTCTTTGGTGATGTGAGCTTCGAAAGCGCAAAATGAGGGTATTTGTCTCACTCAGCATGTACCAACTCTTTCAAAGAATTGCCCAGTTTCATTCCATTGTTCATGCCCCATATCATTATACAGTAAATGTTTTCCTTTCAGAGAATTGTTTTTGTATTCTTTTGATTCTGTTAACTAATCCTGTGAGAGGTGTATGTTAACATGCAACAGATAGCAATGTGTTTGAGCTGGGCAGTAGAAGGCTGGGTTTATTAATAGACTTGGGAGAAAGAGAGATGAATCCCATGCAGTAAAATTCTGGTGCAGGCTATATTTGAATAGAAGATGTTAATGATAGAGCTAATTCAAAACTACATTTAATATATAAATGCTTTCATCATTTATTTTACAGATATAGTTGGAAATAAGAATGGAGTAACATAAATTATAACAGATGTACACTTCGACCCCTTGAGCCTACTTGGCTGATGATCAAGCTCAATATCATTTTACTGCTCTGTCCCAAATTTCCTTGATAACTTTGATATTCTTAAGCCTATCAATCTGCTTTCAATTCTGTTAGTGTCTGAATCTCCACAGCTCCCTGTGGTAGAGAATTATCAACTGTCAAAATGATTTGTCAGTCTAGAAATATGTCCTCCCATTATCTGGAAATACAGTTCTAGATTTAGTGGAAGTAATTAACTATAAATTATTTTGCATGTCTTGATATGGTCACCTCACATTCCTCGAGGCTCTAGGGTGCACTCAGCCATTCCAAATATGACAGGCAAGTCATCCATTTTCCTGCTTTAACTCTTGGCCTAAAAGCACTTTTTAGTAATAAAATCAGAATTGTACGTAATGCTTCAATTATGGACTCATCAAAGTCCTTTATAATTGCTGTAAAATATGTTTACTTTTGTTAAAAAGCAATAATTTGTAAGTGCTGATTGATTTATTAAACTATTAAGCTTTGAGCCCACTGGTTTAGCATTAACTTGCCAAAATTCTCTCATTATTTGATCCTTGTACATGGTGTCACATATTTTAATAAATAACAATATTAGACCAGACGACATAGTAGAATTAGACCATTCGGCCCATTGAGTTTTCTCTGCCATTTCATCATGGCTGATTTATTATTGCTCTCAACCTTGTTTTCCTGCCTTCTCCCTGTAACCTTTGACGCCTTGATTGATCAAGAACCTGTCAACCTCTGTCTTAAATATACCCAAACACTTGGCCTGCGCAGCTGTCTGTGGCAACGAATTCCACAGCTTCACCTCCCTTTTGCTGAAGAAATTTTTCTCTCATCTCTGTTCTGAATGGATATCCCTCTATTCTGAGGCTGCGCTCTCTGGTCCTTGACTCTCCCACCAAAGAAAACATGCTCTCCAAAGCCAATACGTATTTTCATAGATTAAGGGCCCAAAACTGCTCACAATACTCCAATTGCAGTCTGACCAATGCCTTATAAAGCATTGCATCCTTGCTTTTGTATTCTATTCCTCTCAAAATGAATACTAACATTGCATTTGGCTTCCTTACCACTGACTCAATCTGCAAATTAACTTTTAGGGAATCCTGCATGAGCACTCCCCTGTCGCTTTGCATTTTGGAATTTTGAATTTTCTCCCCATTTAGAAAATAGTCTATGCCTTTATTCCTTCTACCAAAGTGAATGACCGTGCACTTCACTACAATATATTCCATCTACCACTTTGCTTATAAGACATAGGAGCAGAATTAGGCCCCTTGGCTTACTGAGTCTCTTCTGCCATTAAATCATGGTTGATCCTTGTTTCACTCCTCAGCCCTACTCCTTGGCCTTCTCCCTGTAACCTTTTGATGCTGCGTCTGATCAAGAAGCTATCAAGTTCTGCCTTAAAAACACTCAAATGACCTGGGCTCCATAGCTGCCTGTGATAATAAATTCCACAAATTGCCACCATCTGGCAAAAGAAATTTCTCCACATCTCTGTTTGAAATGGACACCCCTCTATACGGAGGCTGTGCTCTCTTGTCCTAGACTGCCCCACCATCAGAAACATCCGTTCCACATCTACTCTGTCCAGGCCTTTCAACATTTGAAAGGTTTCATTGAGATCCATCCTTCTAAATTCCAGTGAATACAGATGCAGAGCTGTCAAATATTCCTCGAATGATAATCCTTTCAATCCCGGAATCATTCTTGTGAACCTGCTCTGAACCTTCTCCAATGCCAACACACCTTTCCTTAGATGATGAGCCCAAAACTGTTCCCAATACTCAAGGTGAACCTGACCAGTGCCTTATAAAGCCTCAGCATCACATTCCTACTCATGTATTCTAAACCTCCTGAAATGAATGCTAACATGGCATTTGTCCTCCTCACCACTGACCACACCTTCAAGTTAACCTTTAGGTGTTCTGCACAAGGACTCCCAAGTCCCTTTGCATCTCAAATTTTTGGATTTTCTCCCTGTTCATAAAATAGTCTGCACATTTATTTCTACTACCAAAGTGCATGACCATGCATTTTCTAACTTTGTATTTCATTTGCCACCCCCTTGCCCATTCTCCTAATCTGTCTAAGTCCTTCTGCAGCCTTCCTGTTTCCTCAGTGCTACCTGCTACTCCACCAATCTTGGTATCATCTGCAAACTTGGCAACAAAGCCATCTATTCCATAACGTAAATCATTGATATTCAGCATTAAAAGAAGCAGTCCCAGCACTAATCCCTGCAGAACACCACTTGTCACTGGTAGCCAACCAGAAAAGGCTCTTTTTATTCCCAGTTACCGTTTTCTACCAATCAGTCAATGCACTAGTCATGCCAGTAACTTTCCTGTAATAAACCGGCAGCTAACCAGAAAGCCCCCCTTTGTTCCCACTCTGTCTCCTGCCAGTCATGCAGGTAGCTTGCCTACAATACCTTGGGCTCCAATCTTGGTAAGTGGACTCATGTGTGGCACCTTGTCAAAGCTCTTCTGGAAATTTAATTAAGCAACATCTACAGACTATCCTTTGTCTACCCTGCCTGTTATTTCCTCAAAGAATTCCAACAGATTTGTCAGGCAAGATATCCCCTGAGGAAGCCATGCTGACTTTGGCCTGTTTTGTCATCTATCCCAAAACCTCATCTTTAATAATGGACTCCAAAATCTTCCCAACCATTTAAGTCAGGCTAACTGGTCTATAATTTCCTTTCTTCTGCTTCCCTCCCTTCTTAAAGACTGGAGTAACATTTGTATTTTTCCATTCTCCTGAAACCATTACTAATGCTTCCATAATCTCTTCACCTGCCTCTTTTTGAACCTGGGGTGTAGTCCGCAAACATGAGGAAATCTGCAGTGCTGGAAATTCAAGCAACACAAAATGCTGGTGAAAGAGCTGGTAAGTTGATTGGCAAAAGGGATACACAGCTGGAGAAGGGAAAAGATCATGGGACAGGAGGCCTAGGGAGAAAGAGAGGTGGAGGGGAGCACCAGAGGGAGAAAAGCAGGCAGGACAAGTGCTACACCCACCCTCACACTTCCTCCCTCACCACCATTCAGGGCCCCAGACAGTCCTTCCAGGTGAGGCGACACTTCACCTGTGAGTTGGCTGTTGTGGTATACTGCGTCCGGTGTTCCCGGTGCGGCCTTTTATATATTGGTGAGACCCGACGCAGACTGAGAGACTGTTTCGCTGAACACCTGCACTCTGTCCGCCGGAGAAAACAGGATCTCCCAGTGACCACACATCCCATTCCCATTCTGATATGTCTATCCATGGCCTTCTCTCCTGTCAAGATGAAGCCACCCTCCGGTTGGAGGAACAACACGTTATATTCCGTCTGGGTAGTCTTAAACCTGATGGCATGAACATTGATTTCTCTAACTTATGTTAATGCCCCTCCTCCCCTTCTTACCCCATCCTTTATTTATCTATTTATTTATTCCCCCCCTTTTTTCTTTTCTCTCTCTGTCCCTCTCACAATCACTCCTTGCCTGTTCTTCATCTTCCTCTGGTGCTCCCCTCCCCCTTTTTTTCTCCCTAGGCTTCCTATCCCATGATCCTTTCCCTTCTCTGGCTGTGTACCCCTTTTGCCAATCACCTTTCCAACTCTTAGCTTCATCCCCCACTTTCAAATCTCTTCATATCTCTTCTTTCAGTTAGTCTTGACGAAGAGTCTCGGTCCGAAACGTAGATTGTACTTCTTCCTATAGAAGCTGTCTGGCCTGCTGTGTTCCACCAGCATTTTGTTGTGTTGCTGGGGTATAGTCCATCTGATCAAGATAATTTATTTACCTTAAGAATTTTCAGCCTGCAAGCATCTTACTCTTATTAATAGCAACTACATTCACTTCTGAACCCAACACTCTCAAATTTCTGCGTTCTGTTAGTGTCTTCCACAGTGAAGACTGATGCAAAATAGTTATTCGGTTTGTCCACCATTTCTTTGTCCCCTGTCGCTGTGTCATCTTCAAATTGTATGATATCCTCTCTCATCTCTTTGAATCTTTATATCTCAGTAAAATCTTATTCTCTCTTATTTGCTAGCTTACCTTAATAATTCATCTTTTCCCTCTTTATGGCTTTTTAGTTGCTGTTTATTGGTTATTAAAAGCTTCCCAATCCTCCACCTTTCCACAAATTTTGGCTATTTTATATGGCCTTTCTTTTGCTTTTATGCTGTTTTTTGACTTCCCATTTCAGCCATAGTTACCTCATTCTCCCTTTAGAAAAATACTTAATTTTTGGGATGTATCTTTCTACTTTCAAATTGCTCCCAGAAACTTCAGCTATTGCTGTTCTGCCATATTCCTGCTTATGCCCTATTTTAATCAACTTTGCCCAGCTTCTCTCTCATGCTTCTGCAGTTCCCTTACTCTGCTGTAATAGTGATATATTCGATTTTTTTTATCTCCTCTTCCTCAAATGTCAGGGTTTATGATCACTGAGTTCCTTTACCTTAAGCTTCTTATTAAAATCTGGGTCATTACTTAACACCCAATCCAGAATTGCCACTCCTGTAGTGGGCTCAACCACAAGCTGCTATAAAAAGCCATGTCGTAGGCATCTACAAATTTCCTTGCTTGGATTGAGTGCCAACCTGATTAATATTTTAGTTTACTTATTATTTAGTTAACAGTAGTTAATAAATTATAGCTGGGATTCTCTTCAATAAAATTAGTGATGAATTTCTATGTGTATAAATTTGGCAACTGATAGCACACACTACTCCCTGTTTAATGTCTCAATTTCTGTAACTTTCTTGTAATTTCCAAAGCATTGCAGATGGATAAAGGCCCTTTAGCCCCACAGAGTCCATGCTGACATTTGGAACTTATTTGATTATAATTAATTATAATTGATTATAATTATGATTATAATTCACTTGCATTTTTGACAGTTTGAACTTTACTCACATGTATCACACGTGATTTTGTGATGAGCTTGTGTCTGAAATTGTTTTAAAACTTTTTTTGCTGCCATTATCAATCGAAAACAATAACTCTTTCTTTCTGCACAAATGTTTGCTGACCTGCTGAGCACTTATAATTTGCTTTTCAGAATTCTATGGGTCCAGGGCATTTTGCTTTTGTAACTCCTGTCTTGGTTGACTGTTCATGCAATAGAACGATGCATTTAGCTTTATTAACTTGTTCCTAGTCATTTTGGTGCTTTCAGCCTATGGTATGAATATATAAAAAAAATTAGAGTTTGTTTGTAGAATCATAAAATAACTGCTTCCATGATTGAAGCATTTATTTCAGTGGCTGACAGTAGTTAGGTGCACAAAACTGTGAGTAATATCATTGTAGTTTAGCTAGTTATACATAGAACTTAGAAATTTACAGCACGTCACAGGCTCTTCGGCTCACAATGTTGTGCTGACCATGTAACATCAGAATCAGGTTTATTGTCACTGGCGTGTCGTGACATTTGTTAACTTAGCAGCAGCTCAATGCAATATGTAATATAGACGAAGGAAAATAAATACATCAATTACAGTATGCTGTACGTATATTGAATAGATTAAAACTCTTGCAAAAAACAGGAATAATATAAAAAAGTGAGGTAGTGTTCAGGGGTTCAATGTCCATTTAGGAATTGGATGGCAGGGGGAAAGAAGCTGTTTCTGAATCACTGAGTGTGTGCCTTCAGGCTTCTGTACCTCTTACCTGATGGTAACAGTGAGAAAAGGGCTTGCCCTGTGTGCTGTGAATCCTTAATAATGGATGCTGCCTTTCTGAGACACTGTTCCTTGAAGATGTCCTGGGTATTTTGTAGGCTAGTAACCAAGATGGAGCCAACCCTCTGCAGCTTCAGTGCTGTGCAGTAGCAGTAGACAGTGATGCAGCCTGTCAGAATGTTCTCCATGGTATATCTATAGAAGTTTTTGAGTGTATTTGTTGACATACCAAATCTCTTCAAACTCCTAATGAAGTATAGTCGCTGTCTTGCCTTCTTTATAGCTGCATCAATATATTGAGACCAGGTTAGGTCCTCAGAGATTTTGACACCCAGGAACTTGAAACTGCCCGTACTCTCCACTTCTAATCCCTCTGAGGATTGGTATGTTCCCTTGTCTTACACTTCCTGAAGTCCACAATCAGCTCTTTTGTCTTACTGACATTGGGTGCAAGGTTGTTGCTGTGACACCACTGCACTGGTTGGCGTATCTTGCTCCTGTTCGCCCTCTCGTCTCCATCTAAGATCCTACTGAAGATGGTTGTATCATCAGCATGGTATTTGATGGTATTTGTGCTATGTCTAGTCACAGAGTCATGGGTATAGCGAGAGTAGAGCAGTGGGCTAAGCACACACCCTGAGGTGTACCAATGTTGATTGTCAGTGAGGAGAAGATATTATCACCAATGTGCAAAGATTGTGGTCTTCCAGTTAGGAAGTCGAGGATCCAATTGCAGAAGGAAGTACAGAGGCCCAGACCTTGTAACTTCTCAATCAGAATTGTGGGAATGATGGTGTTATGCGGAGCTGTAGTCGATGAACAGCATCCTGACATAGGTGTTTGTATTGTCCAGATGGTTTAAGGCCGTGTGAAGAGCCATTGAGATTGCATCTGCCGTTGACCAATTGCGGCGATGGGAAAATTACAATGGGTTTCGGTCGTTGCTGAGGCAGGAGTTAGTACTCTAGATACTGCCTAGAATTTCCCTAGCGCATTGCCCTCTATTTTTCTAAGCTCCATGTACCTATCTAAGAGGCTTTTAAAAGAATCCATTGTATCCTCTTCCACCACCTCCATTGGCAGTGCATTCTATGTACCCACTACTCTCTGTGTGAAAACTTACCCCTGCCGTCCTTTCAGTGCCTATTACCAAGCACCTTAAAGCTATGCCCCCTCGTGTTAGTTCATGGAGTTAAGCAACATAGAAACAGGCCCTTCTGCCAAACAATACCCTCCTGAGCTAGTCTTGTTTACCTAGCCTGTAAACTAAGGGTTCTCAGCCTGGGGTCCATAGACCCCTCAAATAATGGTAAGGCTCCAAGGCACAGTTGGGAAACTCTGCTCTAAACCGTTCCTATCTATGAACCTACTCAAATGTCTTTTAAATATTGTAATAGTTCGCACCTCTACTATCTCCTCTGGGAGCTCATTCCAAATTCTCACCACCCTTCATGTGGAAAATCTTGCCTATCAGATCACTTCTAAATCTTTCCGCTTTCGTAAATGTATTTCTTCTAATTTTAGACTACCCTACCCTGGGAAAAATATAATGATCATCCACTTTATATGAGACCCTTGTGATTTTCTAAACCTCTGAGGCCATCCCTTGGCTTCCTTCATTCAGTCCAAGCCAATCCTGTCTCACTTAGGTATTCAGTCCCAGCAATGTTTTTGTGAATTTTTTTCACCCTCTGTAGCGTAATCACATCTTTCCTATAGTGTGACAACTAGAACTGTACACAATACTCTTAAGCACTATAGAACACATAACAGTACAGACCCTTTGGCCCATGATGATGTATGCTATCTCATATCAGCCATTACTACCCTGGTGGAAAGTCTCTGGGTCTCCATTCACCTATGGCTCCTATTGCCTTAAATACCTCTATCAGGTCTGTTGGGGTCAGTTCCTGTGCTACCATTCAGAGCCCCAAACAGTCCTTCCAGGTGAGGCACCACTTCACCTGTGAGTCTATTGAGGTCACCTACTATATCAGGTGTCCCTGGTGTGGCTTTCTGTATATTGGTGAGACCTGATTGTAGGTTTGGAGACTGCTTTGCCGAGCACCTATGCATTGTCCACTAGAAAAAGCAGGACCTCCTGGTGGCTGCCCATTTTAATTCCACTTCACATTCTCCTTCTGACATGTCATTCCATGGCCTCTACTGTTCCATGGCAACCCCTTACATTCCGTTTGGATAGCCTCCAACCTGATGGTATGTACACAGATTTCTCAAACTTTTGGTATTGCTCTCCCCCTCCCCCCCCCCACCATTCCCCATTCCCATTTCCCCCTCTCACCTTTATCTCCTTACCTGCACATCACCTCCTTTTGGTGGTGCTCCTCCTTCTCTGTGCCATGGCCTTCTGTCATTTCATCAGGTTCCCTCTTCTCAAGCACTTTATCCCTTCCACCAATTAATTTCCAAGATCTTTACTTCACCCCACCCCCCATTTCAGCTATCACCATGTGTTTCTTTCTCCCCTCTGTCCACCTCTTTTTTTTCCTCCTTGTCTCCTTTACTCATCTTTCTTTCTCCAGTCTTGATGAAGGGTCTTGGCCCGAATCATCAACTTTACTTTTTTCCAGCGTTTTGTGGTTGTTGCTTGGATTTCCAGCATCGCATCTGCAGATTTTCTCATGGTTCCTGTCATTCTCCTTTGCTGCAAAGAGGAAAGCTCTAGTTCGCTCACCCTTTCTCATAAGGCATGTTCTCTAATCCAGGCAGCATCCTGGTAAATCTCTTCTGCACCTTCTCTAAAGCTTCCACATCCTTCCTATACTGAGGGGACCAGAACTGAATGCAGTACTGCAAGTGTGGTTTAACCTGGGTTTTATAGAGCTGCAACATTACCTTGAGGCTTCTTAAATGGACACCTATTCATCTGAAGCTATGTTCTTTACGACTTCAGATACCTAGTAAGTTGATGGATACTCTTAATCTCCACCCACCAGTGTCAGTCCTCCCCAGAATCTTTTGTTTCAATAAGATTGCTTTTTCATTTCTTTGTATTCCAATGAATATAGGTACATTCTTTGTTAATGTTTTCATCCCAGGAATTAACCAGTGGGTGAGACATTTCAAAACTTTTGCTGTCATGGGTTAAGAAGTAGATATCCATATACTATATGCGCTGTTCTTTTGTTATTTACCAGTCCTCTGTGTATGATTTTGTTTTCCTTCAATTGAGTTTCTTTTAATTACTTTAGAAATAAAATTTCCTCTTGAGAGGTTGGATGTATCTTCAGATAAGTTGGGTGTGAAATATTATACATGCCAAACCTAAAACTATGTAGAAATACTGAATTGATTTGTTTGCTGTCACTTAAAGTTACACTTAAAGTGCATTTGTCCTGTTGGTCTCAGTAAATGTTTTTGATCCATGTGTTGTCTTATGCTTTCTTTCCAATCTTTAAACATGTCCTTTATTTATTTCTCTCCCACATGTTAACCTAGTTTCTTCGGAAAGGCATCTATATTATTCCCTCATGTTCATTGTGGTATCTTGCTGTTAATTTCAATGTTGTTAATTGCACTCTGGTTAAATACATAAATAGCTAATGTTAGAAAGTAAATTTTTCTAGCTTTTAGAAATATCTGTTTTTGAATATCCTCTCTTTCTGGTCCAGCTCAAATGGGTTTGGTCAAAAAGGTTCAGTCACTTGGTATTCAAAATGAGGTAGTAAATTGGATTAGACTCTGGCTTTGTGGGAAAAGCCAGAGAGTGGTACCAGATAGTTGTCTCTCTGACTGGAGGCCTGTGACTAGTGGAGTGCCACAGGAATCGGGGATGGACCTGTTGCTATATTATATCATCTATATTAACGATCTGGATGATCATGTGGTAAATTGGATCATCAAATTTGTGGATGACACCAAGATTGAGGGTGTAATGGACTGCGAGGAAGACTATCAGAGGTTGCAGTGGGATCTGGACCAGTTGGAAAAGTGGCAGATGGAATTTAATGCAGGTAAGTGTGAGTGTTGCATTTTGGTCGGACCAGCCAGGGTAGGTGTTAGACAGTGAATGGTAGGGCACTGAAGAGTGCTATGGAATAAATGGATCTGGGATTGCAGGTCCATTATTCATTGAAAGTGGTGTCACAGGTGGACAGGGTTGTAAAGAAAGCTTTTGGCAGATTGGCCTTCATAAATCAAAGTATTTACTACAGAAGATGGAACATGTTGTTAAAGTTGTATAAATGTAGGTGAGGCCTAATTTGGAGTATTTAGTGCAGATTTGGTCACTCAACTACTTACAGGAAAGATACAAATAAGGATGAAAGTATGCAGAGAAAATTTACAAGCGTGTTGCCAGGACTGGAAGATATGAGTTTTAAGGAAAGATTGAACAGTTAGGGCTTTATTCCTTGGAACATAGAAGATTGAGAGGAGATTTGATAGAGGCATACAAAATTATGAAGGGTGTAGCTAGGGTAAATGCAAGCAGGCTTTTTCCACTGAGATTGGGTGAAACTAAAACTATAAGTCATGTGTTATGGGTGAAAAGTGAAAAGTTTAAGGGGAACACGAGGGGAAACTTCTTCAGTCAGAGGGTTGTTAGTGTTGAATGAGATGCCAGTGCAGGTGGAACGTGAGCTTGATTTCAGCATTTAAGAGAAGTTTGGATAAGTGCGTGGATGGTAGCACATGGAGGACTGTGGTCCCGGTCAGGTCGATGGGAGCAGGCAGTTGAAATGGTTCGGCATGAATAGATGGGCTGAGTGGCCCGTTTCTGCGCTGTACTTTTCTATGACTCTGTGTGCAAACCACCTTCCATGCTCTTAAAGACCTCTATCATAATCCAGTCACCCCCCAGTATCTCAACTCGCGTATCACTACATTATTTTGTGGTTTAGCAATGGCCTGATTTTTAAAATAATGTTCCTTGTCTTTAGTTTGCTTACATATCTCTCTCAAGCAGCCCTGATCCTTGAGGTTTTGTTTCTCTAACTTGGTCTTTTTGCACACCTCTGATTTTAAAAAATTTTATTTCAGCTTAATAAACTCGACCTCAAGTCATTTCTCTTATAGGTTGCTGCTACATTGTGTTCAAAAAATGTTCTGACTATAAGGTTTTGAATTACTTAAAATTTCCAGGAAACTGATAAAGTTTGATAATATGCATCTTATTTTTGTTTTGCTTTTCAGATATATCCGACTGTATGGGAGGAAGTTCAGCAAAGAAGATCATGTAATATTTGTTAAGTTGCTATATGAATTAGTTATCATGCCGGAACTTGAGATCAGCATGATGCAAGGATTCACTCGATTGTTAATAAATTTGCTCAAGTAAGTTCAGAGTAAATTCCTTTAAGATACATTGCAACCAGCTGTGACTAACCATGAGTAATTCTTAACTTTAAACTTCAAACTTGGTGTTTTAAAGAAGATTACCTTGAATATTATAAGTGCAATAATACGGTTAACTTTGAATCAGATTTATTTTATAAACAGACTTGGATGTAGGGAAAACATACTGTTTGAATTTAGACCATAAGACCACAAGACATATGAACAGAATTAGGCCTTGGGCCCATTGAATCTGCTCTGCCATTCCATCTTGACTGATTTATAATCCAACTCAACCCTAATCTCTTGCCTGATCCCTGTAATCTTTGCTGTCTTACTAATTTGAACCTATCAACCTTTGCTTTAAATATACCCAATGATTTGGCCTCAACAGCCATCAGTTGCAATGATTTCTTCAGATTTACCACACTCTGGCTATCATGTGTTTCCAAGTACCCTGAAACCTCATCCTTAATAATTGACTTCAATATGTTCCCTAACATCTTTCCTAGTCAGGCTAACTGGGCGATAGTTTCTTCTCTTTAGTCTCCCTTAATGAATGTAGTGACATTTCTGATTTTCCAATTCTCCGGAACCATTGCAGAATCTAGTGATTTTTGAAAGATCATTACTAATGCCTCCATAGACTCTTCAGCTAACTATTTCAATGACCTGGGGTATAGTCCATCTGGTCCAAGTGGCTCATCTGTCTTTCGAGCTTTCAGCTTTCCAAACACCACCTCCTTAGTGATAGCGACTGTGTTCACTTCTACACCCTGACACACCCAAATTTCTGCCATACTGGCTGGTGTCTTCCACACAATACTTACTAAGTTCGTCCCTCGTTTCTTCATCTCCACTACTACCTCTCCAGAGTCTTTTTCCATGGTATCCTCTTTGATATTATTGGCTAGCTTATCTTCATATTTCATCTTTTCTCTCCTTATTGCTTTTTAGTTGCCTTCTGTTGGTTTTTTAAAGCTTCCCAATCCCCTAACTTTCCACTAATTTTTGCTATTTTATTTGCCTGTTTTTTGTTTATGATGTCTTTGACTTCCTTTGTTGGCCATGTTTGCCTTATCCTCTCTTTGGGATATACCTTCCGAATTACTCCCAGAATCTGTAGCCGTTGCTGTTCTGTCGGCATCCCTGCTCATATCCCCTTCCAATCAATGTTGGCCCCCTCCTCTCTCATGCCTCTGTAATTTCCTTTTACTCCACTGCAATACTGATACATCTGAGTTTTAGCTTCTCCCTCCCCAAATGCAGTGTGAATTCTATCATATGATGATAATTGTCTTTTAGGGTTCCTGTACCTTAACCTCTCTAATCAAGTCTGGCTCATTACACAACATTCAATCCAGAATGTTTTTTCCCCATTGGACTCGACCACAAGCTGCTCTTTTTAAAAAAAAAAGCGCCATCTTAAAGACATTCTACAAATTATTTCTCTTGGGATCCAGCACCAACCTGACGTTTTCCCAATCTACCTATATATTGAAATCCCCCTTGACCATTGCAACATTGCCCTTTTCTCGTGCCTTTTCTTTCTGTTTTTGTAATTTGTCCCCACTTCTTGGCTACCATTTGGACTCCTGTAAATACATCAGGGTATTTTACCCTTGCAATTTCTTAACTCTACCTATAAGTATATTTATTCCTAGTATTTTTATTCTATTTCATTTAAGTGTTGTAACTTTTTAATTTTTAAAAAAAATTATTACCAGGAAGAAAGAACTCTTATCAAGAGAGGATTTACAGTTGCCATGGAGACCATTGTATGTAACAGTAGAAAGAATTTTGTACTCCAAGACAGAGCACCTTGGGTTAAATTGGTTTCCAAAGTAAGTACTGTATATCTCTTTTGCATGTCTGAGATATTACTGAATTAGAAGTGAGTCATTTGTGTTCCTTCATATTTGTTGTTTAGCTGTTAACTGTCAACATCAGTTGTTACCTTTCCAAGTTTTTGGATTGGCTCTCATGTTGATCTGTTTTGTCCAGAGCTTAAATATATACATTTTGTCTATGCCAGGCTGTAAGTAGTTTTCTACAGTAGCCAAGACTTCTGTCATTGATGAAAAATGGAGAATGGAAGGATACAAACAATTTATAAACATACAAATTTTCATTTATTTAAGCTTGTTTACCTCAAAAAGCTGAATTTCATTTTGAAGTCGGTGTGATCCTGTCACTCTGTCACTTGTTATTCTTCCATGTTGGGAGAAATGCTATCTGACTTATTTAATAATGTACAAAATCAAATTTTATAAAACTTACTGGTGCCTAATATCAAAATAGATAAGTGATCAATGTCAAAGTGAAGTGTAAGTACTGTATGATAATAAGATTGGAAACGTGCACAGAATTACTGAAAGTTGCCTTTGCTTTTAATCTGCAAGCAGCATCTTTGCAGTTGACCTGGGAAATGGTAAATGTTTCATGACATTTGATCCTTGCAACCAATTGCTTGTAATAATTGTGACTGATTGAAAATTACACTGTAGTATATGAAATATAAATCATGTATTGAGATTATCATAATTATGCTGTGGATATGGATTGATGTATTTTGGAGAATAGTCTTAAACTTTAATATTCTTATACAGTTCGGCATAGAAAAATTATATGCTTGTTAGGGTCTGGACATTTGATTAATATCCAAGTGCTGTTATGTTCAGATACTCCCAACAACATGCAGTAACAGGAGAAAACATATTTCTTCACCTGAATAAGAACCACTGAACAGCATGAAAGGCAATCTGCAATCTTGAAAGGCAACTAACTGATGTTGCCAGTTAGCAGCTAAATAATTGAACTTTAATTATTATTTGATATTTAATGTTACTGAATAATTTTCTTGATATTTGGCAAACAATTTTCAAGATACTTTGATGCAGCATTTAAAAAAAAATCTGCTTAATCTTTCATTTGAAAGCTGTAACTTTGTCTCATTATTTGCATCTGTTGACATACAGTGCGATGCATTCTCAATGGTGTTGTGGGAGCATTGTTGTTGAAACCATCTCAAATGTACTTGCAAAAATACATTAACTGGGATAGAACATAGAACAGTACAGCACAAGAATGGGCCTTTTGGTCTACAATGTTGTGCCATACCATTTAAATTAGTAATCAAATGGCTAACTAAAATAATACCTTCTGCCTACACAATGTCCATATCCTTCCATTTTCCTCACATTGATGTGCCTATATAAACATCGCTTAAGTGTCCCTAATGTATCTGCCTCTGCTACCGACCCAGGCAGCGAATTCCGGACACCCACCAGTCACTGTATAATAAAAACTTGCTCCTCACATCTACTTTGAGCTTATCCCTTGTCTCCTTAATTGCATGCCTTCTGTTATTAAGCATTTCAACCCTGGTATAAAGATGCTGTCTGTCTACTCTATCAATGCTTCCCATAATCTTAGAAAACTATCAGATCTTTCAGAAGACTATACCACTTCAGTGAACTCAAACCAAGTTCGTCCAACCTTTTGTTACAGCATATGCCCTCTAATCCAGGCAGCATCTGGTAAACCTCTTCTGAACCCTATCCAAAACCTCGACACCCTTTCTGTAATGGGGTGACTAGAATTGTGTGTAATACTCCAGGTGTGGCCTAACTAGAGTTTTATAAAGCTGCAACATAACTTCCTGAGTTTTGAACTCAATGTCTCAACTAATAAAGGCAAGCATGCCATATGACGAGTTAACTATTTAATCAACCTGTGTTGTCACTTTCAGGAAGTTATGAACTTGGATCCCAAGATCCCTTTGCTCATCAACCGTGTTAAGAATTTTGCCCTTAACAATGTACTGTCTCTTCACAGTTAACCTATCAATGTGCAACTTTTCACATGTGGCAAGGTTAAACTCCATCTGCCATTTCTTTGCCTATATCTGCAACTGATCTATATCCTGCTGTATTTGTTTCCAGTCTTCTACACTATCCACAACAACACCAATCTTTATATCATCTGCAAACTTACTACCCACCCATCTACATTTTGATCTAGGTCATTTATGTACATCACAACTGCAGAGGTTCTTGTTCAGATACTTGTGGAACACTATTCATGACAAACCTCCAGCTAGAATAAGTCCCTTCGACTGCCACCCTCTATCACTGGACAAGCTAGTTTTGAATCCTGACAGGTAATTCACCATGTATCCCATGCATCTTAATCTTCTGAATGAGCCTCCCATGAGGAACCTCATCAAATACCTTACTAAAATCCATGTAGACGACATCTACAGCCCTACCTTCATCAATCAACCTTGACTCTAAGTCAAAAAAAACTCATGAGGGATGAGTTGCAACTTGTTATATAAGCACCACAAACATGTGAATGGCTGCTTTCAACTCTTGTTGAACATCACTTTTTTCAACTGTTTATTCAGCAGTATTGCTCATACCTTTCTTTATTTCTATGCCCTGTTTGATGTATTTCTCTTTATTATTCAGTTCGTTCCGACAAGGCTTGTCTTCTAAATCGTGTGTGCTTAGTATTTTGCATAGGTGGTAAGAATGTTTATACATTTGCCCGATCAATAATGCATGTTTTTTTAAATGTGGAGCTCATCACACAGATGTATTGTTTTTACTAAAAATGCATCTTTTTCCTGTTCATTATTTTATTAAAAATGGAATGGTAGTATTACACCACTATTGAGAATGTCGCACTGCAATGACATTTCCCTTTTGAGACTGTGTGGGACGATTTGTGTAAATGTCTTAAATGCATTACTAATGATATAGTGGCGTTTTGCTGACAAACAAAAAAGATTGTAAAATATCAAATTATAAAGAGCAGGAATAAAGAAAAAAATTCTATATAGAAGAACTCATTCAGGATTACAACAGTATTAATTATTCAAAAGGGATTTCCTTCTGTGAGATGAATTAGTGAATTATAATACAATTGTTTTTTGTTGCATTGTTCAGTAGGTTTCAGCCTAGAATGCAGGGAGCAATTTGCGCTTGAGTACTGCCCACATTTATGATTTCTAGCTGTTAAAGATTAGAAATCTTGCTTTACCGAGTTAAGTAGCTTTGTTTCAGTTATGATGCTTTGTTTCTGAAGATCAAGTTGGGGAGTGCGATTTTTTAAAAATAAACAACATAAACACATAGTATTTTCAAGTTGCTATCAGGATTTAATTCCAGTATATTTACATTTCATCTTTCTTTAAACTATAAATAGACCTAAAGAGTAAAATAAATTTTTGAAGTTGATGTGTGGTATTAATTTTCTTGATTGGCTTTGTGTGAACATTACAAATTCAGCTCTGCATGTGCTAGGCAATGTCTTAAGTGTTTCAGTCTTCATACGCACCATATTTCTAGATTATTTCCACTGTTTATAATATTTCTGATGGTAATTTGTAAAATTGGCTTTTCTCCCCCTTTAGTTCCATAGAAAATCTGCTGAAGACGTTGGTGAAGTGTTGTCGACCGTAAGTACTGGCAACATTGATGTAAGATATCTCAAGGATGTTCAAGTGTCTTTTGGTTTTTGGATTTCCTCTATCCTATGAAGATCTTCTTCATAGAATAGCAGATAACAATGAGATCATGTTTACTTTGTTCTATGTACTATATTACACTTCAAAGTTTAACAGTTTCCATAAAGCTGACCTGGTGGCTTTTGCCTAATTTATAAGTAACTTATTTAAAATTATAGGACAGTTTTAGCAATAATTGGTAGTGATGTTAGGCTTATATGAAGATTCATCCAATGGAAACAGTAATCAATAGAGTTCCTGGATTAACAGAAGTGTAATTCATTACATTATTGGATATTTAGTTAAGTCATTATCATTTTGGATTTAAAATAATTATATTCTTCTTGACTTTGAGCTTCCTTTATTGGCTACTGTGGTTATTTAGGAGTTGAGGATGGAGTTGTTCAGGCATTCAGCTCTATTTGATGATGAGAATGGGATTATCATCATTTGATAAACTGGTGTGGAAGGTGGCGATAATTTAGTCAGACCCTTATTTTCTCGGTATGTTGGCTGTTCGTTTATTGCTTGTCTTGTGGCAGGTGTTAATAATAAATTAGCTGTTAAAATTTAACTTATTCAATCTTTAATGTTTAAAGTTAATTCAACTTGTATAGCAATAAAGGTATATCAGTTCAACATAAGTATGCAAGGAAGTTGCGATAATTTATTTTCATCTTCAGAGGGATTAAGAACTTAAATAGATTTTAAACCTAAAAAGGCAGACTCTGAGAAGGAAAGACCGAAGCTCAACTATTTAAGATCACTGGCATATTATGTGGTCTGTATTTATGGTTGTTGAAGGTTTGGTGAAGTCCACATAAGAAAATTAAAAATGAGCACATGGAATTGGATGTAGTTCCATGGCGTAGGCTGTAATTAGTTAGGAAGTTACGACATGGCACAAGGTTTTCAGATTCTGATAATGGGATGTGGCTTATTATTTTACCCTGATATGGATTTTCCTTTTTTTTTAAAAAAAAATGTCACTAGTTTAGAACATGCTCTGTGTAAATGTAGTAGTAAGTTTCTTGGGTTAAAGATACACCAACTTAGTAGAAGAGAGATTCTCTGGATGATGAAGTTCATTGTTGCGATGTCTGGATCAAGGAAAAACAGATTTGAACATTTTCTTAATGATGGACTACTGTATGGAGAGGAGCAGAGAGATTTGGGCACAGACATATATGCCATTAATATCTGGTGAAGCAGTATAAATAGGAATTAGAAAGATGAAAATCCCTTTCCAGTGGATTGGAATTCCAAATAGTGGTTGTGGTCAATACCATTCAAAGTACTACATTCAGGTGAAGGGAGTAAACTGTGGAGAGGACATATCAGATATTGGAAATTGCCATGGATTGAAGGCATGTTTTATGAGGAAGGATTGATAAAAATGGCTTGTATTTTTTTTTATAAATTTTGAGGAGTGAATTAATTGGATTATTAATATGATTTAACAAATTAATGGCCATGTTGCTTTGAGAAGTTCTTTTGATGGGTGAACCTGAGCAAAGAACCAAGATCTTATAGTTATCACCATTCACATATAGAATGAAAGAAAATACTTGGAGAAGGGAAGGTTTAGTCTGAAACTGTCTGGGTAATATGCCTAAGAACAGTTTGACTTATTATGTGACAAGTGGATTTATTACTCTGTTTACTATCCAGAGGAGAAGCTGAGCAGTACAGCTGACCTCCACTTTATGGTTGGGAAGGGGGCTGCATTCCTCAAAAATGGTCTGCACTACAATTTACTGGAACTTGAAGTCATGCCATCTGCATGCATCAAGAATGCAAGTTTTAAAATGTTTGTTTATTTTATTTTATGTAGGAGCAAATTTTTATTGCATAGTTTGTTTTCTTTTTAGTATTGTTTTGTGGAATCCGTAAAGGCAAGAATCCATTATCTAAACTGCCTTGAAGCGGAGGTTACCAACACTTGAAACACCTTATGTTAGTGACTTGACAATCCATTATTTAGTATGATTGTGTTGTTCCATGAGAGGCACTAGTTACTATTTTAATTTGTATCCCAATATTGATTTGTTTGCAGCTTCTGGTTTCAGATTGCGTGTGTGTGCATCTGGGAATATGGTTTATGCACAACTTCATTTTTAAATCTGGTAATGATTACAGTTAAAATATGCCTGAACTCTCAATAGTGCAGAAGTTCTTGATATTATAAGGAAGCTTGAGCTTTCAGTTTGGCAAGCTGATGCTTGTCCAAAAACGAGTCAAGAATGTTGACATTAAACCAGAGATCATTTTTAATTTAAGTAATAAGTCAATTAACTCCTAAACAAAAATTACAATGACTTGAATAAGAATTATTTATATTCTATATGACATTGTAGCGGTGTGCTACACGCAGCACTGCAATAACGACACGCAGTTGGTGAGCTCCAGTTGCAAAAGAGATTTATTCAAACTTCGCGGCCTCGCTTTAAAGCCTTCCTGATCCCGCCCTCCCCAGGCGGGAATGCTTTAGGGGGCGCGTATTCACAGTCCCATCCCGCGCGTGGGCTTTTCTCCTTGCTGGTGAAGCAGGCTTGGCGCCCTTTTTGCGACCAGCCTCAATGCCAGCGCGCGCCGCTTTGTGAGCCGGTTCGAGTGTGCTGGGAAGTGGGTCGCCACATAACCTGCCCCCCTCCCCCCAGAACTGGCGATACACCCCCCCAATGTCCACAGTCTGGGTCGGACTCTGTTTGGGAGGTCTGCCTCTGCGCTGCGGTGCCTGAATCTCGACTGGCTGCGCCACATCCACATGGGCTGGTTTGAGTCAGTGCACTGTGAAAACCTCCTCTTTGCCCCCAATGTCCAGTACGAATGTGGACCCGTTGTTTCTGATTACCATAAACGGCCCCTCATAGGGCCGCTGTAGCGGTGCCCGATGTCCGCCCCGTTGTATAAAAACGAACTTACAGTTTTGCAGGTCTTTGGGTACGCAGGTTGGGTTCTGCCCACACTGCGAAGTAGGTATGGGGGCCGGGTTACTGAGCCTCTCGCGTAGTCTGCCCAGGACTGCTGCGGGTTCTTCCTCTTGCCCCCTTGGGGCTGGTATGAACTCCCCTGGTGCGCCGTACACCAACCGGCCGATGAGGTGTGCAGATCTTCTTGGGCGCCATGCGGATTCCGAGCAGGACCCAGGGAAGCTCGTCCACCCAGTTAGGCCTTTTGAGACGGGCCATGAGAGCCGACTTCAGGTGACAGTGGAAACGCTCCACTAGTCCGTTCGACTGTGGGTGGTAGGCAGTTGTGTGGTGCAGCTGTGTCCCCAAAAGGCTGGCCATAGCTACCCAAGGCTGGAGGTGAACTGGGCACCTCTGTCGGAGGTAATATGGGCCGGTACACCAAAGCGGGACACCCAGGTGGTGATCAGTGCCCAGGCGCAAGATTCGGATGTGGTGTCGGTGAGCGGGACCGCCTCTGGCCATCTTGTGAACCGGTCCACAATAGTCAGGAGGTGCCACACTCCTCACGACACTGGCAGGGGGCCCACGATATCCACATGAATGTGGTTGAAACGCCGGCGGGTGGGGTGGAACTGCTGCGGCAGGGCTTTGGTGTACCGCTGCACCTTGGCTGTTTGGCAGTGCATGCACGTTTTGGCCCATTCACTGACCTGCTTGCGGAGTCCGTGCCAAACGAACCTGTTGGCTACCATCCGGACGGTTGTCCTGATGGAGGGGTGCGCTAAGTTGCAAATGGAGTTGAAAATGCGCCGCTGCCAGGCTGCCGGCACGATGGGACGGGGTTGGCTGGTGGCAACGTCATAGAGTAGGGTCCTTTCACCTGGGCCTACGGGGAGGTCCTGGAGCTGCAAACCAGAGACTGCAGTCCTGTAACTAGGGATCTCCTCGTCTGCCTGCTGCGCCTCCGCCAGTGCTTCATAGTCTAACCCCTGGGACAGGGCTTGGATGTTAGGGCGGGAGAGGGCGTCCGCCACGACATTGTCCTTTCCCGAGACATGCTGGACATCTGTCGTGCATATGGAGATGTAGGACAGATGTCGCTGCTGGCGGGGCGAACAGGGGTCGGATGCCTTTGTGAACGTGAAGGTAAGCGGTTTGTGGTCCGTGAACGTGGTGAAGGGCCTACCTTCCAAGAAGTACCTGAAATGCCGGATTGCCAGGTATAGCGCCAACAGTTCCCGGTCGAAAGCACTGTATTTGAGCTGGGGGGATCGTAGGTGTTTGCTGAAAAACGCCAGGGGTTGCCAGCGACCTGCGATGAGCTGCTCCAGTACCCCACCGACTGCCGTGTTAGATGTGTCCACTGTGATGGCGGTAGGGACGTCTGTTCTGGGGTGCACTAGCATCGTGGTGTTTGCCAACGCTTCTTTGGTTTTAATGAAAGCAGCGGCGGACTCCTCGTCCCAGGTAATGTCCTTGCCCTTACCCGGCATCAGGGCGAACAGGGGGCGCATGATTTGGGCAGCTGAAGGGAGGAAGCAGTGGTAGAAATTTACCATACCCACGCATTCCTGAAGGCCTTTGATTGTATTGGGTTGGGGGAAATGGCGGACCGCATCTACCTTAGCGGGCAGAGGGATTGCCCCGTTTTTAGTAATCCTGTGGCCCAGGGTGTCGAGCCGGAACTGGCATTTGGCCGGGTTGATTGTCAGGCAGTATTCACCCAGCCGGGCATAGAGTGACGGAGGTGGGACAGATGCTCCTGATGACTGCTGCTGGCTATGAGGATGTCGTCCAAATAGATGAAAGCAAAGTCCAGGTCGCGTCCCACCGCGTCCATTAACCGCTGAAACGTCTGTGCGGCATTCTTTAGGCTGAACGGCATGTGGAGGAACTTGAAAAGGCCGAAAGGAGTGATGAGTGTCGTTTTGGGGGCGTCGTCCGGATGCATTGGGATTTGATGGTATCCCCAGACGAGGTCTACCTTGGAGAAGATCCGTGCGCCGTGCAGGTTTGCTGCAAGGTCCTGAATGTGCGGCATAGGGTAGCGGTCCGATGTTGTAGCCTCGTTCAGTCTGCGGTAGTCGCCGCATGGTCTCCAGCCCCCTGTCACTTTGGGCACCATGTGCAGGGGAGAGGCCCATGGGCTGTCGGACCGCCGTATGATCCCCAATTCCTCCATCCTCTTGAACTCCTCCTTCGCAAGTTGGAGCTTGTCTGGGGCAAGCCTTCGAGCATGGCCGTGGAGGGGTGGTCCCTGTGTTGGGATGTGGTGCTGTACGCCGTGTCTGGGCATGGCTGCCATGAACTGTGATGCCAGAACCGATGGGAAATCCACCAGGACTCTGGTGAAATCGTTGTCGGACAGTGTGATGGAGTTTAGGTGTGGGGCCGGCAATTGGGCTTCACCCAGGGAGAATGTTTGAAAGGTCTCGGTGTGGACCAGTCTCTTCCCTTGCAGGTCGACCAGTAGGCTGTGAGCCCGCAAAAAATCTGCGCCCAGGAGCAGTTGGGCTATGGCAGCCAGTGTGAAGTCCCACATGAACTGGCTGGAGCCGAACTGTAGCCGCACCGTACGGGTGCCATAGGTCCTTACTGTGCTGCCGTTCACGGCCCTCGGGGGGGACCCGGTGCCCTGTTACGGGTGTCGTAACTCATCGGAGGCAAGTCGCTGATCTCGGCTCTGGTGTCGACCAGAAAGCGGCATCCCGACCGCTTGTCCCAGACATACAGGAGGCTATCCTGATGGCCAGCCACTGTAGCCATCAGCGGCGGCTGGCCCTGGCGTTTCCCGGGAACTTGCAGGGCAAGCTACAGCGGTGGGCTTCTGCACCCCACCGCTGGTGGTAGAAGCACCATTGTTCGTTGGCTTCCTCACCCCTGCCTCTGGGGTTAGCGGGCTCTGCAGCCGGGCCTGGTCTGGTTTGCTGCTTGGAGCGTGGCCTGGTGATCTGTGTGAAGAACGCCCCACTCTCCTTCCTGTCTTTTCACAGCATGTCCACCTGGGCTGCCACCTTCCAGGGGTCGCTGAAATCCGCGTCGGACAGCAGCAGGCGTATGTCCTCAGGCAGCTGCTCCAGGAATGCCTGCTCAAACGTGAGGCAGGGCTTATGACCCCGGCCAGGGAGAGTATCTCCTTCATCAAAGCCGACGGCGGCTTGTCTCCCAAACCATCCAGGTGCAGTAAGTGGGCAGCTCGCTCATGCCATGAGAGTCCGAAAGTCCTTATAAGCAAGGCTTTGAATTCTGTGTATTTGCTGTCCGCTGGGGGCAATTGTATGAACTCCTCAACCTGGGCCGCTGTTTCCTGGTCGAGGGAGCTCACCACATGGTAGTAACTTGTGGCATCCGAGGTTATCTGCTGAATGTGGAATTGGGCTTCTGCTTGCTGGAACCATAAGTGAGGTCGCAGTGTCCAGAGGCTTGGCAGTTTTAACGAAACTGCATGAACAGATGCGGCGTCACCAATTGTAGCGGTGTGCTACACGCAGCGCTGCAATAACGACACGGAGTCGGTGAGCTGCAGTTGCAAAGGAGATTTATTCCAACTTTGTGGCCTCGCTTTAAAGCCTTCCTGATCCTGCCCTCCCCGGGCGGGAATGCTGTAGGGGGCGCGTATTCACAGTCCCGTCCCGCGCGCGGGCTTTTCCCCTTACTGGTGAAGCAGGCTTGGCGCCCTTTTAGCGACCGGCCTCAATGCCAGCGCGCGCCACTTTGTGAGCCGGTTCGAGTGCGCTGCAAAGTGGGTCCCCACAACATGAAGTTAAACTAAAGTGTTAAACTAGTTTGTTTTATTTAAAGCTTACATTTCAAAGCTTGTGGTGAAAGATATTGAGGGGCATCATTAAGCTAACCAAATGTACATAGAACATAAAACAGTACAGTCAGATCTTGGCCTGAAACATCCACTCTTTATTCCTTTCCATAAATGCTGCCTGACTGCTGAGTTTCTCCAGGTTTTTTTGTACAAGCTTGATGTAGTGCCAACCTCTGTGCAGTATATATTTGTATACTTTTAAACCTTGTATGGAGTTATTAGATGGAACACAGCACTATGTTCAGTATATATTTGTATGCTTTTAAACATTGTTTGGAGTTATTAGTTGGAACACAGTACTATGTTCAGTGCACAGAAGTAATTTCTTGTGCTAGGTATTTTCCAGATGATGCTACAGCTGAGATGTTAGATGAATGGCAGCCATTGATGTGTCCTTTTGATGTCACAATGCAGAAGGCAATCAGCTATTTTGAAATGTTCCTTCCAACCTCTCTTCCACCTTATTTGCATCATAAAGGATTCAGGTCAGGTTACAACTTTATTCTAGTTGATTGTAATTTGTCTTTACCTTTCCTTGTATATCATTTCAACATTTGGTATTAACACTAGAAATATGACTAAAGATGGTTAGTCTATTCTAATTATTTTTTGTTGGTTTTCTGTTCTGGTAATTACCGACCAAGGCTGAGAATATTGCAAAATAAAATAAAACAGCCAAAAGAGATTTCAGGAAAAAATACATTTGATAAACCTAATAGAGTCCTTTTGAAGGTACCCCTAATATTGGAAATACGGTCAATGCAGTACATGTAGACTTTGTCAAAACTGGTTAAGTGGATGAAGATGCATATGAAGGTAAAAATTTGGTTTTCAAAAGATGTATGAAGGAAAGTATAGAACAAAAATGCAGTTTGGAATGAATTGCGAGATGTAGTGGCTCCCCCACCCCCCCACCCCACAAGATTTCTAGTAATTGCAAAAAACAGCTTGTGGTAGAAGTGATGTGTATATACAATGGTGGTAAAAAGTTTGTGAACCCCTAAAGAATTTTCTCTATTTCTGCATAAATGTGACTTAAACTTTGATTAGATCTTCATGTAAGTCCTAGTGCTGGATCAAGAGATCCCAATTAAATAAATTACGCAAGTATAAGCACACATCCTTCAGGTGTGCTTGTGTTGATTGTGAGTAAGGAAAACCTGTTATTACTGATTGATACAGACTATGGTCTCCTGATGAAGTAGTCTAGGTCCCAGTTGTAGAGGGAGCAGTTTTGCAGCAGGAGGAAGCTTCCCACTGAAGTTCTGAGGTTGAAGATGCTCTTGAATACTGCATTGAGTTGTTCAGCACAGATTTTCTGTCCCTTGCCAGGTACACCATTGGGGTGTGATGCCTTACAAATGTTCATACTCTTGAAAAATGTTCTGATGGCCTCTGAGATAGAGATCACAGTGTTCCCAGATGCTGTGGGGATTCACACAGGTGCAGTTTTATTCTGCCTTTCAAAGCATGCATAAAAGGCATTGAGCTCATTGGGGAGTGAAGCATCATTGCAGGATAAGAAGGATAAGAAAGTGCAAGTACGAGGTATTTAGAAACATTTTGAATGCTTACACAGAGCAATGATCGTTACGATGACATTTAACGATGAAAAGCATGATAATGCCGGAATCATTGGAAGATCTAAGTACATAAGTGAGACATTAAATATAAACTATTTACTTTGGAGAACATGAGGAAATGTTAGTGCACAGTGTGATGTTATAGAGTTTTTGTAGCTAAAGCAGAGTAGTTTAAGGGGATGAAAACTGGATAGAAAAGAAAGGGTGATGCAAGCAAGCACATGGTGTGGATAAATGCTTATGTTCCACTTCCACTCTCTTCTGGGGAGCCATTGCAGTGGCAGCAGCATTTAGTAAACTTCAGCTCTCAGTTTCAGGGAGGTAGATTTGACTCTGCCCTTGGATATGATCTGTAAGAAGTTTTCATGTCCTCTTCTTAACTGCATGGGTTTTGGGGTGCTTCAACCCCCTGAGATGTGGGTTAATTAATTGTTCACTAAAACTTACTCTTTAATGTAGGTGGGTCTACAGGATCGATCAAATTATTGACAGGTTCAACAGGAGAGCTATGTAAATCTGATATGAACCTAATAGGCTGAGTAGCCTCCTGCTGTGTTTAAAAAGTTAGTCATTACTCATGGGAGGTTGACAATTTTCCATTACAAAGAAGAAAATTTGTATCTGGAGTGAAAATCACTAAAATCATTTTGATGCTAATATCATATTCAACTGAATTCCTTTTCTAACTTTGATGCAATTGTTCCAAATTCTCTAGACTTTTTTTAATCTGAAGACTTTGATTTATCTCTAGTCCTCATTCAGCAAGACAGGAGTTAATTCACTATGGATTCTCACATTCTCAATATATTTTGTGGAAGAGCCTTGATTATTTTGCTTATTAATCATATGCTTTCTTTAATGAATTTAGCATCATATTTATTTAATTTCTGCAGGCTTTGGTTTGATGAATTTATGGGCCTCTATGTCTCAGTTCAGAATCTCCCACAGTGGGAAGGGGTAAGTCGCTTCTTCCAATTGACTCGGGTTGATAATGCTGCTTAGAATCAATGGTCTTATTGACAATACCTGGCTTCAACTCAGTCATTTCAATTTTTGCGGCATGTTGAGTATTCAATTTTGGCTTAGTCACAAACTCCTACATATAATTTCAACCTGCTTTTCACAACTTTCATTAGTCTGCACAGGTTGTCCTGGGTAATGAACAAGTTTTAATCTTTTGACATCTCAAAGTTAATTTTTTCCGTAAGTAGAAATGTAGAAAATTTACTAGGTATGTTTCCCACAGTATTATAATGAATGGCATCAAAACTAATAAGAAATAATTAATATTATTAAAGGTAAAGAAAGAGGAAACTGCTTCTTATGTTTATAGGAATGATTATGTATGTATGAATTCTATGTATTAAATTCATAAGTCATACATTAGTACTTTGAATACTATGCTTTCATGGTACTAATGTATGACTTCAGAATTTAATAATGTTATGGGAGCTTGTGCTATGAAGGGGTATCTATAAGTTGGGTGTTCATAAGTAGGGAACAGCCTGAAATTGGTTACATCTCTACTGTGATCTGAGCCTTACTGTTTACACTGAATCCCAAAGCAAGCTTATATCTGTCGATCCTCCATTGCAAGGAATGCATGCTTTTACCTCTAAGACTTTGTTCAATTCATATTTGTTGCTGAAGCCTTGTCCAAGCCTTTGTAACCTTTATGCTAGATGATTTTCATGATCTCTTGGGATAAATTCTCAATCCCCACCACAAAAGGGCATGAAACTTGGACTTAGAGAACTATTTTCTGTGGACAACAGCCTTGACATGGGACACCCTGACACCCTCTTTATCATTGTTGGTGACTTTAAATAGGCCAATTTAAAAAGTGTGTTACCAAAATACTACCAGCACGCCACCTGTCCCACCAGGGATCTAAACACCCTTGGCCATTGCTATACAATGATCAGAGATGCCTACTAAGTCATCCTTGTCCACCTTTGGTAAATCTTACCACCATGTTGTGCTCCTTTCTGCATACAAATTTAAATGGGAGGATCCAATACAGAAAGTTGTACAATGCTGCTCTGAGGAAATAGGTGAGGTTGTCAGCAACTGAGTCAGTAGATTGGTCTTTGTTCACACTCAGCTGCCAGCTGAGAGTGTCACCACCATCATGGGCTTTATCTCCTAGTGTCTTGAGGACGGTGTACCAAAAAAGATGATCCATGTGTTCCCAAATTGGAGATCATGGCTGAACCGGGGGATCCACTCCCTTCTTTAGCCTAGCACTGTAGCATTCAAATCCTGTGACCTTGACTATAAGAAATTGCAACATGACCTCTGTAAAACCATCAGAGAGCTCAAGAGATAATACAGATCCAAAAGCGAATCCCAGACCAGTCTTCCATTATTTTGAGGCTTACGCACTATAATGGGCTACAAAATGATCAGGCAGTCTCACTGGCATAGCATGGCCATTCCCAATTAGCTTGAAATACTCTGCATGGCTTGAATAGAAGGGAATTAGTAAGTGTATGGAGAGAAGACAGATGGCTTAGTACATGGTGTCATGGCAGTAACCTTTCCCTCAGTGTCATCAAGACAAATGAGCTGGTCATTGACTTCAGGAAGGAGGTGGTGCACATGCTTCTGTTTCCATCAATGGTATTGAGTTTGTGAGGTTTGAGAACTTCAAATTCCTAGGAGGGAGCATCACCAAAAGCATGTCTTGGTCCAACCATGTAGATGCCATAGAAAAGAAAGTCCATCAACACTTCTACTTCCTGTAGGGTCTAAAGAAATTCGGCATATCCCTGTTGACTCTTAATCATTTTTTTTCAATGCACCTTAGAAAGCATCCTGACTGGATGCATTGCTGCTTGGTATTGGCAGCTGCTCTGCCTGTAACTGTAAGAAACTGCAGAGTTGTGGACACAGTGCAGCATCTCATGGAAACTAGGCCCCTCCATTGACTGCCTGTACATGGTGCCTCAGTAAAGCAGCAGCATAATCAGAGAACCATTCACCCTGGTCATTCTCTCTTTTCCCCACCGGGCTCCAGGACAGCTTTTATCCCACTGTTATAAGACTATTGAATGGTTCCTAAGTGTGATAAGATAGACTCTTAACCTCACGGTCTACCTCATTATCATTTTGCACTATTTTGTCTACCTGCATTACATTTTCTCTGTTGCTTTTACATTTTATTCTGCAGGTTTCCCTTATTCTGTCTCAGTGTACTGTGTAACGAAATGATATGTATGAACAATATGCAAGAGAAGCTTTTCACTGTATCTTGGTACATGTAACAGTAATAAAGCAATTTCATTTCCCATTTACCATTCACCATAATCTTGATCGCCTAAATTTTTTTTTGGCCTGTAGCACATCATCTTCAAGGCACATAGAGTCTTTGCCAATGTACATTGGTCCCTGGCACTTGAAAGCTTCAGAATTCAAAATTCTCAATTGTATTAATATTATTCATCATACCATCCTCTCAATAAATACAGCATTTTGTAGACTGATTTTTTTTTTTAAAAAAAGCACTAGGAAATCTGCATTCTTTCAGCTTTTTGTTTTTTTTTTGTAATCCTTTACTTCTGACATTATAATTCCACGCGCTCCATTCTCTGAATGAGAATACTAATCAGAATCAGGTTTATTATCACTGGCATGTGTAATGAAATTTGTTAACTTAGCAGCGCAATACATAATATAGAAGAAGAAAAATAATAATAATAAAATCAATTACAGTATACGGATGTTGAATAGATTAAAAATAAACAAATAATATATATTTAAGAAAGTGAGGTAGTGTTCATGGGTTCAGTGACCATTTAGGAATCAGATGGCAGAGGGGAAGTCTCATTCATCCCTTTAAAGCTTGATGAATACCCAGTTTTTATCATAATTTTTGTTCGCACCTCCTATTTTTTCCTTCTTGGAAAATTTTTTCCTTCTAGCTTGGTGCCCATTATTTTTAAGTGGGTTCTAGAGGACAATGTTTTTTTGTAATTTTCCAGTAATCCAGTAATTCTGAATTGAATTGACTTATCATAGGTTAATGCATTAAATCCTAAACAAAAATGTTTGTTATATTGACAGAACTTGGTAAACCTGTTTGCTCGTTTGGCTACAGAGAACATTGGGTACATTGATTGGGATGAATACATTCCAAAGGTAACTTGCATTCTTATTTTAAAGTGTGGTGATGAGCTGTTTGTGGTCTATCAGTTTTGAGTCACTTCCTTGGTGAGGTTCTGGCAGGCAACGTGATTGTAAAAACTGCATATGTACTTTTGGCAAAAACCTCAGCGAAAAATTGAATAAAAAATCTTCAGGGTTTTCCTGTGGCTTACTGTTGGACATTATTTTGTGCAGCTGAAACAGTGGTGTTACGGGGGATGGTTCCAGTTACTATGCCTGCAAATTCAGGATAAAATGTGACAGTGGAATCAAACCACCAGCTTTAACCTTTGAAGACAAACTATGCTTAAGTTTATTAAATTTAGGAAATGGATTGGTTTTTGAGGCAAAATAGTTTGCAGGGCTTGAACAAGGAGCTGACAAAGACAATTAGCAAAGTAACCTTTATTGCAGTAATGATTTTCCTTGAGCTGTTTCTTAAAACCTTCAGAAAATTTAATCAAAGTTCAAATAAACAAGGTATTGTACAGGAAACACAGGTGATCTCAGATATTGGAATAAGGAACAGTAAGCACTCAGCTGGAAGGAACTCAGTGAGCCGAATTTTGGAGAGTTCGAGTTCCTCTACTTTTCACCTATCACCCAACCAGCCTCTGCACCCAGCATATCATCCTTTGTTATCTTCGCCAGCTGTAGTGAAATTCCACTGCTAGCCGCATCTTCTACCCACTTCTTCTGCCTTCCACAAGGATCACTTCTTCTGTGACTCCCTGTTTAGCTCATTCTTCTCTGATCTCTGGATCTTTCCTTGCAATGCTGTTCTTTCACCTCCTCCAGATCTAAATATTCTTCCCAGATTTGGCAAAGATTTGCATGCATCTCATCTGATCTTGTTTACTGCATTTAGTGCTCCTGATGATATGGCGTCTATGTCAGCGCCTCTATGTCAGCGAAAGCAAGCGCAGACTAGGTAACAGATTTATAGAACACCCACAGTCTGTCCACAATAGCAATTCATGGTTGCATGCCAGTTGAATGCTTCTTTCCCACACCAGTCTGGGCCTTTTCCAATGTCTGGTGAGGCCTAATGCAAATGAGGAACAATGCCTCAGATTCCACCTGGAAAATCTGCAACCCAATGGTATGAACCATTTTTAGTTCCAGATAACCCTTGCCTCCTACTTCACCCCTTACTTTTTTGTTTGCTCCAGTTCTCCATTTTTGGCTGTTAACCGATTCCCACTTACAGATCCTGGTTTCATCCATTTACTGCCCTTACGTTTTACCCATTAGATTTCCAACACACTTTTCTGATTCCACCTGCAAACTCCTTCCTTAAAGAATCCCCTTATTGCCTTTTTACTTAACAAATTCAAGCAGAGGTAGCTTTTGTGTTCTTGCTTCATCACTCTCCGAGGTGACTCTACCCTCACCTTCCCCTCCTCTCACCTGGCTCCAATTGCCTGATCTAACAAACACTTGTCTCTGTGTCACCATTCCCAATTCTTCTTAATACTAGCTACCTTCTCTTTTCACTCTTCATCTTTTTGCAGTGTTTCAGCCTGAAACACAGCATTTCCTTCCCTTCTGCAGAAAATGCTTGACTTGCTGATTTCTTCCATTAGATTGTTTGTAATATTGTCTATGTGGAAATGATTTGAGGAAAATTTTTACAAGTTAATGGAATTTAGGAGTTTTAAAGTATTTCTAAATGAGTAATTTATTGGTAAGATTTTACTTTTTAAGAACAGATAATTAACTGAAATCTAAGTTGCCTTGCACTGATTCTCCTCTATTAAAATCTTGTATGAGGAAAGCATTTGTCAGCCTTCTTCCAACCTGGTACAAAATCTTGGCAGATAAGACTGGCTTCCATGTTGATCTTCCTTATTGATTTTTTTTATTAATGTGCAATCTGCGGATTTGCAATGAATTGGGAACATTTCTGGGATCTTCAGGTTAAATCTTTGCTGCATAATTGCCTTCTGTTTCATTAGTTATTATGGTAGACACTAGTTAGAGCCTTGTCATTGCTGGCTGTTAAAGTGGTGTTTGCTTCAAAACACCAGAAATATCAATTGTGATTTTTGTTTGTATGTTTCTTTATCAGTTATTCAAAATAGCAGAAGAAAAGTATTGTTACACCTTTTTTTTATATAACGGTTGTTAATTTGATGTTTTTGTGTCCTAGCTAAAACTCATTAAGGTGAAATTATGTGTTTCATATGGCATTGGTTCCTGATTATCTCTTATTTTACAGATTTTTACCAGATTTCTGAGAAGTTTAAATCTGCCAGTAGGAAGCAGTCAAGTGTCAACTTCCAAATATTTATCAAATGCATATGAAATAGGCCATGTGGTGGTTTGGATCACATCCATGCTGGTTAGTTGTTAATTGTAGATCTCACTAGGCTATTCAGAGGATGTCTTATTTATTTATCTTACGGTAAATATGAGCGAACAAATTTGTATCTAAATTCATTCTTGTGCTAAAATATGTTATTTAAATTCTAAATACTCAATGTTATTGATTATTGAACTGAAATATAAAAAAATCAGTTGATGGAGAATGCATTTGTCAGTAGAAATATTTGTTAATTATACAAAGCTAGGATTTCCAACATTGTATTTTATCTTTAATGGGACAGGTGGTGAGTATGTTGGTGGGTTTATGATGTCCCACAATAACCAGTGATTTCAAGAATAGGTTAGGTTTTAATAAGCTACTGCAGTAATTGTGTGAAATAAAAGAGCGTGAAGACTATATAGAAATTCTCTTGAAATTTATGTATCAAATTCAAAATGCACTGCTCTATACCATTTGAAAAAATTATGTTGACAAAACTAATTTTTTAAAACCTGATGAAGGGTCTTGGCCTGAAATGTGATTTGTTTATTTCCCTTTATAGGTACTGCTTGATCTACTGAGTTCCTTTACCATTTTGTGTGTAGCACTGATGAGGTTAATTGCTATTGTAAATAACTCCATAGTCAAAGTAAGAGGTGAAGAGTTGAAGGAGTTAACGTGAGAGGAATAAATTGTGAGATTATGGGGGAAAGAGAATAAGATTGATAGGGTTAATCTATTGGGAGTTGCAAGAACATGGTGTGTTGAATTTTTTAGTGTAGGAAGTTATCAGTATGTGTGTAAAATTAGGTGGTAGAGAGGGGTTCTTCCTGTTCATTTTTTTTCCCCTCTTGGCAAAGAAGCCAGTAATTTGAGATTCTTGTACTAGAAACAGATCGGGAAAAAAAAATAGAGTAATTGAGTAATGCAGAAGAAATTCTGCCGGTGCTGGAAATCTGAAACAACATAGACAAAATGCTTTAAGAACTCAGCAGGTCAGGCAGCATCCATGGAAGTGAACAAACGGGCGTTTCAGGCAGAAGATTCTCAGCCTGAAATGTTGACTGTATGTTCATTTCCTTGGATGCTGCTTGACCTGCTGAGTTCCTCCAGCATTTAGAGTAATTAGGTAATACTTTATAAATAATAATAGATTCTGGAAGCTGATTTATGTACAGTATCTGAAATACATCTTGTGAAAATGTTTGATGATAAACTTCAATAAAAAAAATAAATTACAAAAAACAACCTCTCTGTTACAACAATAAAAGTCCTCTCTACGTTATAATAGGGTTCTATTCCTGAGACCTCTCTGTAGCCCAAATAGTTCACAAGTTAGAAATGTGGCTATAAGCCAAGCTCCAACATGGCAGAAAATGCTTGTAGCAGCTGGCAAATCTATACTGCCAAACTCCCACAACTTGTTCATATGTATGGGCTGTATATGTCTGGCATTTGTAAGATGGGGCCGACGCATAGGATAGAAGCAGCGAACAATATCGTGAGAAATATTTATCTGCAAATGATTTCTATTTCAATTTTTATTTTGATGACATCAATGTACGTTCAAAATAACATCTAAAATTTTAATTTCATAGGGGGGTCCTAGTAAGCTTGCACAGAAGCATCTGAATGGGCTTTTTAACAGTATTGAATCTTTCTATCATCCATCTAATAATGGGAGATGGTTGGTAAGTACATTTTTATTTTTAGTACCATCTGTTATTTTTTAAAAAAAAAACACTTCAATTATAGATGGCAAGATGTTGTCTGTTCAGTTGTTTGTTGATTTGAATGAATGTTCTGGACAGCTTGTACCACCCAGCTCATAGTAAATGAGGAAACTATTTCTGATACATGACTCAGGATATGTTGCAATCACTGAAATGCTATAACTGGTAATAGGAAGAGAACTTTCCTGACTCATTTTTTTATGCAATAAGGTAAAAAGAGCTTGAAGCACTATAGATGAAGTCTAATTACTGTTCAAGACTTCATTGCTACATAATTAACATTTAAACATTCTGCATTAAAACTCTTTCCTCTTCAAATACCAATAATTTGCATACTAGGTATAGAAAATGTGAAATTTTAATTTTTTTTTAAGATATTGAAACTAATTCTGATACAAATGTGTATGTTTTCAGAAGCAGTAGACAGCATTGCCTGCTTTAATATGTGTACTTCTGTTTTGTAATTGAACATTAACCAGTTAGTAAAAGTCATTGTTGCAGTCATGTAACAGATATATTTATGTTGCCCCATGCCTGTAATTATTTGGTATTGAATGCCCTGACGAGTACATGGAGCATAACAGAGTCGCCTTTAGGTTTATATTCCTTGTAGGTTTTTTTAGTATACAAAATAAAAATAGATGCCTTGGATGTAACTAGAAGTTTGGAAAATCCTGACTTTTCTATCTGGTTAAATTATTCATAGCTTTGTTTACATCTTTAAATTTAATCTTTCAGACTGCTGTTAAATTTTGGGGTATTTTCCTGTAAGATCATTGCTTGTAAATCAAATAACGCTAAACTTCAGTCAGTTTTTCTACTTTTGGAGTTTGGAAAATAATTTGTGCTTTTTTTTGGTATTACTCCTGCTACCTTAACTCCATGGTCCTAGTTCCAAATTTGCAGTTTGTGCTTCTGCAAGCAGTTTTAACAGATTCTTAATATCAGCATTTCTCTGCGTGTGCTGACTTAATGTTTCTAAATTATCGGTTTAATGAAGAGTGGCAAGGAAATTGGAACAGCATGAATTCTGCTTCAAAATGATTTGCCAACCTGGTGAAGATGCAGCATAGGATCAGATGTAGATTTAACAGCAGAAGCAGTGTAGGTCACAGTTAATAGATTGATTCTGCAGTCATTAGTAGCTATGGGCACTTAAACAGCCATCTAACGATGAAGCTTCATGAAGATTCAGGCTTGATAACAGTGCAGCACAACACCAGTGGAAATGACAAGCATGTTCAGACAGAGGAGCTGATGTCTCCACTGTTGTAGAAGCCATTCATCACCCAAATTGATTTATTCTACATGATTATTCAGTACTGCTGCTTGTACTGGATATGGGGAGAGGCAATGTTCCCTGCTAAGTTATAATGGCGCAGGCTTGTATTCCAGAACTAGTTATTTGACAAGTGAAGCTGAGGGAATAAAACATATTTTGCTAATTGTTCCTAAATCTTGAAAGTTAGGGACGGTTACTGTAACTTTTGTCCAGGTTTCATTTATTTCATTCTATCCTTTTCCTTAAAAGCAAAATATTAGGAGGCTGTAGCGGTGTGCTACACGCAGCGCTAAAATAACGACACGGAGTCGGTAAACTGCAATTAAAGATGATTTTATTCGAACTTCACAGCCTTGCTTTAAAGCCTCCCTCATCCCACCCTCCCTGGGCGCGGATGCTCCAAGGGACACATACTCACAAACCCCCGCAGGCTTTTTTCCCTTTGTTGTGGACCTGGCCTTTGTGCCTGCACACTGGCTATTTGTGAGCCGGTTCGAGTGTGCTAGGAAGTGGGTCGCCACATAACCCCCCCCCCCCCCCCCCGAACTGGCGATACACCCCCCAATGTCCACAGTTTGGGCCGGACCCTGTTTGGGAGGTCGGCCTCTGTGCTGCGGTGCTGGAAACTCGACCGGTTGCGCCAGGTCCACATGGGGCGGTTTGAGTCGGTCCACCATGAAAACCTCCTCTCTCCCCCCAAAGTCCAGCACGAACGTGGACCCATTGTTCAGGAGCACCGTAAACGGCCCCTCGTAGGGCCGTTACAGCGGTGGCCGATGCCCGCCCCTTCATACAAACACAAACTTACAGTTCTGCAGGTTTTTGGGTACGCAGGTCGGGTTCTGCCCATGCTGCAAAGTGGGTATGGGGACCAGGTCACCAAGTCTCTCGCGTAGTCTGCCCAGGACTGCTGCGGGTTCTTCCTCTTGCCCCCTTGGGGCTGGTATGAACTCTCCAGGGACGACCAGGGGTGCGCCGTACACCAACTCGGCCAACGAGGTGTGCAGATCGTCTTTGAGCGCCGTGCGGATGCTGAGTAGGACCCAGGGCAGCTCGTCCGCCCAGTTACCTCCTCGCAGGCGGGCCATGAGAGCCGACTTTAGGTGACAGTGTCCGTTCGACTGTGGGTGGTAGGCAGTGGTGTGGTGCAGCTGAGTCCCCAAAAGGCTGACCATAGCTGACCACAGGCTGGAGGTGAACTGGGCGCCTCTGTCGGAGGTAATGTGGACCGGTACACCAAAGCAGGACACCCAGGTGGCGATCAGTGCCCGGGCGCAAGATTCGGAGGTGGTGTTGGTGAGCGGGACCGCCTCAGGCCATCTTGTGAACCGGTCCACGATAGTCAGGAGGTGCCGCGCTCCGCACGACACTGGCAGGGGGCCCACGATATCCACATGAATATGGTTGAAACGCCGGCGAGTGGGGTGGAACTGCTGCGGCAGAGCTTTGGTGTGCCGCTGCACCTTGGCCGTCTGGCATTGCATGCACGTTCTGGCCCATTCACTGACCTGCCTGCTGTCCGTGCCAAACAAACCTGCTGGAGACCATCCGGACAGTTGTCCGGATGGAGGGGTGCGCCAAGTTATGAATGGAGTCGAAAACAAGGTGCCGGGACGACGTGACGGGGCTGGCCGGTGGCGACGTCACAAAGTAGGGCCCTCTCACCTGGGCCTATTGGGAGGTCCTGGAGCTGCAAACCGGAGACTGCGGTCTGTAACTCGGGATCTCCTCGTCTGCCTGCTGTGCCTCTGCCAGCGCTTCAAAGTCTACCCCTTGGGAAAGGGCATGAATGTTAGGGCGAGAAAGCGCATCCGCCACGACATTGTCCTTACCCGAGATGTGCCGGACGTCCGTCGTGTATTCAGAGACGTAGGACAGATGGCGCTGCTGGCAGGACGACCAGGGATCGGACACCTTCGTGAACGTAAAGGTAAGCGGTTTGTGGTCCGTGAACACGGTGAAGGGCCTACCTTCTAAGAAGTACCTGAAATGCCAGATTGCCAGGTATAGTGCCAACAGTTCCCGGTCGAAAGCACTGTATTTGAGCTTGGGTGGCCGCAGGTGTTTGCTGAAAAACACCAGGGGTTGCCAGCGACCTGCGATGAGCTGCTCCAGTACCCCACCGACTGCCGTGTTAGATGTGTCCACTGTGAGGGCGGTAGGGACGTCCATTCTGGGGTGCACTAGCATTGCGGCATTCGCCAAGGCTTCCTTCGTTTGAATGAAAGTGGCGGCGGACTCCTCATCCCAGGTAATGTCCTTGCCCTTACCCGACATCAGGGCTACCAGGGGGCGCATGATCCGGGCAGCTGAAGGGAGGAAGCGGTGGTAGAAATTGACCATACCTACGAATTCCTGAAGGCCTTTGATCGTGGTGGGTTGGAGCAAATGGCGGACCGCATCTACCATAGCGGGCAGAGGGGTTGCCCTGTCTATAGTAATCCTGTGGCCCAGGAAGTCAATGGTGTCGAGCCCGAACTGGCATTTGGCCGGGTTGATTGTTAGACTGTATTCACTTAGCCGGGCATAGAGTTGACGGAGGTGGGACAGATGCTCCTGACGACTGCTACTGGCTATGAGGATGTCATCCAAGTAGATGAACGCGAAGTCCAGGTCCCATCCCACCACGTCCACTAACCGCTGAAACGTCTGTGTGGCATTCTTCAGGCCAAACGGCATGCGGAGGAACTCGAAAAGGCCAAACGGGGTGATGAGAGCTGTTTTGGGAACGTCTTCCGGATGCATCGGGATTTGATGGTATCCTCGGACAAGGTCTACATTGGAGAAGATCCGTGTGCCGTGCAGGTTTGCTGCAAAGTCCTGAATGTGTGGCACAGGGTAGCGGTCCGGTGTGGTAGCCTCGTTCAGCCTGCGGTAGTCGCCTCATGGTCTCCAGCCCCCTGTCACTTTGGGCACCATGTGCAGGGGGAGGCCCATGGGCTCTCGGACCGCCGTATGATCCCCAATTCCTCCATCCTCTTGAACTCCTTCGACAGTCGGAGCTTGTCCGGGGGAAGCAGCCGAGCACGGGCGTGGATGGGTGGTCCCTGGGCCGGGATGTGGTGCTGTACGCCGTGTTGGGGCATGGCTGCCGTGAACTGCGGTGCCAGAACCGATGGGAAATCCGCCAGGACCCTGGTGAAGTCGTTGTCGGACAGCTTGATGGAGTCGAGGTGAGGGGCTGGCAACTGGGCTGCACCCAGGGAGAACATCTGAAAGGTCTCAGTGTGTTACCAGTCTCTTCCTGGGCAGGTCGACCAGTAGGCTGTGAGTCCGCAAAATATCCGCACCCAGAAGCGTTTGGGCTACGGCGGCCAGTGTGAAGTCCCACGTGAACTGGCTGGAGCCGAACTGTAGCTGCACCTGATGGGTGCCATAGGTCCTTACTGTGCTGCCGTTCACGGCCCTCGGGGGGACCCGGTGCCCTGTTGCAGGTGTCGTAACTCGTCGGAGGTAAGACGCTGATCTCGGCACCGGTGTTGACCAAAAAACAGCGTCCCGACCGCTGGTCCCACACATACAGGAGGCAATCCCGAAGGCCAGCCACTGTAGCCATCAGCAGCGGCTGGCCCTGGCCTTTCCCGGGAACTGGCAGGGCGGGCAACAACGGCGGGCTTCTGCACCCCACCGCTGGTGGTAGAAGCACCATTGTTCGTTGGTCTCCCCACCCCTGCCTCTGAGGTTAGCGGGCTCTGCGGCTGGGCCTGGACTGGTTTGCTGCTGGGAGCGTGGCCTGGTGATCTGTGTGACGGATGCCCCACTCACCTTCTTGGCGTTCCACAGCAAATTCGTCCGGGCTGCCACCGTCCGGGGGTCGCTGAAATCCGCGTTGGACAGCAGCAGGCGTATGTCCTCGGGCAGCTGCTCCAGGAATGCCTGCTCAAACATGAGGCAGGGTGTGTGTCCGTCGGCCAGAGACAACATCTCATTCATTAAAGCCGAAGGAGGTCTGTCTCCCAAGCCATCCAGGTGCAGTAAATGGGCAGCTCGCTCACGCCGTGAGAGTCCAAAAGTCCTTAGGAGCAGGGCTTTGAATTTAGTGTACTTGCCGTCTGCTGGGGGAGACTGTACGAACTCCACAACCTGGGCTGCTGTGTTCTGGTCGAGGGAACTCACCACGTAGTAGTAACGTGTCTTCCGAGGTTATCTGCCGAACGTGGAATTGGGCTTCTGCTTGCTGGAACCATAGGTGAGGTGGCAGCGCCCAGAAGCTTGGCAGTTTCAACGAAACCGCATGAACAGATGCGGCATCGGTCATCTCCGGTCCAAAAGTCGTTTGGACAGTCAGGGTCACCAATTGTAGCGGCGTGCTACACGCAGCGCTAAAATAATGACACGGAGTCGGTAAACTGCAATTAAAGATGATTTTATTCGAACTTCACAGCCTTGCTTTAAAGCCTCCCTCATCCCTCCCTCCCTGGGCGCGGATGCTCCAAGGGACACGTACTCACAAACCCCCTCAGGCTTTTTTCCCTTTGTTGTGGACCTGGCCTTTGTGCCTGCACACTGGCTATTTGTGAGCCGGTTCGAGTGCGCTAGGAAGTGGGTCGTCACAAGGCCATGATTAAAAGGTTTATTGATGTAGATTAATTTCAAGAAATTCTGGAATTCTCTGAAAATTAGATTAATTTATCTTTTATTTTTAGTTTTTCTGGTGTTTTGTACCTCTGTGATCAACTAAATTCTAAATAGCATATCACAGTTGTTTAGCTTTGATACAATAATTATGAAGTTTCAGCACAGTAAGTAGGAGATTTCACTTGTTTTTGCTGGTATTGGAAGTACAAGCTCTGTTTCAGAATTAACAATTGCTCTTTCATTTTCTCATTTTCCCAGTGTTCTTTTAATATATGTAATATTCAAGAACGTTATAAATTCTTCTTTATAATGTTCAAGTATTAGGACATTATAAGGGGCAAAATACAGAAATTAAAATGGAATTGAGTTACACAAGTCAATGACATTCATTGTGTATTATATATTGGGATGGACGTATTCAATTGCTATTCAATGCATTATGTGCATTAACTCTGTTCATAAAGTTCCAGGTTGTATTCATCATTGCAATTTGTTAATTAAATTTTTTTGGTTGACCCAATGAAAGATGTATTTTTGAGTTCAATGGATATTTTTAATCAAAACTTTTTTGGCATAGTGTATTAACAGCTCTTGTATTTCCTCCTTTTCCCTCTTCCCACTCCATTACTCTTTCCCCTGTCCTGCCCTCTTCCTTCTATATCATATCCTTCCCACAGTTGTTGGTCATTAATGAGCTCCTTTTTTGTAACAGATGAAACTGATGAAGTTGATACAACGTCTACCTACCAGTGTTGTTAGAAGACTACACAGAGAACGGTATAAAAAGCCAACATGGTTAAACACTGTACCAGACAGCCACAAACTGACAGAACAAGACATTACTGATTTTGTGGAAAGCATTAAACAGCCTGTAGTGCTTGCTATGTTCAGTAAAATTGGAAGTCTTGAGGCTGCTCAGGCTCTTCAAAATCTTGCTCTGATGCGACCAGAGCTTGTCATCCCCCCAGTGCTTGAAAAGTAAGTAATAGCTTGGGGTTTTCATGTTTAGTTCCTACTGTTGGCTTCGTTAAATGTATAACATTTGGGGAAATTAGTGAAGTGATGCTGTCATGAGTGTTTTTTGAAATCTGGTCTAACTATCTTGGGGGTAAATAGAATAACTTTGGAATGTAGTTAAATTTTATGCTTTAAAAACAGATTGCTGTATTTTGGCAAAATTGCTGCTGCCTGGTTGTGAGCATAATGATAGAGTACTACAGCACAGAAACTGTCTTCAGCCCATCTAGTTTATGCCAATTTGGTCTTCTAGTCCCTTCTACCTGCACCCATGCATTCTGAGTGAAGAAGTTACCCCTCAGATTTCCCTTAAGTATTTCACCTTTCACCCTAAACCTATGCTCTAGTACTTGTCTCACACAATTTGAGGAGGAAAGGCCTATAAAAGAGATGGGATCTTTCACTCGCAGGCAAGTTTTAAACAGTAACTTGTAAGGAAAACTTTTGTGAAATTTAAAGATTAAGTTGTGGGACGATGGTAGCAAATTATTTGTCCAGAAATAAAGCCCACTAATGAGAGGTGTAGTCTATTCATTATTTTGTGTTACTAAACTGACAAGTTGCATTAATTGAATTGAGAGTGTCCAGTTGTAACTGTTCATTTGTTTTTCAGTAAATAATTTTCAGAATTAGTACATGGTTGTGTTTAATCAGCCATTTTAATGTGTCTTCAAAAATCTTGAAAGCATTACATCAGTGTGTGGTGCACTGAATGGTGTGCCATACTGTAAATGGTCATTAAAGGAGAATATTTAAAGAAAAATCTAAGCCTGCAACACTGGCTTCAGACAGTTATATATATATTGTTATAGTTGCAAGAAAAAGTTTGTGAAACCTTTGCAACTACCTGGTTTTCTGCATTACTTATTCATAAAATGTGGTCTGAGTTTCATCTATAAGTCACAATAATAAACAAACACAATCTGCCTGAACTAATAACACAAACAATTGCACTACTTCACGTCAATATTGAGTACATCATTTAAACTAGTGGTCACCAACCTTTTTAAGCCCAAGATCCCCTACCTCAGTGTCAGTGAAAGGCGAGATTGACCCCAGATTGATTAGTCACAGGCATGTGCACTGGGGCAGAAAAGACCGGTAGTAAAGCCCCACAACCCGGAAGTAGAAATAATGCATAAATATCCGGGGTACCCACCGTTTTTTTTGCACTGTGGACTGGTTTAATATTGACAATATTCTTGTGGACTGGCCAATGGGGGGCAGGGGGGTGTTAAACACAACGGGAATACGGCGATACTTGAAGCAGGTTCCTTCTGTCCAGTCTATTCTGCCGTTTAGGTTTTGCGGCTCTCGGCATTTAGCTGCTCTCCCGCATTGCTCACTTTTTTCTGCTGAAAAAACTCAGCGGGTTCGTCTTTAAGTGCAGAGTGCTTGGACCCAGGGTACCAAAGCGGTTTTGAGGGCTTCATTGCCTCGTTAGACAGCCTCCAGGCTCGAACTCCAGCCTCCCGCCCACCCGCCATCAGATGCCTTGGCCAGGTGCAGCTGGTCGTGGGTGGGGTGAGAGGACAGGGTCAGGGCCGGAGGTCCCTGTGCCGGGGCCGTGGAGGTCGCAATCCGGAGAGAGTGACCAACCAGGCGAGGAGTGCGACAGGCCCGCGCCTGCCCCCCCTTATAGGAACTATCGGCCTATAAAAGTGTGGCTCGAGGGATGACTTTCAGTAGATCGCAACAAGGTAGCTGCTCTGCTACTTATGAAACCTTAAGCCCGAATTAGGTCATCTGCGAATATTTTAGCACTGGGTTCCCCACGAGCATTCGGTGTGCTAAACAGGTTTAGAGGTGGTGCCCATCTGTCCGTGCTCCGGGCCAGTAGCATCAGTGGTTCTTACCAGCCACGCTCTGGGCCAGTAGCATTGGCGGTTCTCACCGGCCGTGCGAGGCGAACACTGCGTTTAGGCGACTGATGACCTCGCGTGAGTTCATGTTCAACAGTGGCTGTGACAGGGAATGAGGAAAGGTGCAACTGACTTATATTGTTTCCTCGCAGCCCGGTGGTTGGGGATCACTGAAGTACACTGTGTAGTGTGGGGGAGCTATGCGCATGTGCACTGGGCAGAAAGAACGGAACTAAAACCCGCAACCCGGAAACAATCTCTCAACAGTATTTGTGTATTTATTTTTCATTTTTTTTCGGGATCTACTGGGAAAGTCTCAAAGATTGACCAGTTGATCGCGATCGATGGTTGGCGACCACTAATTTAAACAATCACAGTCTAGGTTCAAGGTATGTGAACCTCTCGGGCAATGCCTTCTACAAAAGCTATTTGGAGTCAAGTATTCCAGTCAATGAGATGAGATTAGAGTTGTGGGTTAGTGGTGCTCTACCCTGTTTTTAAAAAAAAAAGACTACAAAGTCAAGTTACTGACAGAGCCTGCTCTTCTCCAGGAAGGTGTGTTTATGTGCACCATGCCTTAATCAAAACAACTTTCTGAGGGTCTTAGAAGAATTGTAGAGGTGTATGAAGCTGGGAAAGGCTACTAAAGCATTTTGAAAGATCTGCGTGTTAATCAGTCCACAGTAAGAGAAATCGGCTACAAATGGAGGAAATTCAGTACTGTTGCTAATATCGCTAGGAGTGGGCGTCCTGCAAAGATTGCACCAAGGGCACAACATGCAAAGCTGAAGGAGGTGAGAAAGGGTAACAACAAAAGACCTGCAGAAATCTTTAAACCTGCTAAAGTCTCTGTTCATGTGTCCACTACAAGAAAAACACTGAAGAAGAATGGTCTTCATGGAAGGGCACTTTGGAGGAAACCACTGCTCTCCAAAAAAACTCAGAGTAAACCATCAATAGAAGAAAGTCTGTGTTTTGTGATGGCCAAGTCAGAATCTAGATCTTAGCCCAATTGAGATGCTGTGGCATGACCTGAAGAGGGCTGTTCATGCAAGATATCCCAGAAATATTGATGAACTAAAACAGTTTTTTTTGTGGAGGAATGGTCTAAAACTCGTCCTTACCATTGTGCAAGTCTGGTCAGTAGCTATAGGAAATGTTTGGTGGAGGGTATTGCTACTAAAGGAAGTTCTACCAGTTATTAAATACAAAGGCTGACAAACTTTTTCCAACCTGTACCGTGAATGATTAAACAATGTGTAAAAGGATCTAGTGCTTTCCCGGCTTATATGATGAATAAATTCTTTTTGGGCTTCAAACTAGGTAAAGGTATTGATTATAACTGACATCTCAATGACAGACTACCATCTTCTTTATTCATCCCTGAAGAACGTGGCAGAGCTTGTCACCGAAACATTGGTTATAATCGATACCCTTACCTGGCTTGAAGCCCAAGAAGGGCTTATTCGTGATTAAGCAATGAGTTCAATAAAGACATGAAAAGTACAATTGTTAGTGTGTTATTAGTTTAGACAGATTGTGCTTATCTATTATTGTGACTTGAATGAAGATCAGATGACATTTTATGAATAATTAATGATAAAAAAACAGGTAATTGCAAAGGGTTCACAGACTTTTTCTTACAACTATATATGTAAGGAACCATGTGGTCACCTGCTCCATCTTGGAAATTTGCTTAAACTCTCAAATGTGATGAAATTTATCATTGTGCTTAGTTATGATAACTCAACTTTATTTCTTTGTGTTATATTTGTTCACAACTTGCAAGATCTGTGTTATTTTTGAAATGCTGCATTTAAATAACTATACTCCATTTATTTCCTACCTTTTAGAACCTATCCTGCGTTGCAGACTTTAACAGAGCCTCACCAACTTACAGCGACACTGAGCTGTGTGATTGGAGTTGCTCGCAGCTTGGTATCAGGAGGCAGGTGGTTCCCAGAAGGCCCAACGCATATGCTTCCTCTATTAATGAGAGCTCTACCTGGGGTGGATCCAAATGATTTTAGCAAATGCATGGTATATTATACTTTGTTCTTAGATTTGTGAATAAACAAATGTAAAGTTACATATTTACCAAGGTGGTTTTATTTTAACCAGATGTGGATGATGAATTGTTGACATTTTTCATTGACGATTGGGTATCATACATACTATACTCTCATCACATTAATGTTCTATATTTTCAGTATGATATTAATACATGGATAGCATTTTGGTTTCAGTGTTGTAAACTGAACTTGTATCATACCTTATTTCCATGCAGATCACCTTCCAGTTTATAGCCACGTTTTCTACTCTTGTGCCTTTGGTTGACTGTTCATCTATTTTGCAAGAGAGAAATGACCTCTCTGAGGTAGGTTTGTTCAATAAATTTTAACAACAAGCTTTCTCCTTTAAAATTGCAATTTAATAAAAGCACTGATAAAGTCAATGAACATAGACATTATAGCATTTAAGCAGTTAATAGTTTCTTTCAGCCAAGAAACTAACCATTGTGTTCACACCAGCTTTTTATAGAGCTGTCTTCATAGTTAATTCTTTTCCTTTGATGTTGTCTTTATCTGACAACATTTTACATTTATCTTTGTTCAACTTTAATGCTGGAAAAATAAAAGTACACAGAGGACAGTCAGGATTTGAAAGTAAAAGTGCTTCCCTTTGCTCTGTTGAGGCTGAGTTATGCTGAGTTTTTCCAACATTTTATGTGTATTGCTTGGATTTCCAGCATCTACAATTTTCTCTTGTGTGTGATGGTATATGGAAATTCACAGGTTGGGTTGAGACGACTTTTAAAGTTTAAAAAAAAATTATTGTTATTCTTAACAATTCTGGTTTGATGAATTTTCTTTTGGCTGGGCTACTTGCATGGATCTGTAGCTCAGCAAAAGTCGGCTTCTTCATATGCAGAAGAACCTGGACAGAAAATTAAGAGGTTGGGAGGCAAAAGACAATTATTAGCATCATCATTTTCATTTAACTGAAATCAGAAAATCATTGATACTATAGTTTCTGTTGAAATAATATTGGTGCCCTTTTCTGTTTTAGGTAGAAAAGCAACTTTGCTCAGCAACAGCAGAATTTGAAGATTTCGTTCTTCAGTTTATGGACAGGTATTTTTCAAGGGTTCATTTGTTGCTTAATCAATAAAAGGTTCATAGAAATCATTTGCCATTGGAGTTGCTGGGAAAATGTTTATTGTATTTAGTGGATTCTAGTTAATTAGGAAACATCAGGACCAGTACATTTTGGTCTAATTAACAGCTGTTCCAATTAGCTGAAGTTTCATGGAAGTATTAAAAACGCATAATAAGCAAACTACCATTTAACTGAGTAACAAATTGAGTATTTAAATTAAAGAGATAATTAGAACAGGAATAATATAACTACGGTATTATAAAACTGTAGTTCCTAATAGTTATCGATGGAGGAATTCGTCCAGTGTACCTTTCTGTGTTCTTTTAATTGATTACAATTGAACACAATCAGCAGAGACACTTAGTGCAGATAATGGACTGCCTTCATACAGTTCTTTTGATAGTTATATCCCCTTAATCTTCAGTTACATTGAAATTATTGACTATCACCTTTAATGTTACAAATTCTTCATAATTCCTGACTTGTTGAACTAGTAAAATCATTTAACAACATTAGAAAATAGGAAAGCTGAGTGTGGAGCTTTACCTCCAGTCAAGCCAAAGGCATTGTTTTAAGATTTTATGTGCTTGGTCGATATTGTAAAAGCTATAATTAAAATAAATCTTCCTTTAAAAATTGCAAGAATATTTAAGAATGTTTTAAATAAAGCTGTAGGTGAGAAACATCTTCCCATCTCCAGTCTGAGAGTTCTTGTTGAAATTTGGTTCAGACAAGTGTGAGCTGTTGCACTTTGGCAGAGCAAAAGGGATCTGGAAATACAGGTCCATCATTTGTTGAAAATGGTGTCACAGATAGAGGGGGTCATAAAGAAAGTTTTTGGTATATTGGCCTTCATAAATCAATGTATTGTGTGCATGAGATGGGATAGTAAGTGTTCGGCACGGACTAGAAGGCTGGAGATGGCCTGTTTCCATGCTGTAGTTGTTACATGGTTATAATATGTTGAAGTTATATAATATGTTGGTGAGGCCTAATTTGGAGTATTGTGTGCAATTTTGATCACCCACCTACAGGAAAGATTAAAAAATAAGGTTGAAAGAGTACAGAGTACAAATTTGCGAGGATGTTGCCAGGTTTGGAGGACCTGAGTTATAAGGAAAGATTGAATAGGTTAGGACTTTGGTTAGAAGAGTGAGAAGAGATTTGATAGTAGTCTCCAAAATTATGAGGGGTGTAGATTAAGTAAATGCAAGCATGCTTTTTCCTCTGAAGTTTGTTGGGAATACAACCACAGGTCATGGCTAAGGGTGAAAGTGAAGTGATTGTGAGTGTGGAATGGGCAGCCAGCACAAGTGGTGCACATGAGCTCAATTTCAACGTTTAAGTGAAAATGGATAGATACATGGATAGTAGGGATGTGGAGGGCTGTAGTCCTGATGCAGGTCGGAGGGAGTAGGCAGCTTAAATGGTTTTGGCATAGACTTGATGGGCCAAAGGGCCTGTTTCTGTGCTCTACTTCTCCCTAACTTTATGACCGGGGTTTGCACCCTGCCCAAGTAGTGATGAGCAAGGGATTGAAGAGGATTCCTGCAGTGCAATGCAAGATGGAAAGAGGAAAGGCAGATATGTCAGCATGCCAGTTAGCATTTCTCATATGTTTACTGGGACTGTGTCAATCAAGGATTTGTTTGAATTGCAGCTCCTTAACACTTGGAATCAGTGGCCTTTCACATTATATTTTACTTACTGTCCTTGGAAAAGTACAGGGTACAGAGCTATGAGAGATATAATCGTGTTAAGGGCACCATATGGATTTGATAGACTGATGTTCAGGAGGTCCTGAAGAGAGAATTCAGGGAGTTAGGTAAGAAGCTGAAAGGCAGGACCCCTAGGGTAGTAATCTCAGGATTGCTGCCTATGTCACGTGCTCGCGAGTGCAAGAATAGCATGATCTGGCATATTAATGTGTGGCTGAGAGACTGGTGTAGGGGGCAAGGATTTAGATTCTTGGATCATTGGGACCTCTTCTGGGGGAGGTACGACGTACAAAAAGGACGGGTTACACCTGAACCCAAAGGGGTCCAATATCCTAGTGGTCAGATTTAATAGGGAGGATTTAAACAAACTTGGCAGGGGGATGGGAACCGGAATGGTAAGGTTGGGGAAGGGGACAATGGAAATAAATCAAAGATAGTGTGCGACAGAGATTATAGAAAGAATTGGCAGGAGATGAGGCTTAATTACAGCCAGTGGCATGAGTTACAGAGCAACAGAGGCATGGTGCAGTTAAAACAGAAAGCAACAAATGCTGGACTGGGAGTGTTGTATTTGAATGCACACAGCATAAGGAATAAAATGGACGATCTTGAAATTCAGCTACAGATAGGCAATTATGACGTCGTGGCCATCTCTGAAACTTGGCTGTCATTGGGAGCTGAATGTCCAATGATATACAGTATATTGGAAAGATAGGTTAGTAGGCAAGGGGGGTGGTGTGACACTGTGCATAAGAAATAATATTAACTCATTGGAAAGTGATGACATAGGATTGGAAGGTGTAGAGTCTCTATGGGTTGAGTTAAGAAATGGCAAGGATAAAAGGACCCTAATGGCAATTATGTACAGGCCTCCAAACAGCAACCGCAAAATGGATTACAAATTACAGCAGGAGATGGGAAAGGCGTGTCAGAAAGGCAATGTCATGATAATCGGGAATTTTAATATGAAAGTAGATTGGGAAAACCAGGTCAGTACTGGACCTCGAGAGAGAGAGTTTGTAGAATGTCTAAGGGATGGCTTTTTAGAACAGCTTGCTGTTGAGCCCACTGGAAGATACGCTGTGATGTTCAGTGATCCGGAGGTGATAAGAGAGTTTAATGTTAAGGAACCCTTGGGGTTCACAACAGTGTTCACAATATGACTGCGTTCACATTCAAATTTGAGCGGGGAAAAAATAAAATGCAATGTGTCAATATTTCAGTGGAATGGAGGAAGTTACAATGGTACGGAAGGGGAACTAACTGAAGTTGACTGGAAAGGGACATTTGCAGGAAAGACAGAGCAGCAATGGCTGGAGTTTCTGTGAATCTGAGGGAAGTGCAAGACATATATTCCAAATAAGAAGAAATTTTCAAAGGGAAGAAGGACACTACCATGGCTGACAAGTGAATTCAGAGCCAAAGTAAAAGCAAAAGAGAGGGCATACAAGGAAGCCAGAGCTAGTGGGAAGATAGAGGATTGGGGAACTTTTAAAAACTTGCAGAAGGAAACTAAGATGGTCATTCAGAAGGAAAAGATGAATTATGAGAGGAAGCTGATGACTAATATCAAAGAAGATAAAGATACCAAGAGCTTTTTTTAAATTTATAAAGGGTAAAAGAGAATTGAGGGTAGATATAGGACCAATACAAAATGATGCTGGAGATATTGTAATGAGAGATGCAGAGATGGCGGAAGAACTGAATGCGTATTTTGCATCAGTCTTCACAGTGGAAGACGTCTGCAGTATATTGAACATTCAAGAGTGTCAGGGAAGTAAAGTTCGTGCAGTGAAAATTACGACCAAGAAGGTGCTCAGGAAGCTTAATGGTCTGAGGGTAGATAAATCTCCCGGGCCTGATGGAATGCACTCTTGGGTTCTGAAGGAAGTAGCTGGAGAAATTGCAGAGGCATTAACAATAATCTTACAAGAATTGATAGATTCTGGCATTGTACCGGATGACTGGAAAATTGCAAATGTTACTCCACTATTTAAGGAGGGTGGGAGGCAACAGAAAGGAAACTATAGACCTGTTAGCCTGACACAGTGGTTGGGAAGTTGTCGGAATTGATTGTTAGGGATGAGATTCTGGAGTACCTGAAGGCACATGACAAGCAGGCCAAAGTCAGCATGGTTTCCTGAAAGGAAAATCCTGCCTGACTAACCTGTTGCAATTTTTTAAAGGAAATTACAAGCAGGGTAGATAAAGGAGATGTAGTGGGTGTGGTGTACTTGGATTTTCAGAAGGCCTTTGACAAGGTGCCACGCATGAGGCTGCTTAGCAAGATAAGAGCTCATAGAATTACAGGGAAGTTACTAGCGTGGGTGGAGCATTGGCTGGTTGGCAGAAAACAGTGGGAATAAAGGGACGCTATTGTTGCTGGCTGCCGGTTGCCAGTGGAGTTCCACAGAGGTCTGTATTGGGACCACTACTTTATATGATGTATGTCGATGATTTGGACTATGGGATTAATGGATTTGTGGCTAAATTTGCTGATGATGCAAAGATAGGTGGAGGAGCGGGTAGTGTTGAGGAAACAGAGAGCCTGCAGAGAGATTTAGATAGTTCAAGGTAATAGGCAAAGAAGTGACAAATTAAATACAGTGTTGGAAATTGTATGGTTATGCTCTTTGATGGAAGAAATAAACAGGTATGCTATTAGTTAGATGGGAAGAGAATTCAAAATGCAGAGATGCAAAGGGACTTGGGAGTCCTTGTGCAAGATACCTTAAAGGTTAACCTCCAAGTTGAGTTGATTGTGAAGAAAGCGAATGCAATGTTGGCATTCATTTCTAGAGGTATAGAATGTAAGAGCAGGGATGTGATGTTGAGGCTCTATAAGGCACTCGTGAGACCGCACTGAGATTGTGGAGTATTGTGTGCAGTTTTGGGCTCCTTATTTTAGAAAGGATATACTGATATTGGAGAGGGTTCAGAGAAGATTCATGAGAATGATTCTAGGAATGAAAGGATTTTACCATATGAGGAATATCTGACAGCTCTTGGACTGTATTCCCTGGAGTTCAGGAAAATGAGGGACGAACTCATAGAAACATTCCGAATGTTAAAAGGCTTGAATAGATTAGATATAGGAAAGTTATTTCCCATGGTAGGGTACTCTAGGACAAGAGGGCACAACTTCAGGATTAAAGGATGTCCTTTTAGAACAGAGAGATGGAGAAATTACTTCAGTCAGAGAGTGGTAGATCTGTGGAGTTTGTTGCCATGAGCTGCTGTAGAGGCCAAGTCATTGGATGTATGTATTTAAGGCAGAGAGAGAGAGAGTTTCTTGATTAGCCAGGGCATCAAAGGGTATGGGGTGAAAGGTGGGGAGTGGGGATGACTGGAAAAATTGGATCAACCCATGGTTGAATGGTGGAGCAGACGAGATGGGCCAAATGGCCACCTTCTGCTCCTGTAGCTTATGGTCTTATATTAGGACTTTACAGATGAAGACTGCCAAAACGTTCCAACTGGGGTTCACTGGTCTTAAGGGTGATTGGCCCAAAGTACCTTGGGATGGTGAAACAATTTGGTAGAGTATCTTATAAACTGTGTGTACTTTTCCATTTCTGGGGTGGATGTTTGAAGGAGATCTTAGAGTTTTCTATTCTCAAGCCATATCCTTGTTCACTTGGATCCCTGAAGCTTTTCATTTTAATCAGTAACTAATCTTGTATGATCTTGATTTAAATAAGACATTTGGAAACCCAGGTCAATTTCATCATAAGATACATGGAACTCCAAAAATAAACACTATTGGTTTGGCGAAGGTTTTTGAGGTTGTCACCAAGTTTATCTTGCTTTATTTCATTGCTTTATTGCAAAAAAATACTTTGGATATGTAATTACCTTTTTTTTCCCTCTTTTGAATATAGATACTGCATTTAACATAATTTCATTCTAAATGGTAATTAACCACTCCATAATAACAGCCAATGCCTTAAAAATCACTTTCCTCTATTTTCAGTACTTTGGATTAAATACTACCTGTCTTTCATAATTGATTAATTTGTGAGATTTTCGTATTCTCCTCTTACCCACAAGTATACTTGAGTTGAGCTGTGGTTTAGCTATATTTCTAATGGAGAAATTGGGGAAAGATTTTGTTTGCTGAAATGGAATGTGTGAATTGAAATCTGCATATTTTGTTGTGTTTCAATTGTGGTTTATTTGAATTTAGGTGCTTTGCACTGATCGAAATTAGCACTCTGGAACAAACCAGAGAGGAGACAGAAACTGAGAAGATGACTCATGTGGAAAGCTTAGTGGAACTGGGGCTCTCCTCAACTTTCAGTACTATTCTCACACAGTGTTCCAAAGAAATTTTTCAGGTACATGGATTAATATCTACATTATGTTGATAATCTACACTTAGTGGCCACTTTATTAGTACACCTGCTTGTTAATGTAAATATCTAACCAGCCAATCAAGTGGCAGGAAAACAATGCATAAAAACATGCAGACATGGTCAAGAGATTCTGTTGTTCAAAATCAGGGAAGGAATATGATCTAAGTGACTTGATCATGGATTGATTTTTGGTGCCAGATCAGGTACTTTGAGCATCTTAGGACCTGGGATTTTCACACACAACAATCTCTAGAGTTATATGGGGGGAAAATGCTTTGATAATGACAGAGGGGTCAGAGGAGAATAGCCAGACTGAATCAAGATGACAGAAAGGCAACAGTAACTCAAATAACTCATATTACAACAGTGGTGTGCAGAAGAGCATTGCTGAATGCACAACATGTTAACTCTTGAAGTGGATGGGCTACAGCAGCAGAATATCATGACCTTATACTCAGTGAGTACTGCAGTGAGTCTCTTAAATTACCCGCGCATCAAAAGCCACTTCCCTATGGGATATGGGGCTTGGCCTGTGTAAGGAGCATTGCAGTCCCTTTCACTAGCTTCCCTTTAGCTGATGACATCACCGTGCCGGTAGAATTTAACTGTAGCGTGTAATAACCATGAGGTCTCTTTTCGCCATGGACAGGGTAGATGAGGATAGTGCGGAAATGGTTGAAAGAGGGCGGTGCACATTTTAGCTAAGTAGCTACCACGGTGTGTATGTTTAGTATTTGCTTTGTCCTGCCACTTCAGGACTCAGTTTAAATATGTATCTGTAACCAAGTTTAGCTTGAAGAGTTTAATGAATATTTAGTGTCTTTTTTTTTGTCTTGTAAATAAATAGTTATCCTGCTAACCTGATGTCCCATGACGGTACTTGGTGGTGTCACTTTTTTCTGTTTATATTATGTTGGGTGATTGCACCAGTATGAATAATTGATTATTTAGAATAAAATTGACTGCAAAAATATATCTGCAATATAAATTCCAGTTTTTACAAATGCATGTAGGTCACTTTGGAAATTATCACTCATTTAAAACTGAGTGACATGAGGAATTTGCACTTGCCTTGCTCTTCACCCAGTGAGTATTGTAAGATGGTGAGTTTTCGTTGCCTCCTCAACAGCAGATGAGTTGGTTTCAATATTTGTGACTGATATCAAGCTTGCTTTTTAACACTGTGATGTCAATTTGGACATTTTCTGTATGTCTAGATGGGCATCAAGATAGTTATGAATTTGCTTGTTTAACTGAAACATTCCATTGTATAAGGTCTGGAGTCTGGAAAACAACAGAAATTTGTGATAATGTCTTTCTTATATAGTGTATTTGGGGGGAAAGAAAAAGCAAACAAGCAACATGCTTTTGGTGAAATTTTTAAAAAATGTAATAATTGCTTATCCATTATAATTTTAGGTTGCTTTGGACAAGGTGTTTAATTTTGCTACAACTAATATTTTTGAAACTCGAGTGGCTGGCAGGATGGTGGCAGACATGTGCCGGGCAGCATCTAAGGTATTGGATTTCTAGAATTCGTATGATGGACATATGGCTGAAAATGTGATATAACATTTTGAACATTTATTCATTGTAAGATGCATTTAAAAACTAAAATTACACGATTGGTTTTGAAGTATTTGAATAGGATGTAATTAAGTTGCTGAAAGAGATGCTGAGTTAAATTTAAGTCCTGGAAGTATCTGTTCAAGGCAACCTTTTTTTAAAAACTTTTTTGAATTTAAAGCTGAGGTAGGTAACATGAAAAATAACTTTAGTATTCATGTTTTTCAAACCAAAACTGGATTCCAATATCAGTTATTTGTTCCTGTATATTTAAGCTAATTCCTTATCCTGCCTATTCAGGTTTTAAGTCTATTGCCGAGATAGATTCATTCTACATTTGGTTATCATCCTCCCTGTTGCCCCTCAAAATTCCTTTGTCAGCCATTACCTAACTCTGCTACACTTAGCCTTGATTAGATAGGATCTGCTTCTTTTTTTGTTCTTATAGAAGTGTTCCATTATGAGACTGCTATTAAATGCTACTGAAGATTTTATAAGAGTGCTTTTGAGTCATTTGCATATTTTTTCTATGTGACGAAAACTGCATTTCATCTTTATTTCATAGGATGTTATTGCATGGTATAGAAAGCCATTCAGTACATGATTTTTTTTATCCAGATAAATTACACATCACTGCAGCATTTGTGATTTTTGCATAGCTTTTGTTCTTTGAATAGTTTGCTGAACACCCAAAAGGATTTTTCCAAATATTTACAGTGATCCAAGGCAACTTTGCTGATTGTTTGTTCTGTTATTCTAGTTGTTCCAAATGTGCATTCAGTGGGGGTTCCATGATTAAAATAATGCTTGGTATTTTTATATGGAATTGTTTGAGAAGCCCTGTACTTCGTCATTATATCCCTGTTATGTAAAAACATTCAAATGTGATATGCTCTGGAATTGACTGTTACTTTTTTTTCTAGTGTCGACCCGCCACAGCTTTGAAACAATTTGTGCCACATTGCTGCAACGTAATAGGTCAACTAACCATCAGTAAGCATTGCAGCTTTAACATAATGGTGACTGTAACCATATGATTTAATGGTGAAATTAAACATTTAATCTCAAGTATTGTAAAGTTTATTATAAATTGGTATGAAGAATAATAGATCCTGGTATAAATTGCTTGAAGATCAGTGCAAACGTGGTTTAGCAGAGATATTTAGCATGTATTCAATTCCTTTCCTGCTTCAAGGAAGCATCTCAATTGAAGAGAGCATCTTTGTAGCCCTAAGCCTCTTATTGCCAGAGATTTCCACTACCGATTCTATTTTATTTTGAGATTTCAGTTCATGCTGTGATAACAGAAAAATTTTTAAATTATAGAATGAAAGCACTTAAATATTGGTTCTGTATCAATGTTAGCCTTACTAATATTTTGAAATGTTTTGCTTGGGTTGTTGACCCTTTTACTCCATATTCTCTTCAATTTTGTTTTGGTACTATTTTATTTTTTTAACTTTATGTTTAAACTTGTTTGTTTTCAGTTTTTACTGTGGTATTTCAAACTGATTTTGATGTGTGAACTGTACAAATTTAGTTTTAGATATCAAATTCTGAAAATGGTGAACTAATTCAAATTAATTCAATTATGAATTATCATCTGAGGTTATTAGAATGTCTAAATCTGTCTTTGAACATTATTTGAGATTTCTGTCAGTTTTCCAGTTAATTTATTTTGAAGACAACCCTTTGACCAAATCTCAAGCCTGTTTGACTGAAAATTTGACAAAAAGACTTTGCAATTGAGCTGAAGATTTTGTTGGACATTGCATTGTAAAAGAATCCAGGTCAATCCTTAGGTCTCTGAATTGTTAGTCTAATAACAATATCATTTAGAAATTATGTGATGAATAAAACACCTGTATCCTCCATAGGAAGGAAAAAAGTGAATTTTCAAGAAGTTGTTTCATTAATCTTGCAATCTTGTTCAGAAATTATAGTGATGAATCTGGATTTTTGTGTGTGTGTGTATGTATGTGTTTTTTTATATATGTTTGTGTGTGTAAATATGTATGTGAGAAGAAATTACAAAATATGTAGTTAAGATTTAATGGATGTAGTTTGTGGAACTTGTTTTAATTGCTCTGGTTACTTGAGGGAAGATCTAGCTTGACATATGGAATTAAGTATAATTTGACACTTTCTGAAACCAGTTGAGTTGGAGAGTAAAAGTAAAGGCAGGAGTAACAAAAAATTTCTCGGGCTATTAAAGTGTGATCAGTTGCTTTCATTCACATCTGTGATGTGGCTGTTTCAAATTTTGAAGTCGAATCAATAGTAATGTGCTCATGACACAAAACTGGGCAATTTTTGATGTTTGAGCATAACTGAAAGAACAAGTTAGCATGGTAGACAGAATGTCAGGTGCTGCTGAGAGGAAGAAATTGCAAGCTGGTAGGGAAGAAAGCATGATCCTTAATGTGGTTATCAGCTTTATCCACCAAAGAAATTCTGATCAGTGATTGACTGAAAATCTACATATTTGGGTGAAAAGGAGCATATAATATTAAGACGTATCAGGATTATTTTTCATTCTTTATAGATGATGATGTATTGCAGGAGCAAGAGTTGGATAAGGAACTGCTATGGAATCTTCAGCTGTTATCGGAGGTAAAATTAACAAAGTTGAAAATAAATTATAATCAAGAAAGTGAAAAACTTGAAATATGAAGGTGAATTGTCCCCTTTTATAACAAAGGACACATTTTTATGCTTTTGATTTTTTTCCCCTTTTGGTTTAACTTATTTCCATGCTTGCTTTAGATTTTTTTGTGTTCTTCTGTATTACTAATTTGCAATTTTTGATTGAGAACCTGTAGCAACTAACCTTCTCGTATTATGTTCCACGAGAAGTTTTCTTATGCCAGGAGCATATCAAAGCTGGAAGGAGACATTATCTCCACAGCATAGACTTGGTTAATTTTCATTCAAAACTTCATTCCAAAGCAATGTTTAACAGATTCTGCAAATACTAATTACATGTCAGTAAAGGTTAATGCAGCTTATTAATTTATTTTTTCAGGTTACGCGTGTAGATGGTGATAAATTGCTGATGTACAAGGATCAACTTATAAACATTCTGCACCGAACACTACACCTAAAGTGTAAGCAAGGATATACTCTGGCTGGAAATTTGTTACATCATCTCCTTCGTTCAACTACATTAATCTATCCAAAAGAGTACTGTAGTGTACCAGGTGGTTTTGATAAACCATTCACAGAGTACTTTCCCATTAAGGTATATTATTTATTAATGGATATGATAAATGTTATTTTCTGACTTTTGTATTATGCTCCAGCAAAATAACTTAAGCATTTTTCCTATTTAGGCATCACATGCAAATAGAAGTTCTGTTGTTTTGAAATTTTATTCAAATAATATGCTATGTTTCCCTTTGTCCTCTCTTGACCCAAAATGTGTCCATAGGATTGGGCAAAGCCAGGGGATCTGTGGAAACTGGGTATTCAGTGGCATGTTCCTTCTGATGAGGAGATAACTTTTGCCTACTACTTGCTGGATAACTTCCTTCAACCTGAGCTTTCCAGACTCAAACGCTGCGCTGATGGAGAAATAGAAATGTCAAGGTTTGTTATAATATTGATGAAAAAGATGTTCTTTTGGGAATAGCTAGAGGTAAGGATGGAATAATGGGAAAAAATATATTCTCAATTCATTGTGATTTTGGTCAGAATTACTTATATTCTGGCAATTTAATAATTTTGTTCTGGATACCCTAACTTCAGCATATGTAGTTTGCATATTATCTGCACTTTCCATTGAGATCATAATAATTTTAGTTGGCTAATAAATTTGTGGGAATGAAACTGTGAACATGGAACATGTAATTGTTTGACTTAAATTCTATCATATGCAAACTAAATGCAATGCACAAGAGTGCGATGTTTTCAGCAAGACAGATAAATGTAATATCAAAATGTAGACTGGGGTAATGCTAGGAAATTTCAGTGTCTAGTGTTGACTGTTTCTGGGCACATTGTATTTGTGTAAGAGTTCTAATATTCACATAAGAGGTGCTTTGCTTCTGAACTATTTTGCATATATAAATATACTAGGAAATCTTGAATGAGTTTGAAATTTGTCGACAGCTTAATATTAACTATTGACTTTTTATAATATACATTGAGAACATCAAATATAAAACTGCTTTCAATTATCTGATAGATACTGACGTCACTTTGTCTTATGGGGGAGAATTTATAGATTTTGCATCTTCACACTCTAGTCCATTGTTTTCTGCCTTGATCTCTATGCCCACTTAGTTTTAGCTCCCATGTAATCAGCATCTGTTTCTAAGTGTCTCAGTTTTCCATTCGGTATAGCTCAAGACCCATTGTGAAACCTAACTGTTTCTTCAAAAACATGTTGCTTTCACTCGCATTTATATTGTGATCAGATCCCAATTTGTGTATCAGTGAACTGACCCTCTGCTTTCTTACTGAAGAAAGCAGTAAGAAATTTGAAAGCCTGACAATTTTTGTTTTGCTTATACCATTTGCAACCTCTCAAATTTTATGATCATCTTTCAATCATCTGCTTTTACTCACAGAGCACTGATGCAGGCCCTTTAACACAATTGGTCCATGCCAATCAAGATGACTATCTGAGCTTGTCACATTTGGCCTAAATCCATTTCAACCTTCCCTATCCGTTTTGGTTTATAAATATATTTTAAATGTTGCAATTGTGCCTGCTTTACACTTCCTGTGGCAGCTCATTCCACTTACCCACCATAGTCTGTGTGGATAAACTCATCTTCTCTGGCCCATCGACATCTTGCCTCTCCCAACATAATCTCTTCCTCTTCCATAATATGTTCTGTTCCTGGACCTTGCTAACTATTGTCTAGTTGGACGAGACCACATGTGTCTAATTCTATTTTGATGTCTCCATTTACACATGGTGAATTACCTGCTTCTGCCCTGATAGAGAATGTATTTTTAAGTCGAAGTGCTTTGGGATTGAGGGGGAAGGTATTCAAAAATCTGGAAGGAAAAACAATTTTAATGTTAAAATGTAAATATTTAGAGAACCATGTTTCAACTGCTAACTTAAGACAAATATATAAATTTTGATAATGTAATTACTTCCACCTTTCTCTCTAGGGATGATATTCACCAGAGTTTGTGTATTGTACAGAACTGCCTGATGGGCTCAGGGAGCCTGTTGCCTTTCCTTGGTGGTGACCCCATACCTGACTTGTAAGGAAATTTGATGTTGAATATAAATTGTGTTTTGTTTATTTGAATTTTATTGTTTACCATTTCCATATGTTCCTTTGAATCCGTTTCTTATGGATTTGAACATGGGAAGGCATCATACTGAAATCATGTTCCTACTTTCTATTGCATTTCAGTATGAGTTGGGTGTTATCACTTGGAACAATCCACGTTTTTCCGACTCAGTCTAGTCAGAAAGTAGGCTAATTGTAGTGCCTTTTATACTAAAACTTTTTGCTCTGGCATGCCAGGCTGTTCATTGAGCTCACATGGTTAAATTTTTCCCAGAAATATTTCAGAAAATTAAAGCTCAAATGCTACATTGAGCATGCTCAGAAATTTTAAAGCAAAAACACTTTTTAAGGTGGAGATTGCAAGATTATTAGTATCCTCTGCAAGTGGAATACACAAAATAATTTGAAATTTTATTGAAATAACCGGATTAGTATACAAATTATCTACAATTACATATTCTAATATTTTATTCCACTGTTTTATGAATACAAAGGAATTACAAAATTAACAATTAACAAATAAATGTAATAGCAATTACAAATTTAATCTGCAATCAGCAGTACCACCTTGTTAATATTCTCCAAATGGTGACAATATTGTGTGGCTTTATACATTTGAGAAATGCTTCATAACATTGATTTTAATATTTGAGGCTCAGTTATTCCTGAATTCTTCAGCAAAGTTCCACTTTGATAACTTCAGTGATATGAAATCTTGTTGCAGAGGCTTATTCATTGATTTTGTTTATTTATTTGCCTTTTTGCATCTTGAGTTATTGGTTTGTTTAATTCTGCTGCTGTTTTTAATTTCAATCAGAAATACTTATGTTGAAGTACTGATCTCCTTGTTTAATCAGTTTTAATGTGGTGCTGCAAAGTCTTGTAATATTGAAGAGCTATGCAATTATTGTCTTGCAGGGCTCCAACTCTAGTATCTTTGGAAGAGCTGAAACTTTGCATTGGTGTTAATTATGGTATGTGTCTAATTTTTATTAGAAAATATAATGAATGCTAGAGTAAGAAAGTAGATCAAGATGGAATTACTTAATCTTGAGCAGCAAGTATAGAACTGTTAATATTTCCATGCCACCCAAATTCTGGATTCCTGCATATGCTTTTACAAGTACAAACTTTCTGATTTTTATTGGTCTTATTACTTACATGACCTTAAAGTGGCACTCTTTCTTTGTCTTTTGATTTATAAGTCATTCACATTTTCAGCTAAGCTTCAGTGCTCAAAAATAATTAGGTTAAAGTACCGAATTCCATATCTAATACAGAGAGATTTTGCATTTGAGGTGATAAAATACTTGTTTAAATGTGTATTTGAAGGAATACCCCAATAATTTGCAATTGATAACTAAGTTAAGTTTAATTTAATTTGCACTGTTAAATTACATGGTTTATTTAAATGTATTTAAGGGATTGGACTTTAGAATATATTGTTAAAATGTTGTAGTGTTTGAACATATTTGAATACTTTTGTATTGAATGATTCTTAACGTCAGAATTCTCATTGATAGGTAATTAAGCGAGGCATTTTGCTGGCAGAACTTTACAGTATTTTTGTGTGCCTGTGTAGTTCTTGCCATTAATTAAGCAACCTTGGTTTTGAAGAATATTGATTTCATGTGTATAGGCTCTTTTTGAGGTCAATGGCAAGTGACACAGTTTTACTCTAAATTGCAAGCAAAATCCAGGATAATGTTTTATTATTTGGGTGATCTTCCATCAGACAGATCACTGCCATAAATGTTTACTCTAGAGAGGCATGAGCTCTACATGTGTCTTAATAAGTGTCAGATATGCTGAGCATTTCTAGCATTGTATGTAACTGTATTTAATAATTTTTTGTTTTGATTTCCAAACACAAGTTGCATCTAAAGGAATAAAACTGAATTTTCAGTGCTTTCTTTTGGAATATAGTTCTGTTTGATGAAAAATTGAACCTGAGTAATTCAGTCTATTAAAATGTTTTTAATTAATTTGAGCAGTCTGTCTTTACAATATAGTTACCAAATACATAGATTTTTGAGTTGTTATTATGAAACTACTACGTGACTGCAATCAGAAAAAAGTAATTGAAATATAATTTTGCATGGCTGAATGGCTAAAATATTGTTCCATGAGTAGTCTTACTGTATCCTTTATCATGTGCTTTCACAAAGCAAGTGTATGAGCTTCCATTCATTAGTTGGGGAAACCTGTGACAATTTTGTGTAGATTAAAACCCAACATAAAATACTATGCTTGCAGATCATTTACAGTTCATCTGAAATCCAATGGTTTTCTTAGGCTTTCAGAGTAAAATCATGATATTATTTCTGATGTGTACTCAAATTTTCACATTTCAGATACTACAAGAGAAAATTACAGGGAAGCAATTGCCCAAGTCATGAGAAAGCTGCTACGTAAGTATCAGAGAAAGGTAACAAAAATTAACTGACAAGTTTTGAATTGGTCTTTTGGGGATAGTCTGTAGTTGTTCAATTTTCTGTGGAAAATTGGGTGTGGATCAGTGTTGCATCTGCACTGGAATAGCCTGGCTTTGGGGAAGCTATGTGGAGCTTCAACACTTCAACTAGACTGTTGTCCAAATTTATTTCCGTAGTTGTGAGTAGTGTATCCAGTCTCTTTTTTATCCATGTTAGTGTACAGCCACTTTAGCACAGCTGACATGTAATATAATGGAAATTATCCACATGATGGTTTTGGCTGAAGATATTTGTTTGCATTTCTACTTCCCCTGAACTCTGAAACACTTTCACTTCTTTTTCCAAAAATCCAAGCAAGAGAAAACTAATCAGAAAGGAGCATGCATTTCCCCCCTACTTGGAGTTATAAAGGAATAAAGCACAGTAACAGACCATTTGGCCCATCTAGTCCATGCTGAGCTGTTATGCTGCTGAGTCCAATTAACCTATAGCCCACTGTATCCCTTCCATACAACAGCAACAATATTATAGATATGAAGTCCTGCTAACAATATATATAGTACTTACTTCTCTTTGTTTTTAGATCATATGTTGGATAACTCTGAAGATGACACAAAATCTTTATTTGTAATAATTAAGGTGAGAATTAAAATCAATTTAAAAAGACATTTTCTCGGCATGATACTCCAATAAATGTATTACCCAATGATTGAACCATTTTTCCTGGGAAACTAGGTTTATATCTGGTTGTATGAATTCAGTTATTATTCAGAATTCAGTTACTTATGGAGATCAGTCATGTTTTATACATAATTTTTCCCCAATTACTTTTAATGAATATTGTGTACTTACAATAGTTTGGTCATGTGATGTGTTTTGCACAGCAAAAATTGTCTTTTGAGCCTCACAATGTAAAATTTTGAAGAATCCAACAAGGTACTGGGATGGGTGATATGCTCACCACACTCCTCTGTAAGGAAAGGAATTGTTGCATTTTCCTGCTGTTAAACAAATATTATTATATTAATTTCAGATTATAGGAGACTTGTTGCAGTTTCGTGGCTCTTATAAACACGAATTTGACTCCAGATGGAAAAGCTTTAACCTTGTGAAAAAATCGATGGAGAACAGGGTGAGAATGATGTTAATAACTTTCTTTGAATAAAAGTGTGTTTGTTTTATTACTTATCCATTGATGGGGTAACTCAAGTTTTGTTCTGGTTGTTGTAAGATACAAGGTTCTTTCTATCATTTATGTGGGATATGGGCATCATTTGAAGGTCAGCATTAGTTGCTCATCTTTATTTGTCTTTAAAAAGCTGATGGTGGTGAGCCATCTTCATGAATTGGAGCTTAATATGAGTTTAATAGCACACAGTGCTATTGGGAAATGAGTTTTGAAGCTTGTGTATGGCAGTGAAGAGGAAAAGTAATAGATCTGTCTCATGACTTAGTACAACCTTATTCTCATTTGCTTGAGAGGTGCTATCAAAGCACCCCAGGGGGTGGAGGGAGGAAATGTTTTGGGCAGGGGATTGGCTATTAGTCAAGTGGATTGTTGTGTCCTAGATGATTACCCAAAGTCTGATCAATGATCCTAGATTGTTGTGGGTTCCCAGTACAGTCCTTTCTGGGACATGAGTAGTCATGTTCAATTTGTTCACATATCCATTTCAAGTATTCATTACTCCTGCTACAAAAGCCTCTTCATCTTCCTGGCCATTACAATCATTTGCCTTGGATTCTGAGAACTTTAGTTCCAGCTAATAGACTCATTTACGGAAAAGCATTAAGTTATCCATGTATCTGCATGAATTATGTCAATAGGAATTTTCCTGTTCTTTAACATAAGACATAGGAGCAGAATTGGGCCATTCAGCCCATCAACTCTACTCGAACAGTCTATCATGGCTGATTTTTTTATCCCTCTCAACCCTATTCCTCAGTCTTCTCCCTGTAACCTTTAGACGTCAGGAACATATCTACCTCTGCAATAACATGGCCTCCATAGCCGTCTGTAACAACTCTGTCTAGGCCTTTCAGTATTCAGTAGGTTTCAGTCAAGTCCTCCTCAATAGAGTACAGGCCCAGACCATGAAAAGCTCCTGCTACATTAACCCTTTCATTCTCAGATCAGGTATCATGTTCTTCCTCTGGACCCACTCCAATGCCAGCACATTGAGTTAAAGCACTCAAAATACCAAAGCAACTCAGCGGGCAGGCAGCATCAATGGAAGTGAATAAACAGCTGACATTTCAGGCTGAGACTGTCCATCAGGACTGAGGAAAAGAAGACAAGAAGTCAGAGCAAGAAAATGGGGGGAGGGGAGGAAGAAGCACAAGGTGGCATTTGATAGGTGAAATCAGGAGAGGGGAGGGGATGAAGTAAAGGGCTAGAAAGTTGATTGGTGAAAGAGATAAAGGCTGTAGGAGGGGGAATCTGATAGGACAGGGTCGAAGACCATGGAAGAAAGGGTAGGAGGAGGAGCACTAGAGACAGGTGATGTGTAGGTAAGGAGATAGGAGAGGGAGGGAAACAGGAGTGGTGAAGGAGAAGTTTGAGAAATCAGTGTTCATGTTAGTTCCTACAGCATTTTGATAAGCCCTGGATCCTTTTTCATGTGCCTAAAGCTACTGACAATACTCCAAGTGTGGTCTGACCAATGCCTATTCTAGTCCTCTCGAAATGAATCGGGTCCAGAGGTGAGGGTTGGGGCCGGTTCTGCTCGGTGACATTTATTGTGCTCTCCCTGGCGCTGGAAGCTGTGCCCTGCTCCGGCTGCTCTGGGCTTGGTCTCTGCGAGCTTCGCTGTGTGACGAACTGAGAGTGAGGCTGTGGGCCTGCTCTGGCTGATCCAGACTTTGGTCCATGGACTCACTTTTGTTCTGAATGCTGTTGCTTGCTTTATTGTTTGCATGATTTGTTTTCTCTCTGCACATTGAGTGTTGGTCTTTTAATTAAATTGGGTTCTTCTGGGTTTCTTGTTTCGTGGCTGCCTTGAAACAGATGATATTAAGTTCAGCTGTTTCCTTTTTATAACACAATTTTTAAGGTCAAGTTTATTTTTTTTGGATCAAAAGTTTTGTTACCATTTCCCTTAAAGTGCTCCTTTTATTTCCATTTTCATTTGGGAAAGCACTGTGGGATAGTCTACCAAAGTTGAATGTGTTGTATAGATTCAATTTTTAAAGACTTTTTTGAATCCTTCGTTATGATGGTATTCTCTTGTAGTGGGACTAAGATTAATTTATGTACTACTTCCTGGTTTGCTTATTTCCTTTGTGCCTTAGTGATGAATGAATTGCTCTTGGTTCAGTGAATAGAGCAGTTTCAGTATGATTCAGCATGGTAGTTAGACTTGTATCCTGATGTCATTTAGTTTGGTTTATGAGCTGTTAAAGCTGCAATAGTGAGAGCTTTGGTTATGGTGTCCCACTTTATCTCAGTACATCTCTCCTTTTTTTCTCCCTCACTAATTCTTTATCTATTCTTGTCATGTAATTAAATACATTTTACAATATTGCACGTTTCTAAAATACTGTTTTTCTCGTTGTGTAACATACAGCTTCATGGGAAGAAACAACATATCAGAGCACTGCTAATTGATCGAGTTATGCTGCAGCATGAGGTATTTCCACTCCGAGGATTAAACCTGATATTTATTGTCATGGATTAAGTTGCTGTTTTTAATACTACATGTAATTAAATCTTTGACTGAACATTAATGGAAGAACAAATGAGACAATTTTTAAGTCTTTGAATGTTGTGAGGGGTTAGACTGATTGTTAAAAATTGTTTTGTGTGCAGCTGCGAACTTTGACAATTGAAGGTTGTGAATATAAAACAATTCACCGTGATCTAATGCGAGATCTTCTGCAGTTGTCGACGAGTACATACAGTCAGGTAACGTTTCTGAATTCTTGTGATGAAAACAATAAGCGGTTCATCAAATCTAATCTTTGTTTTTTTTGCTCTGTATGAAAGCTGAATATAATCCACTTCATAGATGAGAAAATCTGCAGATGTTGGAAAACCAAGCAATGAACAAAAAGATGTTGGAACTCTGCAGACCAGGCAACATTTATGGAAAGGAATAAAAGTCAATATTTTGGGCTGAGACCCTTCATTGGGACTGGGGAGAAAAGATGAGAAGTTACAGCAAGAAGGTGGGAGGGTGGAAGGAAGAAGTACAAAGTGGTAGGACATAGGTGAAACTGGGAGGGGGAAGGGGTGAAGTAAAGAGCTGGGACGCTGATAGGTGAAAGGGATAAAGAGCTGGAGAAGGGGGAATCTGATGTGAGAGGGTGGAAGACCATGGAAGAAAGAAAAGTGAGGAGCACCAGAGGGAGGTGATGAGATAAGGTAAGGAGATAAGGTGAGAGAGGAAAAGGAAAAACGAGAATGGTGAAGGGGGAGGGGACAGTTAGCTGAAGTTTGAGAAGTCGATGTTCATGCCATCATTTTGGAGGCTACCCAGATGAAATATAAACTGTTGCTTCTCCAACCTGAGTGTGTCCTCTTCGCATGAGTAGAGGAGGCCATGGACTGACATGCTGGAATGGGAAGTAGAATTGAAGTGGGTGGCCATGGGAAGAGCCCGCTCTTCCTGGTGGACAGATCATAGGTGCTCGGCAAAGTGGTCTCCCAATGTACGTTAGGTCCCACCGATATACAGGAGGCCACACCAGGAGCACCAGATACAGTTAATGACCCCAACAGGCTCACAGTTTAAGTGTTGCCTCACCTGGAAGGACTGTTTGGGGCCCTGAATGCCAGAGAGGGAGGAGGTGTAGGGTAGGTATGGTACTTGTTCCACTTGCAAGAATAAGTACCAGGAGGGACGAATGGACAAGGGAGTCAATTAAGGAACAATCCCAGTGGAAAATGGAGGGGAGCAAAAGATGTGCTTGGTTGTGGATCCTGCTGGAGATGGCAGAAGTTACGGAGAATTATGTGCTGGGTGCGGAGGTTGCTGGGATGGTAGGTGAGGACAAGAGGAACCCTATCACTGAGCGGTGGCGGGAGAATAGGGTGAGGGCAGATGTGTGTCGTGGATGAGATACAGGTGAGGGCAACATTGATGGTGGAAGAAGAAAAGTCCCTTTTCTTAGAGGAAGGTGGACTTCTCATTGGTTCTAGAATGCAAAGCCTTATCCTGAAAGCAGATGCGGTGAAGACAGAGGAACTGAGAGAAGGGGATGATATTGACAGTGTGGGAGGAGGTATAGTTCAGGTGGCTGTGAGAATCAGTGGGTTTGTAAAAGATATCCATAGATAAGCTGTCTCCAGGATAGAAACAGATTGAGAATGGGGAGTGTTACGTATTCAGGCAACAATAAATATATGAGTTCGGCAAGGGTTTCTTATAACAAACAACACGTTTATTAAACACCGAAAACAAACCCCCCAAAAGTAAACAAACACTACCGTAACCAGAAACAGCTGCTGAGCGGCTGTTCAAACAGTTCGTAAAGTGATATTCCAAAACAGTTCTTTAAAGTGATATTCCAAAACAGTTCTTAAAGTGATATTGCCAAAAGTTCGATATGCTCACAGTCCATTTAAAAGGAGAGACTTTACAGGACGATTTAAGTTCTCTTTCACGTCGCTTGCTTCGATCCCCGACGTCGAAATTCCCACGAAGAATTTACGAAACAGAACGGCTTAAAGGCACTGACCTTTCCTTCTCCACTACCTTCAATCCTTTCTAGGTAAACCTAGGGATTAACACGAAGATAGTCAACGAAATCCTTCCAAATAAGGATCAAACGAAGGTCGCCCCCGTTTCACCGTAGAAAGCGATTCTCCTCGCTCTTTAACTTCCAACCTTGAATCTTCACTCTCCTCTAATTCCCTCGAACTAACAGAATCATAAAGAACCTGTTGGCATTAACCTTTAAACTTTAGGCATTAAATAAAAACTTCATCCTTCAACTAAACTGCGTCATCACTTCAAACACGCAGTGGCATGAAGCCAACTTGGCAAATTTAGCCACGAACTGCCCCTCTTCACAGGGTGGGGTCTACCTTTTATAACCTGTAAAAAAAAACCCGTCACATGATCTCTACTGGTGGGAAAATGACGTCATTCCACCATCACAAGACCATCACCTCAAGTCCAGTACAGCTTCAACCCCAGTCACATGACAAGGGCACCACTGTCATGTGTCACGAGTATGTAACAGGAGGGAGGGGTTGGAAATGGACCAGGTGAATTTGAGGGCAGGGTGGATGTTGGAGGCAAAGTGGATGAAGTCGATGAGATCAGTGTGGGTGCATGAAGCAGCCCCAATGTAGTCGTTGATCTAGCGTTGGAAAAGTTGGGAAGTGATACTGGTGTAGGCTTAGAACATAGACTGTTGCACAAAGCCAACAAAAAGGCAGGCTTAGCAGGGACCCATGCCAGTGCTCAGGACTACACCTTTGGTTTGGAGGAAGTGGGAGGAGCTGAAGGAGAAATTATTGAGAGTGACACCAGTTCTGCCAGATGGAGGAGAGTGGTGGTAGAGAGGAGCAGGTTGGGTCTATTACTTTAGAAAGAAGTGAACAACTTTATGATCCTCCTGATGGAGGTGTCTTGGGGCTGGATGTTTATGGTGAAAATGAGATTATTGAGGCCAGGGAACTTCAAGTCATTGAAAAGATCCAGAGGGTGTGAAGTGGCAACAATGTAGGTAGGTAGGGACTGATCTGGGGGGATAAAGCAGAGTTGAGGTAAGCAGATATAAGTTCAGTGGGGCAGCAACAAGCAGAAACAATTGGTTTACTTGGACAGGCAGGTTTGTGGATCTTGGGTAGGAGGTAGAAACAGGAGGTGTGGGGTAAGGAACTATGAGGTTGCAGTCAGTGGATGGGAGATCCCCAATGTTAATAAGGTCAGTGATAGTGTAGGTGACAATGGCCTGGTGCTCCTTAATAGGGTCCTGTTTGAAGGGTAAGTGAGAGGAGGTGTCTGAGAGTTGTCACCTGGCCTCAACAAGGTAGAAGTCAGTCTGCCAGACTACTGCAGCACCCCGTTCGTTATCTGTAGGTTTTGTGAGGTTAGAATCAATGCAGAGAGAGTGGAGAGCAGTGCATTTGGAAGGAGTGAGGTTCGAATTGGAGAGAATTTCTGCCATCTCTAACAGGATCCGGCACCAAGTACATCTTTCTCTCCCCTTCACTTTCCACTTTCCTATGCAACTCCCTTTTCCATTCATCCCTCCCCACTGATCTTCCTCCTGCTATTTGTCCTTGCAAGTGGAAGAAGTGCCATTCCTTCCTCATTCAAGGCCCTAAACAGTCCTTCCAGGTGAGACACCACCACAACCTGTTGGGGTCAACTACTATACCTGGTGCTTTTGGTGTGGCCTCCTGATGTATCGGTGAGACTCAACATGGATTGGGATACTGCCTCACTGAGCACCTACACTCCATCTACCAGAAAAAGTGGGAACCCCCGTTGGCCACCCACTTCAATTCTACTTTCCATTCCCCTCTGACATCCCAGTCCATGGCCTCCTCTTCTGGTGTGATGAGGCCACACTCAGGTTGGAGGAGAAACACCTTATATTCTGGCTGGGTAGCCCTAGGACTGATGGCATGGACATTGAAAATTGCTCCCCACCACCTCACAATTCCCATTCCCGTTTTCTTCCCTCACCTCATCCCTGTACCTGCCATCACCTTCCTCTCATGCTCCTATCCCTTCCATTTCTTCCATGGTCTTCCACCCTCTTCCAATCAGATTCCCCCTTCTCCAGCTCTTTATCTCTTTATCTGTTGCACCTCTCAGCTCTCCAACTCTTTACTTCACCCCTCCCCCTCTCATGGTTTCATCTATCACCTACCACCTTGTACTTCCTCCTCCTTCCCCCCCCCCACCACCCACCTTCTTGCTCTAACTTCTCCTCTTATTTTCCAGTCCTCTCAGCCGAAAACATTGACTATACTTTTTTTATCCCACAGATGTTGCCTGGCCTGCTGAGCTCCCCCAGCATTTTGTCTATGTTGCATTGCACAATCCACTTCATGTTCATCCCTATTAATCTTTTTCAAGTAATTTTCTCTTGCTCTCAATTATTTTATGATCATCTTACCATCTCCCCAAGAAATGTAGACATATCTTATTATTTACCTGATTATCTATTATAATATCAATGTGTACCCTAATTCTAAACAAGATTTTATAAAGTTCCTTTTACAATTTAACATGAATTTTATCTTTGAAACTAAAACATCTTGCATGATTAAACAAAGAAGTGCAAGTGATCAAATACACAATGAGTTGAATGAATTAAACTGACTATCTGATACTGAATCGGATGCTGAAGGTATCAAACTGCTTGAAGGACAACCAAACTAAAATGTGAGGTTGTTGCAGATTTGACAGCTTAACCTGCAAATCATCAATTCTTACACCATGGTGAAAGTGAACAAGACAGGAGTTTCAAGATGAGGCAACACTTGTGAGTCTGTTGGGGTCATCTATTGCATCTGGTGCCTCCCGGTGCAGCGAGACCTGACGCAGGTTGGGGGACCACTTCGTCAAGCACCTCTGCTCCGTCTGCCACAGCAGACAGGATCACCCGGTTGCCACCCACTTCAACTCTGCTTCACGTTCCCATTCAGATATGGCCTCCTCTACTGCCACAATGAGGCCAAACCTCGGGGTGGAGGAGCAACACCTCATATGCCATCTGGGTAGTCTCCAGCCTGGTGGTATGACTATTGAATTCTCCAACTTCCGGTAATTCCATCCCTCTCCCTTCCCCCACCCCAATTTCACTCTGCCTCCTCTTCTAGCTGCCTATCACCTCTCTCATGATTCTGCCTTCTTCTACTACCCATAGTGCTTTCCCCTTACATTCCTTCTTCACCTCTCCTGCCTATCCCCTCCCTGCTTTCCCTCCCGCTTCCCCTCCCCCACCCCTTGATCTTTCCTCTGATTGGTTTTTAACCTGACATCCACCAGCCTTCTCCTTCCCACCCTTCCCCCACCAGCCTTCTCCTTCCCACCCTCCCCTCACCTTCTTTATAGGGCCCCTGCTCCCTCCCTCTTCAGTCCTGAGGAAAGGTCTCAGCCCAAAACGTTGACTGCTCGTTTCCACGGATGCTGCCCAACCTGCTGAGTTCCTCCAGCTTGTTGTATGTGTTAGTTTCAAAATGTGCTGTCCAAGCTGTTCTGAAGAAGTACAAAGAAATGAGCAAGGTGGGGGACCAGAATCGCAGTGGTCGGCCACGGAAACTGATTGCAGCAAACAAGAGATACATCAAGCTGATATCCCTGCCAAATCGGGAGAAGTCCAGCACTGCTATCAGGTCTGAACTCTCAGAGAACACTGGAGCTCAAGTACACCCCTCTACAGTCCAGAGAAGTCTTGTCAGAAGTGGTCTTCATGGAAAAATTGCTGCCAAAAAGCCATTCCATAACTCCATAAGGTCATGAGACATAGGAGCAGAAATAGGCCATTTGGCCCATCAAGTCTGCTCTGCCATTCAATCTGTTTTCTCCTCCTCAACCCCATTCCCTGGTTTTCTCCCTGTAACCTTTGATGCCATGTCCAATCAAAAACCTATCAATCTTTGCCTTAAATACACTCATAGGTTTGGGACTATATTTCTAAAAATAGAGCTGGTGATCTTGACAGAATTCATGGAATCAATATTTGAGTTGTACAAGTTTTCATCCATCATGCAAATACCATTAGGGAGGCATCTGATACACATTCTGCAGCAGGACAACGACCCCCAAGCACATGGCCATGGTCATAAAGAACTATCTTCAGCAAACACAAGAACAAGGAGTTCCGTAAAAGATGGAAAGGCCTCCACAGAGCCCTGAACTCAACATCATCCAGGTTGTCTGGGATTATCTGGAGGGACAGAAGCAGGCGAGACAGCCAAAGTCTGCAGAAGAACCGTGGCAAGTTCTCCAAAATGCTTGGAACAACCTAGCAGTCTATTTTCATATAAAGCTGCACAACAGTGTACCTAGAAAATTGATGTGGTTTTAAAGGCAAAGGATCCACACCAGATATTGATTTGATTTCATTTTTTTTTACTGTTTATAGTAAATTTTCTGATATTTAGAAACTTTTCATTACATAGAAAGTTCTCATTTAATTACTTTTGAAAGCATCTTCGTTTTACAGATTTTTTAATGTGTGCCTATGACTTTTGCACTGTACTGTATATAATCATAAGGGGTGTAGGTGGCTCGTGAGTGAGTTTTTCCTCAGTAGGGCATCTAAAACTGCAGATCATCAATTTAAATTAAGAGGGAAAAGACGCAAGAGGTATCTGAGAGGATACTTTTCAGAGTGGTGAGGGCATATAGAAGGAGCCGCCATTGGAAGCTGTAAGGGGGTTTAAAAGACAGGTACATGGATAGAAAATGTTTAGAGGAATTTGAGTGAACTATAAGCAAATCAGACCAGCTTGGCATGTAAAAGTTGAGTCAAAGGGCTTGTTTCCATACTACATAACTCTACAATGCTGTAACTCTTCTAATTAGTCAAAACATATAATAACCCCTTACAGCCAGTAATATCAGTTAGCTAATTTTACTTCATTTACTCTTTTGCCTGATTCTTAGAGGACAGCTGTCATCCAACTTGTACTGACCTGTTTTTTTAAGTTTGCCATAAGTTTTTTAAATTATTAATAAAACAAATTCTAAGTAAAGTCATTGTAAAATAAGGATCCAAAAGGAAATTGAATTGTATGTATACATCCAATTATTAACCATCAAATCAATTTTCACAGGAAAGCTAAACTTGAGTGTGACTCCCTTCTGTAATCCCAAGATAGATGAAAATGCTGATTCAACTTTGTATATTGAAATGTTTTTATCAAGTTTTAGTTTTGATTTGTTACACCTTGCCTCCCAATTTAGGCAAGATACAGTATCTCTAAATATGTAATCATGTACGTCCATCATGATTATATGTGACCCCCAGTATTCATTTTCTAATACTAAAAACTTATTTCCCTTATTGCTCTGTTGTATTTTTAAAGATCTTTATCCTTGCAGTCAAATTGGATTTAATTGTTTATTATTGATTTAAACATTGTATTTACTACAAATTTTGGGTGAACACTTTGGAAAAGAAGGCAAGACCAACAGAAAAAGTATTTTTAATAATCTACAAAAATCTTGATAATGTCAAACTTGGACTAAAAACAAATTATTTAAATTGATAATATAAATGCTGCCTCTCAAAATGAAAATAATACATTCTGGGTTTCCTGGAGCATTCTATGATGGATCCAGAGGGAAAAGCCTCTTATAAGACTTGTCTTTATAAAGTGACAAAGTTAATATTAATCTCAGATTAATGAATATTCTGTGTAAAAGAAATCACATTGCTACAGAATTGAGACTGACACATTTAAGTTCTAAAGTAAAAATCAAGCTTAAAGGCAATTTCTTAGGTGTGTTTAATTACATGTCACATGTATAGAAAACTAAATGTGACCAGTGTACATTGTATCCAGAAATAAATGTCCATGGGGAAAAGAGGTTTCATATATAGCCAAGCAAGGAAGTTAGTGATAGTATTGAATTAAAGCATGCAAGCTGGGGTAGTTTTATCAACCAGCAAAAGGCCACAATGTTGAAATGCTGATCTTGAGATATGTGAGTTATCTGACTATAAATGCATCTTGTGTATAAATAAAGAAAATGGCAAAAGTAAATATAGGTTCTTTGGAGGACAGTAAAAGAATTTATAGTGGGTACTCAGAAAGCAGCAAAGAAACCTTGTATTTTTTTCACAGTTAGAGATGTACATGTCTCTGATAAAGCAGGGAACCTACCCTTGCTGTGTGAGACCTGAAAAGTAATTAATATCAATAAAGGAAAGTGTCGGAGTAATCAAGGGTACAGAGAACAAATTACCCTGGCATAGATAGCATTAGGCTTCTAAAAGAAGCAGCTGCAGAGGTAATCAATCAGTGGTCATTCAAGAGTTAGAGGTAGCCAATCAATACATCCATGGTCATTTCTGCAAGTTTCCTAGATTGTGCAATAGTTGGAAAATAGCAATAGTAAAACTAGCAATTAAGAATGTTGATATAGCAGTTAAAATATACAATAGTTTAATTGGTAAGGGTAACCATTGTTTTAATGAAGGGAAATTTTATTTGACAATTCCGTTAAGAACTTTTTAAAGGTTTAAGTAACAGGTAGGTGGTTGTGAGGTGCTGTCAGAGTAGATCAAATGAGTGACCATAGTGCATTTTGTAGACTGCACGCATTGGAGGTTTGGTGCATTAGTGGAAGGAGTGAATATTCAGGATTACAGATGGGCTGCTAATCAAGCCAATTGCTTTGCCTGGATGCAGTTTAGCTTCTTGAGAGTTGGAACTGCAGTCATCCAGGCTAATGGTATGTATTCCATTGTACTTTTACCTTGCAGATGGTGAAGGACTTCGGAGCTTGGAGCTGTTTCATCTGCCACACAAACTTAAATTTTTTATAACCACAGTATTTATATGGCTGTTTGAATTGAATCGTTAGTCTATAAGTCACCTCCTCAGCATTATGATGGTGATATAATTTAGGCTATTTGATTGGGGTTGATGTCATTTTGCAAATGTTTATAAATGAAATTTAGGAAGTTAATATTTAGGCATAGGAAGGATTTAGAAAGTGAAATGTGTTCGTTAATATATAGAGTTGGCATACAAAGATTTGGAAGTGTACTGATTTTATATTGAGATGTTAAGATCGCATTTGGAGAACTGTGTTTTGTACAAAACAATGTTTTGAAATAAGTTTTTTTTAAAAAATCAATATGATGTCTGTATTTGCAGGTGCGAAGTAAAGCCCAGCATGTTTTCTTCACAGCTTTGGGGACTTACAATTTTTGCTGTCGAGATCTTATTCCACTGGTGCTGAAATACTTGCGCCCTGACAAACAGAATACGAGTCAGCAACAATTGAAAGTAAGTATTTGGCATTTGTTGAAGCATTGAACAATCTTTGACCTTGTAATGATCTAGTTGTATTGAATTTACAGTAAGAAGTTGTTATATTAGGTGATTTTAACTTTTCAGATATTGTACAAGTATTAGATGGGATAGTTGTCAAATGTGTTCAAGAAAGTTTCCTTCTTCAAAACATAGAAGTCCCAGCAAGAGATCATGTGATACTGGATCTGCTGTTAGTGAATGAGACAGGATAGATGACAGAAGTTTGTGTAGAGGAACAATGCCATTAGTTTCAAAGTAAATATGCGAAAAGGTAGGGTCTAGTTCACGGGTTGAGTTTCTAAATTGGAGAAAGGTCAACTTTGATGGTATCAGAAATGATCTGGCAAGTGCAGATTGGGACAGGCTGTTTTCTGGCAAAGGTGGAGGAATTATATTGTGTAAGCTGTGCCCTTGTTTTAATATTGTTTATAATAAGAAAGGACTTTTCTTAAAACGTAAGTTGTGACTTGTGTTTTTTTCTTTGATATTTGTTTTAAGAAGGTCCTGTGTCTCACAGCAGGCTAGATGAGTTTTTGATCATGGTCAACCAGGAATTAAGTTCACACCTTCCTGTTAGTTGTGTCTTCTCTAATCTGTTAGTGAATTGTGCAGTGTTAGCTTGATCTGGTCTCCTACTCATTGTTACTGGAAGTTAATGTCACCATATTGCATTCTGACGTTATGTCTGACATTTGAATGATTCTTTTCTTGTGATGAACATAGTTCTGTGTATGCACTAAGATTTCCACTTTCTGCAGAGATTGTCTGCTGATTTCCTTGATTCTTTTTCCAATGTAGCCCCTTCATTTCTATCTAATGACTTGAATTATTAGTGATTTTTTTCATCTCTTATTGATTGGAGGGAATAAGACACCTTTATTTATTATTTAAAACACCTTTCTTTTTCTCCTTGGTTACATCTTTGTGATAGAATTGTGTTGCTAGGTTTCTAGGTTGTCTATTCTGGACTTAGTTCAGTCCTCAGTTGCGTTGTTTTTTCTACAAAACTAACAGACTGTTTTGGATTGCGCTCATACTCCAGATGCACCCAGTCAAAGTGGGCAGTGGTTCTTGTGAATGTTGGGAACTTCTGTGATGCTTTTGTACTTGTCTAAAGGACTCAGACATGTAGACATTTGTTGGGGAATTAGCATTGGGGTCAATCATTTTAGAGGGTTTATAACCAATTTGAGGGTAAGACTTTACATAAGAAATTTAAATCATCACCTGAACTCCAGAAATGAAGTGGAAGTAACTGCTTTCCGTATCAAGGCAGCATTTGATTTGGTTTGGCATCAAGGAGCACTAGCTGAACTTGACTCAATGGGAATCAGCTCATTTGCTTTAGGAGGAAATGCTAATTGTTTCCAAATATTTTCTTTATGGATTTTTATTTTTTTTTCAGCTTGTCTTAGAAACAATTTTACTTTTATGGCAAATATTAATACAAGGGCTCCCCAAGTTATGAATGACCTGATTTACGGAAACCCAACTTTACACAAACTCTCCCGTACATTTTCAAAGCAGTTTTCAAGATAATAAACTGTTAAATGGTTCTCATTAAATACATTACAGAATATATTCCATTAATTTGATTATGGAGACAAAAGCAACTGCTGATGCTGAAATCTAGAGGAACTCAGTGAGTCAAGCAGCAAAGGGATGGTTAGTGTTTTGGGTCAAGACACTGCATCTGAAACACTGACTATCCTTCTGCTTCTACGGATATTGTTTGACCTGCTGAGTAACTTCACTGTTTTTTTTTAGTTTACTTGTATGAAGAGTTGGGGTAAATTTTCAAAGAAAAGAAAATTATAGCAAGTGTAAGTAGCATGAAATGATGGGGGTTATTTATATTTGAACAGTACATTTTGAATTCTGGGGAAATTGGTTTACAGACAGTTCTCAGGAATGGAATCCTTTCATAACCTGGGGATTGCATGTACCTTGATTTGAAATATGAAACACTTGTTTCTTGTTCCAATTTGCAAATAATTACTTTGTAATGATTTATTTTTCCGTCATTCATTCTTCCAAATCTCTTTTGTTTTTCCACTCTCATTGATGGTTGCCTCTTTTGCAACTAGGGTGCTCTGTACTGTCTACTTGGGAACCCCAATGGAGTCTGCTTGGCCAATCTCCATGACTGGGACTGCATCATTGCAACATGGCCAGCTATAGTCTGTTCCGGACTCAACAAAGCAATGTTTCTCGAGAAGCCTTCCATTGTTCGCCTGTTTGATGACCTTTCAGAGAAAATCCATAGACAGTATGAAACCATTGGCTTAAATTTTGAGGTAAGTAATTTGCAGTGTTATAGTTGAGCACACAAAATGTTGAGCAGTTTTTATTGCCTTCAGATTTGATAAAAAAGATCCCCATTTGAGCATGAAGCCATGTCTCTGCTGTTTATGTTACTTAATTTCTTGGGTGTGCTGATGGTTGGTTGATTGGAACAGGTATTATGTAAGCAGTGCAGCAATGTAAATAAGGTGAATGCAATTCTTCTTTTCCAACAAAATACAGCTGACTATCCAAAGGAATAAATGAGACTGACCCTACTTTGAGCATTACCTGAGATTTTCAGATAAAAGGAAACAGCAATAAGAAGCTGAAACCAGGAAAGTGATATGCTTAATTCAAAACAAGTAGAAGATGTCATTGCAGGACTTAAGTTTCCTGGCTGATTTTATTTTAATAACTTTGTGACAAAACATGGGGAAAGGCTTTGAAAATAGAAAAAAACTGGTCATTATCATGATACTGAGTTTTGCCAACTCTCCTGGAATGCAGCTGTTAAGTTAATCTTCAGGATGTTCTCTTGAGCACCTTGGCAGAAGCTAGGTGTGAAAAATATTGTTTGTTGAATTAAATTTATTTTTCCCAGGGTTACAAAATCAAAAATTATGGAATGCCTGAGCAGTAACATTTTCACACAGAGGGTGGTCAGTACATGGAATGAGCTGCCACAGGAAGTGGTTGAGGCACACGAACAAAACTTAAAAGGCATTTGGACAAGTACGTGGACAGGAAAAGTTTAGAGCAATGCAAGATAAACATGGTGAATGGGACTAGCTTAAATAGTCATTCTGCTTGGCGTGGACTGACAGCAAAAGAGCCTGCGTCCATGCTGTATCTGCCTTTCCCATAGCTTTTGACTTCTGACCTCGAGTACAATTGGATTTCGTCTAAGAATTTTATTTGGAAGTGTTATTAGAAGAAAAGAATGTAGCAAGAAAAAGCAACTTGATGCTGATCTGCCACCCGAAAACCTTGTGATCTTTTATATCAGACTTGAATGTGTTACGTACCCTGTAACTGGGTCACTTACCAGCAAAGATAGAGAGGTCCGTTGAAGTCTGATGGTACTATTTTAACAGTATTTATTGATAAAAATACACAAAATAATATCACTGCAAACCTACAGATAATATACGTCGTCAATACTAAATCTAAATGCGTGGGTATAATAATAATCAATAAGAAATAGCTCTTTCGTTGTCTAGGGGATAATGTATTGTCCGATGGAAATATAAAAGTCACTCTTAGTTCGTTCAAGCTGCAGCGTTTTGGTTTGAGAGAAAGACGGGTTTAAAACTTGCCCAGGCCTTTTATGATGTCTATCCTTCGAGTCGTTGGGAGTTGGTTTCCCCGTTGTTAGCTAAAAGCCAATCTCCCGTGGTAAAAGCTACTGGTTCTGAGGCAAATGGAACCGAACGCACGTGGCCTCCTCTCACCGGCTTCCGCTATTACGGGATCACTAGCGTTTCTTCTGGTGCGTCTGAGGGGCTGTTCCCACAGACCCTCTTTTATCCTGACTCACAGGGTCTCAGATGTCAATCAGGTTGGGGGTGATGCAATCCCTCCCTCAACCAGCCTACTTTGCCTGAGGGCATCCACGTAGCACAGTATTGTAATACACAAGTTCGTCTCCAAGAGACAATGGCCGTTTCCCGTAGCTTTATGTCGCCGGGGGGAACAAGACATTCCGCACGTCTCTCTCTCTCATTTCCTGGGTCTCCTAACCCAAATCAATAGTGATCTTGCGATTCTCACAAAGGAGGGGGCTACCTTGCACCCTTCGGCCCCTCAGAGCTGTGGTACGTTCATAACAAATGAAAAAGAGGTATCTTAAATTCAGATACCTGGAATTTTGTGGTTATTGAAATTATGGTGTTTATGTTGTAAAAAAAAATGCAGAACGTGTTAAATAGATCTAGGATATTGCCCAATAGATAAGTGAGGCTTTTGTCAGTGGTCAGGGTCAACTATGAATGTTGCTCCCTAGCGGTCTAGATACCACTAACCTGGGCAAAAGGATATGGAGAGCAAGCTGTTGCCCATGTAGCAAGCTCCCCTCCACACATCTGATGAACCTAAAGGAATGGCAGAGATCAGTACAGTTTGGCATAGCAGGAGTCAGCGTTGAACTCAACGTAGGACTGCCTTAGGGACTTCAGATCCGGATTTTTCCCTTGGGGTTTCCTCCTGGAGCCTTCCCCATGAGTGGGTATAGCCGCAAGGCAGTGGAGGTTTGAGATCAGAACTTTCCTTCTGGATGAGCTGCCAAGCATGGCTGATGAGCTCCTTCTGCTTGAAGCGACTGGTTTTAAGGTGCCAGCAACCCACCTGTGCTCCTTCTCCTGTTAATAGAAACAGTTCGGCTTGGTAGCTAAGCCATATGTGAAGGCCAGGAGTTGGACTTGGTTGTCAGAGGCTATTTGAGTTGCACTTATTGGGCGCATTTAATAGGTAGTGGGAGCTTGTCCCCATTTCTACTCCCGGCTATAATAACTGTAAGGAGCCAATAATAAATAACTGCACAATCATTACCAAATCTGTATTTTTAGTTATATTTACATGTTAGTTATTTTTCTTAGAGGGCTTTGTCCGTGATTCCCATTAACTCCAGTCTACATAGGGCTTCTTGATGCCATACCCGATCAAAATGCAGGCTTGATGTGAAAAGCACTTATTTTACCTCTACCTCTGGAGTTCAAGAAGTGATTTTAAGTTTCTTATATAAGCTGCTATGCTTAGCTTTCAGATTGCTGTATTGAGGTTTCTGCATCCTTGTGCCAGACAATTGATCCAGCTTGTGGTATGTCTCCTCTTACGGGTAAAGAGATTGAAAATGGAATTCAGAATCAAATTGCGAAAAATAGTGAGTCCTTAAGGTATGTGGAAAGACCTCTTTGGTTGGACATGCTGGCGAAGTAAAATTTAGCAGTAGATTTAATGATCTCCTTAATAAAAATATTTATTTTTAATATAATATAATTAAATATTTAAATATTAATAAAATATAAAATCGTTATAGATATATAATATATATTTTAAATATTTTTTATTGTTTTAGGAATTATGAAAAACTAATCAATACCTTGTTGGACCTTCTTGAACAGAGAAACTTGTAAGTTTTAAAAATGCTGTTTTCAGTTTGATAGCATTGTAGTCGCTGCCTTTTACTGCAAATTAGGTATGAAGATCAATCAGTCATTTAGTCTAAATTCCCAGGTTCAAGTATGATGGGTTCCTGTTGTGGGAGTGCTGGAATTCCACTGCTCGTGGGATTATTTCAGAATGGTTTTCTTCCTAAGGAGAAAAAGAAATAAGAGGACCAAATTTGGGAAAAAGTACAACTACGTGCCACAAGCTCATCCCATTAAGATGCAATTCATAATTGTGTAATATTAGGTAAAGTCTTAAGGACTACAAAATTATCCTAATAGCGTTCAAAGGTCGAAGAATAGGTGGAAGATTCGCATGCACAATCCTAGGCCTGTATTGGTTGGGATTGTCTTTTTAGTTTGTAATATCAGACTGTTTCTACTGAAAAGTATAATGCATGATGTATAATATCTGAATCTTGACAGCAATGAATCTTCAGGATTAATGATTGAGTTATTTCTGTAAAGTCAAACTCTACTACTGAAGGACAGAAGTGGGTATTTAAATATTGTAATACCTTAATTCTTACCTTTTTTTTAGACCATGGAAATTTGAACAAATAGCTGTTGGTTTTCTGTCCCTCCTTCTGAGAGATGATGTACCCTTACCTATGAGAGCAATCAGATTCTTCATTCAGAGCCTTAATCATGATGCTTTAGTAATACGGAAGGTAATATTTTAACAAGTTTGTCTTGTTGTTCTAAATTTTGCACGTTCAGTGACCAGGAATAGAGTGATTTGAATGCTGGCACTCCATCAACTACATGAAAAAGAGGGACCTTGAGAATGATATTTATGATGAGTCTAGTCAAATTCACAAGCACAGTGTTGAGCCAGTAAGGGACTTTAGTACCAAAATTAAATATCAAACTTGACTTGCTAACCAGAAGACTGTAATGAAAAGCAAAGGAGATGAGAAACTGTAGGCCTAAATGAATCAATGTTTCAACGTAGAGGTGTTAGAAGAAAAATAAAGTACCAAGTCCACTAGCAATTTTAAGAATTTTTGCCAGAAAATTTAAGTTGATCATTTCTCTAATGCTATTGTTGAACTCAAACTTAATAATCCTTTCAGGCTTTGGAAATCAAGCCTTTGATTAACTACTTGTGAATTATGTAGACTGGAAAATAAAAGCAAGATCTGAAACCAAAGGACCATAAGACCAGGGGAAAGTCAGTGGTCGGGTCTCTGGCACTGAGTCTGCCTCTGTTATGCAGACAGGAAGGGGGAAGAAGAGACAGATTGTGGTGATAGGAGATTCATTAGTGGAATGGACAGGAGGTTCTGTGGACAAGAACGAGATTCCCAGATGGTATGATGCCTCCTGGCTGCCAGGGTCCAGGATAAATGGGAGTGTGAACAGCCAGAAGTTGTGGTCTATATAGGTACCAATGACATGGGTAGGATGAGACATGAGGTTCTGCATAGGAAATCAGGTGCTAAATTAAAGGGCAGGACCTCCAGGGTTTTGATCTCTGGATTGCTACCCATTCCATGTGCTAGTGAGGCCAAAACTAGGACAATTATACAGTTTAACACATGGCTAAGGAGTTGGTGTAGAACATAAGGGGGGGGAAGAACATAAGGGTTTTTGATCATTGGGCTCTCTTCTAGGGAAGGTGGGACTGACACAAAAGGGATGGTTTGCCCCTGAACTGGCAGGGGACTAATATCCTAATGGGAAGTTTGTCAACGCTGCATGGTGGGGTTTAAACTAGAATTGCTGGGGGATGAGACCAGAGCATCAGAACAGTTAGTCGAGAGGTTGTGGAGGCAGATGTTGGTAAGGTCAGAGACAAAGTTAGGAATCAAAAGAGTGAGCGTGGTGTGGCAAAATCAAAAAGGGTTGAACAGGATTGAAGGTGTTGTATCTGAATAAGGTATTGAACTTGTAGCACAGTTGCAGATTGACAGGTATGGAATAGTTGGCGTCACAGAATCATGGCTGATAGATTATAGCTGGGAGCTTAATGTCCAAGGATTCATATTGTATTGAAAGGATAGGCAGGAAGGTAGACGGGCAGTAGTTGCTCTCTTGGTAAAAAATTAAATCAAAGAGATGATATACGGTCAGAAGGTGTTGAATCATCACGGACAGGGCTAAGGAACTACAAGGGTAAAAAGACCACGATGGGAGTTGTATATACTTCCCCAAACAATAGTAAGGATGTGGCCTTCAAATTCCAATGGAAGATAGAAAATGCATGCCAAAGGACAATGATAAAATGGTCATGGCAGATTTCAATATGCAGGTAGATTGGAAGAATCAGGTTGGTGCTGGATTCCGGGGAGGAGTGGTGGTGGGGCGGGGGGGATTTCTAGAGTGCCTATGAAATGGCTTTTTAGAGCAGTTTACAGTTGAGCCCACGAGAGGATGAATTATTCTGGATTGGGGGTTGTGCAATGAACCAGAATTGATTAGGGAATTTAAGGTAAAAGGAACCTTGGGGAAAAGTGATCATAATATGATTAAATTCACCCTGAAATTTGAGAAGGAGAATAGCTAAAGTCAGTATTACAGTGGAGTAAAGGGAATTACGGAGGCATGAGAGAAGAGTTGGCCAGAATTCATTGGAAAAGAACACTGGTAAGGATGGCTGCAGAACAGCAATGGCTGGAATTTCTGGAAGCAATTTGGAAGGCAATAGATATATATATCTGAACGAGGAAGAAGTATTCCAAATGCAAGATGACACAATTGTGGCTGACAAGGGAAATCAAAGCCAAAGGGAGGGCATATAATGGAGCAAAAATTAGTGGGAAGTTAGAGGATTGGGAAACTTTTATAAAAACCAACAGAAGGCAACTAAGAAAGTCATTAAGAAGATAAAGATGCAATATGAAAATAAGCTAGCCAATAATATTAAATGGGATAAAAAGGTTCTCCAGATACATAAAGTGTAAAAGAGAGGTGAGAGTAGATTATCGGACCACTAGAAAGTGATGCTGGAGAGGCAGTAATGGTGAATGAACTGAATAAGTATTTTGCATCAATCTTCACTGTGGAAGACACTAGAAGAATGGTAAAAATTCCAGGTGTCAGGACCATGAAGTTACCATAATTAGAGAGAAGGTTCTTGGGAAACTGAAAGGTCTGAAGATGGATAAGTCACCTGAACCAGATGGTGTACACCCCAGAGTTCTGAGAGAGGTAGTGGAGGCATCAGTAATGATCTTTCAAGAATCACTAGATTTTGGAATGGTTCTGGAAGGCTGGAAAATGCAAATATCACTCCACTCTTCAAGAAGGGAGAAAGGCAGAAGACAGGAAACTCTTGGCTAGTTAGTCTGACCTCAGTGGTTGGGAAGATGTTGGAGTTGATTATTAAGGATGAGATCTGAGGGTACTTGGAGGCACATAATAAATTAGGCCATAGTCAGCATGGTTTCTCAAGGGAAAATCTTGCCTGATAAATTTTTTGGAATTCTTTGAAGAAATAACAAGCAGGATAGACAAAGGAGAATCAGTGGATGTTGTGTACTTGGATTTTCAGAAGGCCTTTGATAAGGTGCCAGACATGATGCTGCTTAACAAGCCACAATCCCATGGTATTACAGGAAAGAGTCTAGCGTGGATAAAGCAGTGGCTAATTGGCAGGAGGCGAAGAGTGGGAATAAGGGAGCCTTTTCTGATTGGCTGCCGGTGACGAGTGGTGTTCCACAGGGGTCTGTGTTGGGACTGATTCTTTTTACATTATATGTCAATGATTTGAATGATGGAATTGATGGCTTTGTTGCAAAGTTTCCAGACAATATGAAGACAGGTGAAGGAGCAAGTAATTTAGGGGAAGTAGAGAGGCTATGGAAGGACTGGGATAATGGGCAAGAAATGGCGGATGGAATACAGTATCAGGAAGTGTATGGTCATGCACTCTGGTAGAAGAAATGAGAGTTGACTATTTATAAATGGAAAGAAAATACGAAAAACTGATACTCAAAGGGACCTGGGAGTCCTTGTGTAGGAACCCCTAAAGGTTAATTTGCAGGTTGAGTCTATGTTGAGGAAGGCAAATGCAATGCTAGCTTTCATTTCAAGAGGACTAGAATATAAAAGCAAGGATGTAATGTTGAAACTTTATAAAGCACTGCTGAGGCCTCATTTGGAGTATTGTGAGTAGGTTTGGGCCTCTTATCTCAGAAAGGATGTGCTGAAACTACAGAGAGTTCCAAGGAGGTTTACGAAAATGATTCCAGAATTGAATGGTTTGCCATATGAAAAATGTTTGATGGCTCTGGGCCTGTATTAGAATTCAGAAGAATGAGGGGTAACCTCATTGAAACCTATCGAATGGCGATAGAGTGAATGTGGAGAGAATGTTTCCTATGATGGGAGAGTCTTAGATCAGAAGACACAGTCTCAGAATAGAGGGGTATTCTTTTGGAACAGAGATGAGGAAGACCTTCTTTAGCCAGAGAGTGGTGAATCTGTGAAGTTCTTTGCCACAGGCAGCTCCGGAGGCCAAGACTGTATATTTAAGGCAGAGGTTGAAAGATTCTTGATTGATCAGGATACATAGGGATAAAGGGAGAAGGCAGGAGATTGGGACTGATGGAAATATATTGGAGCATTTTCATTTTCATTAAATTGAGTTGAATAGTTATGATTCTTGATCATTGTTTGCTTTATAGAGTACTATGCAAAAGCTAATTCTTAAAGAGTTACGTAGAGAAAGCCAGGAATTGTATGATTTAAAAAGTAATGAGTTAATTCAGGGGTACGAATGATATTTATAAATACTTTGAATTGCATGCATGTAAATAGAATTTTCTTGGTCCCTTTGAGTTGCCAGAATTACATATTTGGAGGTCACAAAAAAAAATTCAAAAATATATTAAGTTTGTGAATATATCTTTTCAATTTTAGCTGGCAATATCTGCTGTGGCTGGCATCATGAAGCAGTTAAAGAGACCTCACAAAAAAATAGAGATTGATCCATATGCAATTAGTAAGTAGTTTTGTTCTTTGATTACTTCCTTGTTGCCATTTATGTTTTAAAGTTTTTACTGAAGAGATTCTTCAAAATAAATCTTTAAACAAGTTGTCTATTTTAACTTGGAGAGCACAGGTGCACATATGTCCTGAACATTCAGAAAACCCCAGCCTTGTCTTTTTTTTTACTTACGTCATTGATCTTTGACAATAAAGATTGTGATAGGTTTTTTTAGAATTTGCTGCAATTTGTCAGAAGACCTAAAATAGCACCATTTTTGAAAAGAAATAAAATTTATTATACAGCTGAATTAATATTTCAAATATTACCTTGCGAATATGCGAAGCCTCCCTCTCTCTTAACAGCAGCACAGTTCATAGGGTCCCTTCTGGACCCATTTTTCCCAAACTAGGGTGACCCCTAACAAGATGTTGTCTTTGGATGCATTGAAATGTATATTTAAGAAAAAACATCCATTTTACCTTCACCTTTCCAATCAAGAGCTGTTGACATTTCAGCATTTATGCAAAGGTACTATTTAACTCAGATAATAAACCATACTGCCAAACCTGGCCCACTACCAGACTCATCACTATGTCCAGACTTCCTTGTGACACAGAAAATTGATGAGTTGGCCCTCTATGCCAGTGTAATGAAGTGAGCTCCAAGATGTGATTAGGCTTCGTGTATTGTATCCTGTGACCTACCTCTAGTACTTTAGCCTTTCCCAGCTTACCACCAGTAGAAGATTTTGAACTGTTTTTACATGTCTCTGATAAACATTAAAAATGATTTAAGTAGTTAAGAATATAAAGTAACTTAAGCAGTTACCTTCACTAAACTATCTCCAGGAGTCACCATTCACTCTAAGGATCATTCTGGTCCTCTTGCTTGGCTCCTCAGCATATCAGTGCTTCACTACTTGGCTTCAATCTGATTTCCAGATCTTATACGTGCACATTTGATTGAAGGCTGAGACCTGCAAGTGACTGAACAGTTGATCACATACCACCCCTTCAGATCTGCCGGCTGTCAATTAGCACATTGATATCCTCCCTCCCTCTCTATTTCTTGGTGTTGTTTTTAGATTTCAACTATTTATATCAACAGTCTCTTTCAGAATCAGGTTTATTCTCACTCTCTTATATGATGTGAAGTTTGTTGTTTTCTGGCAGCAGTAAAGTGCAAAGGCAAAATAAATTGGGGAAAAAAGAAAAATGCGGTAGTGTTGAAGAATTGGATGTCAGAAGGGAAGAAGCTGCTTCTGAAGGGTGCTACACCACCTCTCTGACGGTAGTAATGCAAAGAGGGCTTATCCCAGATGCCTCTGTGCATTGGCAGGATTTCCAGAATTCACACCCAAAAAATCCTTTGATTTATTTACAGGTATTTTACCAAAGATACTTAAACATTTTTTTATTGACTATTTCAGATTTTTATTTAGTTTTACAAAGTCCGTTGAAAACATTGACAAGATGTTTTGGAAGTTGATCATACAATAAAGTTAGAAGTAAGATAGGACATGTCAGGTTGGAATAAAGATGGTCTATCTACCTGGCCATCTGTCACCCTTGATGGTTGTTCGATACATTTGTACAGTTATTGATGATTGCAGTGATCAGTCTCTTACATTTTTATAAGAGCCTGTTTGTCAAAACAACTTGTGTAGCTTGAGTATGAATTCTGTAACTACTTCACACTATTAAATGTGGGATGCATCATACGTCAAAGTCCTAATCACTAGTCATTACTTTTGTTTCTCCTTTCCATTTATATACACTAATGAAAGTCTGAAACATGTAATTGTGATCTTTTATTTTGTGTCTCTCATAAATAGTGTTTGTTTACTGTCCACCTCCTGACTAGATGGATCAAGACCACCAATAATCCAGCCAGGAGATAGGCTTGATAATCAGTGGCTTCATTATAATAGCTCTAATTTGCCAAAGACCAAGGAAGAATGGGAAGCCTGCTTGTTTGTGGAAAAGACACACTGGGGGTACTATACCTGGCCTCGGTAAGTAGAGAGTTAAGTTTGGTGTTTTGTGTTCCTGAAAGTAGTTATGAGTGTGTTTTCTATTTGAGTATTGAAAGCTATATGCTTTATGAAGTTAAATAATTTTGCTTTACATTATTTAAAAGTTTAAAATACTTCCTTACTATCCGATTATAAATTCAGAACACTTCAAAATCCAGCAGAGCTTTGCTTAGCTAGTGTATTGTTAATCTAGCAAATGTTCTGTGGTTGATGATGTTTCTGTACAAGAGCGTGTTATAGCAAAAGAGTCTTTTTTTTAAAAAAAACCTAAAAATCTGGTGTTTTTTCATAATTAGAAAGATGCTTATTTATGCTCCACTGGATCAACAGCCTAAGTTAGGAAGGAGTAAAGAAGAAATGTCAGAGGTGAGGAAGTAACTACTATTTATAAATGTTTTCCAATATTCAATTTGCATCAACTGACCAGCCTACAATGAACAAATTTAATCTGGAGACGTGATTCAGCAAGGACGTGTACACAGTAATAATAATTGATGGCCAAAGCTAGTATATTAACTGAACAAAAGTAATAACCAAAATTTTAAATTTTATAAATACCTGTTGTACAATTACTTGATGATCAGAATGTTCTGATTTCTTTTTGAAGGGGTTTCAAAAAGAGCTGAATGAAGGGATATTTTATTAAGTTATTCTATATAGAATTTTGCAACATGTTTCACAAAATTTCATGTGTTCACTTTCAAAGGTGCAATTATATTTCCTTTCCTACATTGAGAATTAATGATTGAGGATAGTCAGTTAGATAGTTATATTGTGATAAGATGCACGAATAAATGTCCTTTCACACAAAATTAAAAGTAATTCAAAGCATAAAAAAGATGGTAACCAAACTTTATGTAAATTGTGATGGATCGCACTCTATCAGTCACTTTGTAACTAGATTATGGTAAATAATTTTCCCAGCAGTGTCATCTTGGATCACGCTAAAATTTACTGTTGGGCATTATTGTGAATTTATGCTGTAACATAAAAATAATAGTTCATTTCAAGTAAACACTATTAAAAAGTATGTAATCCAGATGAAAATGAATATTCTTTCTCCCCTTTCTTGCTTTCTTCTACGGGGTCCCAGAACAGATTTCTGAGGCACACCACTGGTGACTAACCTCCATGCAGAATATGACCTTCCTACAACCACTCTTTGCCTTCTGTGGGCAAGCCGGTTCTGGAACCACAGAGCAATTACCCCTTAAATCACATGCCCTCTTACTTTCTCAATAAGCCTTGCATGGGGTACCTTGTCAAATGCCTTGCTGAAATCTATATACACTACATCTACTACTATACCTTTATCAGTGTGTTTAGTCACATCCTCAAAAAATTCAGCCAGGCTTGTAAGGCACGACCTACCTATCACAGAACCATGCTGAGTATTCCTAATCATATTATACCTCTCCAAATGTTCATAAATCCTGCCTCTCAGGATCTTCTCCATTAACTTACCAACCACTGAAGAAAGACTCACTGGTCCATAATTTCCTGGGCTATCTCTATAATTCCCTTTCTTGAATAATGGCGCAACATCCGCAACCCTCCAATCCTCTGGAACCTCTCCTGTCTCCATTGATGATTTGCAGTTCACTTTCCTAAATGCATGTGACTATTTCATTAATATTGCTTAAATATGTTGATGACTTCAGTTTTGAAGGCTGAAGGAACAGCTGCCAGCATCTAAAAAGAAAAGTATTTAATTAAGACATTTCTAGTTGGTTTTGGGCAGTTTCTTTTTGAGGTCAGGATTGTGTGCTGTAATTTCAGTGCTGGTTTGTATGTTAACAGCATAAGTGATTGGTCACTTCTAAAATTTCTATCTTGCATCTATCCATCCTCATACAAACTGCTTTTTCTATGCAGTAGTTTAATTTTCTGTGCAGTATTTTTTTTCTAGTGTCTAGAAAGTAGTAATGCATTTTCCTCAGATATTACAGTTGAAGGCAATTTATTAGGAATATTCTGTGAGAGGTATTTTAACTGCACAATATATTCAGGAGACCAGAATTTAAATATATTTATATTTAAGTACATTTTGTTAAATACTGTTAATTGTTACATCAAGATCTACCATCTTGTGTTTTTACTTTGAGCTTGTACTGTAGCTGAACCTTGTTTGAAAATTTTGTACTGGAAGCAAGTCAACTGTTAATTGAATGTAGCTTGTATCCTTTGCTTAGTCATGCTTATTTCTTCTATACTTTCATAATCAATAACCTTTGAACATCTTTCTTATAGGCAGAGCAAATAATTTATGATCATTTCTCTGATGTACACTTCGTAGAGAAATTGATAAAATTTTTATCCTTGGAAGACCGAAAGGGAAGGGACAAGTTTAATCCACGCAGGTTTTGCCTGTTCAAGGTAAATGATCTTACTATTTATTAATATAAATGAGTAAGTCTCAAGCATCATCTTACATGCGTTTATATTTGCCATAAGTAATTTCCAATAATCAAGCAGAATTGTGTTTTTGAGAAGTTTCTCATCAGAACAATAAGAGCATGAGGAACATAAGAAATAGGAGCAGGAGTCGGCCATCCGGCCCATTGGGCCTGCTCTGCCATTCAATAAGATCATGGCTGATCTGACCATGGACTCATCTCCACCTACCTGCCTTTTCCCCATAACCCTTAAGTCGCCTACTATGTAAAAAAAACTATCTAACTGTATCTTAAATATATTTAGTGAAGAAACTTCAACTGCTTCCCTGGGCAGAGAATTCCACAGATTCAGCACTCTGGGGGAAAAATAGTTTTTCTTCATCTCCGTCCTAAATCTTTTCCCCTGAATTTTGAGGCAATGTCCCCTAGTTCTAGTCTCACCTACCAGTGGAAACAACTTTTCTACTATCTTATCTATCCCTTTCAAAATTTTGTATGTTTCCATAAGATCCCCTCTCATTCATCTGAATTCCAGAGAGTATAGTCCAGGCGACTCAATCGCTCCTCATAGGTTAACCCCTTCATGTCTGGAATCAACCTGGTGAACCTCCTCTGCACTGCTCCAAAGCCAGTATATCCTTCCTCATGTATGGAGACCAGAACAGCACACAGTACTCCAGGTGCAGCCTCACCAGTACCCTGTATAGTTGCACCATGACCTCCCTGCTCTTGAATTCAATCCCTCTAGCAGTGAAGGCCAACATTCCGTTTGCCTCCTTAATAACCTGTTGTAACTGCAAGCCAACTTTTTGCGATTCATGCACATGCACTCTCGACTCCCTCTGCACAACAGCATGCTGCAATCTTTCACCATTTAAATAATAATAATCTGTTCTTCTATTATTCCTTCCAAAATGGGTGATCTTGCATTTACCAATGTTGTATTCCATCTGCCAGACTTTGGCCCACTCACTTAACCTATCTATATCCCTCTGCGGACTCTCCACATCCTCTGTACAATTTGCTTTTCCACTCAGTTTAGTGTCATCATCAAATTTTGCTATGTTACACTCACTCCCCTCTTCCAAGTCATCAATGTAAGTGGTAAGCATCCGTGGGCCCAGCACCGACCCCTGCGGCACCCCTCTCAGCACTGACTGCCAACCGGAGAAACACCCATTTATACCAACTCTCTGCCTTCTATTAGTTAACCAATTCACTATCCATGCCAATACACTTCTTCCGACTCCATGCATCCGTATCTTATTTATAAGTCTCTTGTGCAGCTCCTTATCGAATGCCTTCTGGAAATCCAAGTATATGACATCCACCTGTTCCCCTCTATCTACTGCACTCATTATGTCCTCAAAGAACTCCTGTAAATTTGTCAAACAGGACCTGCCCTTTCTGAATCCATGCTGCATCTGTCTAATGGAACCACTCCTTTCTAAATGTTTCGCTACTTTTTCCTTAATGACAGCTTCAAGCATTTTCCCAACTACAGATGTTAAGCTAACTGGCCTATAGTTGCCCGTCTTTTGCCTACATCCCTTTTTAAAAAGTGGCATGACATTTGCTGTCTTCCAATCCTTTGGGACCTGCCCAGAATCGAGAGAGTTTTGATAAATGATCACCAACTGCTAATTCCCTCAGCACCCTGGGTGCATTCAATCAGGACCAGGGGACTTATCTACCTTCAGGCCCTCTAGTTTGCTCATCAGTGTCTCTTTAGTGACAGTGATTTTATCGAGGTCCTCACCTCCCATTTCGTCCATAACATCCTTCTTTGCCATATTAGACATGTCCTCCACTGTGAAGACCAACACAAAATAGTCGTTCAATGCCTCAGCCATTTCCTCATCACCAAATATCAATTTTCCCTTCTTGTGAAAGGGACCTACGTTGGCTATAGCCACCGTCTTCCACATTATATACTTATAAAAACTTTTTCTATCTGTTTTTATATTTTGTGCTAATTTACTTTCATAATTTTCCTTTCCTTATTTCTTGTTTAGTTGTTCTTTGTTGCTTTTTAAAGTTTTCCCAATCCTCCAGTCTCCCACTACTCTTTGCGACTTTGTACACATGAGCTTTTAATTTGATAATATCTTTTATTTCCTTAGTTATCAAAGGCTGGCTCTCCCCACACTTACCGTCTGTACTTTTGACTGGAATATTCTTTTGTTGAGCACTGTGAAAAATCTCTGTGAAAGTATTCCACTGTTCCTCAACTGTCCGACCAAATAACCTGTGCTCCCAATCCACATTAGCCAACTCCTCCCTCATCCTGTTGTATTCTCTTGTTCAAGCATATTACACTAGTTTTAGATCTATTTAATTCTCCATCTGTATGCAAAATTCAATCGTACTATGATCATTCTTTCCGAGAGGATCCCTGACCACAAGAACATTAATCTTACTGTCTCATTGCACAGGACCAGATCTAAGATAGTATTTTCCCTTGTAGGTTCACTAACATGCTGCTCAAGAAAGCCATCACAGATGCATTCTATGAAGTCCTCAAGACTTCCTTGACTAACCTGATTCACCCAATTTGTTATATTTTGCCTAAAATTGTATTTGAAAAATCAATTATTGCAAAAGCTGCACTAAGAATGATATTAGCAATTTTTTGAGTAAATAACTTCCATTAATCTAACCCCCTGGGTCGCCTCAGTCTCGCTCAGCTCGTTCTCGTCCAGGGGGAGCAGGCTTCGGCCCCTCCAAACTGGGTAATCAGCTGGTGTGGATGCTGTGTGATGTCCCCGCCTCGCCCAAAAAAACAGACAGTAACCAAGGTTACTATAACTAAGTGATTAATAATGATACGGTATATATGAAGAGAAAAAATAAAGAAAAGGTGCCAAACTTATCAAAGTCCAAACCACTTCGTGTACAACCGTTGGAGCTCAATTACTGAAGTCTTCTGGCCATCATTTGATCCCCTCCGAACTCCTCGACTCGCAGCTCAGGACCCTCCGAGTGGTCAACCAAGCACATCTAGCTTCATCCCCCCTCCTCGGAGTACCTCCTGGCCTCGGACCCCCGCTTGGGGTCCGTTCCTCGCCCAGCTTACAGCATTGCGTCCTCTCTCTCGACCCCCTCGTGCCGATCTGCCCAAAAGCCCGTCAACAAAAGCTTACAGACTCAGAAGAAAGAACATTAATCCCCATTTGGTTTACAAAGGAATACAATTCTCGTTATCAGTAAATTTTAACCCAAAACAAGCTTCCAGCACTCTCTCCCAACAAAGAAGCATTCCTGCTAGTTAACAAAACAAAAAAAACCTTTTGATTACATACACTGTAACAAAGAAAAAAGAAGAAACCCCCTCTACACTAAATAATTTTTGTGATCTCGGAATGTGCAAAACAGTTAGCAAGTTACCTGAAGATACCGCATTATACAGAATATACTAATTAGCAGTGAAATAAATAAAAAGATTGTTTGAGTAATACACACAAAATGCTGGAGGAACTGGTCAGACAGCATCTATGGAAAGGAATAAAGAGTCAACTAAGACCCTTTCAGACCAAGACCCTTATTGGGAGATCAAATGTTGGATTTCTGGCATCTGCAGAATCTCTTGTGTTTAAAATTGTTTCGAGTGATGGTTCAGTGAAAGCTGTTGGCCAGAGAGTGGGAAGATTAGGTTCTTAAAAAACAAAATGATGATGTATTCTCATTCTGAAGACAATCCATTGGCTTGGGCAGTTTTTGCTTGGAGTTGCACTGAAAGTCGACCCAGATAATGCACTTAAGTCTTTGAGATTGAGCTTGATCCCATGTCTTTCTCAGGAAGGGAGAGATGCCAGTGTATCGTGGTTAACTTCTGAATTTTTTGCATTTTACATTTATAATTTTGAATTTCATAGTGTCCACTGTTAAAACTACCTGGATTAAAACATTTGAGTCTGTAATCAGGAAATGGCTTTGTCATATCTAGATGCATGTTTTAAAGTGAGTAATGGATATTAGCAGTGTGGTGGTATAGCAGTTGGTGTACTGTTGTCCCAGCAATGCGGGTTCAATTCTGCCACTCTGTGTAAGGACTTTGTATATTCTCCCCATGTTGTGTGCGCGTTTCCTTCAAGTGTTCCCATTTCCTCTCATGTTGAAAAGATGTACGCATTGCTAAGTTAATTAGGCACATGGGGTAATTGGGCTGGAAGGACATGTTAATGTGCTGTATCACTAAATAAATAAAATAAAGTAAATTTCTGATTGTGGAGCTGAGATGCTTCATTGAAAATTGAGGAGGTGGTACAGGAGCCTTTGGTCACACACTACCAGGTTCAGGGACAGGTATTACCCTTCAACCATCAGGCTCCTGAACCAGTATCAATGACATCGCCCATCGCAACTCTGAATGGAGCAGCACAGTAGCGTAGTGGTTCGCACAGTGTTTTACAGTACCAGTGACCCAGGTTCAATTCTGCCACTATCTGTAAGGAATTTGTACATTTTCTCTGTAACAGTGTGGGTTTCCTCCGGGTGCTCCAGTTTCCTCCCACAGTCCAAAGACTTAGTGGATGGTAGGTTAATTGGTCATTGTAAATTGTCCTATAATTAGGCTAGACAGCCTATTCCAGGCTTTATCTCAATAAATAATCAATTCCTCAACCTACAGATTCACTTTCATGACCCTTTGCGACTCCTGTTCTCAGTATTACTTATGTATTTCTTTGCTAGGTTGCATATGTAACCCCCTGGGTCGCCTCAGGCTTGCTCAGCTCATTTCGTCTAGGGGGAGCAGCCTTCGGCCCCGCCAAACTGGGTAATCAGCTGGTGTGGATGCTGTGTGATGTCCCCGCCTCACCCAAAAACAGACAGCACACCATATGCGATTAAATGAGTACAATTTATAAAGGTTACTATAACTAAGTGATTAATAACGATACAGTATATATGAAGAGAAAATTAAAGAAAAGGCGCCAAACTTATCAAAGTCCAAACCACTTCGTGCACAGCCGTTGGAGCTCAATTTCTGAAGTCTTCTGGCCACCATTCGATCCCCTCCGAACTCCTCGACTCGCAGCTCAGGACCCTCCGAACTCCTCGGACTCTCCAAACAGCTCAGGACCCTCTGAGTGGTCAACCAAGCACATCTAGCTTCATTCCCCCCCCTCCTCGGAGAATCTCCCGGCCTCGGACCCCCCTTTGGGGTCCGATCCTCGCCCAGCTTAGAGCATTGCGTCCTCTCTGTCGACCCCCTCGCGCCGATCTGCCCAAAAGCCCGTCAACAAAAGCTTACAGACTCAGAAGAAAGAACATTAATCCCCATTTGGTTTACAAAGGAATACCATTCTCGGTATCAGTAAATTAGCATTCCTGCTAGTTAACAAAAAGAAACCCTTTCCCAACAGTAACAAAGAAAAAAGAAGAAACCCCCTTTACACATAGTTTGTCTTTTGTTTCAGTCTTTGTGTATAGTTTTTCTATTGCGTTTGTCAGTTCTACTGAGAGTCCCCACAAGAAAATGTACTTTGATAATAAATTTACTTTGGATTTTGGAATTTTCTGTGAACCATTGGAGACAAAGTGAGTGGTTTTGCCTGAGCATCATTGCCCATGGTTACTAAATTCAACCACCAATGTTTGATTAAAAATGGGAAGTTTATTGCATATATTGTGTTTACATATGCCATCTGTGTATGCTTGCCTGTGTGCGGTTTAATCCTTTCCTTTTCTGGGTTGTCACTTATTTCAGTGTAGGTTTTATTCACACCTCCCTGTTCCTCCATACTCTTTACTCATATTCTGTTTATTTATCTAAAGTGTGGCTGTTATTGTGTAGTGTTCTGAATGTATGATCACTCAAATTATAGCAGAATATTCTGTACATTAATACTTAAGTGAATGGAGTAGAAGTTTTTAGGATATTTTCACACCACAGTGGCTCCTTTGGCACTAGTCACTTTAACATTTTTGAAAAAGTTTCCATCTCTATGAGTGAATAGATTTGGCTCCGATTCTAACTTTCATAGAACCATAGAACACTACAGCACAGAAAAGAGACCATTCGGCACTTCTAGTCTGTGCCGAAGCTTTATTCCCCTAGTCCCATTGACCTGCACCCAGTCCATAACCTCCAGATCTCTCCCCTCCATGTATCTATCCAATTTATTCTTAAAATATATGTGAGCCTGCGTTTACCGCGTCAGATGGCAGCTCGTTCCACACTCCCACCATTCTGAGTGAAGAAGTTTCCCCTAAACCTTTCCCCTTTCATCCTAAAGCCATGTCCTCTCGTATTTATCTCTCCTAATCTAAGTGGAAAAAGCCTGCTCACATTTACTCTGTCAATGCCCCTCATAATTTTGTAAACCTCTTTCAAATCCCCCCTCATTCTCCTACTCTCCAAGGAATAATGTCCTAACCTGTTCAATCAGGACCTGATGAAGGGTCTCGGCCCAAAACGTTGACAGCGCTTCTCCCTATAGATGCTGCCTGGCCTGCTGTGTTCCACCAGCATTCTGTGTGTGTTGTTTGAATTTCCAGAATCTGCAGATTTCCTCGTATTTGCTCAGCCAATTTCTAATCCAGTTTACAACCTCTCCATGGATACCTAGTGTCTGAACCTTCTGAACTAACCTCCCATGTGGGATCTTGTCAAGGTGCTTACTAAAGTCCATGTAGACAATATCCACAGCCTTTCCTTCATCTACTTTCTTGGTAACCTCTTTGAAAAACTCTGCAAGATTTGTTAAACATGATCTACCACACACAAAGCCATGCTGACTATCCTTAATCAGCCCTTGGGTGTCCAAATACTTGTATATCCGATCTCTCATAACACCTTCCAATAATTTACCTACTACTGCAGTCAGGCTTACCGACCTGTAATTACCTGGTTTACTTTTGGAGCCTTTTTTAAACAACGGAATGACATGAGCTACCTTCCAATCCTCTGGCACCGCACCCGTGTCTAAGGACATTTTAAATACTTCTGCCAGGGCCCCTGTAATTTCTACACTAGTCTCTCTCAAGGTCCGAGAAAATGTCATGTCATGCCCGGAGAATTTATCTACCTTTACTCGCTGTAAGGCAGCAAGCACCTCCTCCTATTTATTCTCTATATGTTCCATGACACTACTGCTTGTTTCCCTTCCTTCCATATACGCTATGCCAATCTTCCAGTGAAGACCATGGCTTACATGTTTAGACTATGAAAGTAGAGCCAGAGCTCCACTGCCTGAAATCACAACAACTGTGCAGTCCTTCTCCTGAGACCTGTCGAATTGATCTGAAACCATTTTCTGATGTATTAGCTTTTATAATGGATGTTTCAGGACTATGACTGAATCCTTGTGTTTTCCATTTTTGACATCACTGTCAGTGTCCATTGATTCTGAATGTTCAGACTTTGGTCAAAAACATATTTATGATGGTGAGGAAATGAAATACTTTCTTGCTATGCAGAACAATCTGTCAGCATGAGGGGATGAATTAACAACTGCTAAATTTCATACATTCTATATGGATTCCACAGACTTTAAAGGAGCTAATATAACCCAACCATTTAAGAAAATAAGGAGAAAGAAAATGAGGCAACACAGACCAGTTCGTCTAACATAAGTCGCTGGGAAAATAGTATTACATATTATTAAATTATTCTCACAGGAAGCATAGAGAAAAAAATATACAAATAACATCCTTCTTGGAATTTTGCAGTAGTATTCAAGGAAGCTCAACCAATAGACAGTAATTATCATTAACTACCTGACCAGTACTTTTCCTGCATGAAATTAATATAAGAACATAGCACATTCGTGTTTACTTCCACCATTCCTGGTCCACTAGTCAGAAAGATCTTTGACCTATTGTCTCCATATCATCTTCCTGCATTAACCTATTATATCATTTAATTCCTGTAACATGTGAAGGTGTTAGCCTTGATCAAGTCTCCACAGCTGTCTAGAAAGCATTCAAAGAATTCCGTCTTCTTATTAAAGAAATTTCTTCTCTCTACTATTCTGTTAGTCAATCCCTGGTTGTTGAATACTGAGCCAAGTTTATACAGTAACTTGATAAATAGAAAGATAGAAAACCTACAGCACAATACAGGCCCTTCGGCCCCCAAAGTTGTGCCGAACATGTCCTTACCTTAGAAATTACTAGGCTTACCCACAGCCCTCTATTTTTCTAAGCTCCATGTACTTATCCAAAAGTCTCTTAAAAGATCCTATTGTATCTGCCTCTACCACCATTTGCCGGCAGCCCATTCCACGCACTCACCACTGTCTGCGTAAAACACTTGCCCCTGACATCTACTCTGTGCCTACTCCCTAGCACCTTAAACCTGTGTCCTCTTGTGGCAACCATTTCAGCCCTGGGGAAAAAGTCTCTGACTATCCACATGATCAATACCTCTCATCAATATATACACCTCTGTTAGTCACCTCTCATCCTCCGTCGCTCCAAGGAGAAAAGGCCAAGATCACTCAACCTGTTTTCATAAGGCATGCTCCCCAATCCAAGCAACATCCTTGTAAATCTCCTCTGCACCCTTTCTATGGCTTCCACATCCTTCCTGTAGTGAGGCGACCAGAACTGAGCATAGTACTCCCAAGTGGGGTCTGACCAGGGTCCTATATATCTGCAACTTGGCAGCTTTATTAAGGTCCTTTAGAATTCTGTCCATTTCCTTGAGATAACTTGCCATTTTTTATAAAGTTCAAGTGAGATCAAACAAAGAAATTTCAATAGTTCTTTAAGTTGCATTTTGAATATTATTGATATGTTTTTGTTCATTTTTTCATGCTAGGGTTTGTTCAGAAACTTTGACACAGCCTTTTTACCAGTTTTAAAACCACATTTAGAACGTCTCGTCTCAGATTCTCATGAAAGTGCTCAACGTTGTGGAGCTGAAATCATTGCAGGATTGATACGAGGTTCCAAACACTGGTATCATGAAAAGGTAATACCATTGGTTTCATGCTCTGCATACTAAAACAATTTAAAATAAGGGAAATATTTGCATGTTGCCGCAGAATTAGATTTGCTGGTCAGAGTAGTACATTTTTTTTGTTAAAACAAACTTTCTGTTCTGGTTTGTATCTAAAATACAATTTGTCTTCAACCCATTTGTAATGAGGAAAAGTTAAGTCTTGAATTGTGTTGCATATATGTTTGAAGACAAATTATATAAATTTGACTGCCATTTGAAGTGTTCATATGTTCATACTGGTTCACTGGTTCCAGATATTTCAAAGAGCAAAACGAGAATGATTTCTATTTCTTATGCCAGCTGTTTTCCAGCTAATCAAGCTTGCCTGCCAAATAAATTGATTGACTTGTACCAATTAAGTTGTGTTTATGATTCATCTATGGCTTAAAAGTAAGATTCCTCTATCCCTGTAAAGTCATAATTTTTCAAAGTAAGCTTAAGTATCTTTTAAAGAATGAATTGAAATCTTATTTCCATGAGTGTTTTAACATTTAATATAGATAATAGTAATGATAATGATGGATTTGAGTTATTTGCACATTTGAAGCATGGGTAATTTTCATGATGGTTTAGGATGGCAGATTTGAAATTTCATTTTGGGTATTAATGTTAAGATTAAGTCTCTTTTAAATGCCAATTTATTGAACTAACGTTAAATTATTTTCTGGTTTTTTAGGTAGAGCAACTGTGGGAAACCCTCTCTCCCCTTCTTCGAACTGCTTTGTCCAGCATCACAGTGGAGACTTACAATGACTGGGGAACATGCATTGCCACAGCTTGTGTAAGAAATAAAGACAAATAATTGAACTGGGCTACACTATAGTTGCATGCTTCCAAATATAACATTTTCATTTGTTTTACTAATTTACCTCATTTATGCGATAAATCATCTCTATCAAAATTCTACTTTGTGCATGTTAAAATGAGTTTGTAACTGTAAAATGAAACAGATAAAACTGTAAGAATTGTATTTATGCATACTCTGAAACATTAGTTTTGTAAGTAACCATCCCTATTGACTTTAATTATTAAGTTTACATATCCCTTACAATATTGTACAAATACTTGAAAATGTTCTGTATGAATTTATAAATCCCCTAACAAAGATCATTCTTATATATGGGCTCTTAGTTTTAGTTAATGATTCAAAAGTATATTAGTCTTTATTTTACAAAGAAAGTCGTCTGAATTGAATTAGTTTAAAAGGCACTGCATTTATTTACTGTGTTCATATCATCAAAAGCTTACTAAATATTTTCAACGTAATAAAAGGCAATCAAGCAGTCAATTCACAGAAAAATATTGGGGTTTTTAGAGATGAATGTTGGTCAGGATACCAGGAGAATATCTTGCTCTTTTCAAAAATAAATGCCATGAAATCTTTTGCAATGTTTGAATTTATTTATTTAGGAGAGCAGGGACCCCCGTAAATTGCACTGGCTTTTTGACTTGCTAATGGATGCCCCATTGAGTGGGGAAGGAGGATCATTTGGAGATGCATGGTAAGTGATTCATCACTTTATAACTAAGTAGTTTTATTCTTCTGAAAACTAAGTTAATAGAGTCATACAACATAAAAATAGGGTGTATGTCAACTATCAAGTACCTATCTCTACTAATGTCATTTACCTGCACTTGGTCTGTAGTCTATTATGTTGTAGTGATACAAGTGTTTGTCCAGGTGTCTCTTAAATGTTGTTATGGTTCCTGCCTCCTTCACAGGCAGTATGTTTCACATTGTTACCAAGAAAAAAATCTGCCTCCGATCTCCTCTAAACTTCTTGCTCCTCTGGTTTTGGATACCACTGCTTTGGGGAGAAGTTTCTTACTAGCTACCATATCTCTGCCTGTCACAAGTTTGTATACCTCTATATCAGGATCCCATTCTGTTATTTTTCTTCCTGGGGAAAAAAAAGAAACTTGAATAAATGCTGGAAGAAAGAAGATAAAAGTAAAGAGAAGTTGGTAAATAGAAATAGGTGATAACAAGAAGTTGTAACAAAATATTTGAGAGAACAAAATAACTTGACAGGGCAAAGGCAAGGCAAATAGAGGTCATTATTTGCAATTGTAAGATCATCCATTTTGGAACCAAGTAACAGTGAGAAACTGTAGGGTGGAAAAGAGATTTGGTAGTTATCAAAATCTTTGGACAAAGAAAAATAGACATTCAAATACAGTACCTTGAAATGCTCTTGGGAGGAGTAGCCTTGATTACCCTCTTTCTGAAGTTTCATGATGGATACTTACTCAGGATAGCTGTATAAACCTTTGATTGGGTTCAATGCAGCTTCTCCATAACTACAGCCAAAGAGGAGGATTGTCATTTTCAACTTAAAATGGAACTCTTGAAATGATACTACAAGTAAAGCATGCCATTTTAATTTGAAAACACTTGTGTTCTTGACTCACAAGTGCATGGACTTTGTCAGCATCTACAGTGATTTCAAATGTCTTCCTCATGCCATTCTCCTGGCTTGCATAATCCTTTCCTCAGCTATCTATGCTGGCAAAAGCTTGCAGAGAAAAAGTCTGTTCAATGCAGCATGATTCTTTAGGCATCTTGATGATTTATCCTTCAGTATGCTAGGTTCTGTTTGGTGAAGCCTGGGCATCTCATCTTCTCTGAGTATAGGAGGTTGTGGAAAGGAGCACGCTACTTAAACCATAAAAAAAAATTCAATAAAATGGGTGTATCATCAAATGAACATTATCTTCTTGTTAAAATTATCTCAAAAGGGAGAAAAATCAATTTTTCTACAGAGTGCTGTAGAAATTAAGGCCAATCTTTTTCTCTCCCTGCTTCCCCTCATACCTCTGAGCCCTGTATGAGTAAGGATATTGGAATTTTCAATAATAACATAGATTTGTATCAGATAATCAAATTGATAGATATTGGGCAAAGGTGGGAAAATGTGTTGAATGTAGAGAAGACTCACCCTAATGCAAAGGTGGATCAGTCTTAAGGGGTTGCTTGACTGTGCTTCCAAACAGTGTACTTAATTTCAAACACATCTGTTGAGGCACTAATCCTCCCTCTCGCCCCACCCCCATTTAGTCTCAACCTGAATCAGAAATTTTGTGATATTGCCATGCAATTCAAAAAGTGGAATTGCCTCGATTCATACATCTTAATAAATGGATGTTTTGTGTGTTAACTTAAAAAATTGAAATTTCACTTCTGTAGAAAAACTTATGGGATGCCAGAGCATTTCAGCCTTGCCAGCTGCTATTGTGTGTGTATTCAAAACTATAGCTTAACATCATAATACTCCATACCTGTCTGTGAATACATCTCATAAATCTGAAGTGCTTCTGATAATAAAACAAAACATCAGTATTTGAAGAGACTCGTTCAAATCTTCATTAAAGTTTGTTTTTAACAATGTTGGTTTGGTGGTGTAAAATGTTAGCTTACAGATTGGATGTGCTATCTGATGATATAATGCAACTTCTAGCTGCTTATTACCATCTGAGCAGACTATAATGTCATGAAGTATTTATTGACAATGAGGAAATTACCAGCCATTTGGAGAGCACAGCACAGAATAGAAAGATATCCTTTTAGAACAGAGATGAGGAAGAATTTCTTTAGTTCATTACCACAGACAGCGATGGAGGTCAAGTCATTGGGTATATTTAAAGCCAGAGCTTGATAGGTTCTTGTTTAGTAAGGGTGACAAATGTCATGGGGAGAACACAAGAGGATGGAGTTCAGAGGGAAAATTAATCAGCCGTGATCGAATGGCAGAGCAGACTTAATGAGCCAAATTGCCTAATTCTGCTTATGTGTCGTATGGTCTTTTCTGGTCATTTGTAACTTTGCAGTGCACACAGCAGTAGGTCACCTACTCTATTCCTGGTAATAGGGCTTTGTTATACTTAAATATGATAGGGTAGAGAACAAAGAGATTATATGGCAGAGAGTATTTTCTAAAGGATTCAATGCTTGTAATATTGGAAAGGTAATTTTAGGTCTAAATCCCTTCAAACAAAGCACGTACTGATATGAAATGTTTGCTTTTGAGTTTTGATAAAAGGGAAGATTTTCTTCCCTTGAAATGATAAGAGGGTGATTTCTGATGTCTCCAGTGTCTTGGAACCCAGTACAGGTCAGCATGGCTGTTGGTAAGAAGGTGGCTAATGTGTTTATGATATAGCCAATAAGAATTTTGTACAACCGTACTGATAAGAAACTTAAGTTACTTTCACCTTCTTTGGCAGGGAAAAATTATCTGATTACCTACCAGCTTGCTCCAAATGTGAATTTGATATATAAACAAAGCTGCCTACTTTGTCATTCAGAAATCTGTGCAATGAGTACATGTGGGTACCTGTTTATTGGTCAGTATTTGAAATGTAAACACAGAATATGCAAAAGAAGGTAGCAAAGTAGGCTGTTACCTATGTCTAACCTCTGCTGAAATGATCCAAAACTCATTCCACTGCCTTTACTCCATTCTTTGCAGATATGTACTCCTCTACTTTAAATGCTTATTGTTTCATGACTTTGATTTGTTTTGGTTTAGTGGAAGGGTCTTAAGAATGATTGCATTTGAATTTGTGCTATTTTCCTTCACTGTTTCAAGGAAATTACATGTGTCATCTGTGTGTTTCTCTCTGCTAATCCATCTAAATCGACTTTTACCCCATTTCTTTGGTATCCTGCATTTGCCGACAAAAATAACAAAATTGATCACTCCCTGATGTTTTGGGCTACTAATCTAAAAGTGCTCAAATCTCTTTGAATCAAGTAGACCAACACTACTGAAATTGAAGATTAAAAATAATAATAAACAAAACATAATAATTCATAAAACTAATTTTATTAATATTTGATGTACTACAAAAAGTTTTTGTGGACTCAGTAATATAATCCATTGAAGTGCTGTTAGTGCAATTCCAAATTTCTTGCAAAACCTCTGAAGGATAAAATAACTAAGTATCTTAAACTCAGTGTTCCTTTGCATGTCTAGTAAGCTGAATCACTGAAGGTCATTTAATCATTTGCCAGATTCCCCCATCATTGTCATGTTATCATTGGTTATGCTTATCTGAAAATTATGCTCCCAGTATTCCGACAATCTGTAATGAGGCGAATAAAAATAGATCTTGCTTCTGAATTTGAAGAAGGCAACATTCTCTGCTTTTGTAACCAGATATGGATCCCCATGTCTGCAGGAGGTGTACACATTTGCAAAAGTAATGGCAAAGGCACTGGAAGAAGTACTAGCAGCGTAAATACTTCCATATCAGGTGGGCTTTGTTCAAACAGATATTCTGAACTGCTCTCTCTATCCTTAACTGAGGCATTCCATGCATTTGGATTGAAGACTCTGCTTAGGAATCTTAATATGGAGTACTGTGTTTAATAAAGATGTGCTTGTCAGCAGGATTGAATGACTAAAAAATTTTGATTATGCTTTGAAAAATTACTTTAAAGCTCTCTTGAAGTATTTATTTAAACCCATTGTATCCAAATTGCAACTTGTTTGACAAAATACTGAATAGCACAAAAGCCTGCAGAAAACCTCAATGCCTAGGGGATGTAGGAATAGAAATAATGATAAATGACTGAGAAAGACATTCTGAGTAAAAAGGTGGGTTACAATAACAGGGTTCAGATAATCCAAATTAGAATGTTCAGCCAGTCTGGCATAATTTAATTATAAATCTATAAAATGTAAATATCCTACTCTAGTTCATTCAGGAGTATAATATTGATTTAAGTTTCTATTAATAACATGGTTCGAAGAGATGCAGTTCATTTCATAGTATGAAACTGAATATTTGTTATCTACAGATCTCACTCATTTTCAAATATTTTTTGAGAAACAGCAGCAGCTGAATGTACTGTGAAAAACAGTTGGTTCTAAATTATGGAATGAATATGTTAATAGTAAGAAATTGTAAAAGTACTGCTTTCACAATTTCTGATCTAAAAAGGGATTCTCGAAATATAGAATGAGCTAAACTGTTTGCACGCAAATTACTAATTTACTCTGAACTGTAAACTAGATTTTAGACTATTATTGTGACAGTCCGCTATGTGCACAATGTAGCGCATCTAATTCTCTTCTTCACAGATTTTCAATAATGATTGAAATTATCTCTGCTGGATAATTTTTAAGACTAACTTTGAAAATACTATGGTTTCTTAATTTGTAATTTGAATAATAAAATTGGAAAAAATAGAGTATGTCTTAAATTGTTTTGCTATGTGTTATCAGCCTCCGGTTCATTTTCACGTACAAAAGAAATGTAGTTGTCATGTGGTTTGTTTGAGATTTTAATGTCATTTTTGCACAATCATTTGTTTGGCTTACCTTCATGGATTTCTAATTTGCTGTTTTCTTAAATTCAGATAGTTAGAGAAATTGTTGCAAACATACAGAAAGCAAGCTTCATTTAGCTTCTTTCCATATAATTCTGTTTAATTTGAGATGTGGATATAACAGACACAAGTTAAAGCCCATGGCTAAAGTTGTATTCAGAATGTCGCTTATCCTTGAATTACGAATTTAAAATCTGGATGCTATTTAGATGCATGTTCCTTTGTGATTCTAGTTAGTTGAAAACAATTTAATTTGCATAAGCCTCTGTCTTTTAGTTCTATATTCCTGGAGTAATAGAGAATTAGGAGTGGAGAGGTCAATGATTAAATCACAGCAGTTGTTTTGTTTATTTGTCCTTTCTACATCTTGAAGTTGTTGAGCAGTTAATGAATAGGATATTTGCCAAACCATATAAAGACAAGAAGGAAGCCATTCAATCTGTTGGGTTTGAGACCTTTCCCAGCAGATCAATCTTATCAGTTGCAAACCTTCAATCTCATTTCCCTGTATCCATACAACTCTCGTACATATCCACCAACTCCCCTTTGGTTCTTTTTTCCATTGCCGTTCACTTAGGGTGATTTACAATAGTTCATTATCTTCAGAGTATGTCATTAAATAGTAGGATGAATCTGAGCATTAATCAGGCATTTGAGGTATTGAGTGCTGCCATAAGCAAGCAAGAAACAGCATGCCCCAACGCCTTTCAAATCATAGCTGGAGACTTCTATCAGGCTTATTTGAAGAATTCTCTGTCCGATTATCATCAACATATAACCTGCACCATCAGGAATCCCAATACATTTGAACACTGCTGTACTATGATTAGGAATGACTACTGTTCCATGCCAAGAGCACATTTCAGGAAATCTGATTACTTGGCTATCCTCCTGTAACCTGTGTACAGGCAGAGGTTAAAGTGTCAGGCTTCAGAGATGTGGATAACAGAGGTGTTCAAAGGCTCATCAGAGAATCTGGATGAATACACCATAGTTGTCATGGACTTTATAAAAGCAGTCGTGGGTGAGTGTGTCCTGCCAAAATCATTCAGTGTCTTCCCCAATCAAAAACTCTGGAGGAGCCATGATATCTGCAAGCTGTTGAGGGCAAGATCAGTGACATTCAGGTCTGGTGACCTTATAAGATTCAAGAGGTCAGGTATGATCTTGGGAAAGCCATCTAGCATGCAAATTGATAATACTGGACCAAACTGAATCACTGAAGTTGACAGCTGTGACAGAGCTTGGCTGCCATTACTTCTTATAAAGTGAAACCAAGCGACATAGGTGACAGCATAGTTTCACTCCCAGATGAGCTCAATGCCTTCTATGCTTGTTTTGACTATCAATACATGGAGGAACCAAGGAAAGCATCTGGCCTGGATGGGGTACCTGCCGAGTACTAAAGACCTGTGCTGATCAACTGGCTGAAGTGTTCACTGATCTCTTTAAGCTCTCACTTTGGCAGTCTGAGGTACCTGCCTCAATGGCTACCTTCCAGTAACACTTACATCCACTGTGATAAAGTGCTTTGAAAGGTTAGTGATGAAACATATTAATTCCTCCCTGAGAAGCAACTTGGATCCATTCTAATTTGCCTACTGTCACAACAGGTCTGCAGCAGATGTCATTTCATTGGCTCTTCACTCTACCCTAGAACATTCTGACAGAGAAGATGCATATATCAGGATGCTCTTCATTGACTACAGCTTGGCATCCAGTTCTATCACCACCTCAAAACTTCAATACCTAGGCTTCAATACCTCCTTGTGCAATTGGATACTCAATTTCCTCACTTGGAAATCCCCAGTCAGTTTGGATTGGCAAAACATCTCCTCCATGAGCGCCACCAGCACAGATGCACCAAAAGGCAGTGTGCTTAGCCCCCTGCTCCACTCCGTTTATACTTGAGGCTAAGCAGAGCTCCAATGACATATTTAAGTTTGCTGACGACACCACTGTCAGGCCGAATCAAAGGTGGTGAGAATCAGCATATACAGGTGAGAGAGCGAGCCAGAAGTCTTATGAGTCAGTCCTCATTGGGGGCATCAAAGGTGGAGAGGATCAGCAACTTTAAATCCTCAGTGTTATCATTGGACTCTTCATCTCATATTCTCTATTTATTACTTTTTTCTTTTTTCCTTTTATTTTCAGTTTGTTGTCTTTTGTTGTGTGTCCATCCTGTTGGGCACAGTCTTTATAGACAATAGACAGTAGGTGCAGGAGTAGGCCATTTGGCCCTTCTAGCCAGCACCTTTCATTGATTGTTTTGTGTTTCTTGCATTTACTGTGTGTGCCTGCCAGAAGATGAATACCAGGGTTGTATATGATGACATGTGTACTTTGATAAATTTGCTTTGAACTTTGAACCTGGAGAAAACCAACATTGTCACAGATTCTACTTAAGGTCAGGATCAAACCTGGGTCCCTGGAGCTGCAATTCCCCACTGATCCTATGCTGGGTGTTCTCTTGTAATTTTCCCAATTGACATTTCCTGCATGAAATCAGAATGGAGTCAGGCATATAAATAGCAATGTGACCTTGATTTTAATGTTGGTAAACATGCATAGAGAATACAGACACAAGCAGACTCCAGTAGGAGATGAAGACAAAGTTCAGGGAATTTTGTCAGTTGGTCAAATACAAGGGGATTCAACCCTTGAGCCTTTATAGTTTATGCAATCAAATCTGAACGATACAGGTATTGTTCTAATGGTAAACCTTGATGACTAGCATTTTTATGCACAGAGTCCCAGCATTTCCCTTCCCTCCTCATTTCACTGTTACCAGATAAGCAGTATTCATGAAAAGCAATCATAAATATGTGAGGGAGAATATGCCCGTTAAAGGTAATCAAAACTAATATTAATGTTCTTTTGTCTTGATATACTAAGAAATGAAAGTTTATCAGCTCATACTCTTTGTCTTCTGTTGCTAGCCGACTATACATTTTGCAGGGTGGTTTGGCTCAACAAGAGTGGAGAGTACCTGAATTGATGCATAGACTCCTTGAATACCTTGAGCCTAAACTCACACAGGTCTATAAAAATGTGCGAGAAAGGATAGGAAGGTGAGTGCTTTTAAATAGGAGTTTTAAAAATGTTACAGTATCCTATTATACAAAGTTGTGACTTGGAATTAAATTATTCTAGATCTATATTGGAATATTATATGAGTTTGAAATGTACCTCCTTATACAGCTATATCTTTTTCTTCTCCTTTTCTTTAAAACTTCTTCCTTTTGTCTCGTATCTCCCATTACATTTTTTTTCCTTTTTAGTGCCTTCTTGAGTATTTTTGGCCTGTTTTTGCCTGTTTATGTGTGAGGAACATACTAAATTGAAAGATCCGGTGCTTTTCGTAATCCACTGATTTCAAACTTTATGAAACCCATTAAATAGCTGTAACAAACAGGACCGCTGATTAATTTGTTCCCCTCTGTACATCTTTTGTCAAAACTACACCCAATGGCAGTAACACACTCCAAAACAAAAGTTTAATGTCAAGCCATTTAACTTAATTAAACTAGTTACACTCATGATTGTATTTTTAACCATTCACAGAGATACAGAGATTTTAGAAGTGGAATGATGAATCCGTTATTTGTGTTCTTAGAAGGCATTCTAAAATTCTTAAATTAAATCTCAATAAAATGTATAATAATAGATAAACTAATAATGAATTACTCCTTCATTAATTTTACTTTTCAAATACTTTCTTTTGTAGTGTTCTGACATACTTATTCATGATAGACATCACTCTACCTAATTCAAATCCGACACTGTCACCACGTGTCTCTGAATTCACCAGCTATATCACGGGCAAACTTAAACCTCTTATGGAAATTGATGAAGAGATACAAAATCATGTTGTTGACGATAATGGTATTGGGGAACAAGATGAAAGAACCCAAGCTATTAAGCTTCTGAAAACAGGTAAACATTCAATATCTTGTACTGGTAATATTAATCTATTGATGAATGTTTTGCACTATGAAATAAAGCTGTAATCCTTAACTACTGAGATGGAGAGTGATAAGCCTGACCTGTCCTTTCTCAAGTCACGGTAAACTGGCTATTGAGTTGGTAATAGGGGCTGAATCTCCATTCACTTAGAGGCTACTTTATTAGGTATAGTAGTGTACCTAATAAAAGTTTGACTTCTTGTGCATTCAAAGATGCTGTTCTGCTTGCCACTGTTATTTGACCATGTCTGGATGCATTTATGCATTGACTTGCTGCCATGTAATTGGGTGACTAGATAATAGCATGGGTGAGCAGGTGTACCTAACAAAGTGGCTATTGAGTGTATAGTTTAGGCCAGAGGTCGGCAACCCGCGGCTCTTTCATCTCTGTGATGCGGCTCCCCGTGGTTTGTTAGTTTTTGAAATGTAATTCAAAATTTGAAGATTATGGTGATCTTGTACAATCTAAAAACTTTGTGGAGACCCCATTTCCTGGCACATCCGAACCGGCTCACAATTAGCCAATGTTCCGGCTAAGGGAGATAGCCTACGGGGGTTTGTGAGTACGTGTCTTTTGGAGCATCCACGCCCACGGGGACGGGTTGAGGGAGGCTTTAAAGCAAGGCTGTTTAGTTCGAATAAAGCTACCTTTGACTGCAGTGTCTTTATTTTAGCGCTGCGTGTAGCACACCGCTACAACGTGTTTTTCATCGCTATTAATATACATCACCACTGCCAATGCCTGACACCCGCCAGTGCGCGCTTTCTTTTAATTCTTCGATCCAAGGTAGGCTACCTATGGAGTAACCTTCAACCCAACGTCTTTTTTTCGGAGTTCAAAATGTTTTTGTTGCATGCAGATATGTAATTTCGTTTTCTCTGCAGGAGTTCCATCAATTTCATAAATGCAACACATTATAGTTTGTTTATACATAGCATAAAGGCAAAATCACATTATAACACATTATAGTTTGTTTATACATAGCATAAAGGCAAAAAAAAACCGTTGTATGCAGTGTTATTTCATTTTAAATATCAAATGGGTTTTGTGGCTCCCAGTGTTTTCTTTTCTGTGGGAAATGGGTCCATATTGGCTCTTTCAGTGGTAAACGTTGCCGACCCCTGGTTTAGGCAAAGATGTATTCATTTGTCAAGGTGAAGCTTGCATCCACTGAAATCTACTTGGAAGATAATTGAGTAAATTCATTCAAAGTTCAACAAGCTGATTCTAGAATCTAGAGGATGAGGCTTGGGTATTTTCCTTTGCTGAAGAGTTACCCTCATCTGAGGCAATCGAGAAGTTGTTAGTGCCTTTTTTAATTGTCTCAGTAGTTTTACACAAAATGATATTTGATGTATGATGATCCGGGGAAATTAACTTAGCATTACAGAACATGAATTCAACAATGCTACATGTAATTTATCGCTGTATCTATTAGAGTGACAGCCAATCCCAAATTATGTGTACATTAGGGTCTCTGCTAAATTCATCTAGTTTTTTTTTAAGGTGATTCCTGGAGCAGCTAGCATCATATGGTGACTGAATTAAATTATGAAGATGCAATAATTGGTTCACCATCCATTCAGGATTTGTCTGGTCCTCAAGCAGAGGCTCCCAACCTTTTTATATGCCATGGACCCCTACCATTAACTGAGAGGTAGTGGACCCCAAGTTGGGAACCCCTATGTAGAGAGTTTGATGGCTTTGGGTCTGTACTTGCTGGAGTTTAGAAGAATGGGGGGAGGGGATTTATTGACACCTACTGAATACTGAAAGGTCTGGATAGAATGGAAGTGGAGAGGTTTCCAGTAGTGGTTGAGTCTAGGACCAGAGGGCACAGCTACAGAATACAAGAACAGAGATGAGGAAGAATTTCTCTAGTCAGAGTGTGGTGAATCTGAAATTCATTGCCACAGATGCTTGTGGAGACCAAGTCATTGGATATATTTAAACTGGAGGTTGATAGGTTCTTGATTAGTAAGGGTGTCAAAATTTATGGGGAGAAGACAGGACAATGGGGTTGAAAGGAATAATAAATCAGCTATGATGGAATGGCGGAGCAGACTGCGCTGAATGGCTTAATTGTGCTCCTATTTCTTATGGTCTGAATAGTTGCGCTGCTGACTATAGAACCACCAGTATCAGTTCATAGTTCTTTAATTTCTTCCCTGCTAAAAGTACGTCTCTCTCATTGGCCCATGTAACTTCTCTGCAATGGATAGTCAAAACTGCCTAACCCATCACTGGCACTAGCCTACCTGCCAATAAGGACCTATATACAGAAATATACTGGAAAAGGGCCAGTAAGATCATGAATGATCTCACCCAGCCTGCTTCCACTTCCATAATATCCATGCCAGGACTACCAGACTCAAGAACAGTTACTTTCCTGAAGGAGTAGGGCTGATTAATACTCTACCCACTAATTCCTCCACTACTTTATTATTTTCTGTCAGTCACCTTATGTATAGCCCAGCATCACTTTATGGACATACAATCTATGTATATAAATTATCTTGTGCATTTAGTACTGTGCAAACATCTTAGGCACATACATATATATATATAGATAGATAGATATAGAGAGAGAGAGAGAGAGCTAGGGTACCTAAGACTTTCGCATAGTCCTGTATATTTATTATTGTGTTCATTATCTTTTGTATCTGTTTTTGTGCTGCATTGCATCTGGAGTAACAATTATTTTCTTCTTTACATTGGTCTACAGAAATGTCATTAAGCAATCTTGAACTTAAAATCTTTCTTTGGATTTATTTGCACACATATTTTGGCTGCTTTTCCATATCCCAAGGCTTGCTTTCAGTTTTTAAAAAATTGTCGTCTTCCCCCTTTATCTTGACAATATACCATGTCCTTTTTAATCCTTACTGTTTCCTCACTGTAGTTAAACTGTTTCTCAGCTTGTTTTTGGCTCAACACCTTCTAACTAAAATTGCAAGACATTAATTTAAAATAGTTATATTTTTTTTACAAAACTTTAAAGCTATTTTTCTATATCCTTCGCAAAAACTCTGCTGAACTAGCATTGACTCTATCCCTTCACGTCTATTTGTTTAAGTGGAACTCGGCTTTGTAACACAATGCCTTCTTCGAAACTGCTTCCTGTCAATGAACTATGATGCTTGGCCATCTCCACAGCATTATAGCCTCTGCCTTGCCTCAGCTCATCCACCCACTGTTGAAGTTGTGCAAATCTTTATCATCTTTTATGCTTGATTTTTCTAATATAATTTTTGTGTTCTCATATCCTCTATGTAAATTTCAAGTTGATCAAAATCAAGATGCCTTTGTTTTGTCAGACATTTGCAGTTTCAGTAAAAAGTATAGAACTTCTACTTGGATTTATCATTGGATGTTTTATTTCAATACATTTACTTTGTTATAATAAATTGACACATTAATGCCTAGCAAGTGGTTTAAAATATTACGTACCCCGTAACTGGGTGGCTTACCAGCAAAGATAGAGAGGTCTGTTGAAATCTGATGGTACTATTTTTAACGGTATTTATTGATAACAATACACAAAAATAATATCAATGCAAACATACAGATAATATACGTCGTCAATACTAAATCTAAAAGCGCGGGTATAATAATAATCAATAAGAAATAGCTCTATTGTTGTCTAGGGGATAATGTATTGTCCGATGGAAATATAAAAGTCACTTTAGTTCATTCAGGCTGCAGCCTTTGGTTGGAGAAAGACAGATTTTTAGAACTTGCCAGCTTTTCCGTTTTATGATGTCGATCCTTCGAAATTTCGTTGGTGGTGATCTCTTCTTTAGCTAAGCTGTCTTCCGTGGTAAGGCCCCAATCCCAGGCAATGGGAAAGGACACACGTGGGCCCTCCACCGGCTGTCGCTATTAAACGCTGTCACGGGATTTCTAGCGTTTCTCCTGGTGCGTCTAAAGGGGTTGTTCCCCAGACCTACCTTTTATCCTTACTCACAGGGTCTCAGATGTCAATCAGGTTGGAATGATGCCATCCCTCAACCAGCCCCCTTTGTTCATTCCCTGAGGGCTTCAAATAAATAGTACAGTACTCAATACACAGTTATGTCTCCAAGAGACAATGGCCGTTTTCCATGGCTTTGTATCGCTGAGGGGCCAGGGCATTCCAAACCCCTTGTGGATTCTGTGTGTCTCTCATTTCCTGGGTCCCAGACCGGCATTAATAGCAATCTTGCGATTCTCAAAAAGGAGGGGGCTACTTTGTATCCTCAGAGTTGGGGCACAGGCGTAACAAAAAGAACACCGCAACTCAGACATACAATAGTTTACATGGGATATCTGATATTTTTCTTTGACCTTTGAAAGCTTTACAACACTTCTTGCGTATCTGCCTTCATAGCTATTCCAGTAGTTATTTGTTGGTTATCTCATTCTGTTTCTGTTGCAGTACCACAGAGCAGGACAAGCTTGTTTTAACCTTAATGGCTGCACATTGAAATGGAATTTTGGGGCTTTCATCTTCTATTATGGAAAGAACTAAATTTATCAATAAAAGTATTGGCATCTTAACTTGTGGCATGTTTTGTTTTGTTGTGTAGTTTTGAAATGGTTAATGGCAAGTGCAGGAAGGTCATTTTCTACAGCAATTGCAGAACAGCTCCATCTTATGCCGCTGTTGTTCAAGGTATGTTGTAATATTTAAATTGTACTTCCTAGATGTTATTAGAAAACACATGTATTTGTTTGCTGTTTCTTCAATATGATTTGTCCTTCCTTGATATATAATTTGTGTCTATGCTATTGAAAAGTAGATTATTTGCCTTCATTATTGTCTTAGCTTCCCATATGCAGCCCAGAGGAGGTGTTTCAACTATTTATTGATCTGTAATGACACTTCTCATTGTAAATTGTACTAATATAGAACCAGATTCAAAAAAATGAGGTGTAAAAGTTTGCATGTGAGTGGTTCAAATTTTGGCATTGCGACTTATTGCAGTGAGGAATCATTGTCCAACACCTCTGTTTGATCTTCTATTTCGATGCTAGATGTTCCTCTCATTGTTGAATGGGTGAAGCAAAGAAAGTTAGAAGATTAGTCTTTCTGTCAAGTTATAAAATTAGGTTCCTAAATTAATGAATTTAAAAAACATTAACTATTCATTTGAAGGAATTTAATATCTAGTTCTTATAGATGGTAATTGATAGCATTTTTCTTGACCAACAAGTTTGTCCTACTGATGCATTGAATCTGTTATGCAAAATTTGTATAGAGTACTGATACTCTAAGTTACCTTTTTATTGCTTTTTAAATTTAGATTGCTCCAGTGGAAAATGACGAGAGCTATGATGAACTCAAAAGAGATGCTAAGATGTGTTTATCACTCATGTCTCAGGGATTGCTATATCCCCAGCAAGTCACTATGGTACTAGATATTATGAAGCAGGTAAATGGTATATTTTGATATGCTGACTCCTTATTTTAGGAGTTTAATTTTAGAAGTGCCTCTGGAAGTACAGCATGCGTCAGTAAAGATGGCTGCTTGCAAGTCCTAGACCATAAGACTATAAGATGTAGGAGCAGAATTTGGCCATTTGGTCAATCAAGTCTGCTCCACCATTTCATCATGACTGATCCAATTTTCCTCTCAGGCCCACTCTCCTGCCTTCTCCCCTTATCCCTTCATTCCCTGACCAATCAAGAATCTATCTTCCTCTGATATAAAGACACAAAAAGACTAGGCTTCCACAGCTGCCTGTGGCAAAGAATTCTACAGATTCGCCACTCTCTGGTTAAAAAAATTACTCCTAATCGCCATTCTAAAAGGCCACCCTCTATTCTGAGGCTCTGAGTCTTTTGACTTTCCCACCATAGGAAACATCCTCTCTACATCCACTCTGTCAAGGCCTTTCATCTTTCAGTAGGTTTCAGTTAAGTCACCTCCCCTCATTCTTTTGAATTCTAGTGAGTATAGGCCCAGAGCGATCAGACGCTCTTTATATGACAAGCCATTCAATCCTGGAATCATTTTCGTGAGCCTCCTTTGAACCCTTGACTTTAATGGATTAAAATTTAGAAAGCAAAATATAAAATACTGTAGTTGCATAAAACCTGAGAATTCAGCTTTGAATGTAATTGGTGATGAGGTATGAACTCTGCCTGATACTTTTTAGCTTTTAGCACTAAACCGTCTCCGATTAATTTTCTGTTTCATTTTTTAAAAAGAAAATTTAGTAAATCATTTAGGAAAGGTAACTTACTAAAATGTAATCCAGCTGAAAATTGTTTCTACATAAAATCATCTTTCTAAATTAATGCCAATTTGCATCTTGAGTACTGTGCATATAATGTGTTGGAAGCAGTTCAGAGATGTTTTACTGGATTTGGGTCAATTATCCTGTGAGGAAAACTTGAACAGGATACACCCGTGCCTGTTAGGGTTCATAAGAAGAGTGGATTTGATTGAAACAGTGAGACCCCGAGTGTTCTCGAATGAATTTAGAGAAGATGATTCCTCTTCTGGCAGGCTATACAACTTGGAGAAAAGGGATTAGCAATTTAAGGGAGAGTTGAGGTAGTGTTGTTTTCTCTCGGGGCATAGTCTTAGGAACACTTTCCTTTGTAGGACCATGGACCGTGTTTTTGAATATTCTTAAAGGTAGAGGGAGATATTGGTGATGAGGTGTAAAAGGCTACGTTGTAACTACATATTTTGGCCATGTGCTAAATCAAATATAATTATAGATAAATAAGCAATGTTTCTTGGCCCGAAACGTCGACAGTGCTTCTCCTTATAGATGCTGTGTGGCCTGCTGTGTTCCACCAGCATTTTGTGTGTGTTGAATGTTTATTTAGTGTTGCTTGTAAGGAGTTTGTATGTTTTCCCGTGACTGTGTGGGTTTCCTCTGGGTGCTCCCATTTTACCCAGGTCATGTTCTCTTCTCGCTGCTGCCACCAGGAAGAAGGTACAGGAGCCTCGGGACTCTCATCACCAGAACAGTTATTACCACTCAACCCTCAGGCTCTAAAATGGGGTGGGGGTGGGGGGGGAATAGTTTCACTCAACTTCACTTACCTATTGAAATATAGCCACAATCTATTGACTCACATTCAAAGACTGTTTGTTTCATATTCTCAATACTTACTGCTTATTTTTTTTTGTGTTTGAACAGTTTGTTATCTTTGGCATACTGTTTGAACACCTAAGTTGGTGTGGTCTTTCATTGATTCTATTACGGTTATTATTCTGTTATGAATTTATTGAGTATGCCCACAAGAAAATGGATTCCCGGGTTGTATGTTGTGACATGTATGTACTTTGATAATAAATTTACTTTGAACTTTGAATTTACAGTAATTTTTTTGTAAGCATCTAGTGCCAAACATTCCTACCTCATACCTCCCTTATACTAATGTCATAAAGATCCAGTTTAACTGTTCCTGCTCCCTTAGTCTTCTAAAATTCCAGAAAATTGTGAAAATGAAGTATAATATTCATTTAACATATCCACTATTCCAGAAGATTTCCATCTCCAAGCTTCCTTTAAAATATTATTTTATTTCTCTTTATTGTCTCTTAATTACAATACTCTTATTGAAGTGACCCAAATCACTTTTACTCACTATATTTTCAAAGCATCATGAGTTTTACTTTCGACATCACTGAATATGGCATTGCTTTTAATAAGCTTCACTTTCATTTGGAATCACTTTTTAATCCCTAAACATCTTCAGGTTTTACATTTTGTTGTATTTTGTGATACAGTAACTGGTTATTGGTGTTCTGTATTCCCTCTGTATATATTTTCAGTAGTCGAGCAACTACATTTGATTTCATAGATGTATGTACTCCACATTTCTCTGTGTAGTTTGAAGAATGAGAGGAAATTGAATTAATTGTTAATGTTTTAAGGTTTAAAAGCAAAGAATTTATTGAGGATCAAAAATCGATATGGTTGTGGATTAAATGTGAATGGAATTTTTGATGTTTCTGTCACCAGAGATCAGAAGAGGTCATGCAAGACCTTTATAATTGATTAGTTAGACTCCAGTTAGAATATTGTGATCTTGGGATGCCCCAATTGAATATGATTTCACATCATCTTTTAGCTTTGTGGTTGTTGCAGATGTCAGGTGCCCAATATCAGATATGGCTGGTTACAATAGAACTTCAGTATTGTATTGCAGAAATGAATTTAGCAGTTTCCAATTTACTATAGAGTATTAAATTGTTAGATAGTAACTATTGTATGAATCTTCTGAACAAAAGAAGTCACTTACGTTTTGTTTACTATGTTCTTGTTAATCATTTTGGATTTATCTTTATTTATACAGACATCAGAGAGCAGTTCTTGGCATGCAAAGTACACTGTTTTAACTTACCTCCAGACCATGGTGTTCTACAATCTCTTTGTATTTTTGGACAATAAACAGGCTGTCCAAGATATAAGATGGCTTGTCTTAAAACTTTTAGAAGATGAACAATTAGAGGTAAGCTAATCTGACTACAGAGTGGTAGTTCTCAGCCCAAGCCATAATGAACATGTTTTCTTAAATTTACCATATTTTGCCAAGTCCATATTGTGAATATTTTTTATATTTCACAGAGAGAAGTTGTGCTCTCTGTGCTTTCTTTTACTTGGAACTACTCAAGCTTCACATTCAGATGAAAAGTTTTAGACTCTTGATGAAATTTTAACCTTTCAGCCAGTAAATTCTGTTCTTATAAATGGTTTTCTAACTGTCCTAGTGTAAGATCACTGTCCTGGCTGGGGCATCAAAAAAAAAGCCTGACATTCTTCTGCGGTATACTTGGTGTTGGTGTATGGAGAAAGGCGTACAAAGGCTGTGTGGTTGAACAAAATGAGAAGAAATGGATAATTAAACCAAGGAAAGGAATGAGCAGATTGGGATAGAATAGAAAAGTGTTGGAATACAATTGAGAGTGAGAGACATTAAATAAAGTATAAATGAGTATATCTTTGAATTGCGGGATTGTTATTTACGCCAATTGAAGATTAAATTACTTTGATCGTGTGATTTGGAGGCACAGAAGTTCAATCAGTATTGCAAGAATGTAATAAAAGTACTATTTTAAAAATAATACCTCATTATACCCTTCTCATTGCCCTCCTTTTGATAACCTGAAATCTGATTCTTTTCTTCCCTCTGCTCTCACTCCCACATGCTCCTTTCTTCCCTTTTCCTGCATCGGTTCAATTATCGTTCTTACTTTTGAGTTGCTTATGTGCCCCTGCAGTTGAGCATTTTAGTAAATTGATACATGACTTGATCTCCTACCACTGATGGCTGATCCCAAGAAAGTTGGGAAAACTTGTGTTACAGTTTCGTACTCATCTGCTAAAGGTAGAACCTGGTTGCTCAATTAGAATAAAGCTCACACAGGAAGATTTATGAATATTTTTTCCTATCTCATCCGTTGTTTATTCAATAACAAATCAAGATTATCTTTGGGCATTAGATAGTGTGATACAACTTTCCACAATGGCTTTACTTCTTCGTATGGTTTCTTACTATTACAGCTTCTTAGCCACGGTCTTCATTACACATGTTAAATAGTGAAGAATTCTCACAGTATCAAGCATTCATCCTCCAACCAAATACCAGAGCCAAGCATTCAAAGCCATTTGTTAGCTCATCATTTGCATAAAATTGAATGTTGTTCTTGTTCACAAAGTTGTCATTGAGTTTTATAAAGAATGAAATTGAAAAAGTCCAAAGGAGTGAAACTTTAGAACACACTAGAAATCTGAATATTACTTTAGAAATCTATGATGTGTTTTGAAACTAGACAGACATACTTTATTGATCCTGAGGGAAATTGGGTTTCATTACAGCCACACCAACCAAGAATAGTGAAGGAATATAGCAGTATAAACCCATAATTAATTAATTAGTAATAAGTTAATCATACCCAGTGGAAATAAGTCCAAGACCAGCCTATTAGCACAGGGTGTCTGACGCTCTTAGGGAGGAGTTGTAAAATTTGATGGCCACAGGTAGGAATGACTTCCTATGATGCTCTGTGTTACATCTCGTGGTATGAGTCTCTGGCTGACTGTACTTCTGTGCCTAACCAGTACATTATGGAGTGGATGGGAGTCATTGTCCAAGATGGCATGCAACTTGGACAGCATCCTCTTTTCAGACACCACCGTCAGAGAGTCGAGTTCCACCCCCACAACATCACTGGCCTTACGAATGAGTTTGTTGATTCTGTTGGTGTCTGCTATCCTCAGCCTGCTGCCCCAGCACACAACAGCAAACATGATAGCACTGGCCACCACAGTCTCATAGAAATCCTCAACATCGTCCAGCAGATGTTAAAGGACCTCAGTCTCCTCAGGAAATAGAGATGGCTCTGACCCTTCTTGTAGACAGCCTCATTGTTCCTTGACTAGTCCAGTTTATTATCCATTCCTATTTCCAGGTATTTGTAATCCTCCACCATGTCCACACTGACCCCTTGGATGGAAATAGGGGTTACCCATGCCTTAGCCTTCCTCAGGTCCACCACCAGCTCCTTAGTCTTTTTCATATTAAGCTGCAAATGATTCTGCTCACACCATGTGACAAAGTTTCCCACTGTAGCTCTGTACTCAGCCTCAATTCACTTTGAATTATAATTCACCTTCCTCTCCCATACATTAATTTCTGAAAAACTTGGATAAAAAGCAGTTTGGCCATCAACTTGGAGATAGCAGAAGGATTACATCTGGAAGAATTATGATTATAATTTTATACTTCAATGAGAGTTTTGTATTTGTAGCAATTGCATACATCTATGTAATTACACATCTTTATAAATCTAATTCTTCGCAGCTTTCATGTATCAGAATTGAGTGCAATTGCATTGCCACCAGCTACATTTTTAATAGATTTGAATTAGCAATATTGTCCACTAATTTAGCTGTTTTTGTCAGGAATTTTACTGGGTGAGCAATTCCACATTTCCCATCAACTTAATTTGATGCAGTGAATTGATTATTGATGAAATGAGAGAAGTGAGATTTGTTGTTCAAAGTTTTGTTTTGAAATCTGACAATTAACCTGCTTAAATTGCTGGAACTGAAGGAAATGCCAGATTGTAGGAATATTCAAAGGCTTGCAAATAGTGTGGAGAAACATGATCAGAGCCTTGCAGACAAAGTATATGCAACAGGCGAATCTTAAAACTGTTGTGCATATTGAAAAGAAGTAATAAAATAGTTATTTTGGGATTCCTTGTGATAGCGTAGGGATGGTCATGAATGATGCAGAATTGTGTGTTGAATAATACTGTGATATTGTAGGGATGGTCATGGTGCAGAATTGTGTGTTGAATGTACTGTGTGAACCTTGAATGTGAAGTGATGCCTGTCTTTTTACTGCTTACAGACAAGAGAGATGGCTGCTATCACCTTGAGTGGTCTGTTGCAGTGCAATTTCTTGACTATGGATTCTGCCATGCAGCTGCACTTCGAACAGCTCTGCAAGACCAGACTTCCAAAAAAGAGGAAGCGAGACCCAGGCACAGTAGCAGATACAATTCCTGCAGCAGGTAAGAACAAATATGTTTATGAATTTTTTTTAATAACTAACTTTCATTAATATGACTGGTGTAAATAATATTTGTTCCCAAGCATTCATTACTGGACTATTTAGCAGCTGAAGCTATAATGAGTGTACTAATGTTAAAAGCAATGTTAGGATAGATAAATGCAGGTGATAGTGTAAAATGTTTAATATTTTTCATGATCTCAATAGATTTGGTTCGTCGGCATGCTGGAGTGCTAGGATTAAGTGCCTGCATCTTATCGAGTCCATATGAAGTGCCCACTTGGATGCCACAGCTTCTGATGAACCTCAGTGGTCACCTAAATGACCCACAACCTATAGAGGTATATATATGCTGTTTAGAGAAATTACTTCTCTGATGTTTTATTATTGGCAGAAATTTAAGAATATATTTGCATAGAAAATGAAAACTAAATCGATCAAAAATACAAAATTTCCTGTGTTTAATCTACGATAAGAACTGCAGTTGCTCATCTCCAATCATGTTCCAAATCATTGAGTTGTACAGGAAATTGATAGAAATCTTAGACAGTGATTTGGATGAAGTTTAATTTGTAGCATCACTGTGAATTGGAATGTCCCTCTTTCATAATCTTATAACAAAGGTGGGAGTCATTTGGCATGAAGTCCCTGCTAGCTCCCAGTGGAGCACTCCCTTACCCTTCTCCTTATTTCCCTATACCCACATAATTTATTCTCTCAGTTTGTAACAGTTTTTATTCCTTTTTCCATTAGTTAATTTACCAATTAGCCTACTGTCAGGGTCCTAGTGGTCAAGAAGAGGCTGTAGAATTTCCAAGGTCAGATTGAATTTGGGTCTCTGGAATGGAAAGGCAGCAGTGCTAATGGATGCGTCTTAATGGCACCGAAGGACTGAAAATCACTTGCAATTTTAAATGTTAATTTTTAAAGTGAGGGAAATATTTAGGAACCATTAACAATTATTACTTTTTAGGAGTGTTTATGTAGGAAATTCATATGTAATTTGAAATAAATTAACAAAATGCACTGAGAGCTTAAAGATTATAATTTTTTTTGGTGAACTGGGGATGATTTGCAAATATATAATTTTGGCATAGTTATCCATTTTTTGTTCAACATTACTAAAATGCTCTTGTTTTCACAGATGACCGTGAAAAAAACATTATCTAATTTTCGAAGAACTCACCATGATAACTGGCAAGAGCATAAACAGCAGTTCACAGACGATCAGTTAGTGATTCTTGCAGACCTCCTTGTCTCACCATGTTATTATGCCTGAGGAGGTATAGCAGCTATTGAAATCAAATACTATCAAACAAAAGCTTTTATCACACACAGCTTTTTGCATTTGCTACTGCTGTGCATAGATTCCATAAATTAATGTTTTCTGTAAAGAGTGGGTTGATTTTTAACAATCATGTTTTGATATTTGTGCATTTTTGGAGGCTGAGGTACTAAAATGGGTTTGGAATTGGTCTGAAGTGCACTATTACAGGCTTTGTGTCCAAATGCTGGTGGCTGGTAATCAGGATTTTCCAGAAAGCTGAACACTTCTGGATTTAAATTGAGTCCTAGTTCTCTTGCATTGCTGCTTTATTGACAGTGGCATGGTAGTCTAGGTCTGTTCACTTACCCTTCTGAACTGACCAAGGCACCCAACATTACACTGGAAGCAGATAAGCACAGAATAAATGACAAGTAATAGAATTTTTGCATTATCCAAAGTCTGAGTAACTCCAATATCCAGTTGGACCTGAGTGTACCAGATTCTGAACATCGGACCTGAACGGTGAAGATTCGTGAACAAATTTTAAACTTAACTTTTTTTAAAAGCTGCTGCAATTCTCAGTGCCAATCATATACCTTCATTTATTTTGTAATTGTACTGCTGAGGCCAGTTGTTAAATACTGGACGTCATTACAAAAGGGCAGTGAATGAAGGCAAGACTCGTACATGGAACGATTGCATTTTTGGATCTGCTGCTTACTTTCACAATTTTTTGACTTCTTCTTTCCTCTTAAAATGATAAGTATCTACTCCATTCAGAATTTGAAGAGTTAATTGCTTTCACCTGAACTGGGAGATTGTTTTCTAACCCCTTGATTAGACCCCAGATGAGAATTATTTTTCTATCTAAGTTGCGAGATTAAAAGAGATGATAGTGCACTTTCAGTATAGACAAAAATGTTTTCATTGGCAAGATGTCTTCAATCTGCTACATAGATTTTTTTACTTTTGTACTACTAGCTTCACTGAATTGGACTATGTCATTCATAATTATAATGGCAATGTGTGGACTAAGGTTGGACTGAAGAAATTTCTATAAGTACAAAAATCACTAATAACTACATAACAACTAGGTATGTGTTTTCAAGGTTGTATGTTTACTGATCATCCAAAACACTTTGTCTAAAGTACCTGTTTGCATTAAGATCAATAAAGTACTTTCAGAATTCGTGTAAGCTGCCTCTCATCCTTCTCAAAAAGACAGTAAAGGCTTAAAATGCTGCTTTCCAGAAAATATGAAATGTGTAACAATGAAAAATATATGAAACAATTATGTTTTCTTGTAAGTTGGTATAGATAAACCATATGTGGTATGGGAAGCCAAATTAGAGGATGCATTAAAAATAAATTCATAATTGAAGATTTTCATTATGCACAGAATATTCAGTTGTGAAGTGTGAAGTGTTTTTCTAAAACACGTTTCTAGAGTTAAGTCAATGGATTTCAACCAGGAAGGAAAGAAGCATTTTTGGCCTGATCCTAAGCACTGAAGAAGATAGAATTTTTAAAACCATGGTGACAATAAAATAGTTTAATTAAAAATATAATTGTTGAAATTACAGACTCTTAACTGGCAAAATAAGAACATTGTAGTAAAATAAAGGAATCCACACATTAAAAGAAAATCCCATTTTAGTAATGAGAAATATTCAGATTTTAGATGGAAAAATTTAAAAACGGGTAAATTTCATTAAAGGAAAAATTGACATGAATAACTAGAGTAGTTAAATTAGGTATTTAAGATGAGACAAAATATTGGAAAGCTAGAAAATAAGTGATCGGAGCCCAAGTTAAAGGCACAATCTTTTTTTTCAAAACATGAAAGCAGGAGAAATCATTTTTGTAGATATATTGCAATAGCAGGAGGTGGATGAATAATAAATGAAAAGATGGAGGGAGGTCTCTAATTCTGAGGTAGGCTTTCAGAGTAGAGGTTATCTTGGAAACTGAAATGATTGAACTCTTGGGAAGGGTGTTTTGCATTTATCAGTAAGATTTTTAAAGTGCCATTTTTCCTTCACGTAATTCTATAAGGTTGCTAGGAATAAAAGCAATGCTATTCAAGTGAGTTGTATAAATTTTAAAATAATTAGTACATTGAATAGAGGCTAGTCAGAAGTCAGTGAATAGGGATAGGTGGCTGAGGAGGCCACGTCATTGGGTATATTTAAGGTGGATATTTAAGGGTATATTTTAGGTTCTTTATTAGTCAGGACATGAAAGGTTACTTTGGAGAAGGCCAGATAGTGGTGTTGAGGGAAAATGGATCATCCATGATGAAATGGACCAGACGATGTGTCAAATGCTCTAATTCTGCTCCTATCCCTTATGGTCTCACAATATAAAACTTTTTTTAAACAAAAAATGGACTTGAATAGAAATGTATGGATATTTTTGCAGTACTTGAGTTTTTTTTAGTTATTTTAGGAGCAACCCATTGCTGGTAGGCCATCTTTAACATCTTTTGAATGGTGTTGCATTGAAGTGACATTGAGTCAATTACATTGGTGGGTCTGATTGTATAAATGAGCCTGACATTAGATTACCTCCTCTGAACAAGATGAGTTTTTTTTTAAGCCATCAATCAGATACTCCCCCCCCCCCCCCAACCCAAATTCCAGATAATTAACTCGATTTAAATTCCTCAGTTGCTTTGGTGGTAGGTCTGGATTCTGCAACTCTGATCCCTAGGTTGTCAGTCCAGCGCTCTGGATTATTAACCTGGTAATTTAACTAATGTGCTACCACCACACCCATATTCCTGTTTTCAGATCCTTCCTTTGCCTTGAGCTAACCTTCCCAACCCACACTGCCTGAAATTGAATTGTCTTGTTCCTCCAATTCTGGCAAATTGCATCTCCCAAATTTTAATTACACCATTGATGACCATGCTTTCACCACCCCCCACCCCCCTCCCCAAAAGCAAGAACATTTTTATTTTTCTGCCTTGCATTCCTCCTTTAAGATGCACTGAAAACAAACTTTGGTCAAGGTTTAGGCACAAGACTACAGATTCTGGAGTAAAACACGAGATGCTAGAGAAACTCCATGGGTCAGTCAGATGAAGAGTCTTGACCCAAATTTCTTCTATTGATTCTGCCTGGTCTATTGACTTCCTCCACTATCCCGTGTGATTGACCAATTTTTTTTTTGGTTATCTGGTTGAAATTTGCTTATGTGATTCAGATCATTTATCATAATGGTTCTGTAAAACTTGATCATCTATAATAAAAGTGTTATAACCTTTGAATTTTTGGTTCTCAGGAATGTGGCTGTAAATTAATTTTTAAATTAATCTGGATTTATAAGTATCATAGTTTTCTGAAAAATATAACAAATAGTAAAGGTTTGAACATGAACAATTGGTTTGAGAATTGTAAGTAAGTATAGGAGGACATATTATTGCAGTGGCAGTGTAACTAAAGGCCAGTAGGTTTGTTGAATTCTTGCATTAATATATTGCGTGTGCAGTTGTGACATCCTATATGGAAAGGGTACAATGGAACATTGTCAAGTGATTCACTGGGATTTTCCAGGGATGAGAGGTACCAGTTATAAGGGAAACATGAAAAGTTTATGTACTTTATTTAGAGATACAGCGCAGAACTGCCCTGTCCAGCCCAATGAGCCATGCCGCAGGCCTAATGACAGGACAAATTAAATGACCAATTAACTTACTAAGTGGTATGTCTTTGGACTTTGGGAGGTAACCAGAGCACCTGGAGGAAATCCAAATGGTTACAGGGAGAATGTATAAACTCCATACAAATGTACCAGAATTGAACTCCGAACTTGACGCCCCAAGCTGTAATAGTGTCACACTAACTGCTGTGTTACCCTGGCACCCCAGTTAACTCTTACTGGACATGAGAAGTTGATCTGATAGAGACATCTGTAGTTCAGACCTATTTTCCCCCTCTTGCATGATTCCACTGATGCTGTTAATTTATCCTTTGTTCTTTCCTGATTCTATTGGTCCTCATTTAACTTCCACAGCTGCTGTTAGTCTGATATTTTGCCTTTGTACTGAAACTAGTCCCTTAGAAGTACTGATTTTGCTTCCTATTCAACTGTCATTGCAGGCTTCTGTCTTCAGCCTGACATTATCCATTTAGCCTTCATTGCTGCATAATACCCACTTTCATCTTGTGTCCCTATCCCACAGTCTGGTTCTTTGAACACACTTTCACTGAAGTGCCTGCTAGTCACCTAACTTATTTTCCTGACTTGTAACTAACATTATAATCAGTTATTCCTGTTGCTAACATTCAGCCGACAAGTCTCTCGTTACAAATCAAAACCTTATTTCCAAACTGTTATCTCCCCAGGGTCTTTGATCATTATGCTGCTTTACAAAACTGTTGCCATATCTCCCAAGCTTAACTGGTGTTTTGTTGTCTGTCTCCATTATGCCTTTTGGCCATCTACTTTTGAATTCAGCTATGCCTAGGTCATTTCCGGATGTGATTATTCCAATGACCTTCTGGGACATCAATTTAATTTACCCCCTCATTCACCTGTAATTTTCTATCCAGTATCCTATTGCTGCTGTCAGGACTGTTTGCAAACTTTGGTCTTTCTCATCCTCCTCTCCAAATTCTGTAATTCTCTTTCAAATATTTATGCATTTTATTTATTATACTCCATTTCATATATAATAGCATATATGAGAAAACAAAATGCTAAATGGAGTAGATTATAACACTTCGATTTTTTTCCACTGTTTGGGCCTCACTATGAAGTTCTCTGCAATTTCCATTCTACCTCATCCTTCATTTTTCTCTTGCTGTTTTGAGATGAATATATCAAACCCACCTTATTGAATGAACTAGTCACATCAACTAATGTATTCATTGTGTTTAAATTATGTGTCAAACAGAACAATTAGATTTTTTTAAAGGAAGAAAATAAATTCAAGGGAAGTACACTTACTATTGAATTTACTCCCCTCCTCCCCCCACCTTCTAACTTTGATACCTCATCTCTTTCTCTACAGTCCTGATGAAGAGTTGGCCTGAAGTGTCAACTACTGTTTTTCATAGATGCTGCCTGGCCTGCTGAGTTCCTTAAGCATTTTGTGTGTGTTGCTTGGTCTTCCAGCATCTGCAAACTTTCTCTTGTTTGTTACTGTTGAATTTGTTTCCTTAGAGTTTATCAAATCATACCTTATGGAATTCTGTTTATATTATTTAATGCATGTGGACTTTATTGATGACACCTTCATTTATTGCCCATCCTGTTAGCTCTTGAGAAGGTAATGGTGAATTATGTTGAGCTGCTATGCTGAATACCAATAGAATCTAACAGGAAGCTTAATGTGAATAAAATACTACCCTGTTTCAGTACTACATATCTATAATTTCACTCTATTCACTTTCTCCTTTCTAATCCTTAATCTTGCTGGAGTCTTCTATATTTTGAGGACTTTTGTAAATCACTTATAGTAGGTTGATCTTTTCCACTTCTGTTTGGTTCCACTTTGATGTCTAATTTCGACTGTGTACAAGTGAATGTGATGTTAGATTCATCATAATTCTAGTTATGCCAAATATTCAATGTACAGATCAATATGTAGAGGGGAAGTTAAGGTGAGAAATAGAACATAGAATAGTACAGCACAGTACAGGCCCTTTGGCCCACAATGTTGTGTCGACCCTTAAACTAAAATAATTTTGCATTTTGTCTCTGTCATTAAGTCTAATCTGATGGGTGCCTTTGATATGTTGAATTAAAAAAAAAACTTCTCACTGTATTTTTCCTCTTTTTCTTTTAGATAGTAGTTCTAATGACACTAAAGGAAAAGAGTATTGGTGCTACCACTATTGAACAATGGAGAACATTTATTTTGTACATATGCCTGAGAATCCCACTTAACCGTACAAATCTCTGAAGATCCAAGGAAGCTGCAAATACTAATATTTTGTGTTCTTAAAGATATGGAGATTTTTTTTCAATCCAAGTAAATAATTCACCAAACAGTAGATATTGTGTACATAAATGTGTTTAGTAGTATTTTGACTTCAAGTTTATAATATGTAGACAATACTGCTTTTGCTAATTTACAGAAATTGTAATTAAAAACAAATCACTTTGCTGAATTTGTACAGCTCTTGTACAGTTTTTGCTCAAAATATCTAACTTCTTGATTGTTCTTAAGATAGTTGTTGGCTATTTAATTGACACATTTCATAACTGTTATTTAGGGCTGTAAAGGAAATGTAAAAACTGTACAAAGGAGATAAAATACATTTGTACAGAATGTAATCTTTAAAGATGTGGTGTTGTGATATTGAGCTTCATTTGTAATGTTGTGAATGTTTAGTGGTTCTGTCTTCAGATCACATGCTTTTCTCATGGTTCTGTAGCTATGCTTTCAAGAAAGTACATTTTAATCATAAGTTTTGCTTTAATGATTAAAGTTTACCCTGCACCTTTGGTGTCTTCAAGATCATTTTAATGTCTTGGAGTCTATGAACTTTTTATTAAATTAATTTAAGAATTTTATTAAATTTCACTATCTTCATTTGCTTTTCTCAATTACTTAGTATTTGTTACAATGTATGAAAGGCCAGTATCAAAAGTACTATCCTTTAAAATGCAGTTGATGCAATGAAAACCATGGGTAAAAGGTCAGATCATATGATTGTACTTTTTCAAAGACTTAACCACTATAAAGGGTTGTGTCAAAAGAAATGGTTTAAGATGAACTATCACATTTTAAAGCCAATAAATGGATTGTTTTATTACAGACCTGCATTACTTGTTGGGAATGTATATAACAATGTAAAGTTTTTTAAGGCTGGAGAGAAATTTAGTACAAAAACTGAGTTCTCTATTTTAATAATCACAGAATAAGGAAAACCTCTCCGGATGACATTTCAGTCGTGTTCTCTTTGTTGAATTATATATATCTTTAGTCCTGCAGAGTTGCTATTATGATGCCTAATTTTTATGAACATAACAGTTTGAACCTGGGCCTTGCAGAACAACCAACTAGAAAATGTGCTGAACAATTTGTGGAGCCATAATAGAAAGGGGAATTCATTTTAGTTAACTCCATTTGGGTAAATATCAATGCAGTAATACAGTGATATTTACTCCATCGATGCTCATTTCTCCATTTTGAGAGATAATGATTTCCTCCATGCAAATTTTTGTTGCCGGTCTTTTCAGAAAATTGCATGAAAATATAACTTTTCGTGCCAAAATTAATTGGAAATCTCAATACATATTGCTATCTAGAGTTTTTTGTAATTAATTTGAGTATAATTCAAAAGTGCTGATGTAGAAATGTTCTCTGAGAATCTTTAAAGATCACAAAGATTCTTCCCTTGAATGTCTTGCACTTTAAAAGCATATATAGAAGAAAACTCTATTTGGATTGTTACCATTGGTGATAAATCACTGGTGGGAAGAAATGATTGTTTTTCTAAGCAAAGCCCTTCTCAACTAGATGGTACTTTGACCAGTATTGAATTGGAATTGTCTTTCTAGAAGAAAGCTCCATACATGCCAAATCAAGGTCAAATGTAGACAGCATTTGGGGGTGTTGCGTTCTTAAAGATCTCATTGTCTGAAATGTGTTTTGACATGTCATCGGTACAGTTGTATAAAGCTCAGTATTAATGCATCAATGCCTGCTTAAGTGTCCTAGGGCTCCAAAACATCCATGAGCATTTACTGAATAGTTTAATATCACTTTTGAGTATGGCACAAGCACAGCTATAGTCAATGAAAGACAACCTATTTCAGGTGATCTACCTGAATCATGTGCATCATGATGTTAATAATTCTGCAAAGTATAATACATATTGTACTAAGTGAACTGCCTCTATATATGCCCCCATTGTTTATTCAGCTCATATTTTGGTAATTATTTTTGAGGAGTGATATTTTTGATTCTGTTCTCCAGTCTGTTGGGGGGGGGGGGGTTGTTAAGAGGATTTATGAGGGTCTCTCCATGCAAGTGTAAAATGAGTCAATTATAACTAATGGCTCTCAGATGAACAGACAGTTCACATTTCCCAGGGTAAAATTCATGTCCATAATAGATTGCTTTCTATTGTTATTTGAAATGTTGATGTCAATCAGAGAGAAGGAAATTTGGGAGATAGAAATGATGTAGTGCATTCATACCATTTATTAAGCAGCTGCTATTCATGCTGTGTGATATGGTACCCAAATTTGTTGTAAGTCATATGACCAGGAGTTATGGATTGGCTCCCTTCCCTGAAATTATCATCACTGTGGTGTACAAGGGCCGTTGTAAATCTAGTCAAGAGGAAGAGCTCAAAAAACCTTTCAAACGAAAGGTTCAAAAAATTAGGTAATGATAGAGATCTAGAAGATTCTAAGGCTAGCAGGAAGGAGCTTAAGAAAGGAATTAGGAGAGCCAGAAGGGGCCATGAAAAGGTCTTGGCAGACAGGATTAAGGAAAACCCCAAAGTATTCTCCAAGTATGTGAAGAGCAAGAGGATAAGACGTGACAGAATAGGGCCAATCAAGTGTGATGGTGGAAAAGTGTGTATGGAACAGGAGGAGATAGCAGAGGTACTTAATGAATACTTCGCTTCAGTATTCACTATGGAAAAGGATCTTGGGTGATTGTAGAGATGACTCAGCGGACTGAAAAGCTTAGGCATGTAGATATTAAGAAAGAGGATATGCTAGAGTTTTTGGAAAGCATCAAGTTGGATAAGTCAGTGGGACTGGACACAATGTACCCCAGGCTACTGTGGGAGGCAAGGGAGGAGATTGCTGAGTCTCTGGCAATGATCTTTGCATCATCAATGGGGACAGGAGAGGTTCAGGAGGATCGGAGGGTTGCAGATGTTGTTCCATTATTCAAGAAAGGGAGTAGAGAGAGCCCAGGAAATTATAGACCAGTGAGTCTTACTTCAGTGGTTGATAAGTTGATGGAGAAGATCCTGAGAGGCAGGATTAATGAACATTTGGAGAGGTATAATATTAGGAATAGTCAACATAGCTTTGTGAAAGGCAGGTCGTGCCTTACGAGCCTGACTGAATTTTTTGAGGATGTGAATAAACATGTTGATGAAGGTAGAGCAGTAGATGTAGTGTATGGATTTCAACAAGTCATTTGACAAGGTACCCTGTGCAAGGCTTGATGAGAAAGTAAGGAGGCATGAGATCCAAGGGGACATTGCATTGTGGATCCAGAACTGGCTTGCCTACAGAAGGCAAAGAGTAGTTATAGATGGGTCATAATCTGCATGGGGGTTGTTGACCAGTGGTGTGCCTCAGGGATCTGTTCTGGGACCCCTACTCTTCGTGATTTTTATCAATGACCTGGATGAAGAAGTGGAAGGATGGGTTAGTAAATTTGCTGATGACACAAAGGTTGGGGGTGTTGTGGATAGTGTGGAGGGCTGTCAGAGGTTACAGTGGGACATTGATAGGATGAAGAAATGGGGTGAGAAGTGGCAAATGGAGTTCAACCCAGAAGTGTGCGGTGGTTCATTTTTGTAGGTCAAATATGACAGAATATAGTATTAATGGTCAGACTCTTGGCAGTGTGAAGGATCAGAGGGATCTTGGGGTGCAAGTCCATAGGACCCTCAAAGCAGCTGTGCAGGTTGACTCTGTGATTAAGAAGGTGTATGATGTATTGACTTTCATCAATTGTGGAATTGAATTTAGGAGCCAAGAGGTAATGTTGCAGCTCTTTGGGACCCTGGTCAGACCCCACTTGGAGTACTGTGCTCAGTTCCGGTTGCCTCACTTACAGAAAGGATGTGGAAACCATAGAAAGGGTGCAGAGGAGATTTACAAGGATGTTGCCTGGATTGGGGAGCATGCCTTATGAGAATAGGTTGAGTGAACTCGGCCTTTTCTCCTTGGAGCGACGGAGGATGAGAGGTGACCTGATAGAGGTGTATAAGATGATGAGAGGCATTGATCATGTGGATAGTCAGAGGCTTTTTTTCCAGGGCTGAAATGGCTAGCATAAGAGGGCACAGTTTTAAGCTGCTTGGATTGGAGGTACAGAGGAGATGTGGGGGTAAATTTTATATGCAGAGAGTGGTGAGTGCATGGAATGGGCTGCTGGCAACAGTGGTGGAGGCAGATACGATGGGGTCTTTTAAGAGACTCCTGGACAGGTATATGGAGCTCAGAAAAACAGAGGGCTATGGGTAACCCTAAGTAATTTCTAAGGTAAGGACATGTTCAGCACAGCTTTGTGGGCTGAAGGGCCTGTATTGTGTTGTAGGTTTTCTGTGTTTCTGAAAGACCAAAGGCATCATCTTTGTCACCAACTGCAAAATCTGTGAACAGTATCATTGGTTCTACTGACCATACTCAACCTCTGCACTTCGTTTGAACTAGACTTTTAGTAATATGGACATTTTATTTAATCTAGTAATTAGTTTCTAATCTCATTTCATTTCATCTAAATCCCAGCAAGTTCCAAGTCTATAATATAACCTGGATGCAGTCATTCAGCTCTCAATTGAGCAGATAGTGAGCCTGTATTGTGCCAAGACCTGTTTGAAATACAATAGATGAAAATTTCCAGAGCATCTGCTCACTTGGGTCCAGTTTTAAACAGTTAGCCAGTGTTATTTCTGAAGCTTCAGCCCAGGCTTTGTTAAAATGTCAGCAAGATGTATCAACATATGAACTTGGAGTTGGAGAAAACCACAAGACCATTAAAGCCTGTTGCACCATTTCATAAGATCAGGACTGGACTGATTGTAACTAAAACGCCACATTCTTGCCTTCTCCCAGTAATCTTTCAGGAACCTCTCCATGTTATGTTTTTTAACTCCAGAAATTAATTGAAAGTAAAAACAGGAGCTGGGATATATTTTGTGTACTTAGTCTTTAGACACTTGTGTTTGACATGGTGGTGTAATGGTGTATGCCATTGGCATACTTCTTACATAAAACCCACATTTATGTAAACAAAGCTTAATCAAACAATATATTTACAATATTACTCAAATGTTACTGAAATATTGAATACACCACACTCCACTCTGCTTTGTTATGAACTCCAACTCAATATAGAGTGCATCTCAACTCAGATACGTAACATGTTGCTCTCTAGTCATTTTATAAGGGATGTCTTTCCTGACATGGGCAGGGGTGTCATTGCTTGGCAGGAAAGACTTGTGGCTGTAAAAACTATCTCTGGTTCTGGGGCCTTCTCTGTGGTGGTTGTAGGAGTTGACTCTGGTACTGCAGGAAGTGGTCCTGACAGCTCTGGCTTTCCTTCCAACAATTGACTCTGCCCTCCTTCACTGATTGATGTGTCATCTCAAGATGATATAGACACAATCTGAACTATTTAGGAGAGTGGTCCAGTTCTGTCCTTAATCTTTCCAAATACCTACTTTTGATCACCTCTGAAGTCTCTAGCCAGGACTGCTTGTCCAGGAGTGAAACATTGAATCTCCTTGTTAGAGGAGCCTTCAATTTGTCTCAGCTGTTTGTTCTGCATACTCCTTCTGTGACTGGGTTTGAGATAATCCAAGCATGAGGACAAGTGATCACCAAAGAACCATTGACTGTACTTTTTTTCCATAGGTGCTGCCTGGCCCGCTGAGCTCCTCCAGTATTTTGTGTGTGTTGCTTGGATTTCCAGCATCTGCAGATTTTCTTTTGTTTGATAGTTGGTGAGTTGTTAGCTGTAGAATATGCTGCATTGTGATATGCAAGGAGGAAATTGATGAGATTCTGATTCAGTGTCAATGTTTTGTGTTCTGCTGACATTGCTTGCATTGCATTCTTTAGACTTTGGACAAACCTTTCCGCCAAGCCATTTGTAGCTGGGTGGTACAGTGCAGATGTTATATGTCTTATTCCATTATTTTTTCAGGAATGACTGAAACTTATGCACCAAACTGTGGTCCACTGTCACTGACCAAGTGTTCTGGGACATCTTTCTGCAGATTGAAAATGGACACTAGTAGTTGATGACCAGTAATGAGGGTAAACTCTCTCCCATATAAGTACTGGTTGAAATGCTTTTTATACCCCAAACCAGATTCAAGCCCTCTCTGTCAATCTGTGCATAATTTTTCTCAGTAAAGGAATGTGGTGTTTAATTCTTTCACTCATAGCATGTGACATGACTGCATCAATACCATAAGGAGAGGTATCACAAAAGTTTAACTGGGTGATCTGGATCATAATGTGTGATTGCATGGTCTGACACCCCATTTCACTTGCCTTTAGTAAAATCAGCTCATTGTCTTGTCTTTCACTATTTCTTCGCTATCTGTAGTAATGAGGTCAAGGGGTGGAGCACAGTAGGTGATTTGGCAGTAACTTGTTACAGTAATTGATAAGCCTAAAAAAAGTCTGAAATATGTCCTTTGACCTTGGAGCATCCACTACTGCTTGTGTGACCTCAATAAGCTATGTTTGGTTTAAAGAGTTAACATATGTCCTGTTGTGCTCTGAACCTATAATCTTCTGATCTCTTTAACACTGCCTTGTGATTTTGGAGATGCTCCTTGTCCTCCTCACCAGTAACAGTGATGTCATCCAGGTATTACTTGAGTGCCTGGGCAGTTCTGCAGTACCTGATCCATTGCTTTCTGCCACAGCGCATGTTGAGATGCTACTCTTAAAAATAAGCTGCTTAAAGCGATAAAGTCCATTGTGAGTGTTTAGGGTGAGAAAGACTTGTTTTTGAATTTTACTGAAACACTAAATACTGAAATCTTAAATTTTTGAAGTCGCTGCTTTCACTAATCTTTGAGGAGGAGTATTCCAAAGATACTCAAGCCATTGGACAAAAATAAAGTGTTTCATCTGTTTGAGATAGTAAGTATTTATTATTTAACAGTACGTTAAACAATAAATAGTTAATATACATTCTAAATTGTCAGGGTCCTCCAGTCTTAAGACATTTCTTTCACCTTTACTCTAAATTCCTGTGAACACAAGACTAGCCCATGCCCGTTCTACAGCGCACCAATTTTGTAGTCTGCTACTGGTCACTCCTTCCAGCAAAGGCCAGTCATGCGCTCAGACCCTCTCCGGCTCTGCAGCGGCGTGACCGAGGGCAGCCCTTGGCGCAGTGCGCCGGCTGCACGAAGAGCCGACCGGCGGAAGCCGGTGCAAGAGCTGCCAGGAAATGGTCCTGTGCTTCCCAGGAAAGATCGGTGGTGGATGGGCCTCGCCGGAGAATTAGAAGCGTAATGCGCGTCGCCGACCTGACGCCGCTCCTGAGTTCGACCCGCCGAGTTCCCGTGGGATTGACACTTATACCGGGATTCTGGCACAGCGCTGTGCCCCGGTCAGCTGCACTGAGTGGCGGCCGGAATGAGACCTCGCACGCCCCCCACGAGGCTGCTCCTGCAGGTAAGGCCGACGCTGGGTATCCCAGTTTAATAAACTGGAGGTCCTGCTCGGGCCCTACCGAATATCAGAATTCGAACTGGTGTCTTTGGATGAGAATCAGTGGGAGAGTTCCTAACCTGCGGCGGTTCTCTGCCCCTTCGGTTTATTCAGGGGATGAATAGACGTCTATTTGCTGCTCTTCTGAGAAACGTTTTCGCTTCAGATTTCCACATCTGAGGATTTTACTAACCTACCCTTTGGTGTTTCAGAAACAGGTCCTCTGGGTGTCGGAGCTTAACAATGAATATAACATACAAAAGATGGCCTTTAGCCGACCAGAGCTTCCCAAATGTCATCAACAGCTCGACCGCCTGGGCCACTGATAAAGAAGCAGCAGGATATATTCAGGAGCTAATCCGCACCACCAACCTAACAGCATGCACCCTATTATTGCTCCTTGCTTTCTGTCTGGGAACATACGGCAACCTGATCGTCTTCTTGGCCTTCTTTGATCCGGCCTTCAGAAAGTCCCGGACTAACTTTGACTTTATGATATTGAACCTGTCCTTCTGTGATCTGTTCATTTGCTGTGTGACAACGCCCATGTTTGCTTTTATTTTATTTTTTGATTCAGACAGCAGTGTCTCTGAGGCTTTCTGCTTCACCTTTCACCTCACCAGTGCTGGTTTAGTACTAATGTCCCTCAAATCGGTGACTACAATAGCTCTCCATCGCTTGCGCTTGATATTTGGACCACAACCCAATACAACAGCTTCTTCACACTCCACACTTATGCTCACCATCAGCCTGTGGACCTTGAGCTTTACCCTCGCTACCCTGGCTACCTTTCGTACTTATCCTGATAGATCCAAAGTATGCGTGCCCCAGTTTGGAAGTAACAATAAAGATGGTAGAGTCATTCTCTATCTGTATGTTACAGATTTTGCATTTTGTGTGGGAGCTGTATCAGTCTCCTACCTGATGATAGCTTTTGCCCTGAAGAGGAATGCACATGTGAGGAAGTGTGCTGTCATCACTATTGATACAGTGGGGCCCAACACCCCCATGAAAACAGCTATGGAGAGTATGCACACTGTGAAACAACCTCTTTACCAAAATCAGAATTCCAATAATCTCCAGCACATGCAAACACACTCTTACACACAAGGACATACTTCTCAAAGAGGGTTTCAACTGGTGTCCTCCGTGAAACTATCAGGCACAAAAGATTCAAAGGCTGTAATGACATGTGTTATCATTATACTCTCAGTAATAGTTTGCTGCATGCCATTAGGAATCTCCTTCTTGCAAGACATCTCAACACCGAAGAGTAGTTTTATTTTAAATCAATTTAAGCTATTTGGATTCACATTAATAATCTTTAAATCAGGACTAAATCCATTTATATATTCACGCAACAGTGCCGGACTCAGGAAGAGAATTCTCTGGTGCACACAATGTATGGCCCTTAGCTGCTGCTGGTGTAAGCACAAGACTTGGTTACGAGCAGTGGGTAAAGGGAGCCTGGATGTGAACAGAATCAAATCATCTCATCATGAATTGAATTCAGCTTATATACTGTCTCCTAAACCGTAGAGAAAGTTAGTGGATCAGTCTTGTGGACCCAGTCACTCAAGTGGTGGTATATTAAACCCCAAAGTGTCAGTTGGCCACCAGAATTGTGTGCAAAATAACTCAATCCCCATCAATAGAAAGATTGAGCCTTACTATAGCATTTACAAGAGCAGTTCTTCCCAGAAATCAAGCAGTCCAAACATGTTTGTGAATGCTGTTTGTGGATTTGTCAAATCGCACAGTACTATGAATTAACATGCAGCAAAAATACAAGGTTTTGTTCTGGAGCATGAGAATTACTTGGCTGAACAAATAATGATCCCATCAGTTTGATGGATATGATTCAACCCACTATATCTGAGCTAAACTTGTTACATGTCAGCAGCTGTGTCTTTTGCCTAATTATCAAAACAGTGGATGAACATCATATAGGCATGGACATTGCAATCACCCACCAAAATTATTTTCACAAATATTTTTGAATAAATCTAATTGCCTTGTTTTAATGAATCTTCATGCAAGAATGTTGCAATGTTTTTTTAAAAAAGCTATGTTGTTTCTAAGAGCAATTAATATAGAACTGCACAATTTTAGAATGGCTGCTATTCCAAATAAACAGTTAACTGCATCACCTTGAAATACAGCACTGTTCTTATCATGTTGATTTACTTTCCTTAAGTTGCTTGATTTTTATTGCAGTTTTTTTAACCTTATTCTACAAAAGACAATATTCACTTTAACCAACTATGTTGAATGCTACATTTGCAGTTTTGTTTTCATTGGTTGTTATTTCTTCAGATCCCCTAAGCCCAGGTACTGTAGGGCTATCAGCAGAAGTTTTTCTCTGGTCTCTACCACTGCCCAACAGCACGTCCTAAAGTTTATAGGTCTGCTCAGGAGACCGTTGTCTTCCATTTTTACTCCACTTCCTCAGCTTAACACACCTTTCCGTGAGAGCACACTTGTGGCATCGTGCCCGTTTTCCATAATTCCAGAAACATATCAGAAGAATTGTGTTCAGCATTATTATTACTCAATTCTTCCAGAATTACTAGTTTTATGAATTTAAGTCTAATCAGTCTGGAGGGTACTCACCAGTTCATGAAAAACAAAAACGGTGAGTTAGAAGTAACATGTATTTTTTTTCCCTTTTACCCCGGAATCTTTTTTGCAGAGAAGATTCACCAGGATGTTGCTTGGGACGGACTTTGGCATACAAGTCTTGAGTGTGACTACATAGGTAGATAGGATGTTAAAGATGCCATTCAGGATGCTCACCTTCATTAGCTGGGCAAAGAACAAAGTGAACTTAGTACCATTTCAGAAAACTTTAGTTAGGCAACAGTCAGAATGTTACGTACAGTTCTATTCATCATGATAGAGACAGAATGTGATTTTAACTGGAGTTGGTGCAGAGGAGATTCATCTGACATTGCCTGAGAGGGAATGTGAAGAGGAAACTGATAAGGGTACATAAAAACTATGGGAGGCATTGAAGGGGTAGATAGAGGTTTTCTGAACTGTCTGCAACCATATGGTGGAGTTTTTAAGTAAAATATTTGAAGGGGGATCAAGGATACTTTTCTCAGCCAGAGGCTGGATGTAAACTGGAAAGCACTACTATACTGAAACAAGAAATACTGGTGAAATATTCATTCACAGGAAGCAGATATTTCTGGCAAGTATTTGTTGCTAATGCCCAATTGATCTCCAAAATTAATTTTTTTGCTAAGTCTTAGTTGCCCCCAAAAAAGGCAAGTATATTAGTAGGTAGCTTTTTAATTTTAAATAATTAAACATAGAATTAAGTTCCCTGGCATTCAGTTTAAAATGTTAAAACATTCTCAGTGTAATGTTAAATGGCTCCTACCATTATGTTGGAATGAGATTTGTTGTTTAATTCACCCTCTGAAAATGACAGAAGCTGCTTTATACAATGTAAATCTGAGCTGTCTCTCCAGCATGAAATGGCCAGAACTAGTAGTCATTGGAAGTATTTTGAGAAACATGAAATTATTTGTGTCACTTTTAGTGGATGCTCTTCATGCTTTTGCTGCTGACAGATTTTCCCCTCAGTTGTTCACCGTCTCGTTAGGCCAGACCTCCATTTAAACATTTTGCCTACCACATCTAGTCCAAATGTTATAACCATGGTCAAAGTCCCTTCTCACTGGATCATGTCTTTATCATATGCATGGATCTGTGCATTTCAAGAAGGGATACCAATTACTGATGGATAGAAGGAAAGGCTTCTTTATTGTTCCTTACCTAATCAAATATTGAAGTTAATAGAGGTTTCTCACTGTTATTGACGGACAGAATGGGGTCTAAATCTGGGACCTTCCTGATCTGTGATTAATCAGTTCTTGTAGATGTGCATGTGAACAGACTTTATAATCTACATATAATGAACTCCTATATAGATTCATATAATGAATCTCCTATAATGAACTGAACCACCGAAATATTTTGCACAACTTGCACTTGAATGTTTATTCACAGACATAAGAAAATTATATGCATTTTTATATTACAAACAGATGGAGAATCAGAGGTCATAATAGTTTTCTAAGTGTTATCAAAATTGAATGGAAAATGACAAATGTCAAAAACACTTATGGGTGAGATTTAGAGCATCAAATTGTTAGTTGGGTGCAGTAAATAAACATTTCAAAAGTGTACCAAAATAGCAAGTAAATTAAAGAATTTAACACAAAGATGACCCTTTCAGAAAAGAACTGGAAAAAGTTTAAATTTAAAATTTACATCTTTGTAAAATTACACTAAGCACAGCAGATGTACAATTTTCAAGTATTCTCAAACATACAAAGGTATTCCAATGCAGCCTTTTATACAGTGTATTTACAATCAATCATTGTAGATTGGTTCTTGCTTCTTTACGTATACAGTGGTGTCTGTCAAATACTTAGTTCCAGGTGTCCAATTTTAAAAGGAACTGATATGTAATAAACATACATTATAGACTTTCATGACATGTCCAGTCCACAAATATTTAGTCAGTTTTGTTCTACCAACAGACGTTCAGCCTGCATGTGTTTAGCTGGGTGCCGAAAACAATCCATTCTCATCAGCTGTATCCAGAATTTTACAAATTATTGGTGATTCCACCTAAAAAGACATGAATTAGTATTTAGGTAATTAGAACTAGCAGAGTTCATTACCACAGCCTACACCAATACCTTACCTGCATTGCCAATTAACTGGGGCACTGCTGTACCTTACATCTCATCTCACTGCATAAAGCTTCCCAAGGTAGTAGAAACATTGTTTACAATGTAAATAATTGCACTTTAGCAGTAACAATGCTGTCTAGATTTGCTGTGAAAAGACCTTGCTATGATCTGCACCCTTCATTTGTCCTGTTCAACTTGGTACACCTTGCATCCATGTTACTTCTCAGTTTGACTACATCAAAAATCCCTTGTTCAGTAAAAAGCAAAACACATACTTCAAGGCACATTGTCCAAAAGACATGGGAGATTTGCAAGGTATTTGGATGAACACGAAGTCATTCACCATAAAGGGGCATTTTCTGCCAAAAAATATATATCCCGCTGTTCTATTAAAAATAATAAACAAATATAAATGCAAGACATATTTTTTACTCACTCCCAGAATGTACTGACAGGTTTGTGGCTCAAGCATATAGATTGTGACTGCATGTTGGGATTCTGATTCCTTACACCTGTGACAAAAGTACATTTATATGCATTATATGTAACAAATTTTGATAGGCATTTACAAAATTATGGCCCGTAAATCTTTTAAAAAATCATACATAAATTAAGTTTGAAAATATAGATTACCTATTGAATTGTTAGGAGTAAAGATAGTGCAGACGTCATTAGTACTAAACTTACTTCAATTTTACAACCACTTGCCGTGGTTTTCCTGTTAAATCACAAAGATCTCCATTTCCGTAAAAATGCGAAACAACTCTAAAGAAGAAAATCAAAATTATCCATAGAGTATATTCAAAAATTAATTTAAAAATATTAAATAAGAAAGCATATCCTTCATAACAAGACCATGAATGTTCAACTGAGATTTAAATGAAAATCTTTTTACATGAAAACTCTGATAATCTGTTTTCTGATTATTTGAAAATCTTGATGGTTTGGCATTTGATACCCATACTCCCATCAACAAGTGTGATCTCAGATTTTCTCTCCTCCTCATACATCACTCCGACTAACACTGGAGCCCCAGTTACTGTACTCCCTTGAACTTAGTGGGTCGCAGGAAACATCACCTGCACAAAAACTACAATCGCACTGAAAATGCCACACTAAAATGTAAATTAGCATAGTTCAGTTTTAGACCCAAACCAAAGATTCTACATTGGAGTAGAGACCACAGATGCTGGGAAACCAAACAAAAACTGGAAATACTGGGTGTGCAGAATTTCAGTGTTTCAGGTGCCTGGAGAAATCAAACATTGCTTGATTGCATGATTGCTTTGCAGAACACCTCTTTTCAGTATATGTTAGCTTATTATATTCAGCGTTAAGAATGATGCCAAGCTTCCACTCTCCTGTCATTAGTTCTCTATCCCATAACTGCTCTGACCTCTGCCTCTTCCAACTACAGCAAAGAACATTACTTCCCCTTTCATCTGGAAACTTCACAAAGGACTAATAAGCCCCTCTTCTGTTCCTCTCATAGATTCCATCAATGTGTGTGTACCATTCTGTTTCAATTTGGTTTTTTATACTATTCTATCTCCAAATTCTGATTTATTTTTTAAATGTTTCCCTGACATGGTTTACATCCTATCACATTTCCTACCATCTCCAATTCTCCCCTTTGGCTTCTCAGTTTTCTATTTCTAATGAAAGATTCTTGATCTGAAACGTCAATTCTGCTTCTTCTATTTCTTTCACCACTGATGCTACCTGACCTGCTGAGTTTTTCCAGAATTTCCCATTTATATTCAATTGATATGCAGATTATGTACACCAAGTTGCAACAACAGAATAGGTGTCAAATCATATATGTAACTGCTATCCTGCATGCACAATATTTATCCCAACATAGAGAATTATTTTTCTTGATTGAAGCATCTCTACGTAGTCACTAATAATTCACCCCCAAAATGCGGTATACAGAATTGTGTACAATTGCTGAAAGCCAACCCAGAGTCTAAGTATTACAAACCTACATATGTACCTCACTTTTTGTGCTCCTTCTCTCCACTGATATGACCTTGCTGAATATTTTGTTGCCCACGTAATGTGCTCTTCTTTATTCCAGGTTCCAACCACTATGATGTTTTTTCCAGATCCTTTATCCTTCAGATAACACAAAATGTAATTATTTAGTGATATCCTACAATAACGTTTGGCAATACTCATCAAACTGGAGCTCAACAGTATTAGGGAAAAACTGGATGGTAAAGTGAGGTAGACACTTGTTTTTGGGGCCTGGACTCAAATCCAGTTCTAATTGACAAAATGGAATTTTATGAATTCTGGCAGCAAAAATACTCAGTGAATCCTTCTTAATCTAATCTAGTTCCAGCTCCTAACTGGGCAATAAATTGCAATCTCTTTCAAAGATAAGACTGGTGAAAATTGAAAATAAATAATGGGGTTAAGAGTATATTTTAAAAAAGAAAGGTACAGACACATTGATGGCCTAGAGTGTACTTTATTTTGAATCTTGATTGTACTTTCCCTCAGTAGGGAGCAACAGGTAACAAAACTGATGCCCAAAATGGCATTTTTTGACAGTCAAATTTTTTGAACATTTTGCACTGTGCCAGAACTTAACACTTCAACTTTCTGGCATGACATTGATTTAAATATATTATAGTGATTCTTCTGGACTAATATCACAATTTTTGTTACAATTTCATGCAAGTACCAAAATACATTACATGAACTAAATGGGAAAAATTTATCTTGGATTGATCTTGCAACGTTCTGAATGATTGGCTTTGTTATTCCATTGTAGGAAAATGAACCCTGTGGAAATTTCAATCTTTACAGTGCTCTAAAATTGTACTAAAGTGTTATACGATGACAATTTGTGGACACTTAATTATTTTAAACCTAGATACACATTCAAAACTTCAAAACTTATTTAGCATGAATAATTATATAAAATTTAAGTGAGGGCAATATTGTCACTGCTAAATAGGCAATACATACCACCAAGTTTAACATCTAAAAAGCAATCAATTACAAGGCTCCACTTCAGTTTGAAAACACAATAATTAAATTTGATCTGATCTTTTGTAATTGCAAAGCATGTTAAAAATCTAAAAATGCATTTACATTGAAAATTAAATAATTGTACCTCATGATACTGCTGCACATGTTTACCATAGCAGAATTCATACTTCCACCACCCAACACCCTGTTAATACAAGAGTAAAGCAATTATTTTTAGTTTTAGTCCATTTCAACCTTTAATAATGAGTTTCTTTTGCTACATTTCAGGAATGGTCAGCTGAACTAAAGTAGTAAAGCAATTTCACTTTCCAAATGAAAAAAAAGCACGATACAAACCCATCACAGGATAATCAGTTAGCTTAAAGATACACTTCTGGCAAAGTTATAAAGCTTTTGCTAAGAAATACAGATCGCATTTTTTCTGGTCTGCTGACACATTTAGTTTATCCTAACCAAGACTTCCCTCTATAATGCATCAATTGTGGGCCAGCAGTAACACAACACATGCTACATTATTACCATCTAGCTACAAAACCTTGGGGATGGAATGGGAAGCCACTTTTCTGTACGTGTTTTGTTTATATATAGTCTTAGAAAACATCAGTTTGTTGGTAATAATAACCACATATGATTGAGGTTTGATTTAGCAGACACTCACACCCATTGCTCTGCATTTGCTTCTAAGAAAAATTAAGACGTGATTCATAAAAAGGCATCCTTGTCAGCAATAATGACAAAGATTGTACAAACTTCTCTTGAACTCCACCCCCCCCCCCCATTTACAAGAAATGAGTATCTCTGGTTTACGGCTTTATCATCCTGCATTCATTATCAAGGCCCCCCCCCCCCCCCATCTTCTCTTCTCATTGCTACTATTGAGGTGGTAAGAAGCCTGAAGAGACACATTCAGTGTTTCAGCTTCCTTCCCCCCCCCCCACAAAGATCACAGATTTCTAAATGGACAACGAATGCATATATGCTACCTTATTATTTTATGTTCTCTTTTTACACTACTTAATTGATTTATTTTATACACAATACTGAGCAAGTCTTAGGCACCTTGAAATTTTCCATATAAATCTTGTTTAAGATTTTTTTTGTCTTCTGCATGTCAGTAGAAAAGAAAAAAATATAGATTTCCAAAAAATTAAGTGTTTGTATTTTATTTTAAAAGTAACATTAAGTAAAAGACCACTCTTCAAATGAAAACTTGATTGCTTTGTAGGTACATAGGCTGCGCATGATTAAACAAAGATAAACAGTTGCTAACGATCAATGACATAATGAGCTGAATAAACTAACTGATTAACTGAAACAGAATCACATTCAGTATGAATCATACTGGGCGAAGGACAACCAAACTAAAAGTGAGGACGTGTTAGAATAACCCTCAAATCATCTATTATTTAGCCATGGCATGAGTGAGCATAGCAACAAGTCACAATGTGGTCATCCAGCATCAGCATGGTCTCACCCAAGCAGAAATTTCACATCAGACAGGAGTTTCAAGATGTGTTGTCCAAACTCTTCTGAAGAAGCACAAAAACAGTGCAACATTGAGGACCAGAAACATAGAGGTCGGCCACTGAAACTGAGTGCAGCAGTCGAGAGATACATCAAACTGACATCCCTTCTAAATTGGAAGAAGTCCAGCAAAGCTATCAGCTCTGAATTCAGAAACCACTGGAATCCAAATACATCCTTCTACAGTCTGGAGAAGTCTTGTCAGAAGTGCCTTCATGGAAGGATTGCTGCTAAAAAGCCATATCAATGAAGTGGAAACAAAGCCAAGAGGTTCACCTACACACAAGAACAAGGATTTGGTTGCTGAACAATGGCAGCAAATGCTCTGGTCTGACAAGTTAAAAATTAAAATTTTTTGGTTCAGACAGGAGCTGGGGAGCACTACATGAATGAGTGTCTGCTGACAACAGTGAAGCACAGTGGAGGTTTCCTGCAGGTCTGGGACTGCATTTCTGCAAATGGATTTGGTGATTTGGTCAGAATTAGTAGAATCCTCAATGCTGAGAAGTGCAAGCAGATTTTCATCCATCACACAATATGATCAGGAAGGCGTCTGATCAGTACCATCTTAATTCTGCAGCAGGACAATGACCCCAAACATTTGGCCAAGGTCATAAATAACTACCTTCAGCAAAAAGAACAAGGAGTTCTGCAACGGATGATATGAGTTCCCCAGAGCCCTGATCTCAACATCACTGAGGCTGTTTGGATTTATCTGGAGAGTTGGAAGCAAGCAAAATATCCAGTTTCTGCAGAAGATTTATGGCAAGTTCTCCAAGGTGCTTGGAATAACCTACCACCAATTTTCTTAACAACGTACCCAAGATAATTGATGGGGTTTAAAGGCAAAAGGTGGTTACACCAAATATTGATTTGATTTTTTTTTAAACTGTTAACTGCTCTTTGTAGTCATTTTTTTTAAAATATTTAGAAACTTTGACTTTCATTTTTTTGAAAGCATCTTTGCTTTACAGGATTTTTTTACTTTTGTACTGTATATTACAATGTAGTTTTTAAAATTATGTATTACATCATACTGATAGAAAACAATATATTTCACAACATACAGTATGCTGGCAATATTAAACCTGATTCTGACTCTGACACTTCTTTATGGAATTCAAAATGTGTATACCCTGCACAATCACCATATTCCTCATTTAATTGTATTTGATAGAATCATGCTAGCCAGAAATGTTAACTCAATCATCCACTGCCAACTAAACAACTGCTGCCCTGACCAGTTAGATTGTACTGGCACTGTGTTTATTTTAAGCTTCTGGAAATATGGCATGATTTTGCATTTACTTCATAAACTTTTTTTAAAAACAAAATTACTAAGGCAGGGCTGGAATCTTACCCCATGGAAACAATAGGAGCCGCTCAGAAATTCCTGAATGAGCTGTTCATCAGTCAGTTTGGAAATGTGAATGGTTCCTACAGTAACTGGCTGCTGTCCACCAATGCTTATAGATTTGTGGGTTGAAAATTTTTCATCCTTTGTGGAAGTTGCATCTATTTCCTATTAATTAATCCAACGTGGAAACAAATTAAAATGGCAGTAATTTAAATGTATCAGTAACATTTCAAAACAAAGAGACTTGCTTTGCTTACCTCCAGCATGGATAGTAAAGTCTACTACTTATTTGCAGTCATATGGAATGAACATTTAAAATTATCTTTATGGAAGCAAATTTATTGTTTTGTGGCAGTGGTACAGTGCAAGACAGCAGAATTATTATTTTATTTATAGTGACAGTGGAAGAGCTCAGTGATGAAGTAGTGCTCATCGTTTCATGGACCATTCAGAAGTCTGACGGATGGCAAGATGCTGTTCCTAAACATTGAGTGTGGGTCTTCAGACACCTGCACCTTCACCCGATGGGTATCACAGAAGCATTTAAATTTCGCGTAATTTTTCCAAAATAGAGAAAAATACAAATCTGTAAAACTATCCATGGGACCAAAATTCCTCTGAAGTCTGATATTGTACATTAGAACTTCCAAGACTATTACCAGAAATAAGAATACAATAATAATGTTAAATAAATAAACCATTTTTTGTACAACAGGTCAAAACTTAATTTCAGCAGTGGGTACATTTTGTTGATGCTTCATGGAATAAAATCCTTGCGAGCTTTCAAAGCAAATGGTTGTTAAAATAGACTAGAGGAAGCAAACCCCAGCATAGCACCAATTAATTAGTCCTGCTCATCTCAAATTTCATGGGCCTAGTTTTAAAATCAGATACCAATATGGTTATAGAAGGATAACTGATAGTCATGCAAGATAAAAAAAAAACTGCAGAGGTTACAGGAAAGTAAACAGAAGGTAAACAGGACTAGTGGTCTTGCGCTGGTGTGGAGGTGATTGGCTGAATAACCTCCCTTTGCCGTAGGACACATTTCCCAAATACAGTCATAGGAAAATGCTTGTGAACCATTTGCAATTACCCGGTTTTCAGCATTACTTGCATAATGTGGTCTGATCTTCATCTAAGTCACAGTAATAGACAAACACATTCTGCCTGAACTAACAGCATACAAACAATTGTGCTTCTTCTCGTCAATACTGAGTATACTATTTAAACAGTGACAATCTAGGTTCAAAGATGTATGTGAACCTCTGGGGTAATGCCTTCTACAAAAGCTATTTGGTGTTTCAATCACTGAGATGAGATTGGAGTGTGGGTTGTAGAGGAGCCCTGCCCTATATTAAAAAAAAGACATATGAAGTCAGGTTACTGACAGAGCCTGATCTTCTCGAGAAAGATCTGTTTATGTGCAACATGCCTCAATCAAAACAACTTTCAGAGGATTTTAGAAGAATTGTTGAGATGTATGAAGCTGGAAAAGGCTACAAAATCATTTTTAAAATCCTGAGTGTTCATCAGTCCACACAGAAATTATCTAGAACTGAAGGAGATTAAGTACTGTTGCTGGTCTCCCTCGGAGTGGGCACCCAGCAAAAAATCACACCAAGAGCATAATGTGCAATGCTGAAGGTGGTGAAAAAGAACCCAAGGTTAAGAGCAAAAGACCTGCAGAAATCGCTAGAACTTGCTAAAAGCTCTGTTCATGTCTCTACTATAAGAAAAACACTGATCAAGAGTGGTGTTTGTGGGAGGACACCACAGAGGAAATCACTGCTCTCCAAAACAAATTGCAGCATGTCTCATGTTTGCAAAAGACCACCTGGATGTTCCACAACGCTTCTGGGACAATATTCTGTGGACAGATGAGACACGAGTTGAACGTTTTGGCAGAAATGCACACCACTATGTTTGGAAACGTTCTCCCCACTGTGAAGCATTGTGGAATGGGTATTATGGTTTGGGCTGCTTGCAGTTGTTGAGGATACAATGAGTTCAAAATTGTATGAATGTCAGGGTAGTGGCCCATCACTTGAAGCTTAATAGAAATTGATGATGCAACAAGTCAATGTTCTGAAACACAAGAGTAAATCAACACAGAATGGTTTAAAAGAGAAAAAAATTGTGTTTTGGAATGGCCAAGTCAGAGTCCAGATCTTAACCCAAATGAGAAGCTGTGGCATGACCTCAAGAGGGCTGTTTATGCAAGGTATCCCAGAAATATTGATGAGCTGAGACAGTTTTGTATGGAGGAATGGTCTAAAATTCCTTCTTGCCATTGTGCAAGTCTGATCAGCAGCTACAGGAAACATTTGGTGGAGGTTATTGCTGCTAAAGGAGGTTCTACCAGATATTAAATACAAGGGTTCACTTACTTTTTCTAGCCTGGACTGTGAAAGGTTAAGTAACATGTTCGATAAAGAAATGAGAAATACAATTGCTTGTGTGTTACCAGTTTAGGTAGATTTTCTATTATTGTGACTTAGATGAAGATCACACCACATTTTATGAATAATTAATGCAAAAAAACAAGTAATTGCAAAAGATTCACAAATTTTCTCTTGAAACTGTAAAGACAAGTAATATGCAAAATAGTCAGGGACACAATAAAGGTTTCCTTTAGTATAAGAGATTACAGGTGTGCTCCGCTTTACAAATGTTCGCTTTACGCCACTCCGCTTTTACAAAAGACCTACATTAGACCTACATGTTTTCGCATTACAAAGAGGATTTTCGTGTTTACGAAAATTCTTCCCATATAAATTAATGGTTCTTTGCTTTACACCATTTTGGCTGAAGAAAGGTTTCATAGGAATACTCTACCTTTGTAAAGGTGGGGACACCTGTATTTAAAAATTTCATACGTTACAAAAAGTTACCTCTTGGATCCTTTGGTTATTAAAAGATGGTTTCATAATTTCTTCTTGCTGTTTTTCAAATTCTTCAAGGCTTTGAGGCTTTAATGGTGAGCCATGTAATGACTGGCAAAATATGTCATTAACTGGAGAGGTTTTAAATCTATGCAAAATAAAAATGAAGTCAATACTCACATATATTATCATAGTAAAAGTATTGTAACAAGACATTAGAATACACCAAAATTGCTGCAAATTATAAAATGTATGTATTATATCATGCAATTAAGTGTAAGATTAAACACTTAAGTATTTTACCTATATTTAGGATGGCTGCACAATAGTGGTGTCAATATAACTAATTCATATTCACATGTAGTGACCTCAGCAACAGAGAGGATCTCATGCTTGGCTTCAGGATGGCAGACATACATGACAGTGGTTACTCTTGGTTTGTTCTGTTTTAAGCTACAAGGTGTCCCATTTCCCATTAAGACAGGGTAATAAGGAGTTATCTGTCCTTCAATATTTTTGGTGTGAACCTTGAAAGAAGAAAAAAATGCCACTTTAGCATATGTTTTTCAACTCTGGACTATTTTTTTTCTGTATGTCCATAATAAAGAACAATATGGAATCACATACCACTATACAGAAATAGATCTTCATATCGCAGTACAAACACACTCACAATAATAAATTGTCAGCTTTTGTGTAGTTTTGACAGAGAATCAAAAAAAATCAAAAATGTAAAATTAATACATTATATTCCCCTAATCTCAGGCTTGAATTTGGAAAGCTTTTTAAACAGAAACTGATCTGAAATTATATGATCTACTGTTAAAAAGTGAAAGCAAAGGATCTGTATTATGCTATGCTGTTTACTGTCACTTATCTGACAGAATAGTATAAAATATCCATGTTTATAGATTTACATTGCTAACTCAGTTTTAATAAATTTTAAATCATACAGTAATTTGAATTTAAAAATTAATGAAGAAATGAATGAAACAGTTCTGAATCACTGGACTTTCCAGAAGAATACCACAACAGGGGCCCCATTTAAAACAAGATGGCTCCTCACACAGAAAACTGGACCAACATCAGGTGAAGTATGTAATCAGACATCATCTTCAATGTTTGCCAAACCAGTGAGTGCTTAGGTTTTATTCCATCATATTAACACTGATTATTTATTCAATACTGATAATTGTGGCGGTTCAAATGGTGTTATTTAGTAAACTTTAGGATACAATGTGTTGTTTTTTTCGGAATTGCTGCTCACAGGAAACTATTTTTCCAAATTCTTCCGGATTTCTTTCTTAGAATCAGCTTATAAAAGGCACGAGAGACAGGAGAGTTCCAGTTGTTCATATTTTGTGTGCATAGCTGATATTCTTGCTTTTATAGAAATAACAATTGATTTTTCAGGGTGTAGTGAACTTTGAGGCGGATGGTGCAGAGTTTGAATCCAGCCGGGTCCCAACCCAGGCAGCAGCAGTATCTGTGCAGAAGAAAGGCCTGGCACTCTACTTCAGTATCTTGCCACAATTACCCCATGGATAACTATACTATCCATAGGATAGCCATGAGTCAGCACGACTTGACGGCACTCGAGAAGAACAAAAATATTCATTGGCTTATCCGTAATCACGTTGCTTAACCTCATCATATCCTTGACTGTTATATCTGAAATACTGCCTGTGTGAGTTAGCAGACCAAGAGAATCATAATGGTCTATGTTCTAAAACTTCTGCCCTGTAGTATTTGAACTTTTCACCCCAGAAAAAGGACCAACTACCTACCCTGTCTATGCATGTCATAATTTTGTATACTATAACAAATATTGGGATAAACTAATGACATTTTAAAACTAGGATTTCTCATATAAGCAGGTAATACATTGTGTCCAAATTAGCAACCAAAGGCTTCATGAATGACTCAAAAGCACCTAACATCAAACGTTTATACTCCAGCTAAGATCTAAACACAGGATAATTATAACAGAGATATTGGAAATAGGTAAGGAGACATGCAGGAGATTGTGTATATTCTTAATAACACCAAAGATACGTATTCTAATATCTTTTAAGCATCCTAACGATTTGAAAAGACTTGTATAACACATTATTTTGATCATTAGGACCTTATACTTGAACAACACTTGCATTTGCAACCTTGTACTTAAAAAAAATTACCAATGGGATGGGAAAAACAAACTACAAAGAGGCGATATTTTATTTACTTTCAGTTTCCCAGTTTCTGTTTCGGATTCATCTGGCTGCACTGTGATGGGATCTAGATGAAAAAAGAAAAACCAAAACAGGTGAGGATTCATCAATTATTCAATAACAATTTTAATCAGATCAGACCAGGAGAGTTAAGTACCCAGACAGAGAAAAATCCAACATGACATTTACTGTTACAGTTGGCCCTCCTCATCCGCGAGGGATTGGTTCCGGGACCCCTCGCGGATGCTCAAGTCCCTTATTCAACCTGTCTCAATGCAGTGAACCTTAGGACCCAGCGGAACCCCAGACCTTATTTAACCTGTCTCAGTGCCCTGGACATTAGGACCCGGTGTCAGAACTCTGAATCCGCAGTGTTTCTGTTCACGAAAATAATCACGATCACGATTGAAAATAAAGTGGAAATAATAAAGTGATCGGAAAGAGGTGTAACACTGTCGGTCATTGGAAAAGTGTTAGGTTATGTAGATCAATAATCGGACCAATTTTAAAGGATAAAGTGAGAAAGGCTCTGCCCCGATGAAAGCTACAAATATTACTAAGCAACGCAGTGCTTTAATTATTGGGTTTTGGGTTTTTGATCCTCCACATCAACCAGGCCGGTGGAGAGCATGTGGGAGTGGTCTGTCACTCAATCGAACTGGAGCCCAAAGCTGAAACATACGTTCTTAACTGTTTTATATGCATAGAAAGGTAAATTATATACTATATACTAAGACAAACATTTGACTAACTGACACTAAATAATACCAGATGTACCTGTTCCGACTTACTTAGTAAGAGAACTTACGATATTTTTTTGATCCCGAACCACAATAACGCATGCACATCCTCCTGTATACTTTAAATCATCTCTAGAGTACTTATTATACCTAATACAATGCAAATACTATGTAAGATAGTTATTATACCGCATTGTTTAGGGAATAATGACAAGAAAAAAGGTTTGTACATGCTTGAACAACAAGTGCTGGAAAAGCACTAACAGGTTTTCGCGATTCGCAGTTGTTTGAATCCGCACATGGGGAATTCACGGATAAGGAGGGTCGACTGTATTTTGAGCACAGTTCTCTGGGACATTCCATAATTTTCTCCAGCTTTTAAACTTATAAACTTTTTTTTTCAATATATACATGCTGATATAATTCACAAGATTTTGGAAACAAACATAGTAGACTAAGATGGCGCTGGTGATCAAGGCATCGTTTTTCATGCAGCACATAAAGCCACCACCAGATATTCTGCAAGACCACAGAAATTGTTCTTTTACCCGAAAAGGTAGTGGAGAATGACAGAACCAAGATCCTGTAGGGCTTCCAAATACAGACTGTTAAGCAGGTACTTGCCAACCAACCAGACATAGCAATACTCAACAAGGAACAGAACAAACGAATAGTAATAGATGTGGCAATCCTGAAGGCTAGGAAGACCAGGAAGAAAGAATATGAAAAGCTGGAGAAATATCAGGGCTTGAAAAAGGATGTGGAAAGTTAAAGCCAGAGTAATTCTGGTAGTGACAGGAGCACTTGGAGCTGCGACATCTGGACTGGTAGAGAGGCTCCAACAAATCCCAGGAACATCTGAGATCGCAATCCAGCAGAGTACACTGCTGGGAACAGCAAGGATACTGCTCTGAACCCTCAAGCTCCCAGGCCTCTGGTAGAGGACCAGAGATGGAGGGAAAAATACACATACACATGCCCCATAGAGAAAATGAATAAAAGAATTATATATATAGATAGAGGTTAAATTAAATATGTGTTCATGGGATCATTGCCCATTCAGAAATCTGATGGCGGAGACTCCTGAAATGTTGAGTCTTTCTCCAGGATCGTGTACCACCTCCTCACTGGAAGCAAGGAGAAAAACGGCCTGAGTGATGGATGCCGTTTTTTTGAGGTACTGTCCATCAGTCTCTTCGATGCTGGGGAGGCTCTTGCCTATGATTGAGCTGGCTGAATTTACAACTTCCTGAAGCTTTTTGTGATCCTGTGCAGAGACCCCTCCATACCAGATGGTGATGCAGCCATTTAGAACGCTCTTCAATTGTGAGTGTCTTTAGTGACATATCAATTCTCCTCAGACTCCTAATGAAATAAAGCCGCTTTCATACCTTGTTTGAGATTGCAGCAACAAGTTGGGCCCAGGATAGACTCTTAGAGATGTTGATGCTCAGGAACTTCAAACTCCTGACTCTTTCTACTTCTGATCCCTCAATTTCCCCTTTATGAGGTCCACAATCAATTCCTTACTGATGTGCAAGGTTGTTGCTGTGATAGCACTCAACCAGCTGATCTATTTCACTCCTTTAAGCCTCCTCATCATCTGAAATTCTCCCACGAGCAGTTACTGTATATCTGACCAATTTATAGATGGTGTCTCAACTGTGCCTAGCCGCACAATTGTGGGTGTAGAGAGAGTACAGCAATGGGCTAAGCATTCATCCTTGAATGCCGGTGTTGATTGTCAGTGAGGAGATGTTATTTCCCACCTGAACAAATTGTGGTCTGCCAACGAGAAAGTCAAGAATCCAGCTGCAGAGGGAGGTAGAGGCCAAATTTTTGGAGCATGTTGATTAGAAATGAGGGTATGATTGAGTTGAACTCTGAGCTATAGTCAATAAGCAGCAGCCTGATGTAGGTATTACTATTGTCCAAGTGGTCCGAGGCTGAGTAGAGAGCCAGTGAAATTGCATCCACTGTAGACCTATCATGGCAATAGGCAAATTGCAGGAGTTGTTTCTAGCCACGACCAACCTCTCAAAGCACTTTGTCATAGTAGATTTGACAGCTACTGGACGATAGTTGTTGAGGTAGCTCACCCCACTCTTCTTGGGCACTGGTATGATCGTCACCCTTTTGAAGCAGATGGGAACCTCCAACTGCTGTAGTGAGAGATTGAAAATGCCCTTCAATACTCCTGCCAGTTGGCTGGCACAGGTTTTCAGAGCCCTACCAGGTACACCATCAGGACCTGATGCCTTGCGAGAGTTTACCCTCCAGTAAGATGTTCTGACATTGGTCTCCAAGACAAAGATCACTGGGTCATCAGATGCTGCAGGAATTTGCAGCATCAGAATATGAACATGTATCTAAATATAAACTGGGGACAGAACAGAAGCAAACAAATTATAGCATTCTTGGTTGCACTTATTACCTGAAACAGTTATATTTACTTATTTCTCCTTCATGCTGACTTTGATCCAATTCTCATCAGTAAGGTAATTTTCCACAGATTTTCCAATACCATTCTACAACAAGAACATACCAGGATGCACAAGTGAAAATTGCAGCAGATATTATTACCTTTGGTCTCGGAATCAGTCGGCATAGTCATGATACCAAGATAATATTCTTGGATATTAACTTTCTGCTAAATGAGAAGATACAACAAAGTTAGCATTTGAAGCATTTAATAGTTGGCAAAACCACTGAATGAAACAATTAATCACTGTACCTGTCCAGTTTCCTTTTCCTCGTGATATTGACGAATGTGTTTTCCGTGACACACTTCATAAGTCCAGTAAGACTCAATCTGCAGCAGGTAAAAAAACTCTACTTCAGAAATGTTTAACTAGGAACATTTGCAGAAACACAAATGGGTCAAATATATTAACTAAAAATTAAAAATGTATGTGCAAATAATTAGTATAAAACAAAAAATATAACAGAATTGTGATCATTTAAGAGTAACAATTATGTACACTTCATTTTATTCTGAACTTCAAAAAAGCAAGAGAGAACAAAAGTTACCCAGCATACACAAGCAATTAATCTGCACTCAGTAATTTTCCTGATTTTTGAAAGCAGTAGATAAATGTTTCGTTGAAATATGTTATAAAAATAAATTGTTCTCCTTAACAGTAAATAATTAACTAGTTGTTACATCACAATTTTTTCCAGCAGGCTATACATTAGTTACTAGGTAAATATCCTTCACTTATTGGTAGCAAAGAAATGCTGTATGTGTTAAATGAAAATTTTTTCTAACTGCCCAGCATTTTTTTCTGATCCGTAGCTTTCTCTGACAGCTCTAAGTTGACAACAAAATTTCTGCAAGTCAATCTAAAAAATAATCAGAATAATGCGAGCAAGTAAAATCAGATCCTTTGCCCCACTGAGTCCATGCCAATCACCAAGAAAGGGCAGCCAATTAGCCAAGTGATTTTTGTCAATCTTTGAATGTTTCATTATAATCCATCACAAAACAAGCAACTCTGTACTTCAGATGAACTACAAAATGTAACTGAATTAATATCAGCACTTTAATACTTTTGTTTCTGGTCTCTGTCATGGGTAGAAAAATCAAGCATCTAGAAGGAAGACTGGTGATATAAAGATGCACAGATGAAATACAAAATGCCAACAGAGTACAGATGATTGACCAATGTGGGAAATATCTGCAGGTTCTTAATAATAGTACAACTTCTAGGTTTTTAAAAAAGTCACAATAACTTTCAACTTGATGGAAAAGAAAAAAATATACTGGGAAAGCATGGCCAAATGACAACAGTGCGTATACCAGGAAAGCAATTTTCTGCAGTTCCAAATATATTCTATGAATTAATTTCAAGCAGTTTTACCCTGTAAGAGCAACTACTCTGCTTAAGGAGTGGTTCCAGTAGTTCACCAGGCCCATGACCTTTGTAATCATTATCTTCATCCTAAATGCAAAGAAACAAAATTATCTACAAAGTAAAGCATTCATTTTATTGGGTTATTTTACCAATATGATTGTGAAGCCACATTACCGTATGACAGCATAAATAGTGTAATGGCAAATGTGGAAGCCAGGACAACATATAGATGAAACAAGGAAGACACAAAATCAATTGGTTCATAGTTGAGAAGAGCCATTTCTGGAATTCCCATGGCTACCCTTGCTGAGCACATGTTGCTTATCACTAACTGGAGATCAATCCTATCACTGGGTGAAATGCAGTACGCAGACATTCTTTGTACTAGCCTTTGGATTTGACAGTTTCATGGAACTACACAAATATCAATGTTAACATTATATGTAGTCAGACAACAGCAAGTGATTTGCTTGTAGATTTACAGACATTAAAAACGTAGTTTCAGGAGTAGTAAAATTACAAATGACTGTTAATTATGGTTAAAATACAAACTTATGTAAAAAAAACAATGAATTACTTCATCTTTCATGGCCAAAGAACCATTTGCTAACATCTTACAGTTATGGTCACTTTACAGGAAGTGAGGAGGACTCTGACCCAGCACATCTAGCCTGACCCTTTAGCCCATCAACACCAATTCCATTTGCATGCATAAATTTCATATTTTTTGAAACCTTGCCCATTGAAGCGCCAGTCTAAAAGTCTCAAGACGATGTGTTCAGACATTGGTGTGTTCACACTGCATATTTCAATTAGAAATCAGTGGTCTTCATATACAAACAAAATAAACACACTTGAAACTTATTTTTAGTCATTATAGTTTGAACCGAATGCATTTCAGTTTTCATGTAATATATCACAGCTGCAATAAACAGCAATTGCAAAAAAACACAAACATTCAAGGCTTACCTGATCTCCATTACCAATGGAAGGTAACATACATTTGTACCTTTCATTGTGAACTGTAGTGACGATTATAAAGTCATCCGGTTTATACAGACCGCCTGTTGTTGGCTGAAATCAAAATATGAAAGGTCAGAGTGTTACGAGTACAATTATTCCCTCCCCACCAAACAGAGCAACAGTGCTATATAATGTAAGCAGTTCTGCCACTGAGATAGGGTATACATGGCTGGCAGAATAAAACTTACCATACAACGGTTTTACAGAGAACAGCACAGGTCTTTGGCTCATGATGTTGTGCCAATCCTTTAACTTATGCCAAGATCAATCTAACCCTTCCCTCCCACATAGCTTTAATCCTTTAATCATTTAATTTCCTTTAATCCATTTGCCTATCGAAGTCTCTCAAATGTCCATAATCCATCTGCCTCTACCACCACCCCGGCACAGGTCCATGCACCCACCACTGCAGAAAAAACCTACCTCTGACATCCCCCAACATCTTAAAGATGTGCTACCTTCTTTTAGCCATTTCCATTCTGCAAAAAAGTCTGTCTGTCTGTCAGCTCAATCTATGCCTCTTAGCATCTTGTACACCTTTATCAAGTCAGATGTCATTCTCCTTCGCTCCAAAGATATGCCTTAGCTCACATATCCTCATAACACACACTTTCTAATCCAAGCAACCTTCTGTTAAACCAACTCTGCACCCTCTAAAGGCTCCACATTATTCTTATAATGAGACAACCAGAGCTGAACACAATACTCCCAAGTGTGGTGTAACAAGTTTTATTGAGCTGCAACATTACCTCTCGCTTCTTGAACTCATTCCTCCCACTAAGGAAGACCATCACACCATACATCTATTAACTTTCATGGCAAATTTGGATTATGGACATGGACCCCAAGAATCCTCTATTCCTCACACTAAGAATCCTACCATTAACACTGGAAAGTCAAATTTGAAGCTAGAATACAAAATGACTCACTTCATACTTTTCCATGTTGAACTCCATCTGCTACTACTCAGTCCAGCTCTGCATCCTAACAATGTCCCATTGTAACCTTCTGCACTATCCACAAAACTATCAACCTTCGTGACATCTGTAAATTTACTAACCAACACTTACACTTTCTCATTTATAAAAATCACAAAGAGCAGAGGGTCCCAGAACAAATCCCTGGTCTAGAATTCCAGGCAGAGTATACTCTTATCTACCAGCAACCTCATCCTTCTGTGGGCAAACTAACTCTGAATCCACACAGCAAAGTTTCCCTGGATCCTGACTTTCTGAATAAGCCTACCATACTGAACCTTGTCAAATGCCTTACTGAAATTCATACACATCACATCCATTGCTCTGCTTTCATCAATATGTTTTGTCAGTTTCTCAAATAATTCCACCAGGCTTATGAGGCACAACCTGACCCCACAAAGCCACGTTGACTATCCCCAATCAGACTACGCTTCTCCAAGTGCTCATAAGTCTTGTCTCTAAGAATCCTTTCCAATGGTTTGCCTACCACTGACATAATACTCATTGATCAATAATTCCCAGGGTTATCCCTATTAACCCTTTTATACAAGGGAATAACATTTACCACCTGCCAACCCTCTGGAACTACTACTGTGGCCAGAGAGGACAGAAGATCAATGCCAAAGACGCAGCAATCTCTTCCCTCACTTCCCATAGTAATCTTTTGCAAGTCCCTTTGCAGCTGATTTCTGAATTTGTGTCCGCCTGTCTACGTCTTTATTCCTTCAACTAAAATGCATGACCATACACTTCCCTACACTGTACCTGCCACTTCCTTGCCCATTCTTACAACCTGTCTCCCTTCTGTAGACTTTCTGCTTCCTCAACCATACCTGCCTCTCCACTTATCTTTGCATCCATAATTCTGTCATCTAAATCATTGATGTATAATGTGAAAAGGAGTGGTCCCAATACTAAACCTTGCAGAACACCAATAGTCACTGGCAAGCAATAAGAAAAGGCTCCCTTTATTTCCACTCTTTGCTTCCTGCCTGTCAGCCAACCTTCTCTATGCAGTTATTATTACTGTAATACCATGGACTCTCATCCAGTTAAGCAGCCTCTTGTATAGCACCTTATCAGAGGCCTTCTGAAAATCCATGTTTAAAATATCCACTGACCCTCCTTTGCCTACCCTGCTTGTTGCTTCCTCAAAGGATTCCAATAGATTAGTGAGACAAGATTTCCTCTTAAGGAAACCACGCTGAGTTGGGCCTATTTTATCACGTGCCTCTAAGTTAATAATGGAATCCAACATCTTCCCAACCACTAAGGGCAAACTAACTGGCTTAAAATTTCCTTTCTTCTGCTTTCCTCCCTTCTTAAAGAGTGGAATGGCATTCAGTTATCCAGTCCCCCAGAACCATTCCAGAATCTAGTGATTCTTGAAAGATCATTACTAATATGAGTCCCCACTCTCTTCAGCTTCCTCCTTCAGAACCCTGAGGCATAAACCTCTCTGCAGCTGTACTGCTATCACCCATTAGCAATGCCACTCCCATACTCTTTTAACCACACCCCCGTTCCTTTTGAAATATCTAAACCTTGTCTTTGTGACAATGTCTCTGACAGGCCCGCACTCGAATAGCTCTATACTTGACCCAGGCTTTAAGTCTGTTGCTCTTGTTTCTGATATTTCTTGCATTAAAACAGACACATTTCAACCAATCCAACTGACTGCAATTACATCTTTTCCACTGCTTAATTTTTCTCACACTCTACCTTTACAATGACTATTCTATCCTCAGCAATCACTCTGATTCTCATCCCCTTGCCAACTATTTTCAACTCTCCCCAACAGCTCTAACAAACTTTCCTGCAAGCATATCGGTTCCCTTTTGAGCTCAGGTTTTCAGTATTGTTTTGGAATTATTCAGTTTCAGGTACACAGACACACACACACACAATGAATCCCAGCTTAGGATATTAATTTTACAGCAACATACCACAATATCATAAATAGACTGTCTTATGATCAAGTGCATTACATTGTCTGACAGAGTTCATGGGAGTTTGTACAATAAAGACTGTAACACTTTGGAGGACCGCAGCAACTGAATAGACATTAAACTGCATTCAGTGTCCACTGTCATTCTCCCAGTTAAGAGGTGCCCAGTGGCATTAGTGCCTAATCTGGTTGGATGGAGTGAAGTTTAATGGGGTCTTGGCAACAACATGACCTTCCAACCCACAACACTACACGACGCCACTGATTGGAGTCTAGCTTCGGACAAGGCTAAGTGTGACTCTTCTCTACTCAGCTGGATGTTGGAGTCAGTCAAGCCTATACATTACCGCTAAAATGCTGAGCAAGACTTTTGAACAGAACTTAATCTTAACTAAAAGGCTCTCTGGGACCCTGGTCGCCGTGATAGCAACATACTGACCAGCGTGAACTCGGGCCCGGGCCATGTTATTCTGAAGGGGACATCATCGCTCAACACAGGGACGGTCCTGCTGCGGGTCAACCTGACCACGGCACCAGCCAGCAGCAACAGCAAGAGGGGGAGCAGCCCGAGTCCGGAAGTGGACCCCGAACCTGAGCCAGACCGCAGCCGCTCACACAACATCCTCACGGCAGTCACCCAGCAGCACTAACGACACAGCCGAGTCCGCGACCAGCCGCCCCGCATCCCGACACTCCGGGCCGCCCTCACTACATTCGGCAGTTGCTCCATCTGCCACGTCTACTTCCGGTACGCCGGGACATTATCGCTTCCGGGTCTGCGCAGACGCGGGCCACCTTCTGGTACTGAAGGGTCTGCGTTTGTGCCCATGAGATGCTTGTCAAGGGCCGACTTCTTTTTGCACCAAGTTCCCTCAAACGAGGAAAGGCGAAATAGAAACACAGCGTTCAGGGAAAACTCAGCAGCTTGTACAACGAGGTAAGAAATGATTTATCCGAAACGTTAACGGAATTTCTCTCTCTTAACTAATGGAATATTGTGGACACTGTGTTTTTGTTTTTCAGTCATTCCGGTGTGTAACTATTGGCAGGACCTGTGGGATAATTCTCCGACCTGAATACGTGTGGTATATCATATTAGTTCCACAGAGACATGCTTTCATACTGTAAGGCAAGAACTCTGACATTTCCTTGTGAGAACGTCACCTCTCTTCCTGCTCCACCACTTGCAGATTTCTCACAAGATAACTACACGTAGGGAGGGTTGTTCATTCTATCTCACTGACAGTACAAAATAAGAATCGGAAATGTGCAGCAAGCAAACAGGATGGCAAATGATATACTGACCCTTTAAGAGAATATTTGAGGCCAGTTGTAAGTATAAAAACAGGTAAGATTTATTTTTCCAATCTTCCCAATCCTGACAAAAGTCTTCAAATGTTAACTGAGTTTCTCTTCCTACAGATGTGGCCTGATATTTCTTGCTTTTATAAAGCCATAAAACATAAAGGCAGATTGAGGCCATTTGCTGGCTTATTGGGTTTGTTGACCGTGAAGTTTTAAACTCAAACGAAGATTTAAATCCCTATCCAAATATATAAATAGCCACAGGTATCCCCTATGCTATAGCTACCTTCATTTCCATTTATTCTCCATGACAAGTTTAGCTGCCAATATGTACCTACTATTTACCCCTTTGGTAAAAACAGTTTATTTATTTTCAGTGATACATTTAAATTTAAACATTCCTAAAACACATTGGAAATTCACATAGGATTCCTATCTTATAAATGATTTTCAAATTACAAACAATTTCTAAAGCACAAAGGATTTCTAAAACACAGATACAATTCCTGTAAGCAGAAAGGATATTCCTATGAGTTGCACACAAGATTGTCCATCGCAGAAATCAAAGGCAGGGGAATAGATTCTGGTTCACCCCATCTTTCTGTCATTCTTCTGATGTTCCTGGACCATTCCTAATAAACCTGACTAATCCCTACATTTATACTGTTTCTGCCACTTGTTGACTTCATATGTATATACCTTTTCACTCAGGTAGTCTAAACGCTTCTGGGGACAGAGGTCCCAGGTATCCAGATTATTGCTATAAAAATGACTCTGTGAGTACACAGATTAAGTATTTGATGCACTAAATAATAGGATCAACCTAGTCTGCAAGCTTCCTTGAACTGAGTAACTTGATCAGCATTCTCTGGTTTGATCCTAGCCAATTAACATAACCCCATTGTTTTATACTTCATCTCTGGAGCAATAAGCCCAGGTGTTATGGGCACGCCCTGTTTCCTACAGACAGTGCTTGTTTGCAAAACTGTCCTCTCAACTTTAGACTGATTATTGCTTGCCATTTACATAAGAACTGAAGACTAGCTCTCATTTACAATATAAACCTAAAAAAAGAATATTGGTTGGTATTTTAACTTAATAACAACTCTGATCTTTATAAACACACAGTTGCTATGTTTAGAAAGCTAAGCTTAGCAAAAAAGAAAGGCCCCTGGTGCTGGACAACAAATATCCATCATATTCTTAGACCATTCATTCAGCTCCACCATTCAATCATGACTGTTTTATTTTCCCTGTCAACCTTAATCTTCTGCCTTCTCCCTATTAAGCATTAACACCTTACCAATTATGAACTTACCAACCTCCGCTTTAGCTATGTCCAATGACTTGGCCTCCACTGCCCTCTGTGCAATAAATTCTACAGATTAATCTCCTTTCAGCTGAAGAAGTTCCTCATCTCAGTTCTAAAGAGAAGTCCCATTCTGAGACTGCGTCCTCTGGTCCAAGTCTCTTCCGCTTTTAGAAACATTCTGTCCATCAAACATTTTCTCTATTTAGACTCTTCAACATCAGGCAGGTTTCTATAAAATTCTCTCACATTCTTATAAACTCTAGTGAGTATAGGCACAGAACCATCAAATGTTCCTCATACATTAACCCCTTCATTCCTGGGATCATTCTCTTAAACCTTTCTGGACCCTCTCCAATGCCAGCACATTTTTTCCTAAATATGCGATTCAGAAGTCATAGAGAAGTACAGCACAAAAACAGGCCCTTCAGCCCATCTAGTCCATGCAAAATCCATTTAAACTGCCTACACCCATCCACTTGCACTGGGACCACAGACTTCTGTACCCCGACCATGTATCTTCAAATTTATCTTAAACATTAAAATCAAATTCGCATGGACCACTTGTGCTGGCAGCTCATAACCCTCTGAGTGAAGAGGTTTCCCCTCATTTTGCCCTTAAACTTCTCACCTTTCACACTTAAGCCATGTCCTCTGGTTGTGGTCCCACCCAAGCTCAATGGAAAACTCCTGCTTGCATTTACCGTATCTATACCCTTCATAATTTTGTATACCTCTATAAAATTTCCTCTCAATCTTCTGTGTTCCAAAGAACACAGTCCTAACCTATTCAATCTTGCCTTATGACTCAGGTCCTCCAGACCTGGCAAAATTCTTGTTAATTTTCTCTGTACTTTTTCAACCTTGTTTACATCTTTCCTCCAGGTAGGTGACCAAAACTGCACACAATACTCCAAATTAGGCCTCACCAACGTTTTATGCAACTTCAACATAACATCCCAACTCCTGTACTCAATACTTTGATTTATGAAGGCCAAGGTGCCAAAAGCATTCTTTATGTCCAGATTTTTACTGTGATGCCACTTTCAACAAATTATGTACCTGCATTCCCAGATTTTGTTCTATCACACTCCTCAGTTTCCCTACTGTTCACAGTGTAAGACCTATCCTGGATGGTCCTACTGAAGTGCAAAACCTCAAGCTTGTCCACATTAAATTCTACCTGCCAGCTGATGCAGCTCCCTCTGCAGGCTGTGATAGCCTTCCTCACCTACACCTTCTGTCCACTACACCTCCACAAATTGTTGATCCAGTTAACCTCATTATCATCCAGATCATTGGTATAGATGACAAAACAACAATGGGCCCAGCACCAATCCCTGTGGCACATTAGGATTCACAGGTCTCTAGTCAAAGTGTTCATGATACTCCAAATGTGGTCTGACCAATACCTTATAAAGCTCTAGCATTACATCCTTGCTCTTAAAGTCTAGTGCTCTAGAAATGAATGCTAATGGTGCATTTACCTTTCTTACTACTGACTCGAATCAACAAATTAAGCTTTAGGGAATCTAACACCAGGACCACCCCCACCCCCAAGTGCCCTTGCATCTCTAATTTCTGGATTTACTTCCTGTTCAGCAAATAGTCTACACCTTTATTCCTTCTACTAAAGTGTATCACTACAAGTTGCTTGAAGTTAAATTCTTATCCCATGCTAAACATTTTGTTTTATTCATTATTCTGATGTCTTCTGTAACCTCTCTTGCACTCTTCTCTTTTACTTTATCCACACTTTTCCAAGCTGTTGAATCCACCCCCTATTATTTAGTTTAAAGCCCCATCTACATGTCTTGTTATGTGACTTACCAGGACCCTAGTTCCAGTATGGTTCAGGTGGAGACCATCCCATGAGAACAGGTCCCTCCTTTCCAAATACTGGTGCTATTGTCCCACGGATTCAAACATATTTCTCCCACACCCATCTTTAAACCACACCTTTATCTCTCTGATCTTATTAACTCCATGTCAAATTACACGTGGCTCAGATAACAATCCTGAGATAATTACCTTTTACCCTAGCTGCTCAAATTCCCTTTGCAAAACACTTCCCTCATTTTTCCTTTGTCATTGGTACCCACATGAACCAAGAGAACTGGGTCTTCCCCCCTACTAAAATTCCTCTACAGATCAGCTGAGTTGACAATACAGACCTCAGGACTCTCAACTCTTGTGAACAAAATTTGTCTCTTCCCCTGATTATACTGTCCACAATTACATTTCTCTTCTCTCACTCCCTGAACTACGGTACCACAGCTCAGCTGCTTATCCTTCCTACAGCCCACACTCAGCCTCACACACAGAATTATTTTAGATTTTCAACAGCTGCAATTTTTTTATTATCAAATATAATTCCTTGAATGACAGGTTTGTCATTTGAAGAGAAAAATTAAAAGGCCATTTAAGGCTGAAATGAGTAGAAATCTGGAGGTAATGAAATGACTGAACCTTTTTAACTCTGTTCTGGACTGGAGAAGTTCTTACAAATTTCAGTAAAGCATTTGATAAGGTTGCACAGGACAGGCCCATTCAGTAAGGTAGGATACATAGGATCCAGGGAAACTTATCAGTGTGGATTCAGAATTGGCTTGCTACAGAGGCAGAGGGTGGTTGTAGATTGAGTGTATTCTGCCTGGAGGTCAGTGACTGGTGGTGTTCCACAAAGTTCTGGGACCCCTGCTCTTTGTGATTTACATAAAGATCTTGGACAAGGAAGCGGAAAACTGAGCTAGTAAATTTGCAGATAACACAAAGGTTGGTGGATTGTGTATAGTGTGGAGGGTTGTTGTCGGCTGCAGAGCTGGGCTGAATAGTGGCAGATGGTGCTCAATCTGAAAAAAGTGTAATGTGATTCACTTTGGAAGGTTAAATTTGAAAGAATATAGGGTTAATAGCAGTATTCTTAACAGAATGGAGTAACATAGGGATCTTAGGGTTCACATCCATAGAGCCCTCAAAATTCCAGCACAAGCTGATAAGGTTGTTTAGAAGGTGTATGAAGAAATGTTGCAGCTCTATAAACCCCTGGTTAAATCACACTTGGAATATTGTATTCTTTTCTGGTCACCTCAACGTAGGAAAGATGTGGAAGGTTCAGAGAGGGTCCAGACTAGAGAGCATGTCTTATGAGAATGGGTTGATGGACTTGTGTCTTGTATACTTCCCCCCGGTGGTAGTAGTGAGAGGAGGGCATGTTCCAGATTGCGAGGGTCCTTAATGATGGATGCCAGCTTTGTAAAGCACTGCCATTTGAAGATGTATTCAGTGGTGGAGCTGGTTGAGTTTACCATCTTCTGGAGCCTCTTTCAATCCTGTGCACTGGTACCTCCATACCACAAAGTGACACAACCAGAATTAGAATCAGGTTTATTATCACTGGCATGTATTGTGAAATTTGTTAATTAGCAGTAGCAGTTTTAGGCAATACACGATAATATTGAGAAAAACTAAAGCAATCTCCCTAAATATTTGTGCATATTAAATAGATTAAAAGTAGTGCAAAAACAGATGTAATACATATTTTTGAAACTGTTTATGACAGTGTTCACGCGTTCAATGTCCACTTCGGACAAGGTGAAGGTAGCTGTTCCTGAATTGCTGAGTGTGTGCCTTCAGGCTTCTGTACCTCCTTTCCGACAGTAACAATGAGAAGACGGGATGCCCTGGGTGATCATGGAATAATCTCCATATAAATCTATAGAAATTTGCTAGTATTTTCTGATGTACCAAATTTCCTCAAACTCCTAATTAAGTATAACCATATGCCTTAACATGACTGGATCAATATAGTGAAATGTTGATGCCCAGCAGTGAAACTACTCATCTTTACACCTCTGATCCCTCAATCAGAACTGGTGTGTTTTCCCGATGCCTACAATAAATTCCTTGGTCTTACTGACATTGAGTACACTGTTGTTACAACATTATTTGACCAGCCAAACTATTTCCTCCTGTACATGTCCTCGTTGCCATCTGAGTTTGTGCAAACAATAGTGGTGTCATCAGCAAATTTATAGATGTCATTTGAGCTGTGCCTAGCGATACAATCCTGGGTGTAGAGAAAGTAGAGCAGTAGGCTAAGCATGCATCTTTGAGGTGTATCTGCACCTCTGTTGGTTGCCAACAAGGAGAGGATGTTATCGCCAATCTGTATAGATTGTGGTCTCCCATTAACGAAGTCAACAATCCTTAGCAAGGGAGGTAGAGGGGTACAGATTTTAAAGCTTGTTCATTAATACTGAGGGAATGATGGTATTTGAAGGCAAGTTGCAATTGATAAACAACAGGTATTGATATTTGTCAGGTGGTCCTAATTCCAGGAGAGCCAGTGAGATTGCATCTGCTGTAGTCCTGCTATGACTGTAAGCAAACTGCATTAGATTCATGTCCTTGTCAGGATAGTTCTTTCTAGCCATCACCAACTCAAATACTTCATCACAGAAAATGATATTGCTACCATGTGATAGATGTTGAGTGGCTACTCATCTTGATCTTATCTGTAAGAGGCAAAACCTAGTCATCCTTTCTGCCTCTATCCTGATTTTGTATACCTCTTATCTGGAGATCCACCTCTGATTGACTGTGCATGCACATGAAATTCCTTATATTTACAACCTTTTTATAATCTTTTCCCCACTCTCTCTGAAGTTTGTTTAATAGGTAAAAATGTTTCAATATGCCAAAAGACAGCAATAAGGCTAGAGCAGAGACAAGTTGCTAAAAAGCCCATTATTGTGCTGTATATTCTATCTAATGTAATTCATGACAAATGTCAGGTATGACAGACCACAGTTGGTAACTAGACAATTTCCAAATCCTACAGAGTGGAGATGTAGGGACGAAATTGAGGTACAAATCAAAGAGTGATTGAGATAAAAATGTAGTTAATATAAAAGCAAATTTAAGTCTCAAAGGTAGTTACAGGCAGTACATGTTATGAACAAGAAATCTACAGGAGGCTGACGCTATATTTTCAGATAAAAGGATTTAAGTTAAAGCTGAATGAGGAGGGGATAACAATGTCAGACAACAAAACAGGCCAGCATAACTGAAAAGCCACACATCTAAAAGTTCAGAAACAGGAAGAGAAACAGTTATGTTTGAGAACTATTCAAAGATCATCAACTCTCTCACCACATTTATACTTAACTATTGAATATTTCCATTCATCAGAATTACAGTATCTGGGGCATTTTGTTTCTTACTTCCATCTAAAGACGATGCAGTCCTGGGTGACAGATGCTAGAGTGGAGACAGCAGAACTGACTACAATCCTTCAGTCCCCCTTAGATAATAAGGACTGAAAAAGTAACACAAGGCCAATTATAACCAAAGTTTATGGGATAAACACAGTAACTACAGGCAGCTTGAATCTGACAGAAACTGCTCTCACGGGCAAGGAAGGATTAATAAGAGATGTTACGGCATGGATTTACTAGACACTACTTATACTCTCTGTATGAAGTAAAAGAGTGCTAATTAAATTAAGGCAAAAGAGACTGCACATACAACTGTTGCCCAGGTGCTTCACCAGTCACAGCTTTATGGTAGAAATGGCAAAGGGAAAGCCACTGTTGGAAAAAAAAACTTGCATGAAATCTTGGCTAGTTTGCCCAAAGCCATATGTGAGACTCTGAAATCAACTGAAAGAACAGTCTGATGAAACTAAAATTGAGCTTTTTGGTCATCAGACTTAAGGCTAGGCTTGTGTAAGCCAAACACCACACGTTATCAAAAAACACTCTACTGTGGTGGCTGCAACATGCAGTAGACCCTGGAAGGTTAAGGTAGAGAGCAAAATGAATGCAGCAAAATACAGGGAAATCCTGGAGGAAAGCCTGATGCAGTCTGCAATAGAACTGTGATTCGGGAGATCTGTTTTCCAGCAAGACAATGACCCCAAGCATAAAGCCAAAACTACACAGGAATAGCTTAAAAACAAAGTTCATGATCCTGGACCTCAATCCAATTGAGAATTTGTGGCTGGACTTGAAAAGGGCTGTTGCTCATGATCCCCATGCAATCTGACAGAGCTTGAGCAGTATTGTAATGAAGATTGGGGAAAAATTGTAGCGTCCAGATACGCAAAGCTGATGAAACCTAGCCACGCAGACTCAAGGCTGTATTTGCTTTCAAAGGTGCAACTACTAAACACTGACTTGAAAGGGGTGAATATTATGCAATTATTTTGTGTGTAATAATTGCAATAAATTAAGACCAAATTGTAGAAATTTGTTTTCACTTTGACACAAGTCTTTCCTATGGATCAGTGTCAAAAGACAAATTAAATTCACCATGATTCAATGTTGTAAAACAATAAAACATAACTTCCCAGAGGGAGTGAATACTTTTTATAGGTACTGTATTTTGTCCAAGAGGATTTCCATGAAATCAAAATAACAGAATAGACATTCTGAAAATAGAACATGACAGAGTGACTATCTGCTTAAAGGAACAGCGGCAATTATATAAATATTCCTCTGAAATTCAGTTAATGCTTGCAGACGATAAAAATAGTTCAACATAGTAAGTCAAGATGATCTGCAATTCCCTTCATCAGAACTCTGAGAAAAAAAAAACAAATGGAGATATATCTGAAGGAAGCTAGTTTTCATGGTGACTGAGAAAATACTAGCATGCGGATTAAAACCATGACAATTCTCTTTAAGTTTCACCACAGACATGGCAGACCAGATATTCTCTTGTAAGAATTATGAAGTTTATTTTTGTTCCAATTAGAATGGAAATTTTTGAAATTAATCCTGAAAATAATAGCATATTAAACAGGTCCCAACAACTTTGGATGGTTAGAACATTATGATAGTCAGTATTGCAGATCACTAAAAATTTCAGATTTTTAAATTTTACATGTAAATGTTGGCAATATATTTCAAACCAACGTTTGCACTTTGTTGATTTTATTAGAAGTGCCTTATATTTGAGATTCCCTCAAAAGTTTGATCAACGATACTAATTCACAACACATTCATGAAGCACCGGATCATTTCTGCTAAAAGTCAGCAGTTGGCGACAAATCTAAACAATCAGTGTCTAAAGAGCAAATACAGATTTAAAATATTCAAGTCAAAAGCAATATTTTTGAATAAACATTATAGCTTTGAAGTACCAAAAAGATAATAGCTTTTCATTCTGTATAAAACTTAAGTTTATATCACCTTTCCCAAGTATTTATTTGGCAGAAATCTACAAATTAGTGAAACTTTAGTACCCTTAAGCGGAGGAGAATTTGTCCGCAAATTGCACGTGTTACAAAGCAACGTCTGCCAGCACCAACAATCCAAAAAAAAAAACAGCAGTGAGTACAATGGTAATGTGAAACTCTGGTTATAATCTGAAATTCCTTTCTACCTTTTCAGTCAGCAAGGTGATGCAATGGCAAGGATCTTTTTCATTTACAACTCCATTAAAACCCCATCTGCTTTCTGAAAACTCTGTTCTCCTGCATCATATCATTATCCCTTTGTTGTTTATTCAACAACTGATCCCCAACCCTATATAACAGATCTTTCCTTTTATTCTCAAACAAGAGAAAATCTGCAGGTGCTGGAAATCCAAGCAACACACACAAAATGCTGGAGGAACTCAGCAGCCCAGGCAGCATCTATGGAAAAGAGTACAGTTGACATTTTGGGCAAAGACCTTTCGGCAGGTCTCGACACAAAATGTCAATTGTACCCTTTTTCATAGAGGCTGCCTGGCCTGCTGAGTTCCTCTAGCATTTTGATTGTCTTTCCTTTCATTCTGTAATTTTCTGTCCTTGCACGAGCTTTTTCCTGGTTCAGGTGGAAGATTACTGAACCAAAGTATTAAATCCAGCTTCTCTACAGATACTGTTTGACCAGTTTTATTTCTTGAAGCATTCTAGAGTTCTCAAAACAAAATGAACCACAGAACTGATTTACAATAGAAAACCCCATTATCAAATACTACACAAGCAGATTAACCTTCTAATATACAGTTACAATTCCTGAATGTCTGCTGCTTACAGCAACAATAACGGATGGGATCATCCATATAAATGTAATTTTAACTAGATATACCTACCTCAAGTAGAATTTAATTTGCAGTTTCTCCATTTAGATACAGAATTTTATAACAAATGTTAACAATAAACATAATACCCAAATACACAAGGTATCCAGTACAAACCTTTCTGTGTTTAATTATACTATAAATTTGATATGGATTATCTCTAGAGAAAGAACCAAGGGCCAGAGACGAACAAGGAGAGAACCCACCTTCCAGTTTAAGATAGCATTGCTGAAGGCAGACGACAACTTACTGGCGATTCCCAAAGCCAGAAATACAACTAAATACTTTATTAAATACCTTATTTATGTTTAGATAGGCAATTGCCAGAAATAATAATACAGCAGATAAATTAAAAAAAAGTAAGAGTTAAAGTAAAATTCTTTTTCCAGAGCCATTTTGTTCCATCAGTTTACGTAGTCACTTTTCTTAGTGTCATGAGCTCCTTGACCATCTTCTCCAATGAAAAAATATGATCATCAGTATCTTCTGGTACAAGACTTCGTAAGGAATCAGCAAGTTTAAATAGATACTCTGTGTTCCTTCCACTTTGCCCAACAGCATTCAAAATTTGCAGAGCCATGTCTTCCAGGGGTGCTGGGCCCAAATAATCAGGATTATCGCATGTTCCAATATATTGCATCACAGGGAAAGGACTAATTGAAGTATCTTTAGGACAAAATGTAACAGTAGTAGTCCTATAACCATTTTTTTCTCGAAAGTCAAGATATTTCTTTACTTCTTCCTCTTTTCCATCTGGAAGTTTATACGCCACACCCCATACAAGGCCCTGGACATAAACAAATTACACATTAATAATTATTTGTCTAAGATTTCAATATATTTATTCATAAATGACTGGCATTAGTTAAATATTGGATAGACAAACAGGTGACTTATTACCTGCATTAAAGATACTGGGTATTATAATATGGAAAGCAAATGCTTCAGATCAGAAGCAAAACAAAAAAAATGCTGAAAATATTCAGTCTTCTGAAAAATAATTAACGTTTGAGGCCAATGACTTCATCAGATTAACAGTCTCCAACCTAACATGTTAATCAGGCTTGTCTGTCCACAAATCCTGCCTGATCTGCTAAGAATTTCCAGAGCAAACACGAGGAAATCTGCAGATGCTGGAAATTCAAAAAAAGTATTTCCAGCATTTTTTTTTTGCATTTTTATGCATATACAATGCCTGCACCCTCTCCCCCCCCCCCACCCTAGAAGTTTTCACCTTAATTTTATTGTTTTACAACATTGAATCACAGTAGATTTAATTTGGCTTTTTTTTTGGACACTGATCAACAGAAAAGGACTCGTGTCAAAGTGAAAACAGATCTCTACAAAATGATCTAAATTAATTAGAAATATAAAATACCAAACAATTGATTGCATGAGTATTGATCCCCTCTCCCCTTTAATATGCCACACCAAATCATCACTGGTGCAGCCAGTTGGTTTTAGAAGTCTCATAATTAGTTAAGGGGGAATCTGATTTTGGAGACCTGAGTGCAGTCAAGGTATTTCCAATTGATGGTAATAAAAATACATCTGTATCTGGAAGGTCCAACTGCTGTTGTGTCAGTATCCTGGCAAAATCTACACCATTAAGACAAAAGAACACTCCAAGCAACTTCCTGAAAAAAGTTATTGAAAAGCACAAGTCAGGAGATGGATACAAGAATATTTCTGAGTCACTGGATATTCCTTGGAGTACAGTTAAGACAATCATCAAGAAATGGAAAGAATATGGCACAGCTGCAAGCCTGCTTAGAGCAGGCCATCTTCAAAAATCTGAGTGACTTTATAAGAAGGGGACTAGTGAGGGAAGCCACCAAGAGACCTATGACAACTCGAGCTTCAGTGGCTGATAGAAGAGTGCCAAAGGGAAAGCCACAACTGAAAAAAAAAACTTTCATGAAATCTCAGCCAGAAGGCTTGTTGGAGACTCTGAAGTCAGCTGGAAGAAGGTCCTATGGTCTGATGAAACCAAAATTGAGCTTTTTGGCCTTCAGACTAAATGCTGTTTGGCATAAGCCAAAGACCACACATCATCAAAATCACACCATCCCTACCATGAAGCATGCTGGTGGCTACATCATGCTGTGGGGATGTTCACGGCAACAGGCTCTGGAGCGCTTGTGAAGGTAGAGGGTAAAAGAAATGCAGCAAAATACAGGGAAGTCCTGGAGGAAAACCTGATGCAGTCTGCACGAGAGCTGCAAGTTGGGAGAAGATTTGTTTTCAAGCAAGACCACGACCCCAAACATAAAGCTAAAGCTACACAGGAATAGCTTAAAAACAAAGTTAATGTCCTGGAATGGCCAAGTCAGAGTCCAGACCTCAATCCAATTGAGAACTTGTGGCTGGACTTGAAAAGGGCTCTTCGTTCATGATCACCATGCAATCTGACAAAGCTTGAGCAGTTTAGTAAGAATGGGGAAAAACTGCAGTGTCCAGTTGTGCAAAGCTGCAATCACATAATCAAGGCTGTAATTGCTGCCAAATGTGCATGTACTATATACTGACTTGAAAGGGGTGAATACTTACGCAATCAATTATTTTGTGTTTTATATTTGTAATTAATGTAGGTCACTTTGTAGAGATCTGTTTTCACGTTGACACGAAAGAGTCTGCTCCTGTTGATTGGTGCCTAAAGCCAAATTAAATTCACTGTGATTCAATGTTGTAAAACAATAAAACATGAAAACTTCCAAGGGGAGTGAATACCATTTATAGGCACTGTATATATTGAACCAATCCACAGAAAAACTTGTTGCCAGCAGTGAAATCCTTGTATTTTCAACACTGGCACAGGTACAAATTAACTTGTCAGGAGTTACCTGATCTTATTGGGAAGCCCCATACAAAGCAGTTGCATCTTGCAGGTGCAATAGAACAAGTATTGCTGTCAATAAAAAAATCTGAAAAACACATTGGCTCTGCCAATGCCCCTCATGTTTATTTAACATTCAGTGGCAGTGAAAGTTTCTGAATACCTCAAAGTCCAATAAAGTTTTTGAATCTTGTTTCATTGATGTTTTTAAATCCTATTTCATTGATGTTCATTTGATATTCAAAATCATTCCTAATTGAATCAGTTTGCTGTTTCTGAAATTAGTTTTATTTGATGCAGAAATGATGAGCAGATTCCACAAGGCAAATAATAGAAAATTTCAGCAAGTTAATTCTCCACATCAACAATCCTCGAGGATTTCATTATCAGACGTAGTTAGCAAAACTCAGCTAAAAGAAGCCAGAAAGTACCAAACTTCTGTATTTACACTTACATAGCAATGTGTCAGCACTTTCACATACCCCTCAGCACACAGTGATACAAACATGTTCTAGTTTAATATAACTTAAATTCTTCAATTCCAGGAAAACAGTTCCTCAGATCTTAATACAGCCAATGATTTTGCAAAGATGGAGTATTCTGTCAGCAACTTATTGAAACACTAACGGAACTTGTGCTACATTTGATCCAATATACTGAACGATGTTATGTGCAGTATTCTGGCAATCTTTCTTTGATGAAAAGAAGGCAGTTAATGGGAAATGTTCCATGAGTTTCAACTGTTACAAAAGACCATATCATTTGAAACTACTGTACCCTGCATCTATAGATACTGTTCAGCATCAGCACATACTTGCTTAATAACTCAGTGGCATCATATAAATTACATAATGTTCTGAAGTAACATGCACAAAATGCTGAAAGAACTCAGCAGGTTAGGAAGCATCCAAGGAGGGGAATAAAGAGTCAATATTTTGAACTGAAACCGTTCATCGTGTACTGGTGTGTATGTGGACAGCTACTTCAGAGCACAGAACATCTGTACAAGAAAGCATAGCTTGAAGAAAAATCTCCAATCATCAATAGGACACCGTTTTAAAATAGAAGATTTACAGCTTTACTTGGAAATTAATTCCATTGCATTTGATGATTTATATAGTCAGTGCGGAAAAACAGTTGTGGTTTTCTACATACAATGTTACTTTTGTATGCCATTATACAGTATCTAGTAGCACATGTACAATAAAGCAGTAATCCTTATCCTAGTCAGTTTTCCTGCACAAACATTCAAATTTTGGATGGACTTGAACTATGAATATTTAGACTACAGATTTTCAACTTGATTGTGTTTTAGCCAAAGAAAATTACATATACTGCACACATTTGATCAGCAATCTGTTGTTCTTACTACAAAGAAATTGAAATACATATTGAATGAATAAAACTATTTGCAAATGTTGATTAACAAATATGTATTTTTTATTTACCTCAGGATCTTCAACAAGTGTGACAACTCTTCCAGGCTATAGGGATGGAATGAGAAATGCACAAAAATAAAATCATTCAATCATGCATAATTCTATGGACAAAACAAATTTGGATTTATTTTAATAGATCTCAAAAATTATTTCTTGCTTTGGAATGGAATTTTTCTAAGCAGCCCCACTCCGTTAGTAAAACTGAATGATTTGCCTTCTGATATCCCAAAGCCTTTTCATTATACACAAGACAAATACTTACTCATCTGGACAAATGCAGTTCTAACAATACTCAAAGACTCAACACTATTTCACCTTACCAGCAATACATTCACTATCTGAAGCACTCATCATCTCTGTACCACATCATGGACAATGTACAAGAGGTAATGAGGCAAACAACAGCACCTCCTAAGAGTGCTTGAAGACTGACAGATGCAAGCTCCCCTCCAGATCACACATCCTAAGTATACTTGTTTATAGTAACACTATTCTACCACCATGTCAAATCCTAGAACTTTTCACTCCAGTCTTCATTATAGGAACAAGAGCCATTTATCAGCAGAAGATCTATTGTCCATTCATCAAGAACAAATTCTAATGGACATTAAATGCCAGTGAGCCCATATTTGCAAAATAAAGTAAAAACTCAAATCAAGCAATTATAGAATTTGACAAGAAAATCTGCAGATGCTGGAAATCCAGAACACCACGAACAAAATACTGGAAGAACGCAACAGGCCAGGCAGCATCTATGGGCAAGAATAAACAGTCCACGTTCCAGGCCAACACCCTTCATCAGAACTGGAAAAAAAAGATGAGAAGTTAGAGCAAGAAGGTGGGGGGAGGGGAGGAAGAAATACAAGGTGGTAAGGTGATAACTGAAAGGGAGAGAGATGAAGAAAAGAGCTGATAGGTGAAAGAGATAAAGGGCTGCAGAAGGGGGAATCTGATAGGAGAGGGTAGAAAACCATGGAAGAAAGGTATGGGGGAGGAGCACCAGAGAGAGGTGATGGACAAGTAAGGAAATGAGGCGAGAGAGAGAGAAAATGGGTATGAGAATGGTGAAGGCAGTGGGGGGAGGCAATTTACCAGAACTTCAAGAAATCAATGTTCATGCTATCAGGTTGGAGGCTACTCAACCTAATGGCATGAATTATAGAATTTACTATTTTTTAAAAATCAAAATCACTTTTTGTGGTCTATATTTTTCACATACAAAATGTTAATTTACTTCAAAAATAATCATTGGAGAAAATATCAAATGGTGTTTTGGGAAAGAAAAACATGTCAAATACAATATCTAATTTGAGTGAAGAACAGCTAAACATAGGTACTTCACTTACATCTTAGCTTTGAAACCAAGTCTGGCCAAAGTGCTCGAGGCCTGGAGCATAATCAAAGTAAATAGAATCAGAACCAGGTTTATTATCACTGTCATGTGATGTGGAATTTGTTAACATAGCAGCAGCAGTTCAATGCAATACATAATCCAGCAGAGAAAAAATGAAACATAATAATAAAGTAAGTCAATTACATATATTCAATAGATTTTTAAAAATGTGCAAAAACAGAAATATTGTATATTAAAAAAAAGTGAGATAGCATCCAAAGCTTCAAAGTCCATTTAGGAATCGGATGGCAGAGGGGAATAAGCTGTTCCTGAATCGCTGAGTGTGTGCCTTCAGGCTTCTGTATCTCCAACCTGATGGTAACAGTGAGAAAAGGGCATGCCCTGGGTGCTGGACGTCCTTAATAACAGACGCTGCCTTTCTGAGACACCTCTTCCTAAAGATGTCCTGGGTACTTTGTAAGCTAGTGCCCAAGATGGAGCTGACTAGATTTACAACCTTCTGCAGCTTCTTTTGGTCCTGTGCATTAGCCCCTCCATACCAGACAGTGATGCAGTCTGTCAGAATGCTCTCCACAGTACAATTATAGAATTTTTTTGAGTGTATTTGTTGACATGCCAAATCTCTTCAAACTCCTAATGAAGTATAGCTGCTGTCTTGCCTTCTTTGTAACTACATTGATATGCTGGGACCAGGTTAGATCCTCAGAGATCTTGACACCCAGGATCTTGAAACTGCTCACTCTCTTCACTTCTGATCCCTCTATGAGGATTGGAATGTGCTCCTTCCTCTCTTACCCTTCCTGAAGTCCACAATCAACTCTTTTGTCTTATGTTGCGTGCCAGGTTGTTGCTGCAGCACCATTCCACTCGTTGGCATCTCACTCCTGTACGCCCGCTCGTCACCACCTGAGATTCTACCAACAACGGTTATATCATCAGCAAATTTGTAGATGGTATTTGAGCTATGTCTAGCCACAGTCATGTGTACACAGAGAGTAGAGCAGTGGGCTAAGCACACACCCGAGGTACGCCAGTGTTGATGGTCAGTGAAGAGGATGTTATTACCAATTCACAGAGACTGTGATCTTCCGGTTAGGAAGTTGAGGATCCAATTGCAGAGGGAGGTATAGAGGCCCGGGCTCTGCAACTTCTCAATCAAGATTGTGGGAGTGATGGTAGTAAATGCTAAGCTACATTCGATGAACAACATCCTGACGTAGGTGTTTGTGTTGTCCAGGTGGTCAAAGCTGTGTGGAGAGCCATTGAGATTGCATCTACCGCTGACCTCATCATTTGTCAGGTTTGAGTATGAAAGACTACAAGTCATACTGCAGCTGTATGAAACTTTGGTCAGACCTTATTTGTAATGTTAGGAAGGATTTAGAGAGGGTGCAGAAGAGGTTCACCAGGAATATCTGCTGTATCAGAAAGAATTAGCTACAAGGTTAGGTTTAAACTTGGATTGTTTTCTCTAGAAGCATCAGAGGCTAATTGAAATATATAAAATTGCAAGTCTGCCCTTTTCCTATGGTGGAAATGTCAGAATTTAGATGACATAGCTTTAAAGCAGATAAAAAAAAAAGTAAAGAAAATTTGCAAGGTTTTTTTTGAATACAAAGACTGGTCGGTGCCTGGAAGATACTACCGGGGAAACAGTGGAAGCAGACACAACTGTTAACATTTAACAGGCACTTAGACAGGGACATGAACAAGCAGGGAAGAATAAAGACAGGGGATATTAGTTTTGATTTGTATCATACACAAACACTGTGGGCTGAAGGGCCTGTGCTGAACTGTTCTCTATTAAAGTACATTATGGGTAAATGCCACTATTGATTACCACATCTATCATTTTACAGACAATTAAAAGTTGGGTGATTGAGCATTAAACAGATTAAATCTATCTTGTTTTAGTACAATGAAAATCTGAGCCAGTCAACATGACTCAGTATCTTATTGGAACAAATAATGAAAACAAATCCATTAAGGACAGATGCTTGAACTCCACGATCCTTAATAAACAAGTGTGACAAGCAAACCTTCTGACATTCTGTTAATGTGAACCAAAGTAAACTTAATTGAAATAGCTACAAGTGTACTTCTCTAAAATTCTGATGAACTTTCACAGAAAGATTCAGAGATATGACATAGAAAATTAAATTCTTCACTCATATTTCAAATGTCTGTCAATCTCTGTATTAAGTATATTCATTTATTCTGCCTTTGCAGTGCTCTGGGGTAAATACCTTATGGAAATAGACTGCAGATGCTATCTTGTGGAGCAAAAAAATCCTGCAGAAATCCTGAAGCAGGGTCTCAACCCACAACATTGTCTGTTCCCTTGCTTCCACAGACGTTGCTTGTCCTGATGAGTTTCTCAAGCAGTTTATGTTTTAGCAAGAGAATTCCAAAAATTTGTAACCTTTCAGGGATGATAAATTGTTAAATGTTTTTCCCTTTACTTTGAAGCCATGGCCCATAGTTCTAGATGTACCACAGTGCAAAACAACCTCCCAGAATCCACCCTATAAACTCTGTCAAATGTTTCAACAAGATCACCTTCCTTTCAAGCCCTTCAGCCACCAACTGGTGGCCCATTTCTCAGTCATAGACAGGAAGTTGGGTATGGCTTGTCCTTGCACCATACTCATTGATTCTCTTGTAGTTCAACTGTCAATTTCTGCATTAAATAAATTCATTGACTGTAACTCTACAGCTTTCTGGGGCAGAGAATTCCAAATGCAGACACAAGAGACCCCTTGACCCGCAGACGACTCCTAGCATTTCATGTGCAGATTTTCAGCACATCTATGGTGTTGGCCCTTTTCTGTACTTTTAAGTGCTGCCCATGATTTTAATATAACCTGCTATCTTTTGAGTCAGATTGAACCAGGTCTAATCCTCTCTGAATGCACTGATTTTGTTCCTTCCAAATTATAATTGTTGCTTCTTGCCTCTTTCCATCACAGAACTAAACTGATGATCACTGCTATGTGTCCTTCTGTGATGTACAAGTTACTTTCATCTTCAAAAACAAATCAAGCAATTCCTCTACTCATTGGGGCAGAAACACATGAATCAAGAACGTTGTCTTGAAAATCTTCAGAAATTTCTTATCCATTTCGACTTATACTCAAATATTATACCAATCAATATTTTGCTAGTTTTAAGTTCTTCATTGTCACTGTGCTTCATTTCCTACAGTTGTCTATTTCCCAGTAAATTTAACACTTTTAGCATATACTGTGTACAAAGAGTAATTGTGCTTTTCTGTTTCTCAACACTTAATCTGATGGATTTTGTCAATGATACTTCACCAAGAACACCACTTTCAAGCATCATCTCAACCAGGCCTGGAAATATATTTCTCCCTTTGTATCCATAAAAAATTCAAGTGCCCAATCACACCTTTTGAGCTATGTCAAAAATCTTGTCACATCTTATCTTTTCTCTCAACTTCTCCTACCCAGAGCTCAATCTTACTTAGTTAACTGTTCATTTAATTACACGGATTTTTTTACCCTGCTGCAGCCTAATTTTCTTTGGATACCATTCTAATCCTCTCGATATGTAATTTGTTTATCTTAATCAGGTTCCTATGGTCCACAGCTGGTTCTAATGGTGAACATCTCCCTTCTGTTCTAAGTTGCTGTCCGTGAACTAACCTGCTTATCCTCTAATGTGTGGAATATGGTGGTTACTGTCTTCATGATATTATCTTTAACCCACTTCCTGGAATATAGACTGTAAGACCCTAATCTTTTTGCCAACCTGTGCTGTTTTTGACAGGTACTGTAACTTCTGGTTCTTCATCCCTTTGCTATGCTTTCCTAATGACATCCTTTACCCTGACACTAGATGCAAAAACATTTGAGACATATTACTGTCAACACCCCCACCTCTACTAGATTACCAAATCACTTATAACTACTGTTTTTACGAAGTTCAAAGTACATTTATTATCAAAATATGTATACTACATACAACCTTAAGATTTGTCTCCTTACAGGCAGCCATAAAACAAAGAAATTCAATACAGCCCATTAAAAAAGACCTTCAAATACCCAATACGCAGAAGAAAAAAAAACTTGCAAACAGTAAAAATAAGTAAATAACATTCAGAACTGAAATTTATGTAAGTGATTCCACAACCAGTTATCACTGTAGCTGATTCAGGTGTGGATAGTTGCAGCCCACAACCTCAGTTCAGAGCAGAAATGAGTAAACCTAATGCAGCGCGGAGCAAAGCACCAACCCCTGACTTTTTAAAAATCAGGCCCACTGCTTAAATTGGCCAAACAGTCAGTTGTTCCTCACACTCGAGCCCAGGCCCTGCTGCCTCAACTTGGGTTTTTTATATGTCAATGATTAGGATGACTGAATCAATGGCTCTGTTGCAAAGTTTGCAGCTGATACGAATATAGGTGGAGGGGCGGGTAGTTTTGAGGAAGCAGAGAGGCTACAGAAGGACTTAAAAGAGTATAAGTGGCAAATGGAACACAGTGACAGGAAGCGTAGGTCATTCACTTGGTAGAAGAAATGAAAAGGTTGACTATTTTCTAAGTGGAGAGAAAATACAAAAAATTGAAGTGCAAAAGGTCTTGGGAGTCATTGTGCAGGATTCTGTAAAGGTTAATTTTCAGGTTGAGTCTGTGATGAGGAAGGCAAATGTGATGCTACAGTTAATTTCAAGAAGACTAGAATATAAAAGCGAGGATGTAACACTGACACTCTATAAGGCACTGATGAGGCCTCAATGGAGTATTGTTTGCAGGTTTGGGCTCTTTAGCTTAGAAAGGATGTGCTGAGACTGGAGAGGGTTCAAAGGAGGTTAATGACAATGATTCTAGAATTGAACAGTTTGTCATATGAACAGCACTTGATGGTACTGTTCCAATATTCACTGGAATTCACTAGAATAAGAGGTAACCTCATTGAAACAAACTGAATGGTGAAAGGCCTTGATAAAGTGGATGTTTCCTATGGTGGGAGAGTCTAAGATCAGAGGAAGCAGCCTCAGAATAGAGGGGCACCATTTTAGAACAGAAATGAGGAGGCATTTCTTTAGCCAGAGAGTGCTGAATCTGTGGAATTCTTTGTCAAAGCTGCGGAGTCCAAGTCTTTATGTATATTTAAGGCAGAGGTTGATAGATTCTTATTGGTCAGGGCATGGAGAGAGATATGGGGGGGGGGGGGGTGTGAACGGAGGCAATAGATTGGGGCTGAAAGGAAAATTGGATCAGCTATGATGAATTGACAGAGCTGAGTCAATGGGCCCAATGGTCTAATTCTGCTCCAATATCTTACAGATCAGTCACTTCAAATCAGCTCCAAGCCTGCTTCAGTAATGGCTAAACAATGGTTTATTTCCTGCTCTTGGACCCGTGCCCCACCTCCTCAATTCAGCCTGGACACGCCGCACCACAACCATCCTGCATCTCTGAGACTTCAATTCACATTGCAAAAATGCCAGATTGTGCAGGCAGTTCAAGAGCTCAACTCCAAAAGGGAAGTTACAGGCTATTGATTGCAGCAATCATTTCTGAGAAAAAGTGTGACTAGTAAAGTACTTAGTAGCTTTGTTTGCTGCCAGCAAGTTGCTTCTGTGCTTCGCCAGCACCATCTTAAACCAGAATCCATGCTTTGCTATTGTCCTGCAGTCGTTTGCTCCATGATCCTTTAGACAAGCTCACCCTCAAAGAGTTGCTACTCCGGTGTCTTTATCTGAATATCAGTTTGAAAGATTGAAGATTAATTCACTTACTGACCCATTACATGCCCCCATACATATATCCTGTGATATGTTCCTCCCCTTATCAGGTGTCAGTAAACATTCTGGGCCCCTAAATCTTGCTTACAAAAGATCCTAGCAACACACACACACAAAACGCTGCTGGAAGGCAGCAGGCCAGGCAGCATCTATAGGAAGAAGTGCTGTCGGCGTTTTGAGCCGAGACCCTTCGTCAGGACTAACTGAAAGGAAAGATAGTAAGAGATTTGAAAGTAGGAGAGGGAGGGGAAATGTGAAATGGTAGAAGACCGGAGGGGTGGGGTGAAGCTGAGAGCTGGAAAGGTGATTGGCAAAAGGGATACAGAGCTAGAGAAGGGAAAGGATCATGGGACGAGAGGCCTCAGGAGAAAGAAATGGGGAGGGGAGCACCAGAGGGAGATGGAGAACAGGCAGTGATGGGCAGAGAGAGGAAAAAAAAATATATCAGGGATGGGTTAGGAAGGGGAGGGGCATTAACGGAAGTTAGAGAAGTCAATGTTCATGCCATCAGGTTGGAGGCTACCCAGCCGAAGATCCTTTTTTTTCCCCCTTTTAATTATTAATTTGCCTCACAAGAACAAAAGACATAGGACTGAATAGGCCTTTCAGCTTGTGGAACCTGCTGTGCCATTCAGTAAGATTGAGACTCATCTGGCTATGGACTCAGCTCCATCCACTTAACTGTCTTTTCCGCACTGCCTATAATTCGTGTTGTTCATTTCCACCCTGAAGCTACTCCCCAAATCATGAGTCTAATTCGTCTCATTTACAGTGGAAACAGCTTCCCTGCCTCTAACTCATCTATCCTTTTCATAATTTTATAAACACCTATAATGGTTTCCCGAATTCAAATGAGTATATTCGAGGGGAACCTCTCTTCTCACAGGCTAATCCCATCACCGCACCACTGAAGTCAATCTGACAAACCTGCTCCACACCGCCTCCAAAGCGAGCATATTTTTCTTCTCAAGGACTTTCAGAATTGCATGCAGTGCTCCATGTACCCTGTACAGTTGCAGCATAATCTTCCTGCTCTTAAATTTAGTAATTCGTCATCATCTGTTGCACCTCCGTGACAGCCTATTGCAGCCCAAAGTCCCCCTGCTGAATTCTGCGTTATTTAAAATCACGCGGTTTCCAACGTGGATGACCTCGCAGTTACCAACAACTTTCTCCGTCTATCAGACCCTCGCCCATCCACTTAACCTTATCGGCAGACTCTCCGCACCCCCTGACAATTTACTTTTCCACTTAACTACAGCAAAACACCTTCTCTTGGGGCGGCCTGCCAACGTGACAAAATTCTGGCCTCTTTCTTATTGGGTTCACCCTGTCAAAGCCACCCCACTGTCCGTCTGCACCCACCCTTCCTCCCTCCCTCCCTCCCCACCACCTGTCCAGCCCTTTCGCCAGTCACTCACCCACCTTGCCTGGCATGCCCCGATGGTCGGTGCTGCCCTGCCAGAAGCGGCGGGTGTAGCCGCGAATGTAACCCACTAACTTTTCCTGGTACGGGAAGTCTACTTTCCAGATCAACGATCCGTACCCGAATATCCACATGGCGAGTAGCGTTTCAACCGCAAGCCGATGGGCACATCAACCCGGTTCCCCAGATTTCCACAGCGTGGCAGGGGAGTGGTAACTGCGCAGGCGCGCTAGGCTCCTGCGAACGGTCACCCGGGAAACAGCCGTTTCCTGTGTAGTGCTGGGGCAAAACATTCTGTCCACCTGCTCCGTTAGTCTCGCGGTCCCATCAGAGTGTGGACTCCAACTCCCGGCACCACTCTCTCCTCCGTCGCGCCAGGTCGCTCAGTGCTGTCGGAAATCTGACCAATCAGACGTTCCAGCTTCCGAGGGCGTGGTGACGTTTCAGTCAGAGGGTAGTGAGGTGAGCCGGTAGTGTTGGTGAGTAACGGAGGGTAATGGGGAGGGAGGGGCAGTGTCCTGTATATAAAAAGGTGGTGTGCTTAAGTCATGAAGGACCCATCTGATGTTTTGCTCCGGAGGAAGCTGGCCACCGCTTGTTTAAAATAGTGAGCTGAGTTTCCTGGCGTTACCTTTGCCCTTTCTCTCGGTATGGCCCGCACTGTGCGTCTGCAAACCAGGGTTGCACTTTCCAGCGCCCTCACTTTTAACTCCCCGTGTTTAGTTCAGAAATCCATGGTCAACTTTCGTCGAACTTGTCCCATCAATACCTGCAACTGGGCATCTGTCCCTCTTCAACACTGAAACAGCAAGAACCGATAAGCCTCCTCTGTGTAAGCAGCTGCGATCCTGCTCCAGTGTATCCCGCCAGCCTTATTGAAATAGTGGAACAGGCTCGTTGTGTCGTTAGGTCCTTGTGTCAGTTTTGTGGATGTGCATTCGAGTGGGGAGATGTGATCTCGTGTATAGAGACGAATTCTAGCCTCAGGACTTCCTATGTTTCAGTTATTTTTTTCATTTGACAAGTATGTTTTGTATTATATTTTTAGTTCTGTGTTCGTAGTTCCTCAAACAAAAAACATGCAGATGATCTCATATTTGGACATAATGACATTTATTTGCCACACTTTTGCTCATTTGCTCACTCTGTTTGTACCTATTTGCAATTTAATGCTTCCACCCATATTTCTGACAATGTCACCTAGCTTCATGTCAATTGGCAAAGCTGGATTGTGTGACTTCATATATTTTCTGAATCATTTATAAATACATTGGATAACTTAGATATTAACAGGCTTATCATTAGTTATCATCATGGGTTATCATTAATTAAGATCATGGCAGATTGAATTTCTGCCCATTATTCATGCTTTCTGTTAACATAGAAACAAATCTGCAGCATACTACAGGCCCATTGTGCTGACCATGTAACAGATTCTAGGAACTGCCGAGAATTTTCCTAGCACATAGCCCTCTATTTTTTAAAGTTCCATGTACCTATCTAAGAGCCTCTTAAAAGACCCGACTATATCTGCCTCTACTACCATGCACTGCCAGCGATGCTTTTCACACTTTTGACATCCCCTTTGTACCTACTTCCAAGCACCTTAAAACTATGCCCCCTCATATTAGCTATTTCAGCCCTGGGAAAAAGCCTCTGACTATCCACACAATCAATGTCTCTCATCATCTTATACACCTCTAACAGATGACCTCTCATCCTCTGTTGCTCCAAGGAGAAAAGGCCAAGTTCACTCAACCTATTCTCTTGAGGTATGTTCTCCAATCCAGGGACTCTCTCGATAGTATCCACGTCAATCCTGTAATAAAGTGACCAGAACAGAGCACAGTACTCCAAGTGGGGTCTGACCATGGTCTTATATAGCTGTAACATTACCTCACAGCTCCTGACCTCAGTCCCACGGTTGGTGAAGGCCAATATACCATATGCCTTCTTAATAATACTGTCAACCTACACAGCAGCTTTGAGTGTCCTATGGACACGGACCTCAAGATCTTGCTAATCCTCCATACTGCCAAGAGTTTTACCATTAATATTATATTCTGTCTTCAAATTTGACCTACCAAAACGAACCACTCCACATTTATCTGGGTTGAACTCCATCTGCCACTTCTCAGCCCAGTTCTGCATCCAATCAATGTCGTGTTGTAACCTCTGACAACCCACCAAACTATCCACAACACCCCCAACTTTTGTGTCATCAGCAGATTTACTAAACCACCCTTCTACTTCCTCATCCAGTTCATTTATAAAAATCACAAAGCGGAGGGGTCCCAGAACAGATTCCTGCTGAACACCACTGGTCACCGACCTACACGTAGAATACAAACCATCTATAATCACCCTTTGCCTTCTGTGGGCAAGACAATTCTGGATCCACAAAGCAAAGTCTCCTTGGATCTCATTACTTTATGAATGATCCTTGCATGGGGTACCTTTTCAAATGCCTTACTGAAATCCACTGCTCTACCTTCATCAATGTGTTTTGTTACATCCTCAAAGAATTCAATCACGCCAATAAGGCACAATCTGCCCTTGACAAAGCCATCCGTAATCAGATTATATCTCTCCAAATGCTCATAAATCTTGCCTCTCAGGATCTTCTCCAACAACTTGCCCATCACTGAAGTAAGACTTACTGGTCTCTAATTTCCTGGGCTACCTCTACTCTCTTTCTTGAACAAGGGAGCAACATTTGCAACCCTCCAATCGACTGGTACTTTTCCCATCCCTATTGTTGCAGAGATCATCGCCAGAGGCTCAGCTATCTCCTTCCTCACTTCTTACAGTAGCCTAGGATATATCTCGTCTGGTCCCGGTAATTTAATATCTTTTAAAAGCTCCAGCACATCCTCTTTCTTTATGTCTATATGCTCAAGTATTTCAGTCTGCTATAAGTCATCCCCACAGTTACCAAGGTCCTTTTCACTGGTGAATACTGATTGAAAGTATCCATTAAGTATGTCCGCTACCTTCTCTGGCTCCATGCATGTTTCCATTCTCCTTCCTGATGGGTACTATTCTCACATAGCTCATCCTCTTACTCTTCACATGCTTGTAGAATGCCTTGGGGTTTTCCTTAATCCTGCTTGACAAGGCCTTTTCATGTCCCCTTCTAGCTCTCCTAATTTCATTCTTCAAAGATGTATTTAATGTCAGAGAAATGTATACAATATATATCCTGAAATTCTTTTTCTTCACAACCATCCACAAAAACAGAGTGCCCCAAAGAATGAATGACAGTTAAATGTTAGAACCCCTAAGCCTGCCCCAGCTCCCCCTTCCCATGCATAAGCAGCAGCAAAGCAAAGATCTCTCTTCCCCCACCAGCAAAAAAAGCATCGGCAACCCCACAAAGCATTCAAGCATGTTCTCTCTCTCTCCCTAAAAAGGTAAAAAGAGATGTCTCCATTTCACAGCGAGAGGGGAGACATAACAAACAACTTGCTAATTTCTGATGTTAAAACTCCATTATGTTGCTTTTTCTGAGCTGTGTACCCGAAGAACTCAGATCTCTGGGCACACAGCCAGTAGCCAGCTTACTGTTTTCAATTTTATGTCTCCCATGACACACTGATTTTCTGTAGAGGCACTGACCTCAAGTCGGCCCACCTCCAGAGCCACAAAGTCCCATAACCCTGAAGCCGTGCTAGTCTTCTAGGCTGTGGCCTTGGTATATCGAATAATGGCCAGTCATGAGACCCCGAGAGTGGGTCCCATTCCTGCAAAGAACCAAAGTCAGCATGCAACTCCTTCATTTGCATCTTCAGAAACAGCTCTATTTCTATTGTTAATATCTCTATTTTTCCCCCCTAAAAGGGGTCTTAAGAACCATTGTCATGTTAAATAATTGTTGTCCATATGGTGAATAGACATCCACTGGGCTGTATGTAGGGATCTTGATCCAGCAATGACGAAATTTTAAGTCAGGATGCTGTTAAGACTTGACAGAAATTTTGCAGGTGTTGCTGTTTCCATAACTTATTCATCTAAGCAGTCAAATTTGGGGGTTGAGAAGTATTGTCAAAATAGCTTTGGCACTTTTGACTAGTGCACACTGCAATCACAATGTGACATTAACAGAGGGAATAAATGTTGAAGGTGGTGGATGAGCTGCCAATCCAGAGTCCTGTTTCGCATTGAGACTCTATGTTCTTATTGCAGAGGCAATCATTTAAACAAATATTGACTTCCCTTAGCACTTCTGATATCTGCTTTGCCAAGGGTGGAAAGAAGTTTAATTACTCACTTCAGGGCATGGGTTCTCTGACTGTGCTTAGATCTGCAGTGTGTATAATCACTATTCTTATTCTATTTCTGGTTAGTGTTGGGTATTTAAAGGTATGAACTTGTTTGGTATCACGATGATTTCCTTTTTAGATCAACTCTCCACTTTGGATATTAGACAATTTGCCCTGTGTACTCTGGGTAATCTCCATTACATTGCGTGGAAACCAGCTTTGCCTATATCCGTAATTCTGGGTGCTGCTTCATATTTTTGGCTTTGAAATAGCACTAACTTTGATCATATTACAAATATTAGATACATTTTAATAATAATCTTACTCATAACTTATTATAAAAGATAATGCATGCAACTGCTTTGCTAGTTCTAGGACATATGGTTACATACAATAAACTATCTTGAATACACCATTTCTTATCTCTTTATTGCTTGTTTGTTTATACCAATTTCTATGAAGAAATGGCATTGATAATCTTGGCTTTATCTAAAATCTCCTATTCAAGTAAGTTTCCACTGGGATTTTATACTTCTTGCTTGTCTTAATTCTATTTTAAAGTATTTCAGCATAGAATTTGTTTTAGAATGTCTTCCATTAAATATTTATATGCCCTTACCTTTGTCTGTAACTTCAGCATTGAATATATCAGTAGTAAATCTGAAGATGGACATTGTAGGGGTGAAATTACTTTTAACTTATAATGACTTTAAATTGTTTCTTTGATTTAGCTCTGCAAAATGGACTTCACAGAGGCATACTCTGATACCTGTTCAGCAGCTGGACTTGCTGCAAGGAAGGGAAATGTAGAACTTTTGAAAGCACTGATCAAAAAAGGTCACAGCCTTGACATTGCAGACAACCGTGGTTGGTATCCAATCCATGAGGCTGCATCACACAAAACATTGAAATGTTTGAGACTTTTACTACAAGCAGGTACTGTCAATGACTAAAGTTTGTTTTATTTTAATTTTACATTGTTATTGAAGTAGTGCGACCTTGTTACCTGGATGCCAATATTATAACAGTTGTAGTCAATCTTTCAAAAATATTTGAGTAGTCAATCATGAAGGCTTTTTGTAAAGGTTTATATGGTGGCACCATGTCTTGAAACCAAATTTGGAAACTTACTTTTCTCCTTATCCAAATAAAACTAATCGAAAAACTCTTTTCATTAAATTGTTGAATTGAACCTTAATGACACTAGATGATAACAATATCATACTGATCACTGCAAACTAAAGTGTACACTTATCTTCAGGTTGTTGTATATCAACTTATACCATGTGCTTCTTTATTTATTTTCCCCCTTTCTATCATTCTAATTCTGTCTTTCTTTCCTGTTTCTGGCTGTAGTATGTTTGATTTTTTTTTAGGACTGATGGAATCTTGAACTTTCTGGTCAAGATCCAAGTAATCACCAGCCCAAACTAAAAAGATAAAGTGGCCATTTGGCTTGTCTTTCACCCTTCAGCATCCTTTTCTATTCTCATCCACCCAATGTCCCATGCATTTCAGGTTCATCTTCCATCATTCTTTACTGCATCTCTGTACTATTGGCCTTTGTTCTTGATTATTTGAATCTGAGCTTTCATCCGTGTTTCCTCGAGTACTCTTGATCTTGCCTCTCTGCTTCAAAGATCTCGACCATCTATAAGTCAACAGTCAATATTGTTATGGGGGCTAATGCTTTCTCCAACGTACCTACCATTTGCTGGCATGATTGTTCTGATGTGAAATTAGAAGATGAAGGCCAACATCAGTTGGCAGAGGATTGGGTGTTTGAAGAGAAATGCCTAGGAAGATGAAAAACAGAGTTAATAAGAAAGGGCCTCTTATTTTAATTCCACTTTCTATTTCCATTCCAATATGTTCATCTATGGCCTCCTCCACTGTTGTGATAAGGCCACACTTAGGTTGGAGGAACAACACCTTACATTTTGTTTGGGTAGCCTCCAACCCGATGGCATGAACATCTATTTCTCAAACTTCCAGTAATGCCTCCCCCCTGTCCCCCCCTCACCATTTCCATTCCTTTTTCCCTTTCTCATGTTATCTCCTCGCCCACCTAGCATCTCTCTCCCACTCCAAGTTTTACCTATCGCCTAGTGTTTCGCTCTCTCCTCCCCCCATCTTTCAAATCTACTCTTCAGCTTTTTTCCTCCAGTCCTGCGGAAGGGTTTCAGCCCGAAACATCGACTGTGCTTTTTTCCATAGATGCTGCCTGGCCTGTAGAATTCCTCCAGCATTTTATGTGTGTTGCTTGGATTTCCAGCATCTGCAGATTTTCTCTTGTTTGTTAATAAGAAAGGGATTGAGTTGTGTATTTATTTGTAGCCATGCATCTTTAATGGAATAAAATGCTTTTTTAGGTTCATTGACATCAGGTGTAGAATTGAAGACTTTCGAAGGTGAAACAGCTCTTCATCTTGCTGCTAAACATGGTCATTTAAAAATCGTCCAGATTCTGCTACAGGCTGGAGCAAATCCAAATGCCATCACTAATGAAAATGTAACTCCACTTTTTTTAGGTAAAGTACTGGAAGTAGAAATAGTTTTACCAATTTGGCAGGGCCTCTTGTTGTGTCTGTCATGTTTAGACTTGCATTTGTTTTAAAGTGATAAAAGTACAAGTTGATAAAGTGCAGAATAACTATCACAGTGAGGAAATATGGTATCAGTTCTTGGGAGAGTAGAAAATATGAGCGTATAGTATCTTGCGTGTATTGGGTTAGAAGGAGACTGAAAATATATAAAAAAAATGTTTTCCAAATCATCAATAACAGCTAGAATTAGGAGTATAACTGTACGCATAATATTTAATTTCTAGTTATTAGCAGATTGAGAAAGGTTGATTAGGAACAATTGACTCTTACCAATTCATTAAAAGGAATTTAAATGGGCAGCACTTAACTTTTAATGTCTGTTTTAACCTGTATCCACTGTATTGGCATAACAATTCTACACCATTCCTTATATTTTGATAGTGAGAGAGACTGCAAACTGATAGTAGAAACAGAAGGTTATAACTTGGATAATTGCTCCTGATAATGAATCTACCCCTCAGCTGATGTTCTGTCATATGAAAATAAAATATATAGTTAAATAATAGGTTATTTTAGTCTGGGTCTGTCAAAATATGTAAATCTGATTTCATTTATTGGGCTTAATTTTCTGGAGTTACTTCAGAACCAGTGTTAACTTTAAAGTTGCACACAGAGTGAAACTTAGTCTTTTACTACTAGGAATAGAGGCTGCAAATCATTTCATTTTCCCTAAACAAGCCAACGAATGCATAGGAACTTTGAAGATTATTTACTAGAATAGTCTATAACTTCATATCCAATGATACAATTTTTTTCTCTCAGAGAACCATGACTTGGAATTTGGAATGCATATTAGCTAAAGTTTGGCAAACGTAGTTGGTAGAAAATAACTACTTTAATCAAGGACACTTCTCTAGTCAATGGCATTATAGCAAAAATTTGTAATTTCATCACTTGTAAAACAAGGGATACCTGTAGCTGTCAGCACTGAAATGACACTTGGTTCTTGGCACCAAAACTTGACTGACGTTCTTCTAATACAAGACAACAGTTAATCAGTTTATACATCCCATGTTATAATGGAGGTGGACTGCATGACCTTTCCTTGTGTTTTTGACATCCCAACATTTAGTGTTGATTAATTTTTTTATTAGTGTTTTCATTGCTTGTCTGTGGGTCCAACATTATTGAATTGTCTCCCACACTGCTTGATATCCAGGATACTGTTTGGAGTTCGGTTGTGTTTGCCTTGAGATTTTTTTAATACGCTGTTTATCTTTTAATAATGAAAAGTACACTTTGTAACAGCCAAAGAGGCATATTGGGTTTCAGCTCAAACATACAACATGATATATTGCAAATAATATGTACCATTTAGATAGGTGGAGATATCTTTAAACAATAGTTTTATGTCAAATAATCAACTCTCAAAATTGAAATAAAGCACAATGAATTGGTTTATAAACACAAGCTCATTTGGTGTATAAGTACAAGCTCATTTTATATCAATTGTATAATTTACTGCTTCCATTTAATTCCTTACATAATTTGATCATTAATTAAATGCATTTGTCTATTTACATGCATTGATGTCTACAATCTTATGTTCTACAGCACTGCAGTAAAGTTGTGAGCAAGTTTGACTGTTTTAATCCTGTAATTTCAGCAACAGAGAAGGGTCACATTGCAGTTATAAGGACGTTGTTAAAATATGGAGCAAGAATTAATGGATCCCATTCAGCATGCTTATGGAGTGTTGTGCACCAAGCTGCTTATCAGGTACCATAACATTCATGTATATACTTCAGTAGGGAGGGATAAAATTTTAAGACAGTGACTGATAGTAATCTATTTATTTAGCTTTTAATTTTTTGAACGTGGGTGACATTGGTTAATGTAAGTGCCACACAAAAAGTTGTAGAGGGGTTTCTTGAATTGGTGTAGGCTGCATTGTAAAAATATGCTCGCACCTTTAAGTACAGTGCCCAAGAATATGAACCAGTGATGACTCGAGAAAACATTAACCTAAATTAGGATGGTGTGTGGCATAGGGTGGAGGGATGTGTACTTAAGTCACCACCACCATTAAAAAATGTGTTTAATGCAGAACAGTGGTGCTAAAGGGAAAACTAAATGGTATGAAATAATAATCATTTAAGCTGGTCACTAGCACAGAGACTGAAGAAATTTAATGTGTAAAATCCACTTTCAGTGTGTGGCTTGGTAGCCATTGTTGGGTACAGAATCATCAGGGTTGAGAAATATGACATGAAAGATAGGGAAAATACTGAAGGTGAAGGAGTATCCTTACTTAACGAAATGAGTTTGGATACAACTAAAGGCAGGCAGGAAGTAGGGATTTCATGGATAAAATTAAAAATTGGTGAGGAATTTACACCAAAGTGCAGATTGTGTATGAAGCCTGAGACTCAGCCGTGAAGTGGTTGCATGCACAAATGAAACGATTTGCCAGCATATAATAAAGGCAGAGTGGCTTAAGGTGCCACACATGAAACTGTTTTAACAAGGGCCCATGGTATTATAGGAAAGATACCAGCACGGATAGAAGATTTCTTCCTGACTGGCAGGAAGAAAAGAAAGGGAATAAAGGGGGGGGCTTTTCTTGTTGGCTGCCAGAATCAAAAACCTATTAACCTCTGCTTTAAATATACTCAATGACTTGGCCTCCATAACTGCCTGTAACAATGAATTCTACAGATTTACCACTCTTTTGCTAAAGAAATTCATCTTTATCTGTGTTAATTGGATGTCCCTCTGTTCTGACTCTGTCCTCTCGATCTAGACTCACCCACTATAGGAAACATACTCTCCACATCCACTCTATCTCGGCCTTGAGTATTCAATAGCTTTCAATGAGATCCCCCTCAATTTCTAAACTCCAGTGAGTACAGGGCCAGAGCCATCAAATGCTCTACGTAATGTTAACTGTTTTATTTCTGAAGTAATTCTTGTGAAACTAACCTGGACTCTTTCCAAAGCCAGCACAGAGGCTCAAAACTGCACATAATACTCCACATGCGGGCTGACCAATGCCTTATAAAGCCTCAGCATCACATCCCTGCTTATATTCCAGTCCTCTGGAAATGAATGCGAACATTACATTTACCCTCCTTACTACCGACTGAGCTTGTAGGTTACACTTTAGGGAGTCCTGCATGAGGACTCCTAAGTCCCTTTGAATCTCTGATTTCTGAATTCCCTCCCCATGTAGAAAATATTCTACTCCTTTATTCCTTTCACCAAAGTACATGACCATGGACCTTTCTGCACTATATTCTCTCTGCCACTTCTTTGCCCATTCTTCCAATCTATCTAAGTCCTGGTTCCTGAACACTACCTGTCCCTCCACTTATCTTTGTATCATCTGCAAATGTGGCCACAAAGCCATCAATTCCATCATCCAAATCATTGATATATAACATGAAAAGAAGCAGTCCCAACACCAACCCCTAGTCATTAGCAGCCAAGCTGAAAAGTCCCCCTTTATTCCCACTCTTTTCCTCCTGCTAATCAGCCAATCTTCTATCTGTGCTAGTATTTTTCCTGTAATACCACAGGCTCTTGTAAACCAGCCTCGTGTGCGGCACCTTGTCAAAAGCTTTATGAAAATCCAAGTAAATAACATCCACTGACTTGCTTTTGTATATCCTGCCTGTTATTTCCTCAAAGAATTCCAACAGATTCATCAGGCAAGATTTCCCTTAACTTTGGCCTATTTTATTATATGCTTCCAAGTACCCTGAAACTTCATCCTTAATAATAGACTCCAGCATCTTCCAACCCGGTGAAGTCAAGCTAACTGGCCTATACTTTTCTTTCTTCTGCCTACCTACCTTCTTAAAGAATGTTTGCAGTTTTCAAGTCCTCTGAATCATTCCAGAGTCTGGTAATTCTTGAAAGATCATTACAAATACTTCCACAATGTCAGCTACCTCTTTCAGAACCCTGAGGTGTAGTCCATTTGGTACAGGTGACTCACAATATCGATCTTCTGATCTTTCAGCTTCCCAAACTGCCTTTAAAAAGGGCAGTGTAAGAGCTTCAGTTAAACTAAAACTTTCACATCAAGTGCCCGTTTTTGCTTAAAAGTGCACATTGAGGCCCTAAGTTATGCTATTTGACCAAACATTTAAAACAATGTGCCAATAAAGACTTCGCTGACTGTGTATGGGAAGGTCAGTTCCTCATTCAGTTGGATAATGCAGATGGTTGATTGTGTGAATATGATCTGAATTGGTAATGCAGTAAATGTTGAACCAATTTTGAGCACCTTTAACTTGTTGGAATGGATTGTATGATAATGCTGCAAAGGTCCATTGACAAATATCTAAGAAGGGATTAGAAATTTAAATTATAACTGCAATGCATGTCCTCAGGATATTAATCCTTTTTTTGCTCATATTTCTCATTACTCATCATTTTCAGATTGCTGTCTATTGTACGTGTGTTTTTCCCTGAACTCGAGCAACTAAGCATACCTTTTCTACTTCTAATAAGGAAAAGTTAACAATTTTTACCTGATTATAAGTGTTATATTGATTTAACTTAATTGTCCTGAGTTTTCATAACTTTTTGTGGCAGGTCCTTGGGACAGAGTATAACTGGGTTCTATTTTAATTTTGTGAATCCTAAGCTGGCCAGTGTGTGAGTATAGTTGTTGCTGCAAGTTAGGCAGGAGGTGCTTGATGGAATGCTGAGTTGGGTGATTGGCTTCTTTTACAATATTACTTAGGCATCCACATTCTTCAAATGTAAAAACTTTGTTCTTGCTGCCTCCCGGGATGTTCTAGGCATTCCAGAGAAATAGTAAGAATATTACTATTTTCTTAGAAGGCTTTTAAGAACTTTACTGAAACATTTCTCATGTGCAACTGGCAAATCTTACCATGATAGGACTTGGAGTAGAGTGCATTTTTCAGGGCTGTGGTGGGAGACACGTAAAATATGTGGTTTGCTCATTGGAGCTGGATGACTGTGCTAGGAGCCTATGCTGGGGACATTGGTCTGTGAGAAGACATTAATGTTGAATCACTTATTCTGACAGTGATTTCGAACATCTTGGTGGCAAGTGTCCTTGTGACATTATCTGGCAGATGCTAGTGTCTGATGGCATTGATCTCTCTCTCTCTACAGTATATATATTTTATATATATAAAATCTCTATCTCATGAAGCAGGATTCTGGTTATAGTGTTTCATATTGGACAGATCGTAGCAATAAATTAAGAATAGCTATGTTTACAGTATATTTATTATATTTTGTAGGGACACTTAGAAGTATTGAAGTTCTTACTTGAAAAAGGGGCTGACAAAGAATCTATGGATGACTATGGAATTACACCATTGTTTCTTGCTGCACAGTATGGGAAGCTGGAAAGTTTACGAATCCTAGTACAACATGGTAATTGTTCATATCTTTTAAATATTGCATTAGAAATAAGTTAGAAATTCTTGTTATTAGAAATGAGCTATTTTATAACTATTTTACTGAGCAGGGTTAATCCTGTTAAGATTATTGCATCCTAATATTTGAAAATTAACTGCATTGCCAATGTAAAACGACCCTGCTCTTGATCTTGAAGTAAGAAGTTAGCATAATATTTCGTTTTTCTGAACAGTGCTTTATTGTAGTGAGGGTTGCTGTTGTGTAGGCATTGTCTTGTCAGATTTGAAACCTTGCATGAGTGTAGTGATGTTACTTCAAGAGTGCCAAAACCATTTGTTTTTCTATGTAGGGCAGTTATTAAGCTCCAAAAGAATAAATTATTCAAAGTACTTTAAGATATTTATCTTCATTAAGTGCAACACAAATATATTTTTTTTCTGAAGTGTTGTTTGGATTAGCTGTTGGTCAGTATGGCAGTTACAGTAACAGCACATGTGATGTGAACATTATGTTTTCTCACTTGGACCATGACATAATCTAAAGGTGCTTTTAGTTCTTTGTACTGTAAAGCTGTTGAATTTGTAACTTTGCATACAAATGCTTTCATGATCAAAGGAGTATGAGGCAATGGAAAAATACACTCCAATGTCCTTCTGAAGCTATGTCCACACTAGACCGGATAAATCTGTAACCGAAGCTTTTTCTCTTCGTTTTGACCCTCCATCAACATTGAAATGGCGTTTTCCTCCACCGAAAATAGAGCTTTTCTAAAACACCCTCCAGAGTGTGTAAATGTGAAAACACCACTTAGGCAAGAGTAGTGTGGACGGGGTAATTGGAGATTTCTAGAAACACTGTCATGACATGCTAGAACGGCAGCGTGGCATTTCATTGTTTTCTTGAACGCAACACCTCAAACAACCTAACAGTTTCAGAACAGATGGCATCAAGACTGAAGCCAGAAGTTAGAAATTTACTCACCAAATACTTTGACCCATAACTTACTGATTAAGTAAGTATACTCACTTTACCCTGTTTTCTGTCCTTGCTTGTATGAAGGTGCTTTACCTATTTATGCAGGTACTTCTCTGACAATAGATGTGTAACAGCCTAATGTAACATTGTATGGAAGTACAAGATAACACTGATGCAGACATGTTTTATACATTTAACAAGGTGCTTTATTAATGCAACAGAGTTAGTCAGTTTTTCAATGTTCATTGTTTCACTGTCCATGAACTCCCTGTCGGTTGCCTCCATATGCTCCAGTATTTGTGTTTTTTTAGTTTTACGTCCTCCTGCATGGGAGCCAACAGCTGTCCGTTGTTTGGCAATTTCCTTTTAAGTTTTTTCTAGCCTGTAACTGCACATACACGGACTTTCACAGTGAGATTCGACACGAAACATGTGGCTTGTTTTCTGTAGATGTGTCCTGCGCATGCCTAGTAGGAGGAGATTTGCCCAAATTCCCGTTTTAATGTGGACGGAGGTATTTTCAAAAATGCTTGGTGTGGATGCCTATCGTTTTTAAGCAAAACTGGCGTTTTCAAAATTATCCGATCTAGTGTGGATGTAGCCTGAGGTTTAAATGAAAATTTGCAGTTCAGCATAAATTAACATTTCCTCTGTACCTGTGAAATTATATGATACCAATACTTGTGTTCCATTTTGATTCTACTCGTAAAACATAATAAGAACATAAGAAATAAGAGCAGAAGTAGGCCATCTGGCCCACGAGCCTGCTCCGCCATTCAAAAAGATCATGGCTGATCTGGCCATGGACTCATCTCCACCCACCTATCTTTTTCCTATAACCCTTAGTTTCCCTACTATGCAAAAATCTCTCCATCCTTGTCTTGAATATATTTACAGTACTGAGGTTGCCTCCACTGCTTCATTAGTAATACTATTATGAATAATATTAGGAACAGTAATACTAATCAATAGTTTTAAATCCCTCCTTGTTTGTTTCAGCCTTTAGAATTTGGTTTTGCCCTTCATTTATTTTCACAACACATTTTGGAAAATGTTAGAATTCAGCTGATACTGTGTTTCAGTTGAGCAATTATCATTTTAGTAGACCATTTGCCTCTGTTGAGTTGGGGGATAGAGTTGAACACAACCAGTTTAATGCACTCTACATAAACATGGAACTGGGTGTTGTGTATTTAATATTCCAGTAATATTTGAGTAACGTTGTAAATATATTGCTTGTTAAGCATTCTTTGTTGTTTACATAAAGCGTTGTGGGTTTTATGCAAAAGTATGTAAATGGCATGCGCCAACGTGCTGCCACGTCATATGTCCATGTCTCACTTAAAGTAAAAACAAATTAAGACACGTTCTCCTGGGTTGCTGTCTTTTTCTTGCAATTAGTTTTATGTTTGGGAATTACAAAACGTAACAGTGGTGAGATGGTATTTTTAAAACGAACCTACCTGTTTATGAAAAATCTAATAGTGATGAGAGTGACACTGGACTGGGTAGTTTTGAGGTTTAGAATGTGAAAACTACCAATAGACAAGCAATGTGGCTTGCACCAGAAGTGTACGGCAAATTGATTAAAATGAAATTGGACACTGGTTGGACTGTTTTAGTCATTCTACAAAATGAGTTTGAATGACATTTCAAAGATACTGAACTGAGGCTATACTAGAGAAAAGATAATTTCTGTGAAAATGACATTCATAACAGTAAAATATGACTACCGACAAGCCAATATTGTAAAAGCTGGAGGGCCAGCAGTGTGGAGCCCTGACTTGCCTGTCTACCCAACATTTGCATGTCACATCCCCTGCAACAGAGTCAGCTGAAAGGTGAATTAAGAAATTTATTGGGTGATGCTGCAGCAGTGTTCAAGGATGGCATTGGAAAACTCTAATATATTAAGGGTAAAACAGTGTTAAATGAAAATGCCATACCCAAGTTTTACAAAGTCTATTCGATTCCTTATACCATCTGTGATAAAGTAGCTAGTGAGCTACGTTGTAAGGAGGCTGAAGGAATATTTTTCCAAAGCTGTGTAGAGCCCATGGGCAGTGACAGTAGTCCCAATAACCAAGAAGATTGGGTCTGTCAGCATCTCTGGTGATTATAATAGATCAATATTATTACCCACTGCCCAGGATAGAGGCAAGCCTTTCTGGAAGAAAATGCTTCAGCAAAGTGGACATAGTTGTGGCTTGCCTATAGATGGAGATGGAAGAAATGTCCAAAGTGTTGCTCAGCATAAGCACTCACAAAGTGCTTTATCGCTGTTACTGGCTTAATTTTGGAGTAGCATGTGCATTTGCAACTGTACTCTGGTAGAAAGCTATGGGCCAGGTGTTGCAAAGTTGTCCAAGCACTCAGTGTTACCTGGATAACATCATTGTTACTGGTGAGGATGACAAGGGTTTCTCCAAAATCTCAAATCAGTGTTAAAAAGATAAGACAATTATAGGCTGAAAGTACAATGTAACAAGTATAAATTGTATAAACCAAGCATCACAAGTCACACCATCGACTCACGAGGACTATGCAATTGTGCTTAGAAAATTCAAGCAGTGGTGGATACCCCAAGACCAAAGGATATTCATAGTTGAGGGCCTTTTTAGAATTAGTTAATTACTATAACGAGTTTCTGCCAAAAATGGCTATAATGCTTCATCCCTTAAGCTCATTACTACAGGGCAGGAAGAAATGGCAAATGTCAAAGCAATGTGAGGTGGTTTTCAAAAATGCAAAGGAAATGATGACTTCAAGCTCTGTACTCAGATATTATGAGCCACGTCGTCCAGTGAAGCTTGCCTGTGTGTGCATGGGGATTGATGCAGTCATGTCATGTTATGAATGATGGAAGTGAACATTCCCTATCCTTTGCATCACGTTCCCTTACCTACCGCTGCAGAGAAAAATGACACACAGATTGACAGTGAGGCCTTGAAATGGTTTGGAGTGCAAAATATTTCAACCTATACTTATGGGAGAGTTTACCCTCATTATTGATCATCAACCACTTATGTCCATTTTTAATCCACCAAAGGCTGTAGGCAGAGTTATAACGACTAAGACTAGCTGTGCAGTCTTGGTTGGGGACTTCTGTTCAAGGAGAACATACATTCCTATCAGCAAAGACTCTAGTCACAGAGTCCTCAGAGACATCACTAGACTGTATGTATCTGACAAATGAAAAACATATTATCAGCAGCACAAATGCAGACATGGGCTCTGTTTCTTGGAGGACACAATTACAAGGTCGAATTCAAGAGGACGACTGATCATGGAAATGCTGATGGATTTACCTTTGAGAAAGGAAATACCTGAAAAATTTACAAAAGAAGATAGTACTTTTGACATATTTTCACTCCTGCAAATCTATTCCTATTATGGCAGAGGTGATCCAAAGGGAAACCAAAAAAAAACCTACACTGTCACAGGTCTACATGTCCACCCAAAATGGTTGGAAGGTGTAGCAGAGACTCCAGTTTTTCCCATTTTTACCAGCACCGGAAGATCTTTCTCTTGTTGACAGAAGTTGCCTTATTTGGGGATTAAGAGTTGTTATATCTTCCAAGCTGAGAGCTAAAGTGTTGGAGGAGCTACATGTCAGTCATCTCATTGTGGCCAAAATGAAAGTGTTGGCTCGAAACTTTCTCTGGTGACCTGGGATAGATCAGCAGATCGAGCAGCTTGCCATTCACGTTGAGAAGGTGCCAGGAAGATTGCCTCTTCATCCCTGGGAATGGCCTGCATTGTCCTGACAGAGGGTTCATGGAGAATTTGCCACACCTTTCATGGGCAAATGCTGATAGTGGATGCAGCAACAAAGTGACTAGAAGTGTTTCCAGTAGTCTTCACTACAGCCTCACACACTGTTAACCTATTGAGCCTTTTCTCAAGGACTGGTGTTCCAGAACACTTAGTCAGTGTCCATGGACAACAATTTATTGCGGAACAGTTTCAGTCATTCCTGAAAATGAATGGAGTAAGACATAGTACATATGTACTGTACTGCCCAGCTACAAATGACGAAAATGAAAGTTTCGTCCACAGTCTTCAAGTGCACTGTGCAATGGCAGCAGAACGCACTACACTGACACTGAATCAGAAGCTTGCCTATTTTGTTGTTGTATATCTCAATGCAGTATCCTCCACAACCAATAACTCTCCAGCTGTGCTGTTCCTTGGTCATCCCTTTGGTCATGCTTGGCACTCCTCAAACCCAATCTCAGAAGGAGTGTGCAAGACAAACAGCTGGGGCAAATTGAAGACTCCTCAAAAAAGGTTTGATGTTTTACTCCTGGACAAGCAGTCCTGGTGAGGGACTACTGAGGTGATACTCCAATTGCTGTTTTGACAGTGTTCTGTAGAGTTGCATCAAAACTTCATTACTTGCCTTGTGATGAAGGCCAGCATTGGCCATAGTTGCATTTGTTTCTTGAGTGCAGTTCTCATTATACTCCAATGTTTTGAGGTTTCCTTCTATGAAATCATTTTGGTTCTCATTCTTCCAACCAAAGTGAATGACTTTTTCCATATTGCACTCTGTGCTGTCTTTGCCACTGGCTTAACCAGCCAACCTACAATGGTTAGATCCTTTGAGATGTGGATATACAGAAACCTGACGCTGGTCACTCTTTACACCCTTTGGCCTGCTGAATTCAAATAACATCGTAAACAGTAATAGATTGTTCAAATATTACTTCCCTTTCATAAGTCCATACTGACACCACGAGATAAGCAGAATCAGAATCAGGTTCATTATTACCGGCATGTGTAGTGAAATTTGTTAACCTAGTAGCAGCAGTTAAATGCAATACATAATGTAGAAGAAACAATGTATATATTAATAATAAAAATAATATATATTAAAAAGTGAGGTGTTCATGGGTTCAACATCCATTTAAAAATCGGATGGCAGAGGGGAAGAAGCTATTTCTGAATCCCTGAGTGTGTGCCTTCAAGGCTTCTGTACCTCTTAACTGATGGTAACAATGAGAAAAGGGCATGCCCGGGTGCTGGAGATCCTTAATAATTGATGCTGCCTTTCTGAGACACCGCTCCTTGAAGATGTCCTGGGAACTTTGTAGGCTGGTACCCCAAGATAGAACTGACTAAATTTACAACCCTGTGCAGCTTCTTTCGATGCTGTGCAGAATCCCCCCCACCCCCATACCAGACAGTGATGCAGCTTGTCAGAATGCTTTCCACAGTACATCTGTAGAAGGTTATGAGTGTTTTTGTTGACATACCAAGTCTCTTCAATCTCCTAATGAAGTATAGTTTATATTTCTCTATCACAATATTAATTTCTAAATGTCCTTTTACCATTGCCTCAATTATGTTTTTTTATTCTCCTTTTCTGTATTACTGCCTTCCAAAGTGGGAATTGTTAATGGTCATCTTGGGCACTTTGCCACTCAGATTTTTCTGTGAGTTGTTGAGACGCTCCAGGATAGCAAGATAGACTGATCTTGTGTTCCTGCCTACATATCTTAGCAGATCGGTACAAATCTGAAGGAATTATGAGATGCAATTTTCTTTCAGGTCAGGAGATTTGATGCATGGTTTTAAGTAGTTACGGTAATAGTTTTTCTTTTGAGCTACCACACAGTGGCGCTGGTGAGTTGTTTTTCATTAATTTGTCTCGTGCTGAAATATTTTGGAATATTTCACTCATTTTGAATTGCTGCTGACATTTTCAAATAATATTAGGCCAGATCGGGCTGGAACAAACCTGTGTCTTGCTGTCGAAAGACCTTTACCATTACAAATTGTATTTTTGGATCATCAAAGGCATTTGGAAACATTAAGAAATTAAATATTAATGTAATACTTAAAACAAATTCAATACATATAAATTAATTAAAATTGATATTAATTTAAAAAAGTAATTAACAAATGTTCACTTTCCATTTTAATATGTTAATGCATCTGTCATTGAGTCATAGACCAAAGAAACAAATATTTTGATTAACTATGCCCATACTGTACTAATCCAATTTACCTCTGTACTCTTTCAAATGATTGGACTGTGCCTAGTGCTTCTGGCTACTCAGTTTGGTTTCTTACCAAACTAACATCATGGTATATTCTAAAATGAACAGACTCTGTGCCAGTATCTTAGGGTGTAGGTAAGATTTACAAGGATGATATTTGGATAGGGCGGCTTGAGTTATGAGGAGGAATCTGATAGGCTAGGAATGTTTTCCCAGGAGCAAAGGAGCCTGAGGAATGACCTTATATAGATAAATTTAAAAAAAACGAGGGGCATGAGAAGGGTAGACTGCCATTTCCTCAGGGTACAGAGCCTTAAACTAGAGGTCACAGGTTTTAGGTAAGAGTGAAAAGATTTAAAGGGAATTTGAGGATAGGTGTTCCCATACTAAGGGTGGTGAGTATATGGAATGAATTGCCAGAGGTTGTAGTGGGTTGGGACAGCTTTTGAAACTGTCCTCAGTAGTATACCCCTCTGAAGCCTCTTTTGATCCTGTATGTTGGAGCTTCTATAGCAGACAGTGATTCAACCAGGAAGAATACTGTCCCTGGTACATCTGTAGAAATTTGCTAGCGCCTTTCGTAACATCCCAAATCGCCTCAAGCTCTTGATGAAGTCTAACTGTGGGTGTGTCTTCTTTCTGATTGCAAAAATAGGTTGGCACCAAGTTAGATCCTCTGAGATGTGGATATATAGGAACTTGAAGCTGCTCACCCTTTACACCCTTTGGCCTGCTGAGTTCCTCCAGCATTTTGTGTGTGTTGCTTGGATTTCCAGCATCTGCAGATTCTCTGTTATTTGAGATTTGATCATACTTTACGCTGCTGACCTCTCTTTGATGATCAGTGTGTGTTCTCTGGCTTCCCTTCCTGAAGTTCACATCAATTCCTTGGTCTTACTGACATTGAGAGCAAGGTTGTTGCTGCAACACTACCCAATTAGCCAATCTATCTCACTCCTCTATGCTCGGTGGTGTAATTGTTGGCGTAATCTTTTATGTTTGGGCTGTGTCTAGCCACACGGTCAGGAGTGTAGAGAGTAGAGCCGTGGGCTAAGCACAAATCCTTGAAGTGCGCCTGTGTGGGTCGTCAGAGAGGAGATGTTTTTACTGACCTTGCTCACCCAATGAGAAAGGTAAGGATCCAGTTTAGAGAGAGGTATGGAGGCCTAGGTTTAGAAGTTTGGAAATTAATACTGAGAGGATGATGGTACTGAATGCTGAGCTGTAATCAATAAATATCATCCTGCCATTCATTTTGATGTTGTCTTGGGCTCGAAAGCAGAGTGGAGAACCAGTGAGTTTGTATCCAGTATAGACCAGCTGTGGCAGCAGGTGAATTACAGCAATGATCCCCATGTGATACCAATCCCATTAATGGGATAATTCCCAGGAATTCTTTCTGAATGCTAAGTACATGGAACAGTAAAGCACAGTACAAGCTCTTCAGTCCATGACACTGTGTCAACTCTTTAACCTACTCTAGGATTAATCTAATCCTTCCCTTCCACGTAGCCCTCCATTTTTCTTTAATCCAAGAACCTATATAAAATTGTCATAAATGCCCCTAATGTATCTGTCTCAACTACCACCCCGGCTGTGAATTCCACACACCAACCCGTCTGTGTTTAAAAAAAACTAACTCTGACATTCTCCCTATGTTTTCCTTCAAGCACCTTATAGTAATGATCTCTCGTATTAGCTATTTCTGCCCTGGGAAAACCTTTTTGGATGGCTACTCCAGATATGCCTTTTTTATCTGATACACCTTCGCTCCAAAGAGAAAAGCCTTACTCCCTCAGTCTACACTCATCAGATATGCTCTCTAATTCAGGCAATGTTCTGATAAATCTCTGAACCTTCTCTAAAGTTTCCACGTACTTTCTATAATGAGATGACTAAAAATGAATACTAAAAGTATTGTCTAACTAGAGTTTTATAGAGCTCCAACATTACCTTATGGCTCTTGAATTCAGTCCTCCAACTAATGAAGGCCAACACACCGTACGCCTTCCTAACTACCCTATCAACACTCCTGGTAGCTTTAAGCGATTTATGGATGTGGACCCCAAGATTCCTTTGTTCCTCCACACTGTTAAAAATTTTGTTGTTAACACTGTATTCTTATATAAGACATACAAAACAGTAAGTGTAAAATACACTGTAGAATGATTAATGAAAGAACAAGTCTCAAGTCTTTCTGCTCTTCAGGGATTCATTTATGATGATTGATCTGGAGAATCTCGGAGTACTTGGTACTGATCACAGTTCCTGTCCAAGGAGAAGTCTAAATGAGTTTGTTCACTACTCACACTTATAGAATCAAGAAAATCTGTGTTTATTACAAATCAAGTTCAAGTTTGAGTTTAATTGTCATTCAACCATACACATGGATACAGCCAAATGAAACAGCGATCCTCTGGAGCCAAGTTTCAAAACATTTAGCCAACAGTCACACACAATACACAGCACATATAGCACATATAATTATGATAGCAGTAAAACATAGTTACAAAATATAAAATTAAAAAATAATAAGCCTAAGTCCCTGAGTGTCACGGTGCATGGACGTTGTCTTCAAGCCACGTTTCTGCAAGAATAGCCTGCGTCAGTTTCCCACTGAGCAAACACTGGAAGGCAGCTCTGAAGGGATGGGTCAGTCTCTATGCCGATGTACAAATGTTTGTAGAAACTAGTGGCACACAGTTTCCTTTATCGGTGGCCACAACTGGCAATCCTGAGGCATAAATGAGGCCCGTTCCACGCCACAACTGAGACCACCTTTGGTCTCACCAATGAACCATTGAATTGGACTTGCAGTACTTTGCATTACTAATATCCGACAGGGTCCTACAGTCACAACAAAAATATCCAAGACAGTCACCCTGACCATCTGTTGGATCGCACACTACCAGTGAGAGTGCCTTTTATCCTGGGTAGCTGAAGCAGGCTGCAACACTGTGCAACAAGTTCAGTTCCGCAGCTATCTGGCAACTTGCTCGTGGGGTAGACTTGCAGTACTTGATGTTTTTGATAAGCAGCAGTGTTCTCCAATTGTGAAAAAGGCACAATGGATGAACATTTGCACTTTTGTTTGGATGCAGAGAAGCACCTGTGCGCAAGCGCACCGCCATCTTACTGGAGATCCCATCACTATCTAATGTATATGTTCCAGTCAGCTACACTTCCAAAACTAATTATTTTACATTGTCAACTGAACCAGTCTCACTGGTCTTTAGGAAAAACAAGTGATCTTGTCACCTCACGTTCTTTAATGTCCCACATCTGCTTGCTTCAAGGCCTCAAGGACCCTGTGAATCACAACTTTTTTGTTTTACCTATCTTGCTGATTAACATACCTGTGAAGATAGTGGACTGACAACTCCATTTGAGTAATCTACTTTTAACTCTCTCATTACAAACGTGCACAGCCTTAAATATATATTGCACTTCAAGCTATGGAGGAAATCATAATTTGTAGCTAACCTAGCTATTGTGTATACAGTAAGATTACTGAGTCCCATGCTTATACAATTGGTCTACACATTGGGCACTAGAATTTAGCAGAGATTGATAGGGTAGATAATATCTTAACAAAAAATTGTTTGATGGCAATAAATTCAATGCAGACAGAGAAAATATGCCAGTAAGTGCTTTGGCATTTAAACAGCACATGAAATGTTTGTCTTGTATACCACAGAGGACCAGTAGTTTTCACTTCACTCGAAGCAGGTGGTATTTGTCTTGATTATAGTCCCTATTATAACATCCTGTTAAAGAAAAGTTGGATTGTTCAGATGAATTTAAATATTGTTTTAAATTTAGAGCTTTTTTAAACATCTGATCTTTTAATTCTGAAATGTTGCTAGAAGCTTTTAAAAAAACAGTAACACCAATCAGAGTCATAAATTGAAACACAGAAATCCACAGCATTATCTTTTAAATTATGCACAGATTGCACTTTCACAAACATCTGTATCATCTAGTCAATGCCTGTAAAATGCTTTGGATTGTTTCCTTCATTATTAACCTATTTGCACTTGGTAAGTAAATTGGCAAAGATTTTGCATGTTAATAAATTATATTTGTACAGACATTCCTGAAACACAGCTGTTTTCACTGCAGAGCCTGCTAGAAAATGTAATACAAAATTTAAATGCTAAGAGTGCTGGAGAATTGAAAACAGAAAATGATGGGGAAAAAATTAGCAGGGTAGGCAGCATATATTGCGAGAGAGACTGGTTAATGATCTGAAACATTAGCAAGTATAAAGGTAATAATTTAAACAATATTTGTTTACAGCATCAATTTATTATGCATCCCTAATGGCTCTTAAAAAGATGGTGATGAGCTATGTTCGTTCTCTGCTATAGAGAAGGAGCTTCCAGAGTCAGGAACCTACCAAATTTAGTGCAGTAACAAAGAAAGAGAAGTGATTTTCACATTGCCAGATCAAAATATTCAAAGAAAATTTATTATCAAAGAATGTATAAATTATACACCTTGAGATTAGTTTGCAAAGCAAGGAAGCTGAAAGAACACAATTACAAAAAAAATAACGATCAACTCCCGATGTGCACAGAGAAGGGTAGAGAAAAGCAACTCATGCAAACAATAAAAGTGAGCAACAACAACAGCATTTGGAACCGAATTGAGTCCTTGGATCCAAATCTCCGAGCAGTCTGGAGTAGGCCCAAAGCCTCTGTATTCAGTTCATCGTATTAGTGGAGCAAGTGGCCTCAAAGTTTGCAGACATCAAGCACAGCGGCTGAGGGCAGTTTTGCAGCCTTAGCTTTGTGGAGAGAGGAGCCTCTAGTCTACCTGGGCCGGTGTTTAAATTGTTTGAATGGCGGATTGTACCTTGCATTTGGACCCGGGCCATGCAGTGGTGATTCACTCAGGGCCTATAGCACACCGCCTACAACGCGGGCCTAGATTTCACTGCCATAAAAGCTGTTCTCGATCTCTCCAAATCAACTTCGCACCCAGAGTCATCTAACCTCGCCTGACTCTCAACACCCTGCTCTTCCAGTCTATATGGGCTGTCATTTAGATTGTCCAAACAGCAAATTGTAGCTTGCATTAGGACCCAGATCTTGCTCTAGCGAATCACTCTGGGCCTAGAACCAGCAATTCGCTTCAGACCTGGTTCTTGACCACTCCAAATTGACTTGGCACTTCAAGCTATGCACCCTCGCATCCGGGCAAAATTGGACGGGCATCAGAACTCCTCTGTCCTGACTTCTCCGCTCCAAATCGTCTGCTCCAACCATCAGGGTGTATCTCATGAATTTACTTTACCTTCTCTCACCTCTTCATTATTTGCAGAGATAGTTCACCACAATTCACCTCAAAAATTAAGTGTTATTAGTGATGTTTTTCCATCAAAATCCTTTGCTTTCAAACTACCAGTATGCTGTCACAAGTCTTTGATGGCACCATCTTAAACCAGAAATCAGACTGATTTGTGACCTGGAGATGGAGTATAATGTGGCGACAGTCTAATACTATCAGCATCATTGTCCCGTGAAGTAGAAAGAGATGTATGATGCTGTTGACAAAGCCCTAATGAGTTCCTGTTGTGGATTTTAAAGATTGTATATGCATCTGCCGCTCTGATATCGTAGTGGAGGGAGGTGTGTGAGATGCTAATCAAAAAGGGTGTGATGTGCTTCATGTTCTTGATGCTTGTTGGATTTGCATTCTTTCAATTGTGCCTAATCCAGAACACTTTCTGATCCATGGTGACTCCTGGATTTCGATGCTAGTTGTTACTCAGTAATTGCAATGTTGTTGGCTGCCACGCAGAGATGATTTTGGAAATGATAAATGTTTGATAGTTGCATGGTACAGAGATGTTTTCTGAATCTTGCTGCACAGATTGTGTCATTGTCTGAGGAACTGGAAGTGGTGGTGTTTCCGTGAACCTTCTCCTAGATAGTAGAGATCGAGGCTTTTGGAGAAGCCTTGGTGCATTGCTACAGTGCATTTTGTAGATGGCACACTCTACATCCTTGTGAATGACAGTCAGTGGTTTATTATTCATTGTGACTCACGCATTGAGTTGCATTACCTTGGTTGCCTTACAGCTTGAAAATTGATGGAACTACACTTGTCTACACAACTTGAGAATCCCATCATCTTTCTACCTTGCTCTATGAAGAAAGAATATGAGATAATAGGAAGCACATCATTTGCTGTAGAGTACTGAACCTCTGCTTTACTCCAATGATTTACAACATTTGTGTCACTGTTCTAGTTCAATTTCTGGTCTGTGGTAACCATGCAGGAGCTTGATGGGTCTGGGCCTGCAAATGGTAACAACATCAAATATCAAGGAGAAATGTTTAGATTCTCCAATTAAAGATGGTTGGCAGTTGTAATTTGTCAGCCCAGTCCTGAGCGTCGACCACCCATGCTGTGTGCATGCATGAACTGTTTTGAGATATGAGGTGCAGCTAAAACTGAACTCTATAGTAATTGGTGAAGTTCTCCACTTCTGACATGATAGAGGAAAAGATCATTGAAGCATCTAAAGGTAATTTGCCTTACGGCATTGACCAAAACGACTTTTGCAGCAAAGTTTTGGGGCTGAGAGGATTGAACTCCAGTTACCATAGTATCTCAATTTGTGCTGCATTCATTAGGGCGATTTTCCCCTGATTGCCTGACGTATATGCATATGAATTGATTTGACTTATATAGAACACCTGCATATGCTCCTTTTACTAAAATGCTTTCAGTTCATTTACTGCTGAAAAATTATGAAATTATAATGAAAAGCTGGTGAAGTATTTTAGTAAGTAAGTAATTAGTTGCACTTCAGTATTTTGACTGCATACACTGTGCCATGAAGAACTTTGAACTGAACTTTGAATAAAATAACCTTTTTTAAAATTAATTTTGCAGGTGGTAATGTTAATTGCCAGACTTATGATAAGGCCACACCATTGTTCATAGCTGCTCAGGAAGGCCATGTGGAATGTGTTGAATTGCTGCTGTCACATGGGGCTGATGCAAACCTTTATTGCAATGAAGATAATTGGCAGTTACCTATTCATGCTGCTGCCCAGATGGGTAAAGTCAAGTAAGTGCACACAGTCTAATTGAGCTATTAAAATACATATTTTAAACATTTTCCATACATTAAATATATTTTAAAGCATGACATCCAAGTGATACATATTGCAATCTAAGGAACTGAAAATCAGAAGCTGGAATTTGAATTGCTACAATAGCTCTTATTCTCTTTTTTTCTTATATTTAAGTATATTTTTAAAAGTTCCAGAAAGTACTTCCAATTTTATCTCAAGCATGTCTAGAGATTCCACAGTACCCATTTACTTTGTATACTTTCTACTCTGTGAAAAATGCATTTTAAAATTTTTGCTGCCAAATTAAAATTTTGCTTTGGAGCAATTAATCCTTTCCAATTTAAGTGTAAGTACATTGTGTGCATATCTACTGCTAAAAGTTATAAAGTTCTTGTAATTTGCAAGCCCTTGTAGAGGGTTAGGTTTTGTTTTGTTTTTCAGGGTGACATTTGCAGTGTTGTACTTAAAATCTCATTGATATTCATTGCAGCTGTTGATATACTTGGTAAGGATAAAGTCCAGCCTCAAATGGTTTTAAAATAACATGTTCTGAAGTCAGTTTCCACTGTGTTTTCAGTCAGTTCATTAAAATTTTTCCTCTAATTTGTGGTATTTCAAGTTTATTCAAATATATTGATGTGCTTTGTGTTAGTTACTTTATTATTGAGTCCTGTATTATTAACAATTCAGAAAGCAGGAGCAGTTTATTTTTCTTTTGTTCCTGCTGTGTGTGAATGTAATGTTCATTTAACAATGTGCTTTCATGTCTAACAGTGTGCTGGAATTTCTAATACCGATCACTGACCGAATATGTGATAAAGGGGCAAGTAAAGTGAGCCCTGTCTATTCAGCAGTGTATGGAGGACACCAAGAATGCTTGAAGATGCTGCTGCAAGTGGGCTACAGTCCTGATGCTCAAGAGTGTCCATTGTATGACTGCCTGTCACCCTTGTGCATGGCTCTCTCTCAGAGGTAACCCATTCAATGTTTGCTTCTGATCACTATTTCTACATAATTTGAAAAGATCCAGACTCCTTTTATTATTTTTGTAACCAGATCCACAGATGCTGTAAGCAAATCTATAAAGGGGAATAAATGCCAGGTCAGGGGTTCCCAACCTGGAGTTCATGGACCTCTTGCTTAATGGTACTAGTCCCTGGCATAAGAAAGGTTGGAAATCCCTGCCATAGATTGTAAATGGCAGGGAATAAATGTTATTACGCTTGCCTATGTAAACTTGCAGCTGTTTGTATTGGACAAATTATTATTAGGAAACTACTTTACCATGGAACTGATACCGGTGTAGACAGAGGCAACCATACAAAGGATATGGAGGAACTCATTGGGTCAGGTTGCATCTATGGAGTGAAATCAAACATCAACGTTTCGTTGCAGACAATGCTATTTGTTGCATTTCTTCTGGTAAAAGCACATGTATGGTTCTGTTGGCCCAGCAATGATGATGAAACAGAGATATATGGTGATATATGAAATAGTGAGGAATTTTCAGGTAATGGACATCCAATCAACCTTTGTAGTGAATCTTATTGGCTCTAGCTAAATACAAATTACTGCCCACTCCTTGCTCTCAAAGTTCACAGATTTGGATGTCGATGGACGAGGGATTCTATAGATGCCAGACCCAGCGACAACAGCCAAAGGTGGCTCAGCCAAAGAAGTGACATATGTAGGTGATGTGAGATGAAGTAGGAATGTGGCAAGAGAGCCTGGGCACGAGCTTGGCTGAGAGCTAACCCAACCAGACCAGTGGTACCAATACTTTTATTGGTCAATATCTGTTTGCTAGAAAATAAAATGGACTCACTGAGACTGAGAACACACAAAGAGATGAGAAACCCAAAGTTCAAAGCACATTTATTATCGAAGTATGAATATACAACCTTACAGGCAGCCACAGGACAAAGAAACCCAACTGACCCCATTAAAAAAAGGTCAAACACCCAATGTGCAGAAAAGAAAACAAATCGTGCAAACAACATAAGTAAGCAAATAGCATTCAGAACTGAAGTTCACGAAAGTGAGCCTCGAAGCCATTCATCACTACAGCTCGTCCAGGAGCCCGTTAGTTGCAGGCTACAACCTCAATTCAGCGCAGAAACAAGTAAAACTCGCAGGCAGTGAGCTGAACATTGGCCCGCTGCTCTCCTCTGGCCTGACATCCTGACTTTTTCCAATCTGGCCTGGCTCTTAAATCAGCAGTGGATGAAAAGTTTAATGTTGGGATTGAAATTAGTTAAGCAAAGGACAAGGGGGATGGAGCTGAAACCACTGCTTATTCAGTATTATTGGAGAATAAAGTTGCAACGTTTACTGTGTGGCCAGAACTATGTGGCCAGCCTTGTGTTTGCTATTTGCTATGTATCCAATTTATTGGCCAGAATGTAATCTCTGTATTGTCTCTGTACTATTGAATGCATCAGTGCCTTAAGAATGTGCTTTGAAGATGAAACAATTGGTTATTAGGGGAAAGAAATAAATATACATATTAAAATTATTATGAATTCCATGGAGCATGTGGAGATCTTCCAACCACCAGGCATTCTTTCTTTCTTTCTTTCTTTCTTTTTTTTCTATGGGGCAGTTAGGGGGGAGGGGTTAAGGGGAGGGGGTATGGGTTATATACATTGTTTTTTCATACTTTGTAATCATTTAAAAATGCAATAAAAAATTATTTAAAAAAAAAAGAATGTAGCTAACAGTGAAAGTAAGCTCAGTGCCTTAAGAATGTAGCTAACAGTGAAAGTAAGCATGTAGAGATAATGGTGGTAGACAGGGTTGTGGGGCGGTGTGATGGTATGAAAAACAGTCAAAGCCGGGAAGGGGGACGTGTGTTCCAAGGAGTAGACTAGACAGGATTGTGCGATGGTATGAAAACCAGTCAAGGCACTAGAACAAGTATATGCTAATATAACTGAGATGAGAAAGTACTATAAAGAATACTGTGTACTAGGCTTGGCAGGCAATTAGTGACACGTTCATTAATTGTCTCGGCTTTTGTTTGCAAATAAAGGCTTAAATTTCTTGAAGAATCTTCTGAGTCTCCTGGTTATTTCAAGAAACCACGACAAAAGTATCAGAAGGAATAGTGAGAAGTAAGGTGGTTGTGCTGACATATGCAAGCTACTAAAACTACTCATGGGCAGGTAATTAACTAATTGAAGGGGGTGGTGGTGGGAAGTATCTTCTTGGCAACAAACTTAATCCAAAGAATCATTAACGTGTAACACTCGTGCATATTAATTGAGGCTTCCAGTTTGGAGAGCAAACTCTAATTATTACATCTTCCCCAAAATGATGATGCACACAATATGCAAAAACGATTGTCAATCTGACCACTTCTTTTTGCTTATGTCCACTGTGATTTTTAAATTAATGAGTTTGATGTCCTGAAGAAACACTGGACTCAAACATAACTTTGCATATACTGGCTTTTCACACCCCATTCCTAGCTACACTTCCTTCCCCTGGTGCTGTGGCTCTCCTTGTTGTGGAGAGCGTGAGCATTCATGTTGCAGTCCTTTGGCAGTTCTCTCTTGAACTGTGGGCTTGAGAAGTACCCCACTTTGCCAATGTTACAGGTGCAAATTACCTCGCTTGAAACTTTTTAACAGCTACTGTATCAACGGATTTCTGATCTCCTGCTTCCATGGTAATGCTGCTTACAGTAGGACCCTTTTATAAATGAATCAGTAAGGTCTACTGAAGAAAACTGTGTAGCTGGAACTTGCATTTCTCCCTGTCTGTTTGGTCAGTTAGTTCCTTGAAATTTGAATTTAATACAGAGAAAACATTATTGATATCAATCATAATATATTTAGCAAGGAATAGTCAAAACATTGAAAGATAAATTAGAAAAAAGATAGGTATTTTGCTGTAAATATAATCTACTTTGTAAGTGAAAAATATTATAAAATATGTAGATCCTACATGTTTTTTCAGTTTTATTTGTTACAGTGTGGTGGAGTATTGTGTGTATGAACAAGTAATTTTGATTCAAGCAATTAAAATGTTGACCTCATTGTCATTGCACTTAGTTTTTGACACATTTTCATTAAGAAAATGAGAGTATGCTAAATAATAAGTTCATTTTTCCATCTCACTACGTCCAATGCCATGTTTCTTTTTTTTTTGAAAAGTAAATCAGAGGAAGGTAAATTATTATGTGTTTATCAAAGTTGCTTTATGACTTGTCACCTATTTTATTTCAAGGATGCTTTTAATTTGTAGGGTTAAACCTGAAAATATGTATTGAAATGGGAAAACAAGCAAGAATTATGAAATTTCAGAAGTGTGGTTATATAACAGCATGTCTATAAGTTATGGGAAGGAAGATTTGATACTGTTTTTGATTAGTTCAGAATGGAGGGTCCTCTTTTCCTTATTTGGTTCTGTTATTCAGTTTTTAAACTTTCATTAATACAGAGATTACTTCCAGCTTTGGTCAGGCAGAACTCAAGAACTGAATGTTTGATAATTGGTGTAAAAAATCTGATTACATTCATTAAAATTGGAAGTGACTTTACCAACTAGTCAATGAAAACCCAACAGATTGATGTATTACAAGGTAATGGAATGAAGAATTGTATTCAGTATATATTTGGCAATCTCAACTATACAAATCTGCTTTCAACTGTGCTATGCCTAATCACAATGGTTATGTTTATATTGCAAAGATTATTTGCAAGTTGTGTTTTGCAAAAAAATGATTGCTTTATATTGTCTCCTGACTTCTGAAAGGTATTGTTTTAGAAGTTGGACTGCATATCAAAAATAAAAGCCAACTCTTTCCAGAAAGATATGGAAATGAACAGGGAAAGATTCAAACTTTCCTGTGGCTTTAAATTTAATCACTTTCTTAAGTTTTTGGATGTGTACTAATGTTTGAATGATGCCAAAATATAATGAAATACTGTACAGTTTTAAACTATTAGTGGGGATTTGTAGACGTCAGTTTATTATTACTTACGATGACATTGTTGAAATAGTTTTACATCTGGATTAGGCTGTCAGTGAAAAGTTTGAAAAATAGTTTGAGCAAAGTAGCAGTTTTAGCCCAAGGATTTTGAAAGTGAACCATATACAAATCAAAATTTCTATTTTTATCACTTGTTTATGATTTAAGTAATTAACAATTTTCAGAAAGTCCTGCTGTGATAATTCAGTAGCAAGTGGGTTTAACTTTCCTTTTGTAGGCCACTACTGGTCAGTAAATTTTACATTTTGTATGAGGGTCATTATATGATCATTGTATGATCTGAAAGTAAATCATTATGCTTGACTTTGACAGAAATCCCAAGATTGCAACTAACAAAAATAAGTCTTTTATTGTTTGTGTTTCTCTCTGTATGAGCATTGATTATTCAGTTTTAATCAGTCTATTAAAATAGTTTGCGATAAATGTGAAGATTTGTGGTTATTTGACTTGAAAAAACTGATTTAGGACTAATGTATTTTTAAAATTATTTCTCCAGATTTTCTGCAATTCCCATTCTCCTGAAAGCTGGAGCTGTTGTAACAGGTCTTCATTATTCATATTGTCTACAATATCAGTACTTCCACTTACTGCAGTTTCTTCTGGAACAAGGCTACTCATTACCATCAGGCAGTCATTTAGCTGGCATTATAAAATATGGATTATTATCAGAACAACAGTTTAAGCACTGGTTACCTCACCTTTTATTAGCTGGATTGAATCCTGTGGATTTGCTTAGTGAAGCTTGGTAAGTAACAATTTCAGAGAAGCTTCAAATTGTTTTTTTTAAATAATGTCTAAGTGTCTTGCTTATACAGTATTTAAAAGAGAAATACATAAAATATGCATATTTACAATAGACAATAGGTGCAGAAGTAGACCATTTGGCCCTTCAAGCCTGCACCACAATTCTGAGATCATGGCTGATCATCTACTATCAATACCCGGTTCCTGCCTTGTCCCCATATCCCTTGATTTCCCCTATCCATAAGATACCTATCTAGCTCCTTCTTGAAAGCATCCAGAGAATTGGCCTCCACTGCCTTCTGAGGCAGTGCATTCCACACCCCCACAACACTCTGGAAGAAGTTGCTTTTCCTTAACTCTGTCCTAAATGACCTACCCCTTATTCTCAAACCATGCCCTCTGGTACTGGACTCTTCCAGCATCTGGAACATATTTCCTGCCTCTATCTTGTCCAATCCCTTAATAATCTTATATGTTGCAATCAGATCCCCTTTCAATCTCCTTAATTCCAGCGTGTACAAGCCCAGTCTCTCTAACCTCTCTGCGTAAGACAGTCCGGACATCCCAGGAATTAACCTTGTGAATCTAAGCTGCACTTCCTCTGCAGCCAGGATGTCCGTCCTTAACCCTGGAGACCAAAACTGTACACAATACTCCAGGTGTGGTCTCACCAGGGCCCTGTACAAATGCAAAAGGATTTCCTTGCTCTTGTACTCAATTCCCTTTGTAATAAAGGCCAACATTCCATTAGCCTTCTTCACTGCCTGCTGCACTTGCTCATTCACCTTCCGAGACTTATGAACAAGGACTCCGAGATCTCTTTGTATTTCTCCCTTACCTAACTCTACACCGTTCAGATAATAATCTGCCTTCCTGTTCTTACTCCCAAAGTGGATAACCTCACACTTATTCACATTAAACATCATCTGCCAAGTATCTGCCCACTCACCCAGCCTATCCAAGTCACCCTGAATTCTCCTAACATCCTCATCACATGTCACACTGCCACCCAGCTTAGTATCATCAGCAAACTTGCTGATGTTATTCTCAATGCCTTCATCTAAATCGTTGATATAAATCGTAAAGAGCTGTGGTCCCAATACCGAGCCCTGTGGCACTCCACTAGTCACCACCTACCATTCCGAGAAACACCCATTCACCGCTACCCTTTGCTTTCTATCTGCCAACCAGTTTTCTATCCATGTCAATATCTTCCCCCCAATGCCATGAGCTCTGATTTTACCCACCAATCTCCTATGTGGGGACCTTACCAAATGCCTTCTGAAAATCGAGGTACACTACATCCACTATATCTCCCTCGTCTAACTTCCTGGTTACATCCTGGAAAAACTCCAATAGATTAGTCAAGCATGATTTGCCCTTGGTAAATCCATGCTGGCTCGGCCCAATCCTATCACTGTTGTCTAGATATGCCACTATTTCATCTTTAATGATGGACTCTAGCATCTTCCCCACTACTGATGTTAGGCTGACAGGATGATAGTTCTCTGTTTTCTTCCTCCCTCCTTTCTTAAAAAGTGGGTTAACATTAGCCATTCTCCAATCCTCAGGAACTGATCCTGAATCTAAGGAACATTGGAAAATGATTACCAATGCATCCGCAATTTCCAGAGCCACCTCCTTTAGTACCCTAGGATGCAGACCATCTGGACCTGGGGATTTGTCAGCCTTCAGTCCCATCAGTCTACTCATCACCATTTCCTTCCTAATGTCAATCTGTTTCATTTCCTCTGTTACCCTATGTTCTTGGCCCATCCATACATCCGGGAGATTGCTTGTGTCTTAGTGAAGACAGATCTAAAGTACTTATTAAATTCTTCTGCCATTTCTCTGTTTCCCATAACAATTTCACCCAATTCATTCTTCAAGGGTCCAACATTGTTCTTAACTATCTTCTTTCTCTTCACATACCTAAAAAAGCTTTTGCTATCCTCCTTTATATTCCTGGCTAGCTTGCGTTCGTACCTCATTTTTTCTCCCCGTATTCCCTTTTTAGTTAAGTTCTGTTCCTTAAAAAAATTCCCAATCATCTGTCTTCCCACTCACCTTAGCTTTGTCATACTTTTTTTTTAATGCTATCCAATCTCTGACTTCCTTTGTCAACCACTGTGGCCCCTTTCCCCCCTTTGAATCCTTCCTTCTCCGGGGGGGATGAACTGATTTTGCACCTTGTGCATTATTCCCAAGAATACTTGCCATTGCTGTTCCACTGTCTTTTCTGCTAGGATATCCATCCATTTAACTTTGGCCAGCTCCTCCCTCATGGCTCCATAGTCTCCTTTGTTCAACTGCAACACTGACACCTCCAATCTGCCCTTATTCTTCTCAAACTGCAGATAAAAACTTATCATATTATGGTCACTACCTCCTAATGGCTCCTTTACTTCAAGATCGCTTATCAAATCCTGTTCATTACACAAGACTAAATCTAGAATAGCCTTGTCCCTGGTCGGCTCTCGTACAAGCTGTTCCAAGAATACATCCCATAGGCACTCTACAAACTCCCTATCCTGGAAGTTCAATATTTGATTGAAATACGGTATTATCATTGGACTTTTTATTGGTAATCTTTAACTACTGAGCTTGCATGCAATGTTTCATCTAGCAATTAATATTACAACTGACATGTTTTGAAATGAAGTGCTTGAAATGTAACGTATAATTGATTTATAAATGAGACTTCGCATTTGGAATTAATCTTTAATGGGATTTCAATCTTACAGTAAGTAAAAATTTAATGTTGCAAAACAGTAGCGTACTAATACATATCTTAATACTGTAGTTTAAAGGGAATTGAGTACAAGAGCATGGAAATCCTTTTGCATTTGTACAGGGTCCTGGTGAGACCACACCTGGAGTATTGTGTACAGTTTTGGTCTCCAGGGTTAAGGAAGGACATCCTGGCTGTAGAGGAAGTGCAGCGTAGATTGACGAGGTTAATTCCTGGTATGTCCGGACTGTCTTACACAGAGAGGTTAGAGAGACTGGGCTTGTACATGCTGGAATTAAGGAGATTGAGAGGGGATCTGATTACAACATATAAGATTATTAAGGGATTGGACAAGATAGAGGCAGGAAATATGTTCCAGATGTTGGGAGAGTCCAGTACCAGAGAGCATGGTTTGAGAATAAGGGGTAGGTCATTTAGGACAGAGTTGAGGAAAAACTTCTTCTCCCAGAGAGTTGTGGGGGTGTGGAATGCACTGCCTCAGAAGGCAGTGGAGGCCAATTCTCTGGATGCTTTCAAGAAAGAGCTTGATAAGAATCTTATAGTTAGGGGAATCAAGGGATATGGGGACAAGGCAGGAACCGGGCATTGATAGCAGATGATCAGCCATGCTCTCAGAATGGCGATGCAGGCTCGAAGGGCCGCATGGTCTACTTCTGCACCTATTGTCTATACCTGCTATGTCCTACATGTCACCAAAATGAAGTTTACATATGCTTCAGCTGAGTCTGAGGTCTTCTTAACTCACCAGATTGATCATACAGCACCCTCAAGCAAAGTTAGAGGATGGAAGTCTGTTCCTAATTAATACTTTGTGGTGGTTGGTTGTGATGGTCCTGGCAGGTTCCTGGCCACCCGGCATGGAATGTATAATGGTGAGGTGGCTGCCTGGGGAATATTACCTGCCTGGGGAATTTGCTTCAGCTGTCCCGTTTACATCTCATCCCAGGCCAATCTGCACTCGTGCAACTATACTCCTTGTTCAACAGCTTTGAAACAGGATACTCTGAGGCCCTATTCATCATTTCTGTTGACTTCAACCAAGCCAAGATCAAGAGTACGTTACCAACATACCACTGTCATGTGTCCTGAACCACCAGGAGCCCGGACACTCTTGACCATTGCTACACAACCAACAAAGACGCCTATTGAACCAACCACAGCCCCGTCGCCCACACCTTGGCAGATCAGACCACCAGGTTGTGCTTCTCCGTGACCACAGACAGAAGCTGAAACATGAAGATCCTTTACAGAAACTTGTTCCATGGTGGTATGTTATCAGGCTACAAAACAACATCAGGCAGCATCGCCAACAGCAGCACATCCCTTCCTGATGAGCTTAGCACATGTGGACGAATTGAACAGAAGGTGTTTGGAATGTCACCACTTACCCCGACAGCCTTCAATGAATCTGAACCTACAGTCATCATTGCAGATACAAGATAAGTTTTCGGAGACTGAACTCATGAAAAGCATTTGTGATAGTATTTTCGGCTGTGTCCGTAAATCCTGTGCAGATTAGTTTCTGGGGGTACTTGCAGATTTTTTTTAACCTATCCGTGCTTTAATCTGGTTTAAGAAGACACTATCATCCTGTTAGCTTAGAAAAACAAAACAATATGTCTTAATGACTACTGCCTGTTCACTCTGATATTCCCCCCCACCCCCGAATTGTTTAAAGTGACTAGTCATGGCACACATTAACTCCAGCCTCCCTGACAACCTCGACACGCTATAATTTGTCTACTGCCAATTAAGATCTATGTTAGACACCATCTCCTTGGCCCTACATTAATCTCTAGAGTATCTGAACAGAACAGATACAATGTTAAACTATTGTTTTTTTGACTACACTCTGCCTTCAATACTATAATTCCAAACAAACTCATCTCCAAACACCTAGACCTGGGACTCAACTCTGCCCTTTGCAGCTAGATCCTTGACTTCCTGAAAAACACACAGCAGTCAGTAAGATAGTCAACAAAACCACTACTACAATTATTCTCAACACTGGTGCCCCACAAAGCTGCATCCTCAGCTGCCCATACTATTCCCTATACTTTTACAACTGTATGGCCAGAATCTGCTCTAACTCCCATTTACAAGGTTGTAGATAATAGCACTGTAGTGGGCTGTATATCACATCACAATAAGTCAGAGTACAGGAAGGAGATAGAGAGCTTAGAAACATGTTGTCATGACAACAATGTTTCTTTCAATGTCAGCAAAACTAATGAGCTGGTCATTGACTTTGGGAAGAGCATGGTGCACTTGCTCCTGTTTACATTAATGATACTAAAGTCAAGGGACTTGAGAGCTTCAAGTTTCTAGCAGTGAACATCACTAATAGCATGCCCTGCTCCAACCACATTGATACCATAGTCAAGAAAGCTCATTGGTGCTTTTGTTCCCTCAAGAAACTAAAGAGATTCAGGATGTCTCTGACCCTTAGCAATTTTTATTGATGCACTATAGAAAGCACCCTTATCCAGTTGCATCACAGTTTGCTCAATCAGCTGCTCTGCCCATGGCATCCAGAAACTGTAGACAGTTGTGGATATGGCTCAGTATATCACAGAAGCTGGCCTCCCCTCCATTGACTCTGCGTGTGCTTCTTGTCTCAGTAAAGAAGTCAACGTAATCAAAGGCCCCACCAATAATGGGCATTCTTTCCTCTATCCCCTTCTATTGGGCAGCAAATATAAACGCCTGAAAGCATGTACCACAAGTCTCAAGATCAGCTTCGATTCTGCTTTTCTAAGACTATTGAACTGTTTTCTCGTATGATGAGATGAACTCTTGACCTCACATTCTACCTCATCACGACCTTGTATGTTTTTGTCTACCTGCCCTGCACCTTTTCAGTAATTGTAACAATTAATTCTATATAGTTTTATTGTTTTATCTGGTACTATATCAATGCACTGTTGTAATGAATTGATCTGCATGAATGAACAGTATGCAAGACAGGTTTTTCACTGTATCTCAATACATGTGATAATAATAAAGGAATTTAGCACAAATATCACATTAAGCTAGGGAGAACTGTTTTGGAGGAGGCATAACATGTTGATTATTTCTTCAACAGTGATGATAAGATTCGTTTGTAAAAGGATAATTATGCACAATTTTATTGTTCCCTAATAAACTGTAGTGGAGCTATAGTAATTCCATACACCAGCACTCTTTGGTCTTTTATATCTTGGTGATTCAAATGCTTATCTAGATACTTAATAAACTTGTGAGATTATCTGCTTCTACCAGCCACTCAGGCAGTGCATTCCAAATTTTTACTGCACTCTGAATGAAAGAAATCTTCCTCTGATCTGGTCCAAGTATCTTGTATTTTGCTTCAAAATAGACTCTTATTTTAAACACCTTCTGTGGCAAGAAGCTTTATTCCATCCCTCTTGTTTATGCCCTTCTTAACTTTGTGTACCTCTATCAGGTTCCATCTCAGTGTCTTCCACTTCAAAGGAAATAAACCTAACTTATCCATTTCCATTCTATTCTATTCATAAATAAAATGTTTTATCCCAAGTAACATCCTGGCAGCCTCCTCTGCAACAATCTTCATTTCGGGCCAAGGCCCTTCATCAGGACTGGAAGGTATTTATATAATAAAAAAGTCTTCAAATTCATTGCTTAAATATTGTCTAGGGGTAAATTTACCTGTCTGCAATAGTAAGGAAAGTTTATGTTCAGTCAGTTAATGTACTGTTACCTAATCCATCGCTCCCTATCTCATTGTTTGTGGGGAAAGCCCTCCCCACCATTGAGCACAGCCGTAGGAAAGTCACATCCATCATCAAGGATCTCTACCATCCAGGTCATGCTCTCTTCTCACTCTGCCACAGAAGCCTCAAGACCCAAACCACCAAGTTGAGGAAGAGTTATTACCTTTCAACCACGAAGCTCCTGAACCGGAGAGGATAACTTCATTTACCCCATCTCTGAACTGTACAACATTCCCACAACATACAGATTCACTTTCAAGGATTGTTCATCACATGTTCTCAATATTTGTTGCTTGTTTATTTATTATTATTTTTCCCCTTTTTTGTACTTGCACAGCTTGTTTTTTTGCATAATGATCGTTATCTGGTTGGGTGTGGTTTTTCATTGATTCTATTGTGTTTCATGTAGTTACTGTGATTGCTTGCAAGAAAATGAATCTCGGATGTATACGGTGACTTATTGTATATGTGCTTTGATAATAAAGTTACTTTAAACTACAAAGTAATATGCTCTGAATTCTTTTCAAGCATCGGTTTGACTTAGTAAGTCCTGAATTGTCAACTGTTTATTCCTCTCAGTAGGTGCTGCCCCACTTTTAGTTCCTCTAGTATTTTGTGTGGCTTACCAGCATTTGCAGAATTTCTTGTGTTTATGTTTCTGATGTGTTCATTTGAAAAATATTCCAACTCTTAAATATTTTAGGTGTTAAAATATCCAGATGCTATCATTTAGGCATTAAACATTTGAATAATCTTAATTTCTGGCTTTTAAATTATTTTATTAAAAATTAATTGGTTCTTTGCTGTGTTTTTCTGCATTAAGATGAATGGCAATTCCCATCGTACCAAATCTAAGTTGAATTGCTGTAACCTTTTCCCCTGCTGTTGAGCTCTATGACCAGCAGCTGAACAAAACCGAACAACTGTGAACAGTTGAACTGCGCAGAACTTTCCTGGATTTATAAGACATTTCTCAGAGCTAAGTTGACTGTCCAATACGTATGGCTGTCTGTAAGCAGTGGAAACTGCTTCTCTCCTTGCTGCAATTCTTAAGCTGATCATATTTGGACCTAAAATGTAGATATTTTACCAAAAATAATAATGATCGATGATTATTATATTCTTATAATGATTATTATTATATTCTTGAAGTAAAATACAAAACATTACATTTTCATGTTTTGTTCACTATTAGGTTTTGATATCAAGACCTATTCTGTTACAAACCTGATGTTTATAGAATTCAGTTTATGCCAATATTATTCATGTTTTAAAAAAGTGGCACATTAATAGCAAATTAATGCTGGCAATGTATTTGGTTGACTATTTCTGGGTTCATGATTCTCAGGTATTTTTATTATCCGGGGAAATTTACCTATCTGTAAAAGTAAAGCAAGTTTACTGTTGTGTGAATTAATGTACTATTACCTAATCCATCGTGGGGAACTCATTTCCTCTGAAATTTTTTTTCGGCTGATTGATTATTTTGCTCAGCTCAAGAGGCCAGCAGCATTTTGCTGATACAACTGGTACTTTTTTTGGCTTAGTTTAAGTATGCCCTTTTTTCAAAATACACTGAATTTTGCCAAAAATTTAAAGCTTTTTAAAAGAATGAATAAACTCTTCTCGGGCTTCCAGCTGGGTACAGGTATCGATTATAAGTGACATTTTGATGACAAACTCTGCCATCTTCATCAGAGATTCCACCCTTTTCTTTATAAAAAATATTAATATCTTGAGATTTTTAATTTTTTGCATTTTTCTTTATGGTAATTGAACAACCTGTATGCTAAGCTGCATTTTATTTTCTGAACTGGAGAGCATGCCATGTATGTTTAAATACCACTGTCATTTTGACAAATATTGATGGTCAAGCAGGTTTTTTAATGAGATCCCTGACTATATATAAGGCTTCATTTCTGAACCAAGTGCATCTCACTTTTTACTATGTTTTACATCAGTAATTAATATCACTATTGCCTCTTGTCAGACAATTAAATGGTGTTAATGAAAAATCATACATGATTCTCCTCACATACACTGAGACCAGCTTTTTACTGAAAGCTACTTTTTACTGAAAATGTAGGCAAGGTTTCACTCTCCCAGAAATTATAACCCTGCCTTGAAGCCTTTGTTCAACACATAGTACCTTCAATGATCTGAATGCTAGAAGAAGCAGTGACATGGAAATTCACTGGCGCACTTAGAGCCATGCACTTACTCCTTTTTGTATGCTGTTCTAATGATTGTATTGGTTGTAGCCCTGTGCTTAAGTTGGCAATTAGCAATGCTATCAGTCACACTACCCTGAAGATTGGGAGAAAGCTGTGGTAGCTGTATCCCTGGACTCTGGTGCAAACTCATGTGTTAGTCCTTTGCCCCTATCCAGTGGCAAACCGAGACCTATGTGTTGCCAGGCACGAGGTACCAGTTAGGGCCCCCGCATTTAGCTCCAAGCACTGACATGGTCCAGAGCAGATCTCTTGCTAAATTAAATACAACTTCAGTGAGCCTTTTTAAAGAGCTATTGCAAACAGGATTGGCTTTAAGGTTCCTTGAATTACCAACACTGCCCTGTCCACATTCTATCCCTTGTTAATAGAATATTTACTTTGCAGTCCCATCTAAGCTGGAATCCCAGTGAAAACTTTCTGCTGAAGAGCAACAGTGTTATGTCAAGCAAAAACCTGCAGATAATGAAGTCTAAAACAGAAAATACTGAGAGATATTCAGTGGAGAGAAACACTGTGTTAATGCTTAAGACAATAAGCTTTCATTAAAATTGGAAATATGAGAAACCAGGGAGATGTTTGTGATGGAATGAAGACCATTTCTTTCCATGAAACTTCATTGAGACACATTTTTTTATTTCTCTAGAACTATGAAAGTGCTGGTTGCTTGCATGTTCTGTGTACATTTCTAGCATTTGATTATTTGCTTTTTAAAATGTTGTATATTTAGCTGCATTTTTATTTTTGTTAATCTGCAGGCTAAATACAGCTGGCGACAGCATGCTTAATTTTACACTTGAGTTTACAAACTGGAAAAGGCTTCCTCTGGTTGTGGCCCAAATACTTCACTGTCGCATCACAACCTCTAGTTGGGTTGAACAGACACAGTTTGGTATGTAATTGTTTTAAATACAAATGACAATGATAGCTTTGTTTTGATTTATTGTAATATATATTAAGAAATTTATTTTGGTTGTGGAAAATATTACACTCTAAAATCCTCTTGATCTATTTCATGGAAAATGCTTACATTTAGCAAATAGGAATGAGCAGATATGTAAATAGCAAAAGAAATAAATTCCAGTTTGGAATGCGACTTGTTGGTCTTGCCCAAGCAAAGGAATTCAGTCTGAAAGTTGGCAAGGTAATGAATTTGAGGAAGGCAAATCAAGTACAAAAATATGAATGGGAACTGAAATACCTTTGAGTGCATGTCTGCAGATCACAGAAACAGACAAGGTGTTAAAAATTTATATGGAAGGTCACGTTTAATGAACAAGACAAGAGTATGGAGGTGCATAACTACCATGTTATAGATTTTTTAACATAACTATTCACCTCTTGATTAAAAAAATATTTTATTTTTAGGCATGTGTAATTTGGCCTAATATAAGACTGGTGTTATATACAGCAGTTTGCAATTATTTAACCTAAAGAAATGAAAAATCTGTGATACAAAAATACAATGATAAAAAATTAAGTACATTTCAACACTCTCGGCAAAGTTACTGTTAACATTGGTTGGATTCTACTTTGTCACAGTCAAATTATCTGCTTAATGATTAAAAAAAAAGGGCATGCACTTATATTAGCAGCCTTCCCAACAATCTTTCAGAGTGCTTTACATCCATGAAGTTTCACTACGCAAATGTGTGCAACATGAAAAGATATGGGATTGGGGGTAGGGTGCTGACATGTATAGTGAGCTGGATAGCAGACAGAAGACAGAGAAAATAAAGTATTTTCTCAGGTGGCAGGCAGTGAATAGTTGAGTATGGCTGGGAGCAATGCTAACTCACCAATTATTCATAATATATTTTAATCATTTAGATGAAGGAGTTAAATTAATATATTCCAATTTTCAGATGGCTCAAAGTTGGCCGGGAGTATTAGCTGTGAGGAGAATGCAGAGAGCCTCCAGTGTTACTTGGACAGATTGAGAAAGTGGGAAAATACATGGCAGATACAATTTAATGTGGACAGATGTGAAGTACCATAGTTTGCTGATACTAGCAGGAATGTAGGTTATTATCCAAACAACAAGCAGTTGGCATAAGGAGAGGTACAAAGAGATACAGGTGCAGCAGACGATTAAGATGGTCTGCTATAGAAGGACCATAGAAGGAGGGCAGGAAACATTTAATAGACTGCTTCCTTATATGGTAACACTGATGTATAAAGAGATTGGGTCAATGGTGGGGAGATCTGGGCAAAGGGTAGGGTTCTAAGGATTAGGCTAAGATAGTAGGACTTGCTATGGAGAAATTTCTTCTCTTCCACCTGTGGAATTCTCAATCCAAGTCAAAGTTGAGTTTTTTGGCACAAGTACACACAAGTAAATTTGCAATAAACTCCTGAACTACAGATCTGTTTGTTTAGAAATGTTGAGAAGCTAAATATTGGTTGGGTTGCTAAGAATCATTCCCTTGCTCTTTGAATACAGGCCGGGGGATACCTAAGCAAGGTGAGCCTTGATTTAATGTCCTATTGGAAGGGTAGCATTGCCAGCAATGCAGCATTTTCCCAGTACTATATTGCTTCATCATGTTTAGTCTATAGTTTGAATGCATGATTTCTCAAGAGCCAGGTACTGCCTCTTGAGTCAACTGCTTTGTTCACTAATGCACATTATGAATTATTATTTTGACTTTGTTTCAATTTAGTTTTCATTCTGTATAATTAGTTGCATTATCAGGTAATGAAATTAGTTAAATGGATTTTATGTGGATTGCAGATGTGGATCAATTATTCTTAATTGCGTGCTTTAGCTGCTATAAATGCACAGTGTATATTGTTGCAATTGCAAAAGTGATGAGTGAAGATTTTTAGCAATGTTGCAGCAACAAAGGAGTGACAATTGTGCTAAATAACAGACATTAGTTTCCAAAATTATGAAACTATTTAACTGCATTAAATAAATATACACTATAGAAACATAGAAAATAGGTGCAGGAGTAGGCCATTCGGCCCTTCAAGCCTGCACCACCGTTCAGTATGATCATGGCTGATCATCCAACTCAGATCATCCAACTTGTACCTGCTTTCTCTCCATACCCCCTGATCCCTTTAGCCACAAGGGCCATATCTAACTTCCTCTTAAATACAGCCAATGAACTGGCCTTAACTGTTTCCTGTGGCAGAGAATTCCACAGATTCACCACTCTCTGTGTGAAGAAAGTTTTCCTCATCTCGGTCCTAAAAGGCTTTCCCTTTATCCTTAAACTGTGACCCCTCGTTCTAGACTTCCCCAACATCGGAAACAATCTTCCTGCATCTAGCCTGTCCAATCCCTTTAGAATCTTATACATTTCAATAAGATCCCCCCCCCTCAATCTTCTAAATTCCAGTGAGTATAAGCCTAGTGGCAATTGTATTTTGCTGACAAAATAATGCCATTCTTATCAGAATCAGATTTAATATCACAGGCATATGTTGTGAAATTTGTTAACTTTACAGCAGCTGTTCAGTGAAATACATGATGAATAAACATGTATTTATAAAATAAGTAGTGAGGTAGTGTTCATGGGTTCAAGTCCATTTGGAAATCAGACAGCAGAGGGGAAGAAGCTGCTTTGTTGATGTTTTTAACATTTATTTTTGTTTATGATATCAGCTTTAGCAGTCTCTATTTTGACTATTTACAGTGGATTCTTTTTGTTGGTGCTGACTTCTAATCCACCTTCTCTGCAACAATTACAACTTGTGCATAGGATTGGGAGGCCACCTAGTTGTTAAGTGTGATAGTCAAACAGCTACCTCTTGAGCATTTTAATTTGAGCATTTTTCTATATTAAAGGGTTATCTTGATGCTGATAATTAGTGCATCAGGAAGGATTGGAAAAATGTATAGTCGTGATATAATCCAGGTGCAAATGGGAACAGTGGTTATAGATGTGACAACATGCTGATTTGAAATTACTTGCTTTAAAGTGAATACTGCAAGTTTTCAGTGGATCTGCGATGAGTCATTTCTCATTTATACCAAATGTACGTAATATTCTTTTTGCTTTTCTTTAAATTTTGATGTCAGTGGTTAATTCTACTTGATTTACTGTTCCATTTTAGATAATATTCCTCCTCTGACACACCTCAGTCGTTTGAAAATTCGATCAACACTGAAAAGTGAACGTCTTCGTTCTGATAAATTTATTCGCCAGTTACCACTCCCATCTTGTCTGCATGACTTTCTTCTTTACAAGGATGTATTGAAATTGTATGGAATTCCTGAAATTTCAGAGAATCGAGAAGAAATGGAAGCATTAAAGAGTTATGTTGAAAATTCAGAAAATTGATTAAAGAAAACATCAGATATGGAAGGTAATAAGTTCAAAGATGTGCTAGGGCAGTCACAAGTGTCACCATGCATTCTGGTGTAGCATAACATCCCCACAGTGTTCAGGTGAACAACACAAGCAGCAATAACAACAGCAATAGAACAAAACAAAACCGCAAAACAAGCCCTTTCCCACCGTCCCATCATTGCACCTCCTCATGCACAATCAGGCAGGCCTCCAGTCCCAAGGCAGGCTGCCTCCAGTACTTGGCACTGGATTCTCAGAGTTGTTGACCTGGACTCGCAGGCTCAACCTTTAGGCCTCTGCCTCTGGATTCGCTGTCTTCTGTCTTCGAACTTTGGGTTTTCTACCTCTAGACTTGCTGAGCTGTGGACTGTGATCTTTGGCTTTGCCCTTTTGACTACCGACCTCTGAGTATTGACCCCAGGACTCTCCGGATCACTGTTTTGACCTTTAAGCCCTGACCGATCCTACCTCAACTTCCAGACTCTCACAGACCACCGATGCCATTCTCTGTGTTTTTAAAAAAAAAAATGCCTTGCAAATCTAAATTAAACTTTTTCCTTTTCCTTAATCCCACATTTGTTCAACACCCGCTTGTATGGCATTTGTCGGCCTTATCATGAGGCCTGACTGGCTGTTTGACAATGATAATAATTACAGTCAAGAATAATTCTGTTTTCAGCTAGCATGTCCACCTACAGCAAGGTGTTGCAGTATGCTTGTGGGCTGAAAGCCAATTCTTCCCTTTTACATAGAGACAAAGCAAACAAAAGCATACAAATTTATATGGAACCTGACAAGATCAAAACAGGAATAATTTCCTTCTGTTTTACAATTGATAGTAAGCTGGAGAGTCATAGAAACATATAGCATTGAAATAGGCTCTTGGATGCACCGTCCATGATATCATATTCATGACTGAGATGAGGTGAATTTTCTTCACCCAGACGACAGTGAATCTTAAGGATTCTCTTCTGTTGAGGGTTGGAGAGGGTCTGTACTGACTATATTCAAAGATAGAAATAAATAGACTTTTGGATATTAAGGAAATCAAGAACTATGGTAGCATAGTAGTTAGCACGGCACTCTCACAGCTCGGGGCATTCGGGAGTTCAGAGTTCAATTCCAGCGGCGTCTGTAAGGAGTTTGTACGTTGACTCGTGAACTGCGTGGGTTTCTTTTGGGTGCTTCTGTTTCATCCCACAGTCCAAAGATGTACTGATTAGTGGGTGAATTGCTCATTATAAATTGTCCTGTGATAAAACTAGTTTTAAATAGGTGGTTCCACATTGTATCTCTAAATAAATAAATAAATAAATAAATAGACTGATAAATGAATTCAGAAAACTAGTTAGCCATACAGAACTAAACAAACCATGTCAATGCCCATCTTTGCTAAAGGGATCTTCCTGCATGGGCAACCCCAGACTTCCCTCCTGGACTCTTGAATGCTGGAGTGGTAGACATTGTACTGTCACCATCCAAATGTCCATCATATTGAATAAAATTGCAGAAAGCTCTTTGCCCTGATTCACTTCCTTATAACCATATAACAATCACAGCACAGAAACAGGCCATCTCGGCCCTCCTAGTCCGTGCCGAACTCCATCTCACCTAGTCCCACCTACCCACACTCAGCCCATAACCCTCCACTCCTTTCCTGTCCATGTACCTATCCAATTTTACCTTAAATGACACAACTGAACTGGCCTCTACTACTTCTACAGGAAGCTCATTCCACACAGCTATCACTCTCTGAGTAAAGAAATGCCCCCTCGTGTTTCCCTTAAACTTTTGCCCCCTAACTCTCAAATCATGTCCTCTCGTTTGAATCTCCCCTACTCTCAATGGAAACAGCCTATTCACGTCAACTCTATCTATCCCTCTCAAAATTTTAAATACCTCGATCAAATCCCCCCTCAACCTTCTACACTCCAATGAATAGAGACCTAACGTGTTCAACCTTTCTCTGTAACTTAAGTGCTGAAACCCAGGTAACATCCTAGTAAATCGTCTCTGCACTCTCTCTATTGATATCTTTCCTATAATTCGGTGACCAGAACTGTACACAATATTCTAAATTTGGCCTTACCAATGCCTTGTACAATTTCAACATTACATCCCAACTTCTGTACTCAATGCTCTGATTTATAAAGGCCAGCGTTCCAAAAGCCTTCTTCACCACCCTATCTACATGAGACTCCACCTTCAGGGAACTATGCACTGTTATTCCTAGATCTCTCTGTTCCACTGCATTCCTCAATGCCCTACTGTTTACCCTGTATGTTCTATTTGGACTATTCCTGCCAAAATGTAGAACCTCACACTACTCAGCATTAAACTCTATCTGCCAACGTTCAGCCCATTCTTCTAACCGGCATAAATCTCCCTGCAAGCTTTGAAAACCCACCTCATTATCCACAACACCTCCTACCTTAGTATCATCGGCATACTTACTAATCCAATTTACCACCCCATCATCCAGATCATTTATGTATATTACAAACAACATTGGGCCCAAAACAGATCCCTGAGGCACCCCGCTAGTCACCGGCCTCCATCCCGATAAACAATTATCCACCACTACTCTCTGGCATCTCCCATCTAGCCACTGTTGAATCCATTTTATTACTCCAGCATTAATACCTAACGACTGAACCTTCTTAACTAACCTTCCGTGTGGAACTTTGTCAAAGACTTTGCTGAAGTCCATATAGACTACATCCACTGCCTTACCCTCGTCGACATTCCTCGTAACTTCTTCAAAAAATTCAATAAGGTTTGTCAAACATGACCTTCCACACACAAATCCATGCTGGCTACTCCTAATCAGATCCTGTCTATCCAGATAATTATAAATACTATCTCTAAGAATACCTTCCATTAATTTACCCACCACTGATATCAAACTGACAGGTCTATAATTGCTAGGCTTACTTCTAGAACCCTTTTTAAACAATGGAACCCTTCTTTATATAGAGTGGTTCTCTTTTAGCTTTGTTGCCTTTTATTGTGATGTATGGGTTAAACTTTAAGACAGTGATGAAGTCTGTAAAATGTTTACACCCACATGACCAAACACCTTAATATGTTTTTGTTGCAAATAATCAAATGGCTTGATGAAATTAAAAATGACAGCAAGGTCTTTTCATTGCTCTAGACACCTGTTAATGACTTATGACTGTGATATTTTGATCATAATTGGGGGTCATCTTTAAATACTCCTGTAGTTATTCAGAGTCATATCAACCAATCTTCCAGCTATTAATTTTTTTGAAAAAGTCCAGAGTTAACACAAACTAATAGTTACCAGCTTTCAGTTATCAATGGTTTGAAACTTAATTCAGTCATTTTGACTTGAGGGTGACTTTAATTGATGTAATCTGGAACCTTAACACATTTAATCTGCGAGAAATAAAGCTGTGTTGTGACTGTAGTTGACTTTCATGACTTCATCAAAAGTCATGCAGTCCCACTTGGCAGCAGGTTTGTTTTTATCAAGTCACACTGATGATTACTAATAAATTCTCATGCCTAGCTCAAGATGAGCAAGGGCTAAACGTAACTTTTTCAGTCTTGTTGAAAATTTCTGTAGACAGAAACCTACAACAAAGCAAATAAAGTTAAGTCTGTAGGTTTTTAATGAATATCAATTTCCAAAGCATAGGTCAAATTAACATGGCTCCATTTTAAATGCTTAGTTTCTTTCAACATCATGTATTTATCCTTGCGGTTGGTAGATCTGTTCCTCATACCTGAATTGAAGATCTTTTTCCTCTTTCAACTACACAATTCTTGCCCCATACATGATGTCTTCCCACAGTTTGTTGTTCTGGCCACATCACTAACATGCATGTTGTCTTGTTTTGCTTCCTACATTTGTCTTGTTACTCAGAAAGCCTACGTTGTTGAGAAACTGTAAGATGGAAAATCTGCTGCTGTTGGTGCTACCTATGCTAGAACTATTATTGTCATCAGTCTTGCAGGAATTAACATACACTTTAACATTTCTGATTATACCACTGGAGCCAGCACTGCAAAACCAGTAACCTTGGTTGCTGCATTATCTTTGTCCTGTCTTCCTTAATGGTATTTAATTTGGTACAAGCAATTGCATGGTATTCTCTAACTTTTCCAAATTTGGCACTTCGCACCCTAATAGGCATACCAAAATGCGCCCTCTCAAAATGCTTCTGAAAAACATTAAAAGCTACAAAGCCCTCTTTACATAAGTTACATCTAAATATAGGATATTCTTTCCCATTCTCAGTTGACCTGACACTACTTTCAGGATTAAATTTCATTGCACATCTGTGGTCCTTTGCAAGTCATCCCTTAGTTAAATAGGTTTTTTAAAACCTGGGGATTTAAAACATTTGAAATCACCAAATAAAATGCTAGAACTATTCCAGGGTTAGCCATCTAAAAAGGTACAAATATCAAAATCTCAATTACAAAAGAAAAATGTGTTCTACAGAACTGTCTTCGTCACCGGCATCTACAATCTCAACCTTTTTTAATAGCTTTGGGTACTAAAAATCTATTACAATCACATCATCCTTGAAAGTTTGCAGGAGGCCAAATGGCATCTACTTGTTTCCATTTCTAATGTTCTTAAGAAGGACAATCTGGGCTTAATGCTGGATATTTGTTGATAATCATAGTTTAGTTAATTATTAGACATAAAATAGGAAGAAGCTCTTTGGCCTTTCTCGTTGCTGTACTTGCTACTTGGGAAAAATAATATTTGGTTAGTCCCACATCACTGTTCTTACATTTTAATTATAAAATTTAAATATTTATCCAGTTCCCATATGCATTCTTCCTTCATCTCTTTACAGTCATTAACATGGTTCACGATGCAGTCAGTCTTCATTGACTTTCAATAGTGCAGTTGAGAGAGTTTACCCTTGCTTAATTTTATTTTTTTTCCTCAAATCATAGAATGTTTCCAGCAACAGCTTTCTCCCAGCTGAAACACTATTTCTGAAGTCCTGACAGAATCTGTTTTTTAGTTCTTTCTGATTGAAACAACTCTGGTTTTCAACGACTCAATTTTTGTAGGGACAGGATCTTTAAATCTAGCAGGGGAGAGTTGCATTCTACCTCAAATTAGAGAGGGTTATGGTTATACTCTGGAGATCAAAGGCACATGAATAATATCCAGCTTTCCTTTTTTGCATTAGGTTTTGCCTGCGTCCTCCATCATCTTCTTGCCATTTGCATATTTTTTGGTTGCTTAGTTAATTGTCCACTCTAAATTGTCCAGAGTGTGTAGGTGAGTAGGAAAAACTGAGTGGAGTTGCTAGGAATGTGGAGAGTATAGGTTTAAGAGAGGATTAGTAGGGAAAATGGAATCTCTTGAATAAGATTGCTCCATAAACTGGTCTAGACTCAGTAGACTGAAATGACCTGCTTCGATGAAAGATGAAATACATTTTGTACTAGTTCTTTTGTATCATTAAATCATTTTGTGCATTATAGCCAAGACAATATTTTTTTAAAATTCAGAAGTACCATGGCAATATACAAGGTTCTTTAAAGGGACATTTGAGATTAGTTTAATGGGTCTTTAATTTACAGAAAAACAATGATTTATAAGTTAGCACCAAGTAATTTAGCTTGAGATTTGATTATATTTTATTTGACTGCCTAATGGAAATTGATCATGGCTGCTGAAGGAACATTTTTCATTTTTTTAAATACAATGGAGCTGAAGCTGCATAAATCCTAAAGCAAACCTCTTAGAAGAGCTGCCAGAAGGTCATACAGTAAGTGGAAAATAAACCATGGTAACTCTGAATAAGAATACTATACATAAGGAACACTGAATTTGAAATCTACAGTTTGAAATTATTTCTTCTAAATGGGTGGTAAGGTGCATGTACTAAATTGAGGAAAATTTACCTTGAGTTTATGAAGCTATTCAATTGCAGTGAAAATAGTTACTAGTCAAAGGAGGGCAGCAAAAATACATGAAAAGAACATCATAATATATTTGTATTTTCTTAAAGCCTATATTGTTACCACTGTAGTAAACAGTGATCACATCTGCAGCAGGTGTTGGCTGCTCAAGCACCTTTGACCTTGATCAGTGATCCAGAGTTTCAGCTCAAATACTTGGGGGAGGGGAGGATTACCTAGACAGTATCCAGCAGGCAATCACATCCTTTAGACTATCTATCTTTAAATTGCCAAATGGTCAAGGCAGGATAGTATGACTGAAAAAGAGTCAAATAGAAGGATCATCAGAATAGTTCCAGAGGAGCTATAGCCCTTATCCAAAAGGTACCAGATTCTTCCTCGTTTTGTGGACAAGGGTTAGGACTGCAGAGAGGATGTGCAAACTATAAGACCATTAAACGGGGGGGGGGGGGGGTGGAGGGGGAAATGGTAGAAGTCATATGGGATAATGTAGTTAGGGGAACAGACACTGCTCTCTGTTGCAAAGTATAAGAGCTCGAAGGACTGTGCTTTCTGCCTGGTACGAGAGTCAAGGACATCTTTTCTGAGTTGGAGAAGAACTTGAAGTGGGAGTAGGAGGATCCATTTGACATCCATGTAATGACATGAGTATGGTTAAGAAGAATATTCTACTGAAAAATTTTGAGCCTGGGTAAAAAGCGAAACTGCAAACGTGATTTGAAAGGGTAGAAAAAGATTAGGGAAGTAGGTGTGTAGTTTAAAAGTGCAGTGTGGTAGAAATGGAGTTCAGATCATCGAGGAAGTTCCAATGGGATGTGCTTCACCTGAATAAGAATGAGGGGTAGGCCATTTAGAACGGAGTTCAGGAAAAACTTTTCCACCCAGGGAGTTGTGAATCTATGGAATGCTCTGCCTCAGAAGGCAGTGGAGGCCAATTCTCTGGATGCTTTCAAGAAAGAGTTAGATAGAGCTCTTAAAGATAGTGGAGTCAAGGGATATGGGGAGAAGGCAGGAAAGGGGTACTGATTGTGGATGATCAGCCATGATCACAGTGAATGGTGGTGCTAGCTCGAAGGACTGAATGGCCTACTCCTGCAGCTATTGTCTATTAAATCATGTTATTGCAGATATATTCAGTCAAGATGACACCAGAGACCTGATCAATGGCGACCTGCTGGCAGTTCATGAAACTATGTTTTTTACTGCTTTCAAATATGATTCTACTATTAAGCTGCGAGTGGTTGGAACCTGTGATCTACGTTTTGATGGTGTGTTTTGGGTTGAACGAGCGATCTGGGGCTTTGCTGTCTCTGAGGGAGTTTGGTGAGGTATGGTGCAGAATGTGCGGTCTGACTGTCTGAAAGTCTGGAGACAGTGTGAGCTCATGACCGACTCTGTTGCTTCTCTCCGATTGATGCGCTGAGCAAGGTTGAAGTAGATGAGGATGAGAGTGGAGGATGGGTGGGTGTTGGCCACCATCAGCCTGCATTTGACTGGTCTTCCTCTCCCTCTTGCAAGCTGCTGTCAGAAGAAGTGCAGGTGTCTTGGAATCAATGTTATCAGGATTGATTGGTGAGGCTGTGCTTTTGTTTTGGGGGACTTTGAGGTCCATGTTGCATGCATTCCTGGACCCTTTTTAAAAATTTGCTGTTTTTTGACTGGTTTGATAAGGGCGATCAGTGTAAACAGGGGGGCTTTGGTGAAGAATGTCCCTGCGTTGACTAGCAGCATGAAACTGAATTAAACTGAATACTACAGGACTCATGGATTGATGTTTGATATTCTGTGTGTTGTTTGCTTGCTTTTTGCCATTTGCACAATTTATTCCTTTTTTCTTGAGCGCTGGGTGTTTGATGTTTTCTTGAATGTGTTCCATGGTGTTTCTTTGCTTCATGGCTTCCTGCAACAGGACAAATCTCAGAGTTATATTCTGTGTACATACTTTGATAATAAATGTACTTTGAATTGTTAATTGCAGGATGACCAGCACTGGGTGCTCAACATTCCAGGTTAGAAAATATTCAAAAGAAAAGATGGTATGGTTGCGTTTTTAATTGAGGAAGGAATCAGAGTGGTGTGTCCTGATAGAGGCCATGAATAGTAAGATAGGATTGGTTTGGGTGAAGTTAATAGGAGGGTGAAGACGACACTGGTGAGAGGAGTCAGCAAGCATGGAAAATGTGACTTTGTGATAGGGCTGAACAACTAGTGCATCTTGGAGAGCTCTGAAATTGTCATGAAGTTTTAATCTACATACTAATTGGACAAACCATACCGCCAATTGTATGGAAGAAGTGGAGTGCATTAGGGATTGCTTCTTGTCACGGAACACAGTTAGGAACAGAATATTTATTTATTTAGCAATATAGCGTGTAGCAGGCCCTTCAAGCAGCACCACTCCAACAACCCCTGATACCCCCACCCCCACCCGGGACAATCTCCAATGACCAATTAACCTACCCGGCACGTCTTTTGACTGTGGAAGGAAACCAGGGCTCCAGAGAAAATCCATGCACTCCACGAGGAGGACATACAAACTCCTTACAGAGGATGCCAGGATTGAGCTCTGAACTCTAATGCCATAACATTGTGCTAACTGAAACACTGTTGTGGCACCCAAGATTTTTGATTTGGTCAAGAATAATGAGTAAGAATTAATAAAATAACTGATGGTTAAAGATTCCTTCAGATCCAGTGACCACAATATGAATGAACTCTAGATGCAATTTGAGAGTGAACACCACAAGACCAAAACCACTGTCTTCAACTGAAATTAGGGAAATTGTATTGTTATCAATGTGGAGATGTCTGAGATGGCCTGGAAAATAAGCTAAGAGACAAGTTATAAATGAACACTGTCAGATATTCAAATAACTGATTCATAACACACAACACTCCCAATTAGAAAGAGGGATTCCATGAGAAAGGGACAGTCTATGGTTACCAAAGTAGGTGAAGGATAATGTTAAATTGAAAAACAGGGCATCCAAAGTAGCATGGGCAGATGGTAGGTCTGATGACTGGGATCTGGCAGTGAAGGACTTAAAAAAGCTGATAATAAGGGAAAAGATTGATTTTGAGAGGAAAATAGTACCATGCTCCGTGGTCAACAGCCTTGAAACTGGATACCCAGAGGCCCTTTTTATCAATGCAGTGACTTTAACCAGGCCAAATTCAAAAGTGCATTGCTAAAAAATTGCCAGGCATCCAAACACACTTGACCTTTGCTAAACAACCAAAAGCATCTACCAAGTCACCCTCTGCCAGTTTGGTAAATCAGATTACTGGACTGTGCTCTTTATGTCATCATAGAATTAGAAGCTGAACCGTGAGCATTTAGTACAGAAAGTTGTTTAGTGCTGGTCTGAGAAATGGATGAGCTTCTACGTAATTACTTTGACCATTAGACATAGGAGCAGAATCAGCCCATTTGGCCCATTGGGTCTGCTCCACCATTCCATCATGGCTGATTTATTATTGCTCTCATCCCCATTCTCCAGCCTTCACCCCGTAACTTGTGACACTGATTAATCAAGAACATATCCTCTGCCTTAAATATATCCAATGACTTGGCCTACACAGTTGTCTGTGGCAATGATTTCCATAGATTCACCACCCTCTGGCTTAAAGAAAATTTTCCTTATCTCTGTTTTAAATGGATGTCCCTCTATTCTGAGGCTGAGCCTTCTGATTCTAGACCCACTACAGGAAAGATCCTCTCCACATCCATTCTACATAGGCCTTTCAATATTTGATAGGTTTCAGTGAGATCTCCCCCCTCCCCCCCATTCTTCTAAACTCTAGCAAATACGGGACAAGAGCCAACAAATGTTCCTCATTCTTGTGAACCTCTGAACCCTCTCCAATGGCAGCATAGATTTTCTTAGATAAGGGACCCAGAACTACTCACGATACTCCCAGTGCAGTCTGACTGATGCCTTATAAAGCCTCAGCATTACAACCTTGCTTTTGTATACTTGTTCTCTTCAAATGAATGCTAACGTCGCATTTGCCTTCCTTACCACCGATTCAACCTGCAAGTTATCCTTTAGGGAATCCTGCAGAAGGGCTTCCAAGTCCCTTTGTACCTCTGATTTTTGAATTTTCTTCCCATTTAGAAAACAGTGCACACCTATATTCCTTCTAACAAATTGCATGACTGTGCACTTGCCTACACTAAATTTCATCTTCAGCTTCCTTGCCTAATCTCCCAGTCTGCCTAAGTCTTTCTGTGGACACCTTGCTTCCTCAACACCATGTACCCCTCCACCTATCTTCTCATCATCTGCAAACTTGGCCACAAAGCCAACAATTCCTTCATTCAAATCATTGACATATAACGTGAAAAGAAGTGGTCCCAACACCAACCCCAACCCCTACCCCTGTGGAACACCACTGGTCCCTGGCAGCCAATCACTATTGGCCCCCTTTATTCCCACTCTTTGCCTCCTGTCAGTCAGCCAATCTTCTATCCATACTAGCAACACACACAAAATGCTGGTGGAACGCAGCGGGCCAGGCAGCATCTATAAGGAGAAGCACTGTCGACGTTTTGGGCCAAGACCCTTCGTCAGGACTAACTGAAAGAAAAGATAGTAAGAGATTTGAAAGTAAGAGGGGGAGGGGGAAATCCAAAATGATAGGAGAAGACCGGACAGGGTGGGATGAAACTAAGAGCTGGAAAGGTGATTGGCAAAAGGGATACAGAGCTGGAGAAAGGAAAGGATCATGGGACAAGAGGCCTAGAGAGAAAGAAAGGGGGAGGGGAGCACCAGAGAGAGATGGAGAATAGGCAGAGTGAAGGGCAGGGAGAGGAAAAAAAGGGGGAGGGGAGAAAAAATAAATAAATCAGGGATGGGGTGGTGGGGCATTAACGGAAGTTAGAGCAGTCAATGTTCATGCCATCAGGTTGGAGGCTACCCAGACAGTATATAAGGTGTTGTTCCTCCAACCTGAGTGTGGCTTCATCTTGACAGTGGAGGAGGCCATGGATAGACATATCACATTGGGAATGCATGCAGGAGGCATCGCCAATGTAATGAAGGTAAAGAGGGGGACGGATACCTATATAGGCTTGGAACATGGACTGTTCCACAAAGCCAACAAAAAGGCATGCATAGCTGGGACCCATGCAGATACCCATGACTACACCTTTGGTTTGGAGGAAGTGGGAGGAGCCAAAGGAGAAATTATTGAGAGTAAGAAAATTTTGTATCCTCTGTTGGCTAGCTTACCTTCATATTTCATATTTTTTCTCTTTATGGTATATTCAGTTGCCTTCTGTTGGATTTTAAAAGCTTCCAGATCCTCTAACTTCCCACTAATGTTTGTTTTTATTATATGCCCATTCTTTTGATTTTAAGCTTTCTTTGACATCCCTTATCCCAAACTCCCTTTAGAATACCACTTTATCTTTGGAGTGCATCTTTCCTGTTCCTTCTGAATTGCTCCCAGAAATGCAGCCACTGCGGTTCTACTTTAATCCCTGCTAGTGTCCTTCCAATCAACAATGGCCACTGTAATACTGATATGTCCAATTTTAGCTTCTCCGTCTCAAAGAAGAATCTAAAATCAATAGTCAGTGGACCATCTTACATTTAAGGAGGCTAGGCAGCCTGGGTGAGTATAGCACCACCATGAAGATTGTACTCAAAGAAGACAATCTAGGAGTTTCCAGACTGGAAGCTGTGGTTGAACCAGGTGATCCACTTCTTACTGAAGTCCAGGATGCATTGTGTTCAAATGAGGTGGCCTTGATCTTTCCAAGGAATTCGAGATACAACCTACGTAAAGATATCAGGGTTGCCAAAAACCAATAGCAGTCCAAAATAGAACTGAACAGAAGAGGATTGAAATGTCACCACCTACTCTGGCAGCTTTCAATGCATCTGAAGCAACAGTCACCATTGCAACTTGGTGGAAGCACCTGGCCTGGATGGTGTCCCTGGCTGTGACCTGTGCCAGCCGATCAGTGCAGGACAGGCGTATTTGCAGACATAACAGCATGTTAGAGTACCAAATGGAGATGGAAGGCTTGGTAATATGGTATCATGACAGCAGTCTTTCCTTCAGTGTCAGCAAAATGAAAGAGCTTGTCAGTTGTGCTGAGGTCAAGTGGGTGAAGAGCTTCAAGTTCCTCAGAAGAAACATTACCAATAGCCAGTCCTGTTCCGACCATATAGATGCCACAGCCAGGAATGCTCATCAGTGCCTCTGGATGCTAAAGAAATTTAGCATGTCCCTTTTGACCCTCACCAATTTTTATTGATGCACCAGAGAAACCATTCTATCTCGATACATCACAGAAACTGCTCTTCCCATGAATGCAAGAAACTGAGAAATATGAGATTTGTTTTGATTTTATATATAGGATGTAGAGTGTACAGTATATTTTTATGCAAAATGTTTGGCATGGCAAAATGAATTATTTACCTGGCATCAGCACAAGCTCAGCATGGGCTATTTTTAACTTTAGAACAAAACAGACAAAGGTGTCCAGTTCTGCAATAATGAAAAGTAAATGGTAACATGAACTAATCAATAGCAGTATTTTTTAAAAAGTATGTTATTTTTGCATTACAATAAACTTACAAATAAAACAACATTACTTTTCCTGTGCGCTTAAATACGCCATCAAATAAGTTTGGTGTCTTCATGTGTGTCTGGTTTGGGCAGCTTTTGCAGGCTGATGTTCTGTTCACAATGCACTTTTTGCTGCAGCCTATTTAAATCCTTTTTAATTATGACAAGCTCTCCATGCTCTTACTTGGAGTCCAATATGGAAATGTCTTTGGAATATTTTCCTTTGCTTGTCAATGAAAAATTTATGATCACTAGATAAGACCTTTTTGTAAAACAGTGGCCCCATTATTTTTAGGCTCTGGCAATGTCCTTGTAAATCTGCTCCTATCATCCTATCATATCTCTTAAAATTCAAACAACACACACAAAATGCTGGTGGAACACAGCAGGCTAGGCAGCATCGAAGCGCTGTTGACGTTTTGGGCCGAGACCCTTCGTCAGGACTAACTGAAAGGAAAGATAGTAAGAGATTTGAAAGTAGTGGGGGGAGTGGGAAATGCGAAATGATAGGAGAAGACCGGAGGGGGTGGGGTGAAGCTAAGAGCTGGAAAGTGATTGGCGAAAGTGATACAGAGCTGGAGAAGGGAAAGGATCATGGGATGGGAGGCCTCAGGAGAAAGAAATGAGGGGGGGGGGGACCAGAGGGAGATGGAGAACAGGCAAACAACTAAATATGTCAGGGATGTGGTAAGAAGGGGAGGAGGGGCATTAATGGAAGTGAGAGAAGTCAATGTTCATGCCATTAGGTTGGAGACTACCTAGCCGGTATATAAGGTGTTGTTCCTCCAACCTGAGTTTGGATTCATTTTGACAATAGAGGAGGCCATGGATAGACATATCAGAATGGGAATGGGACGTGGAATTAAAATGTGTGGCCACTGGGAGATCCTGCTTTTTCTGGCGGACTGAGCATAGGTGTTCAGCGAAACGGTCTCCCAGTCTCTGTCGGGTCTCACCAATATATAAAAGGCCACACCGGACGCAGTATACCACACCAGCTGACTCACAGGTGAAGTGTCGCCTCACCTGGAAGGACTGTCTGGGGCCCTGAATGGTGGAGAGGGAGGAGGTGTAAGGGCAGGTGTAGCACTTGTTCTGTTTACAAGGATGAGTACCAGGAGGGAGATCGGTGGGAAGGGATGGGGGGGACGAGTGGACAAGGGAGTCGCGTAGGGAGCAATCCCTGCGAAAAGCAGAAAGGGGGGGAGGGAAAAATGTGCTTAGTAGTGGGATCCCTTTGGAGGTGGCGGAAGTTACGGAGAATTATATGTTGGACCTGGAGGCTGGTGGGGTGGTAGGTAAGGACAAGGGGAACCCTATCCCGAGTGGGGTGGCGGGTGGATGGGGTGAGGGCAGATGTGCGGGAAATGGGAGAGATACGTTTGAGAGCAGAGTTGATGGTGGAGGAAGGGAAGCCCCTTTGTTTAAAAAAGGAAGACATCTCCTTCGTCCTGGAAAGAAAAGCCTCATCCTGAGAGCAGATGCGGCGGAGACGGAGGAATTGTGAGAAGGGGATAGCATTTTTGCAAGAGACAGGGTGGGAAGAGGAATAGTCCAGGTAGCTGTGAGAGTCTGTAGGCTTTTAGTAGATACCAGTAGATAGGCCGTCTCCAGAGATGGAGACAGAAAGATCAAGAAAGGGGAGGGAGGATTGGAAATGGACCAGGTAAATTTGAGGGCAGGGTGAAAGTTGGAGGCAAAATTAATGAAGTCGAAGAGCTCAGCACACGTGCAAGAGGCAGCACCAATGCAGTCGTCGATGTAGCGAAGGAAAAGAGGGGGATGGATATTGGTATAGCCTTGGAACATGGACTGTTCTACAAAGCCAACAAAAAGGCAGGCATAACTGGGGCCCATACAGGTGCCCATGGCTACACCCTTGGTTTGGAGGAAGTGGGAGGAGCCAAAGGAGAAATTATTGAGAGTAAGAACTAATTCCGCTAGATGGAGGAGAGTGGTGGTAGAGGAGATTTGGTTAGGTCTGGAATCCAAAAACTCCCAAAGAGCTTCAAGACCATCTAGGTGGGGGATGGAGGTATATAGGGACTGGACATCCATGGTGAAAATAAGACAGAGGGGGCCAGGGAACTTAAAATCATTGAAAAAATTCAAAGCATGAGAAGTGTCACAAACATAGGTGGGAAGAGATTGAACAAGGGGGGATAAGACAGTGTCAAGGTATGCAGAAATGAGTTCAGTGGGGCAGGAGCAAGCTGAGACAATAGATCTACCTGGACAGGCAGGTTTGTGGATCTGACCATTTCTTAAAATTCAAGTTTATTTATCCCATGTGCATGGAAATGTACAGTAAAATGCATTGTTTGTGTTAATAACTGACACACTCGAGGGTGTGCTAAGTGTAGCCCATAGGCAGCGCTACACATTCCAGCACCAACATAGCATGCCCACAGTGCTCAGCAGAGCCACACAGAACACAACAAGCAACAAAACAACTTCAGCCCTCCTACCCACACACATATACTCAGACTTGGACATACAGACATTAGGCCTTCAACTACCCTAGCAGACTTGCAGAGATTCACAGACCCAGGGCACCGGTAAAAGGCCTTGACTAAGGGAAATACATGTTAGTAGGGAAGGGATTAAAGGCAGATAAATCCCCAGGGCCAGATGGTCTGAATCCCAGAGTGCTTAAGGAAGTAGCCCAAGAAATATGGATGCATTAGTGATAATTTTTCAAAACTCCTTAGATTCTGGATTAGTTCCTGAGGATTGGAGGGTGGCTAATGTAACCCCACTTTTTAAAAAAGGAGGGAGAGAGAAACTGGGGAATTATAGACCGGTTAGTCTGACATCAGTGATGGGGAAAATGCTAGAGTCGGTTATCAAAGATGTGATAATAGCACGTTTGGAAAGAGGTGAGATCATCAGACGAAGTCAGCATGGATTTGTGAAAGGAAAATCATGTCTGACGAATCATAGAAGTTTTTGAAGATGTAACTAGTAGAGTGGATAGGGGAGAGCCAGTGGATGTGATATATTTAGATTTTCAAAAGGCTTTTGACAAGGTCCCACACAGGAGATTAGTGTGCAAACTTAAAGCGCACGGTATTGGGGGTATGGTATTGATGTGGATAGAGAATTGGTTGGCAGACAGGTAGCAAAGAGTGGGAGTAAACAGGACCTTTTCAGAATGGCAGGCAGTGACTAGTGGGGTACCACAAGGCTCAGTGCTGGGACTCCAGTTGTTTACAATATATATTAATGATTTAGATGAGGGAATTAAATGCAGCATCTCCAAGTTCGCGGATGACACAAAGCTGGGCGGCGGTGTTAGCTGTGAGGAGGCTGCTAAGAGGATGCAGGGTGACTTGGATAGGTTAGGTGAGTGGGCAGATTCATGGCAGATGCAATTTAATGTGGATAAATGTGAGGTTATCCACTTTGGTTGCAAGAACAGGAAAACAGATTATTATCTGAATGATGGTCGATTAGGAAAAGGGGAGGTGCAACGAGACCTGGGTGTCATTGTACACCAGTCATTGGAAGTGGGCATGCAGGTACAGCAGGCGATGAAAAAGGCAAATGATATGTTGGCATTCATAGCAAAAGGATTTGAGTACAGGAGCAGGGAGGTTCTACTGCAATTGTACAAGGCCTTGGTGAGACCACACCTAGAATATTGTGTGCAGTTTTGGTCCCCTAATCTGAGGAAAGACATTCTTGCCATAGATGGAGTAAAAAGGTTCACCAGAATGATTCCTGGGATGGCAGGACTTTCATATGAAGAAAGACTGGATTGACTAGGCTTATACTCACTGGAATTTAGAAGATTGAGGGGGGATCTTATTGAAATGTATAAGGTTCTAAAGGGATTGGACAGGCTAGATGCAGGAAGATTGTTTCCGATGTTGGACAAGTCCAGAACGAGGGGTCACAGTTTAAGGATAAAGGGGAAGCCTTTTAGGACCGAGATGAGGAGAAACTTCTTCACACAGAGAGTGGTGAATCTGTGGAATTCTCTGCCACAGGAAACAGTTGAAGCCGGTTCATTGGCTATATTTAAGAGGAGGTTAGATTTGGCCCTTGTGGCTAAAGGGATCAGGGGGTATGGAGAGAAAGCAGGTACAGGGTTCTGAGTTGGATGATCAGACTGAATGGCGGTGCAGGATCGAAGGACCAAATGGCCTACTCCTGCACCTATTTTCATGTTTCTATGTTTCTATGACCCTTGGAATTCCATCCTTGGCATTGACCCCAGGACTCACCAATCACTGAACACTAGGCCATGAATTCAGGACTCTACAATGATGGGACCCAAATCAGGAGGTCCCGAACTCTGGTCTCACCGATTCACAAACCCAAAGGACCATCAGATGTCATTCCTCCTGCCCGCGTGGACTTCCGACTCCAAAACCCACCAATAACTTGCTGACCCTGGTGGGGGAAAGGGAGCCACAAGCCTTCATCCATGCTGATCTACTAGTCTGACATCAAGCTGGACATTCAATTCCACCTCACCCCTAGCTAAAGCATAATTTGTCTGTTGTCCTTAAAAACTACCACCACCCTCCCCTCCTCACTGCATGCTAGCCCCCTTTATCCTCTGCCTCACTACTCACACTGTCCTCCTCCTACTGGCCATCTCCCTTCTGCACTCTCAGATGCAATGTTTTGACCCAAATCACCAACAATTCCTCCCACATTACAGATGTTGCTTGACCTGTGGGTTTGTCCTCGCATTATCTAAGATTTCTTTTTTTTTGTAATTTATTTTTTTTATTGAAGTTTATCAAACAAACATTTCCATAAGATGTATTTCAGACATTGTACATATATATCATGTAATCATTTATATCACAAATCTCCACAAAGTATTTATCTGGGGTATACACTTATAGAAAAGAGTGGAAAGAAAAAACAAGCAAAAGGAAAGAACGATGTACAAGTAGGGAGTGATCTTTTTTTTTCTTACAACATATTCATTGATTTGTGAGAATAAAATCAGGCCTATGAGGCATTATGTAGTTAAACCATTTTTCCCAGTATGAATCAAATTGTTCCAGCTTATGATTAACAGATGCTGTTATCTTCTCCATTTTGTAAATGTCCATTGTAATTTCCATCCATGTATTTAAAGTTGGGCTCTCCTGTGATAACCATTCCCTAGTAAGAGTCTTTTTACCAGCCACCAACAGTATATTCATTGAATATTTATCTATTTTCAACCATTCTTGAGGTATATATCCAAAATATATGGTCTTACTCTCCAAGGGTATTTCACATTTAAAGATGTCTTGTCGGGCATTGTGTATCCCCCTCCAATAGTTTTCCAAAAACTATGATGCATTATCTAACACTTCATGTTAAATTCCAATTGCCACTTTGCTGCATATTTTTTGGTATCTTCCTGTTGACTTTCTCCCTTGTTATATTGAATGGGCAATGTTTTTATTTTATCTACAAACTCATTAATTATGCACTACACTGAAGTCGATCATCAATGTCTCTTACAAAAGTAGTGCGGACATTGACCAAGGGACTCTTTACTGTCACTGATCCACCTTGCTCCTTTCCCAGTGACTGTAAGGAGTTTAACATTCTGTGGCACATTATAAGCAGGAGAAGCTGGAGTAACTCAACCCTTCATATCCCCTCCATTGGAAAAGGCCTTTACTGATTTTTTTCTCTTTGTATTATTTTTCTAAATGGACCCCATATTCCTTTATCCCCTTAATGTGCAATAGTGTATTCTTGTCTTGAATTTGCTTGGAAAATGAACTCCATATACAGTACAGTTCAGTGAAAATTCTTAAGACGCCTGAGATTTTTAAAAATGTGGTTTTAGATAGTGCGGCCTCCACGGAGCCCTGATCTCAACAACATCGAGGCTGAGATTGCCTGGAGAGACAGAAGCAAGCGAGATAGCAAAAGTCTGCAGAAGAACTGTGGCAAGTCCTGCCTTCTCCCTGCATCTGTGCGTGCCCTGACCAATCAAGAATATATCAACCTCTACCTTAAATATACTTAAAGACTTGCCTCCACAGTTGCCTGTGGCAAAGAATTTCACATATTCACCACTCTTTGGCAAAAGAAATTCCTCTTCATCTCCATTCTAAAAGGGTGCCCCTCTATTCTGAGACTGTGTCCTCTGGTCTTACACTCTCCCACCATAGGAAGCATCTCCTCCACATCCACCCTATCAAGGCCTTTCACCATTTGATTGGTTTCAATGAGGTCACCCCTCATCCTTCTGAATTCCAGTGATTAACATGCCCAGAGCCATCAAACACTCTTCATTCAATTCTGGAATCATTTTTTTAAACCTCCTTTGAATCCTCTCCAGTTTCAGTACATCCTTTCTATGATAAGGGGCTCAAATCTGCTCACAATACTCCAAGTGAGACCTCATCAGTGCTTTATAAAGTCTCAACATTATATCCTTTTATATTCTAGTCTTTTTGAGATCAGTGTTAACATTGCATTTGCCTTCCTCACCATAAACTCAACCTGCAAATTAAGTTTAGGGAATCCTACACAAGGACTCCCAGGTCCCTTTGCACCTCAGATTTTTGCATTTTCTCTCCACTTACAAAATAGTCAACCCTTTCATTTGTTCTACCAAAGTGCATGACCAGACACTTCCCAACACTGTTTTCCATCTGCCCTTTTCCCTTTCTCCTAATCTGTGGCCTCAATACTTACTCAAAGCAACCTGTTCCTTCACCTATCTCCATATAGCCTGCAAACTTTGTAACAAAGCCATCAATTCGATCATCCAAATAATTGACATAAAGAATCAGTCCCAACACAGACCCCTGAGGAACACCACTCGTCACCAGCAGCCAGCCTTAAAAGATTCCCTTTATTCCCACTCTTTGCCAATTGCCATTCAGCCACTGCTTTATCCATACTAGAATCTTTCCTGTAATACCATGGGCTCATAAATTGTTAAGCAGCCTTCTGAAAATACAAATTTACAACAACTTAATCTCGTTTGTTTATAATGCTTGCTATTAAAAGAATTCCAACAGAATTGTCAGACAAGATTTTCACTTGGAAAACCAATGGCCTATTTTATTATGTGACTCCAAGTACCCTGAAACCTCATCCTTGATAATCGACTCCAACCACTGAGATCAGACTAACTGGCCTGGAGTTTCTTGCCCCTCTCCCTTCTTGAAGAGTTTAGAGACATTTGCAATTTTCCAGACTTCTGGAACTATTCCAGAATCTCTCAATTCCTGAAAGATCATTACTAATGCCTCCTCGATCTCTTCAGCTACCTCTTTCAGAACCCTAGGATGTATACCATTTGGTCCAAGTGACCTTTTCGTTTCTGAAGAACCTTCTCTTTAGTTATAGTAACTTCATGACCCCAACACCTGAAATGTCCATCATACTGCTAGTGTCTTCCACAGTGAAGACTGACACAAAATACTTATTCAGTTCATCTGCCATTTCATTCTCCCACTCTACTGCCTCTCCATTGTTTTCCAGCAGTCCAATACTTACTTTCACCTCTCTTTTACACTTTATGTATCTGAAGAAACTTCTGGTATACTCTTTAATATTATATTGGTTAGCTTACTTTCTTTACCTTCTGAAGAATCTTTATGTTAATTACTTACTTAGTTGCCTTCTGTTGGTTTGTAAAGGTTTCCCAATTCTCTAACTCCCCACTATTTATTGCTGTACCGTCATCCCTGCCAGTGTTCTTTTTCAATCAATTCTGGCCAACTCCTCTCTCATGCCTCTCTAATTCTCTTTACTCCACTGTAATACTGATTCATCTGACTTTAGCTTCCCCTCTTCAAATTTCTCTAGTCAATTATGTTTCATTGCACAATACCCAATCCAGAGTAGCTGATCCCTGGTGGGCTCAACCACAAGCTGTTTTAAAAAACCATCTCGTAGCCACTCTAGAAATTCCCCCTCCTGGAATTCTGCCCCAACCTGATTTTCTCAATCTAACTGCGTATTGAAAGCTCCCATGACTTTTGTAATATTGCCCTTTGGTGTACATTTTCTATCACCCATTGTAATTTGTAGACCACAACGTTACTACTGTTTGGAGATGTGTATACAACTCACACCATGGTCTTTTTACCCTTGCAGTTCCTTAGCTCTAGCCATTATGATTCAATATCTTTTGACCCCATGCAACCTGTTTCTAATGATTTAGTTTCATTTTTTACAAAACAGAGCAACACCACCTCCTCTGGGTTTTTGCCCATTCTTTCAATACAATGTGTATCTGTGGACATTAAACTCCCAACTGTAATCTTCTTTCAGCCATGATTCAGTGATGTTTACACCATACCTGCCAATCTGCAACCGTGCTGCTGCTAGTTCATCTACCTTATTCCGTATACTGCACGCGTTCAGATACAACAGCTTCAGTCCTGTATTCACTCTTTTTGACTTGGTCCACCTTTTATGTTACAACTCATCCTGCTGCCTGCAGTTTCACCCTATCAACAACCTTTCCACATTTCACATTGCCTGTTTGTAAATCGGCTACATCATCTTCAGCATGATTACGATACTTCTTGCATTGAAACATAGGCAGCTCAGGACACCAGTCGCACCATGCTCAACATATTGATTCCTAACTTTGTCTGAGGTCTTACCACCATCTGCCTCCACAACCTCTCCTCTAACTATTCTGGCTCTCTGGTTCCCATCCCCCTGCAACTCTAGTTTAAACTCTACCGTGCGGCATTAACAAACTTCCTAGCAAGGATAGTAGTCCCCCTCCGGTTCAGGAGCAAACCATCCCTTTTGTACAGGTCCCACCTTCCCTAGAGGAGACCCCAATGATCCAAAAATCTTATGCTCTCCCTCCTACAACAAATCCTTAGCCACATATTAAATTGTATAATCTTCCTAGGTCTGGCCTCACTAGCATGTGGCATGGGTAACAGTTCTGAGATCACAATCCTGGAGGTCCTGCTCTTTAACTTAGTACCTATTTCCCTATGCAGAACCTTGTCTCTTTATAAAATATATATATATCTTTAACTGTCTACTCAAGGAATTTGTAGAATATTAATTAACTAGTTTAAAATTTCCTGGCTTTCTCTTCTAATCTTCTGTATAGAGCTGAGTGAGGTGGAATTTTCAATAAGAATAATATAAATACAAATATTTCAAGGTGGAATGATGACTATTTCATCCTTGAAGTTAGTCATGCTTTAGTACAATTATTTTCTTTGTGATTTATTTTTCTTGTTGATCTCACTGAGTCTTTGTCCCTGATTCATTGTCAGCGTACTTGACATGCCCAGTATCCTATTGTACTCCAGAATCATGATTACCATTTTGAGTATTTCAGCCGCAGTATGTAGACAACAACCTGCATTTGTGCAGGCTTGGAACGTCCTAATATAGCCAAGAGGATGAGCCTTAAACTCAAAATATTCTTCAAACCTCTGCCTGTTGCACACACCTATCTCCAAAAATAAATGAAAGGCGAGACTCTACATTTCTCAGGAGCCATCCTTTGCGAAGGCAGATATCGTGATTCAATTCTGTCTATCTGCAGTACACAAACACAGGCTTCAGTCAATTTAATAAAAAGGGTATTTGTAGACAAAGACTTCAGACCTGGCACAACATTTATGATCAACTGAGCAGCAGTGATTCCCTAACCTTATATACTTTTCAAGCCTGCAGCAGACATCAGGAGACGCTGCAAAATTACTACCAATGCTCTACCCACAAGATCTTACAAATTTGCTGGAAGTATAAGCAAACCAACATTGGTCTTCTCACTTCTGTGTACAAGGGCCACATTACAGTCAACTGGCCATAGCATTCAGATGTCCAGAATCAAACTCCAGAAATGGATGCCCTATTCCCAGCTGTACTATAGGAAAGGATTAACAATGGGGGGAAAAATTGTACTCTGAGCACTCAAAGTGGAGAAGGGACATTTGAAATGGGATTGAAAAGCTTGGATCCCTGATTGGTGAGCACACTGGTAAGCAGCATGAGGAATGGACCATCTCACAAACTACCCACCATCTACCTCTGTAAGGTCACCATACGTGTAGTGACCACCGCAGAACCCACAAAGCAATAGTGGAAGTAAGTCACATTCAATCCTAAGTGACTGCCTGAGGAGATGATGCTTGCTTTGCTCCACTGACAATAATGGCTGCCAAAGCCCAAGGTAAATTTGTCAGAATTTAACCATTTTCAACAAAACATGGAGATCTCATGCTTGTTCTCTTTTGTACACATTAAATTAATTTGCCATTTGCAGTAGGAAATTAACCTGCAACCAGAACTACCTACAATGCACTTCCCCTTTACTGTAACACTTTGTTCTGCACTTTTATTATTTTACCTTAGACTACCTCAATGCACTGTTGAAATGAATTGATCTGTATGAACAGGGTTTTCACAGTACTTTGGTATAATAATAATTTATTTTACCAATTACTTTACAGTATGGAAGCAGGCTCTTAAGCCCAACTCACCCATAGTGAATGGCTCAGTGAGCTAATCCCATCTGCATGCACTTTCCCTGAGCCCTTTAAACCTTTTTCATCAGAATTAGCTTTAAAATCACTGGTGTATTTGTTGTTTTGTGGCAGCAGTACAGTGCAATACAAAAAACTATAATTTACAATTAAAAATATATATTAATGTATTGTTTCTGATTTAATCCCATCCATGTATATATCTAAATGTTGCTAATGTGCCTGCCTCGACCACTGTTTCTGGTGTCACATTCTAAAATATGTACCACCCTTTGCATGAAGAAGCTGCTCCCTGACGTCCCATTTAAATCTCTTGCTTTTGATCTTAAGCCCTCTTGTTTTAGCTGCCTCTCCCTGGCAAAAAGACCGTGTTTTCACATTTTCTATGCCCCTCATGATCTTGCATGCTCTGTCAGGTCACTGCTCAGTGTTCTAAATTCCAGGGAATAAAATCCTATTCTTTGTAACCTCTTCTTGTTACACAGGCCCTCAAGTCCAGGCAACAACCTGGTAAACATGTTTTGAACTCCTTCTGGTTTAATAAGATCTTTCCTGTAATGAATAACTCTACATAATATTCCAAGTGAGGCCTCACCAATGTCTTGTATAACTGAATTCACAGTGCACACTCTTATGTTGTGGCTATTTAATGGAACAATGAATAGAAGTGAAATAAACAAGAATAATGTTTCTGAGTTACTGATTTTCTGATGACAGCAACCCGTAATTGCTCCTGCAGTATTCAATTGAGGTCAATTTATGGACAATCAAATCTGTTAACACTCTCACGTTCAATTTCCGATAAACCTATGGTACCAAATGTAATTTCTAATAAAATAAATGTCCGTCAGCACTTCAGATCATCTTTCTTTTTAATCAGTTGTAAAAAATATTTCTTTAATGACTATTGAATTCTAAAGAGATTAATTTATTGAATCTGAAGTTCTCTGGGAACTTAGTATGCTATAAACATTTATATAGTTAATTTTTATGTGCAATTTGGGGCAGTGGAAAGTGAAAGGAAGTGGCATAGACAATGGCTATTGATTCAATTCCAGCTCTTAGAGTCATACAGCATGCAAACAGGCCTTTCGCCTACTCATGCATGCAGACTATACAGAGCTAGTCCAATTTATCCATGTGCCATAGCCCTCTAATCCTCTCCTATCCATGTACTTAACTAGATGGCTTTTAAATGTTGTTAATATGCCTGCCATACTTTAACCCTAACCCTAATGCATGGTGGACACATCAGCAACCTTAATTCTTATTTCTGCACCTCATTCCAAACACACCCTGCCCTTTGTGTGAATAGGTTTCCCTTGATGTCCCTTTTAAACTCCCTCCTCTTAAACCCAAGTCCTCTTTTCTTAGCATCCCATCCCTGCAAAAAAGTTTGCGCTTTCACTTGCCATTGTTCTATCAGATCACACTTTCTGATAAGTCGTGACTTTTCGAGAAAAAGTCTGAAATTCTTGTGTAGGTGAAACATGTGAAGTGGCTCTAAATAGGGGACCTGAAGTAATTCATGCAAGATTTTCTTAAGGGAACTTAAGCAACTTACCAACTTAACCCTAGCATAATCGCAGGACAATTTACAATGACCAGTTAACATACTAACTGATGGGTCTTTGGACTGTGGGAGGAAACTGGAGCAGCCAGAGGAAACCCACATGCATGCTGGAAGAACATACAAACTTTCTTACAGAGGACGCTGGAATTGAACTGTGAATCCCAATACCCCAGGCTGTAGTAGTGCTACCATGGCACCCATCATGTCTGCAGGTCCCTCAAGGCCCTGACAGTGTAAAAATTGATGTATCCCTGGATAAAAATATATCAAATTAATCAACAACACAAGTTCTTAATGATTGCACCAATTGCTGGCTTCTTCCTTAATGAGCCCCCAAAAGGAAGCCTTTTTTGTGGGGTGGGGGGTGTATTAGGCAAGGATGGTTGTAGGTATATTTTCTAAGCTTTTGTGGCTTATAATGAACTAAAAAGTTGAATATTGTACACAACTGAATTGGTATATGGTTCTGTGCATTCTTTACTGACATTCCTGGCAAAACATAAGGATTGTTAGAGTTTTGAAATTTTTATTTATCTTTTGGAATCTCAGAATCAAGTTATTATCACTGGCATGTGACGTGAAATTTATTAACGTAGCAGCAGCGGTTCAATGCAATACATAATATAGAAGAGAAAAAGAAAAAATAATAATAAATAAGTAAATCAATTACAGTATATGTATATAGAATAGATTTAAAAATGTGCAAAAACAGAAATACTGTATATTAAAAAAAGTGAGGTAGTGTCCAAGGGTTCAATGTCCATTTAGGAATCAGATGGCAGAGGGGAAGAAGCTGTTCCTGAATTGCTGAGTGTGTGCCTTCAGGCTTCTGCACCTCCTACCTGATGGTAACAGTGAGAAAGGGGTATGCCCTGGGTGCTGGAGGTTCTTAATAATGGACGCTGCCTTTCTGAGACACTTCTCCCTGAAAATATCCTGGGTACTTTGTAGGCTAGTACCCAAGATGGAGCTAACTAGATTTACAAACCTCTGCAGCTTCTTTCGGTCGGGTGCAGTGCCCCCCCCCCCCCATACCAGCCTGTCAGAATGCTCTTCACGATACATCTATAGAAGTTTTTGAGTGTATTTGTTGACATGCCAAATCCCTTTAAACTCCTAATGAAGTATAGCCACTGTCTTGCCTTATTTATAACTACATCAATATGTTGGGACCAGATTAGATCCTCAGAGATCTTGTCACCCAGGAACCTGAAACTGCTCACGCTCTTCACTTCTGATCCCTCTATGAGGATTGGTATGTGTTCCTTTGTCTTAACCTTCCTGAAGTCCACAATTAGCTCTTTCCACTTACTGACGTTGAGTGCCAGGATGTTGCTGCGGTACCTCTCCACTAGTTGGCGTATCTCACTCCTGTACGCCCTCTCGTCACCACCTGAGATTCTACCAACAATGATTGTATCATCAGCAGATTTATAGATGGTATTTGAGCAATGCCTAGCCACACAGTTGTGTGTATATAGAGAGTACAGCAGTGGGCTAAGCACACACCCCTGAGGTGCGCCAGTGTTGATCATCAGTAAGGAGGATATGTTATTGCCAATCCGCACATGTTTTGGCCTTCTAGTTAGGAAGTCAATGATCCAATTGCAGAGGGAGGTACAGAGGCCCAGGTTCTGCAACTTCTCAATTGGGATTGAGGGATTTAAATGCTGAGCTATAGTCAATGAACAGCATCCTGACATAGGTGCTTGTGTTGTGCAGGTGGTCTAAAGCCGTGTGAAGAGCCATTGAGATTGTGTCTGCTGTTGTAATTGTTATGTACCCCGTAACTGGGTCACTTACCAGCAAAGATAGAGAGGTCTGTTGAAGTCTGATGGTACTATTTTTAACAGTATTTATTGATAAAAGTACACAAAAATAATATCAGTGCAAACATACAGATAACATACATCGTCAATACTAAATCTAAAAGCGTGGGTATAATAATAATCAATAAGGAATAGCTCTATCATTGTCTAGGCGATAATGTATTGTCCGATAGAAATATAAAAGTCACTTTAGTTCATTCAAGCTCCAGCTTTTTGGTTGGAGAGAAAGACGGGTTAAAACTCGCCCATTCCTTTTATGATGTCAATCCTTCGAGAGTCGTTGGGAGTTGATTTCCCCATTGTTAGCTAAAAACCGTTCTTCCGTGGTAAAGGTCCACCGATTCCGGGGCAAATGGAAACGGATGCAAGTGGCCTTCCCACCGGCTTTCGCTATTATGGGATCGCTAGCGTTTCTTCTGGTGCGTCTGAGGGGTTGTTCCCACAGACCCTCTTTTATCCTGACTCACAGGGTCTCAGATGTCAATCAGGTTGGGATGATGCAATCCCTCCACCAACCTCCCCCTCGGTTCATTGCCTGGGGGCTTCGATGCATCGTACAGGATGCAATACAATTCCGTCTCCAAGAGACAATAGCTGGTATCAATGGTTCTACCTTTCGGAGGCCAGGACACATTCCAAATTCTTTGTGGATTCTGCATGTCTTTCTCTCATTTCCTGGGTCTCCTGAACTGACTCAATAGTGATCTTGCGATTCTCAAAAAGGAGGGGGCCACAGGCATAACAACCTATTGTGGTGATAGGCAAGTTGCAATGGGTCCAGGTCCTTGCTGAGGCAGGAGTTCAGTCTAGTCATGACCAACCTCTCAAAGTATTTCATCACTGTAGACTTGAGTGCTACCAGGCGATAGTCATTAAGGCAGCTCACATTATTCTTCTTAGGCACTGGTATAATTGTTGCCTTTTTAAAACAAGTGGGAACTTCCACCCATAGTAGTGAGAGGTTGAAAACGTCCTTGAATGCTCCCGCTAGTTTGTTGGCACGGTTTTTGAGAACCTATAATTCTCATTGGTCTGCACATTTCAGGATTTATGTGTGTGTGTGAAACTGAAGCCAGAGAGGTGTTGTGATGTAAGGCAGCACCTGTATGGTCTGTTGTTATGCATATTTTTCTGAAGCAAGAATAGGGGAGCAGTGTGGACTGGGGAATCATAAACGCAAGAGATTCTGCAGACGCTGGAAATATTGAGGAACACATCCAAAGTGCTGGAGTCACAACCCAAAAATGTTGACTGTGGATTCCTTCCAGAGAGGCTGTAGAACTGTTTACGGCTGCAGTGGGGGTTGGGTGTGGGGAAAGCTGCTGGTGGGAGTGCTCGCTCTTCGACCAACTACACACTCACTCCAACTGATCTGTGGGCTACTGGACTAACTTGCTTGGCCCCAGACTAGGGTTTCCCGCCACTGCTGCACCCTGCACCATTGACCCCGATCCCTGTGGCCTCCACTATCCTCAAGAGGCTCTCTCTCTCAGTCTTGCAAGACAGCTCAGGATCCATTAAACAAGAATGGAAGCAAATCGATTTCATTCCCAAGGGGGAGTAGATTGGGGAAGCATGGTGCAGCAGTTAATTCTGCTACTTTACAGCTGCAGAGACCCACATTTGATCCTGGCCCTGTGTTTATTTCCCTTTTCCATCCAAACATGTACTGGAATGTTAATTGTATACTATAAGTTATCCCTTTGTGTAGGAAAAGAATCAAATGGGAGTTGATGGGCCTGTGAGAGAGCTGCAGAACAAGAAGGATACAAGGAAAGAGACTGATGGGATTGCTTCCCTAGAAGGAAGTAGGGGCCTGGGGAACAAATGGCCTCCTTGAGTGTTGTGATAAGGAAATAAAAAAAACCAGGAAGAGAGTTCTGAAGCAGTGACTGGAAATGACAAAAATATGGACAAGGGGATTTAAAAATATGAAAACTTAAAAGCATATTCTTTGAAGCTATTAAGGTAAAGCTATTTTCATTAGACCACCAACTATTACAAGCAAGGTGGTTTCCTTGAGATCTTTGTAAAATAATGGGCTGGATTCTACTGGACACAGTTGGTGCTTCATCTTTGTTCCAAATGTGATCCCTTTGAACCTGCCATAGCCATTGGGATCCTTTATGCTGAAAACCTCTACACCAGCACCCTTTCATAGGTAGAAGACACTGTGGGTGGCAACCAGGCCTCATACGGCAAACCAGAGGCCCTTCTTCCAATCCCATGTGCTTTAATGTTGCACTTTAATTTCTAGCTTTATCATAGACCTGAAAATACACCACATCCTCTGTTTCTCTCTTATCCACTCTTCTAGCTACATCCTCAAAAATAATAAATACAAAATATTAGTTAAAATAGGATAAATCATTTGAATTAAAATCACGGACAATGAAGTGAGCAGAACTACACATAAAATTAACATGAGCTAACCTTAATAAGGATCAATGGCACTGTGAGTAAAGTTGTTGCTTGTATGCCAGCATGACCCAGAGAGACCAGTGGACTTGATGACAAGGCCAACACCAGGGCATCAGATTGTACACACTGACATCTGGCTGTTAACGCATTTTTGATTTTCAAACTGCACAGGACTATAGTCAACGTTGCAGCTGTATCTGGCCTGCTCATGGTTGACAGCGCAATTAAAACCCACCATGAATCTGCATTTCATTGCATAATTAGACATATATTAATCATAGATTATTTGAAAAGTCTTTTTAAATTCCCTAATAAAAATATAGTTTTGCCATTCTTCTGTTGTTGCCGGAGAACACTTTAGCAGGAATCACCTTTCTTCTACATCATTCTTTTCACATTGACTCATAATATCTGGGCATCTTACCTGGTCTTTGGCCTTTTGTAGTGATGTGGTTTTGAGCTTAGTGATGACAGAAAGCACTGATTTAACAAGTCTACAGTTGTCCAGAATTCAACCATGTAGAGGATAACTTGGCCCACTTTGTTTGCGATGATCCTGAGCTACAAAACAATTGATTTGATGGCCCAAGACCACAGATATCTTTCTGGTTGTTTTCTGGAGGGAACAGGGAACCAGTATTGGGGGTAGGAAGCTGGTAACAATGGAAATGGACAGAGGACCATCAGCGTGGATGGTGGAGCAGTATACAGACCCTGGAAGGAGTGATGGGGCAGAGGGCCAGCATTGGGCTGACAAGAGCAGGAGCTTGGCAGTGTGTTGGATGGAGCCTGTTGATGGTATGGTTAGGGCAGTGGTGTTATACCAACAGGAAAAAATGATTATGCAGTTGGAATTCCAGTGGAGAGTGATAGGATGTGGCACGGGTACTGGGGGAGTTGGGGAAAGGCAAAGTAAACTGACAGTGGCAGTGGGGCTGCTGGGTTTCCCTGTGCTGTGACTGTGATCAAAGTAAGTGGAGAGACACTGAAGCTGGTGATATTGAAGTCTTCATTCAAAACCACAAGCAGGCATCATTCTGGAGACACTCCGAGTAAAGGCTCACAAACACAAAGGTACATCACATTTTTATACACTTAGGATAAAAGTAACAGTTGGTGATTTTCAGTAGCTACAATGACATTGCTCACTTCAATCCTTTGGGTTGACGAATAGTTCCTTTGAGGTACATATTGGAAGCACTTTGTAATTGATAAGACACTTTAGAAGGTCTGAATGCCTTTGGAAGAAACTAAGTAACACAGATATTCTAAAACCTTTTGTCAACCGAGAGCCTGACACCCAAAATTAATGTTGTCTCAGAGTACATGAATATGGTAAATACACAAAAACTACTGATTGCCTATACCTGTGACCATATTTGGTATGTTCAGTGACAACATTCGTCTGGTCTGCCAGCTTGCACTTAAGTGACAATGGTGCAAATAACTTAACCATGTTGCCTTGTTCGATGCAAGCCAATTAACACAACCCCATTGTCTTAGCATTTGGCTCATGCATATGCAAACTTTCAATCTCTGGAACAGCCTGTGCTTTTAACTGCAATTTTCTGCTTGCAATCACCAAAAAAACTCTGAAGGTTAATTGCAAACTTCCTGAATTTATCTACATTTTTAATAAGAATTGAAGCCTGGTTCTTGTTTGAATTACTAGCTGCTGTATTCACATAACTCCAGAATACTCCCTGACAACCTGCACAAAGTCACAGAGTAAATGGTGTGGTGGAGGCCAAATCTGTGCATATATTTAAGATGGAGGTTGATCGTTTCCTGACCGGTCAGGGCATCAAATGATATGGCGAGAAGGCAGGTATATGGGGTTGAGTGGGATCTGGGATCAGCCATGATGGAATGATGGAGCAGGCTCGATGGGCTGAATGGCCTAATTCTGCTCCTACATCTTATGTAAGTATTTTCTGCAGATTCCAGTTAACTTAACAAACTTAATTCTGTATTTCCATGCATACTTTAGCGTTATTGGCAAAATTTAGCTTTTGATTCAAAATGAAATTTCTTAAACTTTGCAAGCAGTCCTTTGGAATTAAAATCCTGTAAATATTAAAAAAGGTTGGTGTATAGGTTACTCTGCAGACAATTCACTACACACTGACTAAAAATACTTCCTTCTTGTGGTAACCTGATTTTCAACTCAAATGTAAAAGTGAACCAAACCTCTGTGTTGGTGGGTCAAGGAACGAAGACATTGAGGCCACAAATCCTCTGTTCACCTTTGCCATGATGATCTCCAGTGAGGTGTTGAAGGAGCAGGGCTGTGCCCATCCTGCATCTCCTTACAGCCACTCCTCCTGGCAGTGGTACCAGGTGAGAACTTTACCTAAGAAGGGAAATGCAGTAGAACAGGTTGGTTCATGAATTCCTTTTTGAGGCCTTCAAACCCCAAAAAGATCACAAATCATAAACCTGACTATGTCTGCAGATGCTGGAAATCCAAAGCAACAGACACAAAATTCTGGAGGAACTCAGCAGGACAGCAGCATCCATGGAAAAGAATGAACAGTCGCTGTTTCAGGCTGAGATACGAAATAGGTGATGGGTGAAGCCAGGTGGGTCGGAAAGGTCAAGGGCAGAGAAGGACGAAGCTGATAGGAGAGCTAAGTGGACCCTGGGAGATTATAAGTTGATGTTTTGGGCCGAGACCCTTCTTCAGGACTGAGAAGGAAAGGGGGAGATGGCAGAATAAAAAAAAGTGGGTGGAGGGGGAAGAGGGCAGCTGGAAGATGTTAGGTGAAGCTAGTTGGTTGGAAAGCACAGATCATGCTGTGTTTACTCATAAAGAATTGCACAGATAATAAATTTGATAATAAATATACTTAGAACATACAAATCAACCCCCACAGGCATTGGAACAACCAGTATAGTTGCTTTTCACAGCACTATTTTAGCAGATGTTCTTAAGTATAATTAAGTATCTTGGCCCTTGTAGTTAATCAAATTTAATGTACCATTGACTGCAATGATCTTAAATTGAATTTTCAAACAAATCTATCATCGTTGCAAGACAAACTATCAAAGTCATGGAATTATTTTTTAAAGTTGATTGTAAATGGAAGATACCTAGCAAATTAAGCAGGCAATATTAAAATAACTCTTAAATATTAAGGTATATCAGGTTTAACTATTTAGGATAAGATAAGTGGAAGTTCAAATATGCTCTGCTCCCCTACTGTTAACCTTGGCTAGGACAATGATAAGACTATTAGTTGACCTCATTAACTCTGATTATAGAAGGGGACATTGTTGCAGGTTTCACCCGTGATTACCATCCTCTAATGCTGCCTGCAGAAAATGAGTATGTATTTTGAGTGTGGTTCTGTTTGAAATATGCTCCCTAGGGTTGAATGGCTAGTCATTGATTTTTAGGACTATATGAGAAGGTAATAAATTATTGATATGTAAGTATTTGACTGGATGATGTTAAACTTTTTGACATTTTCAGAAAATATGAATGGCATGAGACACCATGAATGGAAATATCATCTGCATTCAAGAAAATGGAGACTGGATCCAAGATTCACAAAGCTCACCCATAGCAGCATTTTCTTTGTGTTATTTTTGTGTTGTAAGTTAATTGAGAAAGATTGATTTGCATTGATAATTCACCAGTATTATCATTTGGACAATTGGAAATATAAAGCAAAAGATTTTTTCCCCCTTTTCTCTGGTGCTCCTCTGTTGTTTTTCTTAGGGAGGGAGGAAATGAGAATTAAAATAACCTAAGAATGTTTGGGAGATTTTAAAAAAAGTCTACAGAAGTATTTAAGGCCAAAAATGAATTAGGTTTTCTTTGGATAGCTAGATGATCCTTTTGAAAATAATATTACTTTCTCTTTGTTTACAAAGGTGTTGTGTATTAATAACCACTGTGAATACAATGATCAAAGCTCCAATATCTGTTGATAACACTTAATTAAAATTGATCATTTTGACCTGAAATGTTGTCAGTTTCTTTGCTTCCATAGATGTTGCATGACCCGCTGAGTTCATCAAGTACCTGTGGTCTCTTGTACCCCATACATAATTAAAATCCTAGAGAGAAAGGTAAAAGTGTATAAAATTCAGATATATAACAGAAAAATATTGAAAACAGAACATAGAACAGTACAATATAGAATGAGCCCAGTGCCCACAATGTTGTGCTGACCTTATAAGCTGTTCAACAATCAATGTAATCCTTCCCTCCTACATAGACCACAGCCTTTCATCGTTCTTTCATCCACGAACCTATCCAAGAGTCTCTTAAAAACCCCTAATGTATCTGCCTCTGCCACCACCCGTGGCAACATATTCTGGCCACTTAACGACTGACCTGCTGCCTATACTTTCCTCCAGTCACCTTAAAAGGATGAAATCACCTAGTCCTGAAGAAAAGTCTTGGCCTGAAATGTTGACTGTACTCTTTTCCATAGATGCTGCCTGGCCTGCTGTGCTCCTCCAGCATTTTGTGTGTGTGTTGCTTTGGATTTTCAGCATCTGCGGATTTTTTCCTTGTTTGACCATGAAAGGATCTCCACTGCTATTAGCCATTGCCAGCCTGGGAAAAGGTTTCTGGCTGATACTCTATTTATGCCTCTTGTAATCTTACTTAAAGTAAAAGATTAGCTTTATTTGTTACATGTATCAAATTGGCAAGGATTGTGCTGGGGTGCTGACATAGCATATCTACAATTTACTAATCCTCACTGTCTTTGTGGGAGGAAACCGGAGCACCTGGAGGAATACCAGGTGGTCTTTGGGAGAATATACAAACGCCTTGCAGACAGTTGCAGAAATCAAATTCTGAATAGGGGATCACAGGCGTTGTAGAGTGATTGCACTAACTGCTATGCTATCATGCCACCCCGATACACCTCTATCCTATCGCATCTTATCCTTCTTCGCTCCAAAGAGAAAAGCATTAGCTCCCACAATCTTTCCTCATAAAACTTGGTCTCCAATTCAGGTAGATCTCTTCACCCTCTAATGCTTCCACATTCTTCCTATAGTGAGATGGCCAGAACTGAACACAATACTCCAAGTGTAGTCTAACCATAGTTTTAAGACCAGCAACATTACCTCGTGACTTTTGAACTCAGTTCCCTGACTAATGAAGGCCAGCAATATCAAATACCTTCTAAACCATGCTATCAACTTGAGCAGCAACTTTGAGGGATCTATGGACCTGGACCCCTCCACACTGCTAATAATCTTGTGCTCTGCCTTCAAGTTGAATACAAGTTCTGCTAAGTTGGCCCTTCTTTGAAGTTATTCCTTATGTTGTTCAAGTATTTTTGAAGTCCCCTAAATATTAATCGTACTTGGTCAGGTTTCAATGTTCAACTATTTAATGATGTTTCAGGAAGTGCTCTGTAAACTTGTATTAATCATTGTTCCATTCCAAGGAAGGGTGCAGACCTAAAGCTTGTTTTCTTTCTGCATTGGTGACAACTGTCATGCTGTGTCTTTAACAATTTTTAACGTCTTCTCTATCCAGAAGCATATCTTCTACTGTCTTAGCAATTTTTTAAAAGAGGTAGAATGACTGTAAAGCAATGTTCTGTGCTGAGACATGAGTTTGATGTATGACATTCATTGATGGCTTGTCATGAAGATCTGAGGTCATTTCAAAGGAAATAAAAGAGTTATTTAGTCCATTTAATTTACTTCAGGTCTCAGGGCAATCCTATTAATCCCATTCCTTAACTATTTCCCTGTGATCTATTCTCTCTTTTTTCCCCATCACCTTCACACTATTTTGATCATAATATATAGAGTCATAGATTAATAGAAAAGTACAGCACAGAAACAGGCCATTTGCTTCATCCAGTCTGTGCTAAGCCATTTAAATTGTCTACTTCCATCCATCTGCACCAGGACCATAACTCTGCTATCCACATACCTATCCAAACTCTCTTAAACATTGAAATAAAGCTTGCCTTCACCACTTGTGCTGGCAGCTTGTTCCTCACTCTCACAATCCTCTGGGTGAAGAGGTTTCCCCTTATGTTCCCCTTAAGCTTTTCACCTTGCACCCTTAACCCATGACCTGCAACATGGAGTCTCACCAAACCTCAGTGGAAAAAGCCTGATTGCACTTACCCTATTAATAGCCCACATAATTTTCTACACCACTTTCAAATCTCCTCTCATTCTTCTACATTCCACTGAATATAGTCCTAACCAATTCCTTTCCTTATAACTCAGATCCTCTAGAGCCAGCAACAGCCTTGTAAATTTTCTCTGTACTCTTTCAACCTTATTTACATATTTCCTGTAAGTAGGTGAGAAAAACTGCACACAGTACTCTAAATTAGGCCTTATGAATGTCTTGTACAACTTCAACATGACATCTCATTTCCTGTACTCAGTACTTTGATATATGAAAGTCAATGTGCCAAAAGCTTTCTTAATGATCCTATCTACCTGTGTTGCTGCTTTCAACAAATTATGGATCTGTATTCCCAGACCCCTTTGTTCTACTGCACTCCTCAGTGCCCTATCATTTACGGTGTAAGATATTCAGCCCACTTTTTCCAGCTGGTCTAGATCACTGTAAGACACGATACCCTTCCTCTTTGTCCATTACACTCCCAATCTTGGTGTCATCTGTAAATTTGCTGATCCAGTTAACCAGATCATTGATATAGATGAGATGACAAACCACACCAATAATCACAGGCCTGCAGTCAGGGAGGCAAGCATCTGCTATCACTCCCTGGTTTCTCCCACAAAGCCAATGTCTAACCCAATTTATTACCTCATCTTGAATGGTGAGTGACTGAAATCTCTTGAACAACCTGCCATGCAGGACTTTGCTAAATGGCTTACTCAAGTCCATGAAGGCAACATCCACTGCCTTGCCTTCATTAACTTTACTGGAACCTTCCTTGAAAAACGATAAGATTGGCTAGACGTGACTACCAGACATGAAGCCATGCTAACTATTCTTAATCAGTCCATGTCTATCCAAATACTTATATATCCAATTCCTCAGAATACCTTCCAATAACTATTGATGTCTTCCAATAACCTTCCAAAAACTATTGATGACAGACTCACAAGCCTATACAATGCCTATAAAAGGTATTCATCCCCCATTGGGTGTTTTTATGTTTTTTTTTACAACATTGAATCACAGTTCATCGTTTTTTTTTTGACATTGACCAACTGAAAAAAGACTCTTGTGTCAAAGTGAAAACAGATCTCTACAAATTGATCTAAATAAATTACAAATATGAAACACAGAATAATTGATTGCATAAGTATTCACCCCCTTTAATATGACACACCAAGTCAACACTGGCGCAGCCGATTGGTTTTAGAAGTTACATAATTAGTTAAGTGGAGATCACCTGTGTGCAGTCAAGGTGTTTCAACTAAGTGTAGTAAAAATACACCTGCAGCTTGCAGGTCCATCTGCTGGTGAGTCAGTATCCTGGCAAACACCACAAGTCAGGAGATGGATACAAGAAAATTTCCCAGTCATTGAATATCCCTGGAGTACAGTTAAGTCAATTATCAAGAAAAGGAAAGAATATGGCACAGCTATAAATCTGCCTAGAACAGGCTGTCCTCAAAAACTGAGTGACCATTCAAGAAGGGAACTAGTGAGGGAGCCTACTAAGAGATCTATGACAACTCTGGAGGAGTTGCAAACTTCTGTGCCTGAGGTGGGAGAGACTACTCCTACAGCAGCTGTTGCCCGGGTGCTTCACCAGTTGCAGCTTTATAGGAGAGTGTCAAAGAGAAAGCCACTGTTGAAAAAAAACTCTCATGAAATCTAGGTTAGAGATTGCTGGAAGGCGTGTGGGAGACTCTGAAGTCAACTGGAAGAAGGTTCTGTGGTCTGATGAAACCAAAATTGAACTTTTTGACCATCAGACTAGATGTGTTTGATGTAAGTCAAGCACTGCACATCAAAATCACACCATCCTTACTGTGAAGCATGGTGATGGCTGCATCATGCTGTGGGGATATTTCACTGCAGCAGACCCTGGAAGGTTTGTGAAGGTGGAGGGTAAAATGAATGCAGTAAAATACAGGGGAATCCTGGAGGAAGACCTGATGCAGTCTGCATGAGAACTGAGACTTGGAGAAGATTTGTTTTCCAGCAAGACAATGACGCCAAGCATACTGGAATGGCTTAAAAACAACACAGGTAATGTCCTGGAGTAGCCAAGTCAGATTCCAGACCTCAAACGAATTGAGAATTTGTGGCTGGACTTGAAAAGGGCTGTTCACTCATGATCCCTGTGCAATCTGATAGAGCTTGAGCAGTTTTGTATGAAGAATAGTGTAAAATTGCATTGTTCAGATGTGCAAAGCTGATAGAGATCTATCCACACAGACTTGAGGCTGTAATTGCTGCCAAAGGTGCATCTGCTAAATGCTGATTTGAAGGGGGTGACTAATTGTGCAATCAATTATTTGTGTTTAGTAATTGTAATAAACTTAGATCAATTTGTAGAAATTTATTTTCACTTTGACACAAAAGAATCTTTTCTGTTGATCAGTGTCAAAAAAGCCAAATTAAATCCATTTTGATTCAATGTTGTAAAACAATAAACCATGAAAACTTCCAGGGAGAGTCGGGGTGGGTTGAATACTTTTTTTCAGCACTGTAGTTTCCTGGTTTATTTTTAGAATTCTTGAACAGCAGAACAACATCGGCTATCCTCCAATCCTCCAGTACCTCACCTGTCACTAAGGGTGATTTAAAATATCCTTGCTAGGGTCCCAGCAATTTTTGAATTTACTCCTGCAGGATCCAAGTGAATATCTTATCAGGATCTGGGGATTTATCCATCCTAATTTGCCTCAGGACAGCAAATATCTCCTTCTCTGTAGGGTCAGTGAAGTTGATGCTGCTTTGCCTCACATCTGCAGACTGTGTACATATCCTGAGTAAATACAGATGCAAACAAAAATTCATTTAAGATCTTCCCCATCTCCTTTGGCTCCGAACATGGGTTGCCATTCTGATTTTTCTGAGGACCAATTTTGTCCCTTGCTCTCTTTTTGCTCTTAACATGCATGTAGAGTCTCTTAAGATGCTCCTTCCCCTTTCTGCTTGGGCAACCCCATGCCTTCTTTTAGCCTTCCTGATTTCTTTCTTAAGTGTTCTCTTGCATTTCTTGTACTCCATAAGCACCTCATTCTTTCCTACCTGCCTACACTTGCAATGTACCTCCTTTTTTCATAACCGGGGCCTCAATATCTCTTGAAAACCAAGGTTCCCTACACCTGTTGTCTTTACCTCTTTATTCTGACAGGCACATACAAGCTTTGTACCCTCAAAATTTCATTTTTTAAGGTCTCCCACTTTCAAGCACATATTTGCCAGAGAACAACTTGTTCCAATCCACACTTTCTGATGCCATCAAAACTGACCCACAGGCCGGACCTATCTTTATGCATATTTACTTTGAAACTAACGACACTGTGATCACTTGATGCAAAGTATTCCCCTACACAAACTTCTGTCACCTGCCATGTCTCCTTCCCTAATAGCAGATCAAGTATTGTACACTCTCTTATTGGAACTTCTATGTTCTGATGAAGGAAACTTTCCTGAACACACATGACAAACACTAATCCCATCTAGCCCTTTTACAGTACAGGAGACCCAGTGTAACACCCTGGGAAAGGTTTCACTGCTAAGGGAATGGTTGTTCTGTAGCAGCAGTGTTTGGTTTATGACTAGAGATAACAGGGGCTTTGGAATGTGCACTGTCCAATGAAGGGAGTGTTTTTTCCCTTGTTCTGGGCCTGAGAGTGAGTAATTCTAGTTTTTTTGTTTGGCAGAAGATGCCAGAATGGAGAAGTCATAGACTGCAGAACAGAGTGGGCTTGGAATGGGGCCAGGAGTTGACGATGTCCAGGAGAAATTGATGGAAGACTAACGGACAGGAAACTGTGAGCTCCAATGTGCACGTTAGACTGTTTCATTAAAATGGGCCCTTTTCATTCTGTTTTTCTTTATTCACCCTATAAAGCTAAATTGTTTAATTGCATATGGTGTACTGTCTGTTATTTCATGGTACTGATTTGTAACAGGAGCACATCATGCAGCAGCCACACAAACAAGACGGTTTACACCTCAAATTTCACATGTTTGGTGGGGCAGAGACTTTCTTCCCTAGACTAACACTGCCGGCCGAACCTGAGGGTTACACCAGTGAATATGTGGAAACTTAAAATCACCTGCTATATCATGCTTATGTTTCTTGCAACAGTCTTGCTGCAAATTTGATTCTCTTCATCCCTTGGATTACTGGGTGGTCTGTAATATAGACTAATTAGTGTGGTCATATCTTTCTAATTTCACAGTTCTACCCATAATACCTCACTAGGTGCCTCATGCCTCCTCCTTTAATCCCTCCCACTCTGTCATGTCTATAACAACAGAACCCCGGAATACTGAGCTGCTGTTCCTAACCAAGTCTCACTGATGGCGGCAATATCATAATACCAGGTTTTGATCCATAGCCTGAACTCATCTGCTTTTCCTATCAGACTTTTTGCTTTGAAATGTATGCAATTCAGGATATTTGGTACACCATGGTGAACCTTTCGGTTCCTGACTTTGCCTGAGGTCTCCACAACCTCACCACTAACTGTTCTGGCACTGTTTCCCATCCCCCTGTAACTACTTTAAGCCCCCATCCCACCCCCCACAGCACTAGCAAACCTTCCCACTAGGATATTAGTCCCCCCTCAGTTCAGATGCAATCCTTTTCTTCTGTACAACTCCCATCTTCCCTGGAAGAGAGCCTAATGATTCAAAACTCTTTCGCCCTCTGTCCTCCACCAACTCCTTAGCCATGTAGTAAACTGTATAATCTTCCTATTTTTGGCCTCACTAGCAGGTGGTATGGGTGGCAATCCTGAGAACACAACATTGGAGGTCCTATCCTTTAACTTAGCACTTAACTCCCTGAACTCATTTTGCAGAACTTCATCACTCTTACTACCTATGTCATTGGTACCCACATGGAACACAAACTTTGGCTTTTCCCCCCTCCTACATAAGAATGCCGAGGACTCGATCCGTGATGTCCCGGACCCTGGCACCTGGGAGGCACAATACTATTTGGGAATCTTGTTTTCATCCACTGAAACTTCTTTCTGTTTCCCTGAGTCTCTTATTATCACAGTGTGCCTCTTCTTCCCCTTTCCCTTCTGAGTCACAGAGCCTGACTCTGTGCCGGAGACCTGACTGCTGTGACATTCCTCTGCTAGAGCATCCCCCCACCCTCTCCAAGGTGATATACCAGTTGTTGAGGGGAATGACCGTAGGGGTACTCTGCAATAGATTTTTAACCCCTTTCCCCTTCTTGACTGTCACCCAGTTTCCTGTGTCCTGCACCTTGAGTGTAACTACCTCTCTACATGTCCTGTCTAGAGTTCATCCATTTCCAGCTCCATCTCCTTAGCATGGTCAGTTAGAAACTGCAGCTGGACGCACTTCTCACAGCTGTAGTTGTCACGGACACTGGAGGTCTCCCTGCCTTCCCACATCCCATTACCCTGCATGGCATCTCAACTGTTCCTAACTGAGCAGGTAAAAAGAATGAAGAGCAATAAAGTGTTTGTGTGTTGTCCTACCTACAGCTTATCGCTTTCTCTGACTGAAGTCTTGAAGATCTAAAGCCACAAAATCCCTGTTCTAATGATAGCCACTTCACTTGCCCCTGCCTTACTTGAAATTCTTCTTGCCAATCAATCCTGAAACTGTTTGGCCTTTGGCCACTGCTCAAAGCTCCGAACAATTGTGAGTCTCTGCCTTTTCTACTGAATCGATAAACCTGAGTGCACTACGTCTTATGAGGCCTACCATCTCCCTGACTGGCTGCTGATCAAAGCAGAATTAGGCCATTCAGCCACTGGGTCCTTTCTGCCATTTGATCAAAGCTGATTTATTATCCCTCTCAACACCATTCTCCTGTCTTCTCCTCATAACCTTTGTTGCCCTTTGAATCAAAAACCTATCAACCCCTGCGGCTGTCTGTGCAATGGATTCAACAGATTCACCACCCTCTAGTGAAAAATTGTTCCTCATCTCTGTCCCAAAGAGATTGTACCATCTGAGGTTGTGCCATCTTGTTCTAGACTCTCCCAGTATTGGAAACATCCTCACCACCACTCTATCTAGACTTTTCAATATTTGGTAGGATTTAGTGAGACTTTCCTACATTCTTCTAATCTCTAGTAAGTACAGGCCCAGAGCCATCAAATGCTCTTGGTAGTTAACCTTTTCACTCCTGGGATCATTCTCGAAAACTTCCTCTGGATTTCTCCAATGCCAGCATATCTTTCATTAGATAAGGGGTCACATAATGCCTTACAAAGCCTCAGCATGACGTCTTTGCTTTTATGTTCAAGTTCATCTCAAGATGAATGCTAGCATTACATCTCCCTTCCCTACTACTAGCTCAACTTGCAAGTTAGCTTTGGGGAGTCCTGCACTAGAATTCCCAAGACCTTTTGCACTGCCAATTTCTGAATTTGTTTGCCATTTAGAAAATAGTCTATACCTTTGTTCCAGGGGCCTCCAACCATTTATTTTATGCCATGGACCTCTACCATTAACCATACTGACTTAAGCCTTTTTTAGAATATGCCTCCAAGTATTCAGAAACCACATCCTTAATAATAGAATTTAACATCTTGCAAAACACTAAAGTCAGGCTAACTGGTGTATACTGTCCTGTCTTTAGCCCCCCCTTTCCTTCATAAAGAGTCAAGTGACATTTGCAATTTTCCTGTCCTCCGGAACCATTCCAAAACTAATGATTCTTGAAAGATCATTGCTAATGACTCCACTATCTCTTCAGCCACCTTTTTCAGAACCCTGGGTGTAGTCCATCTGATCCAGGTGACTTATCTACCTTCAAACCTTCCAGTTTCCCAAGCACCTCCTGCTTGGTAGTGGCAACTACAGTCACTCCTGTCCCTGACACACTTGAATTTCTGCCATTTCTCCTACTACCCACTCATCATGGGCTAATTTGCAGCAATTAACTCCCATGTCTTTGAGATGTTGGAGGAAACCTGAACACTTGGGGGAAATCTACACTGTTGTAGGGAGAAAATGTAAAGAGGGTGCCACTGCCACACATTGTGCCATGGTACAGCACAGAAATAAGCATTCATATGGAATGGCCAAGTGGGAAAAACAAGGTTGATGTGATTTGGCAAGGATTACATTGCCAATGACGCTGGAAATCTGGGGGGAGAGAAAACAGAATTATTCAGTGGTTCAAGCAGCGCCCAATGGAGACAGATATGTCACCTCAAAACAATGGTCAGAATTCAGCCGTGCCAAGATTGATCTTAATCACCATTTTATTTTAACCATAGAACACTACAGCACAGTGCAGACTCTTCAGCCCTCCATGTTGTACTCCCCCATAACCCTCCATTTTTCTTTCATCCATGTGTCTGTCCAAGAGGCTCTTAAATATCCCTAATGTTTTAGCCTCCACCACCATCCCTGGCAAGTCATTTCAGGCACTCACAACCCTCTGTGTAAAAAACTTACCCCTGATGTCTCCCCTAAACTTCCCTCCCTTAATTTTGTACACATGCCCTCTGGTGTTTGCTATTGGTGCCCTGGGAAACAGGTACTGACTATCCACCCTATCTATGCCTCTCATAATCTTGTAGACCTCTATCAAGTCCCCTTTCATTCTTCCTTTAGTATTAAGGGGTTAATGACAGATGGTATAAACTCAAATTTAGTTAAATTTTGAAACTATGCTTCATCACAGCTCTTTTAAAAATCTTTAAAAAAGAACTATTTTGTTCAGTTCTTTGAGAAAACCTTTCCTGTAAGAGTATTAACATTTATCTGCAATACTCATTGTATCTGTAGGTGGCACTGCGAGATGGATTTTCCATGTGTTAAGCATTGCTAATTCTCGTTAAAAGAACTGAAGATGTAAAAGCAGGAACAGGCCTTTAGAGTCTTCTCTGCCATTCAATAAAATCATGGTTGATCTTGTAAGTGTAAATGAGATTCCCTTTCATTCTCTTAAAATCTAAAAAATGCAATCCTAGTCTACATAATTTGTGTTCATACTGCAAACCCACTCTCTCCAGAACCAATCTACTGAATCCTTCTGCATTCTCTCTACAAGAAGTACACCTTTCTCAGATAAAAAAGACCAAGCCAACACACTTATTACTCTTGGATCTGTCTTAAGACCCTGGAAGGTTATCACTAGAGAGGCTGTTTGCATTGTGAAGTTAAGAGTTCATGAGATGCTTAACATTTTGTCAGAATGGTGCCTCTTCAGTAATTAGTTACACCGATCTATCCTTAACACTGTAAAATCTGAAGTAGAATAGTTTTTAAAGTGTAAAAGAGATACAAGAGTGAATGTTGGACCACTGGAAAATGATGCTGGAGAGGTAGTAATGGGGGACAGCGAAATAGTGGACAAACTGAGAAAGTGTTTTGCATCAGTTTTCTCTGTGGAAGACACTAGTGGAAGTTCCAGGTGTCGGGCCATGAAATGTGTGTAATTATCATAACTAGAGATAAGGTTCTTGGGAAACTGAAAGGTCTGTAGGAGGATAAGTCACCTGGACCAGATGATATAAACCCTAGAGCTCTGAAGGAGGTGGCTGAAGAGATTGTGGAGGCATTAGCAATGATCTTTCAAGAATCACTAGATTCTGGAATGATTCCTGAAGACTGGAAAATTGCAAATGTCAGTCCACTCTTCAAGAAGGGAAAGAAGCAGAAGAAAGGAGACTATAGGTCAGTAACTTGGACCTCAGTGGTTAGGAAGACTCAATTATTAAGGATGAGGCCTTTGGGTACTTGATAAAGTAGGTCATAGTCAGGATGGTTTCCTTAAGGGAAAATCTTGCCTGACAAACCTGCTGGAATTCTTTGAAGAAGTAGCAAGCAGGATAGACAAAGGAGAATCAGTTGATGTTGTGTCCTTGAATTTTCAGAAGACCTTTGACAAGGGGCCACACATGTGGCAGTTTAACAAGCTGATGACTGGAGGCATTCCACAGGGGCCTGTGTTGGGTCTGATACTTTTTGCATTGTATGTCAATAACTTAAATGATGGCATTGATGGTTTTGTTGCAAAGTTTGCAGACGATATGAAGATGGGGTGAGGAGCAGATAGTTTTAAGGAAATAGAGATGTTACAGAAGGACTTTGACAGATTAGGAAATGGTAGAGGGAAGTGTCAGGAAGTGTATGGTCATGCACTTTGGTAGAAGAAATGAAAGGGTTGACTATTTTCTGAATGGAGAGCAAATACAAAAAAACTGAGGTGCAAAGGGACCTGGGAGTCCTTGTGTAGGATTTCTTAAAGGTTAATTTTCAGGTTGATTAAGTGGTGTAGAAGGCAAATGCAATGTTAGCAGTAGAATAAACAAACAAGGATGTAATGTTGAGATTTTATAAAGCATTGGTGAGGCCTCACTTGGAATATAGTGAACAGTTTTGGGCCTCTAATTTTAAAGGTTGTGCTGAAAATGGAGAGGGTTCAAAGGAGGTTCACAGAAATGATTTTAGGATTGAATGGCTTGTCATATGAGGAGTGTTTGATGGCTCTGGGCCTGTATTCTCTGGAATTCAGAAGAATGAGGGGTGACTTCATTGAAACCTATTGAATGCTGAAAGGTCTTGAAAGAATGGATGTAGAAAGGATGTTTCCTGTGGTGGGAGAGTCTGAGACTAGAGGGCACAGCTTCAGAATCATCCTTATTGATAGAACACGTAACCTTGCAGCACCATACAGGATCTTCGACTTATAATGTTGTGTGACCTTTAACCCATTCCAAAATCAATCTAACCCTTCTCTCCTACATAACCATGCATTTTTCTATTATCCGTGTGCCTATCCAAGAGTTTCTTAAATGCCCCGAATGTATCTGCCTCTACTACCACCCTGGCAAGCTGTTCCATGCACTCACCACTCTGTGTTTACTAAAAAAAAAGTATTGGGATAATGTCAGTGGAATCCCATATAATTTTAATTTTAGTAATAAGTTATTTTTCATTTGTCTGAACTTGTGACCTTAATGTTTTATTGGGATCACACTGGGAATCTGCAGGAAAAGTGGACAAGATACTGAACAGCTGGGAACATCAGTTTTGATTTTACCTCAATATCAGAGAATTTTCCCCCTTCCTTGCCCACTGAAAGCTGCACTGGTCTTAGTACAGATTTTCTCTGATTTAATCACTTTTCCAGACTGGGGGACTTGTAACCATGAGTGCTCAGAAATAATTAGCTCTTCAAAAAAATCCATCTTGGGAATTCTCATGTTGCAAGGTGGAAATTTAAATGCTATTTAAATTATATACGGAAAATAAAGATTTGCAGATATGGATGTGATTGAAGAAAATGAAACAGAAAAACAGAGAAAATAAGAGGTAAGTAACTCCAGCGCATAAGTTTTCCCTAGGGGAATACAATTCAATAGTTATTATAAATTTTAAGAGGTAGTGAATTTGTTCAGTGCCATCTCTCACCCCTACCCAGCAGGCTATTTGTAGGGTAGGAGGTGACTGGCAGGAAGTTGGGGGGTTTGAGGTGGTTTGTGGGATGGTTTGCTCCTCCTGCAGTTAGCAGAATTTCTGTGTGCCAAACCATCCTGAATGTCTTTTCTCTTCTTTGAGTGGTTGTGGAACAGAAATCCCCAGACTAGTGGGGTCATTGAATGTATTCAAGGAGACTGAATGCATCCTTGAATCGCTTATTCCATTCCCTCGATAATTCCTTCCCATTATATGTGATCAGCTGGCTACTGGCTGGAAGCTGTATCGACATTGTGATAAATTACCATTGTCTGAGCTGGTAAGATCATGTGTCAAGTCTAGTTAGGGACAGATTTCTTCATCACAGTCTTGTGGTTCAGTGATGTCACTTGCTCAGGTGGGAATTCTTAGGAACATGAAAGAGGGAAGCCACACATGCAGAATGCAAACAGACCTTCTACAAGAAGCCCATTGCTTAACAGTTGGAAACTGATAAATGAAAATGGCAAGTTTGAATCAGAATCATTAAAATGAAGAGATGCAGTTAAAATTTAGTTTACTCCAAGTGGATCAAATAAGAATTTTATTTGATGAAACTAATGGAATTTTAAACTGAATTCTTGAGAATCTTTGAATATAAAGCTTGTTTTACAGATTAAAAAATGAGACCCCGCTGGCTGTTTTAGTACATTCACACAGGAACAATGAAAGGGTGGAGCAATTTTTGCAGTTATTATACTTTGCAAGGACGTGAGACTAAGCATTTGTTGCTTGAAGCACAGGAAGGAGTCATGAGACAAATCTCAAGGTTGTATGATTTATACATTCTTTGATAATAAATGCACTTTGAAACTTAAGGACAAATTGAAAAACCAAAAACACAGAACCTGGAATCCTGTGAAATTGAAGCCAGCAATTGTATACAAGCATACTATTGGGTTATGTTTGTAACTTCAAAACATTAATCTAATTTAAAAGACAAGGGAGTCCGAAATACAGGCCTAACTTTGTGTTTGCTTCAAACGAGGCATGCATGTATAACATGGTAGCGTGATGACAGATGCAATTCAGATATTTGTACATATATCCTGTAATGAATTATTTAAAGGAAGAAGAATGCTTAATCAAAATGTATACACACACATAAGTTCACTCAAATTTTACTGAAATATCAAATACACAATGTATAGTATGCCCAAGTACTAATGCTTGGTGTACAGTAGATGATCAAATGATGGGATGGGGTTGCTTTTAAGAGTAAAGAGCCTACTTCTTCAGGGAAAGGTGTTGTGATGTGCAAAGGCCGATTACCAGTACACATGGAAGCCCTATTCTCATTGGGATGAGTAGAACTCAGGTTTACATTTTCTATTTGCAACTGAGGATTAAAAAATACATTTTGATTTAATATAGTTGAGTAATTGGCCTGATTCAACTTGCAAAAAGGTTGAAAGAACTCAGACTGAGTAATGCTAAGGTTTGGGAGGGGTTAGGCTGAAGATATGTTTCCACTATCTTTTCAGTCAGAAGAGACTTCTGAAGGACAGATGGAACGTAAGAGTTAGCCTCTACCTTTCACGGCTCTCATCTTACTACGAGCCACAGGTGCTCAGATATTGACAGGAAACCATTGTCATTCAGGTGATTGGCTACTGGACCCTTGCCCCTCCGGATTACTGCTATTGAAACTAATGAATACTTTTTATGTTAGAAAGCAAGTAGTTATGATGGAAGGTCTTGGCCTAACTGTACTCTTTTTTTCCCGTAGATGCTGCCTGACCTGCTGAGTTCCTCCATCATTTGTCTGTGTTGCTTCGGATTTCCTACATCTGCAAATTTTCACTTGTTTGTGATTTGATGAAATAACTATCTTTTGCTCTTTCTGTTCCCTAGAAGTACACTACTTATGCAGGTACATATGTATTATTTTAAGTAACTAAGTCATCTTTTGCTGTATGTGAGCCATATATTAAAACATCCTTAAGTAGAAATAATGAAAATAGGATGAACCATTAAGAAGTTTCTATCATTCTCTTAAAATGGGCACTGTTTATACTTCGCAAAAATCCGAACAAAATTTACTTTTACCATATGGTCAGACAATTAAATTTCTTTCTTTTAGAATGACACGTTGTTGACAGTGTCCCAGATAAGATTCCTTATTCCAAATTTTATAGAAATTGAAAACTTCAAAGAAGATTCTCCAAGAGAAATCATACTGAGAATCCTGTCCACAAAAAGATTGGAAGACAAAATGCTGAAACATGTGAGAGGATGTACAATTTGATGCAATTGTAAAGAAATGCTCTCTTGCTATTAATATTTCTTCTTCCACGATGTCTGTCTATCTATTTTTGTTTATATATATAGATTTTGGTGTGTGGGAAACAAAGGGAAAGTGGTTAGTGAAAGTATTTGAGAAAATGGCACTTAGTTCCATTCAGATGTTGACTGTCATTCCGATTCCATTATATGATATTGAATTGCAGATGGAAAATGTGGACTTGCCTCTGATTACTGACTGCTGTAGTACTTTCTCTATCTGCTGGTTAGTCAGTAGCTTGAAATGGTGTTGGCCATTTCAGTAAGTAGGTGTATGACCAACTAAACTGGTCAAGAGATTATCAAGTAGGATATTGATAGGATACTGAAGTGGGGAGTGTGCTGTGGGTGGGGTGGGGAAGAAATCAACAATAGTTTGCTTAAGGCTGTTTCAGCAACAAAATGTAATGCATCAACCTGTAATGTAGGTATGAAGACAGGGACCTAAAGAATGTTCCTCATGTCGTAAGGTAAACCCACCAAACAAATGCATCCAGGGTCCCATCTAACCACAACTGAACAAAGGAAAATCCTGCATCAGCAAAGTAATGTAGTTGATGGTTATACTTGGACCATAAGACATAGGAGCAGAATTAGGCCATTCAGCCCATCAAGTCTGCTCTGCCATTCCATCATGGCTGATTCTGGATCCCACTCAATCCCATACACCAGCCTTCTTGCCATAACCTTTGATGCCCTGACCAATCAGGAAACGATCAATTTATCTTAAGCGGTCTTGGCCTCCAGCACACTCTGTGGCAGAGCATTTCTCAGATTCACCACTCTCTGGCTAAAAACAACTCCTCCTTACCTTTGTTTCCCCCCACCTGCCTCAGCAAAAGCATTAGACCCCCACCACCCAGCATGCAAGCAACAGCAAAGCCCTCAAAGAGGCCATGATTTACAACCCATCAAAAAACTCTGCTCATCCCAACACTTTGACATGCCACGAGCTCTCCCTCTCACTAATTAGGAGAGAGAGGTATCACTCCTGCCACAGCCAGAGGAAGACAGAGAGCTCTCTGTTTCGATGTTACAGTCTGCAGAGTCGCTTATTTTGACAGCAGCATACACTCTTTTCACAATATTCCACTCTCCTGCGAGGCTTCAGTCGGTGATACCAGTAAGGAATTGGGTCGTCCAGGGCCTCAGCCCAAGGTGCACGTCTTCCAGTCTGCTCCTGGAGATATTGAAAGCGCTAGGCTGCTTGGTGGGCTCCGAGAGTGGGAACCCACCACCGTGAAGAACTGCAATTTGAGTGCAGCTGTAGATCATGGACTCCGACAGGACCCCAGCCACTTTGAAAAAGGAAAGCAGATGCATTAGAGAGAAGAATTTGAAACTGTTTCACAGATGAACTGGAAGAAGTTGCCCTCTGATGCCAGTTTTAGCTCCTCCTTGTATTTGTATAACTACAATTTCTATTGATTTAAGATTTAATTACATTTATTATCAAAGAATGTATAAATTGTACAACCTTGATTTGCCTGCTTACAGGCAGCCACAAAGCTAGAACCCAAAAGAACCCAATTAAAAAAAAAGACCAACACCCAATGTGCAGAGGAGAAAGAGGAAAAAAAAAACACAAATTATGCAAACAAGAGAGCATAGCATTGTGAACCAAATTGAGTCTTCAGGTCTGAATCCCCAGAGCAGCATGGAGTAGGCCTGAAGCCTCAGTCTCAGTTCGTCATCTTAGTGGGGCAAATCACTGCGAAGCTGGCAGACATGAAGCGTAGCAGTTGGGAAGTCTCAGCATCGCGGAGAGCTTCGTGAACATCATGTGAGAGTGAGCAAAATCGGCCCGACTCTCACCTCCGGACCTGACATCTTCTCTTTCCAGTTTATCTTGGCCAGCATTTAAATAGCAGATTGTGGTTTGCATTAAGACACAGGCCTTGCTGTGGCGAAACACTCTGTGCCTCCACACGCCACCCAACCCAAAGCCGTTCTTGACCTCTCCAAGTCAACTCACTGCTTAGAGCAATCCAGCCTCGCCCCCCCGGGTTAGTTGGATGAACATTGAAATTACTCTACCTTGTCTCCTGCTCTCCGAATTGCTCACTCCAACTTCATCTGCATTGATTTTGCAATGCACCAGCATGACTCATCCTTGAATTCACTCATCTCGTCATTGTTCCTGGTGATAATTTACCACAATTTACTTCAGGAAAGTGTTATTAAATAATGCTTTTAGTAAAATTTCTGGTCTTTCAAAATACCGGTAAGCTATTGCTTGCCTTCAATACCACCATGTTAAACCAGAAAATTGTCTATTGTATTGAAAATTTCAAATAATAGTCCAAGTAAAATTTGAAAAAGATTTTGATTTGTAATCTGAACACTATACAAGTAGAATAGATTGTGTGAAGTCTTCACTCCTGGGCTGTGCGTATTTGGGTTTGAGTTATTTGATACATTTCAGTTATAAAATACATTTCATAATTCTTATTCTTTTTTGTAGTACTTTTAAGATGTCCGCAGCATAGTACACAATGGAGCTTCATTAATTTGGTTAAATAATGGTTACATTTCTCAAGGGAATTAAAAGAAAGCGCAGCTTCTCTTTAATATAAATATTATCACCCGTAATATACAAAGTTGTGGATTTAAAACTAAGGGTTGGCGATCAGGGGTAGGTTTATAATTAACTTTTACTTGAATGAATAATTTCTTGTGCTGCATTTTTTTGGCATACATGTGGGAATTCTGCTGAATTGTTCTAAGTTGCATGCTCTTGCATTCAAGTCTCATGAACATTTAATGCAACTTAAGCCACAATACATGTTTGTACTGTCAATTCATTGCGTTATCTAGTAATCAATACAAATGCGAAGGATTTCAGCAAAATCTGCAGGGAATTTTATTCAAACTGCAGAATATTGTGTCCACGCTGTTGCTGTCAGAACCTAATAACTGTATTTCTTGTTTTGTAAGCAAAACACAATGTCTGGGACTATATATTCTGTATCTGCGCTTCAGGGAGGCAACTAATCCCACACCATTCACCTTGTTCTTGCTAATTATAAATGTTTCATGGGATGCACTAATTGACAAATTCTAGTCAGTAATACAGATGGAAACAACAGCATGTTTCCACTATACTTGTTGGCATTTTATAGTCCCTACCATTGTTTACAACATTCTGTTACCAAAATCAATCAGCTTTGACTTCATGTCACAGGCCTTGAGTATGCAGTCAGAATGATAAATGCAAGAGTTATTTTTGTCCGAGTCCCCTGCAAGTAGTGGATATCAGCAAGCTAAAAGCAGTTTAAGAAGTCTTTTCCCTGATTCTCTGTTTAGCGGCCTTTACCCAACACAATTTTTGAGCAAGTTATGAAATAGGTGGCTAAGACACCTACTCAAAACAGACAAGAATATCGATGAAATATGATCTATTGGTACCGTTGTTAAGACTGAGCCAGTGCAATCTCTTCTCCAGATATCTTCAGCAGTCAGCAAATAGAATATGGATTACAGAATTATGTTTTGAAGTATTTTATGGCATCTCTGGGTCCTAATTCATTTGAAATTTTAACCAATGCATGTGTGCATAATCAGCCATATTCAGAAAGGGCCACAGAAGCTCCCCCCTTGTGGAGGTCCAGAGGAAGCTTTCTAGGCAGCTCATGTAGGCTGTTTTTGTGCAACATGAGCTTGATGCCAATGCTGCTAACCGGGTCATGATGATCCAGCTAGCACTACTGAATTCAGTATAAATCGACTGACTTCCCCACCTTCATGCACCTTGTTCTCTTTAAAGGGACCACCAACACTGTTCAGGTCTGTTGATGATTGGTCGGAGGAGGGCTGGTGTAGAGATTTGCAGCTGTTTGCTTTATATATGACTCTGAAGAGACAACACTGTAGGAGATTTAGGGCAGAAGGTGCTCCTGAACCGCAGCCCAAATCAGTTGCTGGTGCTGGTTGCCCATGTTCAAGGACTATATCAGTACTTCTGGCATTGGCTGGTTGGTTGAACTTTTAAAACTAATGATTTTGCAAATATTTGAGTTCAGATACCCATGGATTGATTTCAGCTTTTTCTAATGTAGCTACTTGCATCTGTAAATAATGGGCTAATATCTATTGATCTTCCTGTATCTAGACTTTGTTACTCTTTACCCATTGGCAATATACTGATTCGGTCAGGCCTGGAAAGGGGAGATGAGGACATGTACATTGAACTGGCTTGCAGTGAAACTACCTTTAAGACAGTTGAAAAAGAGTAAGATGAGTTTTTTTTTAATAAGACCAGTAAATAAGTAAGACCAGGAACTGAATTAGGACATTCAGCCAATCGAGTCTGCACTGCCATTCTGTTGATTAGCCTGTTGAATAACTATTCCAAGGTTGAGGCTTGACAAAGGCAGCAAGAAACACCTGCCAATTCTCTGCCAAGTAATACCTCAGCTGTAACATCTGTCTCCTAAGATTTATCTGAGGCGTGAGGCTGCACATGGATGGATAAGAAGCAATCTGATGGTTGCTGAATTGGTTGTGTTATCTAAGATGGAGATAAAGAGGAATTTCTTCATAGAGGGTCACAGATCTCAGGAATTCTCTTCCCCAAAGAGCCATGGAAGCTGAATCAATGAGTGTATTCAAGATAGAGAAGACAGTATTTGTAGGAGATGCCACTGTATAATCCTTGCATAAAAATTATGAGATGCCTGCCCAATGCAGGATTGTTTGCATAATAAAAAAACAAAAACAGCATGCAATTGACTAAATTAAACAATCTCACGATGACCTGGTCTGAGCCAAACTCTGCAAGTCTTTCCACATCTAGCATGTATGGTGGTAGACAATTAAAAAACTTAATGGATGAGCAATCTTGAAGAATATTCCTGTAATCAATTATGGCAGGGCCTAGCGAAAGATAACTAAAGGTTGAAGCATTCAGAGCCAGGTTGGAACAGAAGTGATGAAAATCAGTGGCAAAATAAAACATCTTGCAGCATCAATGACTGTAAAGAAGCTCAACGCCACCCAGAACAAAGTAGCCCACTCCGTTGGCACCTCATTAACCATTTTAATGCTCGTTGCCTCTACCAGTGGTGCACAGTATCTGCGGAGTTTACCATCTGTAAATGCATTGCAGTTCCTTATCTGAGCTCCTCTAGCAGTACATTTCAACCCATCATGTGTATCACCAACGATGAAGGCATGGCAACATCTCTATCTGTAGGTTCCCCTCCAGGTGGTACGCAATCCTGACTTGTAAATAATTTGCTGGTCCTTCAGTATGCTGGGTCTAATTCCTGGCACTCACTTCCCAAAAGTATTGTAATCTCCTCCCTCCCCCACTTCACAGGACTGCAGAGGCTCAACACCACCTTCTCAACTGTAGTTAAAGCTCAGCCTCGCTGGTGGCATTCAAATATCTAAAACTAATGTTCAAGCAATAAGTGATGGAAGCAGATATGATTGTAGCATTTAAGGGGCTTTTAGCCAGACATGTGGGTATGCAAGGAATAGAGGGATATGGGTCATCCATAGGCAGAAGCTGTTTAGTTAAATTTGGTGTCACATTTGATGCAGACCATTGTCTGAAGGGCCCGTTCCTGTGCTGTACTAATGTTCTAAGATGGTCTGGTTTTTAGTATGTAAGAGATCTGAAGATTATAGGAAATGGGCAAGAACATGAAGCTTTAGCCAAGATCAAATCAAAGTAGATAAAATTTTCAGCAACTATCTACAGGAGTAAATCTATGGGTCAAGAAGTATTGATTTTGGGCTTCAGGAAGGGGAAGTCAGTACACACACCATTCCTGGCATCAACATCTCAGCAGATCCATCCTATATTGATGCAATCACAAAGAAGGCACACCAGTGGCTCCATTTCATTAGGAGTTTGAAGAGATTTGGTATGTCACCAAAGACTCTAGCAAGCTTCTACAGTGTACAGTGAAGACTATTCTGACTGGTATGGAGGCTGCAATGTACAGGACTGAAAAAGGGTGTAGCAGGTTATAGACTCAGCCAGCTCCGTCACAAGTCCCCATCTTCAAGGACATCTTCACAAGGCAGTGCCTCAAGAAGACTGTATCAATCGTTAAGGACTCTCACCATCTGGGAAATGCACTCTTCTCATTAATACTATCAGGGAGGGAGTACAGGAGCCAGCAAACTCAAAAGTTTTAGGAACAGCTTCTTCTCTGCCATCAGATTTCTGATTGGCCATGAACTCTTGAACATCACCTCACTATTATTTTTGGACTATTTATTTCTTATTGTAACTGTTTTCAATGCCTTGCACTGTACTGCAGCCACAAAACAAAAAATTTTATGACTTGTGTCAATGATACCAAACCTAATTCTGACCCTAATCTGAGAGAGAAAAGGCATTGTCAACATTTTATGTCAAAACTTTGCAGCAGGACAGTCCTGAGTTCCACCAGTGGGAGCAAGCATGACTCCAGCTTTTTATTTTCAAAGGTGGTTAATGAGGTTATTGTTGGAACCACAGACTCTTCCATAGGTGGACAGAACATAACTGGCAGCTTAGGTAGTGTGTGTGGGGCAACACTTAATGCTACATACAAACAAGTTCAGTGTATTACCAATACATAACTTCAAGAATTTCCATTCTATTCTAAAAGTTCCTTCTCCACTTTAAGTAGAAATGGGCCAAAAGTTCCCAGGAGCCAGCAAGAATATTGCATTTTTCAAGGAAAGCTCTCTTAATGTTCTCCTCTGTCTTCCTGGTAATCCCTTCCCTTAATATATTTACTAATCTGCCTCTGCTGCACTACCATTCCACCTAACAATAAAGGTTTCAGTGAGACCCTGGGAAACATGGATCAGTTCCCATATATTGGGATTCAATTCTCAACAAAGCTAGATATCGATCTTCAAACACAGTCCTGGTCGATTAAGACAAAGATATTTAGTAAGACTCAGATCTGGTAGGGTCTTGCTAATTATTTACCAAACATGTTGGAATCAAAGATTATGGATTAATAAAATAATTAAAAGTACTAAAACATTCAGTCTTTAGATAAAGATTGAGATACAAGATCAAAAATATGTTGTGTGTAATCTCAAAATAATGATTATCAGCTTTTAACAAAATGATTTCAGAAAAAGTTTCAAAGAATTTAATGGGTAGCAAAAATAGAGCTAATGCAATTTATGTTATTGGTTTGATGATTAAAGAAGTCATATAGATGTAGCAACATGCCTGCAGCATTTTATTTGTTTATTTACTCAACGTGAGAAGCAATGCTATTCTGTGATATGACTGTATATGACACAGGGTTTCAGGCAGGCTGAAATGATGTGTATTCATGGAATTGTAATTTGAAATTTTGTGAACGATTTGAAATAGTAACTTGGAATTGTTTTCATGCATCAGAATTAATTAGAAAAAAACTTGGCTTCAAGTTTTTCATGGATTCTGAAATTCAATATCAACCATTAGTTATTATCACAATGATATTATTCAGTTGCTGTTAGAATTTAGTTTTGCACAAATTACATCTACCACTGCACTGCCCAACTTTCTAGCTGAACTATGTCCCTCTGTACTATTGGGAATTATCCTCATTATCTACAACTCCATCAACATTATATCATCAGCAAACTTCCTTATTAGATTACAGACATTCATGTAGAACAATACAGCATATATAAACAGGTTTTTTAGCCTGACTAGTATGCCAAACCATTTAAACAACCTAGTCCCATTGACCTGCACCCAGACCATAGTCCTTCATACCCCTTCCATCCATGTACCTGTCCAAACTTTGCTTAAGTATTGAAATCAAGCTCATATGCACCACTTGTATTAACAGCTCATTCCATACTCTCATGACTGTCTGAGTGAAGAAGTTTTCTCTCAAGTAAGTACTTCACCTTTAATCCTTAACCCATGACCTCTAATCATAGACCCACACAATTTCAGTGGAAAAAACCTGCATGATTTTGAAAAAACCTCTATCAAAGCTCCCTTCATTTTCTTATGCTCTAGGGAATAAATTTCTAACCTACTCAACCTTCCCTCATAACTCAGTTCCTCCAGTCCTGGCAACATCCTTGTAAATTTTCTCTGTACTCTTTCAACCTTATTTGCATCTACCCCGTAGGCATGTGACCAAAACTGGACACAGTATTCCAAATTAGTCCTCACCAACATCTTAACATTGATCTCTTGTACAGAGTACTTTTGACTTATGAAGGCCAATGCGTTAAAGCTTTCATTACAACCCTATCTACCTGTGACAGCAATTTCAATGAATTATGGTCCCATATTCCCAGATCTCTTTGTTCTACTGCACTCCTCAGTGCCCTGCCCTTCACTGTGTAAGACTTATGCTGGTTGATTCTACCATAGTGCTATACCTCAGACTTGTTGCCATTAAATTCCATCTGCTATTTTTCAGCCCATTTTTCCAGCTGGTTCAGGTCCTGCTGCAAGCTCTGATAGTATTCCTCACTGTCTACTACACCCACAATCATAGTGTCATCCACAAACATGCTGATCCAGTTAGCCATATTATCATCCAGATCATTAACATCGATGACAAACAACAAGCAATGCAGCAGTAATCCCTGCAGAACTCCACTAGTCACTCCACAGCTTCCTACCGCAAAGCCAATGTCTAATCCGATTAGCTATCTCATCTTGAATACCAAGTGACTGAAACTTCCTGAACAACATCCCATGCAGGACCTTGTCAAATGCCTTATTAAAGTCCACGTAGACAACATTCACACTGCGACTCAGGGTAGACCAGTTCTGCCAGAGTTTGTAGACGTGCCAGAGTTACATGAACAAAGACTTTGCCGACAATACTCAGGAGGGAAATACCCCTGTAGTTGTTGCAGTTGCTCTTATCACCCTTGTTCTTGTACAAAGTGACGATTTTGGAGTCGCGCATATCCTGTAGTATGGCAATCGACCTTGTCAGCAGGGATGGGCTCTTTCAGATTCTCCTCAAGATCGGCTGTCCTCTGAAACTCCAAAGTATCATCAAGTCATTCCACGATGACATGAGGGCTACTGTTCAGTACGATGGCAGCTCATCAGAACCCTTTGCTATTCATAGTGGAGTCAAACAAGGATGCGTGTTGGCCCCAACATTATTCGGCATCTTCTTCCCTCTGTTATTGAAGCACTCGTTTGGGACTTTGACCGAAGGCATCTACATGTACACCAGGTCTGATGGGTGGCTGTTCAACCCTGCGTGCCTGAGCGCAAGAACAAAGGTGTGAAAGATCTTAATATGTGACATCCTCTTTGCTGATGATGCTGCTATAACCTCGCACACCAAACAGCAACTATAAAATCTCATGGACCACTTCCCTAAGGCATTCAAGGACTTCGGGCTTACCATCAGCCTAAAGAAAACAGATGTCCTTGCCTAGAACGTAGTGGAGATGCCAGTGATTACCATCGACAATTATGACCTAGAAGTGGTCCATGAGTTCACATACATGGGGTCAACCATTAGCAACACCCTCTCCCTCGATGCTAAAATCAACAGATGTATCAGCAAAGCATCTTCGATCCTCGCTCGACTCTCCTCGCGGGTCTGAAAGAATCCAAAACTCGCTACAAAGACCAAGACTGCCGTGTACAATGCATGCATTATCAGAACACTGCAGTATGGTAGCGAGACTTGGACCATCTACTCCAAACAGGAGAGGAAACTCAATAGTTTTCACCTGCGCAGCCTTCGCTGCATCCTCGGCATCACCTGGAGAGACAAAGTCCCAAACCCTGAGGTCCTCTCCCATGCTGGACTTCCCACAATGTTCACGCTTTTATGACAGTGCAGACTGCATTCGTCGTATGAAGGATGGGAGATTGCCAAAGGACATCCTCTACGGAGAACTAACAGTCAAGAGGAACGTTGGTGGACCCCAGCTTCACTTCAAGGACCTCTGCAAGTGCGACACGAAAGCCTTAAAAATCAACAGAGTGCTGGGAGGATACAGCAGATGACTGCAACAAATGGCGAGGTACTCTTCAGCAACACCTATAGCAAGGCGAAAGAGTGATCCTGAGTCAGTCTGAGGAACGGCGAGCTAAACGAAGAGCACAGCAGACAGCGGACAACAATTCCACAATGCCCTACACATGCAGCAACTGTGGCAGAGCCTCTCATTCCCTGATCGACCTCAATAGCCACAGTTGATGTTGTTCAACAAACCTGTGACTACCAGATGTGCAGTACCCATGGTTGACCACAACCTATGGAGGCCACACAGACAACATCCACTGCCTTGCTTTCATCAGCTCTGTGGAAATTCCTCAAAAAATTCTTAAGACTGGTTAGACATGACCTACCTTGCACAAAAACATGCTGACTATCTGTAATCAGTACCCATCTGTCCAAATACTTGTATATCCAGTTCCTTAGAATACCTTCCAATAACTTTCCCTCTACTGATGTCAGAGTCACTGCCTATAATTTCCAGGTTTATTTTTTGAGCCTTTCTTAATCAGCATAACAACATTAGCTATCCTCCAATCTTTCAGTTCGTTACCTTTTGCTAATTTAAATGATGATTTGAATATATATAACCATATACAGACAGACATACTTTATCGATCCCAAGGGAAATTGTATATATAACAATTACAGCATGGAAACAGGCTATCTTGGCCCTTCCAGTCCGTGCCGAACACTTACTCTCACCTAGTCCCACTGGCCCGCACTCAGCCCATAACCCTCCATTCCTTTCCTGTCCATATACCTATCCAATTTTAATTTAAATGACAATATCGAACCTGCCTCTACCACTTCTACGGGAAGCTCATTCCACACAGCTACCACTCTCTGAGTAAAGAAGTTCCCCCTCGTGTTACCCCTAAACTTTTGCCCCTTAACTCTCAACTCATGTCCTCTTCTTTGAATCTCCCCTACTCTCGATGGAAAAAGCCTATCCCCGTCAACTCTATCTAACCCCCTCATAATTTTAAATACCTCTATCAAGTCCCCCCTCAACCTTCTACGCTCTAAAGAATAAAGACCTAACTTGTTCAATCTTTCTCTGTAACTTAGGTGCTAAAATCCAGGTAACATTTCAGTTAATCTTCTCTTTACTCTCTCTATTTTGTTGACATCTTCCCTATAATTCAGTGACCAGAACTGTACACAAACTCCAAATTTGGCCTTACCAATGCCTTGTACAATTTCAACATTACATCCCAATTCCTATACTCAATGCTCTGATTTGTAAAGGCCAGCATACCAAAAGCTTTCTTCACCACCCTATCCACATGAGATTCCACTTTCAGGGAACTCTGCACCATTATTCCTAGATCACTCTGTTCTACCGCATTCTTCAATGGCCTACCATTTACCACGTATGTCCTATTTGGATTATTCCTACCAAAATGTAGCACCTCACACTTATCAGCATTAAACTGCATCTGCCATCGTTCAGCCCACTCTTCTAACTGGCCTAAATCTCTCTGCAAGCTTTGAAAACCTACTTCATTATCCACAATGCCACCTATCTTAGTATCATCTGCATACTTACTAATCCAATTTACCACCCCATCATCCAGATCATTAATGTATATGACAAACAACATTGGACCCAGTACAGATCCCTGTGGCACACCAGTAGTCACCGGTCTCTAACCTGACAAACAGTTATCCACCACTACTCTCTGGCATCTCCCATCCAGCCACTGTTGAATCCATTTTACTACTTCAATATTAATATCTAACGATTGAACCTTCCTAACTAACCTTCCGTATGGAACCTTGTCAAAGGCCTTACTGAAGTCCATATAGACAACATCCACTGTTTTACCCTTGTCAACTTTCCTCGTAACCTCTTCAAAAAATTCAATAAGATTTGTCAAACATGACCTTCCATGCACAAATCCATGTTGACTGTTACTAATCAAGTTGTCAAGTCAACTTTTATTGTCACTTCAACCATAACTGCTGGTACAGTGCATAGCAAAAATGAGACAACATTTTGCAGGACCATGGTGTTACATGACACAGTACAAAAAACTAGACTGAACTACGTAATAATAAAAAAAACGGAGAAAGTTACACTAGACTACAGACCTGCACTGGACTGCATAAAGTGCATAAAAACAGTGCAGGCATTACAATAAATAATAAAGAGGACAGTAGGGCAAGGTGTCAGTCCAGGCTTCGGGTATTGAGGAGCTGATAGCTTGGGGGAAGAAACTGTTACATAGTCCAGTTGTGAGAGCCTGAATGCTTCAGAACCTTTTCCCAGATGGCAGGAGGGAGAAGAGCTTGTATGAGGGGTGCCTGGGGTCCTTCACAACGCTGTTTCCTTTGCGGATGCAGCGTATAGTGTAAATGTCCGTGATGGCAGGAAGAGAGACCCCGATGATCTTCTCAGCTGATCTCACTACCTGCTGCAGGGCCTTGTGATCCGAGATGGTGCAATTTCCGAACCAGACAGTGATGCAGTTGCTCAGGATGCTCTCAGTACAACCCCTGTAGAATCAGTCCCTGTCTATCCAGATAATTATGTATACCATCTCTAAGAATACTTTCTATTAATTTACCCACCACTGACGTCAAACTCACAGGCCGATAATTGCTAGGTTTACTCTTAAAGCCCTTTTTAAATGATGGAACAACTTGAGCATTATGCCAATCCTCCAGCACCATCCCCGTTTCTAATGACATTTGAAATATTTCTGTCAGAGCCCCTGCTATTTCTACACCAACTTCCCTCAAGGTCCTAGGCAATATCCTGTCAGGACCCGGAGATTTATATTCCTTAAAAGCGCCAAGACTTCCTCTTCTTTAATCATCATAGTTACCATAACTTCCCTACTTGTTTCCCTTACCTTACACAATTCAATATCCTTCTCCTTTGTGAATACCGAAGAAAAGAAATTGTTTAAAATCTCCCCCAATATCTTTGCTAGGGCCCCTGCACTTTCGGCACTTGCCTCCCAAGTGGTCCAAGGGAACACCTTGTCAGGCCCTGGGTGGTTATTCGCCCTAATTTGCCTCAAGACAGCAAACACATCCTCTGTAATCTGCATAGGGTCCATGACCTTGCTGCTGCTTTGCTTCACTTCTGGAGACTCTGTGTCCATCTCCCAAGTAAATACAAATGCAAAAAGTTTAGAAAAGATCTCTTCGGTCTCTTTTGGCTCCATACACAGATTACCATTCTGATCTTCCCTTGCTCTTAACGTATCTACAGAACCCTTTAGTATTCTCTTTCATCTTGTTTTCTAGGGCAACCTCAGGCCTCTTTTACCTTCCTGATTTCTTTCTTAAGTCTTCTCTTGTATTTCATATACTCCATAAGTACCTCATTTGTTCCTGCCTGCCTATAGCTGTTAGACACCACCTTCCTTTTCTTAAACGGGATCTCAAGATCTCTTGAAAACCAACGTTCCCTAAACCTGTTATCCTTGGCTTTTATTCTCACAGGCACATACAAGCTTTGTAGTCTCAAAATGTCACTTTTGAAGGCCTCCCACTTACCAAGTACACCTTTACTAGAAAACAACCTGTCCCAATTCACACTTGGCAGATCCTTTCTGATATCATAATTAACCTTTCTCCAATGTAGAATCTCAATGTGCAGACCAGCCTTATCCTTTTCCATATTTACTTTGAAACTAATGGCATTATGGGCACTAGATGTAAAGTGTTTCCTTACACAATCTTCACACACGTGCCCTGCCTCAGTCCCTAATGGGAGATCATGTACCACACACTCTCTCATTGGGACTTCTATGTACAAATTAAGGAAATGTTCCTGAACACATTTGACAAACTCTATCCCATCTGGTCCTTTGACAGCATAGGTGTCCCAGTCAATATATGGAAAGTTAAAATCACCTGGCATAACCACCTTATTTTTCTTGCAACAGTCTCCACAAATTTGTTCCTATAAAACACACGGTCTGTTAGCTGGTCTATAATATAGTCCCGTTAACATTGTCATACCTTTTTTATTTCTCAGTTACGTCCATAAAGCCCTACTGAACGAGCTCTCCATGCTGTGAACTGCCATGACATTATCCCTGACTAGTAACACTACCCTTCCTCCTTTAATCCCTTCCACTCCATCTCATCCAAAAGTACAGAACCCCAGAATATTAAGCTGCCAGTCCTGCCCCTCCTACAACAAATGGCTACAATATCCTAATTCCAGGTGTTGATCACATCCTGAGCTCACCTGCCTTTCCTATGATTCTTCTTGCGTTGAAACATGCGCATCTCAGAACATGAGTCGTTACTGACTTTGTCTGAGCTCTTAACAACATCTGTGTCCACAACCTCTCCACTATCTGTTCTGGCACTCAGGTTCCCATCCTCCTGCATCTCTAGTCTAAACCTTCCCCATAGGGTATCAGTCCCCTTCCAGTTCAGGTGCAAACTGTACATTTTCCACCTTACCTGGAAGACAGCCCAATGAACCAAACATCTAATGCTTTCCTTCCCACACCAACTCCTCAGCCATGTGTTAAAATGTCTGATCTTCCTATTTCTTGCTTCACTGGTGGGTGGCATAGGTAGCAATCCTGACATCACAACCCTGGAGGTCCTGTCCTTTAACTTAGCAATTTACTCACTAAACTCGCTTTGCAGAACCATGTCGCTCTTCCTACTGATGTCATTATGACTGAAGGTTGTATTTACTGCCTGAAAGCTACAGAACTTTATTGTCTCACAAAGATGAATGAGTATGAGGTAAAAAGAAGCCTATATAGTTTGCAACCTTCCTTTTTCACACTGGTGATTCAAAGGCTAGTTTTGTATTTCTCCCCAGAATCCCATTCAATCAGTGATCATAAAGCAATAATTAACATAATCAAAGGTTTCTTTAGTCTTCTTGCTTTCATTGGTAGTTTGGCTAAAAAGTTTGGATTTTGCATAATAATAAGCCTTGTGTGTTCAGGAGTTATGGGCCAATGTGCTGCACACATTCAATACATCTTTGGATTAATGTTGGATAAGTTTGCACAACATCAATTAAGTATATAGATGATTGAATTTAGTCCTTACAGCATTATGCTAATACCTGGGCACACTTAATGAAATTGATAAAGAGATGTAGATGAACGTGCCGCCTACAATGTTAAATGAAAAACTGATTTCATGATTTTAAAAATGTTTATTTTCTTCCAAGGTGATTATATTGAAAAATGATGAGGCGTTATTTCAAGGCATACTTATAAAAGGCTTACTTACGCATCTTATTGTCAGAAAGCATTATTAAAAGTTTAAGGGTTACCAAATTTTAAGAAACAATTATTTCTTTTTTTTTCAATTCTGTATTCACTGGGCAATTAATTATAGACAAGTGTTCCTCCATGAGAGGTGCTTTATGGAAGCAATGAAGGAATGTACTGCAATTTTGCACAATCTGCCCTTTTTTGCACAATGGTTGATCGTCAGTCTTTGTGTATATTTTTAAAATATTCTATTGTATTTCTTTATTTTCCTGTAAATATTATTCTTTATTTCTTTATTCTTTATTTTCCTGCAAGAAAATCATAATAAATTTGCTTTAACTTTGATTTTAGCTATAGGATACAGTAGTTTTTGTTCCAGAGCATAGTATTAGTTGCTTTTCATTCTTCAAAAGATGTTGCAGTTATTAAAGAAATCACTAAATTTCTCATCATAAACAAGAGAAAATCTGTAGATTCTGGAAATCCAAGTAACATGCACAAAAGCTTGGAGGAACTCAGGCCAGGCAGCATCTATGCAAAAGAGTACAGTTGACGTTTCAGCCCAAAACATCAACTACTCTTTTCCATAGCTGCTGCCTGGCCTGCAATTTTTCTGGCTGAATTGCTCCAGCATTTTATTGTCTTACTTAATTTTTTACATTCTATACTACTCAACCCACAGCACTAATTTTATAATGCAACATTTACGATATTTGAAAAACATCATTAAATCAATGCCTCACCAAGTGGAGTAACCTATAAACATGTACAGAATGTTGGTGTAAAGGTTTAATCAAAACTTAAGCTAAAGATTCTTTAAGCTAAAGATAATTACGTGAAAGTAACTTGCTGAATTCAGTCAGAAAAATTGCATTGGATATAAGTATCTTTTAAATATTTCAGTATTATTTAAATAATGTTGTAAGGGAATTGCTTGAGTAAGCATTCTTTATTTGTTTGAATAATTCATTATGAGTTGTAAGGGAGGAAAAATAAAGGAAATTATAGGCCAGTTAGCCTGACCTCAGTGGATGGGAAAATGTTCTGAGTAGATTGGTTAAGGATGAGATTTTGAGGTACATGGAGGCACATGATAAAATAGGCCACAATCAGCAGGATTACCTTGGGGAAATCTTATATGACGAATCTGTTCCAATTCTTTGAGGAAATAACAAGCAAGGTAGACAAAGGAGAGTCAGTGGATGTTGTTTACTTGAATTTCATAAGGCCTTTCAAAAGCTGCTGCATATGTATCTTGCTTCGCAAGATATGTGCCCATGGTGCAACAAGCAAGATACGAGTATGGATAGAGCTTCTGCTGACTGCAGGAAGCAAAGAGTGGGGATAAAGTGAGCCTCCTCTGATTGGCTGTCAGTGAATAGTCTTGTTCTATAGGACCGCTTTTTAAGTTGTACGTCAATGATTTGGATGACAGAATTGATTACTTTGTGGCCAAGTTTGCGGACAATATGAAAGTAAGTGGAGGGGCAAGTAGTGTTGTGGCAGCTGGGAGGCTGGAGTGGGCAAAGGCAGATTAAGAGAATGAGCAAAGAAGTGGCATATGGAATACAGTGTCAGGAAGTGTGTGGTCATGTACTTTGGAAGAAGAGCGTAGAACGTTTTCTAAACGGGGACAAAATTTAAAATTCTGATGTGCAAGAGGACTTGGGGTTAACTTGCAGGTTGAGTTGACGGTGAGGAAGGCAAATGCAATGTTGGCATTCATTTTGAGAGGACTGAAATGTGAAAGCAAGGGTGCAATGCTGAGGCATAATAGTCACCGGTGAGGCCTCACTTGGAGTTCTGGCCTTTTATCTAAAAAAGGATGTGCTGACATTGGGAGATCTCAGAGGAGGTTCACGAGAATGATTCTGGTAATGAAAGGCTTATCGTTTGAGGAACATTTGATGGCTCTGGGCCTGTACTCCCCAAAATTTAGAAGAATAGGAGGGAGGATCTCATTGAAAACTGTTGAATGTTGAATGGGCTTGTTAGGGTAGATTTAGAGAGGATGTGTCCTATAGTGGGGAAGTCTAGGATCAGAAGGCACAGCCTCAGGATAGAACGGAGATGAAAAGGAATTTCTTTAGGCAGAGGGTGTTGAATCTGGAAATTATTGGCACTGGTGGCTGGTCATGAGGTGCATTTAAGGCAGAGATTGATAAGTTCTTGATTAGTCAGCCCGTGAAAGGTTGAGGGGAGAAGGCAGAGAATGGGGTTAAGAGGGAAATGGATCAAACTTGATGAAATGGCAGAGCAGGCCTGATGGGCCAGATAGCCTAAATAGCAGCTATAACCAGAGCATCAATGCAAATTAGATAGCAGGAAAGGTTCAGGCATAAGGAAGACACTGCCTAGCGGAGCGGTCATCGACGGAGTGATCTGAGGCAGAGTGGTAGGGCTTTGGCTCATTTGGGTTCCAGCTATAATGGGTCGGGTGAGGTAATTGAGGAATAGGAATGGGAAGTATGTCTGTGAGGCCGGTGTTCTGTACTGGGTGTCAGATGTGGGAAGTCCGGGAGACTCCCAGCCTCCCAGACGGCCACATCTGCGCTAGGTGCGTTGAGCTGTAGCTCCTTAGGGACCGGGTTAGTGAACTGGAGATGCAGCCCGGTGACCTTCATCTGGTCAGGGAAAGTGAGGAGGTGATAGAGACGAGCTATAGACAGGTAGTCACACCGGGGCCTCGGGAGACAGATAAGTGAGTAACAGTCAGGAGAGGGAAGGGCAAGAGTCAGATGCTAGAGAGAACCCCTGTAGGTGTCCCCCTTAACAATAAGTACTCCTGTCTGAGTACTGTTGGGGAGGACAGCCTACCTGAGGGAAGCAACAATGGCTGCGCCTCTGGCACAGAGTCTGGCCCTGCGGCTCAGAAGGGTAGGGAAAGGAAAAGGATGGCAGCAATGATAAGGGAGTCTATAGTTAGGGGGTCAGACAGGCAGTTCTGTGGATGCAGGAAAGAAACATGGATGGTAACTTGGCTCCCAGGTGCCAGGGTCCGGGATGTTTCTGATCACGTCCATGATATCCTGAAATGGGATGGTGAACAGCCAGAGGTTGTGGTACATATTGGTGCAAATGACATAGGGAAGAGGTCCTGAAAGCAGACTACAGGGAGTTAGGAAGGAAGTTGAGAAGCAGAACCACAAAGGTAGTAATCTCAGGATTACTGCCTGTGCCACATGTCAGTGAATACAGGACTAGAATGAGGTGGAGGATAAATGCATGGCTGAGGGATTGGAGCAGGGGACAGGGATTCAGATTTCTGGATCATTGGGACCTCTTTTGGGGCAGGCGTGACCAGTTCAAAAAGGATGGATTGCACCTGAATCTGAGGGGACTAATATCCTGGCGGGGAGGTTTGCTGAGGCTATTGAGGAGAGTTTAAACTAGAATTGTTCGGGGGTGGGAACTGAACCGAAGAGATGGAGGAAGGGGCTGTTGGCTCACAAATAGAGAAGGCTTGGAGACAGTGTTAGAGGGAAGATAGGCAGGTGATTGAGAAGGGATACACTCAGACCGATGGCTTGAGATGTGTCTGTTTTAACGCCAGAAACATCATGAACAAAGTGGATGAGCTTAGAGTGTGGATCAGTACTTGGAGCAATGATGTTGCGGCCATTACAGAGACTTGGATGGCTCAGGGGCAGGAATGGTTACTTAGAGTGCCAGGCTTTAGATGTTTCAGGAAGGACAGGGAGGGAGGCAAAAGAGGTGAGGGTGTGGCACTGCTGATCAGAGAGAGTGTCACCGCTGCAGAAAAGGAGGAAGTCACGGAGGGATTGTCTATGGAGTCTCTGTGGGTCAATAACTCTACTTTTTTAAAAACAGACCATCCAATAGTAACAGGGACATCGAGGAGCAGATAGGGAGACAGATTTTGGAAAGGTGTAATAATTACAAGGTTGTCGTGGTGGGAGATTTTAATTTCCCAAATATTGATTGACTGGAGCAAGAGGTTTAGATGGGGTGAAGTTTGTTAGGTGTGTTCAGGAAGGTTTCCTGACACAATATGTAGAGAAGCCTACAAGAGACAGGCTGTACTTAATCTGGTATTGGGAAATGAACCTGGTCAGTTGTCAGGTCTCTCAGTGGGAGAGAATTTTGGAGATAGAATTGTGATCATTATCTCCTTTGAGCACTGGAGAGGGATAGGAACAGACAAGTTAGGAAAGTGTTTAATTGGAGTAATGGGAAATATGAGGGTATCAGTCAGGAACTTGGAAGCATAAATTGGGAACAGGTGTTCTCAGGGAAATCTACAGCAGAAATGTGGCAAATGTTCAGGGGATATTTGTATGGGGTTCTGTATAGGTACGTTCCAATGAGGCAGGGAAAGGATGATAGTGTATAGGAACCATGATGTACAAAGGCTGTTGAAAATCTAGACAAGGAGAAAAGAAAAGCTTATGAAAGGTTCAAAAAAGTAGGTAATAAGAGAGATCTAGAAGCTTATAAGGCTAGCAGGAAGGAGCTTAAGAATTAAATTAGGAGACCCAGGACCATGAGAAGGCTTTGGCGAGCAGAATTAAAGAAAACCCCAAGGCATTCAACAAGTATGTGAAGAACAAGAGGATAAGACTGAGAGAATGGGACCAATCAAGTGAATTGTAGGAAATAGCACAGGTACTTAATGAATACTTTGCTTCAATATTCACTACAGAAAAGGATCTTGATGAATGTAAATATGATTTACAGTGGATTGAAAAGCTGGAACACATCCACATTAAGAAAAGGATGTGCTGGAGCTTTTGGAAAGCATCAAGTTGGATAAGTCGCCAGGACCAAATGGGATGTACCCCAGGCTACTTTCTTTTGAGGATGTTGATGAAGGTAGCGCAGTAGATGTAGTGAACATGAATTTCAGCAAGGAATTTGATAAAGTACCCCATGCAAGGCTTATTGAGAAAGTAAGGAGGCATGGAATCCATGAGGACATTGCTTTGTGGATTCATATTCTGCATGGAGTTTGGTGACCAATGGAGTGCCTCTGGGATCTGTTCTGGGACCCCTACCCTTCATGATTTTTATAAATGACCTGGATGAGGAAGTGGAGGGATGGGTTAGTAAATTTGCTGATGACACAAAGGTTGGGGGTATTGTGGATAGTGTGGAGGGCTGTCAGAGGTTACAACGGGTCATTGATAGGATGCAAAACTGGCCTGAGAAGTGGCAGCTGTAGTTCAACCCAGATAAGTGTGAGGTGGTTCATTTTGGTGGGTCAAATATGATGGCAGAATATAGCATTAATGGTAAGACTTTTGGCAGTGTGGAGGATCAGGAGGATCAGAGGGATCTTGGGGTCCGAGTCCATAGCGCACTCAAAGCTGCTGCGAAGGTTGACGCTGTGGTTCAGAGGGCATACGGTACATTGGCCTTCATCAACCGCTGGACTGAGTTTAAGAGCCAAGAGGTAATGTTACAGCTATATAGGACCCTGGTCAGACCCCACTTGGAGTACCGTGCTCAGTTCTGGTCACCTCTCTACAGGAAGGATGTGGAAACTATAGAAAGGGTGCAGAGGAGATTTACAAGGATGTTGCCCGGATTGTGGAGTATGCTTTATGAGAATAGGTTGCGTGAACTCGGCCTTTTCTCCTTGGAGCAGCAGAGGATGAGAGGTGACCTGATAGATGTGTGTAAGATGATGAGAGGCATTGATCATGTGAATAGTCAGAGGCTTTTTCCCAGGGCTGAAATGGCTATCATGAGAAGACACAGTTTTAAGGTGCTTGGAAGTAGGTAAAGAGGAGATGTCGGGGTAAATTTTTTTTAAAAGCAGATTTTGGTGTGTGTGTGGAATAGATTGTTGGCGATGGTGGTGGAGGTGGATACGATAGGGTTTTTTAAAGAGACTCCTGGATAGGTACATGGAGCTTAGAAAAATAGAGAGCTATGGGAACCGTAGGTAATTTCTAAAGTAAGTACATGTTCAACACAACATTGTGGACCAAGAAACCTGTATTGTGCTGTAAGTTTTCTATGTTTCTCTGTCTAACATTTCAGTAGTACGAGTAATTTTGTAAATATATTTTTTGAGTAAGAATTGTTTATTAATTCATTATAGGTTATATGTAAAATACATGGACTGCACATGTCATGAAGCTACCACATGATGCCTACATACCTTGCTTAAAGTAAAAACAAATTAAGACTTGCATCCCTCATCTCTACTGTTTTCCTTTCAATTAATTTTTGTGTTTTGGAGTTACAAAACATAATGCTATGTTTAAACAGAATAGATTTCTTGAAACAATAATGAAATGCAGTCAATGGATCTCAGATAACACAGTAACAGATTTGCCACATTTTATGTTTACAGACATTGTTGCACAAGTGACGGCTCAAGCTTATTCAAAACCCAAGGAAAACTATTTCCTTTGAGCTAAATTATTTTTAACACAGTTTGCTCTTTTTATATTTGAGACATCAGATTGATGGTTTTGCAAATGTCGATGAGGGTGTGATTTTCAGTGTTGGCCAACTTCAAATTGCTGGTGGCACACATCATGCTCGTCTCTGTTACTCTTACTGGTCCAACAATTTTCTGAGAGCTTTGCATTCCTCTTGTTCTTGCTGTAAAGCTTCAGAATACACCTTCCTTCAACCTCCCCGAATCACATTTTTCCTTTAAGGAGCTTTTAACAACACATCTGTTCCAACACCCCGTTTTGCAATTCCATTTTAAATTTTGTCTGTTGAAACTCATGCACATTGCATTGTGATCTTTGCATTGTTAAGGATGCTATTTAAAATTGTTATAGAGCAACATGTTAAATATAATAACACAGGAGGCCTTCCCTTCAACCCATTATAGCTTCCAGGGTAGTAATCCCATTAGTTTCATTCCCCTGTATTCCTGCAACTTATTCCCTCTCACACTCATAGTCACCATCTCTCTTGTGATCCCTTTAGCCATTAGCCTACATTAATTACAAAAACCAAATTAACCTATCAGCACATCTATGGGATGTAGGGGAAACTGAAGTACCCTGAAGAATCATAGGGAGAACATACAAGCTCCCTATAGACAGAATCCAACGTTCAAATTCTGGTCCCTGGAACTATGAAGTAGCAGCATCATGCTACTGCGATCCTTTTTTGTTTTTAATATTAAATTAATATAACTTGCATTACATCTCCATTAATTTATTTTTTTAGAAGTAAATAAGTGACAGTATCTAAGAAATTGTAGTGGTACTGATATTGAAAATATCATAAGAATGAGATCAAAAACAAAGTTCTGGACTATGCACATGTGCAATGAGACAGAAATCAAAATGTTTTAGCCAATGATTATCTGCTACTCAGCAGGGTGCACTGGTTTGAAACATTTTTAAGTAAATCAATTAAATGTTCAGGTATTTATGAACTATGGTCTCAGTAACCTGTTCTGAAAATATTATACTTTGCTGCATTAAGTTTAAGTGAGTTTCTAATAGTATATTAAGAAATGGTAGACTGGTCATCTATCATCTGGAAATACATTCATTAACATGGACGTATAGAAAGTAACTGGGATTGTGCCATAGGAAACCAGTCAATTAGTTTTACCTCGAATATCTTGCAATTATGAAGCTGTCTTAAAAGGGCAAACAGAGACCTATACTGTAGTCACAATGGCAGGTTGAGGATGTGCATAAATTCATCCTAACAATTCTGGAAGACATAAGTTAATGACACATAATTCTTGAAGGGAACTTAATTATCCTTTCAAAGTTACAAATTCTGTCATAAAACACAGCAAGGGATTTTCTATGTAAGATTAATCAGAATTAAATAATGGGTGCATTATCTTATCAGATAACTGTTGTATTGTAAAGTGACCACCAATATCTCCAAACATGCAGAAAAAAATGTCCTTGCAAGGTATCAGTGCAAACTTTCCAATTTGCTGCAATATAGGTTTCTGTAGAAGTGTAAAATCTACAGCTCAGAAGCAACTCATAAGGTTGAGCAAGCTAGGGATTTTCCTTTTGGAACGAAGGAGGTCAAGAGATGACTTGACAGAAGTGTGCAAGATGTCAAATGGACAGATAGTGTTTTTACCCCTGAGGGCATAAATGACTAATATGAGGGAGCATAATATCCTGCCATCATCTTAAAATTATGAAGGAATGCCTGGGGTAGGATTATTTTTTAAATTACACAGAGTGGCAGGTGCATGGAACAACAGATTGCCAGGGCTGGTGGCAGAGGCAGATGCATTAGAGACATTTAAACATTTGGTGTAAAGTATGCTTTGTACAACTGCAACATGATGTCCAAACTCCTATTTACAATGTCCCTGACTATGAAGGCAAACATCCAGTTCCTTTCACACTACTTTATCCATCTGTGTTGCTACTTTCAGCAGGCTGCGTACTTGCAACCCAAGGTCCCTCTGTACATCAGCATCCTAAGGTCCCTATCATTAAGTCTACATCTCCTACCAGAATATGACTGTCTAATGTGCATTACCACACACTTGCCTGCATTAACTTCTATTTGCCTCCATTCTGCCTACATTTCAGTGGATCTGTGTCCCTCTGTATCCTTTGACAATATTTTTGCTATCTTTGACTCTACCAATTTTTACTTTTGTGCACTGACTAATAAGACCATGTACATTCTCAGGCAAATCATTTAATACAGACAGAAGTCCTAGACCCCCAGTACTCCACTTGTTACAGCCTTCCTTTCAAAATAAAAAAAAAAATCACTCATGCACCAGTACCCTCAGCCTTCCATCACCAAGCCAATTTTGGATCCAGTTTGTCAATACACAGGTGATTCCTTATGCCTTAAATGTTTGGACCATCCTATCTTGCTAGAACTTGTAAGAAGCCATTCTAAAATTCACTTAAACCACATCTGCTCTGCCTTACTCAGGTTTGTTAGTTACCTCCTCAAAACTCAGATTTGTGGAATACGACGTACCCTCCAGAAGACCACGTGGAGTTCTCCTCATCAGCCCCAACCTGCCCAAGAGAATATAAATTTTGCCCCTTAGGATCTTTTCCAAATATTTTCCTACCACTGATATAAGGATCACTGGTTGCAGTTCCTGGCTTATCCTGCTTGGCCTTTTTAAACAAAAGTCAACACAAGCTATCCTTCAGTCACCTCTTTCATGGTTAATGAAGATGCAGTCTCGTCCCTTGCTTCCTTTGACATCCTGGGGTAGATTTTGTCAGACCCTGGGGAACTAACTGCACCAGTGTGCTCCGATATTCCTTGTACTTTGACCTTTCTCATACAGATATGCTCAGAATCTCTCAAGTTTCCAGCTCCCAAATCTTCTCCCTGGTATTCTCACCCATTCCCCTGGTTTCACACTGAGATTGACCCTTTGGTCCCTAAGTGGACCCCTTCATTTCTTCGCTACCAACTTCTTCTAATCTACTGTAAAGATTTCTGTATTCTCCTTAATCCTACTTGCTAAGGTCATTTAATAGCTTCCTTTTGTCCTCCTAATTTCTTCAAGTTCTCTCCTATGAAGTGCACATGATTCGTTCAGTACCAATTTCCCCAGAGCTGTCATACATGTCATTCTTTTCCCTGATAAGAAACCTTGTTTTAATGTGTGTGTGGTGTGTTTTGGGGTGGGTGGGTGTTTTTATGAGTTGTATGTAGTACAAAGTGTCACTATACATAAAACTGTAGCAAGTTTTTTTTCAGGTGGAATTCTTCCTCATTAATATTCCCTCCGTTGTGTCTGCCTCCAGCTGTTAATTAATTCTCAATACTCCCAAGGTTCAGCCACCTCCATGTTCTCCTCATTGATAAAGATTAACTTTTTGTTCTTCTGAGCTTGAACGCATTGTGAATATCTTTCACAAGAGAAACATGTTAACTTAGTTTAAGGATGAATTCTACTTACTGGAATGAATTTAAAATGATTGTCCAAAGATAACTTCCTTCGCCCAGAGCATCAAGACATTTTGATACTACTATTATCTCACAAGCCCAGTTTGTCAGTCACAAGCAGCTCCTTGCTCATGAGCTATATGCATCACTTTGCCTCCCAAAATATGACTCATATTAATATAATTTTCTGGGGTTGATGGAGGTGATTAAATTGTAATACCATGAGCTTATCAAAGGCAGTTGCTAAGGGCAGTCATCAGAGAAATTTGCTTTAAGTCAAGGGTATTAAAGTACAAGTGACAGAGATCTTTCGGAGCCTGCTGGTTCAGTAATAGTGCTGCTAGACATGTGGCAGCATCTATGCTTTTATTACCTCTAGACCCTACAATTCAATTTTCTCCTGGCAGGTTTTCCACCTTTCATTCTCCATTGATTATAATTCATGTAATGTTCTGCTGCCTACATGCTAACTCACATCTAAATATGATTCGCCTAGTGCCCTTGTGCTTGCTGATAGACAGTGATTCTCAGCTCAGCAAGAATCTGAATTTAATCTCTCATCAATCCTATTCATAGCCTTCCTCCAGATATCTGCTTTCCCTCAGCCCTTGTACTCTTTCCATTTACTCTGCCCCTCTGCCATTTGATGTGCATTTTGCTGTTTGAACCTTGCATCAGGATTTTACCCCACAGGTACCTCATCTTTTTCTTCCCCTTTAAGAATCTAGCTCAGGTAGTGTAATATCACCTCTGGCTTTGACTGAGGATCACTTCTTGCCTCTTTAACACAACTGAGCCTTGGCCCACAGAAGCAGCAGGCACTATACTCATGCAAGTTGCTGGTTTGCATTTTATGAGCATTAACTTTGTTTTAATCATTGCACAACTGAGTTTAGGCAAATGACATCTTAAACCGCTTTCCTAGTTTTACTTATTACAAATTCTTGCCGCATTAAATCTGCTTCATATGGCTGATTCTGAAATCTGTTGTTCTCAGCAAGGATTGACACTTACAGAAAATGAATCTCTGGAAATTGTGGAAGCAGATGGAAAATCATAGGCTGTACACCAGAAATTTCCCAAGGTACATTCTGATCAGAGTCATTGCCAACTGCAATTGCTATATCATGCTTTGCATTTTTACTTCATTAAATAATGTAATTGCCAATAAATTAAAACAGGTTAAAAAATTAAAATGGCAAATTAAGTCAGTCAGCAGTATTAAGTTTGCAGTTTCAAATTTTTCTTGACAGATGATATAATATTGTTGTGCAGCGTTACTTCAGCTATGACAACTATTAGTTGTGGGTTACGCTGGATCAGTTCAGAGAGCATGAAGGAACCGAGAAGATCCACAAATCAGGAAAAAATGATGAGTGATTCTCTTTAGAAAAGATGAGGCCGAGGACTGTCTTGGCAAAAATCATCAAGATAATGAAAAAAAATTTATTGGGTAGACTGAGAGAAAGTGTGAGACATAGTGAGACTGGAAGTTATAATTAGAAAAGAGTTACTAATAAATTCACTTGGATAATTTAGAAAACGTCATTTGAATGTGGAATACACCACCGCAAGTAGCAGTTGGGATCAGTAACAAAGGCGCCTCTGAATTAAAGTGAAATATGCATGCAAGGGTGAATAGAAGGGTCCGAAAATGCAATTAGACAAAAAAGGGCATAATCAATAGCTGGAACCAATTGGCCTGTTTTGCTGCTGTTGATTAGAGGGGATGTGAACCAGATTCGATCTCATAACATATTCTGCTAAAGATCATCTCACAGCTTTCAAAAGAATATAGAATAATGTTAGAAAAATCTTGAATTATAACTGCCAACATGTGTAATTCATTAAATGCTGGTTCAGTTAATTTTGTGATACATCCTTCCTCTGTAGCAAGTTCTCGTTCTGCTGGATAATCAACATAAATCCACTTTAATTGAAGTAATGTATTATTGTTGTCAGTACATTGTTCCACACTTGTTCTGTCATCTTTTTGCATTCAATACATTGACATGCTTTACAGTTAAGTCAATCTCCCTGGTACTTATCAAGCTCACAATGTACTGATGCTGCATCTTAGTTTAATAGATCACTATTGAGCAAGTTTTTCCAGCAGGCTTACAATCCTTCCGCTCTAAGCCTAATTGGTAAGAGGTGATGGACTATGAGGGGTGGGGAAAGAGTGTAGTGAAATACTCCTGACTTGTCTTCATCAATGGTGCTGTGGTTGAGAGGGTGAGAGCTTTGATTTCCTTGGACCACAGGCAAGAAAGCTCAGCAACACCTCTACTTTATCAACCTGCTAAGGAAATTCAGCATGCCCCTGTCAAACCTTACCAATGTTTATCAATGTGCTACGTCTATGGATACATCACAGCTTGGTATAGTAACTGTTTAGAGTAACTGCTGGAAACTGCAGTGTTCTGGACATTTCACTGAAACCAGCCTCTCTCTGTAGACTCTGTCTATAGTTCTCACTGCCCAAGTAAAGCAGCCAGCATAATCAAAACCCCATAAGACATAGGAGCAGAATTAGACCACTCAGCCCACTCCATCCTGGCTGATTTATCATCCCTTTCAACTTCATTCTCCTGCTTTCTCCCCATAACCTTTGATGCCCTGATTAATCAAGAACTTGTTAACTTCCACCTTAATATACCCAATGACTTGGCCTGTATAGCCATCTGTGGCAATGAATTCCACAGATTCACCACCATCTTGCTGAAGAAATTTTGCCCCATCTGTTCTGAGGCTATTCACTCTGCTCCTAAACATCCCTGTACTCTGAGGTTGTGCCCTCCTGTCCTACATACCCCCACTAAAGGAAACATGTTGCCACATCCACTCTATCCATACCTTTCAATATTTGATAGATTTCAATGAGATCCCCTCTCATTCTTCTAAACTCCAGTGAGTTCAGACCCAGGGCCATCAAACGCTCCTCATATGCTAACCCTTCATTCTCAAAATCATTCTCGGGAACTGCTGTGGATGCCCTGCAATGGAAGCACATCTTTTCTTGCATATTCTTTCAAAGTGAATGTTAACATTGCATTGGCCTTCCTTACCACTGACTCAACCTGCAAGTTAACCTTTAGGGACCACTCCAACACTGGCCCACTCCCACAATGGCTGCTTCACTAACACCTCACTTTTTTTATTTGTATAAACAAAACTCACTCCTGATGAGACTTGCAGTTTTCAATTGGCTTCCCTTCCCTCGTACTTCAAACAATGACAGCTCCAAACCATTCCATAATGGATCATGGAAAAATAAAACCTGCCCGTCCAGGTAGACACATTGTCTCAGCTTGCTCTTGCCCCACTGAACTCATTTCTGCATACTTTGACACTGTCCTATCCCCCCTTGTTCAATCTCTTCCCACCTATGTTCATGACACTTCTCATGCTTTGAATTTTTTCCAATGATTTTAAGTTCCCTGGCCCCCACTGCCTTATTTTCATCATGGAAAAATTGTCCATCCCCCACCAGGAAGGTCTCAAGGCTCTCCGCTTCTTTTTGGGTTGCAGACCTAACCAATTCCCCTCTACCGCCACTCTCCTCTGTCTAGCCAAATTAGTTCTTACTCTCAATAATTTCTCCTTTGGCTCCTCCCACTTCCTCCAAACCAAGGGTGTAGCCATGGGCACCTGTATGGGTCCCAGTTATGCCTGCCTTTTTGTTGGCTTTGTGGAACAGTCCATGTTCCAAGGCTATACCAATATCCATCCCCCTCTTTTCCTTCGCTACATCGACGACTGCATTGGTGCTGCCTCTTGCACGTGTGCTGAGCTCTTCGACTTCATTAATTTTGCCTCCAACTTTCACCCTGCCCTCAAATTTACCTGGTCCATTTCCAACACCTCCCTCCCCTTTCTTGATCTTTCTGTCTCCATCTCTGGAGACAGCCTATCTACTGATATCTACTATAAGCCTACAGACTCTCACAGCTACCTGGACTATTCCTCTTCCCACCCTGTCTCTTGCAAAAATGCTATCCCCTTCTCACAATTCCTCCGTCTCTGCCGCATCTGCTCTCAGGATGAGGCTTTTCATTCCAGGACGAAGGAGATGTCTTCCTTTTTTAAACAAAGAGGCTTCCTTTCTTCCACCATCAACTCTGCTCTCAACCGCATTGCTCCCATTTCCTGCACATCTGCCCTCACCCCATCCACCCACCGCACCACTTGGGATAGGGTTCCCCTTGTCCTCACCTACCACCCCACCAGCCTTTGGATCCAATGTACAATTCTCCGTAACCTCCGCCACCTCCAACTGGATCCCACTACCAAGCACATCTTTCCCTCCCCCCCCCTCTTTCTGCAGGGATCGCTCCCTACGTGACTTCCTTGTCCATTCATCCCTCCCATCCCTTCCCACCGATCTCCCTCCTGGCACTTATCCTTGCAAGCGGAACACGTGCTACACCTGCCCTTACACTTCCTCCCTCACCACCATTCAGGGCCCCAGACAGTCCTTCCAGGTGAGGCAACACTTCACCTGTGAGTCGGCTGGTGTGGTATACTGCGTCCGGTGCTCCTGGTGTGGCCTTTTATATATTGGTGAGACCCAACGCAGACTGGGAGACCGTTTCACTGAACACCTGCACTCTGTCTGCCAGAGAAAGCAGGATCTCCCAGTGGCCACACATTTTAATTCCATTCCCATTCTGATATGTCTACCCATGGCCTCCTCTACTGTCAAGATGAAGCCACACTCAGGTTGGAGGAACAACACCTTATATACTAGCTGGGTAGCCTCCAACCTGATGGCATGAACATTGTGTGGTGAACGACATATACCTATCTGGACACGCCCCCTGCTGACTGCTCCTGTGGCTCCTCCCACAGACCCTGGTATAAAGGTGATTGAGGTCTGAGCCCGGCCTCTCAGTCTCCAGGATGTAGTATGGTGGTCAACCACTGCTTGTTCCTTCTTCCAGTCAATAAAAGCTGATATCTCACCTTTACGTCTCAGAGAGAGTTATTGATGGTGCATCACATTGACTTCTCTAATTTCCGTTAATGCCCCTCCCCTTCTTACCCCATCCCTGATATACTTAGTTTTTTTTCTCTCTCTGCCCATCACTCTGCCTGTTCTCCATCTCCCTCTGGTGCTCCCCTCCCACTTTCTTTCTCCCTAGGCCTCCCGTCCCATGATCCTTTCCCTTCTCTAGCTCCGTATCCCTTTTTCCAATCACCTGTCTGGCTCTCAGCTTCACCCCATCCCCTCTGGTCTTCTCCTATCATTTCGCATTTTCCCCTTCCCCTCCAACTTTCAAATCTCTTATTATCTTTCCTTTCAGTTAGTCCTGATGAAGGGTCTCAGCCCAAGACATTGACAGCGCTTCTCCATAATAGATGCTGCCTGGCCTGCTGTGTTCCACCAGCATTTTGTGTGTGTTGCTTGAACTTCCAGCATCTGCAGATTTCCTCATGTTTGCATTCCATAATAGATGTGTGCTTAGGTCACTGCTCTGCTCTCTTTAAACACACTATTGTTTGACAATGTACAGCTCAAATGCTATCTTTGAATTTGCTAATGACGCTCCTGTTGCTTGCAGAATGTCAGAAATTGGAAAGCAGGGGTAGATCAGCTGGTTGAGTGATGTTGCGAAAACAACCTTACATTCAATGTCCCGCAAAACCAAAGCATTGATTGTTGGACTTCAGGAAGGGTAATTTGGAAGAACACACTCCAATCTTCATCAAAGCATAGAAAGCCTACAGCACAATACAGGCCCTTCGGCCCACAAAGCTGTGCCGAACATGTCCTTACCTTAGAAATTACCCAGGGTTACCCATAGCCCTCTATTTTTCTAAGCTTCATGTACCTGTCCAGGAGACTCTAAAAGACCCTATCATCTCCGCCTCCAGCACCATCGCTGGCAGCCGATTCCACGTACTCACCACTGTGTATAAAACTTACCCCTGACATCTCCTGTGTATTGAACCATCTGCATTGAACAATTATCGGATAGTGAACCAGGATAAAGCTCTTACTTTCAAACATCTTTTTAAACATTTCAATAAAGATTGAGACATATACAATAGTTGTATAAACTAGTCCCAACTAGAAACCAGTGGCGGAAGGGGTAAGCACCTTCAAGTTCTTGGATATTAACTTCTCGGAGTATCTTTGAAAAATCCTACAAAGGCCTTTAACCTGAAATATTAACCCCATTTCTCAATCTACTGAATGTCAATTTTTATCAAAATACTGTGCGTGATTTAAAGACAGATTTAAAGATAAGCTTTTCTGTCATATGCACATGGAAATATACAGTGAAATGCATTGTTTTGCATCAATGACTAATACAGTCTAAGATGTACTGGGGGTAGCTTGCAAGGGTTGTCATCACTCCAGCACCAACACAGCACTCTCACACCTTACTAACCCTAATTCTCAAGTCTTTGGAATGTGGGAGGAAAGCTATGTAGTCACATGGAGAATGAACAATTCCTTTAAAGCCATGGCAGGAATTGAACCCCAATCTTACAGTTGGCACTGCAAAGTGTTATGCTATCTGCTACACTACTCAAGTACGACTGAGCTTTTAGTAGTATACTAGCCATTATTATTCATTTTAGCCTGAAAATTTTACTTTACTTAGCCTCTAATTTTCTCTGAATAATTATTACAAAATTACACATTTAAAAATAATTTAAAATACTTTGAGTTACAGTTCAGCTAGTTTAGTTCCAACTATTGTATATATTTCAATCTTTATTGAAATGTTTAAAAAGTCGTTTGAAAATTAGAGGCTGATCCTGGTTCACTGTCTGATAATTGTTGAATGCAGATGGTTGCTCAGACTACCATTTGACATCACTTTGGCTTGATGACAGTAAAGCCTTACAATGGATCGTAGAAAGAAATTAAGGTCTGGAGATTTGAAAACTGTGGCAAAGAATTTGCTAGATCTACAGGGATACTTTCTATATGGTTAATGGCAACAGGCTCCCTTTTGCCACTAACCACAAAATTATTGATTAGTTTGTTACATCGAATGGCAGATTGACAGAACACATTCAAACGTAACAAATTATTGAGATTCTGTTAATTATGTTTCATTATTGAGTCAATGATGAGTGTTTCCAGATAGGAATGCTAGCGTACTCTGCCTTCTTCGTTATTGATCTATGAATTAGTTAATTCACCATATTTGTTCGAAAGACTGCTAGAAATTTGCAATAAAAGCAAAACACAAATCTGAGTTGTGCAACAGTTCAATGCAATTGAAAATGGAATGGTTAATAATTTTGACTGGCAACTTTCATAAAACCTATAAAAAGTTAAAAGATGAAACCTTTCTGGTTGAGTTCCACCCAAATATCTGAGAAGCTTGCTCATTGAGACCTCACCAACATAACCAGATATACAATTTAATGTCATTCAACATAACTATTTGTACTATCCAATAGTATTAATGCACCCATATTTTTGACTGACAGAAAAATTACTGGCAATTCATATGTTCCCTTGATTCCCAGGGCTCCTAAGGTGATCTGAAAAGTACTGGTAACTGAAATGTGGAAATTTAAAGATATTTTATACTTTAATTATAAGGTATCAATTAAATTTATTGAACTTTCTAGGTAATATTTTGCATTGTAGTTAGGGAAAGAATTTGTCAATCCTGCTGATTCTATATGGCAAGAATTGAGAACGGCATTATACTTTCATCTCTGCTCCCAAAACCTTTATCAGACACACTCTGCTCCAATAAATGATACATTTGTTGATTTGATAGGATGGGGAATGAAGAAGGGACAATCACACTTGGAAGGGAAAAGTTAGGAGATGACTTTTTTTGGGATCAGGCACGTCTGTTATTTATTGCCCATATGTAATTGATCTTGGGAAAATGTGGTAACCTTCTTGATCACTAGTTCTCCTGGCAAAGTTACTTCCACAATGTTGTTGTATTTCTAGGATTTAGACCTACAGCACAGCATCATATTTCTAAGCCAGGATTGTGCTTAACCTGAAGGGAAAGCTGCAGCTGGTGTTAATTGTTTGATTCCTTTCTTCTTATCAGTTAAGAGTGTGAGCTGGGGGTACAATTGGAATGGTCACAGTAGTAACTGTGGTACAATTTGTGGAAGGTGTGCATTGCACCTGATGGCAGAGGGAAAGAATGTGAGTGGAGAATGGAATACCTTTCATGCGGGCTGCTTTGACGTGAGGGAAAAGGCATGTATGGGATTGAATACTTGTCACTCAAGCTGCACAACATCAAACTGAATGACAAGTATTCTATCACATACATGCCTTTTCCTTGAAATTGGAGGAAAGGTGTTTATAGAATCATAGCCCTTTGGCCCATCTAGTCCATGGCGAACCATTAATCCGACCAGCCACATCAACCTGTACCTGGACTATAGCTCTCCATACCCCTCCTATCCAGGTACCGATCCACATTCTCTTAAATGTGGACTTTGACCCCACATCCCCCAGTTGCATTAGCAGCTCATTCCATACTCTCATTACCTTGAGTGAAAGAAGTTCCCCTTCAACATTTCACCTTTCACTCTTAGTCCATGACCTCTTGTTGTAGTCTCACCCAACCTCAGCAGAAAATGCCTGCTTGCACTTATCCTATCTATTCACCTCAGTTTTGTAAATCTCTATCAAATCTCCCCTTACTCTTCTATGTTCCAGGGAAAAATGTTCTAACCTGTTCAATGTTGTCTTATAACTCAGGTTCTCCAGACTCGGCAACATCCTTGTACATCCTCTGCACTTTTTCAATCTTATTTACATTTTACAATTTCAACATTACAACCCAACTCCTGTACTTAATACATCGGTTTATGAAGACCAATGTGCCAAAAGCCCTCTTAATGACAAGCTACCTGCAAAGCCACTTTCAAGGAATTATGGATCTGTGTTTCCTGATCCCTCTGTTCTCCCACTCTCGTCAGTGCCCTACCATTCACTGCTTAAAACCTGTCCTAGTTGGTCCTACCAAAGTCCAAAACTTCACACTTGAACATTAAATTCTATCTGCCAGTTTTCAGCCCCTCATTTTTCCTTCTGGTCCAGACCTCACTGCAAGCTTTTCTTGCTGCCCACTATATCCTCACTCATGATGTCATCCACAAATCTGTTGATCAATTTACCACATTATCGTACAGATTGTTGCTGTAGATGACAAACAACAATGGACCCAGCACCAATCCCCGAGGCATATCTCTGGCTTACCCACTAAAACAAAGTCTAAAACAATTACCTTATCTTGAATACCAAGCAAATGAACCTTCTTGACAAACTTCCTATGTAAGACCTTGTCAAAGGTCTTGCTAAGGTCCTTGTAGACAACATCCACCACCTTGCCTAACATCCTCAAAAAGCTCTATGTCTGGTGAGACACAATTTACCAAACACAAAGCATGTTGGCTATTCCTAATCAGCCCATTTATCCAAATACTTATATATCCAGTCCCTTAGAACACCTTCCAATAATTTTCCCGCTACCGATGTCAGAGTCACTGGCCTATAATTTCCTGGCTTATTCTTAAAAGACTTTCTTAAATGATGGAACAATGTTGGCTATCCTCCAATTTTCTCCCACCTCACCCATGGCCAAGGATGTTTTAAATATCTCTGCAACTTTTGCACTTGCCTCCCACATGGTCTGAGGGAACATCTTGTCAGGCCCTGGGGATTTATCCACTGTAGTTTCAAAGTTCAAAATAAATTTTATTATTAAAGTACATGTATGTCACCATATACAACCCCGAGATTCTTTTTCTTGTGGGCATACTCAATGAATCTATAGAATAATAACCATTATAGAATCTACGAAAGACTGCCCAATGAGGGTGTTCAACCAAAGTGCAGAAAACAAACTGTAAATATAAAAAGGAATAACAATAATAAATAAGCAATATATATATTGAAAACATGAGATGAAGAGTCCTTGAAAGCAAGTCCATTTGTTGTGGAACATTTCAATGATGAGGCAAGTGAAGTTGAGTGAAGTTATCCCCCTTGGTTCAAGAGCTTGATGGTTGAGAGGTAGTACCTGTTCTTGAACTTGGTGGTTCGAGCCCTGGGGCTCCTGAATCACCTTCCTGATGGCAGCAGCGAGAAGGCAGCATTGCCTGGGTGGTGGGGGTCCCTGATAATGGCTGCTGCTTTCTTGTGACAATGTTTCATGCAGATGTGCTCAATGGTCGGGAGGGCTATACCCATAATGGACTGGGCCATATCCATTATGTTTTGTCGGATTTTCCATTCAAGGGCATTGGTGTTTCTATATACCAGGCTGTGATGCAGCCTGTCAATATGCTCTCCACTATTGTACATCTATAGAAGTCTGTCAAAGCTTTTGATGTCATGCCTCAAAACAGCAAACACTGCATCCTCTGTAATCAGTAGAGTACTTAACCTGCTCTTATGGCCACTGTATTTGTATGGTTGTTCCAGTTAAGTTTCTCAGCAATGGTGAGAATGAGGATGTTGCTGATGAGGGACCCTGTGTATGCAGGTGGGTACGTTCTTTCTGGAAGGAGATGGTCAATGACTGGATCCTTTGTGGCAAAAATGTTACTTTCCTGAAAGATGTCCAGCTCTTGCTTGGCATCGGCATGATCTGATTCACTTGCTGAGTAGAACTTAATATTATGCAATCATTAGTGAACATTCCTGGTCATGATTTGATGCATCATCAATAACTCTCCGAGATGTGAGGTGAGATATTGGCTTTTATTGACTGGAAGAAAGAACAAGCAGCAATTGGCCACCATGCTACATCCTGGAGACTGAAAGGCAGGGCTCAGGCCCCAATCGCCTTTATACCAGGGTCTGTGGGAGGAGCCACAGGAGCAGTCAACGGGGGAGGGGGGGGGGCGTCCAGACAGGTAAATGTAGTTCACCACATTCACCCCCCCTTTGTTTTAAAAGAGAGTCCCCATGGGGCGAAGTTTCTTACAAGTCTATTTACAGGTTAAGTCTATCAGGTGGTCGAATCTGTCGCTGCGATCTACGTAGCACCGGCTGTGATTGCACTGGAGACGGTGGTTGTGCTGGTTCCGGCCAGACTGGAAGTGTCAGCCCACTAGGCATCAGTGATCCCTGATGCGTGTGCGAGGCGCCTGGTATATGCGCGTGCGAGACGCCTGGTATAGGAGTGTCGTGAGGAGTCTGTGTAGGGCTTGGTGTGCGCAGTGTCACCTTGGGTACAGGGTTCATAGTTACCATGGAGTGTTCGGGGTAGTGGTCTGCTGCTCCTGCGGGCGCCAGGTTGCGGACGGAGACCGTGTCCTCCCGCCTATCAGGTAAGACCACGTAGGCATACTGGGGGTTCACATGTAGAAGGTGAACCCTCTCGACCAGCGGGGAGTATTTATTGCTCCTCACATGTTTTCGGAGAAGCACTGGCCCTGGGGACGTCAGCCAAGCCGGTAGGGTGGTCCCAGTGGCAGACTTCCTGGGAAAAGTGAACAGGTGCTCATGAGGGGTGACATTGGTGGACATACATAACAGGGAGTAGATAGAGTGGAGTGCCTCGGGGAGGACCTCCTGCCAGCGAGAGACTGGCAACCCTTTTGACTTAAGGGCTAAAAGTGTGGCCTTCCACACTGTGGCATTCTCCCTCTCCACCTGTTCATTTCCCCGGGGATTATAACTCGTGGTCCGACTAGTAGCAATGCCCCTAGCTAGCAGGTACTGGTGCAGCTCGTCTCTTATAAAGGAGGATCCTCTATCACTGTGGATATAGCAGGGATATCCAAACAGAGTGAAGAGCTGGCGCAGGACTTTTATGATGGACATGGTAGTGGTGTCGGGGCAGGGGATGGCAAAGGGGAACCGCGAGTTGATAATGTTGAGAAAGTAGACATTGCGGTTGGTGGAGGGAAGGGGGCCCTTAAAGTTGACACTCAGTCGCTCAAAGGGGCGGGTGGCCTTGACAAGGTGCACCGTTTCAGGAAGGTAGAAGTGCGGTTTGCACTCAGCGCCGACTTGGCAGTCCCTGGTCATCGTCCTGATGTCCTCAAGGGAGTAAGGCAGGTTCCGGGCTTTCACGAAATGGTAAAATCGGGTGACCCCCCCGGGTGGCAAAGATCTGCATGGAGGGCATATAGCTGGTTGAGCTGCGCGCTGGCACACGCTCCCCGGGATAGGGCATCAGGGGGCTCATTGAGCCTTCCAGGCCAGTACAGGATATCATAGTTGTAGGTGGAGAGTTCTATTCTCCACCGCAAAATTTTATCATTTTTGATTTTGCTCCACTGTTGGTTTCTGAACATGAACGCAACTGAGTGCTGGTCGGTCAGCAAGGTGAACCTTTTGCTGGCGAGATAGTGCCTCCAGTGTCTAATAGCTTCCACTATAGCCTGGGCTTCTTTCTCCACCGCGGAGTGCCAAATTTCAGAGCCTTGAAGGTTACAAGAGAAGAATGCTACTGGCCTGCCTGAGGGTAGCAGCATACACGAAATCGGAGGCGTCACTCTCTACTTGGAAGGGAATGGTCTCGTCCACCGCATGCATCGTTGCTTTGGCAATGTCCCCTTTAATGCGGCTGAAGGCCGCGTGGGCCTCAGCAGAGAGGGGAAATGTGGTAGACTTGACCAGGGGGTGGGCCTTGTCTGCGTAATGGGGGACCCATTGGGCGTAATAGGAAAAGAAGCCCAGGCACCATCTGAGGGCTCTGAGGGTGGTGGGAAGAGGGAGTTCTAACAGGGGGCGCATACGGTCGGGATCAGGGCCAATGACCCCGTTCTCCATGACATACCCAAGGATAGCAAGTTGGGTGGTTCCGAACACACACTTGTCCCTGTTATAAGGAAGGTTCAGGGCTTTGGCCACTTGGAAAAATCGTTGGAGGTTGGCGTTGTGATCCTGCCATTCGTGACCACAGATGGTGATGTTATCCAGATATGGAAATGTGGCCTTCAGTTGGCACTGGTCCACCAACCGGTCCATTTCCCTCTGGAAGACCGAGACACCATTTGTGACACCGAATTGGACGCGCAGGATGTGATAGAGCCTGCCGCCCACCTCGAAGGCGGTGTAGGGACAGTCCTCTGGATGGATGGGGAGCTGGTGATAAGCGGATTTCAGATCTATTGTCGAGTACACCGAGTACACCTTGTACTGAGCTATCTGATCGACCATATCTGCGATGCGGGGTAGGGGGTACACGTCAAGCTGCGTGAACCTATTGATGGTCTGGCTACGACCATGCTATTTTTCTGCCTGGTCCGAACAACAACCACCTGGACCCTCCAAGGACTTGTGCTTAGCTCAATGATCCCCTCCCTGAGCAGCCGCTGCACCTCTGACTGAATGAAGGCCCTGTCCCCCGCGATGTACCTCCTGCTTTTAGTTGCCACAGGTTTACAGTCAGGGGTCAGTTGCCAAACAATGGTGGGGGAGGGAGAGGCTGCAAGTGGTGTCAGTAGCGCAGCTGTCGGCATGGTGCTGGGTGGGATGTGTGGGTGGGTGCGTGTGTGTGGTCAGTAGCGGGGTATATGGCGAAGTCCCACAAAACTGAGGATTCCTGACAGTGAGTGATGGGAGGGGCCCGTCATATGCCATAGTCACACTTTCGAGGTGGCTCTGGAAGTCCAGCCCCAATAGCACAGGCGCGCACAGTTGAGGCATGACTAGTAGCGCAATGTCCCGATATTCTGTGCCCTGCACCACTAGTGTTGCTACACAACCCCTCCCCCCGGATGTCTGCCGAATACGACCCAGAAGCCAAGGTGACCCTCTGGCTTAAGGGCTGAGTCACGAGTCCACAGCGTTGCACTGTGTCCGGGTCAATAAAACTCTCAGTGCTGCCCGTGTCAAACAGGCAGCTAGTCCTGTGCCCCTCCACCAGGATGTCCATCATTGACCTTGCAAGCTGGTGTGGAGCGCTTTGGTCGAGGGATATGGAGGCCAGAGTTGAACTGCCGTCTTGGTGCCCGGTAAGCACCGGTGGGTCAGGAGCGGGGCAAATTGGCGCCGACAAAGATGGCCACCCCCATCCGGGCAGGCAAGATGGTGTCCCCCATGCCTCACACGCAGTGCTGTCCGACCTCGCTCGGGTTCAGACTTACAGACCTTGGCGAAATGGCCCTTCTTCCCGCAGCTGGAGCAGGTCATTTCTCAGGCCGGGCAGCGTTTTCAGGGGTGCTTTTCGAGTCCACAGAAGTAACACAGCGCGGACTTGTGACTGGCAGCAGCTGTGGTCGGTTTCGGGGAGTTCGTGGACTCGCAACTGGCAGCGGCATCGGTGAATTCGCTCACGGGCGGTGGGGTCTGAGGTGTTCACGGGACCGGCGGGGGATCACTTGGCTGGACAGCGTCAGCGTTGTGCAGAGCAGCCTCCAGCGTTTCGGCCATCTCGATCGCCGAGCGTAAGGTAAGATCGGCATTTTCCAGCAGCCGCTGGCGCACATATACTGACCTGATCCCTGTAACGAAGGTGTCTCGTACTAACAGCTCCGCATGTTGTTCCGCCGTCAGACCTTTGCAGTCGCAAGTTTGCACGAGTGTCTGTAGGGCTCGGAGAAACCCAGCGCTCGACTCATCGGGTCGCTGTCGTCTGGTAGCTAAACGATGTCTTGCGTAGACGGTATTCACCGGCCACAGGTACTGTCTTTTGAAGGCGTCCAGTGCCCCTTCGTAGGTTGGCAGGTCCCTGATAAGTGAGTAAACTTTTGAGGTGACCCTCAAGAGGAGAATTCTGTGCATAATAGTGGGCTCAGTCGCACGAACCTCCTCCAAGTATGATTGGAAGCATGCAAGCCAGAGTTCAAAGGCAAGTGAGCTGCTTCTGAGTTTTGAGGGTCCAAGTCTAATTTTTCCAGACGTCAAATACTTTCCATGTTTTAAAATTTCCAGTCAATAAAATTGATGCACCATCAATAACTCTCTGAGACGTGAGGCGAGATATTGGCTTTTATTGACTGGAAAAAAGAACAAGCAGTGGTTGACCACCATACTACATCCTGGAGACTGAGGGCTGGACTCAGGCCTCAATCGCCTTTATACCGGGGTCTGTGGGAGGAGCCACAGGAGCAGTCAGTGGGGGGGGGGGGGGGGTGTGTCCAGACAGGTATATGTAGTTCACCACATGATTAGAGTGGAGCTCTTCATTAAGCAGCTGAAGATGCTTGGGCTTATGACACTGCACCAGGGAATGAGTTCCTGTGTCTAAGTTGATTGACAATTTTTCTTTGTGTGAGGCGTTTCCCTCTTTGACAACTTTAGTTTTACACAGAAGCTTTGATGGCACACACATTTAAATGCTGGAGATCTCAGGAGGAAAGGAAGATGGATTATCTACACAGCACTTGTAGCTGAACACACCTGGAAATACTTCAAGCTTTGGCCCGCACATGATAAGCTTTGTTAGGGATGGGGACATTCTTGGAGCTTCCTCCCTTGACTATTTCATTTTCTACCATCATCCACAACAATATTATGAAGTGAGATTTATCTATATATTATAGAGTCAAAGAAGGATTACAGAACGTTACAGAACAGAAATCAAGACCATTTGGCCTATCTAGTCCATGCCAAACTATTAATGATCCCCAGTCCTTTGACTGCACCTAGACAATAGTCCTGCATACCCCTCCCATCTATGTACCTATACAAATTTCTCTTAAATGTTGAAATCAAAACTGAATCCATACTTTGGCTGGCAGCTTGTTCCACACTCTCACCAACCTCTGAGTGAAGAATTTCCCTCTCATGTCCCCTTAAACATTTCATCTTTCACTCTTAACCCATGACCCTTAGTTCTAGTCTCACCCAACCTTTTTGGAAAAAGCCTACTTGCATTTACCCTATCTATAGCTCTCATCATTTTGTATATCTCTACCAAATCGCCCCTCAATCTTCTAGATACATTCTAGGGAATAAAATTCCAACCTATTCAATCTTTCCTTGTAGTTCAAGTCCTCAAGTACTGGCAACATCTTTGTAAATTTTCTCTGCACCCTTTCAATCTTATTGACATGCTTACTGAAGGTAGGTGACCAAAACTGCATACAATACTCCAAATTAAACCTCTGCAATATCTTGTACAACTTCAACATAACATCCCAACTCCCGTACTCAGTACTTCGATTTATGAAGGCTAATACGACAAAAGCTCTCTTTGCGACTCCACCTTCTGTATTGCCATTTTCGAGGAATTATGGATCTGCATTCCCAGATCCCTCTATTCCACCGCACTCCTCAGTACTCTACCATGCAAGTCCAACCCTGGTTTATCCTCCTAAAGTGCAACACCTCTCTCTTGTCTGCATTAAATTCTATTTGCATTTTCCAGCAATGTCATTAAAAACAATTTCCTGTAATAGCCACAGAACAACAAATTTCATGGCGTATGTCAGTGATAATAAACTTGATTCTTTGTTTTAAAGTGCCTCCAATGCACTTGGGGAACTGGAAGGAAATTGAAGCAAATGAAGAGCTTTGCATTCATCTTTGGCCAAAAAACAAGAGCCACTGAAAAGTCAGTTAATATGAATTTAAGTAAGATTTAAAGTTAAAATTAAAACAGAAACAAAAAATGTTGAGAACTCTTGAAAAATGGTGACAAGACATACACAAACAAGAGAAAATCTGCAGATGCTGGAAATCCAAGCAACACACACACAAAATGCTGGAGGAGCTCAGCAGGTCAGCAAGTGAACCAGGTCATGACTATGCATAGCAAGAGCTGGATAGCATTCAGGAAATTTGTTCAACATGCTGCTTAAATAGGCTACTACAACTCCTCACAAGGACCCTAAGATTTGGATTGTCACTTTATAAAGCTTTTCAATACCTAAAGCATAAGTTGCTCTCGTTGTACCTGGACCTCTTTAACTAAAAGATGAATCCATGGATACGTAATCCAAACAATGATTAGTTGAAGAGTGGTTTTAATTGCAGTATGGTTAGCATTAGCAATGCAGTTGGAAATTAACCTGAAATAAAATTATGTTGATTGCTGATCATTATTTAAAATTAAACTCTTCATCTGAATTGTTAAAAACCAAAACTCTTTCCTTAATAAGTCAGCAGTCACAGTTAAGAGCACTTTAAATGGATTCATTTACCATATTGACACAATTCGTTACAGGCAAATGAAGAAACCAAGTATTGATTGAACAATTGGTCAGGCAAATATTTACAACAGGAGGTTGGTGGCAGGTAAAATATAATTACAAAAATGTATGAGCTTAACAGACATGCTATGAAAGAAGTGGTTTGCAGTACATTGAAGAAAACATATAAATTTTATTATACATATAACATATGGAAAACTTTACAATTCAAAACCATTAATCCTACAAACAATATTATTGACTGAATTGCAAACTTGAAACATACAGTTAAAAGAAAACATTCATTTAGAATAGAAAATCGGTGGAACAGATAAGGAGTACAGCTTTACATCACCATTTTATTGTACTGACAAAATAGCAGGACACTTTCATTGCATGCTGGTCGATTTGCACGTCTAATATCCAGAGATATTGATTATTGGACCAGAGCTTGAATTCTGCTGAGAAACTTAAATCTAAAAAAAATACTAATCTCAATCATAATGAAATAGGAAAAAAATATTTACTTACAGGTTTGGTGCACAAACCTCTCCAGACTCATTCTTGGTCACTTTGTTCAAAGAGCGATTAGATACACTATGAATTTGTAGTGAGATCCATTCATAACTAACCAATAATCTCCAAGACTTTGGCTTCAATACCTCCTTGTGTAATTGGATGGTTGATTTCTTCACTTGCAGAGCCCAGTCAGTTTGGATTGGTAACACCATCTCCTCCACAATCTCCATCACAGGTGCACCACAAGGCTGTGTGCTTAATGTCTGCTCCACTTGCTACACATTTATGACTGTGTGGATAAGCACAGCTCTAATGCTATATTGAAGTTTGCTACCATCACCACTGTTGTTGGTAGAATCAAAGATGGTGACAAATCAGCATATCGGAGGAGGATTGAAAATCTGGTTGAGTGGTGCCACAACAACATTGCACTCTATGTCAGCAGGACCAAGGAGCTTGTATCGACTTCAAGAGAAAACTCAAGGTCTGTGAGCCAGTGCTCATCAGGGGATCAAAGGAGAAAAGGATCAGCAACTTTACGTTCCTCAGTTTATCATTTCAGAGGACCTGTTGTGGGCCCAGCACGCAAGTTCAGTTATGAAGACAGTATGGCAGTGCCTCTATTGCCTTTGAAGTTTGTAAAGATTTGGCATGACATCTAAAATTTTGACAAACTTCTAGAGATGTGGAGGAGCGTACATGGTGCATCTTGGCCTTGTATGGAAACACCAATGCCTTTGAATGGAAAATGCCACAAAAAGTAATGGATAAGGCCCAGTCCATCACCACAAAGCTCTTTCCACCATTGAGCACATCTATATGGAAAGCAACATCCATCGTCAGGGATCGTCACCCCCCAGATCATGTTCTCTTCTTGCTGCTGTCATCAGGAAGAAGGTAAAAGATGCCTCAGGACTCATACTATCAGGTTTAGGAAGCTATTAACCCTCAACTATCAGGCTCTTGAATTAGTTGGAATAACGTCATTCAACTTCACTTGCCCTATCACTGAACTCTTCCTATAACCTATGGACTTGCTTTCAATGACTCTTCATCTCATGTTCTGGATATTTAATGTTTATTTATTTATTATTATTTTTGTTTCTATTTCTATTTTGTTTTTGCACAGTTTGTTGACTTTGCTCATTGGTTGTTGTCCATCCCTTTGGGCACAGTCTTTCATTGATTCTATATTGGTTGTTATATTTACTGTGTATGCTTGCAAGAACATGAATTTCAGGGTTGTATATGGTGATATATATATATATATTTGATAATAAACTTACTTTTATTTTAAATTAGGAAAATCAAACAATGGTATGATTATCAAGGCTAAACTAGCTTTTCCTCCATTTTCTTCAAGGGTTTTACTGAAAACAGTATTTAGTAAATTAAAATATCTTTATTGAATAATTTTATCCACATACTTAAGGTCACTTTTTAAATTTAACCGCACAGGAGAATCTGACCTTTCATTGTAATGAAAATGACTTTCTGAATCTGGAGTTGTTTCATTAAAATTATTACATGATCTTTTTGATAAAATTGACTTCTGCAAATACAGTAACTAATTTGCAGTGTCCTCAAGTTCAGGGACAATTTAAACTGTATCTCACCTATTACGATATTGGGATTAATTTTAGTATGAAGTGCACAATCAATTCATTTCTTTCAAAAGAAATGGTAGTATGTGTAACATCATTCCTATTTTAATCTTAACAAGATATTTTATAAAATTTTATGCCTTCATTGCCATAATGCATAAAGAGGACCTTTGATTGACCAGTGAACTGTCTAAACTCTCCAGACTCCTGGAATTGGAGCATGCTCTTTCTCGCTGCAGTCCAACTCCCAGGTGATTGGAGAAGCCTACTATCACAATTGGTCCTCTCTGATTTCAAATGGTGGACTTTTTCCTCAAAGTAGTCATATTCTCATGTTCTTCATGGAGATCAGTGATCAGTGGTGTTCTGCAGGGATCTGTTCTGGGACCCCTCCTCTTTGTGATTTTTTAAAATATAAATGACCTGGATGAAGAAGTAGAAGGATGGGTTACTAAGTTTGCTGATGGCACAAAGGCAGGGGGTGTCGTGGATATTCTGCAGGGTTATCAAAGGTTACAACAGGACATCGATAGGATGCAGAACTGGGCTGAGAAGTGGCAGATGGAGTTCAATCCAGATAAGTGTGAGGTGGTTCATTTTGGTAGGTCCAATTTGAAGACAAAATATAATATAAATGGTAAGACTCTTGACAGTGTGGAGGATCTGCGAGATATTGGGGTCCGTGTCCACGGGCACTCAAAGCTGCTGTGCAGGTTGACAGCATTGTTAAGAAGGCATGTGGTGTGTTGGCATTGATCGACCACGTGACTGAGTTCAAGGGCCTTGAGGTAATGTTATAGCTATACAAGACCTTGGTCAGACCCCACTTGGAGTACTGTGTTCAGTTCTGGTCACCTGACTATAGGAAGGATGTGGATACTATAGAAAGGGTGCAGAGGAGATTTACAAGAATGTTGCCTGGATTGGAGGGTGTACCTTATGAGAATAGGTTGACTGTGCGTGACAGAAGATGAGAGGTGACCTGATCGAGGTGTATAAGATGAGGAGCATTGATTGTGTGGATAGCCAGAGGCTTTTTCCTAGGGCTGAAATGGCTAACACAAGGGGCATAGTTTTAAAGTGTTTGGAAATAGATACCAAGGGGATGTCAGGGGCAAGTTGTTTTGTTTGTCTTTTTTTTTTAAAAACACACGCAGAGAATAGTGGGTGTGTAGAATGCCCTGCTGGCAGTGGTGATGGAAGTGGATACAATAGGTTCTTTTAAGACCCTCTTAGGCAGGTACATGGAGCTTAGAAAAATAGAGGGCTATGTGCAAGGGAAATTCTAGGCCGTCGCTAGAGTAGGTTACATGGTCAGCACAACATTGTGGGCCGAAGGGTCTGTAATGTGCTGTAAATTTCAATGTTCTATCGTCCTTATAACCCATACAGCTATCAAAACTGTCACGTGTGTAAATCAGGCCCTTCAGCCCATCTAGTCCATGCTGATCTGATTTTCTCTCTAGTCCCATCTACCTGCACCCACACTATATCCTTCCAAACTTCCCAAAGAATGTACCTACCCAAATTTACCTTAAATGTTACAACTGAACCTACTTCTACTACTCCTACTGCATCTAACATTCCACACTCACACCACCCACTGTGTGAAGAAGTTTCCCCTTAAATATTTCACCTTTCAGTCAAATCCTATTATCTGTATTTCCAGTCTCACACCACTTGAGGGGAAAACTCCATATACATTCACTGCCTCTATAAGGTCTCACCTTATTCTCCTATCTTCCAGTTAATAAAGTCTTAACCTATTCAACCTTCCCCTATAGCTCAGGTCTTCGAGTCCAGGCAACATTCTTGTAGATTTTGTTTACACACTTTCAAGCTTATTGATCTCTTTCCTACAATTAATGACCAGAACTACACATAATACCCCAAATTTGGCCTCAGTAACCTCTTGTACAACTTCAACATAGCATCCTAACTCCTATACTCAATTCCCTGATTAATGAAGGGCAATGTGCAAAATCTGTTTTACAACCCTATCTTCACATGAGCTGGCTCTTTCCAGGACTTCCAATTGTATTCCCAGATCCCTTTGTTCTATGGCATACTTCAGAGGCCTGCAAGTCTTCACTGTGCAAGTCTTACCTTTTTTATAGTCCTTTCAATTTGCAAACCTCATACTTAGCGACATTATATTCAACCTGCCATTTTCAGTCCATTTTCCCATTGAATGTTTGAGAATGTCTTTCACATTCAGAAAGATTAAAAGTTTTTTAATCTAAAAATTAGGACAGAAATAAAATACTCAAGTTACTTAAATCAATTTTTAAAAAACTAAAAGGAAATTAATTTGTACTTGCTGCTCTCCTGGTGGAAATGAATGGGCTTGTTACAGGAGCAGGCAGTTTCCCCTTGGAAACCTGAGGAAATATGCACAGTTCTGTTAACTTCATGAGAATGTCTTCACCTGCATCCAAGACTGCTACTTAAGTAAGAGGCAATGGAAACAACCTGACATTGAAGCTTTTAACTGGATGACTGAGGCCAGAGTGTATAGTTTTAGCACAGATTTATTGAATAGAGACTGTTTTCTGCCTGAATCTAGTTGACAGAAAAGGCTTGGATTGGAGCATATTCAGAAACTTAAATTCATCTTGCTTTCTTGATGCTTGGAAGCTTTACAATTAACATACGGTTCAGAAGCTATTAAAACCAGCAATTAAATGGTGAATCAACCATTAACTCCCCCCTTTGTAGACACTCAAGTGATATTTAGCAGTAAGTGCATTATTATTAGCTCTGATGGAGAGTGTAAGGATTGGCAATATTCACTTAATTGAAGGGGCCTTGTAAATCAGTGTGATTATACTGAGGAAATGAAGAAATATTATTAAACCCTTAAATTTTGCACGCAGTCATTAGCCCTACTTGTTTTAATGGGGTGGAAATCTGTCGTCCACCTTGGCATAAAGATGAGTGCATTCAGGCCTCTCTCCAGCAAAACAAGCTTCCCAGCAGTGCTGGTGTCAGCCAGCTGTCAATCAGCTAATTTCAGTGCAATTATATGGCAACAATCTGTCAATGATCTGTGTGCTTCAAAGAATATGCAGTAAGGATATTCGACTGAAGAAAAGTGTCTAACTTATCAGAGATAAAAACTGTCAATTAACCTACCTTCATGTATGTAGATTTTACATTTCAAAATATGGTACAGTGTCTTTATTTACTGTAATTACATACCGATGGACTTGGGATCTTAGTTTAGGTACAATAAAGTTGGCAGCATGGTCTAAAGTGATGCTTTCAGCTTCATAATGTATTGGAAAAGAAATATTTTAGAGTGGAGGAGCAATACCTTTAAGAGCATGAAAGTAGAAGCACAGAAATAGTGGACTGAATTTTGCCAAATGCAGCTTGCCAATAGCAGCTCTTGCTTACAAGATGCATTGGTTTCTTGTTTATGCACTCCTTAGCAAGAAAGTGGGCTCTGCTGCAAATTCAGATTCAATATTTTGAAACCCTTCTTGGCTGCAGGACCTTGGGTTCTCCGTTACCTGGGTGGGCCAGAACAGTCTTCATCTGTCACATGTCTAAGAGGAAAAAAATTCAACACTTCTCAATGTCCCTGATAAATTAAAAAATAAATAAACAATCCAAATAGTTATAAATGATTAAATATGCAAATTTGTAATATATAATATGCTTTGTTTTTCTATATCTCAATTGTAAAATCTTTAAATAAACATATCCCCTAGTTAATAAAAATAAAGGAAGCTGCATTAAAAATAAAGAATGTTGGAAATGCCCAGCAGCTCAGAGGGTGCTTGAAGAAAGAGAAGTGGATTTCATGTTTCAGGTTGAATACTGTCCATCAGATCTATGCCAAGTTAGAAATAAGACATTGATCTTTAAGATAGGAAGTGAAGAAGGGAAGGAGAGGTGAGAACATGGATAAATTTGCAAGTACCTTGAAGGTTTAGGTTGAAATATATCATGACCTTGTTTCATACTGAGGTTGTCTTAAGATGGTAGAGATTGACAAATATGGAGATATTGAGTTCTAATATGCTCTCTCTCTTGTGGAACCTCCTTTACATCTATAACAGGGCTGGAACCCTTAATATCAGTTATTACAGGAAGGGGTCAGCATAAGGGTACTATCAATGAATAGGATCTTGAAGTTAAAGGCAGTGGCACTTACTGTGATCATGCTTAGACATTTTCACAAAGATCACAATCCCTTATTATATCTGAACTACACTGGCATAAGTTATTGTGGGTTAACTATACAGTGCAAGTATAGCACTCTTGAAACCAGCCTAATTTCCAGGAAAATAGCAGCTTTCAAAAACAAGAAATCCAAATGCAATGCTATTCTACCTTTACTTCTGGATATTATTAACTAACTCTAGTTAATTAATTTCCAAACAGTCTATACTTCGAGATTCCAAGACTATTGCATTTAATTATAGAAAAACATTTTGTTTAATTACTTTAATCTTGCTTTGTTCTCTACTTTGACATACCATGAGGCAAGAACAGATAGAAGTTTATAAAACCAAGAGAGGTATAAGTAGGGTAGCCTGTCACAATATTTCTCCCAGAGTAGAAATGTCAAATTCTAGAGGACATGCATTTAAGGTGAAAGGAGGAAAGTTTAAGAGAGATGGGGGGGGAATGGAGGGAATTATTTATTAAACACTGTGGTGAACTACATATACCTGTCTGGACACGCCCCTCTGCTGACTGCTCCTGTGGCTCCTCCCACAGACCCCTGTATAAAGGCGATTGGAGGCACTGCTCCTCCCTCAGTCTCCAGGATGTTGTGTGGTGATCTTTGGCTGCTAATTGTGGTCTCTTGCAGTTAATAAAAGCCTATCGTTTGCCTCCCATCTCCGAGAGTTATTGATGGTGCATCAAACACAAGAATGGAACTGACTGCTGGGGTGGTGGTGGTGGTGGAAGCAGGTAGGATAATGGTATATGAGAGGCTTTAAGATAACCACCAGATTACAGAGAGATATGGATCGCATGCAGGCATTTGGTTATGTCTTTATTTGTTATGGATTCCAACAGAATAACAAATTAGTTCTAGTCTGCTGGGATTTATGTTCAATGGCTTTAAAATGTTTTGTTTCATTTTGTACTTTTATATTTTGGATAAACAAATTAGTGAGGCCAGGATTTCTCTCAATTGTGTTAATCAGTCCCTTGTTTTATGTCTTGATCTTGAATACATGCTCTGAGATGCAAATGATATAGAATCCTGATTCTAAACAAAATTCTGGAAGCACTGAGTAAGTTCCAAAGTATCTCTGGAACAAGGAACAATAGTTAATGTTCTGGTTGATGATCCTTCATCCGAACTAGTAAAGAATAAAAGTCTAATGTGTTTTAAGTGGCTGGTTACTCTTTTACAGAGCCTGTCTAAACTGTTGATGAATTCTAACACTGCTTTTATTGCAAATATTGCTTTGACTATGGATAAAAGAAAATCAAATTTTGCAAACAACAATTCAGATTCTGACAATGGGTCTTAATACATTAAACATGAACCCTTGTCTCTCTTTCTACAGATGCTGTCAGACCTGCTGACTATTTCTTGCATTTTCTTCTTTTATTTCAGGCATCCACTATATTTTTGATTTTGTACAATCAATTTAATTGTTTGCATAGTATTGCTGAATAACATAATTTCAAGGTCTCGTGATTATCTGAAGGGAGAACAGAAATGTTTTGTATGTGCATATTATTGTCTCACCATGAATGTTTGTCAAACATATTTATTCAAGCCTTGAGGTGAATGAATACAGTAGCTGAAAATGTTAACTAACTATCTGTAACTTGGATTTAACAACTATCCTCCTGACTGCCACGGCATATGAAACCGGGGATCATCCATTGCCTTATCTCTGCTCTCTGCACTATTAATGCCTGTGAAAGAGTTTGCATGCCTGTGACTGTGAGTAGGTGGGCGCTGGTACACGTTTGTTGATTGATGTATTCATTACTACGACAGCATAGTTTTTTCTGGATTATGTTATTACTGTTTCAGCTACAGTAGGCTGTATTTTCTGAGTGATTTTAATCCAATTATAATCCAATCCTGAAGAATTTCCAAGGGGGAGTATGTGTTTTTGATAGGCACCATATATCCTTTTTAATGAAAACATAACTACTATGGTGATGTGCCTGTTTGAAATACTACATTGGGAATATCAAATCCCAGTTCTTTTACATGTCCATGATTTGCCAATTTACACAATGGAAATGCACAAACATGACACGGGGACATCCTGAAACTGTGAAGTATGAGTTGTTCGTAAATTATCTATGTATGCATTGGAAAATTTCCAAGATTTTGTGAAGCACTTGACTGGAGGTTAGACAAGGCAAGTGAAAGCTTTGCTTTCTATACTTTCTGAAATGAATGGATTATACAGTTACTATCCAGACATCACTTCTGAAATGCTTGTTAGAATCCATTTTCTTGGCAGTGACAGTAAATTAGTCAATGCCAAGGAAATACAAATATCAGCTAAAGTGAGGAAAAATTCAATGACTGAGAGCTTGACACAAATTGTATTTAAGTGCTCAATTTCATTTTTATTTCTATTTCTTTGCTTTGTTAACCATTGAACATAGTCTCAGAAATTACCTCTTACAAGTGGCATGGCTTCACTCTCAGATGAGCTCAATGCCTTTTATGCTTAGTTTGACTGTCGCAACATGGAGGCAATTAAACCTCAAGGAGGTGATCTTGGGCTTCTGTGGGCCATTGGGTGAGACACTTGAATGGGAATATGGAGGGAACTGCATTTTCTTTTTGTCCCCGATGAACTCATTTTGCTAGATGTTGGAAACCAGATTAAAAATTGAAAGGGTTCTTGCTAATTTACGTGTTTTTTCATTCTTGTGCCTACAATTGTTTCTGACAATTTCTGAGTTTAAAATTGTCCCCAATGTCTTTTTGGATGTATCACTAGGTATATCCAGATTCTTTTTAGTTCCTTCATTTAGAGATAAAATAAAAAAACATCATAAACAGCACATTTTCACAGTTACCTAATTACAGTATAAAACCATATTTCAGATGAGATACAAAATAACTTTCAAGCTGAGTTATATTTTTATACTTTGTCTTAAAATCAAATGGAAAGTAATATGAACATTTCTAGCCAAGTACAGTATTATAATCATAGAACACAAATGGAACCTATTTTACAAATGCTAGCATTTTGAAAGGGCTATCAAATTTATTCCACTTCCTTTTCTTTCTCGAACAATTTGCAGATTCTTCCTTTCAAAGGATTCAAAGTACACTTACTATCAAACTATGTATGCAGTATACGACCCTGAGATTTATCTTTCCCACAGTCAGCCACAAAACAAAGACGACCAGGGAATCTGTTCAAAGAAAGAACATCCTCCCCACATGCAAAAAAAAAATACAAATTGCGCAAGTGGCAACAAGAATGTCAACCCCCAATGTCACTCCCCTGCCCCCCATATATAATTCAATTCAAATCTGCTGGAAAATCAGAAATGAAGCCTTTTCAGGAACACGAGAGATTCTGCAGATGACAGAAATCCAGGGTAACACATACAAAGAGCTTGAGGAACTCAGCATGTCAGGCAGCATCTATGGAAAGAATAAACAGTCATATTTCAGGCTGAGACTCTTTATCAGAAAGTCCATTCCACTGCAGTAACAACTCGCTATGCAAAAAAATTCTCAATTTCTCTTTTTTTTTTGGTCAATTTGCGTGAGTGGAAGTTCTTTGTAAGTAGGATCAGTTTCATTATTCTATCAAATGCCCTTATGATTTGGAAAACCATTACATTTACCTTTAACCTTTCTGTTGTGCATGTAATATTTCAGTAATATTTGACTAATATTGTAAATCATTTGTTTAAGCATTCTTTGTTTACATATTGCATTGAGGGTTTTATGTAAAAGTACATAAATGGCATGTGTCATTACACCTCTACATCATACATGCACACCTCGCATTCCCAGCTCATTTGTTTTCCTATCAATTAGTCTTCATGTTTTGGAGTTAGAAAACATAACACTGCTGATGAGAAAGTTTTAAACGAACCTGAAACAACTACCTATCTGTTGAAGCTCAGATGTTTGAGTTTTTTTTTAAAAAAGCATTGCTAGATATTCAAGTTTAAAATAAGGCAGAAAATGAAACTATTCATGGGTTCGTAAACAGTGAGTATCAGGTTATAACAATCATAAATTAAAAAAAGGAGAAATGACTGGCTACATTGGAGAGATACACATTTAATTGCACAAAAATCAACTGGGTTTTTGTATACTAAGCAAATTGAGCAGTATTTTGAAGCAAATGAAATAGCCGATGGGAAGTGAGTGCCAGTTTTGCTGAGTGCATTGGGTTTAAAGGCATACAGTTTACTTAGAAGTTAGACTTCTCCAACCGAACCAGCTAAAATGAGCTTTGCTGATATCATGAAAGTTATGTAGAAACTTTTTGAACCAGAACCATTGTTGACTGAAGAATGATTTAGGTTTCATAAATGGAATCAAAAGGAAAGGGATTCCATATCACTGTATGTAGCTGAATTCAAGAAGTTATCTGAGGATTGTCAGTTTGCTAATGGACTTAATGATACACTGGGAGATCCTTCTGTTTAGTTTGTGGAATCTTATGAGAAGCATTCATAAACAGCTCCTAACTCAAGCACAACTTACACTTGGACGTGCAGTTGAAGTAGCTGCATCAATGGAAACAGCAGACAGAGATGCAATTGAGTTGCAGTAAGGAATGGAAGTGAGCATGAACAAAAAATGGCAGCATCTAAACAGAAAACTGCCTGGCTGAACAAATTATGTTACCGTTGTGGCAGGAGCTCACATATACCAGACCAATGCAGCTTTAAAGGTGAAACTGGTAGAAAATGCAACAAAATGGGGCACATACAAGCAGCATGTCAGGCAGACAAAAATAAATGGACTGCACAGCAAATAGAAAAAAAGAATAGGTCAAGTTGCAGTTTCAAAAACAGCACTAATCTGCATGCTGTTAATGAAAAATATGATAATGATGAGAGTGACACTGGACAAAGTAGCCTTGAGATTCCTAATGTGAAAACTAACCAGAGACAATCAATATGGCTTACACCAGAAATGAACGGCAAATTAATTAAAATGGAATTTGACATTGAATTGGCAGTTACAGTCATTCCACAATATGAGTTTGAACAGCATTTCAAGAATCTGATCTGAAGCCTGCAGATATCCAAATGAGAACTTATATTGGAGAAAAGATAATTTCTGGGGGAATGACTTTTGTAAAAGTGAAATACAACAACCAACAAGCCACATTGATCTTTTACATGGTAAAAACAGAAGAACCAACATTGTGGGAGTATGATTGGCTAAGACAACTACAATTTGATAGGTGATCTATTCACAATTTGCATGGTGCGTCCGCTGCAAAAGAGTCAACTGAAAACAAATATTAAGTAAGGTACTAGATGATGCCACAGCAGTGTTCAAGGATGGCACTGAAAAACTCAAAGGTTTCGAGGGTAAAATAGCGTTAAATGTAAATGCCACTTAAGTTATGCAAAGCACATCTAGTTCCTTACACTATATATGATAAAGTAGTTTGAATGCTTGGAGGCTGAAGGCCTTCCAGGTTCTGTGGGGCCCATGGGCAATGCCAGTGGTCCCAGAAGCCTAGAAGAATGGGTCTGTCGGGATCTGTGGCGATTTTAAGTTCACCATCAACCCAGTACTGAAAGTAGATCAATACTCTCTGCAAGGGTAACTTAGTAAACCTTTCTGGAGGGAAACCCTTCAGCAAAGTGGACTTGATTGAGGCTCACTTACAGATGGAGATGGAAGAAGAGTCCAAAGTGTTTCTCAATATGAACACGCACAAAGGGCTTTATCGTTTTAATAGGCTTACTTTTGGAGTAGCATTGACACCTGTACTCTGGCAGAAAGCTATAGACCAGGTGCTGCAAGACTATCCAGGCAACTGGATGACATCATTGTTATCTGTGAGGATGACAAGGAACATCTCCAAAATCTTGACAGTTTAAAAAGTTTGGAAGGTTTTGGGCTCAAAGCACAATGCAACTAGTGTGAATCCTTTAAATCAAGCATCACTTACTGTGGTCACGCTATGGATGCACAAGATTTACACAAGTGTGCTGAGAAATTTACAACAATGCTGGGTACCCAAGGCCAAATGATGTGTCACACTTGTGAGGATTCATCAATTACTATAACAGGTTCCTGCCAAACCTGGCTACTGTGCTCCACCCTTGAAGTTGTTACTATAGATCAGGCAGAAATGGCAATGGGCAAAGTAGTATGAGGTGGCTTTCCAAAGGGCAAAGGAAGTGGTGACTTCAGACACTGTACTCACTCATTATGATCCAGGTTGTCCAGTGAAGCTTGCCTGTGATACCTCCCCTTATAATATAGGTGCAGTCATGTCATGTTATGAGTGATGGAACTGAACACCCCATTGTGTTTGTATCGCATTCACTTAGCACTGCAGAGAAAAATTACACAGATTGACAGAAAGGTCTTGAGTCTGATTTGAGGGGTAAAACATTTCAAACAGTACATGTGTGTGAAAGAATTTGCCCTCATTACTGATCATCAACCGCTTGTGTCCATTGTCAACCCACAGAAGGGTGTTCCACTAACAGAGGTAGTACAAATGCAGCGGTGGTCTTTGTTTCTTGGAGGACACAGTGACCAGATTGAATTCAAGAGAACAACTAATCATGGAAATGCTGATGGATTGTCCTGTTTACCTTTGGGGAAAAAATTTACAAAAGAACACACTCCTTTTGATGTATTCTCCCTAATGCAAATTGAAAGTCTCTATTATGGCAGAGATGATCAAAAGAGAAAACAGAAAAGAACTCACTGTCTTAGGTCTACCCATCCACCCAAAATGTCTGGAATGTGCTGCAGAAATCCCATTCCCCCATTTTTACCAGTGTCGGGATGAACTTGCCCTTGATTCCTGTTGCCTTATGTGGGGATTGAGAGCTGTCATACCATCCAAGCTGAGAGCTACATGCCAGTCATCTAGGCATGGTCAAAATAAAAGGATTGGCTTGAAACTTGGTCTGATAGGCTGGCATAGATGAACATCTTGATCAGATCGCCATACACTACTCGGGATGTCCAGAAGATGCCTAGAGCAGTACCCCTCTGTCTCTGAGAATGCCCCACATTGCCCTGGCAGAGGATTCATGTGGATTTTGCTGTACCATTCATGGGCACAAATTTCTTGGTAGTAGAAGATGCAGCTATAAAGTGGCCAAAAGTGTTCCCAGTAGCCTCTGCTACAGCCTCGCTCACTGTTGATGTGAGAGAACATGTTGTCAGTGACAATGGATCATAGTTTGTTGCAGAACAGTTTCAGTCATTCCTGAAAATGAATGAAATAAGTCATATTACATCAGCACTGTACCACCCAGCTACAACTGGCCTGGCAGAAAGGTTTGTCCAGAGTCTTTAAAAAATGCAATGCAAGCAATGTCAGCAGAACACACTACACAGACACTGAATCAGAAGCTCACCAATTTCCTCCTTGCATATTGTGATGCAGCACACTCCACAACCAACAAGTCACCAGTTATGCTGCTTCTGGGTCGTCCCTTGCATTCACGCTTTGACCTTCTCAAACCCAATCTCCGAAAGAGTATGCAGGAAAAGCAACTGAGACAAATAGAAGGCTCCTCAAATAAGGAGGTGTGTTTCTTTACTCCTGGACAAGCAGTCCTGGTGAGGGACTGCAGAGGTGATCAAAAGTGGGTTCTTGGAAAGATTAAGTATAGAGCTGAACCACTCTCCTACACAGTGTAGGTTGAGTCTGATATCAGCTGGAGATGACATATTGATCAGTTGAGGAGAGCAGAATCAATTGCTGGAGAAGAAAGGTGTCCAGAGCTATCAGAACCTCATCCTGCAGTCCCAGAGTCAAACCCTCCAATCTCCATGGAGGAGCCCCCAGAATGTGAGACTGTTTCACAGTACAAGTCTCACCTGAGAAGCAAAGTGATCCTCCTTGTCAGGAAAGACATTATCCCACAAGAGTAAGGAAGCTCCCACACCGATTAAATCCCAACCTATGGTTCGTGGACCCATTGGTTAGTGGTAAGGGTCCATAGCATAAAAATGGTTGGGACCCCTTGGATCTATGGATTAAATCTTTAGGATTCAATGAGACAATTTAACATTTACTATGCTGCGGATGTCTATATAGTTGTATTATATAATGTGTATATTGTGTATATATACACATTCTCTATATTGAGTTGGAGTTTATAGCTAAGCAGGGAGTAGTATTTAATATTTCAGTAGTATTTGAATAACATTGTGAGCATGTAGCTTGATTAAGTATTCTTTGTTTATGTAATATATTGTGGGTTAAATGTAAAAATACATTCCCGGCTCCTTTGTTTTCCTTTCAATTAGTTTTTATGTTTTGGAGTTACAAAACATAGCACTTTCCTGACCAAGAAGAGAGTATCAACTTTTTTGGTCTTTCTGCATATCTGAAGTTGCTCATTAATTTCATCATCTTCCACACCAGCCAATATTTGAAAGCAACACAATTTTCCAGAATGGCATTCTTTACAGCATCTTCTGAATAATTAATTATGCATTTGAATCTCTGATGATCTTGCCTATATGAAACAATGCTCTGCTTTATAGGCTGTTCTCTTTGGAAGCTTTTGGTTTGAGGATGCCAAACACAAACTGTGTGTGGGAAAAAATTCAGAAAGCTGCTGGAAATTGCAGATAAAAACAAAGGGCTGTAAACACTTGGCAGGTCTGGCAGCGTCTGTGGAAAGAGAAATACTTGGTATTTCAGGTTGAAGACCCTTCATCAGAACTGTGAAAAACAAATAAAACAACTAAAATGTCTTGTAAAGTGAAGAGGATGGAGAAGTGATGAACAAGACACAAATAAGATTTTTGATAGGTCAAGGCCAGGGTTACCATGGAGATAAACTCATCTAGTTGATGGGTTAATGGGAGAGGGAGGGAAAAAGGAAGAAAACAAACAAAAGGTACACAAGCAAAGAGAGTGAGAAAGTGAGAATACAATTAAAATTAATGGCTGCTCTGTTCATCTCCTGCCTCACCGAGCTTCCAATTCCCAGACATTTTAATTCTTCATCTTGCCAATGCAAATGTTATATATTCAGTGATATGGCCACTGCTTCTGTTTCACAAAGGAAATCCACAACTCTGAAATGTTATTATGCAGTGCAATTTTGCCATGAAAACCCTATAGTCCACGAGGTCACGAAGAGTCAGACTCGACTTAACAAATGAACAACAACAAATGTTTAAGGATATTACTGCAAAGAATATTTTTCCAAAAGCTGAATTCTCATTGTATTTGGGCGATGCATCAGATTCCTATATTGGATCTTCCATTCATATGGAAATACTAGGAGTCCTCAAGTGCACAAAGATGTCAAGCATTGTAACACTGTTTTGATGTTCCTTGTGCAAAGTTGTTCTCTGTATGCAAGGTTCGTATTCATCATTAACGGTGTTGACTTTCATACAAAAGCATAAAAACTTGAAGTGTCTGTCCCCTGCCCTCCCTCCCTTACGCTGGCTTCTTCTCCCTTCCTTTTCAGACCTGATGAAAGATCTCCGCCTGAAACATTGACTATTTATTCCCCTGCATAGATGCTGCCTGACTTGCTGAGTTCTTCCAGTATCGTGTTGCTCAAAACCAAAACTGAGCAGGAGCAAGTCACATGGTTTCCCAAGTCTGCTCACCATTCACAAAGAAAATCATGGCCCAGTTGATCTTGAGCCAAACTCCACCTTCCTTTCTCTTTGCCACAATTTTTGACTCTGCTTGACCCCGATTTCCAAAAATGTGCCTCTAAATCCTGAATATAATTAATGCCTCATCAACACCATCTCTCAGAAATGGGGACATAAAAATTCACAAACCGCTGTCTTCAGTGACTGACTACCATCTAGTTCCTGCAGTTCCTGCACTCTGGGAAATTGTCTTGCCTATACTATCACCACATTAATGTTGCAATAGATCACCTTTCATTATCATAAATCTCAGAGTAAAGGTCCCAAATGCTTAACTAAAAAGTTGAGACCTGCTTTGGTGTTAGTTAAAGGACCCGAGCAAGCTTACTGTTGAGGATCCAATGTTTTCAACTACCAGATGGATTCCTTGTTTGGATTCTTCCACATTACCAGAACAAAAAGGCACCTCTGATCTCCCTTATACTTCAAATTCAAAGGGATTCTTTTTTCCTCCACCCTCTAATCTGCTCCCAAATTCACCTCCACTCCAAGCTCCATTCTCTGTGAAAGAGGAAGAGTCATTTTCTTGAGTTCCCAAGTGCTACTTTACTTGTTGAGACATTGCTGCCCTGCAGCCTCACACAAAATTTTGCAATTGGATTGGAAGTTTGATGAAAGCTGAATTTGCCAAGAGCTGATTCACAGCTGAGAGATCAATTGCTTAAAAATCTATCTATCTTTGAAGCTTTACACTGCCTTATGCCAACTTCATAATGTTACCAACAACAGACTTTTACTCAACACTGAGATAAATTAAAGCCTGTTCTTGAAGAAAACTAAAGCAGTAGTCGAAATCAAATCATTGTCACCTCTCCACGCCATGCTGAATGTCTCATTGCCTTTGCATTCAGTACAATGCCAAAAGTAGTGTGAATCTGATCTACCTATGCAGGCCTTCTACCGACAGCCTTCCAAAAAGTACCAAGTGGACAGAGTCAAAAAAGAACAGGACATTCAACTGGAATCCTGGTCATAATTACTCCCATAAATATATCCTCACAAAACCTATTCCATCAATCCCCCAAATAGTAGACAGACAATGCTCTTCTTTTAGACAATCACCTGGGAGTCAGAGTGATTTGTTCCTGGTGATTGGTTCGGCCAGTCAGGAGGTGGGCAGGAGATGGTGGGGGCAGATACAATTTAAAAGGCTTTTGGACAAGTATTTGGATAGAACAATGTAGAGGGATATACACCTAATTCAGTTGTCATCGGTAGGTGTCTCAGCATGGATGAGGAGGGTTGGTCTCTGTGCTGTATGATTCCATTAGAGAGTGTTCGAGGGGATGCTTAGAAAGTAATTTGGGAAAGCAAAGAAACGTCATAAATTATCTTCTGCAGATAAGATACCTTAGTGGGTATAATTGGGATTAATCTCTATGCCATGGCTATAGGAGGCAGAAGAGGAGATTGCTGGGTCCCTGGTTGGGATAATTAAATCTGCACTGGCCATGGGTGAGGAGCCAGAAGACTGGAGGACATCAAAGGTAGTATCTCTGTTCTGGAAAGGCAGCATGTAATTATTACCAGTTAATCTAACATCGGCCGTTGGGAAACTGACGGAGAGCAATAATCTATGTTTGAGTAGATAGGGATAGAGAGAATGAGTAGGCAGATGGGATGAGCTTACATTGGCAACATGGTCAGCACAGAGATCATGGTCCAAATGGCCTGTTCCTATGTTTTACCTTTCTCAGTTCTACGTTAATTGTGATTGAAATGATACTGATCCATTTTAACATCCCATTGCAATGATACAGAATTTGAATGTGAGATTTCAAAAACAATTTAATTTGTGAACTTTTAGTATTTTATTTGGATCTAATATGGGCTGCAGTTCACTCCTTCTGTGATGTGTAAAATCAGTGTATGTTATGGCAATGAAGCATCAATAATCATTTGAAATCAGTGGAAACAATGACCTGGAAACAGCAATGTAATCTGTTATAGTGGAACATGATCAAGATCTTTAGAAACTGAGCTTTAAATTCTGGATAATAGAGTGGTTGAGTTGTAAAGTTCAGAGCTAATGAGAGATTTCCTCTATCCCTATGTTAATTGGTTGTCTAGTGGAAGATTTTGAGTTTCCTTGGGAAATTCCAAATTTTAGTTCTTGAAGGCCTTCAGATATACACACTGGGACTTGGCCCAAATCCCATAGAAGTCTTATGGCCACAAATCTATACTAGAGCACATTTTATCACAAGGATGATCTATTGGCTTCTCTAGATGAATGACAACAAGGCATGTGAACCAAATAAAAAAAAATCTCTTTGGATCTTGGGATGGATTGTACTCTAATTTGTAAATGTGGATTGGGTTTGGCCAGTAAGGAGAAATGGCAGCTCACTCTGACTATACAAAGCAAAAGATGAGTTTGGGTTCTCTGTCCATGTGTAACAGCTTGAAAATTCTGTCAACAGAAATGTAATCAGTGAAATATAACCTTTGGAATGTCCATGTCATTGGCTGCTTGTCTTATTTTAAAATATAGCAACAAGTTTACAAAGAGTGTTGCTGCAGGTTCAAATCATCACAGAATTATTTAAAATGAGGACCTTTAATTAAATTATTCAAATTGCATTTATCTTTTGCCATAATTAACTGCAGAGGATGCTGAGTGTCCACTTTACACTACACTGAATTCCAATTAAAAGTCAGCTTATCAATAATAATGTCACTCTATAAAATCTGTACATGAGGTAATTAGTGTAGCAATATTTCTTTACACCCTGTTTGTAGTTCTACATCATCTGCTTGAATGATTATAGACATTTAAATCTTGAATAATAAATACTAAGGCACATCTTATTAAAGACTGACAAAAACTATCAGTAGCTACCTTAATGTTTCTTCAAACAGTGGACTAGGAAAACAATATTGCATTTTTAAACTGATTGTTTTGACAATGTGAGAAATTGGACATTGCAATTGGTGCAGATGTTGGTATGGTGCTTTGGAACATCATTATTAAGACTAGTTTAATCTGTGTTGATGTGAATAGAATTAGATCCAAATAAAATCAGTATTGAATGTTCATAAACTTAATTATTTTTGGAATATAACACTGAAATTCTATATCATTACATGGTATATTAAGATAAATGAGTATAATTTCAGTCACAACGCACACTGTACAGAGAACAATACAACATAGGAACAGGCCTTTTGGCCTATCATATCTGTGTTGGCCATGATGTCAATGCAAACTAATCCTATCTGCCTGCAAATGTTCTATAGCCCTCTATCCTTCCCCTCAGAATATTTTCAATAATTTCTCAATAACTGATGATAATGACCTGTTTTATCCCTGATGCATTTCCTGAACAGGGGTACCACATTTGGGGTCTTCCAGTGTTCCGGAAGTCTTATCTGATTGGAAAGATGAGTCCTGATTTCTTTTTCAACAGTTCTGGTATGTTGTTTCAAAGACAATTTGAATACTTAAAATGAATGGCTTAGATTTGAAAAGTACTTTCCCAAGCTCATATAATGATGGTTTAAACAATGTCAGAACGTACTGCAGTAAAAATTATGGGATACATTTAGTTTCTATAAATGCCCAGGAAATGCAGCACAGTGATGACCTAGCAACTCAGTTCAATCCTGATTTCCTCGACTGTATATGTGAGTTTACAACTTCTCTCTGCAATCATATGAGATTCCACACAGTGCTCTGTTTTTCTCTCCCCCTTAAACATGTGCTGCAAGGTTAGTTTGGTACTGTAGGTCGGGAAAAAAAGATTCCAGTTGGAGTTGGAGTGCATGTGTGAGAGACAACTTGCAGGGATAGAGACAAATGAGGACGGGGGATGGGACTCATGGAATGTTCCTCAGGGAGTCAACATGGGCCCAGTATTGTTACAGGTAATTCATTTGAATTAGTGATACTTGAATGACTTGTGGGATTAGTCAGATCTTGCTTTCAATTCTCATTTTGTTTAATAAGTTGTGTTTTGCAAATTACAAACTTACAAATAGCTTAACACACCATTATGGATTAAACCCATAACAGAAAATTTTGAAATAAATTGGCTTAATCATAATTGATTATTCCAAAGTATATCAGATTTGCTTAGAGAATTACTATTTTCATTACTTACCAAAAAGTGACAATTTTCAATTGAATTCCATCATGTCTCCCAATCCAGAATAATTAAAGAGCCACAGCTACTATGTGGTACTAGTGGTGGTATAATGCTTTAATAATATCCCCCTCATGCACCTTGAGATAGTCTGTTGTGTTAGAGGCACTGAATAAATACAAATTTATCTGCTTTTTCTGCTGAACATTCAACCATGGTGACCTATAATATTGGCTTCTCCAACTATTTTACTCCCGGTAATGAAGAGGCCCACCATGGTGTCAGCTTGCAGAACTAATGTGAAATCACTTGAGGGAAAAGTTGAGAGAAACATTTTGCCACTCTCCTTCCAATGGACAATTGGGATTATGGTTGTCATGGACTCCAGAAAAAAATAATTGTATGATTGTGAAGCAAGAAAGACAGGAAATGGCCTTGAACTTTGAAGCTCTCCAGTTCAGGTTTGGGGAGTATATTTGAATGTGTACTGCACAGCAAATAGTCAGCAGAGGCTTTTAGCCTCTAGACATGACTCTTTTCATGGAGGCCAAATATCTTGCCTATTTAATTGAGCAAAGCACACAAAATGCTGGAGGAACTCAGCAGGCCAGGCAGCATCTCTGGAGGGAAATAAACAGTTGTGTCCCGATGAAGGGACTTGACCCAAAATTTGGGTCAAGTGATGAGTTCCTTCAGCATTCTGTGTGTTGCCTTTTTAATCGTCTCTTAAATTTAGAGATTGCATCTGAGTCCACTAACTCCTCCTGTGCCTGTTCAGGATATCAGTCACCCTCTGTACTAAAATAGAATGTTCTTTTCAAATCCCCTTTAAAACTCCTTTCTTTCTCTTTAAACAAATGCCTGCTTGTCTTGATATCCCTACCAGTAGAAAGAAGCCTGTGATTACCTACTATACTTATGGCTCTTATAATTTTATATAATTTAATCAAGCCACTCCTTAGCCTCCTTTGCTCCACAGAAAATAAACACAATCTTCACAGACTTTCCCCATAATGAAGGTCTTCCAATCTAGGCACCATCCTGGTGAATCTCTGCTCCAGCACAATAACATCCTTCCCATGATGTGGTGACCTGAACTATATATTGTACTCCAAGTGAAATCTAACTGGTGCTTTGTTAAGCTGCAAAACAATGTCCCAACACTATACTCTGTGACCTAATGTATTTAGGCAAACATGCCATATGCAATCTTCATCACTCTATCTACCTGTGCTTTTACTTTCAGGATATTATGTATTTGAAGAGGAAGGTTCCTCTTTTCATTGACTTTCCTTAGTGTTCTACCATTTACTGTATGTGTTCCACCCCTTTCCAGACTGCATCAACAAACACTTGCGGTGATTTATTTCCATTGCTGATGATCTGTTCAACCTTCCATCTGAACCGTAGTCTGCTGTAGCCATAGAAAAGCTTCCTCACTATTCACACCACCTATTTTCATGTCACCTACAAATTTTTAATTATACCTTTTTGGTTAAAATAACTCGGTGATTGGCAACTCCGATAGCATTTGTTGTGAAGGAATGGTAAGCAGGTTTTGAGCAATCTGATCAATGAGGAAGAAGGAACACTTGATACAGGATATTTTATTAGAGTATTAGTGATAAGAAAAACATATAGAGATATACAAAATACTAAATCTAAAACAATGTGCAAAGTAATTGATAAAAGAACATGTCCCATTCCCTTTAACTAAGTGATGCAAAGGATAAACAATAGAACGAGTCTATAGAACGAGAATGCAGAAGATTAGATACAGGAGTGATGGACGGTAGTATATTGCTGTGCACAGTAGATTTTTGATGAATGGCCTGAGAATACTAGAGGTTCTTGGCACTAGTTCCAATTCCAGTCCAATGCAGAAGTTGAATGAGTTTGCTCACTGTTCATAGTCCTCCACTAGTTCAAAGTGAATTTATTAACAAAGTACATACACAATATGTTACATTGCTTGTGTGTTGGTCTGGTTGGGTGCAGTCTTTCATTGATTCTATTGTGTTTCTTGCTGGCATTCAAAGTAAATACAAGAAACACAATAGAATCAATGAAAGACTGTACCCTACTGGATGGACAAGCAACCAATGTGCAAAAGTCATCAAACTGTGCATATATAAAAAGAAAGAAATAATAATAAAACTATATTAATAAGCAATAAATACAAGTCCTTGAAAGTGAGTCCATAAATTTTGGGAACAGTTCAGTCATGGAGGTGAGTGAAGCTGACTGGTTCATGGATTTCCTGTGTCCTCCTCCTAAAGTCCATAATCAGCTCTTTGGTTTTGCTGACATTGAGTGAGACGTTGTTGTTGTGACATCACCTAGCTAGATTTTCAGACTCTCTTCTCTTTGCAGATTTGTCACCACCTTTGACTCAGCTGATGCCAATGTTGTTGTCAGCACACTTAAATATGTCATTGGAGTTGTGCTTAGCCTAACAGTCATACATGTAAAGCGAGCAGAGCAGGGGGCTAAGCACACAGCTTTATGATGCACCTGTGCTGGTGGTGATTATGGGGGAGATGTTGTTGGCCCATCTGAATCTGTGTTAAATGGTTTCTGCATGTGAGGAAATTGAAGATCCAGTTGCACAAGGAGGCTTAGCTCTTGAAGCTTATTGATGAGCTTTGAGGAAACAATAGTATTGAATGCCAAGCGAAGTCAATAAAGGGCATCCTAATGTTTGCACCTTCACTGTCTGGGTATTCCAGGGTTGAGTGAAGAGCCAATGAAATGGCATCTGCTGTGGACCTGTTGTGACATTTGGTAAATTGGAGTAGATCCATGTTGCTTCTCAAGCAGGAGCTGATATATTTCATCAGCAAACTCAGAATCAGGTTTATTATCACTGGCACGTGACATGAAATTTGTTAATTTAGCAACAGCAGTTCAATGCAATACATAATCTAGCAGAGAGAGAGCAAAAAATAGATAAAATAAAACATAATAAATAAACAAGTAAATCAATTACGTATATTGAATAGATTATTAAAAGCGTGCAAAAACAGAAATACTGTATATTAAAAAAGTGAGGTAGTGTCCAAAGCTTCAAAGTCCATTCAGGAATCGGATGGCAGAAGGGAAGAAGCTGTTCCTGAATCGCTGAGTGTGTGCCTTCAGGCTTCTGTACCTCCTACCTGATGGTAACAGTGACGAAGGGGTATGCCCTGGGTGCTGGAGGTCTTTAATAACAAACGCTGCCTTTCTGAGACAGCGCTCCCTAAAGATGTCCTGGGTACTTTGTAGGTTAGTACCCTAGCTGGAGCTGACTAGATTTACAACCTACTGCAGCTTTCTGTCCTTTGGTGTGGGGTAGTGGGATGTGCCCCTGATATATTGGGAAGACTCCACTGCTCTCTGCAGCTTCTTGTCATACCATTTGAATTTCCATACCAGGGCAAAATGTGATCAGTCAGGTTACTTTCAAAAAATACATCTATAGAAGTTTGTTAGTATTCAATGAAAAGCCACACTTTCTTAACCACCCAAGAAAATAAAGAAGATGGTATGCTTTCCTTATGTTTGCATTTACGTGCTAGGCCCAGAACAGCTAATCTGTATGTCAGCATGTATCTTTATACTAAAGAATTTATTTCTTTTAAATAAGGATATCAAAATTGTACACATTACCTTAGATGCCTTCACACCTCCTCATTCATAGCAAGACTTCTCTTCCTTTTTGCATCATCTCCTTTGCAATAAAGTCAACACTTCACTTGCCTTCCTAAATACTTCATATATCCACATAAAAACTATTATGCTTCATGTACAACTATGAAGCTTAAGTTCTCTGTCCTGTAGCATTCTGTAAAATCTCAATTTAAACAATATTTTACTATCTCAAAAAGTAGATCCTTTCAAATTTTCCCATATCAAATGTTCAGCAATTTTCTTATTGACCTATATTACCTTACAAGCTCTCTGCATCCTGCCTCAACTAAGCTTCCAACCTATATTTGTATAATCAGTATATTTGGCTACAATGCACTTAGTCAATTCATCTACGTTATTAATATGCATTGCAAAGGATTGAGTTCCCAGCACAAATATTTATGTAATTCCAGTTTACCAGTCTGAAAATTACCCTTTTTATTGTGATTCTGTAGATTGTTTTTGTTAGTTTTTGGTACAACATTTTGTCCTCTATGGAATAAAGATTTGGTCAGTTGATTTCTGCATTGGCAGACTCAAAGCTTCCTAATATGGTAAGCTTCACCAGTGTAACACTTGCTTTTCCTAGCGGCTTAATATAGAAGGTGATAACCTCCCTGCCCGGCCAAACTTAGGAAATCTCACTTTGGGTGGATGCTGCATGATGTGCCCCCTGTTACAAATCAGTACCTCAAAATAACAAACTGTATACAATATGTGAGTAAGTGATTAAGCTTTATAACTCTTACTTTGACTATATGGTTAGTAGCGAAATAAAATATAAAAGAAAAGGTGCCAATAATCTTATTAAACAGTCATGTGCACACAAAGTTGGAGCTCACACAGTCCAGCAGTTCTTCTTCCACCATCGATCTCCTCCTTCAGATCCCTGCTCGGAGTCCTGTCCCCCCCCTCCAGTCGGACGGCCCACCGACTCGCTCAAGTCGTGTCTCCTCTCTTCATTCCCCTCCTGCCTTCTGGCAAAAGCCCGTGAAACCAGCAGCATTCAGACACAGGAAAGAATAATATTTTCTCCATTGGATAGTCACCCCAATCTCTAGTTATAACCCAAACATTGCTGTTACAGAGAAACCATTACCTCATCAGTTAACATTACAGAGAATCCATTACACCAATTATGAGGATACTTCGTAGGATACAAACACGTAAAAATAGCCTATACAGTGAAGCAAAGGATGGACTTCTCTCAGGGTAGAATTTGAAGAATCTCTGTGATGCAATTCCTCATCTTGCACAGCTACCAAATGAATGTCTCTTGAGACATTCAGAGCAAGTCTCAATGTCTGATGTGGCTAAATAGGTAAAAGATGATTGTTCTTATCTTGAACTCCCTTTCTAAACCCCGAATCTATGTCTATCATTGAAAAGCTCACAGGAATTTCACTCACAACTGGTTGCTGCTATTGAAACAACTACTGCGAGCACTAGTGGAGAAATATTTTGATGAAAGGAGTTTTGCAAATTCAGAAGATTCCAGCAACGAGAAGTATATTACTGATAACACATCTATATCTGTGAGGGAAGCATAACAGCATTTTAAACGCTCAGCTGAGCTTTTGGGCCTTTGTTGAATTTAAGGATTTTAAATCCTAAAGGGTAGAGTAGGAAATCTGAACAACACCAGTTGTGGTCAGCACTGATGGTAATTTGGGATAGAACTGTCCAAATATGATTAACTACATATAGCAAATGCATTTTTCCTTTATAAGGTTTTCAGATGTTTAAAGACAAGTGCTTCTGCTTGAATTTGGTTCAGTAATCTGGGGTTGATGTTTTTGAATTGAATTGATTTCATTTCTTACATCCTTCACCTACATGAGTAAAAATCTTGATGTTACATCTCCATCTGAATGTGCAATGTGCAAATTATAGTGATTTGTGATTAAAAAGTATGTAGAGTAAGATATGCAACAGCACAGTCAATATTGCTTAGAAATACAATTGAGTCGGTGTGAATTAGTCAGTCTGATGGCCTGGTGGAAGAAGCTGTCCTAGAGCCTGTTGGTCCTGGCTTTAATGGTGCAGTACTGTTTCCTGGATGGTAGCAGTTGGAACAGTTTGTGGTTGGGGTGACTCAGGTCCCCAATAATCCTCTGGGCTCTTTTTTGCACCTGTCACTGTAAATCTCCTGAATAGTGGGAAGTGCACATCCACAGATGTGCTGGCCTGACTGTACCACTCTCCAGAGTCCTGCATTTGAGGGAAGCACAGTTCCCATACCAGGCAGTGATGCAGCCAGTCAGGATGCTCTCAACTGTACCCCTGTAGAAAGTCCTTAGATAACTTGTGAGGTATATACAGTAAGTGTAGACTGTAAATGCATTGTCAACGAATTGCCTCTTTCAGATGCATGTGGGCTTCAAATCACTTTCTAGAGTACAAATCTTTATAACCCATTATAAATTTTGGCAATGGGCATGATTTTGGGTAAATATAAATGCATATGACATATGCATGCATGAAAATTCCTTTCATTTAATGCCTTTTAATTACAATTACATTTGGTGGTTGAAAATCACAGTTGCTGTTTATTCTACATTCATTTGATTTCCCTTCGAAAATTGAATTTTACCTATCCTGCTGGGCATTACAAATCTTGCTTTCAGTCTCCTTAGTTCATTAATAGGAATATAGCTGTGCAAAGACTTAGAATAAAAGGAACTAATAAAATTTACACAGAGAACCAAATGGAAATGCAATATTTTTTGTAAAATAACATAAATGAACCTGCTGAACTTATTAGGTACTTAATATCTGTAGAAGATGGCACAAAAATGGTTGGGTACAATTTATAGTTGTATTATAATACAGTATACAGGGTTAACATACACATCAGCCATGATCTAACTGAATGGTATGATGGGTTTGTGGTGATGAACGGCCTGTTCCTGTGGCTATTGAGCCTTTCTGGACTGGGAAGATGGTGATGCCCAAAGCCAGCTATCATCAATTACTTGAAGGGCAGACAGTCTGGAATATCTACAATGAATGAAAAATCAGTGTTCAGAGAGATAGTTACAACTTTTAGTGACTTTGTTCAGGGAGAAAGATATACAACACAGATTTCTACACAATACCGTTCAGCTGGGAACATATATTCAGAGGCTGTTTTATTAGAATAAAGTGACCACTGAGTTTGTTTGTGATCTCATTGTGCTGTAGCCTATCCACTTCAAGATTCAATGTGTTGTGTGTTCGGAGATACTCTTCTGTACAACACTGTTGTTACTATCGCCTTCCTGTCAGCTTGAACCATTCTGGCCATTCTCCTTTGATATATCTTATGAAAAATTTCACACAAAGAACTGTCACTGGCTAAACGTTCTTTGTTTTTTTTGGGCACCATTTTCTGTAAACCATTTTCTGTTTTGTGTGACAATCCCCCAGATTTTGAGATACTCAAACCACCCCATCTCGGACTAACAATTATTCCATGGTCAAAGTCCTTTAGGTTACATTTCTGATGGTTGGTCTAAATACCTGAACCTCTTGACTATGTTGCATGCTGTTATGCATTTAGTTGCTGCAATGTGATTGACTGTTTAGATATTTGCATTAATGAGCAGGGGTACAGGTGTACCTAATAAAGTGGCCACTGAAAGTGGCCCTGCACAGTCCTTATTTTATTTGGATATTTGGCATTCATTTAGAATATTAGAAAACTGGAAAATGCTAGAAGTATGAAATAGCAGAGAAAGCTGGTAAGACAGCCTTTATGAAGGGGGAGGTAAAGGTCCATGCCAATGACTCTTCACTGAACCTCAAGGAGGTAACACCAATTTTAAAAAAAATCAGGCTCTCCAGGTTTTGCAGATGCTTCTGAATTGTATATTTATGATGTAGAGACAGTGGATTTACACTTCAAATGGGAAAGAAGTTGCATTACTCACAGGAGCAAGTTGGTTAGCAAACAATATGCAGAAGCAACACTGAGTCATGCATTATCCATGAGGAAGTGATCAGAGAGGAAAAGGATTTGTCAACATTTCAGGTCAAAACCCTATTGGAAGTTTGTGAGAAAGATTACTGAAATGAAATGGTTAATGTGCAAGCAGTGTTTGATGGCTCTGGGCCTATATTCACTTGAGTTTAGGAGAATGAGGAAAGATCTCATTGAAACCTATTGAATATATGCCTAGATAAAGTAGATGTGGAGAGGATGTTTTCTATAATGGGGGACTCTAGAACCTGAGGACACACAGCACAAGATGACCCTTCAAAGCAGGAATGAGGAGGGGTTTCTTTTGCCAGCGGGTTGTGAATATGTGGACTTCATTGCCACGGATGCTTGTGGATTTCAAGTCATTGGGCATATATTATTTAAAACAGAGGTTAATTGGTTCTTGACTAGAAAACGTGTGAAGATGTACAGGGAGAAGGCAGGTAAATGGGATTGAGATGGATAATAAATCAGCAGATACCATCTGATTGGCTCTTCACTCAATCCTAGAACATCTGGACAGCAAAGATGCATACATCAGGATGCACTTTATAGACTACAGTTCAGCATTCAATATCATCATCCTATCAAAACTAATCAATAAGTTCGAAGACCTTGGCCTCAATACCTCCTATGCAATTGGATCTTGAATTTCCTCATTCGCAGACCCCAGTCAGTTCAGATTGCATCAGAACCTCCATGATCTCCATCAGCACAGGTGGACCACAGGGCTGTGTGCTTCGCCCCCTGCTCTGCTTGCTTTACACCTAGGAGTATGTGGCTAAGCACAGCTCCAATGTCATATTTAACTTTACTGATGATACCGCTGTTGTGGGCTGAATCAATGCTGATGATGAATCAGCACACAGGAGGGAGATTGAAAATTTGGCTGATTGATGTTATAACAAGCTCTCATTTAATGTCAGCAAGACCATCAAACTAATTGTAGACCTCAGGAGAGGGAAACCAGAGATCCCTGAGCCGGTCTTCATCAGAGGATCAGAGGTGGAGACAGGTCAGCAACTTGAAATTCCTGTGTGCTACTATTTCAGAGGACCTGTCCTGGACTCACAATGTAAATGCAATTGTAAAGGAAGCATGGTAACACCTCTACTTCCTTAGAAGTTTGCAAATGTTCAGCATGACATCTGAACCTTTGACACACATCTATAGATGTGCAGTGCTGAGTGTACTGACTGGCTGTGACACAGCCTGATATGGAAACACCAATACCTTTGAATGGAAAATCCTATGAATGCAAGTGGATTCAGCCCAGTACATCACAGGTAAAGCCCTCCCAACCATTGTGCACATCTACATGAAACACTGTCATAGGAAAGCAACATCCATCATCAGAGATCCCCACCACCCAGGCCGTGCTCCTTTCTCACTGCTGCCATTAGGTAGAAGGTGCTAGAGCCTCAGGACTGACACCACCAGGTTCATGAGCCATTACTACCCCTCAATCATCAGGCTCTTGAACAAAACGGGATAACTACACTCACTTGCCCATCCATTGAGATGCTCCCACAATCAGTGAGATCACTTTAAGGATTCTTTACCTTGTTATCTCAATGTTGCTATTTATTGCTGTTTGATTATATTTGCATTTGCACAATTTGTTGTCTTCTGCACTCTGGTTGATCTTTCATTGATCCTGTTATAATCACTATTCTATAGATTTGCTGGATATGCCCACAGAAAAAATCTCAAGGTTGTATATGGTGACATATAAGTACTTTGATGATAAAATTTACTTTGAACTTTTGAAATCAGCCATGATGGGATGGCAGAGCAGTCTCAGCGGGCTGAATGGCCTAATTCTGTTCCTCTGTCTCACGGTCTTACACTTACTATCCATATTTCGTTATCCTCTGAACTGAATCCTTTTTGGGTGGCTGTTAAAGCCACTGGTGGGTCTGTAGACACATGAATCAGGATGGTAGATATTCTTTCTTCAACAATGTTAAGTTATTGGATAGATTTTACAATAAATCATCTGTGCTGTTACTGATCCTAGCTTTTTCCTTCAGATTTATTTGTATTTATAATTGCCATATTGCTATGAATTTGCATCTCCATGTAAGAGAGAAATTCTCCAGTCTGGTTGAGTAGTACCAGTCCATCATAGCCTTGCATTGTACTCCTCACGGGCCTTTCTCTGGCATTATGTGTGAAATGTTAACAGACAATTTTGTAAGGGACCTTCAAACAGACAGCTAATAAATCAGTTCCAAGGTGCAAATAGATCATGAAGGTGGACTGCTGCAGGGTGAAATATTGTGCTAGTTATCGGGGATTTTCCTGAACCCTTGTTGTTGTAGTTGCAGATCTGCTGTATGTTAGTGGTGTGAATGCACTTTCTACTTATGAGCTCCCCTGAGAGATTGGTGGGTGCCTTGATAGCTGCAGACTCAGTTAATAGGGAAGAAATAATTGCATTGACATAGAAAGGTCATTCCAGCCTCCTGAAAGTTTTATCATTTGTTTCTCAGCTGCAAATATCTGAGTTGACTGACAATATCAAAGACATTTGTTCATCTTCATTTGTTTGGGACTAAAATTACAAAGAACATAGCTGTTTATCTAGCAATAACACACTTTTTATAGCTTTACTAAAAATAATCAGAAGTCAAGACATGTTTACTAACACAATAGCATTTAATTGTGACCAGGACTTGATCTTAATTTCACTCAGATGGAGGATAAAAATGACTGGATTAAGGCGACCACTTCAGGAATGAATCCACCTGGGATTAACCTCTGGAAAGTTTTAGATTAGCTGAGGGTCCTCCTCGAAGGAGATAACAATTATGCAGGTTTCTAATTATGTCAGAATGACCTTGGGGACTTTCAACCAGGGCCTTCGTGGGATAACTGTCACTGGTTGCCTGTCTAATAAATCAATTTAGCAACTGCTAGAAAGACAAAGAAGCTCTCAAGGTAAATGAAAAAGGTCCTTTTTTGTGGAAAAGGAAAGTCACAATATTGTGGAAACACCCTTTTTCCTACCATTCGAAATTACCTCTTCATCACAACTTGGAAGCCTGCAGAATCCTGTCCACCAGTCATTGCTAACCTCTCTATACTGATTTCCTTCCTCTTTCTGGTAGGAAGCAGTCCAGCAGCATTTAAATGTGGCCCGGCATTCATGATTGATGTAGCCCCATTTTTTCTCTGACATACAGAAAATTAACTCCTCAAAAGGCTTTTCTGCCAGAAAACTACTTCTAGTTAGAATTCGCTGTTCCTCATCCTTATAACAATTCCAGTCCAAGATAATTAATTAAAAGCCCAGAAAACAAACCTGTCATTAAAGTTTCAGAATTTGATTTGAGGTGAAAATGCATAGCATAATAATGTCACTGCTGCAATAGATTTCTGATGTTGGCATGAAGCCATTTCATTAATTAACAAAGTACGCTTCCTAAAGTAGTACTCTGTGGGGAACATGCTTCCATAGCAACAAGTGAATGTCGTAGCACTAAAGACTTCTGAATATACAGAATAAAACTGGAAAGGGAAGGAGGAATTTCCATAACTTTTTATGGAATTGGTCTTGGATGCTGTCCATCCCTCTGTTCTTTTGGTTAACAGGAAACTGTGAGGTGGGTTTAGAGGTTGTGATAGTAATGGGGTCAGCAGGGGAACACCAATGAATGCACTAATTGTGACCATTGTTGAGTATGATGGATTTTATTTCCTCTTCATAATTGCCATTACTCCATTAATTGCCATTGCTGACAATCCAGAAATGTCCCCAAGTTTCATTGACCTGGTGATTAATGGAATAAAAATGATGTGCATTCTGATCTAAGCCATAGCCCTTAATGGTTTCTAAAATGGTGAACAGATCTCAGTGAATAAGTAAACTGGAACAATTAGGAGTTGAAAATGTCGTTGAATTGTGTGGAGAGGGAAATGGGATATATCATTGGTTAAATGAGGCCGTGTCTCAAATGGTTGATTCATCCTTTCAATTTCTGCATTGAGCTGGACTCTGAATGATGCCCCAGGCATCTGTTATACCCTGAAGGAAGGTAAATTGAAAGCGATTTTTGAGCTGGAGTGTGCTAAATCTCTTTCCAGCAGATGGCTCAAGAGCAACATGAAATGAACCTTAGGTTTAAACTGTGTGGCTGTTTTCTCCAATTGTGAGGTGATGGCAAATGAAAAGAAGGAAACTACAGCTTACAAAATATACCAAACTAAACATTATATTTTAAACCATTATTTTCAATATGAATTGAAGTGAACCAATCACAGGAAAGATAAACTTTCAAAGCACTTCTTTCCAGCAATCAAAAATGTAATGAAGATTTAATTATGGAGCTTGGTAGAAGAAAACATCTGATTTGAATTCAAACAAATGAATGTTGCTATAGCAACTCCAAGGCAAGAATTTCAAAGATTTGCCTTTTTGGATCTCTTCAGTCTAAGAAAGTGTATTTGAAATGAGAAATTTAAACAAAACAAAACATTCATTGATTATCTGATTATTTCTTTGTGGGTGAATGGTGACATTGGGGTCTGTGGGAAATGATTTAGTTTTACCAATTGTGGATAGTTTAAATTTTCTAGATCCCCTTTGGAGACTGAAATGAAACAAACTTACTGGAAATGATCAAACAAATTCTCTCATTAGATCATTAATATTTGCACAGAACGATGTTCTGAATTAAGTAGCATACTTACTGCTAGCACTTCTTTGGTGCTTCATGAATTGTTTGAATTTGTCCACACTGGTGAGTTCTTCCAAATCTTTAATTTTAGGTGAAAATAAAATATTTCTCTGGAGCTCCTGGTATTCAAATAACATAAATTATACCTGTATTTATGGGTAATCATATCTTGGTTAAAGTTTCTTATCCAAAGTTACTACTTCTCATATACTTCCTTGTCCTGAAAATAAGTCACTGTACCTTTGGAAGATATAAATGCAATGATAGAAGATTGATTTGTTTCTTACAACACCTCTCTGCACTAGGAATGTAAAAGGTAAGCACAAGTCAAAGTCATTGTCACAGGGATAAAATTACATGATACATAGATTCAAAGAGTGCTTGAATTTTTAATGATGCTTTTTATTGTTTTCTATTCTACATTTGTCTGCAAACATGAACAAGGAGTCTTGTTCTGTTGATAAATTGTGTGTTTGGATTGCAGTCAAATGTTACTTTGTTAAAATGTTATAAATGCAACAAACAAAACCAAGGACACAAGAGAGACTTTAGGAGAATGGGCAAGTTAATTGTACAGGCAATGATGAAATGTAATGTGGAAAAATGTGAGGTCATTCACTTTGGTAGCTGTGATGGAAAGTGTCTGTGTTCAGCAGAACCTGGATATCCTTGTGTTCAGTCACTGAACATTAATACAATGACACTGGAAGCAATTGGGAAGGCAAATGGTGGTTTGGCCTTTATTGCCTGAAGATTGCATAGCTCCAATGACAGGGTAAAACATTTTTCTTCCAGTTTTAGGAAAAGTCTAGTAACAGGGACAGACTATGAGAAGTCCTGCTTGAGCAACTTCCCAAATTTCTTGATCCCCATCAACCGACCCTGCTTTTATCAGCTTAAAGCTCCAGAAGAGAACAAAATAAAGTCAGCCTTAGGCCACACTAGATGGCTCCGGATATTTCCTTCCCAGCTTCCTTGATCACAATGATTTTCCTGAATCATTGCCATCTGGTCTCAGCCACTTCAAACTAAATGGCAGTCATCATTCTGAGGGTGATGGAGTCAGGGCACAATGACATTGCTGATAGGAGTTTTATGAGATGAGATGGGATGCTTTATAAAATAGTGACATTTAACAACTGAAATTTAAGGCAAAAGCGTGGTTCTGTTCTGTTCTGGTCAATTTATTAGCTATTTTTCTGCTAGCTGCACTCTCTTCCCAAGGACAAGCACTCAATCTAATCTAATAATAGGTAATAAAACCATTGTTGTAAGTCTTATCTGTTGTTAGATTGATAAAACATAATGAGTGCCTTAAATTAAACATATTAGCATTTTCATTATTTCTCTTTTTGTCTGCGACTCTGCTCTCCATGAAAGGTTTAATAATTAAATCATTTTTTTACAATCAAACAGGAATGGAATGATAATTTATTGTAACACATCTAGGGACACATTTTCTGCCCATTGACTATGAATGACCAATCAATTATGATAACAGTTAAAGCCTGGAAATTAATGTTGGCAATATCATTGCATGAATGCCTAATGAAACCGTATCAATGTTCTGTCCGCCATTTTGTCTAGGACAATTATCCATGTAATATAAGTAGGCTGATACCACATCGTCAAAGTGACTGGAACTAGGCAATGTGTATGTTATTGCAGATTACAGTGCTCAAATTAATTTCCAGTTATAATTTTAACTGCATTTATACTTGCAATGGCATGGAACAACTTTTGGGAATATTTATGTTATTATTTAGTTTCAGGCACAGCATTTAAGATCCATTCAATGTGATTTTTGTTGTTGCAGCAGTATTAAATGACAATTATCTTCCAAAACCTTCCATTATTTACATTGTCAGCGTTTTGAATCAGAGCCTGCGAGAAATCCATTTTTCCTATCATCTGACAGACAGATAAAATTATGGAGAGAAGAAGCCAGTTAAGATTTTTTTAGTTTCATTCTCATTTCTCTGAATATGGTGAAATTATCATTTGTTAAGCTGCTCTCCAATTGAATATTTCTTACTGATTTGAATATAATTTTCCATCATCTCAGGCTATTTCAACAAACAGAAATCCAACAATAAAGTTTGTTTAAATTTTCTACTCCTAAAGAAATTTACTTTTTCTAAAATGCAGGTATGAATAACAATTTATCCGTTGTTCAAGTAAGCAATTGAATGGATGGGGTACGCGATTAGAAAATGTTTTAATTATACAGCAAAATCAAATAATTCAATGGGCTGCGTTGGTCACATTAAAATGATCAGCAGGTTTGTAACAGCTGGTTTATCTAAGGGATGATTGACAGTGGAAAACCAGAGGTAGCTTGGTTAGTGTAACTTGTCTTCCCCTGTTGTCTGCCTGTAATTGGGCACACACGACTAAGTCCAAAACTGTCAAATTGAGTTCTATGCTGGTTGTAAGAACGATTTTCTATTGACATGTCTAATTGGCCTTGATGGTAATACTGATGGTTATTCTAAAAACAGTCCATGGTGGGTGGGGGTAAAGTTGAGGCTAAGTTTTTATGAGGCCTAACTGACCATCGATGGGTAAAAACCACAAACCCTCACCACTTTTTTGCTTACAACTTGGCTCATTCATGGAGTTGCCTGAATTGTTCTTCTCCCATTTGTAGTGTGCTCCCCTGTTTTGTGCTCTGTGGTTTGCCTTTAATATGAAATTGAAACCTGCATCTAAAAATTGCTTGGGCCTGACAGTGCTGGGAGTTAATGAGAGGCTCTAGAAGTGTACCAATTTTGAAACCATTTTGTACAGGTTAAAATTATCCCACAATCTTGTTTGTATCAGCAGCTAAAGATTGCAGACTGTTAACTATTACTAGCTTCCTCTCAGTGTGAGGCAAGTGTCTGAGAGGCAGATGGAGACAGAGTCCGTATTGCTGTCAGAGATGGAGTGAGCAATTTGGAGAGGAGTTGATGCGGAAGAGTTTCGATGCCTGTCCACCTCACCTGGGAGCCAGGTTGGATTGCTCCAGGTGCTGAGTCATTTTGGTGAGATCGAGAATGGCTTTGGGCTGGATTCAGGTCCTGAATTGAAGCACAACTCTGTGCTTGGACAATTTATACATCGGCCCAGATAGAGTGTCGGGAACAGAGGCCAAAGCCGAGCTGATTTCACTTGCTCTCCAGTGAATGTTCATCCCTTTCTCTGCACTGCTGAGGCTGTGAGCTGCTGTGCGTATCTGCCCTGCTGGTGTGACGTACTGGCGACGGAGGTTTGGGTCTGTTCCAGGAGCGGATCTGGGATGCAGTCTGGTTCAGGATGCTGTCGGCTTGCTTCTACTATTTGCATCGTGTGTGTATTTTTCCTTTCTCTGCGCAGTGATTTTGGGTCCTTCTAAAATTGGTTATTTGAGTTTCTTGCTTTATGGCTGCCTGTAAGCAGACACATTTCAAGGTGTATAACTTATACACCCTTTGATAATAAATGAATAAATGAATTGAACTGAATTGAAAGAAAGTCTGAAAAACAGAGGTAATTGAGTGCCATCAGTTCAAAGCCTTTTTGGAATTCAGACGTGGGATAGATGAAAAAAAATCTCTGGGCTGTTTCAATTACTTAAGAATCAGCAAGAGATTAAAGCAATTCATCATACCATCAAATGTAACAATAGTTCTTCAGAGCAGGCAGATTTCCCATTATATTGGTGAAATGGCAAATCTGCTTAATTTTGATAGTGCATGATACGTGTTACTCAGGCTTTCGACTCTGATATTGGGCAACTGTTCTCAGCTGGACATTTGTTGGAAATTTGTTTCTGGAGTCTTTGAAGAAAGGTTTCAAAAGCAGAACAAAACTCTTGCGCATTTCGGGATAGAAGCACTTCTTGCCCTCCTGTACATTTCAAAGTTGAGGATTATCTATAGAAGGCATATGGACACACTAGCGAGAGATACACCAGTATAGCTTCTGCTAAGTTCACTGGCAGAATAGGCAGACCTTTCCTCCAGCAGGTCAACATTTCTAGCATCAAGACTTGATGGATGGACCCCATCATTTGTCTGGTACCACCAGACACCTGAAACAAGCTCTGTTCTGGCAGAGGATGGAGGACAGAGAGCTATATTTGAAACAGTTTTTTTAAGGCCTCTTTGTGAGAGGAATGGGAGCTGGGGACATAATATTCACTTGCACAGATTGTGCATTGATCCTGTTTACAGTTACTGTTCTATCGATTTGCTGAGTATGCCTGCAGGAAAAATAATCTCAGGGTTGTATGTGGTGACATGTCTGCATTCAGATAATAAATTTTACTTGGAACTTTTTTTTGAACAGAGTCTTTGAAACCTCTGGTCCAGACCACTTAAAGCAAAGTAGTATTAAGAAACACGAATGTCAGAATCAGGATCAGGTTTATTATCACCGGCATGTGATGTGAGATTTGTTAACTTAGCAGCAGTTCAATGCAATACATAATGTAGAAAAAAAAGCACAAAATAAAATTATAATAATAAAAATATGTAAATCAATTACAATATATGTATATTGAATAGATTAAAAATCATGCAAAAACCAGAAGTAACATATATTAAAATAGTGAGGTAGTGTCCAAGGGTTCAATGTCCATTTAGGAATCAGATGGCAGAGTGGAGGAAGATGTTCCTCAATCGCTGAGTGTGTGCCTTCAGGCTTCTGTACCTCCTACCTGATAGTCACAGTGAGAAAAGGGCATGCCTTTGTTGCTGGAAGAAAATGGATGCTGCTTTTCTGAGGCACCTTTTCTTGAAGGTGTCCTGGGTACTTTGTAGGCTAGTACCCATTATGGGGGCCGACTAAATTTACAACCCTCTGCAGCTTCTTTCGGTCCTGTGCAGTATCCCCCCCACCCCAATACTAGACAGTGATGCAGCCCGTCAGAATGCTCTCCATGGTACATCTATAGAAGTTTTTGAGTGTATTTGTTGACATGTTTTCAAACTCCTTATGAAGTACAGCCTCTGTCTTGCTTTTGTAACTGCATCAATATGCTGGGACCAGGTTAGATCCTCACAGATCTTGACACCCAGGAACTTAAAAATGTTCACTCTCTCCACTTCTGATCCCTCTGAGGATAGGTATGTGTTCCTTCGTCTTACCCTTCCTGAAGTCCACAATCAGCTCTTTCGTCTTACTGACGTTGAGTGCCAGGTTGTTGCTACGACACCACACCACTAGTTGGTATACCTCGCTCCTGTACACCCTCTCGTCTCCATCTGAGATTCTACCAACAATGATTGTATCATCAACAAATTTATAGATGGTATTTGAGCTATGCCTCACACACACGAGGTGCACTACTGTTGATAGTCGGTGATGTTATCACCAATCCGCACAGATTGTGGTCTTCCAGTTAGGAAGTCGAGGATCCAATTGCAGAGGGAGGTACAGAAGCCTAGGTTCTGCAATTTCTCAATCAGGGAATGATGGTATTAAATGCTGAGCTATAGTCGAACAGCATCCCGATATAGGTGTTTGTATTGTCCAGGTGGTCTAAAGCCGTGTGGAGAGCCATGGAGATTGCGTCTGCCGTTGACCTATTGTGGCATTAGGCAAATTGCAATGGGTCCAGGTCCTTGCTGAGGCAGGAGTTCAGTCTATTCATGATATACTTCTCAAAGCATTTCATCACTGTTAATATGAGTGCTACCGAGCGATAGTCATTAAGGCAGCTCATGTTATTCTTAGGCAATGGTATAATTGTTGCCTTTTTGAAGCAAGTGGGAACTTCAGGACATAGCAATGAGAGTTTGAAAATGTCATTGAATATTCCTGCCAGTTGGTTAGCACAGGGGTTCAGAGCCTTACCTGGTACTCCATCAGGACCTTCTGCCTTGTGAGAGTTCACCCTCTTTAAAGTCAGCCAAACATCAGCCTCTGAGACAGATCACAGGGTCATCAGGCGCAGCAGGGATCTTCACAGCTGTAGTTGTGTTCTCCCTTTCGAAGCAGCATAGAGACAATGAGTCCTTTGGAAGCATGTGGGCATCCAAAATAAGTGGAGGAAGGAGTGCATTTTTAAACAGCTTCTCTCTTCAGTCACCTCCGGATCTACAGTACTGCAGTTGGCAGAATGTCATCCTTAACCTTTCTGGACTGCTTAAGAAGAATTTCAGCAAAGTTCAAGCTTCTTGAACTTTGTTCTTAACATTTCGCTGTAGAGTGAAAAGCCTGAAAGCAACTCCCACAGTTTTGTTTAAATTATCCATTTTACACTCATAATGAGAATGTACACAAACAGATTTTTTTTAAAGGAGCAGTGATGTTAGGCAATTTCAATAAATATTAGACCAAGACAAGCTGAAATATTTACAACTGACTTTTGAGTTTTTCATTTTAGAAGCAAATCTATTTAAACAATTAATCCTACTTGGTAACATGAATCACGGTATTGTGCAGTTACATTTTTTGACATTGATACTTCACATACCAATGTTGGGGCAAATTATTTACCATCAACTTATTTGGAAATATATTTGCCAATGACTTAATGTGGAAAAATGCTAGGCAAAGGGTATCAGCAACAAATTTAGTGTTGTAGTGTTATTGCTCAATTGCATTTGATTAGTAGCATCTTCGGAAACAGCTCTATTTCTATTTTTAATGTCTTTATTTTTTTCCTTTCAGGGTTCTTTTGAAGACCCTGACCTGGAGTTACATGCTGACTACAGTTCTTTGTGGGAATGGGACCCACTCTCAGGGTTTCATAACTGGCCATTGTAGTTCGGCATGCCAAGGGCTCGGCCTAAGAGTCAGGCTCGGATTTGGAAGGCTAGGATCTCTGGGACTCCAGAGACAGGCGGATCAAGGGTCAGTCTCACAACAGGAGACCTGTGTGTTATTGGGGGAGTTGGAATATCTGCAGCTGTGTACCCAGAGACTCATGATCTTTGGGCACAGAGCTTGAAAAAAATTAAAGTGGTGGACTTTTAACATCATAAACCAGTGAGTTGTTTATGTCTCCCCGCTCGCTGTGAAATGGGGACATCCCTTTCTCCCTTATGGGGGGGAGAGGGAGAGCTTGAGCTCTGTTTTTGTGGATGGTTGCAAAGGAAAAGCATTTCAGGATGTATATTGTATACATTTCTCTGACATTAAATTGTACCTTTGAAACTTTTGATTATATATTGCAAGACCCTGCTTAGAACAGAAATGTGAACTTTAAACCAAATTAGCGTACTATTACTTTCTTAATGTTGAAAAAAATCCACACTGAACTAATGTAGTATGTAATCCTGTAAAATAGTCCATAATGCTCATTGTGGTGTCCAGCTTATTTAACTGTCTTTTAGTTATTTGTTGATCACTGCGGAAGGCAAGCCATTATCAGCCTTGTTTTGTTGTGACGTTTTCAGGTGATTTGACCTAGTGATCAAATATCTTCTCCAGCAGGAGCTATCAAGAGTCATTAAGATACAATCATCTCTGCAGTGAATTAGAGCTCTGAGTGGCTATCATCTGTCTTCATCATTTTAACACTCTTGAATCAAATATTTTTAAATGGCAGTTCTCACATTCTGCTGGAAACCACATTAATTATCAGATCTATCTTTTATTCATTGTCTCACCATACATGTGGCAACTACCAGTCGTTTCAATCAAGACACTGAAATCATTGTTTAAAGTGGTGACATTCTTGAAACTGAAAGATCATCAGATACTGTGACTTTTACACAATTTTGTGCTCCTCTGCCGGTAAGGCGTTTAACTATGTGCCAAATTATAATAAATCTCAGCTGATTCTTTTTCATGCTTGAATCCTGCAATGTTAAAGGGACCCTCTTTGAGCAAAAGTGCAATGTAATTCTATATGCTTCAATCCATATTCTTCAATTAACCAGATAACCATGTGGAAGTTTGTCCAGGCTGCATTGTCCTTCATTTTAAATGACACTTTTGGCTAGATGCCTTAACTTCTTGCCAAAGGTCTGCAGACTCCTACTTCACTTGAGCTAATTGGGAACTAATTATATCATTGTGCCAGAATGCTAAGTTCAGTAGGAGTGGAGAAATTGCCTTGTTTTTCCTTCCAGTAAAGACTGGTCTGAAGAAGAGCAGGAACCTGAATGAGTTCACTTCTGAAATCACAAGGAACAGTGAAATATCTGTGGATTTTACAAGGCAAATTTTGGCGTCCTCTGACCTTTGAATGCCAATTTAGTTCTGCCTGTCAATTTGCATGACATTTGTGTACAGCCAACACTAATGGCACTGTTCATTGGCTGCATGCCTCAGCAGTAAAGTCCAGTTGAGGGAATGCTCCGCTCTATTTAAAGTATACAATTTGAAAATAAAGAGAAGGCAGCCTGTTGGCATATGTACAGGAACTCATTCAGACATGGAAGTGATTCAAAAGTCACATACCACTGGAGACATGAATCAATATTTTCAGGCATTAAGTGATAGCCATAGAGGAGGGCTGTAATGGAGGAGAGATGTTCTACATAGAGGAGTGCAAGAGGCCTTCTTTTGGAAGAATTCTCCAATGGAAAGTGAGGATATAACTCATGTGAGGAGATAATTCAGAAATACCTGCCATTTTTGTTCCACTGTCTTCTCTGCTAGGGTATTGTTCCATTGAACTTTGGCCAGTTCCTCCCTCATAGCTCCACAGTTCCCTTTGTTCAACTGTAATACTGACACATCCGATTTTCCCTTCTCCACTCAACTTCATTCACCCCATCACTGGATTGTTCCCACAAACTATGGACTCACTTTCAAAGATTCTTCATCTCATGTTCTCAATATGTATTGCTTTATTATTATTATTATTATTATTATTATTTCTTATACTTGCACATTTTGTTTTCTTTAGTACATTGGTGTTTGCCTGTCTTATTGGGTGTGGTATTTCATTGATTCTATTGTGTTTTTTGTATTTACTGTGACTACCTGCAAGAAAATTAATCTCAGGATTGTATATGGTGATATATATGTACTTTGATAATAAATTGACTTTGAATTTTGAACTTTAAAGTGGTTAGAATGTACTTGGAATATTGTGTGCAATTCTTTTTGCGAACAATTGGAGGATACAGTTGTGTGTAGAGGAGATTCACTGGGATATTTGTATTAGTTTATTATGGTTGCATGTACCAAGACAAAGTGAAGTTTGTTTTGCATAGTGCTCATGTAGATCAATTCATTAAATAGTGCATTAAAGTAGAACAAGGTAAAACAATAACAGTGCAGAATAAAGTGTAAAAGCTACAGAGAAAGTGCAGTGTAGGTAAAATACAATAAAATCCAAGATCATAATGAGATAAATTGTGAGTTCAAGAGTCCAGCTTATCGTACCAGATTTCTGCTCAAGAACTTGATAACAGTGGAATGGAAGGTGTCCTTCTACTGGAGCCTGGTGGTATGTGCTTTCAGACTTTTGTACCTTCCGCCTGAAGGAAAAGGGAAGAAGGTCCAGGATGGGTGGGATCTCTGAATATGCCGGTTGTTTTATGGAAGTAGTAAGAAGTATAGGGAGGCTGGTTTCTGTGAAATGTTGAGTTGTGTCCACAATTGTTTGCAATTTCTTGCAGTCACACACAGAGCAGTTGCTATATCAAGCCACAGAGTGTTTTCTATGGTGCATTGATAAAAATTGGTAAGAATTGACAGGGCCATGATAAGTTTTTTAACATCCTGAAGAAGCAGAGGTGTTGGCGAGCTCGCCCTCAATCCTCAATCTCCTCAATCCCAGCATTCTTGACGTAGCTTGGATATCACCTGGAATGGAGGACTATGGTTATAAGGAGAAATTTTACAGGTTGAGTTTACTTTCCGTGGAGTGAAGAAAGCTAAAGGGTCACCTGATAGAGGTATAGAAAATTCTCTAAGATAAACAGAATATTTCAAAAAACAAGTGTGTATAGGTTTAAGGTGAGAGGAAGGAGTTCTGAGGAGGATTTAAGGGGAAAAGTTTTGTTTTACGGAGTGGTTGATGATTGAACTCATTATCAGATTGGATGATGAAGTCAGATGTAATAATTTTATTAAAGAGGCATTTGGACAGTCACTTAAATAGGCAAAGCATAGGAGGATGTATACATTTCTGAATGCACCATGCACCTGTCATTCATTGACTGACGGCCTGTTTTCTGGACTCGTACATGACATTTGTATTCCTCACACTCAGTTTGATTCAAATCTGATATTTCCGGTTCAGTTCTGGCCTAGGCTACCAACTATCCCATTTTGGAAGCATAGGTTTTGCGCAGACAAATAGGAATAGTGCAAATGGGCAAAAAGTCCAGAATGGATGTGGTGGGCCAGAGGGCTCGATTCTGAGCTTTACAACTCTGACTCAGTGATCAGCTGGTGACATTGGAAGTGGAGGACAGAGCTTGGGGTCAAATCTGAAGAATGGGATGCAGTGCTGCAAGAATAAAAATCTTTTACAAGCAGACAAACTCAGTGAATGCATCTTTCTGTGCCATATTCTGTGCTTTGCATTGTGATATAAACAGTACTCAATGCACCATGCTCCTGTCATTCATCGACTAACAGCCTGCTTCCTGGACTCGAGCCTGACATTTGTATTCTAAAGTTGTATCCTCACACTCTGTCCTGCTTCAAACTGATATTCACACTGCAGTTCTGCCATAAACTACCAGCTATCTAACTTTGGAAGGTATGCCCTACGGGTCATTTCATCACACTTTCTCCAGGATGAGATGATGCATAATCTTTGGCAGCAATCACTAAAATTCAACCCCCATAGAGGTTGCTGTGCTTGCTGTAGCTGGAGTGGCTATACGATGGGCTCATTGAGGCTGTTGCCTTCCTACAAGAAAATATCTCTATCTCTCTTGCCTCACTCCCTCTGGCCATACAGATGCAGTTAAGAATTGTCCTCATTGTTGTGAGGATGGAGCTGCACTCAAGGCTAACCAGACAAGCTTCCATTCCTCCAGTTAGCAGTGAATTAAACCCAAAAGGGGTAAGCATGCATTCTACCTCCTTTCACCTCCGTCCAATCTAATGTCTTTTATGGTGATCAAAACTGAAGCCTTATGGGTAAGTGGGCAGGTTAAGCAAAAAAAAAAAATGTGGGCGCAATCTATTTTATAGTCACCGGTGCAGAAAACATTGGTGATTGAACAGTGGTCCTGAGTGACATGGAAAACAAATTCCAGCAGCATCTTGCCTTACAGCAGGGTCACACATGGGTTCTGTTGGAAAGGAGTGGTGAGTCTAACAGTAAACATCCTGGTGATCTGCATGATGCTGTGCTTGACAACGAGTGAGGTCTACAAGTAGAAACAACCTTCCAATTTTTAGAAAATAGCTCATCAGTTTACAATGTCGTCATACAGTTGCTTCGCTTCACATCGGATTTTTTTTCTGAAATCAAACAGGTTCTCAGCCTAGAAGGTGTATAAAATGCCTGAAGTGGATTGTGCCATCCACAACCTCAAGACACAAGTGAGAATCCTATTAACCAAAGAGTCACAAAATTGTACTTGAATTTGGGAAGAAATTGTTAATTATTAATTAACATAAGATAGTATAAAACTACAAAGGATTTTTACCTACATTTACTGTATTGAATTATGATCATTCTACTGTGCTAGATTTAATTCTTTGCAGCAATTTACAGCAGCATGAAATTAGTTTGAATCTTTAATTACTATTTAGTCATAGAATAAATAGATGTGCTCTCATAGGCTACACACGATTGGAGGAACATGGCTTCTTGTGACACTTAATGGTCTTAGTGCCATCTATAGAGAGGGCAAGAAGGTAGAATGTTAGCTCCTTCCTCAGTGACTATGAATTTCCAGCAATGTGCTTTTTAATTTTTTTTTCATTCATGGTCTAGGGGTTAACATAATTATTCAAAAAGCAGCTAACCAAACAACTGAAAGCATTCTGGGACTTTTGTAGCAATGGAAGTGACAAAAGAAATTACATTATGAATTTTCAATTGCTTGAGTTTAATAATTGTGTGAGGCCTTGGTGGAATGATAGTGAAGACACTTAATAAGATATAAAACGATCAATGAATCATCCGATGTGTAATCTATAGATGTTAATTAGTAACTTGAGGCGAGGGAAGTATAATCCTAGAAGATTTTGTTTATTTTGGAGAATTTTGAGTTGAATAAAATTGAACGAAGCTATTCCTTTCAGAAGCCATACCTTCAGAAGATGGCTGAATAAAAGACATTGAAGGAAACTAAATTTGATAGCTTCAAAAATGGATGTGAGGAGTGCATTTTGCAATTAACCTTCAGAGATTGCTCTTGATTTAAGCAGCCTGCTCACGAGTAAGATTGCTGAATGCATCTTCACTAGCTGTTCCTCGGCAAGCCTCAAGAGGGGAACTATTACTGCGCTTGCCTTATGGCACATAGAGCTAAGTGCTGAGATGTGTGCCTTTGTGGAGGAATCTAGAACCAGTGGGTATAGTTTCAGAAGATTCTACTCATCCTGTGCTGTAGCATCTGTTGAATCTAAATCCAGTTCTTAATCTGGAGGTGGGCAATAGGGAATGGAGGCACACAACTTCTCTTACAGGCAAAGAGCATGCAACAAGCCCCATGACAAGGGGGCTTGTCAAGGTGTCTGTTGGCAATGACTGAACTCACAGCTGGGGAATGACAGACTCCCATGTAGAGACAGAAACAAGAATTTATTCACAGGAATTCCAACAGGACATCAGTGGCTCAACTGAGTGACACCACGAGATGAGTCATTCTTGAAACATAAGGACACCGTGATAAGTGCTAATTGGGAGTCCACTTTAAATAAATCACAGATTGAGAAAAACCCGTGTTAGTCAAAATAAACTTGACAAGATGAAACAAAAAGCACAAGTGCTTAATGATTCTACATAATCAACAATTAACAAATACAGGTGCACTGTCCCACAGGGCTCTTGACACTATCCATGCCAACCAGAAATTACCCATCTCCTCTAATCCCATTTTACAGCACTTGGCTCATGGCCTTGTGTACTTTAGCAATTCAAGCTCGTCTACCTACAGTACTTACTGTATTAAATATTGTTAGAGTGTCATGTTCCATCATCCACAGCAAAAGAAAATCTACTTCAACTTCTGTCTATCTATTTCTCCCCTTATCCTAAACAGATGACCTCTAGTTTCAGATACCCGTTATGGGAATTGGTTTACAGCTGCCTCCCCTGTCTATGTCCATCATAATTTTGCATACCTTGGTTAAAAAAACCCACTTAGTCTCCTCTACTCCAGAGAAAGCAAAACCATCTTATGCTGTCTCTCCTGATAAATCAGTTATTCACAGGTAAAATCCTTTACACTCTCCTCAATACATTATGCCCAGAACTGCATGCAGTCTACCAGCTCTGACCTAACTAATGATTTTTTTTTAAGTTGTAGCATAACTTCCCTACTCTTATACTCTATGCCATGGCTATTGAAGGCAAATTTTCTGCATTACCTTTTCACATTCAATCTGCCTGTAGTACCACCTTTATCAACTCTCAGACTCAACCACCAAGGTTCTATGTTTCTCAATACAGCTAACTCCAAAATTTTCATTGTGCATGTCCTTCAGTCGTTCATTCCTAAAGTGCATCACCTTGAACTTACCAGGTTAAAATTCCATCTGCCAATACTAACTGATCAATATTTCCCTTTGTCCTAGGACTATGTTCATCACTGAAATAAATGTTTATGGCATTTGCAAACATACTAATCACACTTCCTATGTTTGTATCAGTATGATGAATATTAGTCCCAGCACTGATCCCTATGTACACCAATGATTGGAAACTTACAATTACAAAAGCAACCATCCACCATCACCCTCTGGATTCTGTTGTCCAGTTCTGGTTCCAATTTGCCAACTTGCTTTGGGTTCCATGAAGTTTGACCTTTTGGATCAGTTTTCCATGTGGGACCTTGACAAAGGCCTCTCTGAAATCTTGCACTACTCACATTAATTATATATTTGAATATCTCAGTTGATTGATAAATTAGGCTTGCTGAATTAGTCAATAGGATTTGTCTTGTTAGCTCTTGGTCAATATGATGCCCAAGAACACTCTAGAGCAGTGGTTCCCAACGTGGGGCATACGCCCCACAGGGGGGGTAATTTGATTTTTAAGGGGGGCAATTCAAGAATGAGTTATTAACAGTGAATTTTTTCTAGTAAGTCTGTGTGAGTATGAGTGTGAGTTAATACATATGTGTATATACAGTATGCTTACATAAAAATACTTGTGTGTATGTACATGTGTAATTGTGTATGTACTGTATATATAGTGTATCACCATCATTACAACCATCAAATGGCTTTCATAATTAACTTAATGAATTGACTGTTGTAGGAAGGAACGAATGAAAAAGTCCAAACGCGTAAGAAACTCGTACGAGGTTGCACCAATGCTGCTCTTTGCAGTCGCTTTCGGTTCTTGGTGGTGTGAAGGTGTGTACATTGCGTCATCTCTTTTAAACGGTGTATCTGTCTTTGTATGCTGTAGAAACGAATCGGCATTGTTTTATATATTTATTATTATCATTATTTTAATATCACTTAATGCTCTTTTTTTTTACAATTTCTTAGTAGTTTCTTCCTCAGAACTTTAACAGTCCTTTGGTTCTTTTATTTTTCTCTTTCATGAATGCCATGTTCTTTGGAAGCTTGTTTAAACCAAGTTAATGGTCTTTTCGGCTTCCTCCAGGTGAATAGGAGTTCACTTTTTGAATAAGAATTATATATCACCACAGGGGGCATCAGGATTTTAGAGGTGATTAGTGGGGCATGGCCAAAAAAAGGTTGGGAACCACTGCTCTAGAGGAATTGGGGGTAGCCATTTTCCAGAGAGAGAAAGAGAAAGATGAAAGAATGGACATGCTGTAGTGGTGTGCTACACGCAGCGCTAAAATTACGACAGGGAGTCGGTAACTGCAGTCGAAGGAAAAAACTTTATTCGAAATCCTCAGCCTCACTTTTAAGCCTCCCTCAACCTGCCCCCCATGGCGCAGAGGCTCCAAAGCTCTGTGCTCGCAAACCCCCGTAGGCTATCTAATTGTGAGCCGGTTCGGATGTGCCAGGAAATGGGTCGCCACATAACCACTCCCCCCCCCCCAGAACCGGCGATACATCCCCCAATGTCCACAGTCTGGGCCAGAACCTGCTTGGGAAGTCGGCCTCTGCGCCGAGGTGCCGGAAACTGGGCCGGTTGTGCCAGGTCCACATGGGCCGGTTTGAGGCGGTCCACCGTGAAAACCTTCTCTTTCCCCCCAACGTCCAGCACGAACGTGGACCCGTTGTATGGGAGCACCATAAACGGCCCCTCGTATGGCCACTGCAGCGGTGGCCGATACCCGCCCCTTCGTACAAACACAAACTTACAGTTCTGCAAGTCTTTGGGTATGCAGGTCGGGTTCCGCCCGTGCTGTGAAGTGGGTATGAGGGCCAGGTTACTGAGCTTCTCGCGTAGTCTGCCCAGGACTGCTGCGGGATCTTCCTCTTGCCCCCGTGGGGCTGGTAGGAACTCCCCGGGGACGACCAGGGGCGCGCCGTATACCAACTCAGCCGACGAGGCGTGCAGGTCGTCCTTGGGCGCTGTGCGGATGCCGGGAAGCTCGTCCGCCCAGTTGGCTCCTTGCAGGCGGGCCATGAGGGCTGACTTCAGGTGATGGTGGAAACGCTCCACTAGCCCGTTTGACAGTAGGTGGTAGGCAGTTGTGTGGTGCAGCTGAGTCCCCAAAAGTCTGGCCATAGCTGACCACAGGCTGGAGGTGAACTGGGCGCCTCTGTCGGAGGTAATGTGGGCCGGTACACCAAAGCGAGATATCCAGGTGGTGATCAGGGCTCGGGCGCAAGATTCGGAGGCCATCTTGTGAACCGGTCCACGATAGGAGGTGCCGCGTGACACTGGCAAGGGGCCCACGATATCCACATGAATGTGGTCGAAACGCCGGTGGGCGGGATGGAACTGCTGCGGTGGGGCTTTGGTGTGCCGCTGCACCTTGGCCGTCTGGCAGTGCATGCACGTTTTGGCCCATTCACTGACCTGCTTGTGGAGTCCGTGCCAAACGAATCTGCTGGAAACCATCCGGACAGTTGTCCGGATGGAGGGATGTGCCAAGTTATGAATGGAGTCGAAAACACGGCGCCGCCAGGCTATCGGGACGACGGGCCGGGGCTGGCCGGTGGCGACGTCACAGAGTAGGGTCCTCTCACCTGGGCCTACGGGGAGGTCCTGGAGCTGCAAACCGGAGACTGCGGTTCTGTAACTCGGAATCTCCTCATCCGCCTGCTGCGCCTCTGCCAGTGCCCCAAAGTCTACCCCTTGGGAAAGGGCATGAATGGTAGGGCGAGAGAGCGCATCCGCCACGACATTGTCCTTACCCGAGACGTGCCGGACATCCGTCGTGTATTCAGAGATGTAGGACTGGTGGCGTTGCTGGTGGGACGACCAGGGGTCAGACACTTTTGTAAACGCAAAGGTCAGTGGTTTGTGGTCCGTGAACACGGTGAAGGGCCGACCTTCTAGGAAGTACCTGAAATGCCGGATTGCCAGGTAGAGCACCAACAGTTCCCGGTCGAAAGCACTGTACTTGAGCTCGGGTGGCCGCAGGTGTTTGCTGAAAAACGCCAGGGGTTGCCAGCGACCTGCGATGAGTTGCTCCAGCACCCCACCGACTGCCGTGTTAGATGCGTCTACTGTAAGGGCGGTAGGGGCGTCCATTCTGGGATGCACTAGCATTGCAACGTTCGCCAAAGCTTCCTTCGTTTGAACGAAAGCGGCAGCGGACTCCTCGTCCCAGGTAATGTCCTTGCTCGGACCCGACATCAGGGCGAACAGGGGGCGCATGATCCGGGCAGCTGAAGGGAGGAAGCAGTGGTAGAAATTGACCATACCTACGAATTCCTGAAGGCCTTTGATCGTGGTGGGTCGGGGGAAGTGGCGGACCGCATCTACCTTAGCGGGCAGAGGGGTAGCCCCGTCTTTAGTAGTCCTGTGGCCCAGGAAGTCAATGGTATCGAGTCCGAACTGGCATTTGGCGGGGTTGATTGTAAGACCGTACTCACTCAGTCGGGCGCAGAGTTGACGGAGGTGGGACAGATGCTCCTGATGACTGCTGCTGGCTATGAGGATGTCGTCCAAATAGATGAACGCGAAGTCCAGGTCCCGTCCCACCACGTCCATTAACCGCAGGAACGTCTGTGCGGCATTCTTCAGGCCGAATGGCATGCGGAGGAACTCGAAAAGGCCAAACGGGGTGATGAGAGTCATTTTGGGGACATCGTCAGGATGCATCGGGATTTGATGGTATCCTCGGACGAGGTCTACCTTGGAGAAGATCCGTGCGCCGTGCAGGTTTGCTGCAAAGTCCTGAATGTGCGGCACAGGGTAGCGATCCGGTGTGGTAGCCTCGCTCAGCCTGCGGTAATCGCCGCACGGTCTCCAGCCTCCCGTCGCTTTGGGCACCATGTGCAGCGGGGAGGCCCATGGGCTGTCAGACCGCCGTATGATCCCCAATTCCTCCATCCTCTGGAACTCCTCCTTCGCCAGTCGGAGCTTGTCTGGGGGAAGCCGCCGAGCGCGGGCGTGGAGGGGTGGTCCCTGGGTCGGGATGTGGTGCTGTACGCCGTGTCGGGGCATGGCCGCTGTGAACTGCGGTGCCAGAACTGAGGGAAATCCGCCAGGACCCTGGTGAAGTCGTTGTCGGACAGCGTGATGGAGCCGAGGTGAGGGGCTGGCAACTGGGCTGCACCCAGGGAGAACGTCTGAAAGGTCACGGCGTGTACCAGTCTCTTCCTGGGCAGGTCGACCAGTAGGCTGTGAGTCCGCAAAAAATCCGCACCCAGAAGCGGTTGGGCTACGGCGGCCAGTGTAAAGTCCCACGTGAACTGGCTGGAGCCGAACTGTAGCTGCACCTGACGGGTGCCATAGGTCCTTACTGTGCTGCCGTTCACGGCCCTCAGGGGGGGACCCGGTGCCCTGCTGCGGGTGTCGTAACTCGTCGGAGGTAAAACACTGATCTTGGCACCAGTATCGACCAAAAACCGGCGTCCCGACCTTCTATCCCACACATACAGGAGGCTATCCCGATGGCCAGCCGCCGTAGCAATCAGCGGCGGCTGGCCCTGGCATTTCCCGGGAACTTGCAGGGCGGGCGACAACGGCGGGCTTCTGCGCCCCACCGCTGGTGGTAGAAGCACCAGTGTTCCTTGGGCGGGCTCTGCGGCCGGGCCTGGACTGGTTTGCTGCTGGGAGCGTGGCTGGGAGATCTGTGTGATGGACGCCCCGCTCACCTTTTTGGCGTTCCACAGCAAGTCCGCCCGGGCTGCCACCTTCCGGGGGTCACTGAAATCCGCGTCGGACAGCGGCAGGCGTATGTCCTCAGGCAGCTGCTCCAGGAATGCCTGCTCAAACATGAGGCAGGGTGTGTGTCCGTCGGCTAGAGACAACATCTCATTCATTAAAGCCGAAGGAGGTCTGTCGCCCAAGCCATCCAGGTGCAGTAAACGGGCAGCCCGCTCACGCCGTGAGAGTCCGAAAGTCCTGAGGAGCAGGGCTTTGAATTCCGTGTACTTGCCGTCCGCCGGGGGCGACTGTACGAACTCCGCGACCTGGGCCGCTGATCTCGAGGGAGCTCACCATGTAGTAGTAGTGGGTGTCTTCTGAGTTGATCTGGCGAACGTGGAATTGGGCTTCGGCTTGCTGGAACCATAGGTTCGGTCGCTGTGTCCAGAAACCCGGCAGTTTCAATGAAACTGCATGAACAGAGGCGGCGTCGGTCATTTCTGGTCCAAAAATCGTTTGGACCGTCGGGGTCACCAATTGTAGCGGTGTGCTACACGCAGCGCTAAAATTACGACACGGAGTCGGTAACTGCAGTTGAAGGAAAAAACTTTCTTCGAAATCCTCAGCCTCACTTTTAAGCCTCCCTCAACCTGCCCCCCCCCCTGTGGCGCAGAGGCTCCAAAGCTCTGTGCTCGCAAACCCCCGTAGGCTATCTAATTGTGAGCCTGTTCGGATGTGCCAAGAAATGGGTCGCCACAATGCCAACAAACATGAGTGAAGAACATGGTGAAAAACTTGCTGAACCCATTTGGAAGTCAGATACTGATGCTGGAAAATCCTCATGCAGATAATGGTCTCATGGAGAATGTACAGATAATTTTTAATTAGCTTGTTATCACAGAACCTCGGGGAATATTTAATGCTCTGTCCTTGGATGCAGTGTCGATATATATTTATGTTTTATGTGGATTGTGTTTTTAAGCAGAATTGTTTTGATACTGTGAGTAAGGGAAGTGAAGCAAACAGGATTGACTATGCAGCAATGAGCTCCTACAATTACATGCACACTATAGGCTAATATATGTAATGGGTCCTTTTCTTTATTTAATATAGTTTAAGTATTTTGTCAATACAATTTCAATTTAAGCTTATACTGGTGAGTTAAATTATTTCTTCCTGGCGTACAGTAAATTTGCATAGGCATTTCAGTGTTTCAGTGTTCATACAAGTGACAGCCTCATTTTCCCTTGAAGGGAGATTCAAACAGTTAAGTGTTGTGTTTACCTGAATTATATTTACCTTAGATGTGTTTATTTATTGGAAATTACCTTCTTATCATTATTCGCCATGCGCTGTAGAGTTATGTTGCTGCTAGGTAGGATTCACAGTTACAGCTAACTCCTTATGAGCCTATGGTGAGAGGGTTACATACCTTACTGTCATTGAACCATAGAACATTACAGCACAGAAACAGGCCCTTCAGCCCTTCTTGGCTGTGCTGAACCATTTTTCTGCCTAGTCACACTGACCTGGACCTGGACCATATCTCGCCATACCTCTCTCGTCCATGTACCTGTCCAAGTTTTTCTTAAATGTTAAAAGTGAGCCTGCATTTACCACTTCATCTGGCAGCTCATTCCACACTCCCACCACTCTCTGTGTGAAGAAGCTTCCCCTAATATTCCCTTTAAACTTCTCCCCCTTCACCCTTAACCCATGTCCTCTGTCTTTTTTTCCCCTAGCCACAGTGGAAAAAGCCTGCTTGCATTCACTTTATCTATACCCATCATAATTGTATACACCTCTATCAAATCTCCCCTCATTCTTCTTGAATAAAAGTACCACACTTGCTCTCTGCCAATCATCCAGCACCATGTCAACGGACAGTAAAGATTTGAAAATCCCTGTCAGGGCCCCAGTAATCTCTTCACTTGCCTTCTATTGCAGCCCAGGATGTAGTTTAACAGGCCCTGGCAATTTATTCACCTTTGCACTGTCAGCGTCACCTGATGCATCCTTTTTAATGGTAATTTGTTCTAGAATTTCACTGCTCACTCCCTGAATATCCCAACTACAATGTTATTTTCCTTTTGTGAATACAGATAAGGAGTATTCACTTCAGACCTTGTGCTCCATACACAGATTCCTAATGAGCTCTGCTCTTTCCCTGGATATCATCTTGTTTTTAATTTTACTTATGAAGAACGCTAGGATTTACCTAAGCCCTCCTACTTGTAATATTTAATGCCACCTCTTTTCCCTCCTGTCCCTTTGTATACATTTCAAGGGCTTTCTCTGTTTTTGGTTTCCTATTCCTGCCATATAAATGATGTTTTTTTAAATCATTACACCCTTGCCATCCTTTAGTGTCTAGGATTTCTTCACTCACTCTCCTTTCCTTTCGCCATTATGTGAATATATTGTCCCTGACTTCTTGCTATCTCATATTTAAATGTAAACCACAAGCATTTTATCTCAGTCTGCCTTTGCCAGGTTCAGTATGATGATATTGAAAGTGGCCTTTCCCCGAGCCAGGATCTTAATCTCCAATCCATTTTCATTCCTTTCCCTCATTATTTTGAAATTGTCTGAGTTTTAGTCATTGTTTTCAACGTGCTCTCTGACGGACATCTGCCAGATCGCAGATTAAAAGGCCAGTGGATGGAAAGAGAGAATTACTTTGGTGGTGAGTCAGCATAGAGATGATTGGCTGAATGGCCTCTTTCTGGGCTGTAAATGTTCTAGCACTTTATGACTGTTAGAATTGGCTTGAGAGGTCATTTTGTCAACTCTTGCTCCCTTTTCTTATGTTTCACTGCTTTGCCAGCCTTCATCTCTTAAAATATTTCAGGCAACCTGGCAGCCTGTCTGTCATGGGGAGATTTTGAAGAAAAGCATAACATGGAAGAGGGTGAGTGAAACAGCTTCTCTCAATGGTCGTGAGTCATTACAATTCTGCACTCCAAGAAAGCTGCAGAGGCGGAATTAATAAGTGTACCCATAGCCACAGTAACTAGATTTTTGGATTTTAGCAGAGTTCAGAGTTTTGGAGGTGGAGCTTTTGTGCTGCGGGGGAGGTGGCAAGCATAACAGAGAGCTCAAACCACACAGGGTGAGAAGCTGCTCTGGGCCGACAGTAGTGAGAAGAGACAACTACGCCACCAATGTTAATCTCATTGATTTTCACTGCTGCCTCTTGTCACTCTGACAGACCACGGCAGTAGTGTGCTTGCTCACACAGTACAACTCAAGCAGAAGTGAAGACTTTCTTGAAACTTACACTGTTCCTTTCTGAGTTTCAGACAGCAGAACGACTGCATGAGTGATAATAGGCTTATTTAGTCTCTTCTTGAGTCCCTCTCCCCAGAACTAATCCTTGTCTTTCTCTCCTCCATTTATTCTCTTGATTGTGCAGAATTCCACAGAGAATACTTAAAAGTAAACTCATGACTTGCAGAGACTGGATCGTGCAGGTTCTTTGAAGAAAAGTCAAGGCCCTTCAACACCTATCATGTCCCTTTTATGTTGAGCTTTGAAAACTCCAGGAGGCATAGAACTCCAGCTGTAGTTCTGATGAAAGGTTATTGTCCTGGATAGATGGCTCTTACTTTTCAGAGTTGCTCCTGTACCAGCATATTTTGTTTTTTTTGTATATAAACCAATGAGCAGACAGCAGTCAGTAATATATTGGAAAACGCTGATGCTTGTGAATAGATTTAATGGAGGAGGATGGATAAAGGAGCTCTTTTCTATTTCTGAATGCATAACCATGGGAAGATAAGAGAAGTCCGAAGCTTGATTTTCAAAATGCTGGTGTCACATTGCATCCTCGTCGCGCACAGGCTGAGTTTGAACCCCAAATGTTCTGAGAAGTGCTTTGGAGTCGAGTGTCAAGGTAAACTATGAACATGGATGCTTTAAAGAAATTGGAAAATACTGCTTCCTTAATGGAATATGATGAGCTGAAATGGAGATATTCAAGCATTAGTTCTGGAAACTTTACTATTCTCAGTGTTAATGATCTGAAAAAGGGATTGTATGCTGAATGCCTGGTGAGGATAGATCATTGTTGGTGGATATGACATGTCAAAGTAGAACACTGAAGAAATTTGAATTTTTTTTTAAACAAATAGGCACAGACAATTTGTAGTGCTGACAAATGTTAGTGTGCTGCAAATGGGCTCTAATGATTTTAATACCAATAGACGTTGGACCATAAGCATCGGTGTGACAAAGCATGCAAAATATTTCATTTTGAGAATTTATCCATTATCAAATCTATTCTACTTGATGAAGCAACTGTTGAAAATGGCAGCACAATGGTTGAGTGCATTGCCTATCAAAGTGTGGGCCTGAAAGGATCAAATTGTTGCATGGTATTAAAAGGATTATTACAGAAAGCTGGCGGAACAGCTTGACATAATGGTCTAGAAATCAGTGTGCTAATGTATTCCAGCAGCATGTCCAGCAATGTTTGTCATCAGCCCACCACTGCAAACTTCACTTCTGGTCAAACCACAGACAACGTTGGTCATTGATGGAGTGTTGGTGGGAGGATACGAGACCAAAGTCCCAATGGGACCTACACTGGGGATGGTGATCAAGTACATGGACTTAGCAAATGGGAGTGGATTAGGATATGGCTGATCAGAGGGTCAGAGAGATTAACGATCAGTGGGTTGGGTAGAGTAAAGTGGGGGATGTTGAGCCCAGAGCAATAGAGAAAACAAGGAGTGAAATTGGTTAGTGGAGAGGTGGAACTGATGTCTTGAGTGGTGAGAGGAAATACAGTCAATAACTAACTATGTGATTGGGCTCAATTATCCCAAGAGTACCCAATGATGACTGCTCCTAGGCAGCATAATACAATTTCCCCAACAACACTTAATGTTATAGAGGATGTGCCATCATTTGGTGCATGACTCATAAGAAAATTACATTGAATGTGAAAATGTGACTTGAGTTGGAAAGCGGTTAGTTGAAATTTCAGAGAGATATGATTTAGTCATCTTAGTATTTACTCTGCGATAGTCATTTTCAGCCACACAGAGCTGACATAATCTAATTTCTAGTCAAATAATAGTTAATATGTAGTTGAGACTGGAGATGCATAAACAAGGCAACCTTTAGAGGATGCAGTTGGAACCACTAGATTTAAATAATCAGGACTTGGATCTAGGAAGCATGGTGTTGAATTTACAAAACAACCACATTAGTAAATGTGATTTGCTTTAACCGATATGCTGATTTTAGTTTCTCCATCATCTGACTTAGCACATAAGAGTGGAGCAAGTAGAGGGCACAATGCCTTCAGATTACACTTGAAGTCCAGGGCATAATGATTTTTCTAGTGGACTTATGTACGGACAATTAAATTTAAATTAAATTAAAGTCTAATCATGACACCAGGACACTGTCACTATTTTCCTGCAGTATTGCAAATTTCATAGTGAGTTTGAAGATGCGTTCTTGGCGACAACATCAGCAATGTAGGGACAGCTGGAGGCCCATGGAGAGCATGCTTGCATCCTCATTTGATCGAGGAGGACATGGCCATTGATCTGGCTATTCTGTGCACCAGTAATTTCTGAAGACTTTGAACTGGATCTTTCTGGAACGTTGAGACACAAAAGGCCTCAGATTCTGGAATCTGGAGCAAGAAGCAAACTGCTGGGGGAGTTCAGCAGGTGAAAGAGCGTCTATGAAGGCAAAGGAATAATTGATGTTTCGAGTGAGACCCTGAAGGATTTTGTGAATAACACATGCAAGATTCGTTGTATGCGCCGAACAAAAGCTGCAGCCCTTTACTTTCATTACAAACAAACCAAAAGCAGTTCTCTCACTCTGGGTCATTGTGTCAGACACCATCTTTTAAAGAGAACACAACTTGATGATGTTGTGAATTGCGTAGAACATAATGAACACGTTTATGAATTATGTCTGAAATCTGTCACCCATTACATTACACTACAAAAGCCTCCCCAGAATTCAGTAAAACAGACATCGTGTGTCTGTCTCGGGTCCTATGGCATAACAGCATGTGCCTCTGGCTTACCCAGGGTTGCACTGACACACACATGGTTATGTGGTAATGCAGGGATGTGGTGGAACCATCCAGGTCTTGGTGAGCCAGTTTAAGGCAGTCTATAGATCGGCTTTTAAGAAACAGTGAAACCGTTTGCACAGGCCATTGGACTGTTGGTGATAAACTCTGGTGTGATATCATTTAACACCAAGATTCTGGGTGATTGTGGTCTAGAGTTCTGATGTGAACTGGGGACCATGGTCAGAAGAAATCGGGTGAGGTGCCGAACTGAATGACCCAGCTGTTGATGAATGCCTGAGCCACCGTGTCCACAGCCGTTGTCAATACGAGAAAGACAACCTGGTTGTACGATCCACCATAAGGAAACTGTGAAACTGTGTGCGGGGGAAAGAGGACCAACCAGGTCCACACTAATGTGGCCAACTAATGCTCAGGAACCCGCAAGGTGCCAATGGTTCCCGAACCTGATGATTAATCCTCTCCTTCTGACACACAACGCAAGTCGCACTCCTGTCTGGCTTGTCCTTCCTAAGGCTGTGCCACACAAACTTTAAAGTGACCAGTTTCTGTAAAGCCTTCCCACCTGGATGTAAGAAACTGGGAAAGGAGTTAAAAACAGCATGTGTCCTGTTTGTAGGCGCTGGGACGAGAGTGACTGCTTGAGACTTGTAACGGAAACTCGTGCGTCCCTGAAATTGACCCACCGCAGGCCTGTGACTGCTGTGCTGTAAGACTGGACCTCTGGGTCTGCTGTTACGCTGGCCTAGTGAACCCCATGTGTGGCATCAACAGCGGCCATCAGGGGCAATCAACCACTGCTTTATTTTTGCCTTCGATGTGTCATGAATTCCAAAATGTAGGCCAGGTGGTGGTTCTGCTGTGCAGGCCAAGTATCTGATGCTTTAGCCACTGCGTGCATGAGGGGGGTGTTGTCAATGAACACTGCGAAATGCTGACCCTCCAGTAGAAAGCAAAAATGGCGGACAGCCAGACAGAGACCGAGAAGCTGGAGGTCAAATGTGCTGTACTTCCTCTCGGGTGGGGGTTGGCAGAGCTGCCGGCTAAAGAAGGCTAGCAGTTGCCACTCACCTCCATCCAGCGGTTAGTGCACAGCACCCAATAGCACAGTCTGAGTCATCAGTGGTGATGCATTGGAGAGGGGTGCGCCTGTAGGGTCGTGTTTGAAAGAGCTCATTTGGTGTCTTCAAATGCTCTGGTCATGTCCTCTGACACCCAAGCATGTGATTAGGGGTACTGTCTTTAAGGACACTATACAACTGGAAACATAAGTTCAACTGCTCCAGACTGAAATGGTGATAGAAATTTGCCGTACCTATTGGCAGCACGGGACAGTGGGAAGTCCATAATAGTGGCAACTTTTGACAGCAGGGGTGTTGCACCTTTTGTGGCAATGTGGTGGCTGAGAAAGTCAATAGTAGACAACCCAAACTGACACTCAGCAGGGTTTATAATCAGACCATGTTGGTTTAAACTCTTGTAAAGTGTGCAGAAGTGTTTTGGATGAGCAGGGAACAAGTATGTCTTCCAGGTAAACAAAGAGAAACTGTCTTTTGACACAGTGCCCATTAGTTGCTGGAAAGTCTGTGCTGCATTTTTCAGCGAAACGGCATGTGTAAAACCTCAAGTAGGCCAAAAGGGTCTATAATAGCAGTTTTGGGAACATCCTCGGCGCACACAGGCACCTGATGGTAGCCCCTAACTAAGTCCACTTCAGGAAAAATTATCTTTCCAACTAAATGTGTCAAAAAGTCTTGAATATGTGGGAACTGGTGATGATCAGGCGGTGGTGGCCTTTTTAAGACAGTGGTAATCTCTTCATGCCTGGCAATTGCCATCAGGCTTGGGACAATGAGGAGTGAAGCCCAAGGGCAATTCAACCTGTGTACAATGCCAAGCATTTCCATGTTAGCAAACTTGGCCCTTATGCTGCCCAGCTTTTCTGAGTCTGCTCTCTGTGCACGGGCATGAAGAAACGAGCTGGTTGTGGAAATGGGGTGCTCAACTCCATGCTTTGTGACTGTAGTGGAAAATGTGAGGCTTGGGAATTCCCCTAGCTGGCGAGTGAATTCACATGTTTTGGTGCATGAGCTAGACTGAGTCACTGTGGGGAACTTACTGGGGCACAGGGTAACGACTTAAAGTCCTTTGCGTCCACAAGCCGGCAGTTCTTAAGATCTACTAACAGTCCTTTGGTGCTCCGGAAATCTGTGTCAAGCAGAGGTCTAGCAACTTTAACCAAGGCAAATTCCCATGAGTAGCATTGTCCATTGAAGCAGAGCATCATGTGCCATGTCCTATAAGTCCAGATTTTGGGCCAGGGATTGTCTGGTTTGGCGCCACGGGCGATTCTGCAGAAGTCTCTGGTAAGAACATGGACCCGACATTGTCTGGTTCAGATCTGCGGGCATGAGTCTGCTGGAGGCTCTGGTAAGAACATGGTGTGGTGAACTACATATACCTGTCTTGACAACCCCCCCGCCCCCCCGCTGACTGCTCCTGTGGCTCCTCCCACAGACCCCTGTATAAAGGTGATTGGAGGCACTGCTCCTCCCTCAGTCTCCAGGATGTTGTGTGATGGTATCTTGCTGCGGACTGCTCTCTTCCAGCTAATAAAAGCCTATATCTCACCTCACGTCTCCGAGAGTTATTGATGGTTGTTTGACATTGTCTGGTTCGGAGCCACGGGCGTGAGTCTGTGGTAAGCACTACTGACAGGGCTTGGTGAGAAAGGGAGAGATGGAGGGACGATGCGCCTCTGCCTGGCTGAGCATAGACGATTGGCTACTTTAGCAAATTCCTGTAGTCCCTCATGGGTGTATTAGTGAAGCATGTGTGAATTTAATCAGGCATTGGTTGTATTAGAAGTTCTTTAAAAATAAAACAAGGATGGTGATTGCCCTAGAGCGATAGCATATGATCCATTAGTTCTGAAGGCCTAACATCACCCAGACAGGCAAGGGGAGCAATTGCACAGCGTGCTCAGACTTTCAGTCCAAAAGTCTGCAATAGGTGACTTTCCGAGTGCTGTATTTATCACGTGCAGGTGGGTCGTTTCACAGACTCACCACTCTGGCTGCAGAAACTGCTTAGCAATGCTAAGATGCAGTAAAATTTGATATTGTCTGCAGTGAATTTTTTTTGAGCACAAGTTGGGCTTCTACCTGTGCAAACAACATGGTAGCGTGCTGCTCCCAAAACTCCAGCAGCTTCAAAGGGACCGCATAGACCAATATGTCATTGAGAATTTTTGGAATCATCCAAGCACATCAGGGTCACCAATATAGCATTTTGTGAATAAAACTTGTGAGAGTCATTTTGTGTGCATAACAAAAGCCTTGGCCTTTTACTTCCATTCCAAACAAACCAAAAGCAGTCGCCCTACATTCGAGGGACAACTGCAGAAGCACATGGACGTCAGCGACTTAGACCAGCATGAAGTTTTAAAGGAACCAGCTTTGTAGGAGCAGGCATCAGTGTAGAGGGAGACAGAGTAGGAAGGCTTTGGTCCAACAGGACTTCGGTGATAACGGGTCAAGGCCAGGTGGGTTACCTGTGAAGAATAGAAACAGGAAGTATGACTGTGAGGTCGGTGTTCTGTACTAGGTGTCAGATGTGGGAAATCCGGGAGACTCCCAGCCTCCCAGAAGGCCACATCTGTGCCAGGTGCATCGAGCTGCAGCTCTTTAGGGACTGTGTGAGGGAACTGGAGATGCAACTCGATAACCTTTGTCCCGTCAGGCAGAGAGAAGAGGTGATTGAGAGGTGCTATAGGCAAGTAGTTACATTGGGGCTTCGGGAGACAGAAAAATGGGTAACAGTCAGGAGGGGAAAGGGCAAGAGGCAGATACTAGAGAGCACCCCTGTGGCTGTCCCCCTTAACAGTAAGTACTCTTGTTTGAGTACTGCTGGAGCGGATGACCTACCTGGGGAAAGCAACAGTGGCTGTGCCTCTGGCACAAAGTCTGGCCCTGTGGCTCGGAAGTGTAGGTTAAGGAAGACGGCAGCAGTAATAGGGCATTCTATAGTTAGGGGATCAGATGGGCGATTCTGTGGACACAGGAAAGAAACATGGATTGTAGTTTGCCTCCCAGGTGCCAGGGCCCCGGATGTTTCTGATTGCATCCACAATATCCTGAAGTGGGAAGGTGAACAGCCAGAGGCCGTGGTACATATTGGTACCAATGACATAGATATGAAAAGGAGGAGCTCCTGATAACAGACTGCAGGGTGTTAGGAAGTAAGATGAGAAGCAGGACCTCAAACGTAGTTATCTCAGGATTACTGCCTGTGCCACATGACAGTGAATATAGGAAGGGAGTGAGGTGGTGAATAAATGCGTGACTGAGGGATTGGAGCAGGGGGCGGGGATTCAGATTTCTGGATCATTGGGATCTGTTCTGGGGCAGGTGTGACCTGTACAAAAAGGACGGGTTGCACTTGAATATGAGAGGGACCAATATCCTGGCAGGGAGGTTTGCTAAGGCTACTGGGGAGAGTTTAAACTAGAATTACTGGGGTGTGGGAAGAGATGGAGGAAGGGGCTGTTGGCTCACAAATAGAGAAAGCTTGAGCCAATGCGAGAGGGAGGATAGGCAGGTGATAGGGAAAGGATGTGCTCAGTCTGATGGTTTGAGATGTGTCTATTTTAACGCAAGGAATGCTGTGAGCAAAATGGATGAGCTTAGAGCATGAATCAGTACTTGGAGATATGATGTGGTAGCCATTACAGAGACTTGGTTGGTTCAGGGGCAGGAATGGTTACTTAGAGCGCCGGGTTTTAGATATTTCAGACAGGACAGGGAGGGAGGCAAAAGAGGTGAGGGTGTGGCACTGCTGATCAGAGAGAGTGTCACAGCTGCAGAAAAGGAGGAAGTCATGGAGGGATTGTCTACTGAGTCAATGTGGGTGGAAGTTAGAAACAGAAAGGGGTCAATAACTCTACTGGGTGCTTTTTATAGACCACCCAATAGTAACAGGGGCATCAAGGAGCAGATAGGGAGACCGATTTTGGAAAGGTGTAATAATAACAGGGTTGTCGTGGTGGGAGATTTTAATTTCCCAAGTATCGATTGACATCTCCCTGGAGCAAGGGGTTTAGATGGGGTGGAGTTTGTTAGGTGTGTTCAGGAAGGTTTCCTGACACAATATGTAGAGAAGCCTACAAGAGGAGAGGCTGTACTTGATCTGGTATTGGGAAATGAACCTGGTCAGGTGTCCGTTATCTCAGTGGGAGAAAATTTTAGAAATCGTGATCAAAATTCTATCTCCTTTTCAATAGCATTGGAGAGAGATAGGAACAGACAAGTTAGGAAAGCTTTTAAGGGGAAATGTGAAGCGATCAGGCAGGAACTTGGAAGCATAAATTGGGAACAGATGTTCTCAGGGAAATGTTCAAGGGATATTTGCATGGCGTTTTGCACAGGTACGTTCCAATGAGACAGGGAAAGGGTACAGGAACCGTGGTGTACAAAGACTGTTGAAAAACTAATCAAGAAGAAAAGAAAAGCTTATGAAAGGTCCAAAAAGCTAGGTAATGATAGAGATCTAGAAAATTATGAGGCTAGCAGGAAGGAGCTTAAGAATGAAATTAGGAGAGTCAGAAGGGGCCATGAGAAGGCCTTGGTGAGTAGGATTAAGGGAAACTCCAAGGCATTCTACAAGTATGTGAAGAGCAAGAGGATAAGACATGAGAGAATAGGACCAATCAAGTGTGATGGTGGAAAAGCGTGTATGGAACTGGAGGAGATAGCAGAGGTACTTAATGAGTACTTTGCTTCAATATTCACTACGGAACAGGATCTTGGCAATTGTAGGGATGTTTTATAGCATATTGAAAAGCTTAAGCATGCAGATATTAAGAAAGTGGATGTGCTGGAGCTTTTAGAAAGCATTAAATCGGATAAGTCTCCGGGACTGGATGAGATGTACCTCAGGCTACTGTGGGAGGTGAATAACAAGATTGCTGAGCTTCTGGCAATGATCTTTGTATCAGTAATAGAGACAAGAGAGGTTCCTGAGGATTGGAGGGTTGCAGATGTTGTACCCTTATTCAAGAAAGGAAGTAGAGATAGCCCAGGAAGTTACAGCCCAGTGAGTCTTACTTCAGTGGTTGGTAAGTTGATGGAGAAGATCCTGAGAGGCAGGATTTATGAACATTTGGAGAGACATAATATGTTTAGGAATAGTCAGCATGGCTTTGTCAAAGGCAGGTCATGCCTTCCGAGCCTGATTGAAATTTTTGAGGATGTGACTAAACACATTGATGAAAGAAGAGCAGTAGATGTAGTGTATATGGATTTTAGCAAGGCATTTGTTAAGGTACCCCATTCAAGGCTTATTGAGAAAGTAAGGAGGCATGGGATCCAAGGGGGCCTTGCTTTGTGGATTGAGAATTGGATTGCTTACAGAAGGCAAAGAGTGGTTATAGATGGGTCATATTCTGCATGCAATTTGGTGACCAGTGGAGCGCCTCAGAGATCTGTTCTGGGACCCCTACTCTTCGTGATTTTTATAAATGACCTGGATGAGGAAATGGAGGGATGGGTTAGTAAATTTGCTGATGACACAAAGGTTGAAGGTGTTGTGGATAGTGTGGAAGGCTGTCAGAGGTTACATTGGGACATTGATAGGACGCAAAACCGGGCTGAGAAGCGGCAGATGGAGTTCAATCCAGATAAGTGTGAGGTGGTTCATTTTGGTAGGTCCAATACAATGACAGAATATAGTATTAATGGTAAGACTCTTTGCAATGTGGAGGATCAGAGGGATCTTGAGGTACGAGTCCATAGGACACTCAAGGCTGCTGTGCAGGTTGACTCTGTGGTTAAGAAAGCATACGGTGCAAAGGCCTTCATCAATCGTGGGGTGAGCTTAGGAGCCGAGAGGTAATGTTGCAGCTATATAGGACCCTGGTCAGACCCCACTTGGAGTACTGTGCTCAGTTCTCGTTGCCTCACTATAGGAAGGATGTGGAAACCATAGAAAGGGTTCAGAGGAGATTTACACGGATGCTGCTTGGACTGGGGAGTATGTCTTATGAGAATAGGTTGAGTGAACTTGGCCTTTTCTCCTTAGAACGATGGAGGATGAGAGGTGACCTGATAGAGGTGTACAAGATGATGAGGGCAGAGGCTTTTTCACAGGGCTGAAATGGCTAGTATGAGAGGGCACAGTTTTAAGGTGCTTGGAAGTAGGTACAGAGGAGATGTCAGTGGTAAGTTTTTTTTATGCAGAGAGTGGTGAGTGTGTGGAATGTGTAGCTGGCGACGGTGGTGGAGGCGGATACGATAGGGTCTCTTAAGAGGCTCCTGGATAGGTACTTGGAGCTTAGAAAAACAGAGGGCTTAGGTAATTTCTAAGTAAGACATGTTCAGCACAGCACTGAGGGCTGAAGGGCCTGTATTGTGCTGTAGGTTTTTTATGTTTCTACACTGGTGTCATTACGTCAGACAGAGTCTCTTAAAGTGAACACAATTCAATGACAGTGTTTGTGAATTATGTAAAACAGTTTCTATAATGAACAATATGTGTCATCTGTCACGAATTACATTACCCTACAAGATCTTCTATCATGCAAATTGGACAGCTGGCTGATCTGTGGGCCAGTATTGTGGGTGGTACATTATCCCTAATGATAATTTAAAGAGTGTGGGTAACTACAAAATGAGGTGACATGAATAGCAATAATGAAATTGATTATGTACATGATGAAATGGCTGTGATGAAGGTTGATCGTGACAATTTCTAAGAGGCAGTAGGGGTTGGGCTGAATGAACTGCTCTGTCTGAGGACACCTGTTGGACCCCTTTCACTTTTTTGACATCATGTCGTAGATGAACTTTGCCTCATCTGGAACAAGTTTTCCAATTATGAGTCTTAACTGGAGTCAAATTTTACAGCAATTTCTAATTAATTTCAAAACATCCTATATAATTCTAAATTATACAAGACAATCTTTCAAATGATAATGACTAGGGAAGGCATATTGATCTGCAAAATACTTCAGTTCTGCATTGAAAAACATGTCTTTTATAACCATGTAAGAAAATAAATAAAATATCTTAAACTTGAAGGTGTGATCATTAGTAATGGAGAATTTTCATTAGAGATTCATAAAGAACCTTCAATATAGTATGTTGTTTAGTGGGCCTCCTTGTGCTGGAATTGGTTGGGTCAGTATATAGTTGTTGAATTAGGAATGGCTATTTTTAGTGCAAAGTCCATGCATTAGGAATGGCTGCTGTCAGGTGTGGATGCTGAAAGTGCTAGATTCCTCTGACCAGAATGAGTATTGTCAGATATGGGTGCTCTTTGTGTAGGATCCGTTGGTCAGGTGGGCAGTGTCAAATTGTGACATCCCTTTTGTGTGTGGTAAGTCCTCAACACTCACATCATAAATATGTTTTGAGTCCTTTAATAATCTTCCTCATTATCCTCAAATCTGCCAAATTTTGTGTCATCTGAAAGCTTGTCTCCAGGTTCAAGTACATCGTTGTCCAAATAATTTATAAGTTTCACAGACACAGAGGTTCTTGGTCAAAAATATCTCCATTCAGTATAACACCCCTTCATGGCTTCCTCTTCCTCCTGTAAAGTGAATTTTGAATCTAGTCTATAATGCCTGCACAGACTCCATGCACCTAATCTTCTGGATCAGCCTTGTTGAGAGCCTTACAAGCATCCATGTCTGCAACAACCACTGTCCTGCCCTCATTTTTGTCACTTCCATAAAAGGTTTGTAAGACATGACATTCTCTGCACCAAGTTGTACATCTATCACTGAGTCGCTGCTTTTCCAGATACTTGTAGATCCTATCCCTAAAAATCCTTTCAAATACTTTCCCTGCAAGGCTCAGAAACTCTACTGCTCATATTAAACTGAGCCACAATTGTTGGCTAGTCCTCTGGGATTTTTGCCTGTGATTAAAAGAGGATGTAAATATCTCTATCAAGGTCTCAGAAATCTCCTCCATAACCTGGGACAGACCCCACTGGGCACTGTGTTCACCTTAATCCAACAACCCCCTTCCCCCTTCATGTCAATGTGTCCTAGAATGTTATCATTCCTCCTCTGGATCTTTGGATTTTCAATGTCTTTGGTATATACCATTACAAAGTACTCATTTAATACCTTGCCTATCTCCTTCGGCTAAAGACATAAATTCCCTCCTTCACCCTTAAGTGGCCTGACCTGCCCCCAAGATATACTCTTGTTTTTAATATTTCTTTAAAATGCCAGGAATTCTCTTTTAATCCTTCTGTTCTAATGACTCTTTTCAGTTCTCTTGATTTCCTTCATACATGTATTTTGCAGCAAGACCCAGAGGAAGAGTGACTGATGAATTGATATTCACAGAGCTAGACAGTCTGCTTCTGCATTCGATTTTTAAAAAAACTCTGTCAGAAGTCAATCATAACTTAACTGTTATTCAACCATATTTTTCCCGAGTACCAATTAAGTTTGTTCAGTTTTAGCATCTCTGTGACCATTGAGGGAGACTAGGTCCCCTTAAAGGCCACCAGGTCTGTCTATGCTTGGAACTACAGGTAATCACTGAGATTTTTAATGTCTATTTCTCACTGAGGGCAATAAGTAGTGATGCTCTTGGAACATGTGCATATTAGTAGGAAGGAGGTTTTTGCAGCCTTGAAGCACACTAAGGTGGGCAAATCACCAGGGTAAGTTCAGATTTTCCCCCAGATCTTATGGGAGGCCAAGGAAGAAATTGCATAGGACCTTGTCGAGAGTTTTGCTTTGCATTAGTCATTGGCCAAGTTCCAGAACTCCACTTTGTAGCAATCGTTGTTCTATTGTTCAACGAGGAACTGAGGAAAGGGAGGGAACTACAGACTGGCGAAGCTGACTTTAGTTGTCGGGAATTTACTGGTGGAAATGCTGAAGGACAAAATCTATCATCTGTCGGTTAGTCGAAAACCTGATCAGGAATCCTCAGCATGCTGTTGTTTGTGGAGACCGTGTCTGATAAATATTTAGAATTTTTAGAAAGAAGTAATTAAGGGGATAGATGAAGATAGGGTGATGGATATTGCCTATATGGACTTTAGCAAGGACTTTGGCAAGTTTCCATATGATAGGCTGATTTAGCAGGTTAAGCTCAAATCAAGTCGTCACTTTTATTGTCATTTCAACCATAACTGCTGGTACAGTACATAGTAAAAATGAGACATCGTTTTTCAGGACCATGGTGTTACATGACACAGTACAAAAACTAGACTGAACTATGTAAAAAACAACACAGAGGAAAAAAAAAACGCACAATGACACTAGATTACAGACCTAACCAGGACTGCATGAAGTGCACAAAACAATGCAGGCATTACAATAAGTAGTAAACAAGACAGTAGGGCAGTAAGGTGTCAGTTCAGGCTCTGGGTATTGAGGAGTCTGATAGCTTGGGGGGAAGAAATTGTTACATAGTCTGGTCGTGAGAGCCTTTTCCCAGATGGCAGGAGGAAGAAGAGATCGTATGAGGGGTGCGTGGGGTCCTTCATAATGCTGTTTGCTTTGCAGATGCAGCGTGTAGTGTAAATGTCTGTGATGGTGGGAAGAGAGACCCCGATGATCTTCTCAGCTGACCTCACTATCCGCTGCAGGGTCTTGCGATCCGAGATGGTGCAATTTCTGAACCAGGCAGTGATGCAGCTGCTCAGGATGCTCTCAATACAACCCCTGTAGAATGTGATGAGGATGGGGTTGGGAGATGGACTTTCCTCAGCCTTCCCAGAAAGCAGAGATGCTGCTGGGCATTCTTTGCTATGGAGCTGGTGTTGAGGGACCAGGTGAGACTCTCTGCTAGGTGAACACCAAGAAATTTGGTGCTCTTAACGATCTCTACTGAGGAGCTGTCGATGTTCGGTGGGGAGTGGTTGCTCCGTGCCCTCCTGAAGTCAACAACCATCTCTTTTGTTTTGTTCACATTCAGAGACAGGTTGTTGGCTCTGCACCAGTCCATTAGGTGCTGCACCTCCTCTCTGTAAGCTGACTTGTCGTTCTTGCTGATGAGACCCACCACGGTTGTGTCATTGGCGAACTTGATGATGTGGTTCGAGCTGTGTGTTGCAGCACAGTCGTGGGTCAGCGGAGTGAACAGCAGTGGACTGAGCACGCAACCCTTGGGAGCCCCTGTGCTCAGTGTGATGGTGTTGGAGATGCTGCTCCCAATCTGGACTGACTGAGGTCTCCCAGTCAGGAAGTCTAGGATCCAGTTGCAGAGGGAGGTGTTCAGGCCCAGTAGGCTCAGCTTTCCAATCAGTTTCTGAGGGATGATTGTGTTGAATGCTGAACTGAAGTCTATGAATAGCATTCGAACGTATGTGTCTTTTTTTGTCCAGGTGGGTTAGGGCCAGGTGGAGGGTGATGGCAATGGTGTCTGTTGAATGGTTGGGACGGTATGCAAACTGCAGGGGGTCCAGTGAGGGGGGCAGCAGGGTCTTGATATGCCCATGACGATCTTCTCGAAACACTTCATGATGATGGATGTAAGTGCAATGGGACGGTAGTCATTTAGGCAGGACACTGAAGACTTCTTCGGCACGGGGACGATAGTGGTGGCCTTGAAGTATGTTGGAACGGTGGCGTTGCTCAGGGAGATGTTGAAGATGTCGGTGAGAATATCTGCTAGCTGGTCTGCACATCCGCTGAGCACTCTACCAGGGATGTTGTCTGGTCCAGCAGTTTTCTGTGGGTCGACCCTGCACAGGGTTCTTCTCACATCGGCCACCGTGAGACACAGCACCTGGTCATTTGTAGGAGGGATGGACTTCTTCGCCGCCATGTCATTTTCCACCTCAAAATGGGAGTAGAAGTTGTTCAGCGCATCTGGGAGGGAGGTATCACCCATACAGTCAGGAGATGTTTTCCTGTAATTGGTGATGTCCTGGATGTCCTTCCACATGCGCTGCGTGTCGCCGCTGTCCTGGACGTGACTATGGATTAGCTGGGCGTGTGCATGCTTTGCCCCTCTGATGGCCCGGGACAGTTTGGCCCTTGCTGTTGTTAGGGCTGCCTTGTTGTCTGCTCTGAAGGCAGAGTCACAGGTCTTCAGCAGTGCACGCATGGGATTCAGGGGGAGCTAGCGAGGTAGGTTCAGAATTTGCTTGATGATGTGAAGTAGAGGATAATTGCTGAAGGGAGATTCTCCAGTTGGAGGCCTGTGACTTGTAGGGTACTCCAAGGGTTAGTGAGGGAACCTCTGTTATTCATTATTTATGTGTATGAGTTGGATATGAATGTACTCTGGAAAGATTAGTGAGTTTGCTGATCAAATTAAATTAGAGGGTCCTGTTGACTATGCAGTAAGTTATAATAAACTACAAAGAGATCTTGATCAGTTAGAGAGCTGGACTGAGGAATACTAGATCATTTTCAACTTGGATAAGTGTGAGGTGATGCATTTTGGACATTCAATCCTGGATAGGACTTATCCAGTGAACGGCAGGGCACTGCTAAATATTGTGGAACAAAGGGATCTGGGAGTACAAGTTCCCAATTCACAGAATGTAGCCACACATGTAGACAAGGTGGTGAAGAAGCTGCTCTTCATCAGAGCATTGAATTTGGGAGTAGGGACTGTAACGTTCTCCTTCGCGTGTAACGAACGCCGAATTTAACGTCGAGATAAACCAGTTAATAAGAACCAGATCGCAGTAAGATTAACCATTTACTGTTCACTCTTCACATTAACATATGGTGAAAACTGTTGATAAAACAATACAAGATTGATACAGTATTTGTTCCTTCCTTAATATCACATTTCAAGTGTAAATACTTGCAAAGGTGACTATAACTACATTACACTAAGGTGCAGTATACAGGGAGAGTTTACCTGCTCCATTGACTACTTTAAATACACTTCCATGCAAACTATCCGCGACTCTTTAACTAACGAAAGCATAAACATTATCTACCGTCGTTACTTCTAACAGGATCGGCATTAACATCTTAGTTCAATATATCGATTATCTATTAACTTACAGCGTTGCTCTCACTGTGATTTCTCATGCCTGCAAAACAACTTCTGCTCAGGTGAGCCTCGTGGTGAGCCCCCACCCTCGCGCTAATTTCAAACCGGTACTTTCCCACAAGACGCGGCGAAACCGGATGTGACGTCATCGCATGCCGATATATTTTACATGCAATGAATATACTTTAAACACTTCTAATTCTAACTAGAAAATACTATTGAATGAATTACTAAGCGAAAATATTATAAACTAAATAACTGTCGTAAAGACAGCACAGGGACATCATGTTGCAGTTAGGTAAGGTCCGTACTCCTAAGCTTGTTGATGAGGCTGCACTTGGAGTATTGTGGACAGTTTTGGTCACCCTGTTTTAGGAAAGACATTGTCAAATTGGAGAAGATGCAGATGAGATTTATAATGATGTTGTCTGGACCAAAGGGCCTGAGTTGTACTGTAGGATGAGACTGACCAAGCTGGACTGTTATTCCAGGAATGTGGGAGAATGAGGGGACATTAAAAAACCCTGAGAGGTATTGATCATGCTCTTCATCTTAATCTTTTCCCCAGGGTAAGAGGGGAGAGGAGAGATTTAATAGATACTTAAGAGGTTAACTTTTTACATAGAGGATATTGACTAGCTGGAATGGTTGAAGCAGGTGTAGTTGCAACATTACATGGAGGATGCTGTGGTTGGTATGGACCAGTTGGACAGTAGAGTCTGGTTCTGAGCAGAGTTTCTCTTTGATTCCAATGTTAAGAGAACTGTTCTGGAGGATAGAACATTTACAGTCTTGTGAATCCCTGGTGCTGATCCTGCATGGGTGCTTTGGTGGTGAATCTGTGCAATTCACTGCCATAGACAGCGGTCGACTCCAAGTCATTGGGCATATTGAAAGTGGAGCTTGATAGTTTCTTGAATAGTCAGGGCATCAAATGTTATGGGGAGAAGGAGAGAATGGGGCTGAGAAGGAAATAAACCAGCTGTGATTTAATGGAGGAGCAGACTTAATGGGATGAATGGCTTAATTCTGCCCCTGTATCCTATGGTCATATCCAAAGATTTTGTCCAAAGCTTCTGTGATTGCTTCCAATATTTCCTTCAGCAGGTTAGGATACATCCCATACTGATGGGATTACTTTTGCTATTTGCATAGTGTCGAGTACTTGTCCTTTATCTATTTTGATCATATTAAATTCTGTTCATCTTCACTCTGACATTAGCAGAAATGCATACTATTTGTTCAGCATTGCATCATTGCTCACTCACTCCCTGCTCAAAAGCTGCTTTCAGGTCCCTTGCCAACCCAGTCTTCAATTGTTTTTATGATCTATATGATCATAAACGATTGTGAGTCCTCTTGTATCCACTTGTATTCTTATGCACCCTCTGCCCTACATTTTCCTTTCCATTGCTCCTTTGGGTGTCAGGGAGGGTTAGTGGCTGTGCTGTGATGTCTTCTTGTACCCGGAGCAGGCTCTTCCACCTTTGGCCCTCACCTAGCACTCCGTTCTAACCTGTGGTTTCATATAAGCAGTTTGCATGTGACAGTGGCCATACCCTGGGCAATGGCTTCGACAGGCCGGCCAAACCAGGTTTGTTTGTTTGTTTTTTATTGAACCCTTGTTGACTTTGGGCTTGTCTACCCAAAGCATGTGAAGACTAGATTTGGCGGACTGCATGGAGCAAACCATCAGGTACTTCAATGGGCAGGAAAGCATTTCCCAGCACGTATTTTGGAGTATGAAGAGCATGGCAAGACACGCAGATCGTCCTGGTCATCCACTGCATCCTGACCTATCTCCAGTCGTCTTGACTCTTGCCTTGTCACTGGATCCAGATAGACTAGGACGAGAAAGTGAGTTTGATGACCTGTGCAACTCTTCCTCACTTTTTAATCACCCGCAAGTCATGACACCCAAACAAAGATGTCAGTGGTCCTCATTGCTTGCGATGGACGTGTACACACACACACACACACACACACACACACACACACCAAATCTCGTAAGTTCCCCTTTTCTGTCTTATCTTAATATTGCGCTTAACAGTGACTCCTTTGCTTGCATCTTCGGAAACAACTCTATTTCCATCTTTAATATCTCTATTTCAGGGTTCTTTTGAAGACCCTGACCTGGAGTTACACACTGACTATGGTTCCTTGTGGGAATGGGACCCGCTCTTGTGGTTTCATGAATGACCGTTATTTGGCAAGCCAAAGGCGCGGCCTAAGAGCTTCGCTCACCTTCAGAGGTTTGAGGTTTCGTGTCTCTGGAGACAGGGAGATCGGAGGTTAGTGTCTGGGCAGGAGACTGGTGTGTTGTGGCAGATGAAAGTCTAAGGCTGTGTGCCCAGAGACCTGAAATCCTTGAGCACAGAGCTTGGAAAAAGCGACACAACGGACTTTTAACATCGTAAGCCAGTGAGTTGTTTGTTACGTCTTCCCTTTCACTGTGAAACGGAGACATTGCTTTCTCCCTTGTTAGGGAGAGAGAGAGAGAGCCTGTGGTACATTGAATACCAGGCGTGTGAGCAGTCTTTGGAGTACTGGAAGTCTGTGTCTTTGCTGTTGCTTTGCTCACGCTTGAATGCTCGGTAGTGGGTGCCGATGCTTTTTGTTTTGATGGTGGGGTAGGGGGTATCATTGCTTGCTGCTGCTTACGGGAGGGAGAGGAGTTGGGGGAGGACTTTGTCGTTCTAACATTTAACTGTCATTCATTCTTTGGGGGCACTGCTCTGTTTTCATGAATGGTTGTGAAGAAAAAGCATTTCAGAATGTATATTGTACACATTTTTCTGATATTAAATGTACCTTTGAAACCTTTGAATACTTACAGTATATTGTTAGTGATCCAGATTTTAAAATCCCTTTCCTTTGTCCTTTAGAATGTATTGGGCCTAAACGTGACTGGCCTGCATATGTGCTTCTCATTGTTCATTCAATGATTTACCCAGTCCTTATTGAAATAATTTTTCTTTCCATTTTCCATAACCATATTAAGCTGAATGATATTCTCCTGCAATGTTGTTTTCTTTGCAGAAAATTGATTTACTTTTTCAACTGTATGCCTTATTAAACATTGTTTTCATGTGCACAGTGCATAGAGTAGAGAACCAGTAGGACTCTGAACCATGAATTCCTGGTGGGTTCTGCTCCATTATTCTGTTTAAGTGCCAGGTCTGACTCATGGCAGTCATATGTGCATAGTAACAATAATACCTACAAGAACCATGACCTATGAATCAACAGCAACAGGGGTGGACAGCTTGCTCATGTCCCTCCTTTCCACTATTTTTGTTGTCTTTAGTACTTGCCCTACATAATAATTGTTCTTCTATTCTGACCTAACTCTAGCCAAATAGATTTATCTTTGAGCTCTCCAGTATATCAATTCTTCCTGTGGCTGTAATTATTTCTATGTTTGATACTGACACCCCTTTCCCCCATTTCTTTTCCAGTCATTCCTGTATACTAAGTGTGTATTCTTCCCCTTGTTTGAGCCAGTACCCTGTTATTGCTCTGATATCATAACCCATTGTGGATTCTGCCCACAGCCCAAAGACCTTCAATTCCATGCTCAAAACATAGAGACAATGTACACGGAACACTCTTCAGTCAGCCTCACAATACTCCCCTGTGGAATATTTTGTTCTGTAAGAATATCTGTATCTGCAAAAAGATCTCATTTAGTTCGTAACTCTTTATTAGTGCATACTCGTTGCAGTTTCCCTGCAATGGAATACAAAATCAAACCTATTGCCTGAAATTATGGCAGGAGATTGGTTGGAGGCTCCAGAACATGTCACTGGCTTCAGGCCACAGCACAGGTAAGCCATAAGCACAGGTATCATACAAGCTGCTGAAGTCAGAGTGAGTTTCAGGATTCCAGAAAGTGTTTGCAGGATAAAAGTTTCCTTGTATAGAATCAGCAGTATTTTAATGAATGGATTGTTTCTGCTTTGGGTTTGAAATGCCAATGTAAGTTATTGGTGTGGCCAATATTGTAGACCCAAAATGTAATGTATTGATGAGTCTGCTGCCTAGGATTTCAACTGTTAAATAGACCCTAGTTGAGAGACAGACCCTAATCCTACAGTTTGGAACTTAAATGCATTTTTCACCTTCTGGTTTCCCCAGTAAACCAAGTTTATTATTCTAATTAGTTTCAGCTCTTTTCTATCATCTCAAAACTGATTACAGTTTTGACTGCTTTTATGTGCAATTTTTGCCAGGATGTTGCCTGGTTTGGAGAACTTTAGTTATAGGGAGTGACTGAATAGGTTGGGCTTAAATGCTGCTGATGGGAATCTCTTTAATTGTCTGTCAATAATAAATGTTTCTTCTCTTGGATTTCTAAGAATTGAGCAACATTGATTTTAACATTATTTATATGTTCGCTATCTGCATGTATTTCTTGCCAAACATTTTTCAGATGAGCCAGACCCTAATAAACAGATAATTCTCATCTCCCTAGAATTATCAAATAATTTTCCTCAGGTTATTTCATCACTATGGCAACAAGTTATTTACAGATCAATTATTCCATTGGTATACCTTAGCAAATTTAGTCTGTTTGGTTTCAATCAGTGTTGAAAATTTTTTTGGCCACTATATTTAATTTTTTTTAAACTGAGGGAGCGTCCTTATATTAACTATGCTGTACTACATGTTCTGAGAAGCTGCGAGAAATAATTGAAATTAATAAGACTGTAAGACATAGAAACAGAATTTGCCAGTTTGGCTTGTCGAGTTTGCTCTGGCATTCAGTTATGGCTGATTTATTTTCCCTCTCAACACCATTCTCCTACGTTCTCCTAGTAACCTATGATGCCTTAACAAACTCTGCTTCAATTATACTCAATGATTTAGCCTTCACAGTAGTCTATGGCAATGAATTTCACAGATTCACTGCCCTCTATTCTGAAGCTGTACCTTCTGGCCCTAAACTCTCCTACTATATGGACCATCCTCTCCATATCCACTCTATCTAGGCCTTTAAATATTTCAGAGAGATTTCCCCTCATTCTTCTGTACTCCAGAGAGTACAGGCCCAGAGCCATCAAGCAATCCCTGTACAACACTTAAATTCCTGGGATCATTCTCTGGATCTTCTCCAACATCAACACATCTTTTCTTAAATGTGGGTCTCAAAGCTGCTGACAATACTACAAATGTGGTCTGATCAACCCCCAGCATTGCATCCTTGCTTTTATATTGTAGTCCTCTCAAAATGAATGCTAACATCGCATTTGCCTTCCTTTCTACTAATTCAACCTGAAAATTAACCTTTAGGGATTCTTGCCTGAGACTTGCAAGTCCCTTTGCACCTTCGATTTCTGAATTTGCTCCTCATATAGAAAACTGTACACTGGACACTGGCTTGTCCTTTTCAGTCAAATTCCATTTTAGTTAATTTGCAATTCACTTCAAGCCACATAGCTTGTCTCTTGTTAGTTTTCACATTGTAAATCTTAAGGCTACATAGTCCTGTGTCACTCACATCATCAGATTTTTCATCAACAGCAAGCAGATTAGTGCTCTTTTTGAAACTACAACTTGACTTTTTATCTTTTTCTCTTCCCTTTACAGTCCATTTATTTTTTCCTGCTTAATATGCTCTTTGTATGATTCCTACTTCATTGCAATTTCTGCAAGTTTCTCCTTTAAACCTGCATTGGTTGGATGTATGTGAGCCCCTGCCACAATAGTAACACAATTTGTTCATCCAGGCAGGTTTTTTATTAGACACAGCAATTTTGTTCACATTCACTTTCATTACTGACTGCAACTGAATTATTGTGGCTCTGGCTGCTGTTTTCGTGGATACGGTGATTTCAATTGCTCTTTTAAAAATGAGCTGGGCTTCAATTCGGAGTTTTGTTTGAATGCTTTCTTGTAAGATTCCATTGATTCTCATCTCAGTACGTCATTAAGCTCATCACTGAATTGACAATCCTTGGACAATTTCTTCAATTCAGCCACATATGTTGAAAGGGACTTCCCTTCCTTTTGACTCTGCTTATGAAACATGAAGCATTCTGCAATCAACAATCGTTTCAGTTCTGCATTCAGTTCCTGCATCTTTGTATGATTCCAACTTTGTTCACGATATCAGCCAAGCTCATTACAACTGTTTTGACCGGAGCTTCTAAGCAAACTACTTTTTGCACTTAGCAACACTGGCATTCACTTTTCATTTGCTTCAAATCACTGCTCAATTCGTTCAGTATACCTTATCCATTTAATTGTTGTGTACTCAAATGAATCTAACTTTCCGATGCAGCCAGCCGTTTTTGCTTTTATTTATTTATTATTCTTCATGGTTTATGAACCTGTGAATTTTGTCTGTTTTCTGCCTTTTTTTTAAAAAAAACTTGACCATCTCTCTCTCTCTCTCTCTTTCCTTGCAAAGAAAAAACACGCTGCACTTCAGCAGGAAGATTGTGTTCTTGGGTTATTCTTAATACTTCCTCATTGCTACCATCATGTTTTGTAACTTCAGAAACTAATTGAAAGGAAAACAGGGGATCCTAGGAAACAGTGTCTACTTTGTTTTTATTTTAGTGAGGTGGTCTCATATGATGTGGTGGTGTCATGACGTATGGCCTTCACGTACTTGTTATAGGATGTATAATGAATTATGTAAGAAAACAAAGAATGTTCAATCAAACAATATATCTCCAATATTACTCAAATATTACCAAAATAGTAAATAAACTACAGAAACTATGCTGACTTTGAACTTATTTTATCATGTACCTCCCAATACTCTGATGGACTCTAACTAGCTTCCAACCACTGCCAGGCTAACTGGCCTGTAGTTTCCTGTTTTTTGCCTCCTTTCATTCATAAAGTGTGGAGTGATATTTGTGATTTCCTGTTCTTCCAGAACCATTCCAGAATCTAGGGATTCTTAAAAGATCATTATGAATGCCTCCACAATCTTTTCAGCCACCTCTTTTTGCTCCTCAATCTTAGGGTCTCTTTTGGAATCCTGGGGTGTAGTCCATCTGGTTCAGGCGACTTATCTACCTTCAGACCTTTCAGCTTCCCGAACACATTCTCCTTAATAAGACTGTACGATACAGGAACAAAATTAGACCATTTGTTCCATCAGGTCTGCTTCGCCATTTCATCAATTTCCTTATCAGCTCCAATCTCATGCCTCCCCCCATATTCCTTCATGTCCTGACCAATCAAGAATCTTTCAACCTCTGCCTTAAATATACATAACTTGGCCTCCACAGCTGCCTGTGGAAAGAATTTAACAGATTCAGCTTATTCTTCTGATTTCTAGTGAATACAGGCCCAGAACCATCAAATACTCTTCATGTGACAAGCCATTCAATCCTGGAATAATTTTTGTGAATTTCCTTTGAACCCACTCCAGTTTCATCTCATCTTGAGCTCAAAATCTCACAATACTCCAAGTGAGGCCTCACCAGTGCTTTATAAAGTCCCAACGTTACATTCTTGTGTTTATATTCTAGTCCTCTTAAAATGAATGCTAACATTGCATTTGCCTTCCTCACCACAGACTCAACCTGCAAATTAACCTTTGGGGAATCCTAAACAAGGACTTCCAAATCCCCTTGACCCTCAATTTTTTTGTAATTCCTCTCCATCTAGAAAGTAGTCAACCCTTTCATTTCTGTTACCAAAGTGCATGACCATGAACTTCCCACACATTGTATTCCATCTGCCATCTGTCTTTTCTCCTAATCTGTCTCACTCCTTCTGTAGCCTCTCTCCTTCCTCAAAACTACCTGTCGCTCCCCCCCCCCTCCCCAACCATCATATTGTCTGTAAGCTAGGCAACAAAGACATCAATTCCATCATTCAAACCACTGATATTAAACGTAAAAGACACTCGTGAAAACGCACTGGCAGCCGAACAGTAAAGGCTCCCTTTATTCCCACACTTTGCCTCCCACCAATCAGCCACTGCTTTATCCATGCTGGAATCTTTCCTGTAATACCATGGGCTTGTGGTTTGTTAAGCAGCCTCATGGGTGGCACCTTGTCAAAGTCCTTCTGAAAATCCAAGTCCACAACATCAACCCATTCTCCTTTGCCAATCCTGCTTGTAATTTCTTCAAAAAATAACAACAGAATGGTCAGGCAAGGTTTTCCTTTGAGGACACCAGTAGACTGTGCCTATTTTATCATGTGCCACCCAGTACTCTGAGACCTCATCCTTTAAAATCAACTCCAACATCTTCCAAGCCACTAAGGTCAGACTAATTGGCCTATAGTTCGTATTGAGTACATTTTTATCATAGGTCCCCATGTGCCTTTGAAATATAAATAAGAACATTTTTCCCTCAAACAAGCATTCTACATTTTTTTGCAATCTTGAATTTTTCTTATTGCTTATGTTATGAATGTACCACAGCTCTGAGGGGCCGAAGGGTGCAGGGTAGCCCCCTCCTTTGTGAGAATCGCAAGATCACTATTGAGTCCGTTCAGGAGACCCAGGAAATAAGAGAAAGACATGCAGAATTCACAAAGATTGGAATGTGACCTGGCCTCCGAGAAGGCGGACCCATTGATACCGGCTATTGTCTGTTGGAGACGGACTTGTGTATTGCATCCTGAATGATGCATCGAAGCCCCCAGGCAATGAACCGAGGGGGAGGTTGGTGGACAGATTGCATCATCTCAACCTGATTGACATCTGAGACCCTGTGAGTCAGGATAAAAGAGGGTCTGTGGGAACAGCCCCTCAGACGCACCAGAAGAAACGCTAGCGATCCCGTAATAGCAAAAGCCAGTGTGAAGGCCACGTGTGTCCGTTTCCATTTGCCCCGGAATCGGTGGTCCTTTACCATGGAAGAATGGTTTTTTGCTAACAACGGGGAAACCAACTCCCAACGACTTTCGAAGGATTGATATCATAAAAAGACTGGGCAAGTTTTAACCCGTCTTTCTCTCCAACCAAAATGCTGCAGCTTGAATGAACTACTTTCATATTTCCATCGGACAATCCATTATCCCCTAGACAACGATAGAGCTATTTCTTATTGATTATCATTATACCCACGCTTTTAGATTTAGCATTGACGACATATATTATCTGTATGTTTGCATTGATATTATTTTGTGTATTGTTATCAATAAATACTGTTAAAAATATTACCATCAGACTTCAAAGGACCTCTCTATCTTTGCTGGTAAGCAACCCAGTTATGGGGTACGTAACACTTATGAGTTGAATTGTTTCAGACTATCAGAACCTTTCTGTTAATTTATTTAAGGATTATATCAGCCAGGTTTCTCCTTTTGTTTGCCTGACATTCCTGATTCTGGATTCCTGATTCCTCATTCAAGGTCTGAGTCTGATCAATTGTGATTCATTCACTCAGAGACCTGCTGCTTTCCCACCCGAATTATCGACAAGACCACTCATAGAATAGTCCAGACTCTGTCTGTGGTTAGGCAGCTTTACTGTAGGGAGAGATGGCTCTGAGCAAAATCCTGGTGCAATTTCTCCATCTTTGCATTTTGCTTAATTAACAGTAGCAAGAACACTGTTGGATTTTCACTTCTCTGGCCTAAAACTGAACTTATTGTGATGCCTCTGCAGCCATCTTGACTAAGATCAAACAGCCTCAGCACAAATTGGAAATTGAAGCCTGAACTTTCTAGTCTGTACATATCATGTTCACCATGTATATTACAATACTTGAATCAATAGGAGGGTTGTATAAAGAATTTTAGAATTACTTTATTATGGTTGTTACAAATATTGGAGAATAGAGTTTGTCTTCTGCTCTTGGCTCTAAATATGTAACTGGGCAATATGTTTGTGTTGAACTCCTTTTGTGGAATTGTTTTCTGCTATTAATGAAAGGTAGGAAGAACATATTGTAAACCTATCAACATGACATTGTAGTTGGCAACTGAATGTGCAAGGTTACATGTTATATCAGAGGGATAGGAAGGTAGGCAGAGGGGTGGTGTGGCTCTATTGGTAAAGAATGGCATCAAATCAGTAGAAAGATGTGACATTGGATCGGAAGATGTTGAATCCTTGTGGGTTGAGTTAAGAAAGTGCAAGGGTAAATGGACCCTGATGGCAGTTATATACAGGCCTCCCAACATAGCTGGGATGTGGACCACAGATTACAACAGGAAATAGAAAAGGCATGACAAAAGGGAAATGTTATGATGGTCATTGGAGATGGCAGGTTAGTTGGGGCAAATCAGGTTGACAATAGATCTTGAGAGAGTGAATTTGTTGAATGCCTATGAGGTGGCTTTTTAGAGCAATTTGTTGTTGAGCCTGCTAGGGGATCAGCTATACTGGATTGGGTGTTGTGTAATGAACCGGAGGCATTTAGAGAGCTTAAGGTAAAAGAACCCTTCGATGGCAATAATCACAGTATGATTGAGTTCAACTTGAAATTTGATAAGAGAGAAAGTAAAGTCTGATGTAGCAATATTTCAGAGGAGGAAGGGAAGTTAAAGTGGTATGAGAGAGGAATGGGCCAAAGTAAATTGAAAGGAGCTGCTGGCAGGAATGACAGCAGAGCAGCAATGGTGTGAGTTTCTGGGAAAAATGAGGAAGGTACAGGATAAATATATTCCAAAAATGAAGAAATACTCAAAAGGCAAAACAGTACAAGGCTGACAAAGGAAATCAAAGCTAACGTAAAAGCAAAAGAGCGGGCATACAACAAAAGCAAAAATTAGTGGGAAGGCAGAGAATTGGAAAAGTTTTAAAAACCTACAGAAAGCAACTAAAAGAATCATTGGGGGGAAAGATGGAATATGAAAGCAAACTAGCAAACAATATCAAGGTGTTTTCAAGTCTGTAAAAAAAAAACAATAAAAGGAAGATGGGAGTGGATGTAGGACAGCTAGAAAATAAGGCCAGAGAAATAATAATGGGAGACAAGCAGATGGCTATTAACTCAATGTGTACTTTGCATCAATCTTCACTGTGGAAGACACTAGCAGAGTGCCAAATAAAGGGGATGCAGTTGATGTTGTATATTTGGACTTTCAGAAGGCCTTTGACAAGGTGCCACACGTGAGGCTGTTTACCAAGTTAAGAACCCATTGTATTGCAGGAAAGTTACTAACATGGTTAGAGCATTGGCTGATTGGTAGGAGGCAGATCTTTTTCTGCCAGCGACTAGTGGTGTTCCGCAGTGGTTGGTGTTGGGACCACTTCTTTTTATGCCGTAGATCAATGATTTTGATGATAGGATAGATGATGTTGTTGCCATGTTTGCAGATGATAAGAAGATTGGGGGAGCAGCAGGTAGTGTTGAGAAAACAGGTAGGATGCACGAGGACTTAGATTAGGAAAAGGGGCAAGAAAATGGCAAATGAAATACAATGTTGTAAAATGCACAGTCATGCACTTTGGAAGTCAAAATAAATGGGCAGACTGTTCTCTAAATGGAGGGAACATCCAGAAATCTGGGATGCAAAGGGACTTGGGGGTCCTTATGCAGACCACCCTAAAGGTTAACATGCAGGTTGAGTCAGTGGTGAGGAAGTCAAATGCCCTGTTAGCATTCATTTTAAAAGGTCTAGAATACAAGAGCAGGGATGTGATGCTGAGGTGTTACAAGGCACTGGTGAAGTCTCAGCTTGAGTACTGTGAACAGTTTTGGGCTCCTTATATAAGTAAGATGTGCTGTCATTGAAGAGGGTTCAGAGGAAGTTCACAAGGATGGTTCTGGGAATGAAACAGTTATAATGAAAAGGTCTGTACTCACTGGAATTTAGAAGGATGTGGGGAGCATCTCATTGAAACCTTTTGAATGTTGAAAATCCTTGACAGAGTAGATGTGGAAAGGATGTTTCCCATGGTGGTAAAGTCTAGGTCAAGAAGGCACAGCCTCGGAGTAGAGGGGTGTTCATTTGAAACAGATGCAGAGAAATATCTTTAGCCAGAGGGTGGTTAATTTGTGGAATTTATTATGACAGACAGATGTGGAGGTGAGTTCTTTGGGTATATATATATATATATATATATATATAAGGAAGAGCTTGATAGGTTCTTGATGGGACACAAGGTAATTTCTCAGGTAAGGACATGTTCGGTACAGCTTTGGGGGCTGAAGGGCCTGTATTGTGCTGAAGGTATTCTATGTTTCTAGGTTACAGGGAGAAGGCCGGGAAGTGGGGCTGAGGGGGGAGGAAAGGATCAGTCATGATTGAATGGCGGACCAGACTTGATGGGCCAATGGCCTAATTCTGCTCCTATGTTTTATCGTCTTGTGTGTTGACAAAATATTCTAATCATTAACAGGACTCCAGGGTCAGGGCACTGATAAGATGATATGATTAGGCAGTCAACACGAGGGAAAGGTCACGTTTGATAAATTTAATTGTCTTTTAATGTAATTAACAGTATAGATCTCAGCCTTGATTACACTCACAGCTGAGGAACATGGCTTTCTGAGTAGAGAATTTTGGAAATGTGTAACTCCCCTGCATTGGGAAAGCCATTGGTAGTGTTGTGAGTTTTGAAGGAGGTTTGAAGCACTCCACTGAACTAAGCGATCACATGCTTGGGTGCAATATAGTCAAGTGAGCAAGAGATGAGTAATATGATAAAGAAAAGCATATGGGTGTTGATTGGTAGGCTTCTGATAGTGTGGTGCCACAGAATCTATACCAGGCCTCATAAATGTAACCTAGATGTGTTAGGTGCTGTCTTTGCATCCAAATTTGCTGATACTACAAAATTCGGAGAAAAGTCAAGTCTTTAAAGAAATACAGATAAACAAAGACAAATGAACACAGGTGGAAGATGCAGTATAGTCTGAGAAAAATGTTGGGCTATTTAGTGAATGGAAATGAAGAATAGAAAAATCTATTTTTTAAAACAAAAAATTATAATGTTGATCTTGGTGTGCTATTCATATGAAATTTTGTAGAAGTTGTACAAGGTTTTGAGACCTTATTTGGAAAACATTTGTACTGTTTCTACTGTGAAATCAATTGGATTTTGGTCTTTTTAGATTAATTTCTTGCTGAGGAGGTTGTTCTTGGTGAGTAAAACTGAACATAACTCATTGAGAACATTTATAACAAAATTCTGAGTGAAAATAACATGATGAATGCTGAGAGTCTACCCTCTTATTGAAGAGTTCAGAGCCAAGTGTCAATCTTAGGATAAATGCTGGGATGCCAGGAGCTTACTTTATGCAGTTGATTGTATAACTAGCATTCTTTACTGCAGAGTTGTGACTGCTCTGTCATTGCACACTGAGACTGACAGATTTAGGACACTAATAATCTTGTCCTGACCTTTTTAAAATATGAACTCAAGGGGTCATGTGACTTAGGCCCCTTCTATTTCCTATCTTCAATCTCTGCTAACAATTTTGACTCCCATAAAAATATTTCAAGGAATTTTGATATTTTGAGAGGGGTTCCCTCTCCACTCGCTATCCTGAGACAGGATCTTGACTGGAAGTGTTGACAATTTCTTTCTGTCCCACAGATGCCGCTGCATTCACAGAGTTCCTTTAGCAGTTTTCTTGTTTTTTTTTGCTGCAAGTTCCAGAATCTGTAGTTTCTTGTATCTCCTTTCGATGAGTTCACCATTCCAGCTTGAGCATAAAAGCAAGTGAACTAAACTATTCAAAATTTCAATGTAAATTTATTATCACCATATACCACCCTGAGATTTATTTTCTTGTGGGCATTCACAGTAAATACAAAGAAATGCAATAGAATCAATGAAAAACCACACAAAACCACACAAAACAGACAAACAAGCAATGTGCAAGACAACAAACTCTACAAATATAAAAATAAATAAATAAGTGATAAATACCAGAAACGCGAGTTGTAGAGTCCTTTGAAAGTGATTTCATAGGTTGTGAAATCAATTCAGTGTTGGGGTGATTGAAGTTATTCCCTCTAATTCAAGAGCCTGATGGTTGAGGGGTAATAACTGTTCCGGAACCTAGTGGTGTGGGACTCAAGGCTCCTGTACCACCTTGCTGATGGCAGTAGTGAGGAGAGGGCATAGACTAGGTGCTGGGGTTCCTTGGTGGATATTGCTTTCCTTTGACTGCACTCCTTGTGGGGAAGGCTTTACCTGTGATGGACATGCTGTATTCACTACATTTTGTAGGTTTTCCATTCAAGGGCATTGGTGTTTCCATGCCGGACCGTAATGCAACCTTGCATCTATAGAAGCTGGTCTAAGTTTTGGATGACGTGCTGAAACTGTGCAAACTTCTAAGACAGAGACACCCAGGACAGGTCCTCTGAAATGATAACACGGAAGAATTTAAAGTTGCTGATTTTCTCCACCTCTGATTCCCGTGATGAAGACTGGCTTCCTCCTCCTGCAGTCAATAATCAGCTCTTTGACACTGAGTAGGAGGATATTGTTGTGGCACCATTAAGACAGATTTTCAATCTCCCTTCCATTCATCATCATTTTGATTTGGCCAACAACAGTGAAGTTGCCAGCAACCCTAAACATTATACCGGAGCTGTGCTTAGGCTCACAGTTATAAGTATAACATGAGTAGGGCAGGGGGCTAAGCACACAGCCTTGTGGTACACTTCTGCTGATGGTGATTGTGGTGGAGATATTGTTGTCAATCTGATGTCTGGGGTCTGCAAGTGAGGAAATCAAAGATTCAGTTGCACAAGGAGGTATTGAGGCCTAATCTTGGAGCTTATTGATTAATTTTAAGGAGATGATACTATTGAATGCAGAGCTATGGTCAAATACAGCTGTAGCTGTAATTGGCTTTATGGTGTTGTGTAATTCTCTGTCCAGGTGGTTAACAAAATAAAATATAACCTCCACTTTTATCACTTTCATTACATTTCATGAGGCCAATGAATGTTTTTCTTAATTATCACAGATAATCTCAATAATAATAGATTCTTAATGTTCTCTCTATTCCATAGACAGCACATCAGCCTGGAAATCCAAAGGCTTAAGTATCTATTTATTTGAGCATTTAGTATCTCACTTAACTTGCATAGCCCACTGTCTCTCAACAAGTGTCCATAAGACAGGGGCAGAATTAAGCCATTCAGCCCATTGAGTCTGCTCCACCATTCCACTCCTGGATCCCACTTAATCCCATACACCTGCCTTCTCACCATACCCTTTGATGTCCTGATTGATCAGGAAACAATCAACTTCCACCTTAAGTGTACCCACGGACTTGGCCTCCACCACATTCTGTGGCAGAGCATTCCACAGATTCACCACTCTCCGGCTAAAAAAAAAAATCTTTCTTACCTCTGTTCGAAAAGGTTGCCCCATAATTTTGAGGTTATGACCTCTAGTTCTGGATACCTCCACCATAGGAAACATCCTCTCCACATCCACCCTACTTCGTCCTTTCAATGTTCAGCAGCTTTCAATGAGTTCCCCCTGAATTCTGCTAAATCGGAGAGTGCAAAGCTGCCAAATGCTTCTCATATGTTAACTCCTTCATTCCTAGAATCATCTTTGTGATCCTCCTCTGGACTCTCTCCAATGACATCATGTCCTTTCTGAGATATGGGTTGACAATACTCCAAGTGTGGCCCGATTAGAGTATCAGCATCATCTCCTTGCTTTTGTATTCTATTCCCCTTGAAATAAATGCCATTTGTCACCTCTACCATAGACTCAACCTGTGAATGAACCATCTGGGAGTCTTGCACGTGGAATCGTAAGTCCCTCTGCATCTCTGATGTTTGAATTTTCTCCCTATTTTAGATAATAGTCTGCACTATAGTTCATTTTACCAAAATGCATTATCATACATTTCCCAACACTGTATTCCATCTGCCACTTGCTTGCTCATTCTTCTAGTCTGTTTAAGTCCTGCTGGAATCGCATTCTTCCTCAGCATTACCTACCCCTCCACCTATCTTTGTATTATCCTCAAATGTGGCCACAAAGCCATGAATTCCATTATCCAAATAATTGACAAACAATGTGAAAAGTAGTGGTGCCAATTCTGATCCCTAAGGAACACTAGTAGTCACTGGCAACCAACTAGAAAAGGCCCCTTTTATTTTCACTCGCTGCCTCCTGCCTGTCAGTATTCCTCTATCCATGCCAGTATCTTTCCTGAAACACCATAGGATTTTATCTTGTTCAGCAGCTTCATGTGTGGCACCTTATCAAATGCCTTCTGGAAATCCAAGTAAATGACATCCACTGCCTCTCCTTTGTCCACCTGCTTGTTACTTCCTTGAAGGTCTCTGACAGATTTGTCAGGCAAGATTTCCCTTTACAGAAACCTTGTTGACTTGACTTATTTTATCAGTCTCCAAGTACCCCAAAACCTCATCCTTAATAATAGACTCCAACACTTTCCCAACCACTGAAGTTGGGCTAACTGGCCTGCAATTTCCTTTATTTTCCCTTCCTCTCTTCTTAAAGAGTGGAGTGACATTTGTAATTTTCCAGTCCTCCAGGACCATACCAGAATCAAGTGATTATTGAAAGATCATAACCAATTCATCTGTTATCTCTTCAGCAACCTCTCTCAGGACTCTGGGATGTAGCCTATCTGGTCCAGCTGACTTATCCACCTAAAGACCTTTTGAGTTTGTCTTGCACTTTCTCCTTTGTAATAGCAATGGCACTCACTCCTGCTCCCTGACACTCACGGACCTCTGGCATACCTCTAGCGTCCTCTACAGTGAAGATGGATGCAAGGTACCCATTAAGTTCATCTGCCATTTCTTTGGCCCCCATTACTTCCTCATCAGCATCACTTTCCAGTGGTTCAATATCCACTCTCACCTCCCTTCACTCTTTATATAACTAAAAAAAAACTTTTGGTATCCTGCTTTATATTATGGGCTAGTTTGCACTCGTATTTCGTCTCTTCTCTTGGAGCTTTTTCAGTTGCCTTTTGTTAGATTTTAAAAGATTCCTAATCAACTAACTTCCCACTCTCTTTAGCTATCCACTTTGATGCAGCACTTAACTTCCCTTGTCAGCCCTGGCTGTCTAGCTCTGCCGTTTGAGAACTACTACTGTGGGACATGACTGTCCTGCACCTTATAAACTATTCCCAGAAACTTCAGTCAACTCTCCTCTGTTGTCATCCCCACCTGGGCAAGCTCCTCTCTCATGTCTCTGGAATTCCCTTTATTCCATTGTAATGCTTTATTGAATAAAACATTTCAGAGAAAGAGAGAGAATTTCTGGACCTACTCGTAGCAGGCAAATGGATCCAGCTGGATCCATACTACCAAAGGAGCAATACGAATGAAGAGAACCACATAGTCAATTGATAAAGTGAAATACACGCAAAACATTGAAGCCATATATATAATAATTATATCTCATTTTGTAAATGCTGTAAAATCCAGGTATTATAGAATGCAAAGGTGAAATATGAATGGAATCTAGCCAATAATATAAAAGAGGATGCCAAAGTTTTTTTCAAATATATAAAGTGTAAAAGAGAGGCAAGGGTGGATATTGCACCATTAGAAGATGATGCTGGAGAGATAGTAATAGGGAACAAAGAAATGGCACAGGAACTGAGTGAGTATTTTGTGTTCATATTCACTATGGAATATCCTAGCAGCATGACAGAAACTTGAGAGTACCAGGGGGTAGAAGTGAATGGTGTCACTATTACGAAGGAGAAGGTGCTTGGGAAGATGTCACCTGGAGCAGATGGATTGCACCAATGGGTTCTGAAAGAGGTACTTGAAGAGATTGTGAGGCATTAATATGATCTTTCAAGAATCACTCGATTCTGGCATGGTTGCGGAGGACTGGAAAATTGCAAATGTCACTCCATTTGCAAGAGAGGCAGAAGGAAGTATAGGCCAGTTAGCCTGACTTCAGGAAGATGTTGGAGTCTATTATGAAGACTGAAGTTTCAGGATACTGGAAGCACATGATAAAATAGGCCAAAGTTAGCATAGGGAAATCTTGCCTGGTAAATCTGTTGGAATTATTTGAGGAAATTACAGGCGAGATAGAAAAAGTAGAGTCAGTGGATATTGTTTACTTGGATTTTCAGAAGGCCTTTGACAAGATGGTGCACTGGAGGTTTCTTAAGCGTGCCTGGTATTACAACACAGAAACAAGCATGGATAGAAGATTAGCTGAAAAGTGGGAATAAAATGGGCCTTTTCTGGTTGGCTGCCGGTGACTAGTGGAGTTCCTCAGGGTTCACTGTTGGGTCTGCTTTTCACGTTGTATGTGAATGATATGGATGACAGAATTGATGGCTTTGTGCCAAGTTTGTAGATGATAGGTGGAAGAGCAAGTAATATTGAGGAAGCAGGGTGACTGTAGAAAGACAAGCAGATTGGGAGAATGGGCAAAGATGTGGCAGATGGAATCTAGTGTAGGGAAGTGCTTGGTCATGTAGAAGAAATAAAGGCTTGAACTATTTTCTAAATGGAGAGAAATTTCAAAAATCAGCTGCAGAGTGACCTGGGCGTCCTTGTACAGGATTCCCTAAATGTTAACTTGCAGTTTGAGTTGGTGGTAAGGAAGGCAAATGCAATATTATTATTAATTTTGAGAGGACTAGGATATGAAAGCAAGGATGTAATGCTGAGGTTTTATAACACATTAGTCAGACCATACTTGTGGTATTGTGAGGAGATTTAGGCCCCAAGTCTAAGCAAAATGTGCTGACATTGGAGAGGATCCAGAGGTGGTTCATGAGAATGATTCCAGGAATAAAAGGGTTAACATGAGGAGTGTTTGATGGCTCTGGTCCTATACTCGCTGGAGTTAGAAGAATGAGTAGTATCTCTTTGAAACCTATCAAATATTGAATGGTCTGGACAGAGTGGATATAGAGAGGATGTTCCTAGGGTGTGCCTAGGACCAGAGGGCACAGCATCAGATGAGAGGGTTGTCCATTTAGAACAGAGATGAGGAGGAACTTCTTTAGCCACAGGGTAGTGAATCTGTGGAATTCATTGCCACTGGTGGCTGTGGAGGCCAAGTCATTGAGTATATTTATAGTGGAAGTTGATAGGTTCTTGATTAGTCAGGGTGTCGAAGGTTATGGAGATGGGAGAAGAATGGGGTTGAGAGGGATAATAAATCAGCTGTGTTGGAATGGCAGAGCAGACCCGATAGACTGATTAGCCTACTTCTGGTCTTGTATCATATGGTCTTGTGGTCTGAAGAAGGGTCATAACCACAGAAGAAAATCCTTTGATTCTTTGATTAGTAAGTTAGTCAGTAGACAAGGATAAATTTATGGATGCTGTTTATTGGGATTTGCTTGTGTAAGATGAGTTTGCACTATCCAGCAATTTTTAAAGTTATGCTCGTGATGATTGCCTCTAATAAATTGAGTGACTGTGAAAGATTGAGATTTGGCTTAATCACAGAGGCAGCATGTAGTGATTAAAAAAAAAAATCTGTTGCATAGTTGAAAAGTAGGCATTTGACTATTCCATGTGGATTTGTTCTGTTCTCCATTCTGGTTAACATTTGTGATTGATACAGAACGGGATAATTTGAGCAGATATGCAGTTGATTCTCTTTGGAGAGATTGAACTGATCAGTGTAGGTAACCAAGCTGACAGATGTTAGAATGGATTTTAGTACTGATAAAAGTAGACCAATACATATGGAATAGCCAGCTGCAGACATGCAGAAAATGAAAGCCATCCTATCGACTAGGGCTGAAACTGAAAAACATTCTGAGGTGGTTACAGATTTAACCTTAAGTCATTGTACAGTGTGAATCTGTTATCAATAAAATTGTTGGCACACCACTTACTAAAGCCAAATTAGCACATCATACAAATCCTTGAAGCCTGCAGTAAATATGAGCCATGTTACCCTAGTGAAAGATGTGAATGCATTAGAATGGTTCTTGCAGTTTCCACCATTTCTCGTACCTTGGTTGAAACTGAAGTGTCAAAAATGTTTCTTGAGGATAAAGAAAACATAGGCAACATACTACAGATTTAAAAATAATTGAAGATTTTGATATGAGTAATAAAGTAGGCAAAATTTAATTTGGACAGCAGTCACTAGAACACCAAAAACAAACTTCACAAGTATTGACTACTGATTAAATAAAACTTGCACCCATATTAACAGACGTTGTGAACAGACTCATAATGAAAGTAACAGGATGGAAGTCTGTTGGGTAGAAATGTTGAGGGATTTATGTATGTAGAGAATGATAATTTTTTTCCACAGAAAAAGAGGAAAAGAGATTAAAGTGAACTTTTGCAAACTTCTCATGTTTACATGCAGTAGCTTAATTTTATTTCTTCTGTTGAGATGATCATGTAGAATTGAAAATGTTACTGTGCAAGGAGAATCTTTTAGCATCCCTAATGTTTTGAAGGCATGTTTCACAGAGTGATAATATATTACAATAATGGTCCAGTATTTGACGTGACTGATCTATGGATGCTGCCCTGAATTAGTAAACATTTTCCTTCCCTCTTTAGTCTCCATAATATTTTTAAATTAATTTTTCCAAAATTGCAAATTTGACACACTTACAAAGGAAATCTGGAACCTGAGACAGCAGGACAAACAGTTAATTTACCAAATCATATGGAAAAATAATAAATTGGCAATGGAAAGACATGAAACAAAATACTATTTTGTGTTTTGTAGCAGCACAACACTTTACAGTAGCAGTGACTGGGGTTCGATTCCTGCTGCTATCTGTATGGAGTTTGAATGTTCTCCCTGTGGCCACGTGTGTTTCCCTCCACAATCCAAAAACAATTGGATTAGATTAATCGATCATTGTAAATTGTCATGCCTTTAGGCTAGGGTTAATTCGGGGGTTGTAGGATGGTGAGGCTCGAGGGGCCAGAACAGCCTATTCCCACTGTAACTCAACATATGAAATAAATTAATAAATAAAGAATCAAAGCTAAAGATGATAAAGGACTTGAACAATTGATTCTTTTTCCCTTCAGAGAGCAGCAATTAACTTCCTGGACTAACAATTCAGATATCTGATTCAAATCCCACCACGGCAGCAAGGCAATTTAGATTCAGTTAGGAAGGTGGAATTTGCGAAAAAAAATAATACAAGCAATTAGTTTAAATAATAATGATCATTTATTCATACAGGACACACAGTTCCTACAGCCCACTGAAACTGTTTAGACCAGCAAGCGCCACTCATCCAACGCTCATCTCGTTGTTTTTTCCTTCCAGCGATTTTCCCAACAACCCTCCCAGATTCTAGACTCAACCTGTTATTAAAGGGTTGGCACAACATTGTGGGCTGAAGAACTTGTACTGTATTGTACTTGCTCTGTTCTAAGCTACAGACCATCTACAGTCCTCAATTAATCCAAAGTGCCTCACATCCTTGGAACATATTCAGAAATTGGAACAACTGCAAATTCCTATACAGACAACAGAGGAGGTCAGAATTGAACCTGGACCACCAGAAATGTGAGAGAGAAGCTGTACGATCATGAACACAATTGAATGGTTGTAAAAACCCAATTGGTTCACTAAAGTACTTCAGAACAGGCAATTTACTTTCCTTTGATCCACCTAACCACATTGAGACCTAACCATGCACTTGTCTCAAAAATCCCTTTGAAGTGCCTTGTTAGGTTACTCAGTCATAATTGGCATATTGAAACAGATAAGGAATAAAAACTGACACTTATTAGGAAGTCAGCCATAACAAAGGTGCTGCCAGCCCAACTGACTTTGCAAACTTCTCTCCACAGATGTCTGGAAACAATAAATTAGGAAATCCGTTTCACAGATTAGTCAAGCGATTAGTTGACATAATTGTACTCACAGAATCATATGTTTAAAATCTGCCAGATTCTTTATCACTATCTCTGTGTATATCTTGTTTCAGCAGTAGTGTAGATTGACTAGAGGTGAACATAAAATAGCATATAGTCAAGTCAGAGTGCCCTCAACATTGATTCTCCAGCCCAGGAAGTCTCAAGACATCAGATGGAATATGAGAAAGGGAACACCTCCAGATCATCATTGATCTCCCGTTCTCAACTAATGAATTATTGTTTCTCCATCCCTGAAAAACACCAGAAAGCAGAAAGGGTAAGAAATGTTCTCTGGGTGGGAGGGACTCAAATGTCCATCACCAAGACTGGCCGTTTAGCATCATCACTGAGTGATCAGGCAAAGTTTTGAAGAATGTTGCTGCCAGACTGGGCCTAGGGTAGTCAGTGAGTGTGACAACTCAGGAGATAAATGTCCCTGATGTTGTCATTATTTATCTTCCTCTGTGATGGCATTGGTGGAAATAACCACCACGCATTTCTAATGGAGAAAACACAAATCTCATTGTCACTGAGGACATCTTCCATCTAGTTACATGTCTCTGCTGATATGTGAAATAGGATAGGCTTGGGTCAAAGTTGTGCATCCATGAGGCAATCTGGACCATCAGTAGCAGCAGAATGGTACATTTTCTTCATCTTGTTTGGCATATTCCTCACTCTACCATTAATGTCAGTCCCAGGGTGGGGGGGTTAATTTTATTCAAAGGGCATGCTGAGAGCAGTACAAGCATTCCTGAAAATAATGAGGTACTGTCCAAGTGAAACTATCATACAAGACTACTAAGGTGTTGTTCTCAAAATAGTATGCGGCAGAAGGAGCCAAGTAACCTCTCAAGATCACATTGCAGCTCCATGGTCCTATTGGTGAATGGTAATGATAATTTAAACAGCTACTGTAAGGTGGAGACTCAAGAATCATCCTTACTCTCAATGATGGCAGTGACAGTGCACAAATGCTAGAGGAGAAGCTGAACCATTCACAACCAATTTCATCCAAACGTAACAAAAGGTAATCCATCTCAACTTCCTCCTGAGATCCCCATTGTCACAGAAAGCAGTTTCCATTTGATTTGATTCACTCATAAACAGCTGAGCACTGGGAATAGTGTAAAGATCTGTGGTATTAAATACCTGTACTCCAGAATTAATTGTTCCTAAAATCAGGTTCTTTTAGTTTTAATTTGTTTAGAGATATAACGTGGAATAGACCCTTCCAATCCTTGGAGTTGCGCCACCCCCAACCCCCGACAACACTGGTTTAACCCTAACCTAATCACAGGATAATTTACAATGAGGATGTACAGAAACAGAGGATGCTGGGATTGAACTCCAAGCTCCGACTCCCTGATGTGTAATAGCGTTGTACAAACTGCTATTCAGGTTGTCCCTTGGGTAACAGGACAGACAACAACCTATCAATGCAGAAAATTGGCCAGGTTTATCCCATTCACAAAGCAAATGGGAAACCCAGTCCAGCTAATTACTGTACAGACAGTTTACTCTCAATGATCAGTTAAATGACAGTGTGGTTTTTGACATCAAAAGGAAAGTATTCTGCTGTTAGAATCATCTGACATGCAAAGGGAGATGGTTGCAATTGTTAGATGTCTTTCTTCTGAACAAGGTACCATTATGGGAAACCCCAGGACAACTTTCATTTTCCTTAACGATGACCTTACTTCCTTCCTAAGGTTAGTAGTGGAGATATCTGCAGCCGATGCTACAATGCTCAATCCCATTTGCAACCCCTTAGTAAACAGAGCACACCCTTGCCTGCCGCAAGACCTGGACAATATTCAAGCATGGGTTAAATGGTCTGAAAGATTCAGGTTACACATATCTTACAGGGAATGTCCATTTTCAACAAGAGAATCTAAACACGTAGTCTAGACATTCAATAGCAGTACCATCATTCTGCCCTTTCCCCACCATGGATGTCCTTGAGTCCCCATTGACTTGAAGCTCAACTGGATCAGCCATATAAATACAATGGGTCAGAAACTGGGTATCCTGCAATGAATTCCTCACCTTCTGACACCAGAAAACATTTACTCTGTTGTGAATGGCACAAGTCACGAACATGATAGAATACTCTCCACTTGCCTGGAGGTCTGTACTGCTAATAACCCTTTGACAATATTCAGGACAAGACAGGCTACTTGATTGTGTGTAGGCCTCTGTTAGTCTCAATAGACCATGGATTTGTGCCTTGGAAAGTTTCCAGGATGCAGGCCTGGGCAAGGTTTTTTTTAATGGAAGACTGGCAGTTGCCCAAGCTGCAAGTCTCCCCTCTCCATGCCATCGATGTTGTCTAAGGGAAGGGCATTAGGCTGCTTGATTAGTATCCCATCCATCACCCTAAAAATTCATACCCTGATGGCCAGATCACAAAAATGAAAAACAACAAATGCTGTTGTCTGATCTGCTTTGTATTTCTAGTGATATTTCTTTATTTCAGATTTCTAGCATCTGCAATATTTTGCCTTGATTCATAGTCATATGGATGGAAATAAAAAAAATAGTATGGATTAACAATGAAAAAACAACAGAGATAATAAAAGCTTCAATTTTTTTAAGTTCTCCAGAGCAATTAAAATGTGGTAAAATGAGATTTTTTTGTGAGAATTGCTTTTCAGTATTATGGAGATTGATTGGCAGGAATTAAAATGGTGATGGCATTAGAAGTGGTCTTAGGTTTGAAAGTGCATGATTTAACTTCCCTTATTGAATTCATATCCATCGAACAAGTACATATACTTCCCATGATTTGATGCATTCGAACATGAAGCCAGTCAATGAGACTGGATCAACTCCAGCAGAGAAACTGTAATTGTACATCTCCACTCATATAACAATGCCATGTCATTTATATATATAACGGCACCAATGTCATTGGCTTCCTATTTACTTTGGCAGAACGTTTTGATTTAATATATCTAAATAATACTTTAAGGTAATAATCAGTGGTCAAAGAGTTAAAGAGCTTTGCCTCTTGTTGAACGTTGTATGAGTATTCAAATTCACATGATTCAGCCTCATGGAAATATACTTTACACTGTGTTCTTTTCTGGAAAAGACTTCTGTGAAATCGTGCATGGCTGTCAGCTTCTTGAGAGAGTAATCTATAACCAGTGACATTTCCAGGGGCCCTTTTTTTCCAATTGTTAATTTAATATTGTATAACTGCTCGTCTTTGTTAAGAGAAGCTGCAATAAATCAACAAAGCAAAAATCTAGCTGACGCTATCCTTTGAAATATCCATCTTGGAAAGAATTCATGAAAGATTAAACCTTTCACCTTGTGCCAGTGGTGCCTTCACAATGATTGAAGGAATCCTTTAAAATAACGTGGTGAGATAATAACAAAAATTTATGTTACTCACACATACAGTATATTCAATGTAAACTGTAAAAAGCCCTAAATGAATATTTATGATACATATGAGTATTTCTATTATAACAGACACAAATCTCCAGAAATCAAAATATATGAATGGAGGAATTTGAAATATAATTATAAAATGCTTAACAGGTTTCGAAGTCCAAGCAGCTTCAGCGGAGAAAGAGAAACAGAAGTTTCCCCTGAGTGAATACTGCTTTATATTGGTACATTTTGAAAGTATGTTTTCAGCAGGTACTGTATATTGAAACAATATATTTTTAAATAATGTTATTCTTTTGAATATCATGCATTGCTTTATCAACTGATAGAAACAGTAAAATTGAAAATAGACTACAATTGAATTAATATAATGGCATGTATTAATGGGTCCCGTACCTAAGAAAAGATGTACTGGCATTGGAGAGAGCCCAGAGAAGGTTCACGACAATGATAGGGGTTAATATATGAGGAGCTTTTGCTGGCTCTGCATGTGTACTCACCCGGCTTTTGAAAAACGAAGGGGATCAGATTCAAGTTTAATATCACTGGTGTATGTTGTGAAATATGTTGTTTTGCAGCAACAGTACATTGCAATACATAATGAGAAAACTAAATTAAAATAATCTCCTTAAGCTCCTAATGAAATATAGCTGCTGTGTTGTATTTTCTTCGTAATTGCATCAATATGTTGGGTCCAGCATAGATCTTCAGAGGTGTTAACAGCCAGGAATTTGGAACTGCTCACCCTTTCGATTACTGATTCCTCTATGAGGACAGGTGTATCTTCCTTCAATTTCCCCTTCCTGAAGTTCACAATCAATTTTTTGACATTGGGTGTAAAGTTGTTGTTGAGATGTCACTCAGCTAGCTGAGCCATCTCACTCCTGGATGTCTCCTCATCACCATCTGGAATTCTTCTAACAGTAGTTCAGCAAATTTATAGATGATGTTTGAGCTGTACTTAGCCACAACCTGTGGGTGTGGAGAACGTGGAGAAGTGGGTTAAGCTTGCATCCTTTAGGTGCAGCAGTGTTGACTGTCAGAGGGGAGAAGTTATTTCCAGTGCTCACTGATCCGGAGATGGAGCAGAGTGATGTTGGCACTAAATGGCAAGTCCTTGGCTTGCATCTTTGGAAACTGCTCTACTACCATCTTTAATATCTTTGTTTTTCCCCTTCAGGGTTCTTAACCAGCTGTTGTTGTTCAGCATGGCAAGGGCTCAGCCTAAGAGTCAGGCTTGGCTTTGGAGACCTCAGATCTCGGGGCTCTGGAGACGGACGGATCGAAGGTCGGTGTCATGGCAGGAGATCTATGTGTTGTTGGGAGAGTTGGAATGTCTACAGCTGTGTGCCCAGATTTTTGGGCACAGAGCTCAAAAAATGTGATGTACTGGACTTTTAACATCGTAAACCAATGAGTTGTTCTTTATGTCTCCCTGCTCGCTCTGAAAACAGAGACACCTCTTTCTCCCTTATTGGGGGGGGGGGAGAGGAGGAGGAGGAGGAGGGAGGGAGGGAGGGAGGGGGAGAGGGAGAGGGAGAGGGAGAGACTGTGGTATGTTGAATACTGGGTGAAATGTGAAGTCTTTGGAGTACTGCAGGTCTGTGTCTCTGCTGTGGCTTTGCTCATGCTTGAGTGCGCAGTGACCGGTGCAGATGAACTTTTTGCTGCTGGGGGAGGGGGGGATTGGTGCTTGCTGCCGCTTACATGTGGGAGGGAGGAGAGCTGGGGTGGACTTTGGGTTCTACCATTTAACAGCTGTTCATTCTTTGGGGCACTCCTCTGTTAAAAAGCATTTCGGGATGTATATTGTATACGTTTCTCTGACTTCAAATGTACCTTTGAAACCTTTGACTGTGGTCTTCTGATGCAGAAGTCAAAGATCCAGTTTAAAGAGGCCTAGATCTTGGAGCTTGTTGATTAGTACTGAGGGAATGATGGTGTTGAATGCTGATCATTAAACAGCAGCCTGTTGTAGGTATTGCTATCATCCCAGTGATCCATGGCCGAGTGGAGAGCCACTGACTTTGCAACTGCTGCAGACCTATTGTGGCGATAGGCAAATTGCAGTAGGTCCAGATCCTTGCTCAGGCTGGAGTTGATTCTGACCCTGAGCAACTTCATGGGCATGGGCAAGGGCAAAAGTCATTAAGGGATTGGACACGCTAGAGGCAGGAAACATGTTCCCAATGTTGGAGGTGTCCAGAACCAGAGGCCACAGTTTAAGAATAAGTGGTAGGCCATTTAGAATGGAGTTGAGGAAAAACTTGTTCACCCAGAGAGTTGTGGATCTGTGGAATGCTCTGCCTTAGAAGGCAGTGGAGGCCAGTTCTCTAGATGCTTTCAAGAAAGAGTTAGGTAGAGCTCTTAAAGATAGCAGAATCAAGGGACAGGGGGAGAAGGCAGGAACGGGGTACTGATTGTGGATGATTAGCCATGATCACATTGAATGGTGGTGCTGGCTCAAAGGGCCGAATGGCCTACTCCTGCACCTATTGTCTATTGGCTGTCCATCGATTATGATGTTGACTGAGGCCTGGGCAAGGTTGTATGGAAGATCGGTCGTTGCCCATGCTGCAAGTCTCCCCTCTCCACGGCACTGATGTTGTCCAAGGGCAATTTGAACCCTTAACTGAACCCTTTGAACACGCTGCCTCAGCTGAGGCTTGAACTAGCATCTTTCAGATCTCTAGACCAACGCCTTAGCCACTTGGCCATGTGCCAAGACATCCTCCAATACAGAGATCACAGGTTCACCAGATGCTGCAGGGATTTGCATAGAGAATTTTTTTTTCCTCCATTTCAAAATGTGCATAAAGGTATTTAGCTCATCTGGGAATGAAGCACCATTCATGATATTAGATTTTGCCTTGTAGGAAGTAATGGGCAGCAAACACTGCCCGAGCTGATGTACATCTGATTCTGCCTCTAACTTCAATCAGAATAATTTTTTCTTGCTCCTAAAATAGGCTTCCGTCGGTAATATCTGGACTTCTTGTATGGTTCTGTATCACTGGTGTTGAATGTCTCAGATCTATCCCTCAGCAGACTACAGATCTCCTGGTTCATCCACGGCATTTGCTTTCGTTATGTCTGCTATGTTCTCTCAGGCACACGCTCATCCACACAGGTTGGTGACAACTGTGGCATTTTCACTGAGTTGTCTAAATGCTGTGAGTAGAAGTACAGCCAGGTAATCTTTCCAAAGTGTGGGCGTGGGATAATATGGTATGCATTCTTGATGGTTGTGTAACAGATCGATTGTGTTGGCTGCTCTGGTTCTACAAGTGGTATTTTGGAGGTTGTTGTTCAGAGACTTCTCCAAGCTGTCCTGGTTGAAATCCTTCACAATGACTGGGAAGACATCAGGCTGTGCTGTTTCATTCTTGATGATTATGGAGCTTATCTACTCCAGTGCCTGCCTGATGTTGGCCTAAGGTGGAATGTACACTGCTACCAGGATGATAGCACAAAGCCCTCTTAGCAGATAAAGTGATTGCCAGGATTGGCTCTTCCTGGAACATCTGGACAACAAAGATACATACATCAGGATGCTCTTTACAGCTGAGCATTCAATACCATCATCCCATTAAAACTAATCAGTAAGTTCCAAGACATTGGCCTCAAACCACCTTGTGGAATTGATCCTAGATTTCCTTACTTGTAGACCCCAGTCAGTCAGCAAGATCTCCTCCATGATCTCCATCAACACAGGGCAAGACTGTGTGCTTTGCCCCTGCTCCATCTGCCTTTCTCACTGCTGCCAGCAGGTAGAAGGTACAAGAGCATCAGGACTCACACCACCAGGTTCAAGAACAGTTACTACCCTGCAACCATCAGGCTCTTGAATAAAAGGGGAAAACTATATTCACTTGCCCCGTATTGAACTGTTCCTACAACCAATGACCTCACTTTAAGGTCTCTTTTTATCTCATGTTGTCATTATTTATTGCTTGTTATGTCTTCCCTGATTTGCACTGTTATCTTATTTCTAATTACTGGATCTCACTGCATACTTGTGGGTTCACAGCTGTTGTTGATTGCTTATTATCATACTGTTAAGCAATTAGCTATTGTCATTAGGTCAGCCACTTATATTGTTTGTACATTTCATTTTGTAGTTAGAAGCACTTGTTAGAAGTCAAGGGAACTTCTTTGAACATTTGAAGCTGCCTTTTGTTAGAACGCCAAGAAGTACTGTCCTTTAACACCGGTTCCTTGTGCACTGTAATGATTTGATGAATAAAAACTGCCTTCAACTCCAACTACACCAAGACTGGAATTACCTATCTGACTAACTTGAAAAAATGGGGAAAACTCTTGAGTGAGGGCAGAATGTTGCTATTTATTTATATTTGCATTTGCAAAGTTTATCTTCTGCACTCTGATCTTTCACCGATACTATAAGAGTTACTATTCTATTGATTTGCTGAATGTGTCCTCAGGAAAATGTATTTCAGGGTTGTATATGATGACATGTATTACTTTGGTAATAAACTTTACTTTGAACTTTAGATGTTCCAGGTCGGATGAGCAGGACTGAGACAGAACTGTCATATCTGTGCATCACGATGAGTTAATCACGAAGCATACTCCCCTCTCCCTTTTACCTTTAAAGGGGTGGCACGGTAGTGTAGTGGTTAGCATAATGCTTTACAGTAACAGAAACCTGGTTTCAATTCCCATTAATTCCTGAAAGGAGTTTGTACGTTCTCCTTGTGACTGCATGGGTTTTCTCTAGGTGCTCCAGGTTCTTCCCACAATCCAAAGACATTCCGTTTAGTAGGTTATTTTTTCCTTGAAAATTGTCCCGTGATAAGGCTTGGATTAAATTGAGGGATTTCAGGATGACATGTCTCGAAGGGCTAGGTGGGCCTGTTCCATGCTGAATTTCAAAAATAAGTAAATAAACAATTCCACTGACCCGTTTTTGTAGAGAATGGTGATGTCATCCGGCTGCAGTGCTGTGAATGAAATGGCTGTGGATGAGCCACGTTTCTGCGCGACAAAACACATTGCAGTCTCGGATGTCCCCCCTGTACTGCAATCTTGCTCTGAGGTTTTCAGTTCTACTTTCTAGAGATTCTACATTTGCTAGCCGGATAGTTGGGAGTGGAGTTTAAGCCCTCCGCACTTCAATCGTACCTGCAGGCCAGCATGTCTTCCCCATTTCCTTTTTCTTAAAGAGGAAATGTACTCATGACTGTCTCTCTGCCCAACTCTATGTCACCATTGTGAGAGGTGGAAATGGGTAATGTAGGCCAACAGGGCTCTGGTGAAGCTGTATAGGCCAATCCTCTGTACAGTGGATGCACTCAATTGTAGAAGAAGCGTTAATGAACTCCAACCATACTGTTGACTGCAGAGGACGATGTAGATGGGAGGTCCTTGACGGCCTAAGTTAAGGGCCCAAATAAGTACGTACTTGCAACCTGAATCTGCTGGCTGGGGTCCATCGACTTTGAGGATCAATAGATGTTTTAGCCATCTTAAAATAATTTTATTTACTGAAATACCTATTGACTGTGGATTTCAAATGTAGTAATCCTAAATGGGAATATCTGGTGATTCCCATTGAAGCTGCACGCAAATTGTTGTCAGTTGAGACCTACTGAATATCAGATTCAGATTCAGTTTATTGTCATTTATAACCACAAATACAAAGCAGTTAAAAATTAGGCAACGTTCTACGGAATGATATCACAAAAAAGCACAAAATAGACCACACAAGAAAAACCACATAACGTTTGGTAATCCCCAATCCAGAGTCCGGAGAGGCTGCTGCGTATTGATATCGTGCTACCATCTTAGCACGTTCCCCGGAAAGGAAATACAAATCCATCTGACAAAACTAAAGTTACAAGACCTACACAAAACCATATAGTTACATACAGTTATAGTTAACATATAGTTTCAACAGTGCAGACAATACCATAATTGATAAAAGACTAACTGACAAAGACCACATAATTATAACACATAGTTTCAACAGTGCAAATCAATACCGTAATCTGATAAAGAGCAGTCCATGGCACGGTTTAAAAGAGAGTTTCAAAGTTCCGACAGTCCATCATCTCACGCAGACGGTAGGAGGAAGAAAAACTTTTCCTGCCATGAACCTCCAGCGCTGCAGCTTGCCAATGCAGCACTTTGGGAGCCCCGACGACAGCCAACTCAGAGTCCGTCTGAAAACTTCGAGCCTCTAACCAGCCCTCCGACACCGAGCACCGAGCACCATCTCTGCCGAGCGCTTCAACCCCGGCATCGGCCGCCAAGCAACAGGCAAAGCCGAGGATTCGGGGCCTTCCTCCCTGAGATTTTTCTGATTGCGCAGTAGCTCAAATGGCCTAGACAGGGTGGGCATAGAGAGGATGTTTCCAATAAGGGGAGATCCTAGGACCAAAGGACACAGCCTCAGAATAGAAGGCTGTCTCTTTAGAACAGAGCTGAAGAAGAACTTCTTTAGCCAGAATGTGGTTAATTTGTGGAATTCATTGCCACATTTGGCTGTGGAGTCCAAGTTATTTGGTATATTTAAAGTGGAGGTTGATGGCTTCTTGATTAGTAAGGGCATCAAAGGTTACAGGGAGATTATGGGTGAGAAGGAAAAAAAAATCAGCCATAATTGAATGGTAGAGCAGGCTGGATGGGTTGACTGGCACAATTCTTCTTTGTCTTATAGTTTTATGTACTCTGACAATCGGAGAGTCTGCCTTTGTTTAGAATGAAGCATCTCCAGGCTTGAGGAACACTGTTGAATAAAATTAATTTTTGATGGAGTTAAGATTCATTGTAATAGACAGTAGTAAAAAAATCACAGATTCTATATATCATAAAGGGGAATATCTTTACCAAGTACAGTGTATTGATTCTAAATGAAAATAGAACAAAATAGCAACCCGTTTTGGCAGGAACTTGACGTTGCTTGCTGAATGAACATTCAGTTACTCATTAGCTTAGGCAACAAGCAAAATAACACTGAAGCAATGCAGTGATTTCCGAATTTACTTTTTGATAAATCCCCCTTCAGAAACGTTAGTTTTTATTCCAGTCACATCCTTGCCTCATTCTCTAAACTAATTATAAATAATAATTGCTAATTCTAGACTCTGTCCTCTTTTACCATCTCTGCAGGAGGAATTGATGCCCAGATTGAGAGCCAATGGTTTAACTAAGGTCAGATAATAAGTTTTCTTGGAATGCAGCTCTGCAGCTGTCGGAACATCTTTTGTTTTGCCAAGGTTGATGCAATTACGTCTCTTTTCTAGTCTATTATCAAGGTTGCAGGCCGAGGAATGAATATTGTCTATGACTAGTGGGAGAACTGCATTCTGTTAACTTGGATAAAGTGATGGGATCTGAACAGGCAGATGAATCCTTGGCTTGATGTCTTACTTAAAATGCAGTGCTCCATCATCACTCCACTGAAGTGTCAGTTTAGATTATGTTCTTTAATGCAGAGAACAAATCAAGGCACTTTGCAGTCAGGGAGTCAAGAATAAATTGCAATCATTGGGAATAGTAACCAAATGCCTGTGGAGACAAAACTGCAGAGATAGATGGGTCAGAATCAGATTCAGAATCGGGTTTATTATCACCGGCATGTGTCGTAACTTAGCAGCAGCAGTTCAATGAAATACACGACAATAAAGAAAAAAAAGCAAATCAATTACAGTAAATGCATATGTATATTGAATAGATTAAAAAAAGAATATATATGTGTGTGTATATGTATCTACACATTATACTTAACATCTACTTAAGAATTGGATGGCAGAGGGGAAGAAGCGGTTTCTGAATTGTTGAGCGTGTGCCTTCAGGCTTCTGTACTTCCTTCCTGACAGTACAACGGGAAGAGGGCCTGTCCTTGGTGATAGGGATCCTTAATGATGGATGTTGCTTTTCGGAGGCACCGCTCCTCGAAGATGTCTTGGGTACTGAGGAGTATAGTACCTACGATGGAACTGACTATTTTACGACTCTCTGCAGCTTCTTTCAGTCCTGTGCAGTAGAACCCCCCCCCCCACCCCCATACCAGACAGTGATGCAGCCTGTCTGAATGCTCTCCACAGCACATCTATAGAAGTTTATGAGTGCTTTTGTTGACAAACCAAATCTTTTCAAATTTCTAATGAAGTATAGCCATTGTCTTTTATTCTTTATATCTACATCAATATGCTGGGACCAGGTTAGGGGTCCTTAGAGATCTTGACTCCCAGGAACTAGAAACTGCTCACTGTCTCCACTTCTGATCCCTTTATGAGGATTGATGTATGTTCCTTCATTTTACTGTAGCCCCCTGGGTCGCCTCAGGCTCACTCAGCTCGCTTCCGTCTGGGGGAGCAGCCTTCGGCCCCGCCAAACTGGATAATCAGCTTGTGTGGATGCTGTGTGATGTCCCCCACCTGCCAAATAACAGACAGTATACTATAAGCGATTAAACAATTACACTTTATAGAGATTACTAGAACTAAGTGATTAATAACGATACAGTATTAATGAAGGAAAAGAAAATAAAGAAAAGGCACCAAAACTTATGAAAGTCCAAACCACTTTGTGCACAACCGTTGGAGCTCAATTAACGAAGTCTTCTGACCATCATTCGATCCTCTCAGACATCCTCGACTCGTAGCGCAGGACCTCCCGAAGTGATCAACCAAGCACGTCTGTCTTTGTCTCCTCTCCTCGCCGAACCTCCTGGCCTCGGACCCCCACTTGGGGTCCGTTCCATCGCCAAGCTTACAACATCGCGTCCTCTCTCTCTCTCTCTCTCACCCCCGGCGCCGACTCCCCAAAATGCTTGCCAACAATCAGCTTACAGACCCAGAAGAAAGAATAACATTAATCCCAATTGGTTAACAAATGAATACAATTCACGATATCAGTAATTTTAACCCAAACAAACTCTGAGAGAAAGCACTTATCATAACAAAGAAGCATTCCTACTTCTAACAAAACAAAGAAGCCATTTTGATTAACATACGCAGTAACAAAAGAAAAAAAACCCTTCACAAAGAAACCCCCTTACATTACCCTTCCTGAAGTCCACAATCAGTTCTCCATCTTACTGATACTGAGCATAAAGTTGTTACTGCGATACCAGCTAGCTGATATCTCTACACCCTCTCATCTCCACCTGAGGTTCTACCAACAATGGTTGTATCATCAGCAAATTTATCGATGGTATTTGAGCCATGCCTAGCCACACAGTCATGGGTGTAGAGAGAGTAGAGCAATGGGCTAAGCACACACCCCTGAGATATGCCAGTGCTGATTGTCAGTGAGGAGGAGATAGTATCACCAATCCGCACAGATTGTGGTTTTCCGGTTAGGAAGTTGATGATCCAATTGCAGAGAGAGGAACAGAGGCCCTGGTTCTGTAGCTTGTCAATTAGGACTGTGGGAATGACGGTGTTAAACGTTGAGGTTTGCATTGTCCAGGTGATCTAATGCCATACGAAGATCCATTGAGATTACTTTTGCAGTAGACCTGCTGTAATGATAGGCAAGTTGCAATGAGCCCAGGTGCTTGCTGAGACGGACGTTCATTCTAGTGATGACCAACCTGGCAAAGCATTTCATCACTGTAGATGTGAGTGCTACTGGGTGTTAGTCATTAAGGCAGCTCACATTATTCTTCTTAGGCACTGGTGTAGTTGTTGCCTTTTTGAAACAGGTGGGAACTTCCAGCTGTAGCAGTGAGAGGTTGAAAGTGTCCTTGAATGTGTGGTTATTTGAGTTACTGTCACCTTCCTGTCCAAACCAGTCTGGCTTTTCTCCTCTGACCGCTGTCATTAACAAGGTATTTCAACCCACCGAACAGTCACTCACTGGATATTTTTATTTTGTTTTTTTTTGTACCATTCTCTGTAAACTCTATAGACTAGAGGTTTTTGTAGACCCAGACACTTTCTTCCAGATCATCTATGAAACAGCTTATTCTTCCTTTCTTAGGTATTTCTTTTCTTTTCATGGTGGCTGGGGTTCTGTCAGAGCCAATGATCTACAGTTCGAAACTACGGTTTGCCCTCAAGCAGTGGATTTTTGCACTGTCCATGCAGACTGGCATTTTGATATCTCCAGGAGTGGCCTGGAAGACGTGCTTGAGTGATCTCTCTTTCTCTCTATCTCTCTCTAACTCTGTATCTCGAGAGAGAGCGGCTTGGAGAAATGATGGAAGTGATGCAGAAGATTGTAACATTGGAACAATGAGCTGCCAGTCTCTGCTCTCATTGTTGAAGGAGCGATCTCTCTCTCCCCCTTACTGGAGAGACAGCCTGTCTGAGATACCAAAGTACTGAATTATGGATTGCAGATTTTGACGGACTCTAAATCAAGGTCTCTTGGGGGGGGGGGTTTGCTATTGCTTGATTGGTGGGGAGTGGTGGTGCTTGTGCTGGTGCAAGTGGGAAAGGGTAGATGCTTCTACTGCTGCTTGCTTGTGGGAGGGGGAAAGAGGGCTTCGGGGTTCTGATATTAGTATAATACATTTTTGGACCTTTTTTTGTGGATGTCTCTGTGAAGAGTAAATATTTCAGATTGTAAACTATATACATTCTTTAATATTAAACTAAAACATTTGAACCATGAAAATCCCAGGCGGTCAGTAGTTTCTGAAATGCTCAAACCATCCCATCTTGCACCAACAATTATTCCTCCATCAAAGTTACTTAGATCACATTTCTTCACCATGCTGGTTTGATCCGAACAACAACTGAACCTCTTGACCATGCCTGCATGCTTTTATGCATTGAGTTGCTGTCATGTGATTGGCAGATTAAATATTTGCAATAACGAGTAGGTGCACAGGTGTACCTAATAAAGTGGCCGCTGAATGTATTTCACAGTTATGAAGCTAGATTCTAAGTGAGTAATGAAAAACCCATGGTTAAACAAGAAAGATCAATGAGATTGAAAGAGAAGTTTTGCCTCCTGTAAGTTTTGTGGTGAACTTCAAGACTGGAATAATTTCAGAAGAGAAAATAATCTAAAGGCAAACTAGAAAGGAGTTAAAAAAAGACCACAAGGTTTCTTGAAGTCTATATATAAAAAAAAGAAGGGAAATCCATGCAAACAATGGCATTTTAAAGAATGAGGCTGGGGAACAAGGAAATGGCAGAGGAGTTTAACAGACATTTTGCAAATGATTGAATTTTTTGAGGATGTGACTAAACACATTGATGATGGTAGAGCAGTAGATGTAGTGTACAGTATATGGATTCCATTAAGGCTTTTGACAAGGTACCCCATGCAAGGTTTATTGAGAAAGTAGGGAGGCATGGGATCCAAGGAGAAATTGCTTTGTGGATCCAGAACTGGCTTGCCCACAGAAGGCAAAGAATTGTTGTAGACGGGTCATATTCTGCATGGAGATCAGTCAACGGTGGTGTGCTTCAGGGATCTGTTTTGGGACCCCAACTCTTCATGATTTTTATAAATAACCTGGATAAAGAAGTGGAGGGATGGGTTAGTAAATTTACTGATGACACAAAGGTTGGAGGTGTTGTGGATAGTGTGGAGGGCTGTCAAAGTTACAGAGGGGCATTGATAGGATGCAAAACTGGGCTGAGAAGTGGCAGATGGAGTTCAACCCAGATAAGCATGAAGTGGTTCATTTTGGTAGGTCAAATATTATGACAGAATATAGTATTTATGGTAAGACTCTTGGCAGTGTGGAGGATCAGCGGAACCTTGGGGTCCGAGTCCATAGGACATTCAAGGCTGCTGCACAGATTGACTCTATGGTTAAGAAAGCATATGGTGCATTGGCCTTCATCAGTCTTGGGATTGAGGTAGGAGCTGAGAGGTAATGTTACAGCTTTATAGGACCCTGGTCAGACCCCACTTGGAGTACTGTGCTCAGTTCTGGTCACTTCACTACAGGAAGGATGTGGAAGCCATAGAAAGGGTGCAGAGGAGATTTACAAGGACGCTGCCTGGATTGGGGAGCATGCCTTATGAGCATAGGTTGAGTGAACTCAGCCTTTTTTCCTTGGAGTGACGGAGACAGACAGACAGACATACTTTATTGATCCTAAGGGAAATTGAGTTTTGTTACAGCCACACCAAGAATAGTGAAGAAATATAGCAATATTAAACCATAAATAATTAAATAATAATACGTTAATCATGCCAAGTGGAAATAAGTCCAGGACCAGCCTATTGGCTCAGGGTGTCTGACACTCCGAGGGAGGAGTTGTAGAGTTTGATGGCCACAGGCAGGAATGACTTCCTATGACGCCCAGTGTTACATCTCGGTGGAATGAGTCTCTGGCTGAATGTACTCCTGTGCCTAACCAGTGGAGTGGATGGGAGTGGATGGAGTGGATGGGAGTCATTGTCCAAGATGGCATGCAACTTGGACAACATCCTCTTTTCAGACACCACCGTCAGAGAGTCTAGTTCCATCCCTACAACATCAGTGGCCTTACGAATGAGTTTGTTGATTCTGTTGGTGTCTGCTACGCTCAGCCTGCTGCCCCAACACACAACAGCAAACATGATAGCACTGGCCACCACAGACTTGTAGAACATCCTCAGCATCATCCGACAGATGTTAAAGGACCTCAGTCTCCTCAGAAAATAGAGACTGCTCTGACCCTCCTTGTAGACAGCCTCAGTGTTCTTTGACCAGTCCAGTTTATCGTCAATTCGTATCCCCAGGTATCTGTAATCCTCCACCAGGTCCACACTGACCCCTTGGATGGAAACAGAGGTCACCGGTGCCTTAGCCCTCCTCAAGTGACCTGATAGAGGTTATAAGATGATGAGAGCCATTGATCACGTGGACAGTCAGAGACTTTTTCCCAGGGCTGAAATAGCTAACACGAGAGGGCACAGTTTTAAAGTCCTTGGAAGCAGGTACAGAGGAGATGTCAGGGGTAAATTTTTTACACTGAGAATGGTGAGTGCATGGAATGGGCTGCCAGTGACAGTGGTGGAGGTGGATACGATAAGGTCTTTTAAGAGACTCTGGGACAGGTACATAGAGCTCAGAAAAATAGAGGGCCATGGGTAACCCTAGGTAATTTCTCAGGTAAGGACATGGTTGCCACAGCTTTGTGGGCCAAAGTGCCTGTATTGTGCTTTAGGTTTTCTTTGGTTCTAGCAGAAGTTACTTGAACATCCATTAACATTAAATAATGGCAGAAGGAATTAAACATCATAACAATCACTAAAGTATTAATATTAGTCAAACTAATGGGGCTAATGATTAATAAGTTCACTGGCCCAGTGGCTTGAGTCCTTGGATATGAAAAAAGTGTCTACTGAGATGTTGGGTATATTGTTCGCAATTTTCCAAATCACCTTATGTTCTTGAAAGCTAAAGGAGGATTGAAAAACAGTATGTGGAGGAGCCCTATTGAAAATAGGAGTGGGCACAGTAAGCAGGTAACCATATACTGAATAATTTATCATTAATTGTTGGAAACTATTATAATAAATTATTCATGTAATGATATCAGCACACTTGGAAAATCATAATTTAATCAAATTGAGTGCAAGATTTTGTGAAGAGGAACTCATGTGTGACAGATTTATTGGAATATTTCTGAGGAAACCATAACCAGGGTGAAAAAGATGGGGCCATTAAATGTATCGTATTTGGACTTCCAGAAGACATTCAGCAAAGTATTTATGAAAGATTTGGTCATTAGAATAATTCTTGAAAATTGAAATACAGAGGATTCTGGTTAATTTGTCCACCAGCTAATCGAGGCAGTGGCTTATTTGGGACAACTCTTTTAAAAAAAACACTAGTTGACAAAATGGCCGGGATTTCTTTTTGAAGATTTGGATGATGTAATCATCGAAAGCATTGTATGAAGGCATTGTATTGGCTCTAAGTGTCCGCACTATTTTTGTTCATTTATGGTCAAGCAGAAGAACACAGCATGTCTGTTGTATCTGATGATCAAAGTGAAATCTATGCAGGGGAGTTTTCACAGTGGAAATCCTGTGGCACTGAGGCAGTTCCACTCTCCTGACCTCAGAAGTCTGGGTCCAGTGGTACAATTAGTCATCAAAAACTGCGATCTTCCTTGGTCACTGTGGATAGCCATGATTTCTTCTGCACTTTATCAAGCCCTTTGTCCTTTGTTCTCCAGGGAGCATTGCAGAACTGCCTTCTTGGCCATGTGACTTCACTATTACTCTCACCTGCCCAGTCCACCAGAGCTGAGTTCACATGCTAGGACAGGTATGTCCCTACTTCACCGAGGTATGGGTGCACTGACTACCCTCACCTGGTTTGGCCTGCCTGTCAGAGCAGTGCACCCGGGTGTGGCTGCTGTCATATGCAAATTGCTACTTGGAGCCACAAGTGAGGGCTGAGTGTCTGGTGGGGACTTCTGGTGGGGACCAAAGGTGAATGAGCTGACCCAGAATGGACATGAAAAGCCCCTCCCTGAATACCCTTTACATAGCATTGTACAGTGGATGAATTCCTCTGTTGATAACTACTAGGAACTAATACACAATTTTTTTTACAGCACTGTAATAGCATTGGTGTGTTCTAATTTGTTCTGCATTGCATTTAAATACATCATTTGTTGCTCAGTACAATAGTAATTTGTCTTTTTTTTATACCTTTTTAACTATCTCCATGAAACTATGGCTAATTGAGGTAGCTCTTTACTTGGGCCAAAGTGTACTGGTTCTGATGTGTCACAGTTAATTGGAACCCATTGCATATTTTGTTGCTCCATTTTGTGAAATATTTCTTGACAAGTAAAGGTCGGGTGACAATCAATACTGGTGCACTGCAAGGATGCATGCTCAGCCCACTGCTCTACCTTCTTGACTCCCACAACTGTGTGGCTAGGCACAGCACAGACACCATCTACAAATTTGCTGATGACACATTGTTGTTGGCGGAATTTAAGATGGTGAGTAGGAGCCAGATAGATCAGCTGGTAAATATGAACAGGTCTTTTATTTGACAAAATGAGACACAGCAGGCATAATTTTGAGACCCTTTTGAAGGAAAAGGCCTGTTTTACCCAATATTACAGGACATCTTGTATGCTAAAGATCAAAGGAGAGTTCTATATTTACGATGCATCTACAATGCTTCCTTTGAATTACATGTAACTTTCACACCTCCTTCTTCACACCCACACTCTAGACAATGTTAATCAACTGTTTAGTCTTTGAATTAACTGCTGTTTTCACAGCTCTAGGAACCTATTGTCCAGAGCTATATTTTAAATTTAATCTACAGTTCATATTCAGATCTAAATGCTGGTTGCTGAAGTTAGTTGCTTTACACTCTAAGTCCAGAATGTGCTCTAACAACCTCAATTGGGTAAGGCAAGACTATTAACAACACACGCACAACATGCTGGAGGAGCTCAGCAGGCCAGGCAGCATCTAGGAAAAGAATACAGTCGACATGTTAGCCCGAAACATTTTGCTTGGATTTCCAACATCTGCAGATTTTCTCTTGTTTGAGGCAAGAATATTATATCACTCTTGTCTTAGTCTGACAATATAAATTGAACATCTTCTCCAGAGCTTTGGGTACAAAAAGAATGGAGAGAAAATAGATCTGAGGAGAAAGAGATGGGGAAGATATTTTTCTCTTTCATCTGAGCAATCATGATTAATATGGGAGATCACTTTGTCACTTTATTCCTTGGAGAATATTCTGGTTGTAAGATGTAATTTCTATTTCAATGAAAAATGGTTCCAGTTCTTGCCAGGAGTTCTCATTCATTGCATGAGATGATAGCTTGTTCCAGGCATTCATTGCTTCTGGCAAATCCATCTCCATAGATTTAAAGGAAGATTTGGCTTCACATTCTTTAGATTGAAACCTAAAACAATCTAAGAAAGACAAAATCTTAGCCCTGATATCACCCTATAAACCTCTTTAAATTACCCCATCTAGGCTTCACTAAAACACATTGTCAATAGAACTTCAGACTGCCTTCATAACAGAAACGCTTCATACTGAACCTCTCTTGCACCTTTCCAGTCTCATCCATATTAACGGTTTGAACATAGGCACCTGCATTACATTTCTTAGTCAAGATAATGTGTAACTCGCAGGACTCTGTGCACCTGTTGGTCTTGTGATAGAGGTCAATGGTTTGGGAGGTGCTGGGTAATCAGGCGTTTTGTAGATGGGGTAGAGGGAGTAAGCATGGCTGATAGATGCTGACAGCTTTGCCACAAAATGTGTCATTGTTCTTGATTGTTGTTGGAGCTGCCCTCATTTAGACTTGTGAACATGAAAACCTATTGCTCTTTCTCTGCATAACCTTTAGCTCTGACTAGACTGGACTCTGACTCTAGTGAAGATATTGTCTCAACAGGGCTATAAATTGTATGCCATGAATTTCTCTAACTTTTCAGCATTTCCTTGTATGATTGAATGATTTATTTCCAGATGATACCCTGGTCGAACATTTTAAGTATTGAATGTACCAGGACACAGATGTCTTGTTGAGGGAGTTTGAATGTCATGGAATTTTTCATTCTGTACAAGGGAGAATTTACTTCTCCACCCTAATTTACATATGATTCTCTGTGCACAAATATGTTCTGTCCAAATGATTTTGTAATTCATTTTAACTTCTGCTTTTGATATGCGACTGCCTATCAATTTAACCACTGGCGGAAATTTCCGGGGAAAAATTGCTGGAGTGATTCTCCTGTTCCATGAGTTCCTGTTGCAAGTTCCGGAGCACATGGGCAGAAATTCTAAATCCATTCCAGAAGTAGGAGATGCCAAAGGTGTCAAGTGCATAAGCTAGATAAGTAGGAATGTATAAATCAGCAAGCATTTCTTTTTATGACTCTGCAGTGGGTGTAGAATTGGTGTAAAACATTCACAGACAAACTGGATCCAATCTTGTGTTTGATCAGCCAACAACAGACAGATCAAAAATGAAGGGTTTGCATCCAGTCATTGAATTATGCTGGAATTTCTTCATTATTTTGATGAAAGAAAAATCTATAAACACAGTTTTTGAAATTTTCTGTGTATTGCCTTTTCCTGCAGGTTTCTGGCTGATGGATAGGCAGAGGAGTTTTGGAGCAACAGTACGTGTAAGTCATATCATGAATGCAGTGAAGAAGCTTGATGTATCTTTTCTGGTTGAACATTGCCATGTTCACACTAACCACAGAAATTCCTGGAAATATACTGTACTTAATAAGGTGGCCAATTAATGTAGGTCTCAGTTACCAAGAAGTTTCCCTTCACAGTCAGTCTCACACTGTACACAATATTTCACCATTATTTTCTCACTCCAGGCAGCTTTACAATACAAGTGTTTCCAATATCCTTCTGGCCAAGAGCTTGAACATGATTATTCTCTAATTTCAAAAAAGAGTGAGGAAAATTAAACTAAACTAAATTAAAGTGGTTGCATTTAATTAAATATTAAAACCAATATCAGGGAACTTAGAAATGGGAAAAATATATTAAATAGAGGTCATAAATATTGGAAGCTAGCTATGAGTAAGAATGAACAACAATCTAAAGAATATGTCCTCCTCTGCAAAAAAAAAATAAAAAGGGGATACATTCATTTTGAATTATTTGAACTGCTGATTAATCTATTGGCTCTCTTTCTAAGTTTTCTATGCCCCAAATGCTTATTTAAACTAGGCTAACAAAATAATCTTGCTGAATAACTAAGATTGTAGAAAAAACTTTAAGCCAAAACAACTTTTGAATCAGTGGGGATTGAACTTCACTTGCCCCATCACTGAACTGATCTCACAATCTAGATTGTTAAGTAACTGAGTCTGAGGACCAATGTTCTCTCTAATTCGTAATGACCAATATGTGCAAAAAGTCTTGTGCTGTGCAATTTTTTGCCCAGTGACAACAACATGCATGCACTGAATAATTTCTTCAATAAAAGCAGTATAAATAAGCCAGTTCTAAAATCTGCAGATAAATCATTGTAAACTCCACGTTGTCAGCACCATCCGTATCAGAAACCAGAAAAGGAAATGTGATTTTGTACGATCTAGAAATATACTTAACATGCCAAGGAGGTAGATGGTGACAACCTTTTGTGTGCAGTTTAAATTCCTTTGTGCACTAGTAGCAAAAGGTGTGTGCACGTGCAAATATGCCACCTTAGAGAGAATATTGCTGAGGACAAGTGAAGCCAGGGATCTTGGAGAATTAAGGAACAAACAGATTGAGCAGGAGAGTGAAAGTAAGCCAGAAGATCAGGAATGAACTTCTCAAATGGTGGAGCAGTTTGGGGTGGGGGAAAGAGAAGGTCACATAGAATGATTATGCACATCAATACGAGGCTGAGAGCATGGTGCAGGAAGGAAGGGTTCAGGTTTTTGGATAATTGGTCTTTGTTCCAGGGACATTGGGATCTGTTTCGAAGGGACGGTCTATATCTGAACCGGAGGGGTACTAACATTCTTTGCAGGAATGTTTGCTGCTCGGGGGGGGGGGGGGGGGGCGGGTTTAAACTAGATGTGCAGGGGGCAGGGATCCAGATCCAGAGGGTTGGTCAGAAGGAGCATGGGGTTAAATGTGTAGAAGGGTTGGGTGATCTTGAGAAGGTCATCAAAATTCAAGGTGCAATTAGCCCGATGGAAGTTCAAGGAGCTGGGTTAGGTACAATAGACAGTGTTTTAAGCAAAGAGAGGAGGAATGGGCTAAGAATTCTATACTTGAATGCGCGTAGTGTCAGAAATAAGACAGATGAGCTTGAAGCTCAGATGAAAATGGGGAACTACGATATTGTTGGGATAACGGAGACATGGCTGCAAGGGGATCAGGCCTGGGAATTGAGTGTACCAGGGTATACGTGCTATCGTAGAGACAGAAATATGGGAAGAGGGGGTGGGGTGGCCCTGTTGGTGAGGAATGAGATTCAGTCCTTAGCAAGAGGTGACTTGGGAACAGGGGAAGTAGAGTCTGTGTGGATTGAGCTGAGGAACAGTAAGGGTAAAAAGACCCTAATGGGTGTTGTGTACAGGCCTCCAAACAGTAGTGTGGATATTGGGTACAAGTTGATTAGGGAGTTAACATTGGCATGTGCTAAAGGTAATGCAGTCGTTATGGGAGATTTCAACATGCAGGTGAACTGGGAGAATCAGGTAGGTGTTGGACCCCAGGATAGGGAGTTTGTGGAGTGTCTAAGGGATGTATTTTTGGAACAGCTTGTGCTTGAGCCAACCAGGAACGAGGCTATTTTGGACTTGGTGATGTGTAATGAACAGGAATTGATAAGTGATCTTGAAGTAAAGGAGCCATTAGGAAGTAGTGATCATAACATGATAAGTTTTTATCTACAATTTGAGAGGGATAAGGGCAGATCAGAGGTGTCAGTGTTGCAATTAAATAAAGGAGACTACGGAGCCATGAGGGAAGAGCTGGCCAAAGTTAAATGGGCGGATGCCCTGGCAGGAAAGACAGTGGATCAGCAGTGGCAGATATTCTTGGGGATAATACAAAAGATGCAAAAGCAGTTCATTCCAATGAGAAGGAAGGATTCAAAGAGGGGGAAGGGGCCACAGTGGTTGACAAAGGAAGTCAGAGATTGTATAGCATTAAAGAAAAAGAAGTATGACAGGGCTAAGATGAGTGGGAATACAGATGATTGGGAAAGTTTTAAGGAACAGCAGATCTTAACTAAAAAAGCAATACGGAGACAAAAAAATCAGGTATGAGCTCAGTCTAGCCAGGAATATAAAAAGGGATAGCAAAAGCTTTTTTAGCTATGTGAAGAGAAAGAAGATAGTTAAGAACAATGTTGGCCCCTTGAAGAATGAATTGGGAGAAATTGTTATGGGAAACAGGGAAATGGCAACAGAATTTAATGCGTACTTTAGATCTGTCTTCACCAGGGAGGACACAAGCAATCTCCCAGATATATGGATGGGGCAGGGTCTTAAGATATCAGAGGAATTGAGACAGATTGACATTAGGAAAGAAACTGTGATGAGTAGACTGGTAGGACTGAAGGCTAATAAATCCCCGGGTCCAGATGGTCTGCATCCGAGGGTTCTAAAAGAGGTGGCTCAGGAAATTGCGGATGCATTGGTAATCATTTTCCAATGTTCCTTAGATTCAGGATCAGTTCCTGAAGATTGGAGAGTGGCTAATGTTATCCCACTTTTCAAGAAGGGAGGGAAGGAGAAAATGGAGAACTATTGCCCTGTTAGCCTAACGTCAGTCGTGGGGAAGATGCTTGAGTCCATTATTAAGGATGAAATAGTGGCATATCTTGATGGCAGTAATAGGTTTAGGCCGAGCCAGCATGGATTTACCCAAGGGCAAATCATGCTTGACTAATCTGTTGGAGTTTTTTGAGGGTGTAACAAGGATGTTAGACGAGGGTAAGCCAGTGGATGTTGTGTACCTAGATTTTCAGAAGGCATTCGATAAGGTGCCACATAGGAGATTGGTGAGTAAAATCAGAGCTCATGGCATTGGGGGCAGGGTTTCAACATGGATAGAAAACTGGTTGGCAGATAGAAAGCAAAGGGTAGCAGTGAATGGGTGTTTCTCGGACTGGCTGGAGGTGACTAGTGGGGTACCACAGGGCTCTGTATTGGGACCACAGCTCTTTACGATTTATGTCAACGATTTAGATGAGGGCATTGAAAACTATATCAGCAAGTTTGCTGACGATACTAAACTGGGTGGCAGTGTGACATGCGAAGAGGACGTTAGGAGAATACAGGGAGACTTGGATAGGCTGGGTGAGTGGGCAGATACTTGGCAGATGTCATTCAATGTGAATAAATGTGAAGTTATCCACTTTGGAAGCAGGAACAAGAGGGCAGAGTATTGTCTGAACGGTGTAGAGTTAGGTAAGGGAGAAATGCAAAGAGACCTAGGAGTCCTAGTTCATCAGTCAATGAAGGTGAATGAGCAAGTGCAACAGGCAGTGAAGAGGGCAAATGGAATGTTGGCCTTTATTACAAGGAGAATTGAGTACAAGAGCAAGGATGTTCTTTTGCATTTGTACAGGCCCTGGTGAGACCACACCTGGAATATTGTGTACAGTTTTGGTCTGCAGGTTTAAGGAAGGACATTCTGGCAATTGAAGAAGTGCAGCGTAGATTCACTAGGTTGATTCCTGAGATGGCAGGGCTGTCTTACGCAGAGTGATTGGAGAGATTGGGCTTGTACATGCTGGAATTGAGGAGATTGAGAGGGGATCTGATTGAAACGTTTAAGATAATTAAAGGATTTGATAGGATTGAGGCGGGAAATATGTTCCAGATGTTGGGAGAGTCCAGTACCTGAGGGCATGGATTGAGAATAAGAGGTCAGTTGTTTAAAACAGAGTTGAGGAAGAGCTTCTTCTCCCAGAGAGTTGTGGAGGTGTGGAATGCACTGCCTCGGAAGACGGTGGAGGCCAATTCTCTGGATGCTTTCAAGAAGGAGCTAGATAGATATCTGATGGATAGGGGAATCAAGGCATATGGGGACAAGGCAGGGACTGGGTATTGATAGTGAATGATCAGCCATGATCTCAGAATGGCGGTGCAGACTCGAGGGACCGAATAGTCTACTTCTGCACCTATTGTCTATTGTCTATAACTTGCTCTTGTTTTGTTGTTCCATCAATTAATGCAGAAATCTGGCTCCAGAATCAAAATCAAAATCTGGTTTATTATCACTGACATAGGTTGTGAAATTTGATGTTTTGTGGCAGCAGTAGAACGGAATATATAAAACATTACCATGCGTTACAATTAGAAATGCAGATAAAAATAGATATGTTGTCCTAAAAGGGAGCATAAAGTGAGGTGCTGTTCATGATCCATTCAGAAATTTGATAGCAGAGGGGAAGAAGCTGTTGCTAAAACATTTGAGTGTATGTCTTCAGGCAGTTAGAAGTTATACCCCAGTAAGTTGCTGAGTTCCTTCTTCCATTAGTATAATTCTGGTCATGTGAGTGTTTCTTGGCTGTGATATTGATGGAGAATCAGGAATATTGTTGAGAAGTTTGGAGCAGGGAACTGGAGAAGAGAGAAGAGGCATGCAACTTTTGGTGGTGATGATGGTGTTGGTGTGGGATCTAATGGTCAGAAAGTGAGTTTGGTGAGGTCGAGGGGAAACCATAATAATTGGGAAAGAGATGGGAGCAGGCAGTGAGTGTAGATTAGAGGGAGGGATCAAAAAGATTGAGGTAAGAGAGAGTTTGGACTAGCTGGATTGTTGCTACAGGGATATTGTAATCTTGGGATGGGAAGAGAAATCAGTTTGCTGGAGATGGTGCAGGGGTGTGGTATCTGATCATGGTGCTGCTGATCAGACAGACAGGTGGCTGGAGATACAGCACTCTTGGTGGGCTGTGAAAGCTCCAAGCAGTGCTACAAATAGACTTTTTCCCTCAAGCTACAGAATGCATTCTCTTTGGTTGTCAGCTCACAAGAGCCTTGGGAAATAATGTAGTTCGGAGTTAAAACTTAACTGGAGATGTGCTCCGAGACTTTGTAAAATGTTTAAATGAACAACCTGTCAGCTGAAACCAAGCTTCTTGTCTATTAGCTTCCTGCAATCATTAAAACAGTAAATGTGTGTATGTTTAAGAAAAAATATTATAATTTGAAATTTAAAATATATTTTTACACTAAATACTCTGGATACCTTAAAAACTTGAATCATAAAACATTTAAATATGTCAGATGGCTGATAAATCTATTTTTCCAGCAATGTGGAAAGATTTACATCAGAAGAGAAACCTACTCCACAGTTTAATTGCTATTTGTTGAACAATAGATTCCATTTAATTTTCATAGGAAGAATACTTCAGAAGAAAATCTCCAGGCTTACCACTGTAATTAAATCTCAGCACGCAAAAACAGATATCAATATGCCAAAACAGCAAGGTGAATCTCAGTAGATATATTTCTATTTTCTAAAATAAATATTTTTTATTCTGTCACCTGTGTGCCAAGATAAGCTCAATCTAGTAACTTGTTGGATCATCTTCATTTGCATCCTAGTTTCCCAATATAACAAGCTTGGGTGATTTCACATAACTAAGCTTTCAACAAGCGGTTATCCATAATTTCCATCAGAACTCCACAGCAAAAACTCAATGAACAGAGATGGAGCATTGATCTATCTCCTTTGAACTACTCCTGCTCTGCTACTCTAAACTGTTTGATTTGCCCGGCTTCTGGAGGAGGAGGAGGGCAGCTCTAACAAAGATAGTATAACAAAGAACTAATTAAACCTGACAGGGTGCAGGATGATTTCACAAGGTTGTTGCTGGTTTGGAGTGCCCAAGTTGGAGGGAAATTGGATGAGGCTGTGTATGGTTTCACTAAAGTACAGGAAGCTGAGGAAGTGACATGATCCAGGTACTTGGAATTATGAGAGGCATAAATAGAGCAGAAACAGAGTTTCATACAAAGATAGTTGGTGTCTGAAATGAGTTGAAATAGGAAATGGTGGAAGCAAGTATGGTAAATAACATTTAGAAGGATTCTGGACAGGTACTTCAATGAACAGTGCATAGAGGGATTTGGAATTAATGGGGGCAAGTGAGATTACTATATTATAGGCATGATGGTTGACTTAAATGCAATGAGCTCAAAGACCTGTTCCCATGCTGAACAACTCCACGACTAGGGTGAAGGTAAGAGAATAGTGTTGAGATGGGTAAATCAGCCATGATGGAATGGTGGAATACACATGATGGGTTGAATGACCTAATTTGCTCCTATGTCTAAGATAAATGGTTAAAATAGAAAGCTCGTGTCATTTATTTAAGTTTCCTGCAGATCTATAAAAATACACTTTGGGATCTTAAGTGAAGTTCATCGAAATTCTTCATTCTTTTTCAATTTATACCCTTTTAAATGTAGATTCAATGTATTTAAAGAATAAAGGCAAATGAAAGTTATTTGATTGAGAATAGAATGATATAATGAAAAAGGAAAAATATAATTTTAAGGTTTGGTACAGAAAAAGCACTTGGAGAGTGGTGAGGGAATTAAAAAGTAATATAAGAAGAACAGTGTAAAAAGATGTGCATCAACCTAAAAGTGATATAAAACTCTATAAACAAACAAAAAAGAATGGCCATGTTGATTACCGAGAAATGAAGAGAAATTCATTGATGAAGCAGAGGGTATAACAGAGGTAATGAACCTCTGTACCTATTGTATCTGTCCACAAAAGAAACAGATGAAATTAAGATATTTGCTGAAATGTTTGCCATCACTCAAAATTAACAAAGTCACAATAAGGCAAGGTATTTCCTTTTCCTTTTGATTTCACCAGTCAGTGGAGTAGTCTTCTCTGCCTATGAGATGTAGGAGATCAGAGAGAGTGTCAGCCAGAAATATGTCCAGCTGTAGCTCCTCTCAGACTGCATGGACCAACTGGAGTGGCAGATGGACTCGCGAAAGAGCATGCAGGAAGCATAGAGTGTTATAGATAGGAGCTTCATGGAGGTGGCAACTTCAGCTAGATATGTTGGATAACTGCTCCGAAGGGTAGGCAGTCGTGCAGAATTCTCCAATAGCTGTTTCCGTTTCAAACAAGCTTACTGCTGTGGAAATATTGTAGGGGTGGGGAATGAACTTTCAGGAGAAAATGATAGCAGCAGTCATATCAATGACACTACAGCTGGCTTTGATGTATAGCAAGGTAGGTCAAAGACTAGCTGATCAGAGTTGGGGAATATTATGTTCCCATGAGGAAGAATGATAACAGTGGCCAGTCTTGACCATAGAACACACAAAGTAGTGGTGGAGGTAAATGACCTGTTGTGTTCTGCAGTAATCAGTACTGGAATCTATAAAATTGGTGGAATTACAAGGAAGATTGTCAAAAGATTCAATAGAATGAGACCCGATGGAAATGTGGGCAGAGAAAAGGCAAACAGAGTTTAATCCATACCGTGTAAGTTCCTGGAAATTCAAATTCAAGAGGAAAGTATACCGTAAATGGTAGGACCTTTAGGATCATTGATATACAGGGGGACATTGGGTTGCAAATCTATATCTCTCCAAATCTGCCAACATGAGTAGGTAAAGAAAGCAAACAGCACACTTGCCTTCATTAGTCAGAATGCTAGGTATAAAATTTGGGACATCATATTACTCTGTACAATACTTTGTTAGGCTACATTTGGTGCATTGTGTGGACTTCTGGTTATAGCATTACAGGAATGAATTGGAGTCTTTAGAGAGGGTGCAGAAGAGTTTTACCAAGATGTTGACTTGATAAGAGAGTACTAGCTATGACGAGGTTGGATAAAGTTAGATTCCTTTCTCTGGAATGTCAGAGATTGAGGAATGACATTGAGAATGTGCAAGGTCTCAGGTCCCTGGCATTTTGAGATAAGACCATAAGACATACCATATGAGCAGAATTGCACCATTTGATTCATCAAATCTCCTTTTCCATTGGTGATTTATTATCCTTCTCAACCCCATTTTCCTGCCATCTCTCGATATACTTTAACACCCTTACTAATCAAGAATCTGTCAAACTCTGCTTTAAATATACTCAATAACTTAGCTCCGCAGCAGTCTGTGGCAATACATTCCATAGATTCACCACCCTTTGGCAAGAAATTCCTGCTCATCTCTGTTCTAAAGGGACATCCTTCTGGTCCGAGGCTGTACACTCTGGACTCCTCCGCTATAGCAAATATCCTCTCCATATTGTCTTTGTCTAGGCCTTTCAATACTTAAAAAGTTTCAATGAGATTCCCCCACTTCATTCTTTCAATCTTCCGTGAGTACAGGCCTAGAGTCATCAAATGCTCCTCATATGTTAATCCTTTCATTTCTGGGATAATTTTTGTGAACTTCCTCTGGACATTCCCTAATGGCAGTGCATCTTTTTCCAAGATGAGGGTTTCAAAACTGCTCACAATATCCCAGGTGCAGTGTAACCAATGCTTTATATAGCCCCAGCATTGTATCCTTGATTTTATTTTGTACTCCTCTCAAAATAAATGATGACATTGCATTGTCAATGATCCCTCCCATCCAACAATCACTTTGATCAGGCAGGAGATGCTGTAATATTAGGGCAAGAACTGATATAATGAGAAATAGCTTCTTCCTCCAGGCCATGAGACCACTGAACTCATTGCCACCACCCAGGTCTCACACATATGAAGCTCCAGCAGCATAATACTGTTTACCTTTTAATTTATGTCGTAAGTATACATTTTCATTTGTTAATTTATTAGTGGTAATATCACTTTATCTGTTGTGTGTCTCTTATATTTACCTTTGTTTATGGAACATTTTGTTTAGTGGTATACATGTGTATGGTAGAAATCACAATGAACTTGATTCTCCTAAACTAAGTACTTCTGCAGATGCCCTGATTCCTCAATATTACCTCTCCCCCATCTATATTTGTATTGTCTGCAAACTTGACCAGAAAGCCATCAATTCCATCATCCAAAATGTTGACATATAACATGAAATGAAACAGACCCAATACCGACCCCTGTGGAATACCACTAGTCACCAACAGCCAACTAGAAAACACCCCCTTATTCTTACTCTTTGTTTCCCACCAAATAGCCAATCTTCTCTCCTTTCCTGTAATACCATGGGCTCTTATCTTGCTAAGTAGTCTCATGTGCAGCCCTCTGAAAATCCAAGTAAACAAAATCCACTGATTCTCCTTTGTCCTGCCTGTCATTTCTTCAAAGAATTCCAACAGATTTTCCAGACAAGATTTCTCCTTAAGGAAACTGTGCGGACTTTGGTTGGCCTATTTTATCATGTGCCTCCAAGTACCCCAAAACCTCATTCTTAATAATTGACTCCAATATCTTCCCAACCACTGTCAGGCTAAATGGACTATAATTTCCTGATTTATTTTTATTTTTTTTTTTGCTTTCCTCCCTTCTTAAAGAGTAGAGTGATATTTGCAATTTTTCATTCACCGGAGCCATTTTAAAATCTAATGATTCTGAAAAGATCACTACTAATGCCTCCCCAATCTCTTCAGGTACCTTTTATAGGACCCTGGGATGTAGTCCATCTTGTTCAGGTGACTTGTCTACCATCAGATCTTTCAGCTTCCCAAGTGCCTTCTCCTTAGCAATAGCAACTACACTAACTTCTGTACCCTGACACTCTTGAATTTCTGACATCCTCTTTCTGCACGTCATATCTTTTCAGTTTTACTTAGTGTGTAATAGTTATCAGTCAAAGGCTTTTCGTGGACACTATCATGGCATAGCTATTCACTGCCGGAAGCTTCATAGAAATTGTAAGCAAATATTAACTTTCAGTTTGTATAATAATGTTCCAAATAAGACTTGTGCTATTACTGGTATGGATTTTATGTTTTTTTTTTGCTAATTATTTGTCCACTGCCTCAGCTTGCTTTTTTACATAGTTCCTGAAGAGGAGTCAACACTATGGCAAGTCTGGGTAGAAATTTAGTGTCACATTGAAATATGCCACGAGCTCATTAATGTTTTAAGGTTTTCTGCCTCCAAAGATGGTCTCAACTTTCTTTTTAATACCTGCTCATTTTTATCTGGTTACAAGACCTGAATAAATTATTTCCTGCATTAAGGTACAATTGCTTTACTGAAGCATTACATTGATGAAGATTTTTAAACTCTTCAATTTACATAGGCTTTTTTTCTTGCTGGCAGTTTCAATTAGCTTGTAATCCTTATTGCATACACAATTGGTTACCTCCTCGTATTTTAGAACACAGACCAGTAAAACAGTACAGCATATCCAAATCATTTCTAAAACTCACAAAGAGCGGGGGTCCCAGACCAGGTCCCTGCAGAAAACCGTTGGTCACCAACATCCAGGCAGAATATGCCCCATACACTACCACCCTCTTGTCTTGTGTAGGCAAACCAATTCTGGATCCATATAACTAGGTTTTCCTGGATCTCATGCCTCCTGACTTTCTGAACGAGAGTAACATGGAGAACTTTGTCAAATGCCTTACTATAATCCATGTACATCACATCAACTGCTCTGTTTTCTTTTTTTTTGTAATTTATTTTTTTTATTGAAGTTCATCATCAAACAAACACTTCCATAAGATGTGTTTCAGGCATTGTACCTATATATCATATAGTTATATATATATCACAAATCTCCACCAAGTATTTATCTGAGGTACACACTTATAGGAAAGAGTGGAGAGAAAAAACAAGCAAAAGGGAAGAACTATGTGCAAGTAGGGAGTGATCTTTTGTTTTTACAACAGATTCATTGATTTGTGAGAATAAAGTCATGCCTATGAGGCATTATTTAGTTAAACCATTTTTCCCAGTATGAATCAAATTGTTCCAAATTGGATAAAATTCTCTTATGTTTGATTGGATTTAATCGCCCATTGACATTAAAAGAAATGAATTTTACCTTGAACTTAGCCATCTGTATTTATCTGTCAATGTACCATTGAAATTAGAATAAAACTTAATCGATCTACTCCCTGGACAAATACGAACCAAGAAACACAGGTAAGAACAAAAATGACAACGAGCGTATAATTCCAAGGCTGAGGTCACTAGTAGATGACCCTGCATTGAGCCGTTGAGCTAGAGGAAATGTCTAGCTGTGGGGGATAACCCCTTCCTACTTGTGAGTTGAGGGCCCCCAATGCAGTATTCATAAAAGTCAGTAAACAAATCCATTACACAGAAAAGATTTCCCTGTGTACTCCTCCTATATATATTCTCATTTTGGTGGGGAAAAAGGAGTAAGTGAGCGAATAAAGAATAACAACGAAGTAATATAAAATCAATAGACAATAGACAGTAGGTGCAGGAGTAGGCCATTCGGCCCTTCTAGCCAGCACCACCATTCACTGTGATCATGGCTGATCATACATAATCAGTACCCCGTTCCTGCCCTCTCCCCATATCTCTTGACCCCGCTATCTATAAGAGCTCTATCTAACTCTCTCTTGTGAGAGAGAGACTTGGCCTCCACTGCCTTCTGGGGCAGAGCATCCTACATATCCACCACTCTCTGGGTGAAAAAGTTTTTCCACATCTCTGTTCTAAATGGCCTACCCCTTATTCTTAAACTGTGGCCTCTAGATCTGGACTCACCCATCAGCGGGAACATGCTTCCTGCCTCCAGTGTGTCCAATCCCTTAATAATCTTATATGTTTCAATCAGATCCCCTCTCATCCTTCTAAATTTCAGTGTATACAAGCCCAGTTGCTCCAATCTTTCAACATATGACAGTCCTGCCATTCCAGGAATTAACCTTGTGAACCTACACTGCACTCCCTCAATAGCAAGAATGTCCTTCCTCAAATTTGAGGACCAAAACTCAACACAATACTCCAGGTGGGGTCTCACCAGGGCCCTGTACAGCTGCAGAAGGACCTCTTTACTCCTATACTCAATTCCTCTTGTTATAAAAGCCGGCATGCCATTAGCTTTCTTCACTGCCTGCTGTACCTGCATGCTTGCTTTCATTGACTGATATACAAGAACACCTAGATCTCATTGTACTTCCCCTTTTCCTAACTTGACTCCATTTAGATAGTAATCTGCCTTCCTGTTCTTGCCACCAAAGTGGATAACCTCACATTTATCCATATTAAACTGCATCTGCCATACATTTGCCCACTCACCCAACCTGTCCAATTCACCTTGCATTCTCATCACATCCTCCTGACATTTCACACTGCCACCTAGCTTTGTGTCATCAGCAAATTTGCTAATGTTACTTTTAATCCCTTCATCTAAATCATTAATGTATATTGTAAACAGCTGCAGTCCCAGCACCGAACCTTGCTGTACCCCACTGGTCACAGCCTGTCATTCTGAAAGGGACCCGTTAATCACTACTCTTTGTTTCCTGTCAGCCAGCCAATTTTCAATCCATGTCAGTACTCTGCCCCCAATACCATGTGCCCTAATTTTGCCCACTAATTTCCTATGTGAGATTTTATCAAAAGCTTTCTGGAAGTCCAGGTACACTACATCCACTGGATCTCCCTTGTCCATTTTCATAGTTACATCCTCAAAAAAACTCCAGAAGATTAGTCAAGCATGATTTTCCCTTCATAAATCCATGCTGACTCGGACTGATCCTTCTACTGCTATCCAAATGCGTTGTAATTTCCTCTTTTATAATTGACTCCAGCATCTTTCCCACCACTGACGTCAGGCTAACTGGTCTATAATTCCCTGTTTTCTCTCTCCCTCCTTTCTTGAAAAGTGGGACAAAATTAGACACCCTCCAATCAGCAGGAACTGTTCCTGAATCTATAGAACATTGGAAAATGATTACCAATGCATCCACGATTTCTAGAGCTACCTCTTTAAGTACCCTGGGATGCAGACCATCAGGTCCTGGGAACTTATCAGCCTTCAGACTCAACAGTCTATCCAACACCATTTCTTGCCTAATATAAATTTCCTTCAGTTCATTCTTTACCCTAGTTCCTTTGGCCACTATTACATCTGGGAGATTGTTTGTGTCTTCCCTAGTGAAGACAGATCCAAAGTACCTGTTCAACTCATCTGCCATTTCCTTGTTCCCCATAATAAATTCACCCGTTTCTGTCTTCAATGACCCAATTGTGGTCTTAACTATTTTTTTGCTATTCACATACCTAGAGAAGCTTTTACTATCCTCCTTTATATTCTTGGCTAGTTTACCTTTGTACCTCATTTTTTCTTGGTGTATTACCTTTTTTGTTATCTTCTGTTGCTTTTTTAAAAGCTTCCCAGTCCTCCGGTTTCCAGCTCATTTTTGCTATGTTATACTTCTTCTCTTTTATTTTTATACTGCCCTTTACTTCCCTCATCAGCCACGGCCACCCCTTACTCCCCTCAGGATCTTTCTTCCTGTTTGAAATGAACCGATCCTGCGCCTTCTGCATTATTCCCAGAAATACCTGCCATTTTTGTTCCACTGTATTATTCCATTGAACTTTGGCCAACTCCTCCCTCATAGCTCCATAGTTCCCTTTGTTCAACTGTAATACTGACACATGCGATTTTCTCTTCTCCTTCTCAAATTGTAGGTTATAATCCATATTATAATAAGTATTTCTCAAGATAAGTATATCACCGTGTACTTTTGCTTTCATTTAGCTTCTCAACATTTTTAAAGTTAGCTAAACCTTATGGCTCTTCTGAAGGGGGTGAGGACTGTCTTTGGGAAACTCCTGGTCTCTTCCTGACATATTTCTTTCGGCCTCCTCCCGTTTCCTGCCTTCTCGATTCTCGCACTATTTCCCAAGCGGAGCGGGACAGTTCCTCAGTCAGGCTTTTCCTCATTTTGGTGACACTGACGGGCAACCCTCTGGCCTTCATGTCTGTAGTTGCCTCTTCCACCGTCTGGTACAACTGCGTCCCGTTGTCATAAAACACTCGAAGTTTAGTAGGGTACGGAGTTTGAAATCTAATCGTATTTTGCTTTAGTACTCGCTTTACTTCAGAGTATTCTTTGCGTTTCTGTAGGACCGCGGGGGGGGGGGTAATCTTGGTCGAAATATATTAATTTATCATCGAAAAACACTCTCTTCTTACCCCAGGCCCTTGGTAGAATCTGTGTCTTGGTGCTGAACCGAAGGAATTTAATTATTATAGAGTATGGCTTTCTGTCCTGGGTAGGTTTCAGAACCAGTGTGCGGTGTGTCCTCTCGATTTCCAGCTCCACAGTTGAGGGAAGATCCAACGCGTCCCGCAGTAACTTTTCAACAAACTCCGTCATAAACGAGCCCTCCGCTCCTTCGGGAACGTTGTAGATTCTGATATTCTTCTGCCGTGATCTTCCCTCCAGATCAAGCAGTTTACCTTCTTGGTGATGTATAATTTTTACTGTCTTGCTCAGTATCTGTTCCACGTTTTGAACGCGATCTTCCACCTTCTCGATTCGAGTCTCTGCCACCGCTATTTTTTGATTAATGCTGGCGAGCTCTGCCTTAATATCACGGAGCTGCTGCTTTATTTCTTTCTGGATTCTGAACATATTTGCCGCTTCGACTGAGCGAGGCCCAGCAGCCGCCTCGCTAGCACGCGGTCCGGTCGGAGAGCCGCTCGCTGCACTCCTCTCGGACCCAGGCTCCGCAGTGTCACTTTTTAAATTTCCATTCCTTTTCCCCATTCTTGCCCCTCTTTTCAATTCAAATATTTTTCCAAAAATATATTTGATGGAATAACGGGGTTTAATACGCGCTTTTCCCAAGGAGCTAGTGACTTAAGCTGCCATTCTCGACGATGACGTCACCGGAACCCACTGCTCTGTTTTCATCAATTTTATTGTCACTATTTTGTCAATTTTTGCCTAGATTTTTATTTTGATGATAGTTTCACCTCATATAATAGTCCTGGGATATAAGTACAGCACCTTGTGATTATTAATTTTGATGCTGCATTGGATTGCTTTGTCTACAGTAAGCTGAGCATGGGCATGAGATGGTTGAATTTCATAAAGACATCTGTTTCTGCCATTTTGGTGTACAAATCTGCAGATATGGGAGAAAACATTGTTTAATTGCCCACAGCAATGTTTAAGTTTATGCTGTAAGCACAGCAGAGACAGGTAGCCTTATCTGATTACTACTGTGCTGGTGGTCACAGCATTGCTTTGTGACACCTGCATTACACTTCCATGCCATTCTGCTTTGGTTAGTTTTTCTTCATGCCAGTCCGTGACCATCTCTCTGTGAGTCTATCTGTGTGTTATAGATGTAATTTATGTAGAAAAGATACTTATAACTATGATCTATGTTTGAAACATATTAATACTTCCTGTGTACCACCACAATTGGTAGAATAACCCCAGTGCTGAATATTTCATATCCGCACAGATTAATTGGTTAAATATTGTGGATGACTGAATAAACTGTGAATGTGTCCAGAATTGGCATTTTACATCTTTTTGAATTTGTATTGAAGTAGAATGGGTTAACTGACTCACCAGCATTTCTTCAATTGCTATAAAAGTGTTCAGAGTTTTAATTCCTTTCAATGAAATTTTCTGTTTATAAACACCGATTCCATTTATATGTTTCTAAAAAAACAGTCAGGATGCATTAAAGGAGAAAACATATCTTGTGACCAGCATATCCTAGGTAATTAGTTTCTAATAGGGAGAAAGTTTTCAGTGAGTGCAAAAGGTTCAGGAAATGAGTGCACAGCTTAATGCGATACTAAGCCTTGAAAAATGGGGGGGGGGGGGGAAACTGGGTTTAGCATTAACCAGTAAGGCAATACACAGAGCCTTGGAGTCCTTCGAAAAGAAAGATGAACTATGGTGTCCGTTCTCTTCCAACTAACTCTTACAGCAAAAGTGTAGAAATATCTGAGCTTGAATGGATATCAAGTAATAAGTGGTTTTGAATTTTCACTTTCTGATCTTGCTTTGTTTGGTAGTGTGAAAGCAAGTCAGGCAGCTATATTGCTCTAGATCTTTACTTCCAAAGCAAGTGGAAGGGATGTGATTTGTTTCAACTCATTGTACTTTTTTCTAAAGAGGATGGTTTATCATTGGTATGAAAAAGAAAGTTTAGCTCAGAGCTAGGTCTAATTGCACTGAACCCCAAAAGTACTATTTTATTCCATTGATGCCTACCTCTATTACTGGCCGTAGTGGGACTTACCATAGTACCTGCTGGTTTTAATTAGGCAAATTGTAATGGGGGGAAAACGTGTGGATGCTTGTGAAGACAGCAATCTGTTCTTTTTGATTATTATCGAGAGACAGCAAGACATATTAATTACTTTTCACTGGGAACAAGGAAATGAGGAAGCTGCTTCTGTCTGGAATGAATTAACAAACATCATGGACAGACGTTGAGAATGAGAATTAAATGATACTCTGCCATGGAAAGGTACTCATCTTCCATGCAAGTTTAGCTGCTTCTGTGTATTCTGTGGTGGCAAGAGCTATGGGGGATGAGCTTTCTCTGCCACATGTGTTTGAGGCAAGTGAAGGGGACTTGAAATGCTACGTGCACCTTTTGGTGTTTGCCGACAGTTTCTTTGTGGTTTTGTCAGAGAGAGGCACACAAGTCTTCTTGAATGCTTCTTCTCCACTTTGAATGGTTCTTGACCAGAATTCCTTGCTTTTAATGGGGAACGTTTCAATGTTTCAATCTGCGCAACAAGTCAGGCAGCATCTCTGGAAAGAGAAACCAGAGTTTGAACAGAACGGTTGGAAAGTTTGTTGGAGTTGAGGAACAGTACTAAAGTGAGAAAGACCGAGAAGGGGGTCAGAGTCATGATATTTTTGAATGATCAGTTTCCTGCATGAAACTTGGGTCGTGAGGGATCCATCATTAAAATCTCATCTATGATTTCTTGTCAAGAAAAGAAAGAAGTAAAAGCGATGATTTTTATTCAAACATATCCAATCATGGAGGATTATGTGAAAATAATAAATTAATAGCAGAGGATAGGACGGAGCATTTGGAGCATTATTTTCAACTGCTGAGGCACTCGAGTGAGAGGTTATGAATAAAAGATTATACAAGAGAGGTATTATACATATGTTGTGGAAGTGTTTTAAGGCTTTGGACCTCATTTCCAGGGTAATGGTCATGGTAGAGATCATACTGAAATCCAAAATTAGATTGATCAGGAGGGTGAAGGAGGTAATAACACAAGATATGGCGACAGAATTGGTTAATTGAAGCTTCAATGGTTCATAAGCAGCAACTTCAGCTTCCATTTATGATTTTTTTTATAGACAAAAATAATTAAAAGGTTAATGAATGTTGATTACCCTCTGGGACTGAAGCAGTTTTTTTTCATTTTGTTAATAGAATAAGACTTAAGATCATTTATTTTGTCATTATCTTTGATCCCTACTGGCTGAGAAAGGAGGAAGGTAGACCACTGGAAAAGCGTAACTATGAGGCAGCCAGTACCAGACAGTGCTGTGTTTGACGGCATTTTCAGGACTAAGTGGCCAGAAATACTGACAGACAATTAGAAGCCATCTTGTCCCTGTCAATGGAAATAAACCATTCTTTTGAAGACGTGTGAATGTATCTTCTATCAGTTAAAGTAAGTTCAATCACAATTAATTTTACCTTACAATTAAACGAAGCAGTAATTGTTCATACGCTATCTTATTTTATTGGATGTTCTTCCATCTACATTAAAGAGTCAGTTTCATGAAGAAACTGAATATCAGTGACTATCATCATTAAATTCTAGCATTTTATTACAGCTGATGGAAATGAAGCTGCTTGAAGCAACTCCCACAAAAGTAAGGAATTCACGAGTAATACTGATGCCAAGGAATTACTCAGTGTTTCTAAGTCTGGAACAGCATACACAGTGGAAATTGCAGCTTAATTCCTCATCGTTGTTTCCAGAGATGAAGGCGAAAGTAGACTTTGCACTTGCGATGCAACACAACAGGGTAATTAAGCAGGGCATGGGAAGCTGTTGAAAGGGGGAGTAGTAAATGGAGAAGGGATCTTAGTGGTAAGACTTATCTGCTATGAGTATTCAGACAGAGTTTCTCCCAAGAGAGCTACTCTAACTCTGCTCTGGTCGATGTTGGACCACACTTAATCAGTGGCTAATTCAGAGGAAGAATCTGCTGATGGCTGAGAAGCTGTTTACTGGGAATTCACCTTTAACTAGAACCTTCAGAAAACATAGAAACACAGAAAACCTACAGCACAATACAAGCCCTTTGGCCCACAATGTTGTGCCGAGCATGTGCTTACTTTAGAAATTACCTCAAGTTACACATAGCCCATGTACCTATCCAGGAGTCTCTTAAAAGACCCTTCTATATCTGCTTCTATCATCGTCACTGGCAGCCCATTCCATGCACTCACCAGTCTCTGCGTAAAAAAAACTTACCCCTGACATCTCCTCTGTACCTACTCACCAACACCTTAAAACTGTGTCCTCTCGTGTTAGCCTTGGGAAAAAGCATCTGACAACCTATCCTCATAAGGCATGCTCCCCAATCCAGGCAGCATCCTTATAAATTCCCTCTGCACCCTTTCTATGGCTTCCACATCCCTCTTGAAGTGAGGTGACCAGAACTGAGCACCGTATTCCAAGTGGGGTCTTTCCAGAGTCCGTTATATCTGCAACATTACCTCTCGGCTCTTGAACTCAATCCCACGGTTGATGAAGGCCAATAGACCGTATGCCTTCCTAACCACACAGTCAACCTGCACAGCAGCTTTGAGTGTCCTGTGACTTGGACCCCAAAATCCCTCTGATCCTCCACACTGCCAAGAGTCTCACCATTAATACTACTTTGTATATTCTGCCATCATATTTGATCTAACAAAATGAACCACATCACACTTACCTGGGTTGAACTCCATGTGCCACTTCTCAGCCCAGTTTTGCATCCTATCAATGTCCCTCTGACTGCCCTCCACACTATCCATAACACCTCCAACCTTTGTGTCATCAGCAAATTTACTAACCCATTCCACCACTTCCTCATCCAGGTCATTTATAAAAATTACAAAGAGAATGGGTCCTAGAACAGATCCCCGAGGCACACAACTGGTCACCAACTTCCATGCAGAATATGACCCATCTACAACCACTCTTTGCCTTCCATGTGCAAGCTAGTTCTGGATCCACAAAGCAATGTCTCCTTGGATCCCATGCCTCCTTACTTTCTCAATAATCCTTGCATGGGTACCTTATCAAATGCCTTGCTGAGATCCATATGCATGAAATCTACTGCTCTACCGTCATCAATGTGTTTAGTTAAATCCTCAAAAAATTAATTCAAGCTCGTAAGGAACGACCTGCCTTTGGCAAAGCCATGCTGACTATTCCTCTCCAAATATTTATAAATCATGCCTCTCAAGATCTTCTTCATCAACTTACCAACCACTGAAGTAAAACTCAATGGTCTATAATTTCCTGGGCTATTTCTACTCCCTTTCTTGAGTAAGGGAACAACATCTGCAACCCACCAATTCTCCGGAACCTCTCCTGTTCCCATTGGTGATGCAAAGATCATCACCAGAGGCTCAGAAATCTCCTCCCTCGCCTCCCACAGTAGCCTGGGGTACATCTCATCTGGTCAAGGAGGCTTATCTAACTTGATGCTTTCCAAAAGCTCTAGCACATCCTCTTTCTTAGTGTCTATATGCTCAAGCTCTTCAGTCTGCTGTAAGTCATCCCTACAATTGCCAAGATACTTTTCCATAGTGAATACTGAAGCAAAGTAGTCATTAAGTACCTCTGCTACCCCTCTGGTTCCATACAATTCCACCATCACACTTGATTCGTCCCATTCTCTCACATCTTATCCTTTTGTTCTTCAACCTTGGGGTTTTTATTAATCCTGCTCACCAAGGCCTTCTCATGCCCCCTTCTGGCTTTCTTAATTTCATTCTAAGCTCCTTCCTGCTAGCCTTATAATTTTTTAGATCTCTATCATTACCTAGTTTTTTGAACCTTTCATAAGTTTTTCTTTTCTTCTTGACTGGATTTGCAACTGCCTTTGTACACCATGGTTCCTGCACGCTACCATCCTTTCCCTGTCTCATTGGTACGTACCTGTGCAGAACTCCACATAAATATCCCCTGAACATTTGCCACATTTCTGCTGTACATTTCCCTGAGCACATCTGTTCCCAATTTATGCTTCCAAGTTCTTGCCTGATAGCTTCTTATTTCCTCTTACTCCAATTAAATGCTTTCCTAACTTGTCTGTTCCTATTCCTCTCCAATGCAATGGTAAAGGAGATAGAATTGTGATCACTATCTCCAAAATGCTCTCCCACTGAGAGACCTGACACCTGACCAGGTTCATTTCCCTAGTACAGCCTCTCTTCTTGTAGGCTTATTTACATACAGCATCAGGAAACCTTCCTGAACACACCTAACAAACTCCACTCCATCTAAATCCCTCACTCTAGGGAGTTGCCAATCAATATTGGGGAAATTAAAATCCCTCATTACAACAACTCTATTATTACTGCACTGTTCCAGAATCTGTCTACCTATCTGCTCCTCAATGTCCCTGTTGCTACTAGGTGGTCTATAAAAAACACCCAGTAAAGTTATTGACCCCTTCCTTTTTCTGACTTCCACCCACAGAGACTCAGTGGACAATCCCTCCATGACTTCCTCCTGTAGCCCCCTGGCACGCCTTAGGCTCGCTCAGCTCGTTTCTGTTTGGGGGAGCAGCCTTTGGCCCCGCAAAACTGGATAATCAGCTTGTGTGGATGCTGTGTGATGTCCCCACCTCGCCAAATAACAGACAGTACACCATAAGTGATTAAATGATTACACTTTATAGATCTTGCTAGAACTAAGGGATTAATAACAATACAGTATATACGAAGGAAAAGAAAATAAAGAAAAGGCGCCAAAACTTATCTAAGTCCAAACCACTTCATGCACAACTGTTGGAGCTCAATTAACAAAGTCTTCTGACCACCATTCGATCCCCTCAGAGATCATCGACTCGAAGCTCAGGACCACCCGAAGTGATCAACCAAGCACCCCGGCACATCTGTCTTCGTCTCCTCTCCTCACCGAAAATCCTGGCCTTGGACCCCCACTCGGGGTCCATTCCGTTGCCCAGTTTACAGCATCGCAACTCTCTCTCTCACCCCCTCGCCCCAACTCCCCAAATGCCCGCCAACGATAGCTTACAGACCCAGAAGAGAGAATAACATCAATCCCAATACTATTCACCATAAGACATAGGAGCAGAATTAGGCTGTTTGGTTCATCAAGTCTGCTCCATAATTTGACCATGGCTGATTTATTTTCTCTCTCAACCTCATTCTCCTGCCTTCTCCTCGTAACCTTTGATGACCTTACTGATCAGGAACACATCAACATCCACTTTATACTGAGAGACAGCCTCCACACCCATCTGTAGCAATGAGTTCCACAGGCCCACCATCTCCTGGCTGAAGAGATACCCCTTGTCTCTGCTCTAAAGGGACGTCTTCCTATTGTGAGGCTGTGCTGTCTGGCCTAGACTTTCCCACTATAGGGTGGTGAAGGCATAAATCCATGGTCTCATGAGACCAACAGATGCCTATATTCTACCTTGATTTGTCCTTCCAAAGTGCAACACCTCACACTTGTCTGCATTAAATTCCATCTGACATTTTCTGGCCCATTTTTCCAGTTGGTCCATTTGATTTCTGTCTATACATTCAGTCCTCGCATGACATTTATTCTCCTGTACCTCACTATCTGCTCTAACACTCTGGTTCCCCTCCCCCTGCAAATCTAGTTTAACCCCCACCCCCAGGAGCAGCACTGGCAAATCTACCCGCAAGGATGTTATTCCCCCTCCAGTTCAGGTGCAAGCTGTCCCATTGGAACAGGTCCCATGTTCCCTGGAACAAAGCCCAATTGTCTAGAAACATGAAGCCCTCCCTCCTGCACCAACTCCTTAGCCATGTATTTAGCTGCATTATCATCCTATTTCTAGCCTCACTAGCACGTGGAATGGGTAACAATCCTGAGATTACAATCCTGGAGGTTCTGTCCTTCAACTTTGCACCTAACTCCCCAAACTCTCTTTGCAGGACCTCCTCCTTCTTCCTATCCACGTCATTGGTCCCTACATGGACCTTGACATTTGGCTGCTCACCCCCCTCCTGAGAATATTAGGAACTCTATTTGAGATATTGTGGACCCTGGCACCAGGGAGGCAACAGACCATCCGGGATTCTCGATCTCTCCCACAGAACCTCTTATCTGACCCCCTAACTATCGAATCCCCTATTACTACTGCTCTCCTCTTTTCCCTCCTTCCTTTCTGAGTTGAGGGCCTTTGCACTTTGCAAAGTCCCTTTGCACTTCCACTTTCTGCATTCACTCGCCAGTTAAAAAATAGTCTACTCCTTTATTCCTTCTATCAAATTGCATGAGTTTACACTTCTGTCTGAAAACTACATGCAATTTCTTGACACATCTGCTCCTCAAGTTCCTGCTGACATTGGAGGGGTGTGGGTTTGTAACATAGCCCTACCAAAGACATCATCCCCTTCTTCTTTCTAAGTTCTACCCAAATGGCGTTGATTAGATGATCCATCAAGAATATATTCTCTCTGTACACTGTTGTTATGCCCTTCCTTATCAAAATGCAAAGCTTCCTTCATTCCTACCTGTTTCTCTGTCATGCTGAAAGCATTCCTGGAACATTGAGCTGACAGCCCCGCTGTCAGGCAGTTTTCTGTTATGGCTATACTATCCCATTCCCTAAATGCAATCCACACCCTCAGTTGGTCTGTTTTATCTGTTAACCTATGTGCATTGAAATAGACACTATTTAAAGCAGTAGTCCTATCTTCCTTTTTACTGTAAACGTAGCTGTCCTGATTGCTGGGTTGACACAACTACTTCACTTCCTTGAGTTCCACAGCCCTGCCATTCAGGTTTAAATCTTCTCTGGAGCCAGATTTCCCTGCTGGGTTATTCGTCCTTCTGTTCAAATGCAGCCCTTGAGTATGGTTTGTTTATCCCAATGATCCAAGAACCCAAATCCCTATGTTAAGTCTTCAGTTCTGAATTTTTCTATCCTATCTTTCTATTCCTAAACTGACTAGCCTGAGGTTCTTGAGAGATCACTATTCTCAAGTTAGTGCATTTTAATTTCTTATCTAGCTCCCTATACTCATTCTGCAGGATCTTGTTCCATGGTCTGCCTATGTTACCAATGTGCACAACACCCTCTGACTGTCCTCCCTTCTGGAATTTTGGGGATTCCCCCTCAGATGTAGTGAATTACGCAGTGCCCAACAGCCATGGTGCAGTTGTTGGGATACAGCATTTGAAAATCATTCACTGAGCCTGATGACTCATAGAAGGTTACAATGAAACAATGTCTCCAGGATTGGGCCCAGGCACCTGGCATCGGTTTCCATTATTACCTTTTCCCAATGCTCTTAAAAATTTATCGGTAGGATCTTTTAGTCTCCTTATCCACCAGGACACCCAGTCCACATCCAGTTTCACAGAGTACATTCTTTCTCAGGAGGACTTGCTTGCTGCGTGATTGTAAGAAATGCTTCTTCATGCCATTCCGAGACAGTGCGGGCTGAAGGTTTGATGTCGGAGATGTTGCTGATGCACTCAGCTATCTCACATCGTGTCTGGTGCTGGTTGCATGTAGGTCATTATTCTGAGGAAATGAACAAAGCTGGTTAGCTGCCTACACCTGAATCAGTGGGGTGTTTATGAAACCCAATCCTGAATTTTGTTTTCAGCAGCTATTTAATTTGGTCCTAATGGGCTTGCCAGCAGTATAGGTGCCAGTTTGTTAATTATTTGATTTGTAAATTGTCAGCTGCAAAATCTTTTGCCTGAAATGCTTGTGGCGATCAACTCAAAAATGTTCGCACAAATTGGGAGAAGCTTTATTACAGACTGCTGTACATCTGGCCCCACGGAATATGTTTCCTCCTCCGCATGGAAATCTTTTTTTGAAAGTTAACTTGTGAAATGTCTCCAAGGAGCATGATTTATGTAGATGGCTACGAATGAAAGAACAGAATTTTCTTTCAATCTTAATGAAAGCTTTGAATGTTGACTGACATGTGAGAAAAGGAGTATGGAATCCCAATTATTCTCAGAGGTTACTCAGGGTAACCTTGGAAGGCAAGACAGGTATTAATAGATAAACACAAGAATACTTGGACACTTGGATTATTAGCTAAATATTAAACCAGACATTTATTTTAAAGAAATTATGCTTGGTTATTCACACTGCCAGGTTATGGTTCATGTGCTGGGGGAAAATATTGAGGTTAATTTGGGTGCATCTTAACTACCAGTTACAATAAAGAAAGTAGTAAGCTGTAGATGTTAATCCACGTGGATATTCATACTATCAAGAGGTCATTTCCTTATATTTTATGAGTTGGATTAATAAACAGTTTATAGAATTGATGAATCCCCTGAAAAACACTGTAAATGCTGAAGGTGGATGTTTTCCTATCCTCCACCTAAATTCAGCACATATCTGAGAAACCATGGAAATTTAAGGTCAATTTTTGAAAGATTTTACGCACTGGTGAATGCAATTGATCAAAGTGATCTGGGAACACAGATCCATAATTCCTAATAGTAGCTTCTCAGGTAGATAGGGCTTTAAAGAGAGCTTTTGGCACATTGGCCTTCATAAATCAGAATGTTGAGTGCAGGAATTGGGATGTTATGTTGGAATTGTAAAAGACAACTTGGGTGAGGCCTAATTTGGAATATTATGTGCAGTTCTAGTCACCAGATTACAGGATAGCTTCGATAAGATTGAAAGAGTACTGATAAAATTTACAGGATGTTGCTGGGACTTGAAGACCTGGATCAGACATGACAGAGTAGTGGAGCAGTCTTAATGGGCTGAATGGCCTAATTCTGCTCCTATGTCTTATGGTCTTGTGGTTATAGGGAAAAGTTCAATAGGCTAGGAATTTATTCCCTGGAGTGTAGGAGAATGAAGGGGGATTTGATAGAGGTATACAAAATTATGTGGGGTAGAGATAGGATTAATGGAAGTAGACTATTTCAACTGAGGTTGGGTTAGACTAGAACTAGATTCTGTAGGTTAAGGATGAAAGGTGAAATATTTAATGGGAACGTGAGGAGGAACTTCTTCCCCCAGAGGGTGGTAGGAACATGGAATGAGCTGCCAGCAGAAGTGGTAGATGGTGTGCAATTGCACCATTTAATGTAGGTATGGATAGGTACATGGATGGGAGGGGTATAAAGAGCTATGACCAGCTGTGGGTTGATGGAACTAGGCAGAATAATATTTTGGCATGGACTTGGTGGGCTGAAGGGTTTGTTTCTGTGCAGTATTCTTTATGAATCCATAAGAATAAATATCAAAATATTATGTAAATTATTCAGATGAATAGGGTTAACAAGAGTTGAAACTTTTTACTTTCTTACTCTAAGACAGCAACAATAATATAAGCTGGACAAAACTGAAGTCAGGTGGAGCATTAAACTAATTTTCATGTATTTTACTGAAATTAACTTTGCACCGACAATGCATTTCTCACTAACCTGAATTCACTATTTGTGGTTGGTGGAGAAAATGAACATGTTTTGCCACACGGTGCCAGTTCCTTTTCATCTTGTAAAGTGATTTAATGGGCTGCAACGTGCTTGATCTGACTTGCTCTTGGTATTTAGTCCGAGCTCTAATCCCCGTCACGTTTACTTGCCGCAGCACCCTCAGGATGGGATGTGCTGGAGATGTCCGCTCTGCAGCCAATCTGTGAGGTGCAACCAGACCATAGGCTATGGAATCTGAGATCCTTTCCTCACTGGTGGTCTTTGTACCCCACTGCCGTCTAAGGCTATGTTCACATAAATGTGCCTCTGATTTAAAGGTGGTTGAAATGGATTAAAATGGTAACAAATTAAAAAAAAAATCCAGGCAAGTGCCCATGGCTACCAGGACCCTCCTGCGCTTAGTGGAATTTGTCTTCACTCAATAATTTCTCCTTTGGCTCCTCCCACTTCCTTCAAACCATGCACACTCGCATGGATCCCAGCTATGCTTGCCTGTTTGCCAGCTACGTGGAACAGTCTACGTTCCAAGCCTACACTGGTGACTGTCCTGCACTTTTCCTACACCACATCACTGCTTCCTGAATCCATGCTGAGTTTGTTGACTTCATCAACTTTGCCTCCAACTTTCACTCTACCCTCAAATTTACCTGGTTCATTTCCAACACCTCCTTCCCCTTTCTCAATCTGACTATCTCTGTCTCAGGAGACAGCTTGTATACTGATGTTTGTTATAAATCCACAGGCACTCGCAGCTACCTGGACTACACTCTTCCCACCTTGTTACTTGTAAAAACACCATCTCCTTCTCTCAGTTCCTCTATCTCCGCTGCATTTGCTTTTCTTTCTAGAACAAATGAGATGTCCTCCTTTTTCAAAGAAAGGGGCTTCCCTTCCTCCATGACCAATGCTGCCCTCAACCGCATCTCTTCCACTTCACACACGTCTGCTCTTACCCCATTCTTCGGCTTCCCTACTAGGGATAGGGTTCCTCTTGTCCTCATCTACCACCCCACCAGCCTCCGCATCCAGCACATAATTCTCTGGAACTTTTGCCATCTCCAACAGCATCCACCAAGCACATCTTTCCCTCCCCCCCCAATTTCTGCTTTCTACAGGGATCACTCCCTATGTGACTCCCTGGGCCATTCGTCCCTCTCCACTGATCTTCCTCCTGCTGGCCCTTATCCTTGCAAGTGGACCAAGTGCTACACCTGCCCCTACATCTCGTCCCTCAATACCATTTGCAGCCCCAAACAGCCCTTCAAGGTGAGGCCACACTTCATCTGTGAGTCTGTTGGGGTTATGTATATGTTGGATGCTCCCAGTGTGGCCTCCTGTAGATCGGTGAGACCGGTCGAAAATTGGGTGACCGTTTCTCCGAGCACCTACGTTCTGTCCACCAGAAGAAGTGGGAACTCCCAGTGGCCATCCATTAATTCCACTTCCCATTCCTATTCCGATATGTCAATCCATGTCCTCCTCTACTGTCACGATGAGAGCACACTCAGGTTGGAGGAGCAACACCTTATACTCTGACTGGGTAGACTCCAACCTGATGGCATGAAAATCGACTTCTCAAAAGTCCAGTAATGCCTCCCCCCCCAATCACTATTCTCCATCCCCTTTTCTCCCTCTCACCTTATCTCCTTGTCTGCCCATTGCCTCCCTCTAGTACTTCCTCCACCCCACACTTTTCTTTCTTCCACGGCCTTCTGTTCTCTCCTATCAGTCTTCTCCTTCTCCGGCCCTATATCTCTTTTGCCAATCAACTTCCCAGCTCTTTACTTCATCAGCCCCCCTTCAGGTCTCACCTATCTCCTTGTGTTTCTCACTTCCCTCCCCCACCTTTTAAATTTATTCCTCATCTTTTTTTTCTCTAGTCCTGTTGAAGGGTCTCTGTACTCTTTTCCATAGATGCTGCCTGGCCTACAGAGTTCCTCCAGCATTTTTTGTGTGTTGCTTGGATTTCCTGCATCTGAAGATTTTCTCTGTTTGCCATGTCATGATTTTCCTTTGGAGTAGCTAATTGGTCTTTATGATTTAAAATCAAATTTGCATCACTACAGACACTCCAAAGCAAGGCTCATCTTCACAAGTGTCCAGAAACATTACTGAGGTTTTGTTCCGGGGATCGAATCCTTCTCGTTTCATATATGTCATACATGTATGTGTTTAGGCTCTGTTCTATTTGGCTAAAACGTATTGCCTGTTTCAAAGATTCGAAAAAGTTAAGGTGCATGCTGAAGGAGGTAGTGATGAGCCAGTGGCAAAGTGAGCTATCTGAAAATGTAATAGTCCTACCATAAAATAGGACTGAAATATTTGATCAAACTGCTATACAACTGGACGTACACTCTATTCCCATGGGAATGCTGTCAAATTATGGTTAAGGTCATGATAAATTTATGATGAGTTTTATTGTATTAATGTAATGTATCAAACCCCAACAGCAATGCAATATAAATATATCATAAATGAAACAATATCTCACCATAAAGACTGACTAACATAACTCAATAGCCATGTGATAATATATGGCATAAGTTCATCAGTAATATTCATGTATTATGATGATAAGCAGTACTGCCAAGGTGTGTAATAGCTGTCAGCCTTGGTTCAGTATTGGTCTATTCAACTTTCCAGAAGGGTACTGGTTATATACCACTTTGATAACATGGTATATTAACTGAGATGATGCTTAAGTTTGATTAATCTGGAGTTTGCTGAGAATTTCTGAAAATCTTTCAAATCTTTCTTTTGAACTTATAGTCCTTTAACATCTTTGGACTATTTTTACTGTGCCCATAGTCTGTTTTTTTAAATCAATTATGCTATTGTTTGCACTGTTCTAACTATATGTTGTAACTATGTGGTTTTGTGCAGGTCTTGTAGCTTTAGTTTTTGGTCTTGTTTTGTCTGATGGGATTAGAGATCCTTTCCAGGGAACACGCTAAGACGGTAGCACAATATTAATACGCAGCAGCCTCTCCAGACTCTGGATTGGGGATTGCCAAACGTTATGTGGATTTTCTGGTGTAGTCTGTTTCGTCATATGCTTTTGTGATTTCATGCTAGAGGAACGTTGTCTCATTTTTTAACTGCATTGCATTTGTGGTTTCTAAATGACAATAAACTGAATCTGAATCTGAAAAATGTCCTACACAGGTGGTTAATCAACAAGGTTTGAACACGTGAATTTGGGGATAATATACTGACGTGGATCAAGAATTGGTTATTAATCAGAAAGCAAAGAGTGGGAGTATACATGTCTTTCACTGTTGATAGGATATGACGAGCTGGGGTACCCCAATGATCAGTGCATGAGGGTGCAGCTATTCACAATGTATATCAATCTTTTGGCTGAGGAGACTTGATGTTTTATTCCCAAATTTGTTAATGATACAAAAATAAATAGAATTGAGACTAGGGTAACGAGTTTAAAGACACTTCAAGGGAATATAGACCAGCCAAGTGGATGGGTAAGAACACTGCAGATAAATAGAGTAATTTTTCAAATGGAGAGAGCTGAAGTATTGTAGATGTTCAAAGGGACCTGGGTGCATTCTACACAAGTCACTGAAAGCCAGCGTGTGTGTGCAGCAAGTAATTTGGAAGGTAAATGATCTGCTGGGTTCTATTGCAAGGCTTTTTGACAAAGGCCCATGTAATTGCAATTGTTTACTCCAAAGCTTAGATTTATTATTTTATTACATGTGACAAATAAAGCTATTGAATAAAAATATTACATTTATATAAGGCCTTGGTGTTTCCTCACTTGGAGCTCTGTGTATAGTTTTAATCACTTTATCTAAAAATTGATTTACTTGCGATAGAGAGTGGGTTTGGTCTGAGAAGGGAATGAGTAGACTGGATCTATATTCTCTGGAGATTGGAAGACTGAAGAGTGAAGGGTGATCTTATTACAACATTTTAATGGGGTTTGACAAATTGTAGGCTGGAAGCATATTTCCCTTGGCACGGAGTTTTAGATCTTGTGGCTGCAATCTCAGAATAAGGACTGGGCCATATACTGCTAAAAATTCTTCAAGTAAAGCATGCTGAATCTTTGGAGCTCTTCATCAAGCTATGACAGCTCAGTCAATGAGTTAATTCAAAACCGAGACTTGTAGATTTCTGAATATTAAGAAAATCAAGGAATATGAGGAAACAGAGATGCCACAGGAACAGGTTTTTGAGGTAGATCAGCATTTCCCCACCCTTTTTATGCCATGTATCATATCATTAAGCAAAGGGTCCCTAGACCCCAGCTTGGGAACCCCTGAGGTAGGAGATCATCTATGATCTTGATGAATGACATCAAAGAGTGAAGGGCCTGTTTCTGCTTTTGTTTCTTAGATATATATTGGACAATTTTTGAGAGAAGACTTACTTTGGATAAATGGCTAAACTGCAGTTCCAGTCCCCACCATCCTCACACACATACCTTAAGATTTATGCTATGTTATGATAAATTCTCCAGTATTTATCCTTTAACCAGCTTCACCAGAACAAACCACCAGACTTTAATTTCATTTCTGATTTCCTGCTGCACAGTGGGTGGTAAGTTTTTTAACTGCTACTAAAATATATACTTTGTGTACTTAAATGGCTTTTAGACCAAGCAAGGTTATGAAAGAAACTGTAGAAGTACAAATTTATTTTTCTTTAATTCATGAGAATGGCAAGGGTTGCAGCTTATTTTTTGTAAGTTGTAATGATGATCCACACGTAGCACGCCATGGTACATTGAGCTCAAGCACAGCAGCAGTTGCTTGCAGCACTTCACTGTTAACACTGGTTCTCAAGATGATTTCTGTTTCGTTGTGGTTAATGAATCAGATGATCAGAGATTTGATTAAACATCTGGAATGAAATGCTTGTGAGTAATATGCGGTAAAGTCAATGGCCAAGCCATGCTCAAAGATAATTCCAATGCTAAGGAACCCCTACCACTGCTGAGCTGGTCATTCACAAGATGCTTGACTTAGTGCCTTGTGTAGCATTTATGAGAAAGCTCAAGGTAAGGTGAACTGAAAGAGCTTTGGAATCACATAGAGATTCCAAAGCTGTTTTAGTTAATCTTACCTATTTGTTTCTTTGGATATTTACATCTATCAATTGCTTACTTGCCTTGTGAGTCAACCCATATGAGAGCATTCACATCAACCAGTTGGTACCATTCCTGCAGCAGATGGCTGATGATGGCATATGGGCCTCTAGTGTGCTTGACGTGTTGGTCAGGTAATGTGTTAAAATGATCCAGAAATACATTTGAAGTATGTGCCCAACCAATCTGTTTTTATGTTTAAACTTTATTTTAATATGTTCTAATCTTATTTATCCACATTGTCCCATTGTCTCTTCAGTTAGCATTCCCATTGTCCATCCATCCTATCTAGTTTTGAATTTTAACATAGTATTTGCTGCATATTTCAATCCTAGAAGTAAATTCAGGAGGTCACAGCAAGTTGTAGAGAAGGATCACATGATCTCTGTTTTAATTCTCTTGCAATTCACCATTGGGCAAGGCGCAAGCTGTTTTCCATGTAACTGTGTGTGCTCGTTCTGTGATCTTATTCGACGTCAAAGTCTTGTACTGTGCCTGCTTCACAAGTAATGTAAAATTTTTGCAGCTGTTCAGTCTGTCAACGTCTTAAAGTACAATAATAATTTATATGCATTGTCTAATAGATCTCTTGTTTTGGAAATATGTTTACACTGTGTCAATTAATTTTGAAAATGTTATCATCCTTTTGCTTTGTTCTTAATATTTACATTTCTGTTGTGAAAGTTTACACACCACTACTCCCATAAAGCATTTTTCTTTGCTATAAACTGAACAGTTCTGATGATCCATTTTACGATGAGATTTAGTGTTTGTTTGGAGAATTTTGTCATTTTTCTAGTTTATTCTAGTTAGTGCTTGATATAATACCATGAACACAATACAAAAAACTGCAATCTTAAAAAATAATCAATGTTTAATTTGATTCCATAAGTTAAGTTGTTTCATTTACTTCAAGTTGACATGTCCGTTTTGAGATACATGGGCAAAAAAGTGTGTTACTTAAATCAGATCTAAATGTGAAAGAGAAATTAAACATGAAACAACCAGATTAAAACTTTGACATGTTATTTTTTTCTTATTTTAAAGACTTTCAGTTTTATAAGTTGTGAGGAAGGATAGGCTGAGCAGTCAAAATTCGTGATACATATTGGTACCAGCGACATGGGTAGGAAAAGGAAGGAGGCCCTGGAAAAAAGAATACAGGGAGTTAGGAAGGAAGCTGAGAAGCAGGAAATCAAGGGTAGTAATCTCGGGATTGTCGCATGTGCCATGTGACAGTGAGGATAAGAATAGAATGAGGTGGCAGATAAATGTGTGTCTGAAGAATTGGAGGAGGGGGCAGGGATTCAGATTTCTGGATAATTGGGACCTCTTCTGGGGCAGATGTGACCTATGCAAAAAGGGCAGGTTGCACTTGAATCTGAAGGGGGACCAATATTCTTGTGGGCAGGTTTACTAGAGCTGTTGGGAGCGGTGTAAACTAATATGGCAGGGAGATGGGAACCAGCATGATAGAGCTGAGGGTGAGCCAGCAGATTTACAGTAGATGATGGATGTAATATCAATGTAAAGAAGGACAAGCCAATGATTCGGTACAAATGCAGACACAACAGAGTTAAATTATACCATATAACCATATAGCATATAACAATTACAGCACAGAAACAGGCCATCTCGCCCCATCTAGTCTGTGCCAAGTGCTTACTCTCACCTAGTCCCACCAACCTGCGCTCAGCCCATAACCCTCCATTCCTTTCCAGTCCTAATACCTATCCAATTTTTTTAAAAATGAGAATATTGAACCTGCCTCTACCACTTCTACTGGAAGCTCATTCCACATAGCTACCACTCTCTGAGTAAAGAAGTTCCCCCTGGTGCTACCCCTAAACTTTTGCCCCTTAACTCTCAACTCATGTCCTCTTGTTTGAATCTCCCCTACTCTCAATGGAAAAAGCCTATCCACGTCAACTCTATCTATCCCCCTCATAATTTTAAATACCTCTATCAAGCCCCCCTCAACTTTCTATGCTCCAAAGAATAAAGACCTAACTTGTTCAACTTTTCTCTGTAACTTAGGTGCTGAAACCCAGGTAACATTCTAGTAAATCTCCTCTGTACTGTCTCTATTTTGTTGACATCTTTCCTATAATTCGGCGACCAGAACTGTACACAATACTACAAATTTGGCCTTACCATTGCCTTGTACCATTTTAACATTACATCCCAAATCCTCTACTCAATGCTCTGATTTATAAAGGCCAGGATACCAAAAGCTTTCTTCACCACCCTATCCACATGAGATTCCACCTTCAGGGAACTATGCACCATTATTCCTAGATCACTCTGTTCTACTGCATTCTGCAATGCCCTACCATTTACCATATATGTCCTATTTTGATTAGTCCTACCAAAATGTAGCACCTCACACTATGAGCATTAAACTCCATCTGCCATCTTTCAGCCCACTCTTCTGGCTGGCCTAAATCTCTCTGCAAGCTCACAATACCACAGGGGCAAAAGTTAAAAAGGGCAAAGAATGCAGGACTAAAGGTGCTGTGTTTAAATGCATGTAGCATACCGAATAAGGAGAACGAACTTGTGGCACAATTAGAAATTGGTTGAGAGCATCACTGAATTGTGACTGAAAGAAGGCCATAGGAGCTTAACATCAAAGGATGTATTTTGTATCAAAAGGGATGGCAGGAAGGCATAGGCAGTGATGTGGCTCTATTGGTAAGAGGTAAAATTACATCTTTAGAAAGAGGTGACCTAGGGTCAGAGAATGTTGAATATTTGTGGGTGGAGTTAAGAAACTGCAAGGTTAAAAAAATCATTATGGGAATCATATATAAGCCTCCAAATAGTAGCCAAAATGTGGGGTTGAGATTGCAAAGGGTAAAGGCTTTTAATAAGCGTGCTGTCACCATTGTAATGCGGGACTTCAAACTGCAGGAGGATTGGGGAAAATCAGGTTGGTGTCAGATCATAAGAGAGGGAATTCGTTGAATGTCTACAGGATGGTATTTTAGAGCAGTTTGTGCTTGAGCCTACTCAGGGAAAGACTAACTTGGAATGGGTGTTGTGTAGTAGTCCAGATCGTATAAGGGAGCTTAATGTAAAGCGACCTTCAGGAGGCAGTGATCATAGTGTGGTTGAGTTCATACTGCAGTTTGAGAGGGAGATGCTTAAGTCACATGTTTCAGTATGACAATGGAATACAGTAAAGGGATTACAGAGTCCTGAGAGAGGAACTTCCCCAGGTGGATCGGAGGAGGATAGTGATGGGGATGACGGCAGAGCAGAGGTAGCTGAAGATTCTTGGAATAGTTCATAAGGAGCAGGATAGATGTGTCCCACAGAAGCAGTAGTTCTCAAATGGCAGGAGTAGGCAACCGTGGCTGACAGGGGAAGTTCAGGATTGCATAAAAGCCAAGGAAAGGGCATTTAAAGTAGCAAAAGGAGTGAGAAATTGGATGATGGGGAAGCTTTTAAAATCCAACAAAAGGAAACTAAAAAAGCTACAAGAAGGGAAAAGACTAACTATGAAGGCAAACTAGCCAATAGTATAAAGCAGGATACTGGAAGGTTTTTCATTTATATAAAAAGTAACAGGGAGGTGAGAGTTGATATTGGACCACTGGAAAATGATGCTGGTGAGGTAGTAATGGGGGACAAAGAAATGGCAGATGAACTTAATGGGTACTTTGCATCTGTCTCCACTGTGGAAGACATCAGCAGTATGCCAGAAGTTTGTTAGTTTCAGGGAGCTGACTGCTCTCCCCATACCTCCACTTCCTCGTCTAGGTCATTTATAAAAATCATGAAGAGTAAGGGCTCAAGAACAGATCCCTGAGGCACACCACTGGTCACTGACCTCCATGTAGAATATGACCCATCTACAACCACTCTTTGCCTTCTGTGGGCAAGCCAGTTCTGGATCCACTCAGCAATGTCCACTTGGATCCCATGCCTCCTTACTTTATCAATAAGCCTTACATTGGATGCCTTATCAAATGCCTTGCATGGGGTACCTTATCTTGAAGCTGTCTGCCTATTCTCCTCTGACTATCCTCATTAACAATGCATTTTCGCCTACAGAACTGCCCCACACTGGATGTTTTGTTCATTTTTTTTCAACTAAGAAGGGAGGAAGGCAAAAGAAAGGAAATTATAGGCCAGTTAGTCTAACCTTAGTGGCTGGGAAAGAGTTGGAGTCTATTATTAAGAATTAGGTTTCAAGGTACTTGGAGATTAATGATAAATTAAGTCAAAGTCAGCATGATTTTTGTGATGGGAAATCTTGCCTGACAAATCTGTTAGAGTTCTTTGAGGAATTAACAAGCAAGGTGGACAAAGGAGACGCAGTAGATTTCATTTATTTGGATTTTCAGAAGGCATTTGATAAGGAGCCACACGTGAGGTTGCTTAACAAAATACAATCCTATGGCATCACAGGAAAGATACCTGCATGGACAGCGGAATGGCTGACAGACAGGAGACTGCGTGTTGGAATAAAAGCAGCCTTTTCTAGTTGACTGCCAGTGACTTGTGGTGTTCCTCAGGGGTCAGTATTGGGACTGCACTTTTCACATTGTTTGTCAGTAATTTGGATGATGGAATTGATGGCTTTGTGGCAAAGTTTGCGGATGATACGAAGATAGATCGAGGGGTAAGTAGTGCTGAGGTACCAATGCGATTCCTGCAGGACTTAAACAAATTGGAAGAATGAGCAAGAAGGTGGCAGATGAAATACAGTGTTGGGAAATGTATGATAATGCATTTTGGTAAAAGGAGAAAAAGTGCGGACTATTACCTAAATGAGTAGAAGGTACAAACATCAGAGGTGCAGAGGGACTTAGGAGTCCTTGTGCAAGACTCCCAGAAGGTTAATTTACAGGTTGAGTCTGTAGTCTGTGATAAATGCAGTGTTTGACATTTACTTCAAGGGGAATAGAATATAAAAGCAAGGAGGTAATGCCGAGGCTTTATATGACACTAGTCAGGCCGCACTTGGAGTATTGTCAACAGTTTTAGGCCCCATATCTCAGAAGGGGTGTGTTGTCTTTGGGGGGAATCCAGAGGAGGTTCATGAGGATGATTCTGGGGATGAAGTGTTGACATATGAGGAGTGTTTGGTAGATTTGGACCTGTGTTCACTGGAATTTAAAGAATATGGGGCGGGGAGATTCTCATTGAAACCTACCAAATATTGAAAGGATTAGATATGGTGGATGTGGAGAGGATATTTCCTATGGTGAGGGTATCCGGAACTAGAGGTCACTGCCTCAAAACTGAGGGGTGACCTTTTACAACAGAGGTAAGGAGGAATTATTTTTGGCCAGAATATAATGAATCTGTGGAATACTCTGCCACAGAGTGCGGTCTGTTGGTATATTTAAGGCAAAAGTTGATAGTTTCCTGATTGGTCAGGGCATTAAAGGATATGGCGAGAAGGCAGGTGTATGGGGTTGAGTGGGATCTGACATCAGCCATGATGGAATGGCAGAACAGACTTGATGGGGTGAAAATGGCCTAATTCTGCTCCTATGTCTTATGGTCTTAATAGAAAATTGTACAAAATTAACCTGAATGTATTATTTGCATCATTTAAGATAGTTCGTAATGACAAATTATTTGATACAAATCCACAACAAAAGTGATAAAAGATCAGAAGGAATTAGGGCAGAAGTAAGCTGTTTGGTCCTGTGAGCAGGTTCTGCCTTTCATTGAAATCAACCATGTGACTGTTCTTTACTAAACCCTACGTTTTCCATAAATGCAATATCTAACTACCTCGGCCTTTAATATACTTAATGATTAAATGGCTCAGTGGCAATTGACTAGTTTCACCAAGAACCTGTTTATTTTTTTTACAGCAGTGGAAACCACATCACTAGTCAGATGCAAGTCCAAAGCCTACTTTTTTTTCCAACGGCTATGAGGAGTTGCATCTGTTTCTTCGAGCTTTCCAGCTGCAAATTCAAACCCCGAACCCCTGATGGTACTGGCAGTGAGCCCAATAATAGCTTTGCTGAAGGAAGCAGATTTCAGTATTCCTTTTCTCTCTTCTGACCCCATGCCTTTGCTATCAAACTCATTCATTTTCCTGTGCAGAAACCTCAGGACACTTCCTGCCCTTTTTACCTGAGCCTCTTTTGGGGGAGGGATATGGTTGTGTCTTGCAAGTCACGCCTGCAGTCTCAGCTGTTTGTCAAAATGAATAGCACATTTTAACAAATTAAGATTAATTATTATTATTATTATTATTATGAATTAACTTATCAAAAGTTGAAAGTTAGGAACCTTTCCCTTTAATAAAGTTCTGAGGCAGTGATGCGTTTCATGCCAAAAATTATACTCTGGAACAAACAAGGGTAGCTTAGGATGGCAGGTATTGAATTTCTAGAAGTATTTTAATGGGTAAGATTATGATTTGTCTGTCAGTTAAAACGTATTCTTTTAACATTGATTCTTATTCAATGGTCGATTCACCTTGACAGTAAGATGTACAAAGTTATATTTATTTCAAGGAACTATGGTGGTGAAGCATCGAGTCTTGGACACATGTGCTAATAAGATATAGGAGCAGAATTAGACCATTCAGCCCATTGAGCCTGCACTGCTGTTCAATCATGACTAATTCATTTTGCCTCTCAACTTCATTCTGCTGCCTTCCTGTAACATTTGATTTCCCTACTAATCAAGAACCTATCAACCTTGGATCTTTGAAAATAAAATTTTGGAATGATTTAAAGTATTGTTTTTCTCCACAGAAACAAACCCTGCATTCTCATCCCTGAACAATTGTACAAACCTGTGACCTTTCTGGGGGAGAAATTAACAGGTCTCATATTATGTCAATGTAGAGCCCACCAAAGTCCTTCTCTGAATTATTCACACATGCTAACAACAGTTCATTGTCAGGATTGCAAACTCATTACGTTTCTTCTGATATGTTGATTTGCAACTTGGTCTAAAAATTCAGCAGAGATACATTGTTTTACGTTTTATGTTCTACGGGATTGATTGTCAAGCATCTCAAAGGTTCAAGGTTCAAAGTAAATTTTATTTCTGAAGTGCTTATCTGTTGCCATATACAACCCTGAGATTCATTTTCCTGTGGGCATACTCAGCAAATCTATAGAACAGTAACTATAATCGGATCAATGAAAGATTAATCAGAGTGCAGAAGATAACAAACTGCAAATGAAAATATAAATAAATAGCAATAAATAATGGGAACATGAGATAATGAGATAAAAAGTCCTTAAAATGAGAACATTGGTTGTAGCACCATTTCAATGATGGTGCATATTGAGTGAATTTGCTCCTTTTATTCAAGAGGGTGATGGTTGAGGGGTAGTAACTGATCTTGGACCTGGTGTTGCAAGTCCTGAGGCTCTTGTACCTTCTGATTGATGAGAGCAAAGACCTGAGTGGTGGGATCTCTGATAATGGATGTTGCTTTCCTATGACAGCATTTCATGTAGATATGCTCAAAGGTTGGGAGGGCTTTACGGGTGATGTACTGGGCCGAAGCCACTACCTTTCCATTCAAAGGCATTGGCGTTCCCATACCAGGTCGTAATGTAGCCAAGGTCGAAATGTGACCATCATTTGAGAGATTGCAGGATGCATATTGCTGCATGTGATGAAAGTATTTCATAATCATGACATGCACTTCACAATAAGTTCAAATTCTACAGGCAGATGCTAATTCTTGTGCAACATACAATTGAATCCCTCCCATTGAACTGACATGATTAGATGTGTGTGCCATGCACAGGAAATCAAGACTGGACAGCAAGAACAAACTCAGAATCTGTGACAGTTGAAGGGATTTTTATTGATTTTTCTGATGGAGGGGAATCAGAATTATATAAGGTTGTATACTGTTGTTAGACTGACCTTTCCTGAACTCTGAGTTGACCTTGTTGCCTTCTTACAGTAAGTATGAGAGGCGATATGGTGGTACCTCTGGGCACATCTATAACCGGGGCTGGAGGAGAGGGTGCAAAATGAAGGCCTCACATATTGTAGATACCAATAGAGGGGTAGCAGGGCTCTGATCAGGAAGCAATAGCCCTTCTGCTATCTTGATTGTCTAAGGACCAAAGAGTCCAGCACCTAAAAGTTGGTAAGGCAGCGGTAGCAGGAATGCATGACCCTTTACCGGCAGAGCTTTAACGACGCCAAAGTCTGTAGCAGTGAAGGATTATTCTAGCAATCAGCAGCAAAAGAATATCACATCAGCATATGAGACATAATGTGCACTCTTTGCTCCAGGAGAAAGGATTTCTCTCCATCTTCCTGTGTAAGGTGCATTAGCCCAAACTGCAGGATCCATGAAGGTTCAGAGGGTGAAAGTGTGTACACATGAATCCCTTTGATATCTTCATATCAACCCTGTATCAACACATTATTGTCTTGATTGGGTGTGGCCACCTAAAAGTCCTACTGCTCACCGTTCCAAGGCTGTCAGATATGCCCGGCAAGTTTCAACAAGACCAACCAGTTTGATTGATGAATAGCCTTTTGGGTAAGAAGGCTCTATTCTGTGTCCTAGGATTTTCTTTCTAGTTTAGGACCATGGTGGGGATGGAGAACCCAAAACAGTTGTAGCCAATGGGACATGAGGAAATAATTAGGGTCCTTGAGGTGTAATTCTGCTGCCTGAGCCACACGAGAATCCCTGAGAGTACTTTCCAGTGAGGGCCTCGTGTTTTACTGTTGCCATGCAATGTGAAGTTGAGAACAAAGCCTGCGTCCACTGTACAGAAGGAGGAAAAGGAGGGCAAAGATGAGGTGGAGGCTAAAGAAAGCAAATAACAAGAGGATCTTCCTAGCTGTGCAATCAGTATGATTCTAGCTGAGCCATTTGCTTTTGGAAAATACATCTCATGATGATCTGAAAATGTCATCAGGGTTGTACCCCGGGGTCATCAACTGTTTTGGGTCTTTCAGCCTCATCCAGGTGACCCAGCAATGGTTGATCAAACCATGACTTGTGTTCAGGTAGCATGTGCTGCAGATCCCCATTGACCTTTATTCTTCAGCTCACAGATGAAGGCCAAAACTTACATGAATGTGATAAAACCACCATCTGCAGTTAGAATAGTAAGTGACAAGTTATCACACACATTACTGTGAATACAAACCAACAGCAACATAACTCTACAATGCATGGGAATAATGATGAAAGAGCCATTGTCAATAAATAAATGGGTCTAGGATGGATATGATTCAGGTAAACACAAAACATGAAAGTTTGGATGTTTTTTCCAAGGGAAAAATAAGATTATTACCTGTATGACTACTGACACACCCATGCAAATTTACTGTTCACCAGGAAGCAATAATTTAATTTGCACCAGTATAAACTTAGATTGAAATTGTATTGATAAAATATTTTAAAATACAACAAACAAGATAATGCTATATACTACAATGTAGTCTATGCCATGCATGTAATTGTTTTAGCTTATAGTTGCATAATCTATTCCGTTTGCTTCACTTCATTTCTTATGGATAGGGGAATCGAGGGATAAGGGTCAAGGCAAGAACCGGGTATTGATAGTAGATGATCAGCCATGATCTCAAAATGGCAGTGCAGGCTCGAAGGCCCAAATGGTCTACTTCTGCACCTATTGTCTATTATCTATTGACTATTTCCTCATGGTACCGAAATGGCTCTGCGTTGAAGAACCTGCCCAGGAAAAAAATTGACCACACAATGTCCAAGGAAAAAAGCATCAGACTTACTCCAATGTCATATGGTTGACTGATAGTTATCTGCACATTTTCCGTGAAATTGTAGTCTGCATGGAGATTTTCTAACATTTGTAACTGTCCTTCCAAATTACTCTGAGCATTTTATCATGTCCTTCCGCTATGTTCGTTTCCATTTTCATTCTCTGTCTTTCTCTGAGTTCTCTCTGGAAGATGGCTGCCCGTTCTTTTCTGCCATTCCTCTCTAGAATAATTCTATTGGCTAATTACAACAAGCCTAAGTTATTAATCAACTGAATTTTATTTTAGACAGCAAAGTGAAATAGTCAATTGTATAATGTAATTAAAGTAACTTTTTTTATGAATTGCATTTTGCAACAACCTGCAGAAAATAAAATAAAATGCCCAACAGCATAATTGTGTTAATAAAATAAAGCATAGTCTTAAACCAGGGTATTACACAATATATTGGTTTTCCTTGGATCCACTATTTTTTTAATTGCCTGCTCAATCTGCCATGTGGAATTCTGTTAAAGACAGATAAAATCCATATAGACTACGTTAAACAAAGCACTAATTAGTAAGGAATAGAGCTCTGGCAAGTCTAAAAGGAGTGTGGGAAACAGAGCCTCACTGTGTAAATAAAGTGCAGGAATCAAAGAGCTGGTTCGTAACAGAGTTGGTATTAGCAACAGAGTGCTTATCACGTCTGTTTCCAGTGCATGCATGTGTAACCCTCAGGTTCGGCTAGCGCAAGGGTCAGCAACCCGCGGCTCCGGAGCCGCATGCGACTCTTTGATCTCTGTGCTGCAGCTCCCCGTAGTTTGTTAGTTTTTGAAATGTAATTCGAAATTTGAAGATTATGGTGATCTTGTACAATCTAAAAACGTTGTGGCGACCCATTTCCTGGCACATCCGAACCGGCTCACAATTAGCCACCGTTCTGGCTAAGGGAGATAGCCTACGGGCGTTTGTGAGTACGTGTCTTTTGGAGCATCCACGCCCACGGGGACAGGTTGAGGGAGGCTTTAAATCAAGGCTGTTTAGTTCGAATAAAGTTACCTTTGACTGCAGTGTCTTTATTTTAGCGCTGCGTGTAGCGCTACACCACTACAACGTGTTTTTTATCGCTATTAATATACATCACCACTGCCAATGCCTGACACCCGCCAGTGCGCGCTTTCTTTTAATTCTTCGATCCAAGGTAGGCTACCTATGGAGTAACCTTCAACCCAACGTCTTTTTTTCGGAGTTCAAAATGTTTTTGTTGCATGCAGAAATGTAATTTCGTTTTCTCTGCAAGAGTTCATCAATTTCATAAATGCAACACATTATAGTTTGTTTATAGCATAAAGGCAAAAAAAAACCGTTGTATGCAGTGTTATTTCATTTTAAATGTCAAACGGGTTTTGTGGCTCCCAGTGTTTTCTTTTCTGTGGGAAATGGGTCCATATTGGCTCTTTCAGTGGTAAAGGTTGCTGACCCCTGGGCTAGCGGATCAGTCTCGGGGGAGACAGCCTCTGGCCTGGCCAAACTTGAGAAATCTTGTTTGGGTGGATGCTGCGTGATGTGCTCCCCGTTACAAATCAGTATCATGAAATAACAAACAATACACAATATGCAATTAAATGACTGAACTTTATAATTCTTAATTTGACTATCGGGTTAGTATAGAAACAAAAAGAAGAAGGGCCCATTCTCACTAAACAGTATCATGCACAATGTTGGAGCTCATGGTTTTCCCATCTGTTCATTTTCCATCGATTTTCTCCCTGGGTGTTGATTCCTGACCCCATTCCAAGTCCACTCCGTCCAGCAGTCTATGACTTCCCTGTTCTGGCATCTTCCACCAAACAAAGGACTGCGAATCCCTTACTCGGGCACATAAGAAAGAAGACATCTCCCCTCATTGCCCAGCGCACATTCCAAAACCCTGGATATCGCTAGTCATAACTCAAACACTTACATTAGCAGGGAAACTTTTCCCAGGTTGTTACACATGCAAATGCAGGATACATACTGAACATGGTTGGTGAGTTGTACGCACACTTAACGCACATGAGAATGTTATGAATTGTTAATAGTTAATACCAAATAAGTTAAAGGGTCAGGAATGGGTTCTTAATATTCCTCAATGCAAGATGTTCAGAAAAGCTTGGGAAAGGAAGGGTATAGTAATATTGAATGCTATTACAACTCAGCATGTCAGAGTGCAAAGTTCAATACCAATGTTATTAGGAAATTGAAAGGTCTGAAGGTAGATATGTCACCTGGACCAGATGGTGTACAACCCAGGTTTCTGAGGGAGTTGTCTGAAGAGATTGTGGAGGCATTGGTAATGATCTTTCAAGTGTCACTAGGTTCTGGAAGACTGGAAAATTGCAAATGCCAGTCCACTCTTCGAGAAGGGAGAGAGGCAGAAGAAAGGAAATTATAGGCCAGTCATCGTTTGTCCTTCAGAGTCGAAGATGACCACGACTTCTGTCAGGTGAAGGGTTTGAGACTGTGGGTCCAGAGGTGACTGGTGAGGCCAATCCGGGCCCTGAAAGCTTGCCCACATGTGGGACACAGGAGGGTAGGTGCTGCAGTGGAATTGGAGGTAGCTCGAGCCTTCCTCTGAGCCTCTGCGGTGCGTCTGATTTCTGCTGCATATGCTCCTTTAGTGGTCCTGCTCCAGTTAGTAAAGACGTTGGACTCTATTATTAAGGATGATATCTCTGGGTACTTGGTAGCACATGATAAAATAGGCTGTAGTCACCAGGCCTTCCTCGAGGGAAAATCTTGCTTGACAAACCTATTGGAATTCTTTGAAAAAATAACAAGTAGGATAGACAAAGGAGAATAGGTTGATGTTGTGTAATTGGATTTTCAGAAGACCTTTGACAAGGTGCCACACATGAGGCTGCTTAACAAACTATGAACCCATAGTATTACAGGAAATATTCTGGCATGGATAAAGCAGTGGCTGATTGATAGGAGGCAAAGAGTGGGAATAAAGGGAGCCTTTTCCGGCTGGCTGCCAGTGACTAGTGGTGTTCCACAGGAGTCTGTGTTGGGACCAATTCTTTTTATGCTATATATCAATAATTATAATCAATAATAAAATGGCTTTGTTGCAAAGTTTGCAGATGATATGTAGATTGCTTAAGGGGCAGGTACTTTTGAGGAGGTAGAGAGGCTATAGAAGGACAGCCAGATTAAAATGGACAAAGAACCGGAGATGGAGTGCAGTGTCGGGAAGTGTGGCATCATGCACCTTGGTAGGAGAAATGAAAGGGTTAACTATTTTCTAAACAGAGAGAACATACAAAAAACTGAAGTGCAAAGGGACTTGGGAGTCCTTCTGCAGGATTCCCTAAAGGTTAATCTGCAGGCTGAGTCTGCGGTGAGGAAGGCAAATGCAATGTTAGCATTCATTTGATGAGGACTAGAATATAAAAGCAAAGATGTAATGTTGAAACTTTAAAAAGCTCTGCTGAGGCCTCACTTGGAGTATTGTGAGCAGTTTTGGGCTCTTTATCTTAGAAAGGATGTGCTGAAACTGGAGAGGGTTCAAAGGAGGTTCACGAAAATGATTCCAGGATTGAAAGGCTTGTCATGTGAAGAGCGTCTGATGGCTCTGGGCCTGTATTCACCAGAATTCAGAAGAATGAGGAGCGACCTCTCGAATAGTGAAAGGCCGTGATAGAGTGGTGAATTTGTGGAATTCTTTGCCACAGGCAGCTGTGGAGGCTAAGACTTTATGTATATTTAAGGCAGAGGATAATAGATTCTAGATTGATCAGGACATGAAAGGATATGCGGGGAAGGCAGAAGATTACAGCTGAGAGGAAATCCTGATCAGCCATGATGAAATAGTGGAGCAGACTTGATGGGCCAAATGGCCTAATTCTCCTTGTATACCTTATGGTGTTATGGTTCTCTGTAAGGAGTCTATACATCCTTCCTGTGGAATCCACAGGTTTCCTCTGGGTGTTCTGGTTTTCTCCCACTTTCCAAAGACAAACCAGCTAGTAGATAATAAGTTATTGTAAATTGTGCTGTGGTTAGGTTAGTGTTAATTGGGGATTGTCGAGGGTTGCTGGACAGCATGGCTCAAATTACCAGAAGGGCCTGTTCTGTGCTGCATCTCTAAATAAAATATAAAACTAAAAATACTTGTGTAGGCAGGACTAAGAAATGATGAATTTGTATTTCAACTGCTGAGTTTGTTCAATAGGCTGTCAAGTAGTGAGACCAATGTTGAAGAATAACTGTATTAAAATGGAGAGTTGTTCAACTGGTTTACAGTATAACAGGGGCCTTCAACTATACAAATATAGAATGGGGAGGATTACTGTGAAAAGAAAGGCATGGAGCAGTTTTGGAGGTGTGTTCAGGAGAACATTCTTGATGAGTATGTATCTGGCCCATTGAGGAGGCGGACATTGCTGAGTGTGGTTATTGGAAATGAGCCTGGCCAAGAGGATCAAAATCAATCGGAAAGCTTTTAGAAATTGGCAACCATATTGTTTAAAATATCTGTGGTAATGTATGTAGCACTTCCAACACAAAACAAAATGTACTAGAGAAGGTTCAGTTTGAACATGATGAAAAGAAATCCATCCTGGACAACTGTTACCAGTGCTCGGCAGGCTGAACGGTAATATAAAGTGGAGATGCCGCAGCAACAATCCGGGTGTATTTCTGTAAGAGAGTAGAGTAGGAAAAGGAAAGTCCCAGTGTCACAGCCATGGACTCTGCCCTTGCAGACAGGCAGCTGAATGGGGTTGGCAAACATGCTCGTGAGTACGCACATTCCAACCAATAATCAAAATCAGTATCAGGCTTAATATCACCGGCATATGTCGTGAAATTTCTTAACTTTGTGGCAGGAGTACAATGCAATACATAATAATAGAGTAAACTGTCAATCACAGTATGAAGATATATATATATATATCTCAAATAGTTAAACCAGTGTAAAAAATAGAAATAAAAAGTAGTGAGGTAGTGTTCATGGGTTCAATGTCCATTTAGAAATCGGATGGCAGATGGAAAGAAGCTGTTTCTGAATCATTGAGTATGTGGTATGTGCCTTCAGGCTTCTGTATCTTCTTCCCAATGAAAGCAATGAGACAAGGGCATATCCTGGCTGATAGGGGTCCCTAATGACAGATTCCGCCTTTTTGAGGCATCGGTCCTTGAAGATGTCCTGGATAATATGAACGCTGGTGCCCATAATGGAATTGACTAATTTTATGGCTCTTTGCAGCTTACTTCGATCCTGTGCAGAAGCCCACCCATGCCATATAGTGATGCACTCCGTTAGCATGCTCTCCACAGTACAACTGTAGAAATTTGCAAGTGTTTTTGGTGACATACCAAATTTCTTCAAACTCCTGATGAAATATAGCCACTATTTTGTCTTCTTTACAGCTGCATCGAAATGTTGCATCTGGGTCAGATCCTCAAGAGATATTGACACCCAGGAACTTGAAATTGCTCACTGTCTCCATTTCTGATTAGAGTAGTGTTGTTTCCTTGTTTTACCCTTTCTAAAATCCACAATCAGTTCTGATGTAGTTGTTCCTGTGATACCACTCAGTTAGCCGGTATATCTTGCTCCTGTATGCCTTCTCGTCACTGTCTGAAATTCTGACAGCAATGGTTGAATCATCAGCGTATTTATAGATGCATTTGAGCTGTACACTTCCTGGTATGATAATCAAAGTTCAAAGTAAATTTACAAACCTGAGATTCTTCTTCTTGTGGACATTCTTAGTAAATTCAAGAAACATAATAGAATCAATGAAAGATTGCAGCCACCAGGATGGACAGACAACCAACGTGCAATAGCAAACTATGCAAATAAACAAGAAATTAAAAAAACAATCAATAAATAAGAAATAAATATCAAGAATACGAGATGAAGAGTCCTTGAAAGTGAGTTCATGGGTTGTGGAAGCAGTTCAGTGATGGAGTGAGTGAAGTTATCCCCACTGGTTCAAGAGCCTGATGGCTGAGGGGTAGTAACTGTTCCTGAGCCGAGTAGTGAGAGTCTTGAGGCTCCTGTACCTTCTTCCTCATGGAAGCAGTGTGAAGAGAGGATGCGCTGGAAAGTAAGGGTGCTCAATGATGAATGCTGCTTTCCTGTGACAGCATTCCTTATAGATGTGCTTAGTGGTGAGGAGGGCTTTACCCTTGACAGATTGGGCCGTGTCCACTAATTTTTGTATGATTTTCAGTTCAAGGACATTGGTGTTTCCACACCAGGCTATGACAAAATCAGTTAATATACTCCGCACCACAAATTGGTTGAAGTTTGTTCAAGTTTTAGTTGTCATGCCAGCAAGCACAGGTCCAGAACCTTCAATTACTGCTAATATTCAGCAGTGAGAAGGTTCTGTGCTTGCTGGAATTTAGAAGCATGTGGGAAATCACATTGAAACCTATCGAATGTGGAAAGGCCTAGATAGTGGATGTGCAGAGGATGTTTCCTATCATGGGGGAGTCTAGGACTAGAGGGCGTTGCCTCAAAATAGATCAACTTAGAACAGAGATGAGAATGAATTTCTTTAGCCAAAGACCAATGAATAACTGGAATTCTTTGTCACAGCCGCCAGGTCACTGGGTGCATTCAAGGTGGAGGTTGATAGGTTCTTGAGTAGTTAGGGCATGAAAGGTTATGGGGAGAAGGTAGGAAATGGGGTTGAGAGGGAAATGGATCAGCCATGATGAATTGATGAAGTGAATTCAATGGGCTGAATGGCCCAATTCTGCTCCTATGTCATAGGATCTAACACTGAGGAACTTAAAGTTGCTGACCCTCTCCACTTCTGATTCCACTGATTAGAACTGGCTCATGGACATCTAGTTTCCTCCTCCTGAGATCAATAAGCAGCTCTTTGGTCTTGCTGACAATGAGTAAGAGATTGTTGTTGTGGCACCACTCAGCCAGGTTTTCGATCTCCCTCCATTATGCTGAATCGTCACCACCTTTGATTCAGCCTAAGACAGTGGTTCCATCAATATACTTAAATATGGCATTGGAGCTGTGCTTAGCCTCACAGTCACAAGTATAAAGTGAGAAGAGCGAGGAACTAAGCACACAGCCTTGTGCTGCACCTGTGCTAAAAGGTGATTGTGGAGGAGATGTTGTTGCCAATCCAAACTGACTGCAAGTGAGGGAATTGAGGATCCAATTGCACATGGAGGCTTTGAAGCCTATTGATTAGTTCTGAGGGGATGATGGTATTGAAGGCCAAGCTGTAGCTGATAAAGAGCGTCCTGATGTATGCATCTTTGCTGTCCAGATGTTCCAGTGTTGAGTGAACAACCAATGAGATGGCACCTGCTGGTGACCTGCTATGCTGATAGGCAGATTGGAGCAAATCCAAGTCACTTCTCAGGCAGGAGTTGATCTGTTTCATCAACAACCTCTCAAAGCACTTCATCACAGTAAGCGTTGCAGGACATTAATCACTGAGGAAGGTTACCATGTTCTTCTTAGGCACCAGCATAGTTGAAGCGCATGGGTACCTCAGACTGCCAAAGCAAGATTAGTGAACACTCCAGCCAGCCTATCAGCACAGGTCCTCCAGCAAGGCCAGATGCTTTCAGTGAAATCACCCTCACGTTGGCCTTTGAGACTGAAATCACAGGATAATTTTTCTGGGATGAAGACAACAGTTTAGATCAATGCTGTAAAGGAGTGGAATTAGCTTAGAGTGAAGTTACTGCTTTCAAGCTGCAGTGTTGGCACTAGCTTTACTTTGAGAGTTGTGGTTAATGCTCTGTTGGCTTCGAGTTTATTATTTTTCCCTTTATTCTGCACAGATCTTATTAAAATTCTGTGAACACTTTTATTTGTTTCAGTGTCTCTCCCTCTGCAGTTGGGCTATCTCCGCACATCCTGTCAGCAAGACTTGACACTGAACTGGGCCCAGCAGAGAGAGAACAGTTGACCATGGCCCCGACATTTGTTGGTCAGCTAGGAGAGGAGTTAATGTCAGTGGAGGCTGAGTTGGCAGAGGCGGCTCATGCAGTGTGACAGCAACTCCCAGAACAACAAAGCCTGCTCAAACTGAAGTTCGTGGAAAGAAGGTGAAGTCAGTGGAGGCTGGGTTGGCAGAAGTGTCTCATACAGTGGCAAGCCTGTCTAAGCAGGAAAAACAAGTGTCAGCATTCACAGAGACAGATCAGCAACTTACCACATACTGTCAGAATCAGCTGGCAGCCATCACTGCTGGTTGGCTGCAGGGACTTTATTACGCTGCTTGAGCTGACTTTCTAATCCCAGCCTGGTCGGTTTGGTGATGATGCGTGTTAACTAGCTTACATGGTGAATCACTTTGATGGAACCCCACTCAGCCCGTTCAACACTCTATGAGGACAAGGTTCCCCTGCAGCCCAGTCTTTCCAAAAATTCGTAGTTGAGTTTGGGAGAGTGTTTGATCTTCCTGTATGGGGTCGGCAGGAAGCCTACTGATTCCTGGACCTGTGCCAGTGAGGACTGCATTGTAAATTTCTGCTTGCAGTTGAGACGAAATGGAGTGAGAGATCTCTTGTCACTATTTTTCAGTGTGGGCTGAGAGCAGGTGTTCAGCATGAGTTTGCAGTGTGTGATGAACAAACAGCCTGGATGACCTGATATCGCTGGCCATTTGAATTGACTACAGGACAATTGAGTGGTGCAAAGAGAAGATGCCCCGAGCCTCCTGCTCTTTAACTCATTTCCTGTCTTCATCCTCTTTCTCATTATCTAGTACACAGTCCACTATGTGGGTGGGCGGCATGCACCTTTCTCATGAGGAACAAGATTGACACAGAGATTAGGTTGCTTCCTCTACTATGGTGCTCCAGGGCACTTCTAGGCGGCGTGTCCCAAGTGTCTGGTAAAAGAGGACACCTGTCAGCAGGAAGGGGAATTTTTATTGGTTGATTCTCCCTACAAGCATCTTCCCCTAAATGCGTAATGCTCCTAGTTTCCTTGTTGCAGGGAGCGGGGGGACGGGAGGGTTCGAACCCATGTGCTTCAGGTATTTTTTGACTCTGGACAGTGAGGTACCTTGCGTACTGTATATTTCTCTGGCTTACAGATGGGGAATTCCAACTCAACATTTGAGAGAGAATATTGAATTTCGGTCCCTGGCCACTGGCAGGATTCAGCTTTCCACAGTATTCCTCCAACTTGTGCTAGAATGCCACCACAGAGAGAAGAACCAACCCCGTGGAGGACTAATACCAGGTAAGAGGTCAGTGGCACGATTGTATGGCCGATGTGGAGGCAGGGAGGTGGCTTGCTTCTTACTGAAGACCTCAAGAAGGCCTGCATCTTCTACCTTGTTGATTTGCCTGACCTTCCCCGGCTAACTTGATACAACCCACGGACCAATTGGTCCCAAGTGGGGACTGGCATGCTTGTGGCCATCAAACTTTACAACTCCTGCCTTGGATTGTGGGACACCCTGAGCCAATAGGCTAATTTCCACTTGGCATTATTTACTCATCATTATTTAATTATTTATGGTTTTATATTGCTATATTTCTACACTATTCTTGGTTGGTGCGACTGTAACAAAACCCAATTTCCCTCGGGATCAGTAAAGTGTGTGTGTGTGTGTGTCCGAGTCCAGCTTGAGCTCTTGTCAGAGTATCCTTTCCTGTGCCTTTCCAACTGCTTGTGTGGACCTGTTTGGCATTGTAGTTGAAGCTGCAGGCCTTCTTGATAACTTCAGTAAGAAGTAGGCCACCTCCCTACCTCCACACCAGCCATACGATTGTGTTATTGACCTCTTACCTGATGCTAGTCCTCCTCGGGTCTGGCTGTTTTCCATCTCTCATCCTGAAACAGGGGCCATGGAAGAGTACACTAAGGAGAAGAACCACTCCATGTTGCCTCTGTGTTTGAACATCTCCGCGAGCAACTATATTCTCAAAGTTGTATCTGCACGATGCTTACAGCCTGGTTCGCATCCGAGAAGGGGACAAGTGGAAAATGGCTTTCAACACCTCCACTGGCCAATATGAATAGTTCAGGATGCCTTTGGGTCTGGCCAACTCCCCTCCTATTTTTCAGGCCCTGGTCAACGATGTGCTCCAGGGTATGTTGAATCTGTTTTAGTGTATTTGGACAAATTCTTATTTACTCAACACACAAAAGCGCTGAAGGAACTCAGCAGGCCAGGCAGCATCTATGAAAAAGGGTATAGTCGACATTTCGGGCCAAGACCCTTCATCAGGGACTGGAGAAAAAAATATGATGAGTCGGGGATGGGGGTTGGGGGAGGAAGAAACACAAGGTGACAGGTGAGACTTGGGGGGAGTGGGTGTGAAGTAAAGAGCTGGGAAGTTGATTGGTAAAAGAGATACAGGGCTGGAGAAGGGGGAATCTAATCAGAGAGGACAGAGGCATTGGAAGAAAGAAAGGGGGAGGAGCACGAGGAGATGAGGTGCTAGAGGGAAAAGGAAATGGAGAATGGTGAAGGATGGGCAGGGGGATTACCAGAAGTCCAAGAAACTGATGTTCATGCTATCAGGTTGGAGGATACCCATAAGGAATACAAGGTGTTGCTGCTCCAATCTGAGTGTGGCGTCATCGCAACAGCGACTTCCCAGCTCTTTACTTCACCCCTTCCCCACCTCCCGGCTTCACCTATCACCTTGTGTTTCTACCTTCTCCCTCCCAACCTTCTAACTCTGACTTCTTATCTTCTTTACCCCAGTTCTGATGTAGAGTCTCAGCCCAAAACTATACTCTTCCTCATAGATGCTGCCTGGCCTGCTGAGTTTCTCCAGTATTTTGTGAGTCTTGCTTAGATTTCAAGTATCTCTAGGTTCTCCCTTGTTTGTGATTCTTATCTTTTCCTGCTTTTGACAGGAACACATCCTGTATGTCAGGAGGATTCTCCGACGGCTCCTCAAGAGCAATCTTTATGCTAAGCCAGAGGAGTGTGAGTTCCACAAAGAGCAGGTGGCATTCTTGGGCTACATCCTCACCCCTTCCAGAGTTCAAGTGGACCCATGTAAAGTACAGGCAGTCACAGAGTGGTCCAAACCATCTACCGTCAAACATGTGAGGTGCTTCATGGAGTTTGCAAAGAGTTATTGCTGCTTCATCAGAAACTTTGGTTCCATCGCAGCCCCCATAAATGCCCTCAGCAAGAAAACCTCTGCAGGATTTCTATGGTTGTGAAGCAGACCAAGCATTCTCAGAACCAAAGTGATGCTTCAGCACTGCCCCAGTGTTGAAACAGCCAGGCTCATCCCATCCATTTATCATCAAGTTGGTGCATCAGATGTCAGCGGAGGAGCTGTCCTCTCCCAGTGCTCTTCTGCTGATAATTGGCTGCACCCCTGTGCTTTCTTTCCTGTCACTTGAGTCCTGCAGAGTGTAACTGTGATGTTGGGAACTGTCAAGGAGGCCCTGGAGCCTTGGTGAACAGGCTGAAGGGGCAGAATGCCTCTTTCTAGTCTGGACAGGTCCCAAGAACCTCTCCTGCATCTGTAATGCCAAGAGACTCAACTTCTGTCAAGCCCATTCATTGGTGAATAGGTCTCTGGTCTGTTCTGTGGGGTGCCTCCTGGTGTCTCACCAGTTAGTATGATGCTTGGGGCTCTGGAGTTCAGAGTTCAGTCCCAGCACCCTCTGCAAGAAGTCTCTGTACATCCTCCCCAGGAATAGGAGGGTTTTCTCTGGCTTCTCCAGTGTCCTCCTGAAGTCCAAAGACATACTGGGTAGGTTAAATGTTTACTGTAAATTACCCAGTAATTAGGTTAGGGTTAAATTCTGGTTGTCAGGGGATGCGGCTCCAAGGGTCAAAGGGCCTATTCCCTGCATTATCTATAATTAAATAATAAATATTTTTGAGTAGCTTGTGAATTGGGAGGGGTATGGCTCGGAGAAATATTTTTGAGTATCTTGTGGATTTGGAGGGGTATGGCTCGGAGAAATATTTTTGAGTATCTTGTGGATTGGGAGGGGTATGGCTCGGAGAAATATTTTTGAGTATCTTGTGGATTGGGAGGGGTATGGCTCAAAGAAACATCTTTGGGTTCTGGCTCATGACATCCTGGACACCTGCAACCTCCAGTGGGCACAGGACTCTGTCGCTTCAGGAGCTGCACCTAGGAAGGAGTCCCGGTCACAACCACAGACTCTGCCGTAGGGTCTGGGTGCCTTCGCAGACTGGCAACCGAACGGGGTCAGCAATCACGCTCGTGAGTATGCATGTTCCAGCAAATTAGCATTTCATTGTGGCTGTATTCAACTTGCTTCCTTTGGTTTCAGTTTTGTCGGGTCTGGATCAAAGCACAGTGATTACTACACTCCCTGCTAACCTTAATCCTTATTCTGGGAAAAAGACGACAGTTCAGATTGACACTGAAAAGGAGTGGAATTAACTTAGTATGAAGTTACAGCTTCCAAGCCATAGTATTGGTGTTAGCTTTAGTTTGAGAGTTTTAGTTAACCATCCTGCTGACTTAGCATTGACTATTTTTCCTTCTGTTCTGCACAATTCTAATTAAAATTCGGAGAGCTGCTCTATCCGCTTTAGTGTCTCTCACTCTGCTCTTGGGCCATCACCACACATCCTGTCATAAAGTTTGTGAATAACCAGATGGTAAACTCGAGCAGGGAAAATGGAGCATATGATCATGTTCAGATGATAACACAACTAAGAACCAGGGTGATTATGGTATACTCAGAGGGCAGTGAAAAAGAAAGTGCAACAAGGAGAAACTACTGGCTGCAAACATAAAGGAATCCAAAAATATTCTTTAAGCATGTGATCAGCATAATGGATGCAAGAAGAGGGCTGGCGCTGATCAAAAAGGCAAAAAGGGAATTTATTCATCAAGTCCAACAACATAGCTGAGATAGACAATAGACAGTAGGTGCAGGAGTAGGCCATTTGGCCCTTCTAGCCAGCACCGCCATTCACCGTGATCATGGCTGATCATACACAATCAGTACCCTGTTCCTGCCCTCTCCTCATATCCCGACCCTGCTATCTATAAGATCTCTATCTAACTCTCTCTTGAATGCATCCAGAGACTTGGCCTCCACTGCCTTCTGGGGCAGAGCATTCCACATATCCACCACTCCCTGGGTGAAAAAGTTTTTCCGCATCTCTGTTCTAAATGGTCTACTGCTTATTCTTAAACTGTGGCCTCTAGTTCTGGACTCACCCATCAGCAGGAACATGCTTCCTGCCTCCAATGTGTCCAATCCCTTAATAATCTTATATGTTTCAATCAGATCCCCTCTCATCCTTCTAAATTCCAGTGTATACAAGCCCAGTTGCTCCAATCTTTCAACATATGACAGTCCCGCCATTCCGGGAATTAACCTTGTGAACCTACATTGCACTCCCTCAATAGCAAGAATGTTCTTCCTCAAATTTGGAGACCAAAACTGCACACAATACTCCAGGTGTGGTCTCACCAGGGCCCTGTACAGCTGCAGAAGGACCTCTTTACTCCTATACTCAATTCCTCTTGTTATAAAAGCCAGCATGCCATTAGCTTTCTTCACTGCCTGCTGTACCTGCATGCTTGCTTTCATTGACAGATGTACAAGAACACCTAGGTCTCGTTGTACTTCCCCTTTTCCTAACTTGACTCCATTTAGATAGTAATCTGCCTTCCTGTTCTTGCCACCAAAGTGGAAATATTTCAAAATACTACTTGAATATTTTCCATCATACCTTGCTCCCAAAACAAAAAGAAGAGACTGGATGATATAGTTGAAATACTGGATAGTCTAAATATTGATTAAAAAAAAAAGGTACAGGAAAATTTACTGTAGTTCCACTTAAACTGAGTGTTGCCTGATCCAAATGTGAGGGATTTCAGTTTGCTGAAGGAAGTAAAGAAGGAAATTGCAAGAACCCAGCCTACATCTTTTTCTAAACATTTGTAGATACAAGGGAGGTAACTGAGGATTGTAAGATTGAAGCTATTTTATCTTTGTCCACAAGAGTATGAAGAGAAACCCAGTGACCATTGATCCGTTCATTTTAAGTTGCTGCTGAAAATTTGAAATCCGTTGGACTGCCAGACTGAAGTGTGGAATGATTAGCCTGGATTTGTTAAAGGGAAATAATGTGTCACTAAATTGATAGTGTTTTGGATGAGGTAGCAGAGAAAGTTGATGTGGGAATAATGCCACTTACTGGGTTATCATCAGTAATAAGGTGGTGGAGTAAAAGGGTCTGTGGTGACACAGGTCCTAACATGGCTAAACTAAAAGAAACAGAGTAGTTGAGAAAGATGTTTTAATAATCTGGAGGAATTATTCAGCGGAGTGGTGTTAGGATCACTGCTTTGCTTTATCTATCTATATTAGTGATTTGAACTGGGTAGAGAGGGTGCAATTTCCAAATCTGTAGATAATAAAGAGCTCAGGGGAAAAGAGAACTGTGAAGAAGATAATAATGGTTTCAAAGCAAAATAGAAAGGCAAGTGGATTGGGCTGATAAAATTTAAACACAAGAAAATCTGCAGGTGCTGGAAATCCAAAGCAACACACACAAAATGCTAGAGGAACTCTGCAAGTCAGGCGCTATCTGTGGAGAAGTTGATGTTTTGGGCTGAGACTCTTCTTCAGGACTGAGAAGGAAGGGGGGAGATTCCTGAATGAAAAGGCAGGGGAAGGGGAAAGAAGTTGGCTGGAAGGTGATAGGTGAAGCCAGGTGGATGGGAGAGGTCAAGAGCTGGAGAAGAAAGAATCTGATATGAGAGGAGAGTGAACAATTAAAGAAAGGGAAAGAAGACGGACTCCAGGCAGGGAAGTAAGAGGCAGGTAAGAAGTGAAAGGTCAGAGTGAGGAATAGAGATGGTTGGGGGGGGGGGTAGGGTTGGATCTGTTCACAGAAGGAGAAATTGCTATTCATACTATCAGGTTGGAGGGTACCCAAATGGAGTATAAAGTGTTGCTCTTCCGTTCTGAGGGTGGCCTCATCTTAGCTCAAGAGGAGGCCATGGACCAACATTTCAGAATGAGAATGAGCATCAGAATTAATATTTTTAGCAACTGGCAAGTTCCAGTTGTAGTGGAAGGTGTGAAGCTGCTCGATGAAGCAGTCTCCCAACTTACAATGGGTCTCACCAACGTAGAAGAAGCCACATTAGGAGCTCCAGGCATAGCAGACGACCCAGCAGATTGGCAGGTGAAGTGTTTCCTCATCTGGAAGGACTGCCTGTGGTCCTGAATGGAGGTGAGGGAGGAGGTGGATGTGCAGCTGTAGCAACTGAACTGTCTGCAGTTTATGGAGACTCATGGGAAGGGAGGAGTGGATAAGGGAATCACAGAGGGAGCCATCACTGTGAAAAGCGGAGGTGGGGTGGAGGTAAAGACGTTTGGTGGTAGAATCCCTTTGGAGATGGCAGAAGTTGTGGAGGATAATGTGTTGGGTGCAGAAGCTGATTGCATGATAGGTAAGGACAAGAAGATGGGATCAGTGAAGATGTATGGGAAATGGAGGAGATGTGGCGTAAGGGGAGCATCAATAGTAAAGGGAGGGAAACTCCACTCTTCAAAGATGGAGGCTAGAATTGAAAGCTGCAGCATGGGAACAGATGCAGTGGAAGCGAAACGACTGAGAAAAGAGAATAACATTTTTACAGAAGATTGGGTGGAAACATGAAGTGCGATCTTTGGCTGGAAGAATGAGAAGAGGAAAATATAGACTAAATGGCACAGTTCTAAAAGGAATACAGAATCAAAACAATCTAGGAATATTTAGTGATTGAAATTGAAAAGACAGGGTGAAAAAGTAGTCAGAAATAAACATTTGGTGTCCTAGGCTTTAAAAATAAATACTGATTTTACTACAGTTGGAATATAGTTTCTAGTTCTTGGTGCTGAACTTTAGGAAGAATATTAAGGAGAGTGCAAGAGACATTGCAGGATTGACGGAGAAGCTGGGGATTTTGCAGAGATTTGATGGAGATATTTGATCATGAAGGAAATAGACAAGAGAAAATAACTATTTTCATTGGCAGATGGTTCAAGAACAAGGACAGATGGAATGAAGATGGTTGGCAAAAGAACCAGAAGGGTCCTGAGGATTTTTACTTAGTAAGAGGTTGGTTCTGGATCGCACAGCTAGATGTACTAGTGAGACCAATCAGTAGTAATGTTCAATATGGATATGCTCATGAAATAAAATAGTTCTCAAGGTTGTGGGGAGAAGGCAGGGACTGGAACAAACTGGTTTGTTCTTACTGAGTCAGTTAATGGTCTTTTTCCATGCTGCGTCTATTTTATGATATCTTGGAATGTAGTCCTCTTATAGACTGGCTTTGTTACTTTCTTAAAGGGCAAGTCAGACAATACCCTCCATTCATAAATCTATGCAGATAGTCCTTGATTATTCTGAGCCTGTATATATTGACTTACACAGACTCTCAAAACTTTTTTCCAGAATAACTTGTGGACTACTCTACTGATTTTAGGCTGGGGAGCTACATGGTTTATACCTAGCAATCATTCCAACAGCAATATTAGTCTTTTCTTCTTTCCGGACCACACCCAAAACCAAATAGAATGCAAAAATGATAGCCATTGCTTCTGCTGTTTTCTCCTCTGCTTCTGTTCATTTTATACAGGCTTGATGATATTAAAAATTCAAGAACTCTTAATTCCCTAGGTTAATCATTTCCAATATTTCAAACTCTTTTTCCTGAGCTTCAATATTATCACCCTCCTTGAAAATAGATGTGGAGTGTTCATTTAGAACCACAAAGACATTTCTACCTCCACCACAGACCCTATGTTTTTATCTGTAATCTAATTGAAAGATATTTCCCAATAATGTTTCAAGTAAAAAGGTGCCTCTAGTGGGATCCACAATTAATCTGATTTGGTTGTACCTTAACTACAGAAACCCCACATATATCGCATGATTACAATGACATTAATGTAAAATAGTGGGCTGCAAAAGCTGAATGGTTTGGTTCAGTCAGAAGTAACAGTAGCGAGGTAAACCTATAATTTTAGGCCAGAATACACTCACTAAATGCATTCTCAACTGTAGAAACTGCATTATATTTTGGAGAAGAAGACCCTGAGGGTGTTGGATCATAAGATATAAAGCAATACCAGTCTGAATAGTGAGAATGCTGAAGGTCAGGAATCCATCTTCCTTTTCTTAAATAACAAAAATGAAAATCAAAGAACAATAAAACAGGAAATCGATGCCAATAGCTTTTGCAGGATTAGAGTTAAACCTTGCTGAGGGATTACAGTTAAACCCTGCTGTCTTTTAAATGGCAATGCTGTATATTCTGTCAGTGTGAAAAAAATCAGGAGCCACTTCTTTCCAGTGTAGTGACCTTTCCAGTGATTTGCCTTCAGGCAGATGGTTAATGAAAAAGGGAGGAACTGCTATCATTTTTGTATGACTGATTAAATATACTTTACAGTGGAGGCTATTCAGAGATCGATGTAATCCCTTGTAAACTTTAAGGCTAATAAACTGTTTTAATTTATACAAATTGAGACTATAATGAGCTAAATTATTCCTTTTTTATTACCATGAATAATTTGCCATGGATCTTCCTAAGGGCAAAAACGAATCATAGTCAGTGCAATTGATTGCTTTATAAGCTTGTGCATTTATTGGCTAAGTTTAGAAAGTGCTGTGCATTGATGTTTTCAATGTGAATAGACTAACACTTAATAAAACCAGTTTCACATTGCAATTTAGTGATTCCTGTAAGGTAAGAAAAGTCATAAATAATGCAAACTGAGATGTAACTTTGAAATTTAAAGTGATATTGATACAACAGAAGTGATATTGGTCATTCAGAGGAAGGCAGGTACATTACTTTTTACTTATAGTTATAAGGCATAAATGGTTGTCAGTTAACAAAAGATATCCCCATGCTATAACATAAAAACAATTTGACTTTAATTAACAGCAGCTATTTAAATCCTGAAAAATGAGTGACATTTATTCTCAAGTGAGGCTTATCTTGAAAAAGGTTTCCTCTATATATTACCTGTTACAAAGTCAATAAATGAAAGCCTTTATAATATTTTAACATATATTGTGAAGGATATCTTTCCAGCTTGATTTTTATATCCATAAATTCAATCAGTTCTTATCAGGTAGATAAATATGGACTGGGTGTGCCTCAACCAAAGTCTGATGAGGAGAAGTCCACATGACTTTGTGCATCAGATGTCATATTTGACAAAACTTTTAGAGGCTTTTGAAGAAGTAACCAAAAGGGTAGATGAGGGTAGGGTAGTGGATGTTGTCTATTTGGACTTTAGTAAGGCCTTCGTCAAGGCGTTGTATGGTAGGTTAGTCTGGAGAGTTAGCTCCCATGCATTCTAGCAAGAGCTATTTAGGTGGACTCAAAATTGATGTGTTAGTTGGAAGCAAATTCTCTCATGTAAAGGTAATTTCTCAGAATGGAACCCAGTACTAGAAAGCTGCAGGGGTCTGTGTTTGGATTCATGATATTCGTTATATATATAAATAATCTGGACATGAATACACAAGTAAGTTTGCAGATGGCACAAAATTAGGTGTTGTTGATGACAAAGAAGGGTTCTCGTGGATTACAGGGGGATCTTGATCACTTAGGGTTGTGGGCCAAGGAGATGCAAATAGATTTCAATGCAGGTAAGTGTGAGGAAGTGCACTTTGGAAAGTCAAACTAGCACAGGACCTGTACTATGAATGGTAAGGCACTGGGGAATGTAATGGAACAGAGAGGCTGAGAAGTACAAGTACATCACTCATTGAAAGCAGTGTCACAGGTAGACAGGGTGGTGAAAAAGGCATTTAGTGTGCTGACCTCCATCAATCAGGGTGCCGAGTACAGGAGTTGCAACACTACGTTGCAGTTGTATGTCTTTGATGAGGCTGATGGGTGTTACAGGTATTGGCATCATAATTGTGAGTTTTGTACACCTGTGTGTTACCTTCACAGAATTAAGCCATTGAAAGTTGCATTGCACACGTGTTCCTTGACAAATTCTGTAACTGATTTTACGGGGAATTCACTATATAGTATAAGAGGAATTGTAATAAAATCCAATCTATTCCATTTTACTGGTGCTGTTTGAAGCAAGAATACTGGCCAGTTCACTGGGGATAACTTTTAAAGTGCCACATGGTCATTTATTTTAGACTGAGATTGCTGAGGGGCCCATACAGAATGTCCCATTCAGCAGACATTCGACCTTGCACCTGGACAATCTGATGACGGGACAATCCTAAGTGACAGCATTTGTTTTTTTTTTAACTGGGTATTTTGGTAAAATAAGATTTACTGGAAGAATTTTCAATAATCACTTGATTTGAACTTAAATCAAATGGAAATGTCTTAAGTTTCTAAATATAGTTTCTAAGTACACTTCATTTACCTTTAAATTTGCATTCCAGTAGGATGGCAGTGTGCTTGGATGGTGCAGCCACTCCAAGTCCAATCGGTGGTGTAATTGTCCATCCTTTATGTCTTTTTTATGATCACAGGACACTGCTGGATACTAAGAACATTGTGTACTGCAGATCTGCCATATCAGTGAGTTGCTTGACAGTGATGTAGCCAGACTTATTGTGTACTGTTGTCGTTGTTGCCTGGACTTATTCTGTACCATTGTTGTGTCGAGACCGTGCAAGTGATTGGCTTGGACATTACTATTGTGATCACAAGACCCTGTTGAACATTGGTAATGTAGAATACTGCACGTCTGGTTCGCTGATTCATCGGCGAGACCAGTGGCGGGGTTGTGGCAGGGACTAGGCCATCATGCCGTGGGGGGGTTGCCTGTTGCGGCTGCCCAGGGAGGAGACACTGGAGATGGTGTGGGAGAGAGCAGAGGCTTCAGTGGGTGCACTGGGTTCAGTACCGAGTTGGAAATCAACCCTCCCCACTGGTGCTGCCCTCCGGTGTTCACTTGGTGGTGAGATTTGCAGTGTGTTGTGTGCTGTTGGTAATGTGTTTTGCATCTCGGCCTGAGAGGAGTGCTGTTTTGTTTGGCTATATTCAAGTATAGTTGAATGATAATTAATTAAACTTGAACCTGAATATAAAAGTTAGCTATTCAGTTCAACATGGAGTGTCTATTTAGTTCAAAATGAACTCTATTAAAAAGATAACTTGAGGAAAAGTTGATATAATGAAACAAAGTTAACATTTTCATGAAAGGCAAATCATGTTTGACAAACTTGTTTGGGTTCCCTGAGGATTTAACAGTCTAGACTAGATGGAGGAGAGCATATAAATGAAGAATATTTGGAATTCTCAAAGGTGCCAGATAGGAAGCTGATGTAGGTGTTAAGACCATAACAGATAGGAGTAGAATTAGGCCATTCAGCGCATCAAGTCTCCTCCACTATCTCATCATGGCTGATCCCAGATCCCACTCAACCCCATACACCTGTCTTGTCCCTATATCCTTTGATGTGCTGACCATCAGTAAGCTTCGATAAGATCCTCCCACATTCTTCTAAATTCCAGTGAGTACAGGCCCAAAGTTGCCAAACGTTTCTCATACGTTAATCCCTTCATTCCTGGAATCATCCTTGTGAATTTCCTCTGGACTCTCTCCAAGGAAACTCATCCTTTCTGAGCCCAGTTCTGGGTCCAGAACTGTTCTCAATACTCCAAGTGCAGATTACCTAATGTCTTTTAAAGCCTCAGCATTATCTCCTTGTTTTTATATTCTATCCCCCCCCCCCGGAAATAAATACCAACATTGCATTTGCCTTCTTTATCACAGACTTAACTGTAAATTAACCTTCTGGGAGTGTTATGAGTGATGAGCAGATCTGATGGACAATGGGGTGCAGAGTTAACCATTCCCAACCCCGCCCCCCCTGAGAACTACGAACTATTGCTGTTGTTATGCTTCTCATGAGAGAGAGATAAAGCCCAGGCAAGAACATTTGCCACAGATAAGAGGGGGAGAGAGACTGTTGATGTACTGTATTATGACTCTTCCTGGATTATCTACCTTCTACTACTTTGCTCGTTAACATTCCTCAGGAGATAGCAGGAGTGGCCTGATTTGATGGACATGGTCATTCAGAGTTGATGGATAGCTGAGACCCCGTGAGTGGGGATAAAAGACAGGTCTGGAGAGACACCCTTCTGACACACCAGTGGACACTGACTGAGTGTTGGGAACCCACAGAAAGGTGGGGGCTTCGGAGACTGAACCAGGAGATCGATCAGTAAAGCTCACAGTGTTGCAGCAGGGCTGGTGGGGACATCTGTGTGTGTCCACTTATGCCAGAGTGACGAGTCCACCACAGAAGAACGGTCTAGCTGAAGACCAGAGGGGCCATAACTGAATGACCACAACGATACGACGGATTAAGAAAGCAAAGGAAGGTTTGTCGGCTGTAGCTGTTACCTCTCGCTCGCTCTCTCTCTTTCTCTCCAACGATTTCAACACAACAACCATAACTACTTTAGCATTTATGATCTGAACTTTATACTTTTCTATGACAATTCATTTACCCCTGGACATAGATAGAGCTTGTTTATTATTGATTACTATTATTCCCACACTTTTAGGTTTATTACTGCTAACTTGTTTTATATGTATATTTGCATTTTTGATATTGTTTTGTGTAGTTTACTGATAAACACCTTTAGTTTGGTCCCACCAGACTCCAATGGATTCTTCTTTCTCTGCTGGTCAGACACCCAGTTACGGGGTACGTAACAGGAGTATTGCTCAAGGACTCCTAAGTCTCTCTGCACCTCTGATGTTGGAACCTTCTCCTCATTTAGGTAATATTCTGCACCATTGTTCCTTTTACCAAAATGCATTATCATACATTTCCCAACACTATTCCATCTGGCACACTTTTGCCATTCTTCCAATTTGTATAAGTCTGGCTGCAATCATATTGCTTCCTCAGCACAAACTACCCCTCCACCGATCTTTGTATAATCTGCAAACTTTGTCACAAAGCCACCAATTCCATTATCCAATTTATTGACAAACAATGTGAAAAGTAGTGGTCCCAATACTGACCCCTGAGGAACACCACTAGTCACTGGTAGCCAACCAGAAAAGACCCCCTTTATTCCCACTCACTGCCTCCTGCCTGACAGCCATTCTGCTATCCATGCCAGCATCTTTCCTGTAACACCATAGGATTTTATCTTGCTAAGCAGTATCATATGTGGCACCTTATCAAACACCTTCTGAAAATAAATGACATCAACTCCCTCTCCCTTGTCCATCCTGCTTGTTACTTCCTCAAAGAACACTAAAAGATTTGTCAGGCAAGAATTCCTTTTACAGAAACCATACTGACTTTGACTTATTTTATCATTAGACTCCAAGTACCTCAAAACCTCATTCTTAATAATAGAGTCCAAAACTTTCCCAACCATTGAGGTTAGGCTAAGAGGCCATTCATTTCCTTTCTTTTGCTTTCCTCCCTTCTCAAAGAGTGGAGCGACATTTGTAATCTTCCAGTCCTCTGGGACCATGCCAGAATCAAGTGATTCGTGAAAGATCATGACTTATGCATCCATTATCTCTTCAGCAACCTCTCTCAGGGATGTAGTCCATCAGGTCCAGTTGACTTACCCACCTTTTGAGTTTTGAGTTTTGACTTCTGAGTTTGCCTAGCAATTTTTCCTTTGAAATAGCAATGGCACTCACTCCTGCTCCCTGACACTCACGAACCTCTGGCACACTGCTAGTGTTTTCCACAGTGAAGACTGATGTAAAGTACTCATCTGCTATTTCCTTGTCCCCATTACCACCTCACCAGCATCATTTTTCAGAGGTCCAATATCAACTCTCACCTCTCTATAACTGGAAAAAGCTTTTAGTATCCTGCTTTGTATTATTGGCTATCTGCCCTCATATTTCATCTTTTCCCTTCTTATAACTTTCTTAGTTGGCTTTTGTTGGATTTTAAAAGCTTCCAAATCATCCAGCTTCTCACTCAGCACACACAAATGCTAGTGGAACACAACAGGCCAGGCAGTATCTATAGGGAGAAGCACTGTCGACGTTTCGGGCCAAGACCCTTCGTCAGGACTAATTGAAAGGAAAGATATTAAGAGATTTGAAAGTAAGAGGGGGAGGGGAAAATGTGAAATGATACGAGAAGACCGGAGGGGGTGGAGTGAAGCTGAAAGCCAGACAGGTGATTGGCAAAAGGGATACACAGCTTGAGAAGGGAAAGGATCATGGGATGGGAGGCCTAGGGAGAAAGAAAGGGGGAGGAGAGCACCAGAGGGAGATGGAGAACAGGCAGAGTGATGGGCAGAGAGAGAAAGAAAAAAAAGGGAGGGGGGGAAAGGAAAAAAAAACTAAATATATCAGGGATGGAGTGAGAAGGGGAGGAGAGGCATTAATGGAAGTTAGAGAAGTCAATGTTCATGCTTCAGGTTGGAGGCTACCCAGCCGGTATATAAGTTGTTGTTCCTCCAACCTGAATGTGGCTTCATCTTGACAGTAGAGGAGGCCATGCATAGACATATCAGAATGGGAATGGGACATGGAATTAAAATGTGTGGCCACTGGGAGATCCTGCTTTTTCCAGCGGACAGAGCGTAGGTGTTCAGTGAAATGGTCTCCCAGTCTGTGTCGGGTCTCACCAATATATAAAAGGCCACACCAGGAGCACCGGACGCAGTATACCACACCAGCCGACTCACAGGTGAAGTGTTGCCTCACCTGGAAGGACTGTCTGGGGCCCTGAATGGTGGTGAGGGAGGAAGTGTAAGGGCATGTGTAGCACTTGTTCCGCTTGCAAGGATAAGTGCCAAGAGGGAGATCGGTGGGAAGGGATGGGGGGGATGAATGGACAAGGGAGTCGCGTAGGGAGCGATCACTGTGGAAAGCAGAAAGAGGGGGGGAGGGAAAGATGTGCTTGGTAGTGGGTTATATACTTCCATCCCCCACCAGAAAGGTCTCAAAGCTCTCTGCTTCTTTTTGGATTCCAGTCCTAACCAATTCCCCTCTACCACCACTCTCCTCCATCTAGTGGAATTAGTTCTTACTTTCAATAATTTTTCCTTTGACTCCTCCCACTTCCTCAAAACCAAAGATGTAGCCATGGGCACCCGCATGGGTCCCAGCTACACCTGCCTTTTTGTTGGCTTTGTGGAACAGTCCATGTTCCAAGCCTATATAGGTATCCGTCTCCCTCTTTTCCTTCGCTACATCGACGACTGCATTGGTGCTGCCTCCTGCACGCATGCTGAGCTCGTCGATTTCATTAACTTTGCCTCCAACTTTCAGCCTGCCCCAAGTTTACCTGGTTTACTTCTGACACCTCCCTCCCCTTTCTTGATCTTTCTGTCTCCACCTCTGGAGACGGCCTATCCACTGATATCTACTATAAGCCTACAGACTCTCACAGCTACCTGGACTATTCCTCTTCCCACCCTGTCTCTTGCAAAAATGCTATCCCCTTCTCACAATTCCTCCGTCTCTGCTGCATCTGCTCTCAGGATGAGGCTTTTCATTCCAGGACAAAGGAGATGTCTTCCTGTTTTAAACAAAGGGGCTTCCCTTCTTCCACCATCAGCTCTGCTCTCAAACGCGTCTCTCCCATTTCCCGCACGTCTGCCCTCATCCCATCCGCCCACCACCCCACTCGGAATAGGGTTCCCCTTGTCCTTACCTACCACCCCACCAGCCTCCAGGTCCAACATATAATTCTCCGTAACTTCTGCCACCTCCAACTGGATCCCACTACCAAGCACATCTTTCCCTCCTCCCCCTTTCTGCTTTCCACAGTGATCGCTCCCTATGCGACTCCCTTGTTCATTCATCCCCCTCATCCCTTCCCACCGATCTCCCTCCTGGCACTTATCCTTGTAAGTGGAACAAGTGCTACACCTGCTCTTACACTTCCTCCCTTACCACCATTCAGGGCCAAAGACAGTCCTTCCAGGTGAGGTGACACTTCACCTGTGAGTCGGCTGGTGTGGTATACTGCGTCCGGTGCTCCCGGTGTGGCCTATTATATATTGGTGAGACCCGACGCAGACTGGGAGACTCTTTCAGTGAACACCTACGCTCTGTCTGCCAGAAAAAGCAGGATCTCCCAGTGGCCACATATTTTAATTCCACGTCCCATTCCCATTCTGATATGTCTATTCATGGCCTCCTCTACTGTCAAGATGAAGCCACACTCAGGTTGGAGGAACAACACCTTATATACCGGCTGGGTAGCCTCCAACCTGATGGCATGAACATTGACTTCTCTAACTTCCGTTAATGCCCCTCCTCCCCTTCTCACCCCATCCCTGACATATTTAGCTTTTTTTTTCTTTTTCCTCCTTCCCTTTTTTTCTTTCTCTCTCTGCCCATCACTCTGCCTGTTCTCCATCTCCCTCTGGTGCTCCCCTCCCACTTTCTTTCTCCTTAGGCCTCCCGTCCCATGATCCTTTCCCTTCTCAAGCTCTGTATCCCTTTTGCCAATCACCTGTCTGGCTCTCAGCCCATCCCACCCCCTCCGGTCTTCTCCTATCACTTGCATTTTTCCCTCCCCCTCCTACTTTCAAATCTCTTACTATCTTTCCTTTCAGTTAATCCTGACGAATGGTCTCGGCCCAAAACATCGACAGTGCTTCTCCCTATAGATGCTGCCTGGCCTGCTGTGTTACACTAGCATTTTGTGTGTGTTGCTTGAATTTCCAGCATCTGCAGATTTCCTTGTGTTCAGCTTCTCACTCACTTTTGTTACCTTATATGCCCTTTCCTTGGCTTTTATGCAGTCCTTAACTTTCCTGTCAGTCACGGTTGCTTAGTCCTGCCATTTGAAAAATTCTTTTTCTCTGGGATATATCTATTCTACCCTTGTGAACTATTCCCAAAAACTTCAGCTACCTCTGCTCTGCTGTCATCCAATCCACCTGGACAAGCTCTCTTCTCATGTCTCTGTAATTCCTTTCATTCTGTTGGGATACCTTCTCCCTCTCAAGTTGCAGTATGGACTCAATCATATCATGATCACGCTTCCTAAGGTTTCCTGTATGTTAAGCTTCCTAATAAGATCTGTTTTATTACACAACACCCAATCCAAGATGGCCTTTCCCCGAGTAGGCTCAAGCACAAGCTACTCTAAAAAGTCATCTTGCAGGCATTCAACAAATACTCTCTCTTATGATCTGACACCAACATGATTTTCCCAATCCCAGTTGCATGTTGAAGTCCCCCATTACAATTGTGCCTTTTCCAGCTCTCTTTGCAATCTCAACCCCACAGCTTGGCTACTATTTGAGGGCCTTTATATGATTCCGATAATGATTTATTTTACCTTTGTTGTTTCTTAACTCCATCCACAAAGATTTAACATACTCTGATCCTCTGTCACCTCATCCTAATTTCTAAAGACATTAAGAACTGATTTTATTAGAAGAAGTGTATTAGCCTTGATTAAAAACTGGTTTTCATGATGAATACATGGAATACATGGAATACATGGGCATGTGTTTGTTTGGAAGGATGTTACTAATGGATTACCCCAGAGATTAGTTCTTGGCTTCCAAATTGTTTACTACCTCTATTAGTGATTTGGAGGGGAGCACAGAATATAACGTATCCAAGTTTTTCAGTAACATGGAAATAGGCAGAAAATGATATAAATATCTTGAGTGAATTGGTGAAAACTTGGCAGATGGAGTTTAATATGAGAAAGTGTGATACCATATTCATAAGTAAGGTGAATCGGAAATCATATTATCATCTAAATGGAAACAGACTACAAATAAGTGAAGTTCACTTGATGTTCTTCTGCATGAATCATAAAAAATTAGCAGACGAATGCGGTAAGTAGATGAGAGGGCAAATGGCATAAATTGGCGACTGCAATAGCATTTTTGCAGTAAAATTTGCAAAACAGTTGGCGGTGTCTATATAAGAATGACAGATGACCTTTCTAATGTTGTAACATCTTCAAGGGACATGACAGGAGAAATGTTATATGCTTTCATTAGTGGGCAAATCTCACATGAGGAGACAGTTTCAAGATAAGTTTGAAACTGAAATATGTCGAAATTACAAGGAGTGGTGAATCTTTGGAATTTGCGCTCTAGTGAGTGTAGAAATTAGCTCATTAGAAATACTTACACTGCAGGTAAATACATTCTTAAAAAGATTGGGATCCCAGAACTATCTGGCACAGAGAACAAGTTAGGCCTTGGGTAGAAAAGTATAACCATAATAAATGGTGGAGCAAGCTTGAGTGGCCAGGTAGTCTGCTCCTGCTCCTATTTTCTTTATTTATGCAATCAAGCATTAACAACATTAAAACAGAAAGCAGAAAACATTTTACTTTGATTGGTATCAAAACTGCTCTAGGATAGTTAGGATACTTACTAATAATCTTACAGACTTTCCATATGGTGTTGACAAAATATTTCTAAAGCATATTGCATGGAAAGCAAATGAGCAGAGAAGCCAAGTAGACCTTCTTGTTATGTTCTTTAAAATACATTACAAGGAAGCTTACCTATTTTCATGGACTCTTTACAGCGCGTATCTTTAGTATTATTTTCTACTAAGTGATTTGACTTCCTTTTGCACATTGCCTGTTTGTCAGTCTCTGTATATTTACATATAGTTTTTCATAAAACTATTGTTTTTCTTTTATCCTGTAAATGTCTGTAAGAAAACGAATCTCAAGGTAGTACAGGGTAACATATACGCACTTTGATAATACATTTCGTTTTTATTTGAACTTTGAAGTAATTAGGTCAGATGATTGAATTAAACTTACTTGAAGGATTTTAAGATTAATTTGGGGCCCAGGTGACCAAATAATAGCAACTATCAAATCAAGTGCACGTGAAAGCCACTGTAGCTGATTGCAATCCAATTAAGATTAATTGTTTAAAAAAATTGTTGCTTGTGAGTCACAGCTCATTCTATGAATGGATCAGGACATGTAATGTGTTTACAAGGCTGACATTTCTAAAATCATCTTGGAAGGTAAACACTGAAATAGAATATATTGGACTGAAACAGGCCAACCTGTTTATGGAAGTGTTTATACAAACTATTTTTACCCATTGTGTCCCACATCCTCTAGAAAACCATCAAGACTTGACTTAAATAAATCATTACCATCTGTTTCAGCTATTCCAAGTGGGATGTCCATAAACTGATTACTCTGTGTAAAGATATTCTTCCTAAATTCTCTGTAAACCATCACTTCCCACTTTCTATTGCTCTCAGAAATTTTGTTTGATTCCTGTTTATTGGTTTCTGGATTGAAACCATCTTTCAATCAATTCTGCTGCCTTGGCTTTAACTTCACTCGTGGCATCTTTTATTGGCTGGAAAATATCAGTGATGAAATTGATAAAAACCAAAAACACTCTTAACAAATTCACATCCTTTTCTTTTGATCAGAAGCCAAGGCATTGGACAGATCTGCAGATTTTAATACAATTCTGCATGGCCTTTCCCTGCTGAAGCACTACGAAATGGGAAATCGGACCAGTCACTTCTGGAAGCAATTTAGTTCAGAAAAATTTCTGGAACCCTTCGCACATGTAATCACACCATCAGCATGAGTGAATCTCATCTCCACCTTATCAACAGAGATCTCAGCATTTCTGTGCAGCCTGTACCTTTGCCATCAAATCATTGCACAACATGGAGCAACACTACAGGGGATTTGCATTAAAAGGTCCTCAATGTGCTACTGGTATATTATTTGCCTATATGAATTTTTAATGGTCCATGTATCGTTGTTGTGTCTCTCAGAGCTTGTAGCAATTATGCAGAGCAGCGATGCATGCTATCCACAGCAGAGTGATGAGTCCATGCCTCATGGTGGCTTGGAGTCGATCTCAGTGTGAAACCTGATCTGTGCTGACGATTATTGGAAGAGGCGTGTAGTGGGCCTAGATCCATCGAACATAATGATGATCTCTTTCCTGCTTTTTCTCTCATCTCTATTGTGACCTTTTTTGTATTTTGGTGCAATAGAAAGTGTTCTTTGAGGGTGAGGTGCATTTCCCATTAGTCTTGGGGGCATAGCAGTGACCTCCACTGATAACTTGCCAAGAAAAGCATACAGATTCTGCATACATGCACCAAATAGGGTGAAAACCATCCTAAAACGTTCCTACATGTGTGATTTTTGGGGACAGTGCTAGTAGTAAATGCATTAGGTGAAAGTGCATTGACCTGACTTATTAATAGTTTCTTTTACTACAAGTGCTGCCTGACCTGCTGAGTAACTTCAGAGTTTTAGCATTTGCTTTTGGGATTACTGAGAGAAAGAGATTGTTTTCATTCAATAAGCTGCTGCCTCAAGGTGACGGGGATCTGAATTCTATCCTGATCTCCCACATGAATTTTTAAAGTTCTTTTTGTGAGCTCATGGGTCTCCAGGTGTGCCCGTTTCCTTTTGATTCCCAGTGGTGAGCAGGTTGGTAGATCAGCTGCTCACTGCAAATTGCCCCTAGTATACAGGTGACAGGTAGAATCGTGGAGCCGGGGGTGGGGCGCTGGGGGGAGTGTGGTGAGGAGCAGGAGATTCTGTGGATGTGTACAGGACACCTGGATGGTGTGTTGCCTCCCAGGTACCAAGGTCAGGGATGTCTCAGATCTTGTCCACAACATTTTGGAGAGGGAGGGAGAGCAGCTAGGTGTCTTAGAACATGTTGGTACCAATGACATAGGAAGGAAAAGCAAAGAGGTCCTGAAAAGAGATTTTAGAAAGCTAGGTAGAAAGCTGAGAAGCAGGACCTCCAGGGTAGTAATTTCTGGATTGCTGCCTGTGCCACGCACCAGTGAGGGTAGAAACAGGATGATTTGGGAGATAAATGCGTAGCTGAGAAGCTGGTGCAGGGGGAAGAGTTTCACATTCTTGGATCATTGGGATCTCTTCTGGGGGAGGTATGACCTGTTCAAAAGTGATGGTTTGCACCTGAACCTAAGGGGGATCAATATTCTTGTGGGCAGGTTTATCAGAACTGTTGAGGAAGGTCTAAGCTAATTTGGCAGAGGGTGGGAACTGGAGTTATGGGGCTCAGGATAGGATGGATGGTAAAAAAGTAAAAATAGCATGCAGTCAAACTGTCAGGAGGGGTAGGTAGGTGATGGGACTTAGTTGCAGCCAACAGGCTGAGTATCAAATCATTAGGGAAGCAAAATCAAAAGGGTAGCAAATATGGTACTCAAGGTGATGTGTCTAAATGTACACAGTATAAGAAGTAAGGTGGATGATCTTGTTGCAATATTACAGATTTTCAAGTATGATGTTGTGGCCATCACTGAATCGTGGCTGAAGGATGGTTGTAGTTGGGAGCTGAATGTCCAAGGTTGCACGTTATATTGGAGGGATAGGAAGGTAAGCGGAGGGGGTGGTGTGGCTCTACTGGTAAAGAATGGCATCAAATCAGTAGAAAGATGTGATATAGGATCGGAAGATGTTGAATCCTTGTGGGTTGAATTAAGAAACTGCAAAGGTAAAAGGACCCTGATGGCGGTTATATACAGTTATGTGCAGTGGTTGGGAGGTGGACCATAGATTACAACAGGAAATAGAAAAAGTGTGTCAAAAGGGAAATGTTATGATTTTAATATGCCTGTTGATTGGGAAAATCAAGTTGGTAATGGATCTCAAGAGAGTAAGTTTGCTGAATGTCTAAGAGATGGCTTTTTAGAGCAGTTTATCAATGTGCCTACTAGGGGGTCAGCTATACTGGATGAGCGGCCCTAAACTGTCCACAATACTCAAGGTGAGGCCTCACCAGTGCCTTATAAAGCCTCAGCATCACATCCACCACAGGGAGCTGGCATTGGAGAGAGTCCAGAGGAGGTTCACAAGGATGATTCCAGAAATGAAAGAGTTATCATATGAGGAACATTTGATGCCTCTGTGACTGTACTCACTGGACTTGAGAAGGATGAGTGGGGATCTCATTGAAACCTTTTGAATGTTGAAAGGCCTAGACAAAGTAGATGTGCAAAGGATGTTTCCCGTGGTGGGGGAGTATAGGACTAGAGGACACAGCCTTAGGATAGAGTGGGTCCATTCAAAACAGAGGTTCAGAGAAATTTCTTTAGCCAGAGGATGGTAAATTTGTGCAATTTGTTGCCACAAGCAGCTGTGGAAGCCAGGTCATTGTGAGTCTTTAAGGCAGAGATTGATAGGTTCTTGATTGGACATGGCATCAAAGGTTACAGGGAGAAGGCCAGAAATGGGGTTGAGGAGGAGAAATCAGAAGTATTAGCATTGATTAAATGGCAGAGCACATTCAATGGGCCAAATGGCCTAATTATCCTCATGTGTCTTATTATGGTCTAACTGGAATGGGAATGGGAATATAGACAAATAAAATGAGATTAAGGTAGAATTAGCTTAAAGTGTTTTGTTGATGGGTGAGAAATTGTGTCCTTATTGTATGACTTTGTGACTCCATGGCACTTCAGCCTTGACCTACCTTTTTATTCACAAATGCAGTGGCACACATTAGACCAATATTTGTTGTCTACCTCTAGTTGTTCTTGAGTCTTTGTTGGAGAGTTTTCCTGAAAATTAAAAATTCAAAGTAAATTTTATTATCAATGTACATATATGTCATCATATACAACCATGAGGTTCATTTTAGTGTGTGCATACTCAATAAATCTAGAGAATAGTAGCTATAACAGAATCACTGAAAGACCACCCAACTATGGCATTTATCAGAGTGCAGAAGGTAATAAGCTGTGGAAATACAAAAAGAAGAAATAATAATAATAATAATAAAAATAATAATTAATATCAAGAACATGAGATGAAGAGTCCTTGAAAGTGAGTCCATTGGTTGTGGGAATAAGTAAATTTTATTATCAAAGTACATATACATTATCATATACAACCCTGATATTCATTGTCCTGCAGGCAAACTCAGCAAATCTATAGAATATTAACTATAACAGGATCAATGAAAGATCAAGTAGAGTGCAGAAAACAACAAACTGCAAATACAAATATAAATAAATAGCTAAAAATAATGGGAACATGAAATAACAAGATAAAGAGTCCCTAAAGTAAGATATTTGGTTGTTGGAACATCTCAGTGGAGGAGCAAGTGGGTGTAGTTAACCTCTTAGTTCAAGAATTTAGTGCTTGTGGGGTAGTAACTGTTCTTGAAACTAGTGGTGCAAGTCCTGAGGCTCTTCTACCTTCTACCTGATGGCAGCTGCAAGTAAAGAGTATAGTCTGGGTGGTGGGGATCTCTGATGATAGATGTTGCTTTCCTATGATGCTGTTTCATGTAGACATGTTCAATAGTTGGGAGGGCTTTACCCATGATGTACTGGGCCAAGACCCACTAACTTTTGTTGAAGTTTCCATTCAAAGGCATCCTAAACCACGACGCTGCTAATCATATACTCTCCACTATACATCTGTAGAAGCTTGTCAAAGTTTTAGATGTCGCGCTGAATCTCCACAGACTCCTAAGGAAGTAGAGGTGCTGCCGTGCTTTCTTAACAATTGTGTTTCCTGGACAGGGAGCAGTCATAGGTGAAAAGTGAGCAGAGCAGGGGGCTAAGCACACAGCCCTGTGATCCCCCTGTGCTGATGGAGATCATGAAGGAGATATTGTCCTGTGTGCACAACTCCAATACCATATTGATATTTGCTGATGACACCACTGTTATGGGCCGTAAAAGAGGTGGTGATGAATCAGCATACAGGAGGGAGATTGAAAATTTGACTGGGTGGTGTCAGAGATCCATAAGCCAGTGGGGAGGGTTAGCAACTTAAAAATCCTGTGTGTTACTATTTCAGAGGATCTGTCCTAGGCTCAGCATGTAAGTGCAATTGTGAAGAAAGCACAGCAATGCCTGTACTTCCTTAGGAGTCTGTGGGGAGTCGAAGATCGGTTGCACAAGGAGGTATCAAGGTTCCTCCTTGGAGCTTGTTGTTTAATTGTGAGGGGATGATGATATTAAATGCTGAGCTGTAATTGACAGAGGACATCCTGATGTATGCATCCTTGCTGCCCTGATGTTTCAGGGTTGAGTGAAGAGCCATTGAGGTGACATCTACTGTGGGCCTATTTCTCCTGTAGGCAAGTTGAAGTCTGTTACAACCATGATGTATTCATTCAGATCTCTACATGTGTGCTTGAACACGGTCCAATCCACTGACCCGAAGCAATCCCGTAATCGTTCCTTTGCCTCCCACGACCACCTCTTATTTGTCTTAATCTCTGGAGCCTTGCTTTTTAAGCTCTGCCTGTATGCAGGTAGGAAGAGGACACCAAGTGATCCAATTTACTAAAATGCAGGCTTGACAAGGAACGGTAGGCATTTGTTTACTTAGTGTAGCAGTGGTCTATTATGTTGGGACCTCTAGAGCTACAGGATATATGTTGGTGATAATTGGGCAGGGTTTTCTCCAAACAAGCCTGGATTAAGTCTTTGACTTTAATTTGAAATGCATTGAGATTGGCTGTTTCTTGTCTGCAGATGACGTTGAGCAGCGTCACGAGTGCTTGCTTATAGTTGGGCTCTGGTGGTATATATGCTGCAGTCAGGATCACAGGTGAGAACTCCAGAGGCAAATAGAATGATCTACATTTGATCATTAGGTATTCCAGGTCGGGGGGAATATGAGCTTGACAAAGTCACCATCTCAGAGCACTAATGGGAATTGACCATGTAACACATACCTTATCCGAGTCCAAGGTTCAATCCATTCTGAAAATCATAAATCCTTCTGGTCTGACTGCTGTGTTTGGCGCATTCACCGTCTGGATACAGCAAACAATTGAGATCTGCCTGATCTGCCTCTAATACAGCAGTCTGCCCTCAGATCATCAATTTTATACTCCAGTGACTGCACACTTACCAACAAGATGCTGGGTAGAGAAGGCCTCTTCCTCTGTGTTTCAGCCTGGCTTGAAAACCCCCTCACCTGCCTGACTGCAGACATGACAATGAGCCTTAAAGCTGCCACGCCTGACTGATCTAGTTGATCATAAGATCTGGAGATCATTGATGGGATTCAGGAGTCCATTGTTAAATGGTGAGGCAAGTGAAGTTGAGTGCCTGGTGGTTGTTGGGTTGTAACTACTGAAGGACATTTCTGGTGTGTTTTTGCCTCAAGAGTATCAGGATTTGGTCTGTGACAATAGAGGGTTAATTGACTATTTCCTGGCTGGCAGTAATCTGGATGGGAACTTGCAGATACTGGGTTTGCTGTGTGCTTGATGTCCTTATCCATTTCACTAGGGGAGGTTGTTTTGCAGATGTTGTCAAAAGTACTTTTGGTGAATTTCTGCTGTGTATCTTGTCAATGGTGCATATTGCATCCATGTGTTGGTGGAGGGAGGGAGTATACGGAGGCAGAGTGCTAACAAGTGGTCTAACTAATCAAGCTTTAGAAGAGTTGTTGGGCTGATTGTACATTTCATCTTGGTGATTATACATTGCAGTTCCCCCAATTTGACCAGTGGGTCTGAGTCTGGGCTGGAGTATTGTGGTATGGAGTCAATTGCCAAGGTAGTTTAAATTTTGTATTTGCTTAAAGGGAGCTGAGTGCACCTGGATACAAGGTAAGAAAAAAAAATTCTATATTTCAAACAAAACACTACTTTTAATAATTAATTTTTAGCGGCAATGAACATCTATAGATGGAATAACTATAGATTTGTCTTGCCACATAATCCACTGCCAAGAGGGAAAAGATGTAAACAACACAAGAGTCATGATTTATGAATTCAAATTGATTCAGAATATAATACTTCTGATGTCAGTGATGACTCATTTACATAACAAAAATAAATGATTTGTTTGGAATTAAATCTTTTTTCAGACTGTTTAAGATCAGATTTGGTTTCCACTAAGCTTTTAGTATAATCCATTCAATTCATTCCTGCAAATAAGTACCTTCCTTTCCAATTGCCTTTGATGTGTAGTGACCTGGAAAGTTGACAGAAGTAACATGCCTTCAGGATTAGAGAAAGATACCAGGTGGCTGCTTATTGCAGGGCAATCTATTAATTTGTTTGAAAGGGATACAGATAATGTAGCTCAGCGAGAAAAATATCTTTGCAATCTGTTCAGCATTTCTCCATATTGTCAGTGAGGGTTCATGTACCTGGCAGTTTGATGACTGATGATAAAATCATTAAAAAATCTTCAGAAGCCAGTACAGTCTGATTCTTGCTTTGGGATCACTTCATGTCACTGGCTACAAGAAGGAACCACATAAATATTAAAATAGAACAATGCAAAGCATATTAAATCTTGTCTGTATAATCCAAAACAAATAAGTGATATGAATGCAGTGTCAGCACTGTTGCTAAGTATGCTCATAAAATAAAGCCCTTGGGTTCTAGTCAAAATAAAATTCCACACCGTTCATGTCAGGATGATTGTGGAATTGTGACATGCTCCTCGCACAGCACATTGACTGTAGGTTTTGCTATGGACTTCCACTGGAGAATTTAGCTTTTTTTTTCATAAACCCATCTGTCATATATTTACATGGCTGTCACCAGCTGGAGGTTTGAAGGTGCTCAGAATTTATATCCGAAGCATGGTCAGATGTGCTAATTAAGAGCCAGCCACAGAGCCTTTGACGTGACAGGAAAACTCAAGCTGTGATCAGAGAATAACTTTTTGTTGGAACAGTTTTAGGTAATACCTTTACAAAAGCACATTTGAATTTGTTTCTATGCAATGAGAGTTTGTGATCACTTCAAAGATGCCAACCTTGGCTAATGATATATTGGTGTCATTGTGTAACAATGGCATCACCAAAATAGTCCATTTATCTCAAAACTGAGCAGAGTCTTACAATGTGGAAATTGCCTGGTACATTATCTTTTAAAATAATAGTGACGACAAGTCAAATGTATCTTAAAGGCTGGGAAACACTGAATATATGAAATGCTTTATTTAATAAAAATATTTTTTATTTTTGGTTCATGCAACAACTTAGTTTGTACATATTGTGTGAATAGAGGTTGAAGCAGATAGAGGAAGTATCTTTCATATTAAATATAGAAACAAATTACAGTTATGTGAGGACATTGCTAAATGGTAATACTACAATGTGACATGAAAACTATATTGGTGAGTCAGAAAAACATGGACGATCTAAACAAATGATCTGATATTGTAACAGGATTCATTTTTCATTTTATGCATATTGCAATCTGTAATCGTGCAGATTTATTTAAATATTTACTTTTCCAGTTATGTGTACACTTACTTTATTTCTCATTGTTTCTTGCTTGTGTTTCTGGCTTTGTGATGGTTCATTGTGGAGAAATCCCACTTGTAATATTTTAATTTCCTTCTGTCTTACTGTCAACAAAGTCTGAAGGGATTGCAATGCCTCAGTCAACCATGAAGAAGAGCAGCAGCATGAATGATCAGGGCCGATGAGTTGGAAAGGTACTTCTAATTGTTTTTAAATTAATGAGATCCATTACTTCTTTTGTTAAATTAAAAGATACACTTTGTTCCCATTAGTCCAACAGTGGTTAAATTATATGTATTGGTAGATTCATAATTTTCGCTGAATGTACCCAATTAATTCTCCATATTTAAACAATGTGCATGATATTCAAATATGCAAATCAACCATGGAAGTACCACTTAACTAATTTCTTAAGATGTTATTAAATAATTCATAATTTAGAGTTATTGTTGAAACTAATTTCTGTTGGGATTTTGCAAGTATTGCTACAATATGTGATGATGAAGGGTATAGCATTATCTGATTATAATTTCGCTGAAGATGGATCTACTCCCCTTCATATTGTAAAGTTGGACTTGTTCACACAGGGGAGCATAATCCACAAATCTTTTACTACATGTTCCCGGCCATCATCAAAGGAAGTACCTGTACTGCCATATCATTTCTTTACAAATACCCACCCCCAATTGTTTTCACAGGTGGTATTATTTTGCTCATCTATATCGCTAAAGTGAGGTAAATGTATTGTTAAGAATCAGTAGCTCTCTCATTCCTTTCAACATCAGGTATTCTGCTGCTTATGAACTCTGCATAGCAGCAGTGAAATAAAGCTAAAATGGGTGAAATTTCTCATACTACAAATTTTCTTTTAATTTTTATTAAAAATGGTTCTTACTTAATTATCCACTCAACAGTCTTACAATAAGACTACTCAATTATTTTAGAGTATGTACGCCAGTGCATTTTGTATTGATGTTCTGGTGGTAGCAAACCAACGTCGAGTCTTTACCCCACGAATTCAGGAACTAATCCGTGATAATTTCACTTCTTGTAGAAGAAGATACTCTATAAAAGAGCCTAGTATTGAGAATCTATTGTTTTTTCCACCTCTTTAAAAAGCTGAATCTATAATTTTTAGAAAAACACATTTCCTTATTGTTGAACATATTAGGATTATTATTGTTCAAATCATTAGCGAGAAGAGGAACTGCTGCATACTTGTTCTTGCAGAAACAAGGCTCCAGGACAACATCCCATGCACCATTAATTGTCAGGTCACGCAGGGACTTGAGCTAATATTATTTTTTGTGACTGCATGTGCTATCAGTGTCCTGTGTATGACTACATGGAGTATGTTTTGCACTTTTACCCTCGAGGAAAGACATTTCTTTTTTTTTCTTTTTTCAATCTTTTTATTAAATTTCATATATAAAAAAAACAACACAAAATAATGAATAGATTACAGATTCAATAAACTTGAGATTACATTAGTAATAGGATAATAATATCCTATTAAAACATCCATCAACAAAAGGTACATAAATCAATCAAGTCTATATAAATATATATGAAAAAAAAACAAAAATAATCGTCGAAAAAAGAAGAAAAAAAAAATGAAATTATATATGAGAAAAAATATATATTGAAAAAAAATACTAAACTAAAACTAACATGGGCAATAATAGCACTTTATAAATATATAAAGGTGTCAAGAAAAGAACTCCAGAACTCCATACCTGAACAAGTATAAGTAGAGAAAAGGATCTGAAATAAGCCAAATTAATTCATATGAAAGTGTCGAATAAATGGTCCCCAGGTTTCTTCAAATTTAATTGAAGAATCAAAGATAGTGCTTCTGATTTTTTCCAAACTCAGATAAGAAATAGTTTGGGAGAACCACTGAAATGTAGAAGGAGGATTTACTTCTTTCCAGTTTTGTAATATAGACCTTCTGGCAATTAATGTTACAAAGGCAATCATTCGTCTGATTGAAGGGGAAAGCTGATTGCCATCTTCATTTGGTATACCGAAAATTGCAGTAATAAAATGGGGTTGTAAATCGATATTCCATACTGAGGAAATGACATCAAAAATGTCCTTCCAATAGTTATGTAAAGTGGGACATGTCCAAAACATGTGAGTCAATGAAGCCACTTCTAAGTGACATCTGTCACACTGAGGATTAATATGCGAATAAAATCGGGCAAGTTTATCTTTAGACATATAAGCTCTATGTACAATTTTAAATTGTATTAAAGCATGTTTAGCACAAATAGAGGAGGAATTAACCATTTGTAAAATTTTTTCCCATTTATCTGTTGATATATTACATCGAAGTTCTTTTCCCCATTCTTGTCTAATTCTATCCGATATTTCTGGCTGTATCTTCATAATCATGTTATAAATAAAAGCTACTAATCCCTTCTGACAATGATTAAAAGTAAAAATCAAATCTGAAAAATCCGATGGAGTTGAGTTAGGAAAAGATGGAAGAATTTTATGTAAGAAATTTCTAATTTGTAAGTATCTAAAAAAATTAGATTTAGGTAATTCAAATTTGTTGGTTAGTTGATCAAAAGACATCAAAATACCTTCAAAAAAAAGATCACGAAAACATTTTATACCTTTCCTTTTCCATATACTAAAAGCTTGATCTGTCAATGAAGGTTTAAAAAAAAAATTACATAAAATAGGGCTGTCCAGAGCAAAGTTTTTCAGATTAAAGAATTTGCGAAATTGAAACCAAATTCGTAGTGTATGTTTAACAACAGGGTTAGATATCTGTTTATTGAATTTGGCTAAATCAATAGGAAGAAAAGAACCAAGAACGGAAAATATAGAATATCCCTTAACCTCACTACATTCCAAATTTACCCACTGTGGGCACACAGGTGAATCCAAATCTAGTTTCCAGTACATTAGGTTACGAATATTATTCGCCCAATAATAAAATCTAAAGTTAGGTAAAGCTAGACCACCATCTTTTTTAGACTTTTGTAATTGCCTTTTGCTTAACCTAGGATTTTTATTTTGCCACACAAATGAGGAAATTTTTGAATCAATATTATCAAAAAAAGATTTAGGAATAAAAATTGGTAAAGCTTGGAATAAATATAAAAATTTCGGTAAAATCATCATTTTAATAGCATTAATCCGACCAACTAATGATAAAAATAAGGGAGACCATCTAGTAGTAAGTTGCTGAATTTGATGAAGCATAGGTAAAAAATTCAGTCCAAATAAATCTTTATATTTCTTGGTGATTTTTATACCTAAATAGATAAAGTTATCAGTAACAACTTTAAATGGCATCCTATCACTCAATAAAGTTTGCGCGTTTAAAGGGAATAACTCACTCTTATCTAAGTTTAACTTATAACCAGAAAAGCTACCAAATTGAGCCAACAAGGATAAAATAGCAGGAATAGACCTACTAGGATTAGAAATATATAACAACAAATCATCAGCATAAAGCGATAATTTGTATAACTTCTCATTACGGGTAATACCAAAAATATTAGGAGACTCACGAATAGCAATAGCTAAAGGTTCTAATGCAATATTAAATAATAAAGGACTTAAAGGACAACCTTGTCTCGTACCACGAGATAATTGAAAAAAAGAGGATCTATAATTATTTGTAAGAACAGAAGCAACAGGTTTATAATATATTAATTTAATCCATGATATAAAATTAGGACTAAAATTAAAGTTTCTCAATGCATTAAATAAATATGTCCATTCAACTCTATCAAAGGCTTTTTCAGCATCTAATGAGATAACACATTCTGGGGTTGTAGGTGATGAAGTATAAATTATGTTAATCAATTTTCTAATATTAAAAAAGGAATATCGATTCCTAATAAAACCAGTTTGATCTTCTGAAATAATCTGTGGTAATACCTTTTCTAATCTAATGGCTAAAATTTTTGTAAGAATCTTAGAGTCTACATTTAATAATGATATAGGGCGATAAGATGCACATAAGGTAGGATCTTTATCTTTTTTAAGAATTAAAGAGATAGTAGCTTCATAAAACGATTGAGGTAGTCTCTTCTTAACAAACGCATCATTAAAGATTTCACATAGCCAAGGAGAAAGCAATAAAGAAAAAGTTTTAAAAAATTCTACAATAAAACCATCAGGACCAGGAGCTTTCCCTGAATTCATTGATGAGATAGCCTCTCTTATTTCATCCATAGAAATAGGAGCATCAAGCAAGCTACAATCTTCATCTATCAGTTTAGGAATATTCAAATTATTAAAAAAATTATCCATCGTAAACCGGTCACCGTCAAATTCTGATTGATATAAAGATTTATAAAAATCTTGAAAAGTGTTATTGATTTCTTTATAATCAGTAGTTAACTTACCGTCTTGTTTACGAATTTTAATAATTTGTCGCTTAGTCGAAATAGCTTTTAATTGATTAGCTAACAATTTACCAGTTCGATCACTATGAATATAAAATTGAGCCCTAGTCTTAATTAATTGATTCTCAATTGAAGAAGATAATAATAAACTATGTTCCATTTGAAGCTCAACTCTCTTCTTATAAAGTTCTTTGGTAGGAGTAACGGAATAAATCTTATCAATTTCTTTAATTTTATCCACCAATAAAGCTATATCTGAATATCTTTGTTTTCTTTTACCAGCGGAATATGAAATAATTTGTCCACGAATAAAAGCCTTGAAAGAGTCCCAAAGTATTCCTTTATCAATCTCTTCATTATAGTTTGTTGAAAAAAATAAGTCAATTTGTTGTTTTATGAAGGTAATAAATTCTGGATCTTGAAGTAAAGTAGCATTAAGTCTCCAAGATCTAGTATTGATAGAAGAATCCGAAATCTTGATAGATAACTTCAAAGGCGCATGATCCGAAATAGCAATAGAATCGTATTTACAATCAATAACATCTGTTAATAAACGATGATCAATAAGAAAGTAATCAATTCTAGAATAACTATGATATACATGTGAAAAAAATGAAAATTCTTTATCTTTAGGGTTCAAAAACTGCCATATTTCAGTAATTCCAGAATCAACCATAAAAGAATTAATAAGTAAAGCTGATCTATTCGGAAGAGTTCGAATAGGTTTAGATCTATCCATCGAAGGATTCAAACAACAATTAAAGTCTCCACCCATAATCAACATATATTCATTCAAATTAGGAAGAGAAGTAAATAAACGTTTAAAAAATTCAGGACAATCAAAGTTTGGAGCATAAATATTAACTAAAACAACTTTCCGATTAAAAAGTGAACCAGTTATCAACAAAAATCTACCCTGTGGATCAGAAATAATTTCATAATGTGTAAACGAAATTGAGGCGTCTATAAAAATAGACACACCCCTAATTTTAGCGGTACAATTTGAGTGAAATTGTTGACCTTTCCAGAACCTAAAAAAACGTTGATTATCCTCCCTCCTAATGTGGGTCTCCTGTGCAAAAATAATATTAGCGTTCAATCTATGGAATACTTTAAATATTTTTTTACGTTTAATCGGATGATTTAAACCATTAGTATTCCACGAGATAAAGTTAATAGATTTATCCATCATACCAATATTAATTGTGTGTATCATAAAAGGTTAAAAAGACACATAACCCACAATTTAGGAAGAAGGAAAATTGATTCAGGAGCAACCGGAGATCCTGACACCTCAACAATATTAACAATTTAAAGTCAGCCCATAAACTAAAAGCAAAAAAATAAAAAGCAAAAGCATGAAAAATGATCCCTCCCCCCTCCCCCCACCCTTTGAAAGAAAGCCAAGCGGCAGGCGCATAAACTAATACTAATATTACCCCCATTTCAAGATGGCAGCTCCATAAGAAAAATTTTTAAGAAAAAACTATATAACACCCCAATTAAAATATAGAGTTGCAAAAAAAAAATATATATATATATATACCTACATATATATATATATACACATACACATACACACCCATATCAGACAAATCAAAAAAAACTAAAATAGTAAAACCAGAAAAATCATTAATAAAAAAAAATGCACATTAAAGTTTAAAAATGTGATACACCTTTAAAAAAGAAATTCCATATTCAGATACAAAGATGACGTTTCACAAGCCAAGACTTATGGGAAGAAGAAACGACATTTTGAGAAAGCCATATTACAAAATATGAATATAAATTCAGCAATCTAATAAGAAAATTTAGTAAAAAAGTTATCAAAATAGAATTTTTTAAAAAAAAGATTTAATAGACTACAACATATATAAAAAAAAACTAAAGAAAAAGAATTCAAAACCTTTGTTCCATTTCTAAATACAGGCAAGCAAATAAACGCTTATAAAAAGTAAAGACTTATGGGAAGAAGAAACGACATTTTGAAAAAATAATTCATTATTACAAAATACAAACGTGTATAAAAAAGGATATTATAAAAATTAAAACAGCATCTATAAGCAATAATAATAGTAGTAAAAAAAAAAGACTCAGACCCATAGTTCAAAATAAAAAGTTATAACCCAACTTCCAGGGTTAAAACTTAAAATGAAATGACATCCTCTCTCCAAAAAAAAAATCTTCAATGTAACTCATAGTTCAAGTTGCACTAGAGGATCGATATTCTTCAACAAATTTCTTCGCTTCTTCAGGAGTGTTAAAAAAGTGTAGACTGTTGTCGGGCAGCACCATTCTAAGCTTCGCTGGATACATTAAAGCTTGTTTAAATCCAATCGAATGAATCTCTGCCATCACTGGTTTAAAAGCGATCCTGGCTTTCATTACTTCATATGAGTAGTCCTCAACTATTCGAAATGAATAATTTCTGTAGGAGATCATACCTTTTTTACGAGCTAATCGAATTAGAAGCTCTTTCTCACGAGGATAATGAAGGCGAACAATCACCGCTCGTGGTTTATCAGACACAGACGAAAACCTCGCAACTCTATGAGCGCGGTCAATAACAGGTTCATTTTTCAAACCTTCACCACCGAAAATTTCCCACAGTAATTTAGAGAAAAATTCAGTTAAATCACCGGACTCAACTTTTTCGGGAATTCCGATGATGCGCAAATTCTGTCTGCGAGAACGATTTTCAAGATCAGTAATTTTAAACTTGTACTGATCTAAAGTTTTAGCAGTCGACTCTATCTTCTTCTCTAACACTTCAATTGTACGTGCTTTTTCACAAATTGATTGTTCAAGAGTCGTGATCTTATTTCCATGCTGTTGAACCTCTAACGCCTGCGACTGAAACTTAGTTTCAAGCGATTTAACAACTCCTTCAAGATCGGATATTTTCGAAGTAATCCTCCTTTCCAAACTTAACAGTTTACTGTCCAATTTACCTTCCAGAGCCGCAAATTTAGCATCCAGTTTATTGTCCAATTTACTTTCCATACCCGCAAATTTAACATCCAGTTTAATGTCCAAAAGACCAGAAATTGCGTCGATGGATACAGGATCCTTAGCCGATTTCTTACTTGTAGCCATTTTAGGTTTGACAAGATTAGATCAACTATTATTTTAGGAAAAAAGGGTCAATCAAAGGTAGCAACTCATATGATTAAGTTCGAAAAGATCTAATTAAAGGGTGATTATAGTTAAAAAAATAAAGAGCGCCTAAAAGGCAGATGCTTACGTCGCCATCTTGAAACTCCACCCCCCGAAAGACATTTCATTTAGCTGTATACATATGTGTGATCGAATGGAAATTAAATTTCAGCTTGAACTTTAACTAACACCATAACTTTGTAAGGGGAAATTACATTTAGCACAAAGCTTCCTATCATATTTCTGAAAGCATTTGGACAGTGACCTTCAATCAGAAATCATGAATGATTATTGAGTTAACCCATTTCTAGTCACTGCAGTTGGCTAAATTATTGAATATTCACATCATCTTCTGTTTTTACTCCTGATTTACGATGTAGATTAAAGATCTTTATTTGTCAAGTGTACATTGAAACATCAAAACATACAGTGAAATGTGTTGTTTGCACCAACAGCTAATACAACCCAAAGAGGTGCTGGAGTGTAGCCTGCAAGGGTTGCCATATTTCAACACCGACATCGCATGTCCACAGCTTACTAACCCTCTAGATTAATTCTTTTGCTGATATGTGGACAGAAACTGGGGCATCCAGAGGAAACGCACATGGTCATGTGAAGAATCTACAATCTGATTGCACACGTGGCAGGAATTGAACCCAGATATTCCGATAACTGGTGCTGTAAAGCATTACACTAACCGCTTTGCTACACTGCCATCCTACAGTATCTGTAGTACTTTACCTTCTCACGATGGGGCATTGAACTTGCAATATTCAGAGTAGGCCATCAGCTCTGTTGTCAGAAGACCGGTTTAGTTTAGCTGAAGGGTCTCAACGTGAAACATTAACTGTCTATTTCCCTCCATAGATGCTGCCTAACCCTACTGAGCTCCTCCGAATTTTCGAGTGTTGCTCCCGATTTTAGCATCTGCATTTGATTGTGTCTCTAAGTTCATATTTGTTACCTTCATGTGTTCACATTAAAATACTTTGCTATTTGCAAGAAAAAGAAAATGGTGAAAAACTGACATATGTTGTGGAACTAGTGGAGTATTTCACAATTTTTTTGACGTTGTTGTGGAGACTATCTTTGGGAAGTAGGGAGGCAGTCCAGCTAGGTTCATTTATTATCAAAGTATGCAACTCTGAAACTCTTCTTTTCCCAGTAGCTATGAAACCAAGAAAGAAAAGAAAGACAGGGCAACCATCAACCCCCCCCCCCCAAGTCCCACCACCCCGTACAAAAAATGAACAGTATGGAGAATAGCGTATTGACTCCTAAAACACCCTCTCCACAGAAAAAAAAGAGAAAGATCGGACAAAAAAATCCAGAATATATAAGATTATAAGACTGGGAAAAAAAGTTTATAGTCCAAATCCACATCCAAAACACAGAAAACCGGGGCATCACTCTCTGGGCTCAGTGGCAGGCTCTCCCCTCTCCAGTACAGAGTGATCGACAGACAGGCAGCCATTGTTCAGATAAGTAACTAGATATGAAAGATGTAGAGGCATAGTGCCTAGTGTGGGCACGTTGAATCAGCATATCAAATGGATGTGGCAAGCGGCCTGTTTCTCTTCATTTCTATGATTCTGTGATTCAGTTTATGATTTGAAAGGCCATCATCTGCTGCAAAACTGCAGCGCCATAAGCACAGAACATTAATTATGTCCTTGTGTATGGAAGTAAGCTAGGCAGTATACAAGTATACCTGTGTAATAGGACTGGTTGAAAAGGATTAGCTACATAATAGAACACAATTTCAATTCTGTATTGGAGGAATTGCATGTTATTACTGGTTCTGGTTCTTAATAGAGTGTTGGGTCACCTCATTTTTACACTTTATTTTCCAACATTTTCTGGGATATCCAATGCATTATTAAACAGATATTTTATAGTATGATGAAACGCCAAGTGCATTGCAAAGTATGTTTGTTACATCCTCACGTAATATGTAACCAACTGTGTAAGTATAGGTCTTACATGACAGAAGGACATTTAAGGAGATGATTGTATGCCGAGAACTTTGATTTTTAATGTTATTCTTATTCCTTTGTTTACTTTAATAATTTTAGTTAGGAAATTCTATTTAACAAATTACACACTGTAACAAGACAATAAATGATCTATAAAGGACAACCACATATTCTTGATTGCCATAGTGCTAAATTGAAAAGTAAAGGAATAATTTTGCTTGTCCAAGGGGAAAATATAGTTAACAACATACAGATATAATGGCATGATAGGATAAATTAAATTCCTATGTAATTCAGGGGACATTATGGTCAATTAGGAGGTTAGATGGGCAGAAAATTGCCAAGAATAAAAATAGTGGATATGGGCTCAAATTGGGGGCTCAAGCAAGTAGTGCCTCAGAAAAATCTGTACCAGGACCTCTGCAATTTACAAGTTAAACATCTCAAGAGAGTTCCAGGTATCTAAATTGCCTATGACACTCATGCCAGTGGCTCAGTACGTATAGACTGGGATATAAAATTACAAAGAGAAATTGATGGAAAGAATGAGTAGGCAAATCTATACTGGATGGAAATTAATGTGTGGTCATCTACACTGGGCCAAGAAAGGATAGATTTAATTATTTATTTGAATTTTAAAAAGCTGTGAATGGTGGGTTTAAAGAGATTTAATCGATCTTATACACATTTTATTAATACCTGTTTATATTTGTCTGGTATAGTACCTTACTGTGAGCTGAAATCGGTTTGAGAGGTCATTCACTGGGGACACAGTGTGAAGCTTAAAAAGAGCTCAGGAGCTTTCAACTTTCTCTCCGTCGACTGAAACCAAAGCGGGGCCAATAAAAAGAAAGGAGGTGTAAGGGGAGTGCACTGTTGCTGTGGGCTGACGTTAGAGAGGGCCAGCTTTGAGAATAGGTGGAGGTTCTAATTAAGTAGTAAGAAATTTTCTGTTAATTTTTTGTTAGTGCATACCACAGAGCATGGATCTGAAGGTAGTGGCATGTTCCTTGACTGAGATGTGTACAATTTAGGAGACCTCCATTCCCCATTCACTTGCATGAAGTGCACTGAGCTGAAGCTCCTTAGGGACCGTGGTAAGGAACTGGAGCTGAAGCTTGATAATCTTCGGATCATACTGGAGAATGAGAGGTGATAGAAGCTACAGGGAGGTAGTCGCTCTAAGTTGCAGGAGGCAAGTCCCTGGTTGACTGTCAGGAAAGGGAATAGGCAAGCCAGTGCAGAGTACCCCTCAGGCCACTACTTTCAGTAATAAGTATACTACTTTGGATCTTGTTTGGAGGAAATGACCTACCAGGGGGAAGCTGCAGTGTCTAGGTCTGTGGTACCGAATCTGGCTATGTGGTTCAGAAAGGAAGTAGGAAGAAGAGGAGTGAAATAGTGACAGGGAGTTCCATAACTAGAGCAGCAGAAAGTGGATGGTGTGGATGTGAAAGAGGCTGCCAGTTGGCATGTTGCCTCCGAGTTGCCAGGATCAGTCATGTCTCAGATTGTGTACACGGCATTCTAAAGGGTGAGGGTGAACAGCTGGAAGTTGTGGTACATATTGGTACCAACAACGTAAGTAGAAAAAGGGAGGAAGTCCTGAAGAGAGAATGTAAGGAGTTAAGTAGAAAGCTGTAGGGTAGTCATCTCTGGATTGCTGCCTATGGCATGTTCCAGTGAGGGCAAGAATAGGATGTGTGGCTGAGGAACTGGTGCAGGGGACAGAGTTTCAGATTTCTGGATCATTGGGATCTCATCTGGGGAAGGAATGACCAGCACAAAAAGGACAGGTTACATCTAAACCCAAGGTCAGGTTGACTAGAGCTGTGGGAAGGGTTTAAACTAATTTGGCAGGGGGGTGTGGGAACAGGGGTGATAGGGCTGAAGATAGGTTAGGTAATGCACATCTAGATGCAAATTGTAATGACATTGTGAGGAAGAACAGGCAGAAGAAAGGGCAAAATTGCAGTCAGTTGGATGAGCTAAAATGTAACAAGGGGCCAAAATCAAAAAGGATGAAGAACACAAGAGGTATATATATAGTATTATATTTGAATGCACACAGTATACAGAATAATGTAGATGATCTTGTGGTGCAGGTAGAGATTGGTGGTATGGTGCCATGCCCATCACTGAGTCATGGGTGAAAGAAGATCATAGAGGATACACATTTTATCAGAAGAAAAGGCAGGTAGCTAAAAGGGAGGGTAGATCTACTTGTAAAGAATGAAATCAAATCCTTGGAAAGTGGTGGCATAGGATTGGAAGATGTGGAGTCCTTGTGGCAGTGATTTTAATCTTTTTTTTGATCTTTTATATACACTTTCTTGTACTCTGTATTCTTCTATGTAGAGACTAATAAAATATTGGAAAGAGTTAAGAAACAATAAGGGTAAAAAGACCCTATCTAAAGACCTCCAAACAGTAGCCAGGATGTGGTCTACAAATCACAATGGGAGATAGAAAAGGCATATAAAAAAGAAAATGATGTGATAATCATGGGGGATTTCAATATGCAGGTAGATTGGGAAAATTTGGTTGGTATTGGATCCCAAGAGAGGGAATTTGTAGAATACCCACAAGGTTGCTTTTTAGAGCAGCTTGTGGTTGAGCCCACTAGAGGAACGGTAATTCTGGATTCGCTGTTACGTAATGACCCAGATTGATTTGGAAGCCTAAAGTAAAGGAACCCTTAGGAGGCAGTGATCATAATGTGATAGGATTCAACCATTGTTCCTTCTAAAGTGTGCACACACATCTTTTGTACAAGTGCATAAAGGAATTCCACAAAGAATTTGTCTCATGATGGACTTTAGGGCCTGGTGAGCTGAGGAGCTCAGGAATCACCACCCTTGGCTGCTGATAAGTTAGGAGTAAGTCAATATAAATATAAATTTGTGAAGAATGAAATAAATACTCTTTGAGAATTATCCATCCATTAATTTTAATGCATTAATGGCATCCGTCAATGGTACAGAAATACTGCGGATTTAGCTGTAGCAGTGGCTGGTGGTTCCTGAGCTCCTGGGCCTAAAGACCATCCTCATGATGCAAATTCTTTGTGCAATTCCTTTGTGCACAACAAACACCTTAGCGGGAACATTGATTTCACCCTGACTTTGAGAAGGAGAAGATAAAATCAAATGTATCTATATTACAGGGGAGTAAAGAGGATTACAGAGAGGAGCTGGCTAAAGTTGACTGGAAGGTGACATGAGCTAGGACAATGACTAGCAGTTGTTGGTGTTTATGGGGGAAGGCATAGCGAAGTAACATTCTGAAGGGAGGATGAGGCAATTGTGACTGATCAGGGAAGTCAAAGTCAGCATGAAAGCAAAAGGAAAGGCAAATAATATAACAGAAATTAGTGGGAAGTTAGAGGATTAGGAAGCTTTTAAAAACTAACAGAAGACAAGTAAAAATCATAAAGAGAAAATATGATATGTGAAGCTAAGGTAACCAAACTATAAAATAGGGTAAAAAAGAAATTTATCAGATATATGAAGAGTACAAGAGAGGTGAGATTGGATATCGGATAGCTATAAACTGACACTGGAGAAGTAGCAATGGGGGACAAAGAAATGGTGGAGGAACTTAGATGTGCTTTGCATCAATCTTCATTGTGGAAAGCAGAAACAGAATGCCAGAAATGTGTGTGTCAGGGGGCAGAAGTGAGTGTCTTTGCAATTACTAAGGAGAAGGTGCTTGGGAAACTGAAAAGAATGAAGGTAGATAAATCACATCAGCCTGTTGAAAGAAGTAGCTGAAGAGATTATGAAGGAGTTAGTAATAATCTTTCAAGGATCATGAGATTCTGGAATGGTTCCTGAGGACTGGAACATTGCAAATATCATTCCACTCTTTAAGAAGGGAGAGTGGCAGAAGAAAGGAAATTATAGGCCGGTTAGTCTGACTACCGTGGTTGGGAATATGTTGGACTCAATTACTTAGGATGAGATTTCGGGGTACTTGGAGGCACATGGCAAAACAGGCCAAAGTCAGCATGGCTTCTTAAAGTGCAAACCTTGTGTAACAAATCTGTTGGAGTTCCTTCAAGAACTAACAGGCAGGATAGAAAAAGAAGAGTCAGTGGATGGTGCTTATTTGTATTTTCAGAGGGCCTTTCACAAGGTGCCACACATGAGGCTGCTTAACAGGATAAAAGTCCATGGTATTACAAGAAAGAAGCTAGCATGGATAGAAAATTGGCTGATTGGCAGGCGGCAAATGGAGCATATTCTGGATGGCTGCTTCTTTTCACATTAAATGTGAATGATTTGGATGACAGTATTGATATCTATGTGGCCAAGTCTGTGAATGATACCAGGATAGGTGGAGAGGAACGTAGTGTTGAGGTAGCAGGGTGACTGCAGGAGGACTTTGGCAGATTGGGAGAATGGTCAAAAAAGTGTGAGATGGAATGTGACGTAAGGGAATGCATGGTCATACACGTTGATAGAAGGAATGAAGGCAGGGACAATTTTCTAAGTAGGGAGAAAATTTTAAAAATCAGAGGTGCTAAGGGACTTGGGAGTCCTCATGCAGGATCCACTAAAGGTTAACTTGCAGGTCTTTTCAGTGGTGAGGAAGGCAAGTGTAATGTTAGCATTCATTTTGAGAGGACTAGAATACAAAAGCAAAGATATAATGCTTTATAAGGCATTGATCAGACCACACGGAGTACTGTGAGCAGTTTTGGGTCCCTTATCTATGAAAAGATGTGCTGGTGTTGGAGAGGGTTCAGAGGAGGTTCATGAGAATGATCCCAGGAATGAAGGAGTTAACATATGAGAAACATTTGATAGCTCTGGGTCTGTACTCACTGGAGTTGAAAAGAACGAGGGAGGGTCTCATTGCCGCCTACCAAACATTGAAAGGTCTGGATAAAGTGGATGTTTCCTATAGTGGAGGAGTCCATAATCAGAGGGCACTTCCTCAGAACTGAGGGATGGCTATTTAAAACAGTGATGAGTAAAAATTTATTTGGCCAGTTGGTCGTGAATCTGTGGAATTCATTGCCACAGATGGCTGTGCAGGCCAAGTTGTTGGGTATAATTAAGTTGAAGATTAATAGGTTCTTGATTAATCAGGGTGTCAAAGGTTATGGAGAGAAGGCAGAAGAATGGGGTTGAGAGGGATAGTAAATAACCATGATGGAATGACAGAACAAACTCGATGGGCTGAATAACCTAATTCTGCTCCTATGTTTTATGGTCTTTTGGTCTTATGATGAAAATCCAAACACTAATGGCATATTAATTCTTGTAAATTAAAACTTGAGCTTTATAAAATCTTTATGTGATGGATAATATTGTGTATTATCACACCCCAGAGCAGGTCTTATAAACATTGCATTTCAGGTTTTCCAAAATACTATCGGCTGTTAAGGCTCTTAAAATTAAATTATGAAGAGAAATGTGGAAAGCTGAGAAGTGATTTGATCGGGAATAAGTACATGCTCCTAAATCGGTTATGAAATTGAACGTACACACAATCTGTGTTGCTGATAAACTTATTTATGTTTGCTTTGTTCATTTAATCCCCAGGAGCAAAGAAACATCAGTGCAGATGGTTTTATGCAATCCATGAGGCACTTACGTAAAACCTGTACGTCAATTTGAGGAGAATGATAGATAGCCAATTTTGATCTTGTCTTATTACCCTGTCATGGATCTACAATGACAGACTAATAATAAATGATGCATGGACTCTTATTGATTTTCTATATCCTTGCACTGAAAATATTTCTGATTTACAGCATGTTTCCAACTGTTCCAATTAAAATTTAAGTCCTTATTACAGCCTTTCACAAAATACATTGACTTAATTGTTATTTGCATGTTGCAGTGAAAGTTTCACATCCACAAACATATTAATATTTTTTGTATCATATCGCATGATGAAAAGACATCTGTCCTTAAATTGAGAATAATAAAATCAATAGATGTGGAAATATTGGCAATTACATTTCCAGAAAGGCAAGGTTATGTGAATGTCGCTGATAAAGGTCATAGCAGGTCAGGAACAATTTGCAGTTCAACACTGTGTAATAAGGTACTGTCTTGCTGCACACAAACTGATAATTATTACTCACAATCTTTAGATTTCAATAAAACCAGATAAACCTCTTCTGAGCTTATATCTTGGCAAAGTGCCATACACAATTGCAGCAGTACAGACAATGTTTATATCAATATGCAGAGTTCCAGCTCTTCCCATATTAGGGCATCTGCTACCCAGCTGTGAGTAGAGCCAGTCTCAAATTTGACAGGCTGTCAGCAAGACGTTACTGATTTAAGAGCATAGCAGGATTTGTTAATTTCACTATCTCCCTGTCTTAAGCAGTGACACAAAGAATTAGGGTAAAATCAGACTCAATTGTCTTTAGGCCTAAGGTCTTAACTTATTAAAGTTTTTAAGTCTTTATTTAAGTTTTAAGTTTTTAAGTCTTAACTTATGAAAATGAAAAGCAACTCTTGACTTAAATTAAAAGTTAAACTTAAGCCTGCCAGTTGCCACTTCCTGGATTTTGGAGTGATGAAATTAGTCAACCAACCCTTATGCCAATACCTTACTTGCAAAGTAGATGAAGGAATAACTTGTGCCATATGGTCAAGCAGGTTCAGGCACTTGGCAGTCAGGATGAGGCAGTAGATTGGATTCAACATTTGCTTCACGGAAAAGCTAGAGAGTGGCAGTAGATGGTTACTTCTCTGACTGGAGGGCTGTGACTAGTGGTGTGTTTCAGGAATTGGTGCTGGGTCCATTATTGTTTGTCAGTTATGTCAGCAATATGGATGATAATGTAGTAAACTGGATCTGCAAATTCGTGGATGACACCAAGATTGGGATCTGGACTAGATGGGAAAAAGGTGCTCAAATATGGTAGCTGGAATTGAATGCAGACAAATGTGAAATTTTGCACTTTGGGAGGTCTTATGGAGTGAACAACAGGGCACTGTGGAGTGTAGTAAGAATAAGGGGATCTGGGATTACAGTCTATAATTCCTTGAAAGTGGCGTCACAGGTAGATAGGGGCCTAAAGAGCACTCTTGGCACATTGGCTTTGATTAATCAGAATACTAGGTTAGGACTTATTTCCTGATGCAGGAGAATGAGGAGAGATTTGATGGAAGTATACAAAATTATTAGGGTTATTGATGGGATAAATATCAGGAAGCATTTTTCACTAGGTTTGGGTGAGACTAGAACTAGAGGTCATAGTTTAAGATGGAAAGGTGAAGTATTTAAGGGAAAATGAGGAGCGCATTTTTCACTCAGAGGGTGGTGCAAGTGATGGACAAGTTGCCGGGGAAGAGCTGGAAGCAGGTTCGAGATCAACATTTACAGAATTTTAGATAGGCTCATTGTTGGGAGGAGTATGGAGCACTATGTTACAGGTTTGGGTTGATGGGACCAAGCAGAACAGCATTTCAGCATGGACTAGATGGGCTGAAGGGCCTGCTTCTGTTCCTTAGGACTCTGCAACTGTTAAACTACACCCTCGGGACTGAGGTTTGATGGAGAACAAGCTGTAGGTATAAAAACGTTGTCTTCAAAACCCTTACTCATTTCCTCTTTACTTATCTACGCTACTTTAATGGCAGTACATAGATTTGACCTCAGAGTTTGTGTGGGTTTAGTAACTACACTATAAGCAGAGATAACATTTGCATTCTTGATTCTGTATGACATACATTAACTTTCATCTCCAGCAAGACCAGTGATAAACCTCAGAGGGGAGGTAGTGAAATTAATACCAGTTTTTGATTCTAAAAATAATCCACTCCTACAGTCTGTCACAGTAGAGTATTTTTAGAATAAAAAAAGCCACAGTGGTAGAAATCTGAAGTAAGAGCAGGAAAATGCTGGGAGCACTTGCCAGAGCAAGCAGTACGTATTTATAAAAAGAGGAATAGAGAATCAAAGATGTTCTTTGACCTGGAGTGTTAGTGCTGCTTCTCTTTCCACACACACTGCCTACAACAGGCAGAAGGAATTCAGTCAAATTCCCATTCCTTCATAGAGAGCACTGGCCACTAATAGGAAACCAGCAAATACACTTCATTAGTAAAGACAGGATTGGTTACATCTGTGTCAGCTTCCATGATTGACGAGCCTGGCTACATTCAATATCTAGATTCACACAGAAAGAATAGGCTGTCTGTAAATGTTTATGAAATGCTGTACCACAAGCAAATCCCTTCAGGTTAAGAGAACAGATGAGTAAGGTGGGTGAAAAATAGTTGCAGGAGGATACATAAATGAAAATAGATCATGTCTGAATGTCAAGGAAGATAACTCATTGTCTACTGATAAGGAGTGCAGTACTTCACTCTGTAGAGGGAATAAAATGCATGTGGAACAATAGTGCATCCATGATTAGGGACATGGTAAAGATCTCATGAGATTACTCATAAATTAAGAGCTTCAGCAAAGGCCACCAAGCTGGTTTCTTATTACGTATAAAGATGGACCAACGGCAGTAATTATTTTGTATCCTGTGCTGAGGTTTAACCTTAATTCAATCTCTGGAGAATATCCCATTTGAAAGTGCAAGAATGTAGAGGCTGGCATGTGCCAACATGTTAATTTATATTTGGAAATACTCAGCAGGCCAGGGAACATCAGGGGAAAAAGAACTGAATTAATGTTTCAGAACAGAGACGACTCATTAGGGTTCTTACCCATTGTTGATGAAGGTCTTTCAGTTGCAACATGAACTCTGTTTCCTTTTCTACCACTGCAGCCTGACTTTCTTGTTTTGTTTCTGTTTTCCAGCATTTACAGATGTTCAACACCACGTAATCTGAGTTCACCAACTCCGTTTTTCCAACCACTGATAATGAAACAAAGGCAGGTTTCAGCTCCATTTGACTATGTGTACCAGGAAACCAAATGGCTTCTCATAGACAGAAATACCCCCTTCAAAGCTTGCACTGAAGGTGCTGAAGTGAGACACAATGTTTTCTGAACACATTTGATGGTGCTTTATGATGTGCTATATTGAGCGAATCAGGGCTAGCAGAGGTATTGTTATTAATGCAGGGGATATAGCAGTTCTGGTTCATCAGTGATCACAATATGATTGAGTTGAACTTGAAATTTGATAGGGAGAAAGTAAAGACTGGTGTAGCAGTATTTCAGTGGAGTAAGGGAAATTACAGTGGTTTGAGAGAGGAGTTGACCAAAGTAAATTGGAAGGAGCTGCTGGCAGGGATGTCAGCAGAGCAGCAATGGCGTGCGTTTCTGGGAAAAACGAGGAAGGTACAGGTCATATATATTTGTAAAATGAAGAAATACTCAAATGATAAAATAGTAAAATTGTGACTGACAAGGAAGTCAAAGCTATTGTAAAAGCAAAAGAAAGGGCATACAACAAAACAAAAATTAGTGGGAAGATAGAGGATTAGGAAGTTTTTAAAAACCTACAGAGACCAACTAAAAAACTCATTAGAAGGGAAAAGATGAAATATGAAAGCAAGCTAGCAAATAATATCAAAGTGGATAGTAAAAGCTTTTTCAACAATGTAAAAAATAAAAGAGAGTGGACATTGGACCGCTAGAAAATGAGGCAGGAGAAATAATAATGGGGGACAAAGAGATGGATGATGAACTAAATGGGTATTTTGCATCAGTCTTCACCATGGAAGACACTAGAAGTATGCCTGATGTTGTAATGTGTGAAGGAAGAGAAGTGAGTGCAGTTACTGTTACAAGAGAGAAGGTGCTCAAAAGCTGAAAGACCTAAAGAGGTCAGCTGAGGAGATCATCGGGGTCTCTCTTCCCGCCATTACAGACATTTACACCACACGCTGCATCCGCAAAACAAACAGCATTATGAAGGACCCCATGCACCCCTCATACAAACTCTTCTTTCTCCAGCCATCTGGGAAAAGGCACCGAAGCATTCGGGCTCTCACAATGAGACTACGTAACAGTTTCTTCCCCCAAGCTATCAGACTCCTCAATACACAGAGTCTGGACTGACACTGACTTACTGCCCTCTACTGTGCCTATTGTCTTATTTATTGTAATGGCTGCACTGTTTTGTGTACTTTAAGCAGTCCTGGGTAGGTCTGTAGTCTAGTGTAGTTTTTGTGTTGTTTTATGTAGTTCAGTCTAGTTTTTGTACTGTTTCATGTAGCACCATGGTCCTGAAAAACATTGTCTCATTTTTACTGTGTACTGTACCAGCAGTTATGATCGAAATGACAATAAAAAGTGACTTGACTTGACTTGATAATCACCTGGACCTGATGAACTGCACCCTAGGATTCTGAAAGAGGTGAGTTTAGAAATTGTGGTAGCATTAGAAAAGATCTTTCAAAAATCATTGGACTCTGGCATGGTGCCAGAGGACTGGAAAATTACAAATGTCACTCCACTCTTTAAGAAAGGAAATTATAGACCAGTTAGCCTGACCTCAGTGGTTGGGAAGATGTTAGGGTCAATTGTTAAGGATGAGGTGATGGAGTACTTCGTGACACAGGACAAGATAGTACAAAGTCAGCATGATTTCCTTCATGGAAAATCCTGCCTGATGAAACTTATGGAACTCTTTGAAGAGATTACTATTAGGATAGATAAAGGGGATGCAGTGGATTGTTGCATATTTGGACTTTCAGAAGGCCTTTGACAAGGTGCCACACACGAGGCTGCTTACCAAGTTAAGAGCCCATGGTATTACAGGGAAGTTACTAACATGGTTAGAGCATTGGCTGATTGGTAGGAGGCAGCGAGTGGGAATAAAAGGATCTTTCTCTGGTTGGCTGCCGTGACTAGTGGTGTTCCACAGGGGTCAGTGTTGGGACACTTCGTTTTATGCTGTATATTTAGATGAAGGGATAGATGGCTTTGTTGCCAAGTTTGCAGATGATACAAAGATTGGTGGAGGGGCAGGTAGTGTTGTGGAAACAAGTGGGATGCAGAAGGACTTGGACAGATTAGGAGAATGGGCAAGGAAGTGGCAAATGAAATACAAATTTGGGAAATACATGATCATGCACTTTGGTAGTAGAAATAAATGTGCGGACTATTTTCTAAATGGGGAGAAATTCCAAAAATCTGAGATACAAAAGGACTTGGGAGTCCTTTTGCAGAATACCCTAAAGGTTAACTTGCAGGTCAAGTCAGTGGTGAGGAAGGCAAATGCCATGTTAGCATTCATTTTAATAGGTCTAGAATACAAGAGCAGGGATGTGATGCTGAGGCTTTATAAGGCACTGGTGAGGCCTCACCTTGAGTATTGTGAACAGTTTTGGGCCCCTTATCTTAGTAAAGATGTAATGGCATTGAAGAGAGTTCAGAGGAGGTTCACAAGGATGATTCCAGGAATGAACGGGTTATCACATGGGAATGTTTAAAGGCTCTTGGTCTGTACTTGCTGGAATTCAGAAGGATGTGGGGGGATCTCATTGAAACCTTTTGAATGTTGAAAAGCGTAGGCAGAGTAGATCTGGAGAGAATGTTTCCCATGGTGGGAGAGTCTAGGACAAGAGGACACAGCTTCAGGATAGAGGAGTGCCCTTTCAAAACTGAGATGTGCAGCAATTTCTTTAGCCAAAGGGTGGTGAATGTATGGTATTTGTTGCCACATGCAGCTGTGGAGGGCAGGTTGTTTTGTGTATTTAAGACAGAGATTGATAGGTTCTTGATTGGACATGGCAAAAAAGGTTAGGGAGAGACGGCTGGGAACTGGTGTTGAGAAGGAGAAAACAAAAGGATCAGCCATGATTGAATGGTGGAGCAGATTTGATGGGCCAAATGGCCTAATTCTGCTCCTATGTCTTATGGTAGTTCTTAAATGGACTGATAGTCTTACCAAAATAGTAAAATCTTGATACTTTTGAAGGATATTATGTTGTGCATTCTACAGGTCCATTCTTGCCAATCCAGACAGAATCCTTGCATTTATCTGTAGCTGCTGGCATCTGTTTTTTTTTGGAGAAACTGACAAACTGTAGCATGGATACTTATTCAGAGCTTGTTGTTATCAAGTCAAAGCTAACAAACCCAGGTGAGAAGGTAGTCCAAACCTCCTGTCAGCTCTGATGGTAAGACACCATGGCCCCATCACGGCATCACTGGTCTAATCTGATCATCATCCCTCATATCAGTACACTTCAATAAGGTCAGGAATTAGTTGATTCTTCATACAGTAATGAGCAGTACTTGCTATTTATTTATTTCTATTCTACCAGAAAGCAATATGCTATTGTTTGATCAAATTTATTTAACATGATAAAAAGCACTTGTAATCTCAAACCTAAGTTGATTAACTTCAATCTGTTTATTGTGGGGCAATAAACATGTGCTGAATAAGAAATGAGCACTGATTTTTTGCCAGAGTATGTGCACTAAAGCAAATTTCCTTTTACAGAAAGTCATATTTAATTTAAATAACCAATCCTCTATCGCTGTTCAATTTGCCCCTGGATGATGGCATAGCATTTTGCTACATCAGCCATCAGCAGGCATAATTCATTTCAGTTGAAGGGAAATTATAAACCTTGGTAAAGTTAAAAAAAAATGCAGTTTTGCTTATTTAGGAGGAAATTCTTTGAAATGAAGAGGCAAATCATATGATGCAAAATATTTTGGAATAAGCTAAATTTAGTTTCAGTGATTAAAAAGGATAAAAAGGATTAGAAATTTGACTTTGGGTATTTTATGGATGCACAATAGACAGGAAAAGAGATATTTTCAAGGTCATTGTCCTGTCTCCTATATACATCTGAGAAATTTCTAACCGGATTTTTGGAGCAATAAAACAAACTAAATGGGTGAAGTGGCATCTCTGAAGGCAAAGGGAAGGGTTGAGACCCTGCATCAGGACCGAGAGTGTAGAGGAGAGATAGGCAGTATAAAGAAGTGAGAGGGATGGGTGAGGTATGAATTGCTGGAAACAGGTAAAAGGGGGAAGTTTGAGCTCAGTGGAAGAGGGGAAGAAAGCTATTAGTTGATGTGGATAAGGAAAGTAGAAATGAAGAGGAAGATGGTGAAATATGAAGGGATGGGTACATGGAGGTAAAGTCAGAGGATGGAAGGTGATAAGTGGAGATACAAGAACTGCAGCTAATGGAATCTGATAAATAAAGAATGTCATACATGGAAGAAAATAACAAAGAGATGCTTGATCAAAGAACAGATAGCTGAGAAGATCTCAGATTCTGTAGGTTAAGTGTGTGGGTGATAAGAAGATGGAACCAGGTGGAGGAGTGAATTAAAAAAAAACTGGGTGATTGAGGAAAATGTGGCTGAGTGAGAGAATCAGAAGGTTACCTGGAAATGGTTACCTACAGTGTTCATACAAATGAGCTATGGACTGTCCAAGTGCAACATAAGGTGTGATTATTCTGCTTTGCATTTGGTCTCACCTGACAGATGAGGATGCTGACAGGTCGATGTGGGAGTGGGAAGTGGAGGGTTGGAATGACATGCTTCCGGGAAACAGAGTGCAGATGTCCTGCAAAATGATTGACTAATCTATGCTTGATCTCACTCATGTAGAGAAGGCCTCATAGAGAATATCCATTGCAATGGACAAGCCTGCAGGCTTGCTGGTGAATCTTTGTCTGATTTGCCAGTGCCGTCTGTACGACGATGAGGAAACTGCTGTAGGGACAAGTATTGTACCTCTTGTGCTTTCAGAGGAAAGTGCCAGGGGATGCAGAGCAGTGTTTGTGAATGAATGAGTGAAGTAGGGAGTCATTGAGAGCATGGACCCTGTGGAAAGCAGAAAAGGGCAGGGAGGGGAAGACGTACCTTGTGCAGAATCCTGTTGCAAATGGAGAAGGGATGCTGAACGTAAAGGCTGGCATGATGAAAGATGATGACTAAAGAAACACTATTTCTGTTTCTCCTGTGGTGAGAAGGGTAGGAGCAGATGGGAAGTGGAGGAAATACAAAAGAGGGCTCATCAAGCACAGATGATGGTAGGCCATGTTTCCGGATAACAAAGGATATTTCAGAAGTCCTGGAATGGAAAACCTCATCTTGAGAACAGATGCAGCAGAGACAGAGAAATTGGTGGAGTCCTTAGTCCTTACAAGTGTCACAACCACTGCTACTGAGTCTACGTGCCCCCATAACAGATTCGACAATTATGCTCGTGAATATGCACAATCCAGCATTACTGTTACATTATAGTGGTATTTGACTCCTCTCTTTTCATCGTAGTTTTATTGAGACTTAATTAAAGGCACAGCAATGTTAAACCCCCTGCTTACCCATTTCCACTGACACTGTAAATGAACAGTATTCATTTACTATTTAGTTATTGCTTCCAGCCCCAGTCTTGGCATTTAACTTTCAGTCTGAGAGTCCTAGTTAATGGCTCAGGTGGCCTAGTGTTTATTGTTTTTTCTTTCCCTTTAAATACAGCAACAGTTCTCATTAAAGTCAGCAAACTGTTGACCTGCTTCAGTCTCTCTCTCTGCACTTAGGCCATATCCAAACATAGTGACAGCAAGCATCAACCATGAAAATGGACCCAGGAGAGAGAGAAACACAATTCAGCAGACTTTGACCACATCAGTCCAACTGTCAGCATCTTGCAGTTCCTCCTTTTTTGGTTTCCCAGCAACCTTGGCTACTAATGGCCCGACTCTCAGACCTGATTCCCGTGCCCGTACCAGAACTGGATATTCCCCCACTGGGCAGCTGCTGTGGTGACCCTGATGGCTGAAGAAATTTCATTACTGACTTTCCAAGCCCAGCCTGATCAGTTCGGTGGGTCAGCCTGTTCAACGCTCTACAGGAGCAAGGTTGTCCCATGGTCCACTCATTTTGACACCTTGCTGCCCAGCTAAGGAGAGCTTTGATTGTACAGTACAGAGTCAGGAGACTGCCCACGGAATCCTGGACCTGCACCAAGATAGAGGGATGGTGTTTATGCAGTTAAATTCCGCAAGTTTGTGGTGAAGACGGGATAGATTTTGAGATCCCTCATCGCCATCTTCCAGCATGGACTGAATACAGGGGTCCAACACGAGATCACTGTCCTTGGGAAGCAGGACAGTCTAGATGACCTGATTAATCTGGTTACTCGAGTTCACCTCCGGTAACTGAGTGGTGCAGGGAATGAAGATCTCGAGCTTCCCGCTCCTTGAATCACTGTCTGCCTTCATTATCCCCCTCATCACCTAGCACCCAGCCTATGGAGGAGCCTTTGCAGGTGGGGTGCAGGCACCTATCTCAGGAGGAATGAGATCGAGGCAGGAGAACAGGTTCCTGCCTCTAATGTGGCGATCCAGGACATTTCCAGGTGTCATGTTCCAAGCGTCCAGTAAAAGAGGATATCTATCAGCAGGGAGGGGATCCCTGATGGGTCAGGTCTCTCTGCAATTGGCTTCCCCTGAGTGTATGTTACTCCCACATTCCTTGTCGTGGGGGTCTTAGACAAGGCACTTCAGGCAGTTACCAATTCTGGGGTAGCTGGGAATCTCATGGATATATCTGTGGCTCAAAGATAGGGAGTTCTGACTCAGAAATTGAGGGCAAAGGTCAACATCAAGGCCCTAGATGGTCGACTTCTGGGCACTGGCCAATTCCACCTAGCGCTTGAAGGCAACCATAGGAAATGACTGTCCTCTGTCTGGGTAATTTGCCCAAGTAGCCACTGGTGCTTGGTCTCCCATGGTTATCTCAAGAGTAGAGATCAACATGTCTGTCTATCTGCCTGGGAGCAGCTCAAGTTCTGATCTGCGAATCTCATCCTGTGTCAACTATTGACATGGACCTGTAGGGCATTTGGCTGAATATATGGATTTTCTGAGGTCTTCAGTAAAAAGAAGGCCACTGCTCTGCATCCACACTTGCCATATGACTGTGCTATTGACTTCTTATCCAGTAGTAGTCCTCCTCGGAGCCAGCTGTTTTCTCTCTCTTGTCCAGAAATGATGGTCGTGGAGGAGTGCACCAAGGAGGGATTGGCCTTGGGGTTTATTCATCCATCAACCTCACCAGGTTTCCTGTGCAGGCTTCTTTTCCGTGCACAGGAAGGATGGGAAGCTCCGTCCCTGTATTGATTATTGGCCCCTAAACAATATCAGTGTGAAAAACCACTACCCTCTTCCACTGTGCATTCGAACATCTCCAGGGGCAATCATATTCTCCAAGGCAGATCTGCGCAATGCTTATAAACTAGCTTATATTAAAGAGAAGGATGATTGGAAGTCAGTTTTCAACATCTCCACTGACCACTATGAGTACCTTTGGTCTGGCCAATGCTGTTTTTCAACCCTTAGGCAATGATGTGCTTAGGGATGTATTGAATCAGTTTGTTTTTATGTATTTGGGCAACATTCTGATCTATTCCCGCTCTCACCAATGGTTCAATGGTTCCATTTAATATCAGAGGAAGTATACAGTATACAACCTGAAACTTTTGTTCTTCACAGACAACCATAAAAGAGAAGAAAACCCCAAAGAATGGATGACAGAAAAGTATTAGAGCCCCAAAGCCCTCCCACCTCCTCCCACCAGGAAGACGCCCAGCATGCCTGACGGGTTCTCAGATGACTCCTCAAGAATTACCTGTATCCCAAGCCAAAGAAGTGTGAGTTCTTTTTTTGGGTTTTCCAGTGTTCAAAAGGATCCAAGTAAAGTTCAAGCAGTCACAGAGTGGCCCAAATCATCTATAGTCAAACAGGAGCTGTCTTCATGGGGTTTTATCACCAGTTCATCTGAAGTTTCAGCTCTATCACAGCCCCCGCAAATGCACTCATCAGGAAGACCTCTGCAGGATTCTATTGAAGCAGACCAAGCATTCTCGGAACTGAAGTGATGCTTCACCATTGTCCCAGTGCAGCAGCACCCGGACCCATCCCAGCCATTCATTGCTGAGGTGGTTGCATTTGATGTTAGCATTGGAGCTGACTTATCTCAGCACTCTTCTGCAGGCAGCCAGCTGCACCCTTGTGCCTTTCCTTCCCATCGTTTGACACTAGTCGAGAGTAACTATGATGTCAGTTTGGACAGATCACAAGAACCACTCCTACGTTCAGGGTGCTAAGAAACTCAACTCCCGTCAACCCTGTTGGACTCTCTCTTCTTCTGGTTTAATTTTTTCCTGACCTATCATCCTGATAGCAAGAATACCAAAGCCCTATTCTCTCCCAGCGGTTCGACGGGTCTGAGGCCAATACCGATCCAAAGCCCATCCTTCCTTGCTTGTGCATTGCTCCACCCCCAATCTAACTGGACTGGAACTGGAGACAACACTGCATTCTCTTGCCTCTTCCAACCCATGTCCTGGAGCACCCCCACTGGTTTAGGCAGAGATTGCCCACAAAAAACCTCCAGTTGCCCTCCATTGGTTATGTCCCTCTTTGAATTTCAGAAGGGATTTGGGCCACCACACTTCCTTGACCAGGAGATTGTTGCTGGAGTTTCTGCCACTGAACTGTTGATCTAATGCTACAAGATTAAATGGAGATGGGACAGGACTTCTCTGCTGCATGCTCAGAAACAACATGCCAGGCAGTCTGATCAGTTCCACCAACAGGACAAGCCTCTCAAAGCAGTGGAGAAAGTCCAGCTGACATGTAGAAATGTTTCCCTGAAAGTCAAGAGCTGCAAGTGGGCCCTACACCATGTGGGACCATTCATAGTGGAGAAGTCTATTTACAAGGTCTTGTGCAGTTTGCAATGAAGATCAACTCAGTGTTCTATGCTTCCCAGCTCAAGCCAGTTATGACCCCTCCCCACCCCGGCTCCAGTGACCCCTGCTTGGTGGATGCTCTATACTGTGTGATACCTGCTGGCATCTTGCCAGGTGTGGGGCAAGGTCCAGTACTTTGTGGACTGGGAGGGGTATGTTCTTGGATCCCAGCTGATGACATCCTGGACAAATCTCTCATGTGGGACTTGTGCGGGCTCAGGTCTGTGGTGCTTTAGGAGCTGCATCTAGGGAAGGGGGCCCGGTCACAACCATAGACTCTGTTGCAGAGTCTATTCACCCCTGCAGATGAGCTGCGCAAGAAATTTGACCAATGTACTTATGAACATGCACGTTCCAGCTAATTACTGTTTCATTATGAAAGTATTTAACTTCCTTTTTTTAATTCTAGTCTTGTCGAGACTTGATCCAGAGCACAGCAATGTTTACGTTCCCCGCTTACCCTTGTCCTTGTCCAGGAGAGAGGACTACCGTTTCGACTAACATGTGAATGAGCAGTATTCATTTACTATCTAGTTATTGCTTCCAGCCAGTGTTGGCATTTAACTTTCAGTTTGGGAGTTTAGTTAATGGCCCTTTTGGCCTAGAGTTTATTGTTTCACTTTTCCTTTAAATTCTACAACAGTTCTCATTAAAGTCAGTGAACTGTTGACACGCTTCAGCATGTGTCTCTTTCTCTCTCTCTCTCTGCACTAGAATCAAATCTGAACATAATGACAGTAAGAGTCTGGATGGGAGGAGGTGTAGTCAATATAGCTGTGGGAATCGATGGGTTTATTGTAAATGTCAATAGATATTTTGTCTCCTGAGACTGAAGTAGAAGTATCAGATAAAGGACAGAAGTTTCTGAAATGATGCAAGTGAATTTGAGGGCAAGGTAGAAACTGAATTCCGTTTGAGTCGCGGAAAGGGTATCAAGGCAGCCATCGATGTAGTGGAAGAAGTGTCAGGCAGTGGTGCCGCGGTGACTGTTCCTCAGAACCAACAGGCTTAACTAAGGCCTGCAAGAGTGTCCGTGGCTATCCATTGAATTCCTAGAAAGTGAAAAGATGCAAAGATTATGTTGCAGTATTTATGAAGCTGTACCCTTAAATAGCAGCCCTGTGACTACTTCAGGAGAGCTCCAACACCACAGCATATCGCTAAGATAGTTTGCCAAACACCCAGTACATGGACGGCATTATCTTACTGATGTACTGAATGTACACTAATGAGTGAAAATTATATTAATAACAACAACAACAACAACAACAACAACAATAATAATAATAATAATAATAATAATAATAATAATAATAATAATAAATTGTATTATTATTTACAGAATTTTGTGAATGTGTGTTTTATTTCAAGCGAGGTCCCCAGCTACAATTCCAGGCCACCTTTATGTTTAACTGCAGTAATGCTGTTCTTTTGTCAGTTTGGAGAAAGTAGAATTGGAAACAAAGAAAGAAATATTCCATCTCAGAGAAGAAAATTATTACAGGCTGCTCAACTGAAATCGATAATTTACCAATAAGTATAATGATTATGTGCATAAATGTGGGTAACAGGAAAGACCTTGTCTGAATGTACAAATGTAAAGCTTCTCCGTGTCACTTGACTCCACGTGCCAGAGAATATTGCTGTGGGACGGCTGACTGCAAAGCTCATGCACCCTTCAACCCTGTAGCCCTGGTTCGGTGCAGCTCCCTGGGTACAGAAACAGTTCAGTTCCTTATTCAGGTTGGGTGATTGGGTACTGATCCAAAGGAGATGAAATAGGAGTGACCAGAAATCTCAGTTTTAAAGAAATAAAATAAAATGGATAAAAAGAAGTGAGTTCCAAAAGACTGTCAGGGGTGGAGCAAAGGGAAGCTGTTTTTGCAATAGAGTGTACTTGTAATTTTGGAGATTGTATGTTGGCATAGTGGTTAGTTTAACACTTTTACATTGCCAGCAATCTGGATTCAATTCCCCCTGCTGTTTATAAGAAGTCTGTCCGTTCTCTATGTGATTGCACTGGTTTCCTCCAGCATTCTGAAGACATATGGGTGAGTAGGCTAATTGGTCACATGGGTGCAATTGGATGATGCAGGTTCATTGGGCTTGCAAGGCCTGCTGCTGTGCTGTATCTCTAAAATAGTATTCTTTGTGGCATTGGCTAATGAGACAGAGAGTGGCAAAGGTGTGAAAAGCTTGGAGTTCCCCAACAGTTGTTAATGGGAGACTGCGAAGGCGAAGGTGAAATCTGTATGTACATGGTTGAGATATTGTACCTGGGAATAAAGATTTCACTAGATAGAATCAATAGGCTAGCATGTGGACATTCATGATAAAGGCCAATGTTTATTGTTGATGCTTGCTAGCCTTTGGAAAAGGTGCTGGTGATCTGCCACCTTGAACTGCTGCACACTTAGAGATATATTCTGTGATAATGTTGTGCAAAGGGAGTTCAGTGGTTTATATCCTTGCTGGAGGAATAAACAATTATATATTTCTGTTGAGATACTGAGCATTTTGGAGGGAATACTGTATGTGATTCTGCGTCCATAACTCTGCTGCCCTAATCTTCATGGCAGTGGTCTCCAATTCCCAGATATTTGTAAGTAGGACTTTGAGAGGTCATTTTGGCTGAGAGCAACTTTGCCGTGCCCATGTTCAATGCCGAGATTGATGAAAGGAGATCTATCTAGGTGTAGTTTTTTTTCTCTAGTTTTACACAGTGTCTGTGGCTTTCCAGATAATTTCTGTGGCTGCAGATCAGAAGATACACACAGGCCTCTTTGAGAAAGGATGCTACAATTTCAGACAGTATTTCATTCCAGAGAACCAGATGGATTTTTATTGGTCATCTTTTTTTAAAATTCCAAGTTAATGATTAAATTTCAATTTAACTGCTTTGGTGGGATTTGAATGCAAATTGAGGATTGTTTATCCATTCCTGTGTCCTATTATTGTGGTTACTCAACTGCTGCACTACCTCCGTGCAGGTGATGGTGGAGACACATCAAGAGCTGTAGAGTGGTCAGTGAAAAGCCAACAAGAAACCCAGAGAGTCAGAACTGAATAATCGGTTTAAGAAAGCAATGTTGCTACTTTTTGGTTCAAAAGTTCCTTTAAATATATCTAGTTTAGAACTGAGCCATGTAGACAAGGAAGTTCTGAAATTTATTTCCCAAAGCATATTCCACGAGCTGATGTCATTCATTGTGTTTTGCTAGAGTATAGAATTGAATTAGTTATTCTAAATTGTGGCAAGAGAAAGTTGAACATAACAGCTGGAACAAGTGGGTTCAAGCTCAGAGTTAAGCTAAGCTGCAATCTATTGTAGGTGTGGAATTCATAAGATCAGCAGAAGTTAACAACTCCACTCAACTTAGTGATTCAGAAAAAATTTCTATAACAAAAAGAGGCATAGAATTAGGAGGCAGAAAATAGTTATATAAATACACGCTATTTCACAAGGCAGCATTTATGTTTAGGTGAAGAAGCCTCAGACCTACTCTGTGATCTATCTTTTGATAAAGTATGACATTTGAAGTTGGGAAACACAAAAGAAAGTGAGCAACTTCATTCTGTGTCTCTCCTTTTCTTTGAATCCTTTTCTTAAGTTAGCTCTAAAGCGTTGTCTGATCCTGCCATGTAAAGATCGTTATTTGACAGATGATGGGTGATAGTATAAAGAGAACTGGGAGAGAGTGGAGCGACACATGAAGGTCTGAAGAGATCAAAAGGCAGGGCTAGTGAAAAATGTCGCTGTAGTTCCCATTAGTACAAGTGTGTTACTGGTGTGACACTTTTGGATTCATACATTTTTTTCTGACATTAGCTAACATGTCTTATTTGCTGTAGAAATTTGCTGTTCTTTAACGTGCAGCCAAAGCAATGAAAGTAAACTACAGTCATCAAATGTTCTGTTCAAGCCAGAGACCACCAAAACTGCAAATGTACAAAGGTGAAATGCATAAGGTAGAAGCTCTTGAAGACTGTTGGTATAGGAGTTAAAGGAGCAAAAAGAAGAAAGGAATGACTCATATTACGAATCAGAAGTCAATATCTATACACCAAATTAATTATCTTTTCAATTACCTATAAGTAGCATTTATGTTTAGGTGAAGAAGCCTCAGACCAACTCTGTGATCTATCTTTTGATAAAGTATGACATTTGAAGTTGGGAAACACAAAAGAAAGTGAGCAACTTCATTCTGTGTCTCTCCTTTTCTTTACTTTACTTTTCTTTACTTTTCATAACTTGCCTCTTTTTCTCTGTCAAACTTGAATAGAACCACAATTTTTTTTTGTATAGGTGTCATTTGGAATTCAGTGGGCAGATTTTGGAAAAAGGAAAGGCCTTACTTGTCAAAATCTCTTTCACATATGAAATTCTGCCTCATATCTGAAAGCTGTAGAGAAAGCTGTAGTTTTTTTAAAGGAAAAACTTCTTCTTCCAGAGAGTTGTGGGGGTCTGGAATGCACTGCCTCGGAAGGCAGTGGAGGCCAATTCTCTGGATGCTTTCAAGAAGGAGCTAGATAGGTATCTTATAGTTAGGGGAATCAAGGGATATGGGGACAAGGCAGGAAGCGGGTATTGATAGTAGATGATCAGCCATGATCTCAGAATGGCGGTGCAGGCTCGAAGGGCCGAATGGTCTACTTCTGTACCTATTGTCTATTGTCTATAACACAATGCATATTAGGCTAAGTTGTGATAAGAATACCAATTAATTTCATTTGGATATATTTAATTCCATTGAATTCCCACTATTAGTGGTAGATAAATAAACCGATTACCGTGATTTAGAGATGTGCTCCTTCTTCAAAGAAAAGGATTATCCTTCCTCCACTATTGATACAGCCCTCAATCTCCTCCATTTTCCAAACATCCATGCTCACCACATCTTCCCACTGCCTTAGCAGAGATAGAGTTCCTTTTGTCCTTACCTACCAACCCATGAGCCTTCGCATCCAACATATCATTCTCCCCAGCTTTTGCCTTCTTCAAAGGGATTCTACCACTAAATTTATCTTTACCTCACTGCCTCTCTCTATTTTCTGAAGGGATCTCTCCCTATGTGATTCCCTTGTCCATTTGACCCTCCCCACCAATCTCCCTCCTGATACTTACCCCTGCAAGTGGCCAAAGTGCTTCACTTGCTTATTCAGCTCCTTCCTCTCCTCCATTCCTGGCTCCAACAAGTCATTCGAGGCAAGGCAACACTTCACCTGTGAATCTGCTGGGGTCGTGTTCTGTGTCCAGTACTCCAATGTACTTTCCCTACATTCATTAAACACATCGTAAATTGGGTGACTGCTTTATCTGCAAAAAACACAACTTCCTGGTGGCCAAACATTTTTGTTTCAATTTCAACATGCTGATCCATGGCCTCTTCTTGTGCCATGATACGGCCATCCTCAGGGTGGAGGAGCATCTCCTTACAATCTGTCTGCTGTCTGCTGGCAAGAATATCTCTTCCCCCCTTTTTATTCCCCTCTCTGGCCTCTTACCTCTTCTCAACTGCCTATCACCTCCCACTGAAACCCCTCCTCTTCCCTTTCTCCTATGGTCTACTCTCCTCTCCTATCAAATTCATTCATTCTCCAACCCTTTACCTTTCCCACCCACCTGGCTTCACCTATTACCTTCTAGCTATTTTCCTTCTCCTCCTTTTATTATGGTGTCTCCTTCCTTTCCAGTCCCAAAGAAGAGTCTTGGCCCAAAACGTCGACTGCTTACTCATTTCCATAGCTGCTGCCTGACCTGTTGAGCTCCTCCAACACTTTTTATGTGTTGTTTTGAATTTCCAGCATCTGCAGAATGTCTTGTGTTTATGTTATACTGTGATTTATACTTGATTTTGGTACAGCAAAACAACTAGTCAGCTGATATCTACACCTGCTGAGTTTACATTTAAATCCTCATTTACTTCATTCAGATAATTTTCATTTCATTTTTCTTTATACGTATTGCATATAAAACAATTTTACCAGAATAAGCAGGTGATCATTATGCATTATTAAATATATGAAGGCTAATCAGTACAAGTGAGGCAAAGTTTTCAGACAATGAAGGCAAGCAATCCTCACAGATGTTCAGCTGTTTGTTCTGATTAACACGAGGGAAAAATTCAATTGATATTCCTGGGAGGGTTCCTAATCTAGGAGAGTTTGCTGGGAATGATTTGGCAACTTCCCTGATTTATCCTGAGATGAAATGTTAGTTTGGAAATTGTTTTTTTTTCTGTTTAAAGATGGACCTTTGGGTAGGATGGGTGGAGTATTCCAAATGGACTAATTTATTTCCAGCTTTATCTTTCTGGATTTTTTACAGTACTACTGTACAAGTTCTGCCTTGTTCCAACATGAGTGCTTTCAGTGTCCTGATCCCCCTTGTTGTAACAATAAGTGCCATACTTTCATCTATCTTGATCATAAACTTTAGAATTTCTTCTCTACCAACTTATCTCTTTATCTTTCTATCTCCTTACTCACACTATTCCTTAACATTTTTCTGTTCGACACACTTGTCCTAAAATCTCTTACAGTGTCTATGAGTAATGATGATTTACATAAAATCCTATCGTTTAATAGTCCAATAGTTCCATTTGATATCAGAGTATGTATACAATATACGACATAAGCATAGAAAATATAGAAAACCTACGGCACCATACAGGCCCCTTGGCCCACAAAGCTGTGCTGAACCTGTCCTTACCTTAGAAATTACCTGGGCTTACCCATAGCCCTCTATTTTTCTGAGCTCCATGTACCACCTGGAATTCTTGTTCTTCACAGACATCCACGAAAACAGAAGAGTGCCCCAAAGAATTACTAACAATAAAAGCATTACAGAAGCAGGCTCCAGTGGAGAAGGAACATTAGGATTTTACTGCAGCGGATGTATGGATGGAGGTCTCTGTAGTTGAGTGACCACTTTCTTGCTTCTTTCTCTTGATGGTGGGAGAGTTTGCTGCCACTCTTGGAATAAAAAGCGATGCGGTAGACTGTAATATAGTAACAGCGACTGTCAGTCTCCCCTTTTGCTGTGAAAATGAGTGATATCTCTCTGTCCCTTGTTCGTGCAAGGGAGGGCCTGTGGCACGTCAAACTATCGGATAAAAAATAGTTTTTCACTGCAGGTGATGGTCTCTCTTTGGGAGCTTTGCTGTTGTTTGGTGGGTGGTGGGCGCAGGCATTTTGCTGAAATGGGTGGGGTGGAGGGGAGAGATTGATGCTTGCCTGGGGGAGGGGGGACAGTGGGATTTGGGTTCCTAACATTTTCTGTCATCCATTCTTTTAGGGCTCTTCTGTTTTTCGTGGATGTTTGTGAAGACTATTATTTCAGGTTATATATTGTATACCTCCTCTGATAATAAACTGAACAATTTTAACCCTTTAACCCCCCCCCCCCCACATCTGCCCTCCCATGCACAGGCAGCAGCAAAACAACGACTCTCCTTCTCTCACACTTACTTCAGCACAGAAAGCAACGGCACCTCCATCCACCAAGCAAACAATAGCAAAGCCCCCAAGAGAGACTATGATCTGCAGGACACCAAGAACTAACTGTTCACCTGACAATTTGAAATACCACAGACTCTCTCTCCCTCTCCCTCCCTAGTAAAGGGTCAAAGAGGAGACCCCCTTTCACAGTGAGAGAGAAGACCACAAAAGACAGCCAACTCACTGTTAACGATGCTAAAGTCTTGCTGCGTCGTTTTTTTCCCCCGAGTTCTCAAAGTCAAGAATCAGCAACAAACTCTCCCCTATCAACGAGAGAAAGAGAAAGAGCATGTGATTCACCGAGTACAGAGTCCCGGATAGCTGATTCGTTGTTCCCAATATTCCATTTTCTCTGGAGATACTTCAGTCAGTGGCACCAGCATAGAATTGGCTCACCCCAGGGCTGCCTTGCGACCCTGAAGGCGCATAGTTTTCTGGGCTGTATACTTGAGATATCAAACAACGGTGGGCCGTGAGCCCCTGGGAGTGGCTCCCAACACTGCAAAGAACTGAAATTTGAGTGTAACTCTAGGTCAGGGTCTTTGACAGAACCCCATCCACCTTGAAAAGGAAAAAGAGAGATGTTAGAATTAGAAATTAAGCAGTTTCCGCAGATGAGCTCGAAGGAGTTGTTGTTGAACTCCATTGTAGCTCTGCCCAATCTATAACCTATTGAGAGTTATAAATGTAAACTGAATTGTGACATGTCATAAGGCATCTATTATATGGCTGATAAAATTATTTAATTTTATCCGGATTAGATAATTTATCTGAAAGTAGTTATGATGTCAACCATTCAGTACTGCAGTAGAATTCAGGATCTTTGAAAGACTGCTTAATAATAGTCGCAATTTTGTTTGGGTTTGTGCACCTGAATAGTGCTTGTGCCATGTTGGGGATACACCACTATCATCTGTGCGTGTCACAGTCATGCCTTGGTATTCTTGTGATGACTGATAACCTGGGCCACTTAGGGAAACATTTTTATTAATCTTACACGTGCGACTTATGAGAGTTTGTGTGTGTGTCATTGGTGGATCCTTGGCCTTTGGTGTTTTCAGCTCATGTAGAGTTATTGAATTAACAGACAGACAGACATACTTTATTGACCCCGAGGGAAACTGGGTTTTGTCACAGTTGCACCAACCAAGAATAATGTAGAAATATAGCAATATAAAACCATAATTAATTAAATAATAATAAGTAAAACATTCCAAGTGGAAATAAGTCCAGGACCAGCCTATTGGCTCAGGGTGTCTGACACTCCGAGGGAGGAGTTGTAAAGTTTGATGGCCACAGGCAGGAACGACTTCCTATGATGCTCAGTGTTGCATCTCGGTGGAATGAGTCTCTGGCTGAACGTACTCCTGTGCTTAACCAGTACATTATGGAGTGGATGGGAGACATTGTCCAAGATGGCATGCAACTTGGACAGCATCCTCTTTTCAGACACCACCGTCAGAGAGTCCAGTTCCACCCCCACAACATCACTGACCTTACGAATGAGTTTATTTGTTCTGTTGGTGTCTGCTACCCTCAGCCTGCTGCCCCAGCACACAACAGCAAACATGATAGCACTGGTCATCACAGACTCGTAGAACATCTGTTGAAAGAGGTACAGACGTGTGATAGTCCGGAGAGAAGGTACAAAGATTCTGGTCATGCCTTGCAGCAAGATATCGCTACAACCCAGCATCATTGACCGTTTTGGTGGTTTCTGCTGGCTTGGGTGGTGAGACTGCTTAAGTAAAGTGTTTCGGGCACTGCTTCCATTTGCACAATACAGACTGGAGGTGCCAATAATGGTCGTTGGTACTTCTCACTTTGACACTGTGCCTTATAGAGAGTTGTTTCGGAACTTATTTCTTCAAGAGGCTGTCGGTGTAAGAAATGTCCCATTTTAAAGCTTCCTTCATTATGGGCATATATTTTCCACAAATCAAAAAAAAGCAGCTGTTACAAGGAAGCCAATACAAGGGAAGTATGGCACTATGGTGCACCGCAGGCAAAGTATTGTCACCCTGACATTCCTTCCAGCTCTTAGTTTATTCTTGTTAGTGAAATTACTCTTTCCACACTTCCCATGGTAAGCTTCTTTGATCCCACATCATGTTGCTCGGTTCATTATTTATCAAGTCATGGGCAACTATTGATATTACCTTGAATGTAGCTTTATGACTTTTCAAGATTGGCTCAATGGATAATAAGTGCCAAATGAGTTGAATCAGATTCAAAGATAAACAATTACCAGAGGAACTCAGCAGGATGCCCTGATGCAGGGTTTTGACTCAGAAAATTGACAATTCCATTCATCCTACAGGTGCTGATTGGCCTTCAGAATTTCTACAAAGGGAGTTTTTAACATTGTGCGCCATCTTTGATCTTATCGTTTAAGAAATAAGTATTCAGTTTTGCCCATATATTTCTTAGAAACCTTAGATATAGACAATAGACAATAGGTGCAGAAGTAGACCATTCGGCCCCTCGAGTCTGCACCACCATTCTGAGATCATGGCTGATCATTCACTATCAATACCCAGCCCCTGCCTTGTCCCCATATCCCTTGATTCCCCTATCCATCAGATATCTATCTAGCTCCTTCTTGAAAGCATCCAGAGAATTGGCCTCCACCGTCTTCCGAGGCAGTGCATTCCCCATCTCCACAACTCTCTGGGAGAAGAAGCTCTTCCTCAACTCTGTTTTAAATAACTGACCTCTTATTCTCAATCCATGCCCTCAGGTACTGGACTCTCCCAACATCTGGAACATATTTCCTGCCTCAATCCTATCAAATCCTTTAATTATCTTAAATGTTTCAATCAGATCCCCTCTCAATCTCCTCAATTCCAGCGTGTACAAGCCCAATCTCTCCAATCTCTCTGCGTAAGACAGCCCTGCCATCCCAGGAATCAACCTAGTGAATCTACGCTGCACTTCCTCAATTGCCAGAATGTCCTTCCTTAAACCTGGAGACCAAAACTGTACACAATATTCCAGGAGTGGTCTCACCAGGGTCCTGTACAAATGCAAAAGAACATCCTTGCTTTTGTATTCAATTCCCCTTGTAACAAAGGCCAACATTCCATTTGCCCTCTTCACTGCCTGTTGCACTTGCTCATTCACCTTCATTGACTGGTGAACTAGGACTCCTAGGTCTCTTTGCATTTCTCCCTTACCTAACTCAACACCGTTCAGACAATACTCTGCCCTCTTGTTCCAGCTTCCAAAGTGGATAACTTCACATTTATTCACATTGAATGACATCTGCCAAGTATCTGCCCACTCACTCAGCCTATCCAAGTCTCCCTGTATTCTCCTAACGTCCTCTTCGCATGTCACACTGCCACCCAGTTTAGTATCATCAGCAAACTTGCTGATATAGTTTTCAATGCCCTCATCTAAATCATTGACATAAATCGTAAAGAGCTGTGGTCCCAATACAGAGCCCTGTGGTACCCCACTAGTCACCTCCAGCCAGTCTGAGAAACACCCATTCACTGCTACCCTTTGCTTTCTATCTGCCAACCAGTTTTCTATCCATGTTGAAACCCTGCCCCCAATGCCATGAGCTCTGATTTTACTCACCAATCTCCTATGTGGCACCTTATCGAATGCCTTCTGACAATCTAGGTACACAACATCTACTGGCTTACCCTCGTCTAACATCCTTGTTACACCCTCAAAAAACTCCAACAGATTAGTCAAGCATGATTTGCCCTTGGTAAATCCATGCTGGCTCGGCCTAATCCTATTTCTGCCATCTAGATGTGCCACTATTTCGTCCTTAATAATGGACTCAAGCATCTTCCCCACGACTGACGTTAGGCTAACAGGGCGATAGTTCTCCATTTTCTCCTTCCCTCCCTTCTTGAAAAGTGGGACAACATTAGCCACTCTCCAATCTTCAGGAACTGATCCTGAATCGAAGGAACATTGGAAAATGATTACCAATGCATCCGCAATTTCCTGAGCCACCTCTTTTAGAACCCTCGGATGCAGACCATCTGGACCCGGGGATTTATTAGCCTTCAGTCCTACCAGTCTACTCATCACAGTTTCTTTCCTAATGTCAATCTGTCTCAATTCCTCTGATATCTTATGACCCTGGCCCATCCATACATCTGGGAGATTGCTTGTGTCCTCCCTGGTGAAGACAGATCTAAAGTATGCATTAAATTCTGTTGCCATTTCCCTGTTTCCCATAACAATTTCTCTCAATTCATTCTTCAAGGGGCCAACATTGTTCTTAACTATCTTCTTTCTCTTCACATAGCTAAAAAAGCTTTTGCTATCCCCTTTTATATTCCTGGCTAGACTGAGCTCATACCTGATTTTTTCTCTCCGTATTGCTTTTTTAGTTAAGATCTGTTGTTCCTTAAAACTTTCCCAATCATCTGTATTCCCACTCATCTTAGCCCTGTCATACTTCTTTTTCTTTAATGCTATACAATCTCTGACTTCCTTTGTCAACCACTGTGGCCCCTTCCCCCTCTTTGAATCCTTCCTTCTCATTGGAATGAACTGCATTTGCATCTTTTGTATTATGCCCAAGAACATCTGCCACTGCTGATCCACTGACTTTCCTGCCAGGGCATCCGCCCATTTAACTTTGGCCAGCTCATCCCTCATGGCTCCGTAGTCTCCTTTATTTAATTGCAACACTGACACCTCTGATCTGCCCTTATCCCTCTCAAATTGTAGATAAAAACTTATCATGTTATGATCACTCATAATTCATACACCTTATTTTTTAGGTGCAATCAGTGTTGTTATGCAGTGTAGAGGCACTTTTACAAATAAATAGCAAGTATAAAAAGATAAAATTGCTAGAGGAATTCAGTGACAAGGCGTATCTATGGAAAGGAGAGGACTTTCCAACATTTTGGGTCAAGAACCTGCATTGGAGGGTTCAGATCCTGTTTAAAATGTCAACAATTCCTCTGTCCCCTCCACAGTTGCTGCTGCACCTGCTCAATTTCTCCAGCCATTTGTTATTTGTTCCATATTTGAATTTTTGCCATCTCTTCAGTATCTAATTGGTCTGTTTTTAGTGGATTTGCCTAATAGATGAACATTGAGCATGAAAACTTTGTTTCTCAAATGCTAGCAAGCAAGCTTTGAGATTCACCTAAATAAACATGTTACTTTGATGTATTATCCAAAGGAAAGACCACAACACAGCAGCATTGCAATGTGGATTCGCATTGGGTTGATGCCTTTCTCTGGGAGAAAAGTCCCTAGATTTTAGGAAAAGTAACCATATAACAATTACAGCACAGAAACAGGCCATCTTGGCCCTTCTAGTCCGTGCCGAACGCTTACTCTTACCTAGTCCCACCTACCTGCACTCAGTCCATAATCCTCCATTCCTTTCCTGTCCATATACCTATCCAATTTTTTTAAAATTACAATATCAAACCTGCCTCTACCACTTCTACTGGAAGCTATCACTCTCTGAGTTAAGAAATTCCCCCTCGAGTCCCCCTAAAATTTTGCCCCTTAACTCTCATCTCATGTCCTTTTCTTTGAATCTCCCCTACTTTCAATGGAAAAAGCCTATCCATGTCAACTCTATCTATCCCTCTCCTAATTTTAAATACCTCTATCAAGTCCCCCCTCAACCATCTATGCTCCAAAGAATAAAGACCTAACTTGTTCAACCTTTCCCTGTAACTTAGGTGCTGAAACCCAGGTAACATTCTAGTAAATCTCCTCTGTACTCTCTCTATTTTTTGACATCTTTCCAATAATTTGGTGACCAGAACTGTACACAATACTCCAAATTTGGCCTCACTAATGCCTTGTACAATTTTAACATTACATCCCAACTCCTATACTCAATGCTCTGATTTATAAAGGCCAGCATACCAAAAGCTTTCTTCATCACCCTATCCACATGAGATTCCACCTTCAAGGAACTGTGCACCATTACTCCTAGATCACTCTGTTCTACTGCATTCCTCAATGCCCTACCATTTACCATGTCTGTCCTATTTTGATTAGTCCTACCAAAATGTAGCAGGTCACACTTATCAGCATTAAACTCCATCTGCCATCTTTCAGCCCACTCTTCTAACTGGCCTAAATCTCTCTGCAAGTGTTGAAAACCTACTTCATTATCTACAATGCCACTTATCTTAGTATCATCTGCAAACTTACTAATCCAATTTACCACCCCATCATTCAGATCCTTAATGTATATGACAAACAATATTGGACCCAGTACAGATCCCTGAGGCTCACCACTGGTCATTGGCCTCCAACCTGACAAACAGTTATCCACCATTACTCTCTGGCATCTCCCATCCAGCCACTGTTGAATCCATTTTACTACTTCAATATTAATACCTAATGATTGAACCTTCCTAACTAACCTTCCATGTGGAACCTTGTCAAAGGCCTTACTGAAGTCCATATAGACAGCGTGCACTGCTTTACCCTCGTCAAATTTCCTAGTAACCCCTTCAAAAATTTCAATAAGATTTGTCAAACATGACCTTCCACGCACAAATCCATATTGACTGTTCCTAATCAGGCCCTGTCTATCCAAATAATTACATATACCATCTCTAAGAATACTTTCCATTAATTTACCCACCACTGACGTCAAACTTACAGGCCAAGTAGTGAAGGAAAAGTGCCTGGTGAAATTATGGAAGGATTTAGAGAGTTGTGAGCCCTAAAGCCTGAAACATAGCTGCAAACATTCAAGAGAGAGCTGTCTCGTTTGGGAGGATACATTGCGCAGTTGCAGAACTGGAGGGCAGTTAAACACCTTGAAGGAATTGAAAAATAAGTGTGCAGAGTCAGGTAATTAGTTCTGTATTATTATGGAATCATATTCTCGTGGTCTTACTTTATCCTGGCCACACATGTGAACTTTCCAGGGTATTTTCACAAAATGAGAAATTTTGTTGATGCTGGGAATCCAAAGCAAAACACACAAGATGCTGGAGGAACTCAGCAGGCCTGGCAGCATCTATGTAAAAGAGGAAGCAGTTGCCATTTTGGGCTGAGACCCTTCTTCAAGACTCCTCAAGGGTCTTGGACTGAAGTATAAACTGTTGACTCTTTTCCATAAATGCTGCCTGGCCTGCTGAGTTCCTCCAGCAGTTTGTGTTTGTTCCAGGGTATTTTGATTGTTAAAAGGATATTGCAAGAATAAATATCTCTAAGTTGTATTATGAAAACCACTGCCTACCTCCTATAAGAGAAAATCTGCAAATGCTGGAAATCTGAGTGTGTCTACCTACCTCTGTACAATTTGAGAGGTGCAGAACTGTAAATACCCTTAGTTTTGTTCAAATAATTTACTGTTTTTGAAAGATAGGGAAATGGAACATGATGACATTTATTTCTGTTCAATCTTAACTAATTCTTTAGCTGTAAAAGCAAAAAGTTTTCCTGTAAATTGTTGGAATGTAATTAGAAATTGTTGCTCTTTTCTATTTTTTCCAGCATTATCAAGATGTACCATATGGTGATTTAATATTAAGACTTCTAGCTTTTTTGCCCAGCTGTCTGAATTGGGAAAAGCTTTTATCTGCAAAGAAAGTTCTTGTGCTGCACATCATCAAATATAGGAACAGAAGATAAGCCCAGAAAAAGCTTATCTAAATCAAAATAGTGAAGAAGAAATGCCCAAGATATGGTGATGACAGGACTTGTTATGCCCCTGATTAGGGATAAGAGTAGTTGAGAACATGTAGAACTGATAAGGGAATTGTGATGTTTTTGATTCAAAGGGGATAACAGGCAATCTAGTTCTCAACAATGCTCCCCAATCTAAGGTGTTTTAATAAAAAAAAGTCATAACTGGTACCAATATGTAGTTAGATTTGAACCATTGAGCATCTAGTCCAAGGAGATTTCAAATTTACCTAACAGGCGTCAGGCACAGAGATGGCAATGTTATCAACTGAACCAAGACATTTGAGCAACAGATTTTTGAAATGATTTGACAGCTGAGGAGTAGCTGAACAGATTTATCAAGCATTAAACTCTGTGTTTGTTCAATGGTGAAGACTGCCTCAGAAAATGTCATTAGAGGTAGGATGGCTGTTGCTTATGTGAAACAAAGTGCGGATCCATCCGTCTCTGAGATTTATCACTTTCTGACAGGCTATCATGCGATCGTTACATCATGCCATGTAACACTGGGGTGTATAGGGTGTCAGGGAGGGGTGGCACCTCTAATGGGGCAGGCACATCGTGCTCCCTTGGGAATAGCTCATCCATCATTGGTCCCCACTTTTCACTCTGCTCTCATCTGTGGCTCCAAGCAGCTGTTTGCTACCTTGGTAAACTGCTTCGACAAATAGACTAAACCAGCTGAAGGTAACCGACGGGATTTAAGCCCTCAGCAAGTTTGGGCTTGCCTGCCCAAGCTAGAGAAGACTGAATCCAGCAGGTTGCGTGAAGGTAACCTCGAGTTTGGAAGGTGGACCTAGCATGGGGCTGTGGAGTGCCTAGAGCATGATAAGGCACAAAGGACATCATGATCATCCACTGCTTCTGACTATCTCCAGCCATCTTGCCACTGATACAGTGAGTGAGGTCGATGCTGTGCAACTCTTCTTCACTTTAAACTAAGTCTTTGCGCAACTTACTCTTGTCATCCACCCTTCCCGTCTCAATCTAACTTCAGTCTTGTGGCGGCAGGCTGGCAACGAAGCAGTAGGTGTGGGTACACTGACAGCTGTAGCCCTGGATATGCACACTGTTGGCTCAGGCTCAGTGGATCGTTATCCGCTGACATGGAGCAGCAGGTACTTTCAGCAGCCATCTGAGCAACTGGGCAATGCACTGCGCACCTTCATTGTACCTTCATGGGGAAGGGGCTAGAACAAAGGTCCTAAACATTACCTGCTCCATTTTTTCCCTGGCCAGTTTACCATGGCTGGTGGTAACCCTACCACGGTTGTCGAAATACATATAAAAAATTAAAGACTATTCCTTTCACCCTTGGTGTGTGGAATGTGCATACACTGTTGGACAGAACTGATGTTGACGGAACTCGGATGAGAACTTCTCTAGTAGAGAGAGAGAGCTAGCCCAATAAAACGTCAAAATCATAACCCTGAGTGAGACCCAGATTGCAGGAGAGGGTGAATTTTGTGAAAGGGGCATGGGATACACATTCTTTTGGAGTGGAAGAGGAAATCAAGACCAATGTGAGGGCTTGGGTTGGATTTGCAATGAAGACAGAAAGTGCTGGTAATGGGTGTGAATGATTTGTTCATGACCATGAAACTCTCCCATCACACAGTAGGAACCATTGTCAGTGGTTATGCCTCAATCATGATCAACCCAGATGATGTCAAGGACAAGTTCTATGAGGAACTGCGCTCGGTTATTGCCACTGTTCCCAACGTGGACAAGCTTTTCATCCTTGGTGACTCCATCGCAAGAGTAGACTTTGATGTTACCTGGGATGGGATCAGTGGGAAATACGGTGTTGGCCGCTGCAACAGCAACAGTCTTCTACTACTCCAGGCATATGCCTAACATTAATTGTGGATCACCGACACCATCCTCTGCTTTCCCACCTGTAACAGAACTTCGTGGACATATTCCTGCTCCAAGCACTGGCATCTAGTTCACTATGTCATCGTCAGGGAGAGAGAGAGGCAGAATGTAAGGGAGATAAAATCAATGTGTGGTGCTGAATACTGGACAAACCACCATCTCATTGTTTGTAAAGTGAACATCCATATCCAGCACAAGGGACACCCACAAGGAAAGAAATCCCAAAGATGGCTGAAAGTCTCAAAGCTGAAAAGAAGCAACGTAGAGCAGTCTTTTGTTGGCACTCTGGAAGACCACTTAAACTCCACCCTCTGGACAATCAGAATGTGGAAACTACTTAGTCATCTCTCTGAGAGCTGATCTACAGCACTGCTACAGAGATTCTGGAGCCTGCTACCAGACAGCACAAGGACAGGTTTATGAAAAATGTGCCGATATCACACAGTGCTGGATGAGAAACATCATCTTCACGAAGCTTTCCTCAGCAACCCTAAGCCCATCTTAAAGAAGAATGCCTTCAATAATATATGAAGAACTGTACAACATGAACTGTGCCTGATGCAGGATTCCTGGTTGAGCAATAAAGCTGATGAGATCCAGGCGTATACAGATAGGTATGATTTAAAGAACTTCTATGCTGCACTAAAAAGAGTCTGTGGCTCTATATCATCAGCATCATCCCCTCTACTTAGAGATGATGGGAACACACTGATCGTGAACACAGAGAATACTCTTCATAGGTGGGCTGAGTACTTTAACAGTGTTCTGAATCGTCTTTGACTATAAATGATGAGGCCAGTGATCATTTGCCTGAAGTACCTGTCAATGAAGAACTGGTTGTTCCACCGACCTTAGCTGAGACCCAGAAAGAGATACATCAGCTCCCTAATGGTAGAGCATCAGGATTTGATGCAAAACTGCTGAAGCTTACAAGGAAGGTGGTGCAATGCCAACAGAAAAGCTCCATCAGCTTTTCCCACTCATGCGGCAGCAAGAGACAATTCTGCAATGTTTTGTAACTCCATAACATTAAAATAATTCAAAGGAAGCAAGCGAGCTGAGAGATGCGAGTCTCAGATTGTTCTTTACTTTAAGTGAGGCGTGCACATATCAGATTGTGGTGTGATGATGTATGCAATTCACATATTTGTTCATATAACTTGTCTTGAATTTATAAACAACAAAGAATATTTAAACAAACAATATATTTGCAAGATTAGAAACATGAGAAAGTCTGCAGATGCTGGAACACAAAGCAACACAAGCAAAATGCTGGAGGAACTCAGCAGGTCAGGCAGCATCCCTGGAAGTGAATAAATAGTCAATGCTTTAGGCCAACACCCTTCTTCAGGACTGAAATGGCAATGGAAAGATGCCAGAAAAGATGCCAGGTTGGGACTAGCTAGAACGTGATAGGTGAAGCCAAGTGGGTAGGAAAGGACAAGGGCTGGAGAAGAAAGAATCTGAAAGGAGAGAGAGTGGACCACAGAAGAAAGGGGAGGAGGAGGAGACCCAGGAGGAAATGATAGGCTGGTGAGAAGGGGTAAAAGGCCTGAGTTGGGAATAGAGGAATGCCATTAGGATGGCGGCTACACAGATAGAACATAAGGTGTTGCTCCTCCAACCTGAGTGTGGCCTCATCTTGGTATGAGAGGAGGCCATGGACTGACACATCGCAATGGGAAATGGAAATCAGAATTACAACGTCTGGCTGACAGGAAGTCCCGCTTGTGGCGGATGTTGCTACAACTTGTGATGGGTCTCACCAATGTAGCAGAGGCCACATCAGGCACATTGGACACAAGAAATGACCCTGGCGGATTCACAGGTGAGGTGTTGCCTCACCTCAAAGGACCGGTTTGGGCCCCGAATGGAAGTATATTGTATTATGCAACTAGTATATGGTCATAGTCAGTTCTTAAATTATCCCATTCAGCATTGACTTTACAGAATAAAATATTGTTCCAGTAGCACGAGACCCAAAGACACAGGTGTTTTGATGCTGCCGTCACTACATTGTATGAGAATCGACAACTAACTCAAAGAGAAAGCTATACGCAGATAATCAGCATTTATAACATGCCAAACACAAGTGCATGATCAAAGTTCAAAGTACATTTATTATTAAAGTATATATACATTATACAACTTTGAGATTTGTCTCCTTACAGGCAGCCACAAAACAAGAAATCTGAAAGAACCCATAAAAAGCCCGAGAACCACCCAATATGCAGAGATTTAAAAAAAAATCGTGCAAACAATAAGAGTAAGCAAATCACATTTAGAATGGAAGTGGGTCCTCAGATATGAATCCTGGAGAGATCTACAGTTTCTGCCTCAGTTCAGCATATAGCACAGTAAAAAGTTCAAAGGTACAATTTAATGTCAGAGAAATGTATACAATATACATCCTGAAATGCTTTTCCTTTGCAACCATCCATGAAAACAGAGGATGAGCAACAATTAGAACCCCAAAGTCCCCCACCAGCTTCCCCCCTCCCCCGTGCGTAAGTGCAACAAGTGCTACACCTGCCCCCACACCTCCTCCCTCACTACCATTCAGGGTCCTAAACAGTCCTTCCAAGTCATTCACCTGTGAGTCTGTTGGGGTCATATACTGTGTTCAGTGCTCTGAGTATGGCCTCCTCTATATCAGTGAGGCCAAACGTGTATTGGGAGACCACCTCGCCGAGCACCTACGCTCCGTCTGCCAGAAAAAGTGGGTCTCCCAGTGGCCATCCATTTTAATTCCACTTCTCATTCCCAATCTGATATGTCCATCCATGACATCTTCCACTGTTGTGATGAGGCCACACTCAGGTTGGAAGAACAACACCTTTTATTACATTTGGGTAGCCTCCAACCTGATGGGATGAACATCAATTTATCAAACTGCCAGCCATACCCCTACACCCCCCATCCTTCAGCAGTTCTCATACCCTTTTCTCTCTCTCATCTTATCTCCTTGTCCACCCATCACCTCCCTCAAGTACTCCTCTGCCATTTTCTTTCTTTCATAGCCTTCTGTCTCTTTCACCAATCAGCTTTCCAGCTCTTTACTTTATCCTTCCCTTCAGGTTTCACCTATCACCTTGTGTTTCTCTCCTCTCCCCATCTTTTAAATCTACTCCTCAGCTTTTTTTCTGCAGTCATGCCAAAGGGTTTCAGCCTGAAACGTGGACTGTACTCCTCCTAGATGCTGCCTGGCCTGCTGAGTTCCTTCAGCATTTAGTGTGTGTTGTTTGGGGTTCCAGCATCTGTAGATTTTCTCTTGTTTGGCCTCTTCCTTTTTTTGCTTTAAGATCTTCATTAGAACTTCCTCACCATTCCCTGCTTCTTTCACTGAACTTGAGCCTGTGAGTTGGCCTAGGATGTATGTCATCTTGGAGATGCAGTATACTTGCCTATGAGGTGACTGTTTTTCCTGGCACAGAATGATCATGGAGAGTCACTTTAAAATGGCACTTCTGAAGGCAAGCGGCACCTTACTGGTGGTTCCCAAAGCAAGAAATATAACTAAATATTTTATTATTAAGAATTTTCCTGTAAAAATTTTTATGGTAAATGATCACCATAACAATAAAGAGGAATGCAAAGGCAAGGCTGAGGCAAGGGTTGATGCAGGTAGGTGTGAAGCCGAGTCAGAAGGAGGTTGCAGCATGTACAATAAGGAGTTGGAGCAAGGTTGAGACAAGTTTAAGGTGTGTGAAGCAGAGAAAAGGAGGAAAGGCAGATTCAGTGCTCATCCACCTAAATGGAGAATGCGGTTTTATCGATCTAAGGGTTGGGCTGATTTGGAAAGGTCTGGTACAGTCTGGAACATGGCAGCGCACTCCAGGCCCAGAGCATATTGATGCATTTTGAGCATATTGATATATTGATGCCTGGGTCCTAGAACGAGGAATGATTGAAATGTCGGGCCAGCTGAATTAAAAGGGCAGGGTGTCAGGACCGGAGATGAGCTAGGACGGTTTTGCTTGCTGCTTGGCAACATCTCATGAGCTGTGTGCTGCATTGAAGCTCAGGCTAATTCAGCTCTGACCGCTCCAGGCTCCATGTTTGCAGACTTCACGACTTCAAGTAGGCAGAGCTCGGGAGGGTTAATGGCACCTAATGGTGACTCCTTTTCTTGCATCTACAGAAACAGCACGATTTCCATCCTTAATATCTCTATTTTTCCCTTTGAGTTCTTTTGAAGACTCTGACCTGGAGTTACACACTGACTATTGTTCTTTGTGGGAATGGGACCTGCTCTTGGGGTTGCACGATCAGCCATTGTTGCCTGGCATGCCAAAGGCTTGGCCTAAGAATTTCTGGCTCAGATTTGGAAGCCTAGGATCTCAAAGCTCTGGAGACGGGAGGATCGAGGGCTGGTGTCATGACCGGAGACCTGCGTGCCATTGGGCGAGTCGGGTTATCTGCGACTATGTGCCTGGAGATCCGGGATCTTTGCGATCTTCAGGCACCGAGCTCAAAAAAAGCGATGAGACGGATTTCTAACATTGTAAACCAACGAGTTGTCTGTATGCCTCTTTGTTCGCTGGGAAAATGGAGACACCTCGTCCTCCTTTACTAGGGAGAGAGAGAATCTGTGGTATGTCAAATACTGGGTGAAATGCGAAGTCTTTGGGGTAACTACAAGCCCGTGTCTTTGCTATTGCTTTGCTCACGCTTGAGTGCTAGGTGGCAGTGCTGACGGTTTTATTGTGCCAGTGGGGGGAGGGGGGATTGTTGTTCACTGCCATTTACACATGGGGGAGGGGGGAAGCTGGTGGGGGACTTTGGGGTTCTAACTGTTGCTCATTCTTTGGGGCACTCCTCTGTTTACATGGATGGTTGCAAAGGAAAAGCATTTCAGGATGTATATTGTATACATTTCTCTGACATTAAACTGTATCTTTGAACCGTTGAACTTTTTACTGTGCTATATGCTGAACTGAGGCAGAGATATGCTAGCATTGGCGAGGGTCCAGAGCAGGTTTCCGAGAAGGATCCTGGGAATGAAAAGGTTAACATATGAGGAGCATTTGACCATTCTGGGTGTATTATCGCTGGAGTTTAGAAGAATAAGTGGGAAACTCATTGAAACATATTGTATGTTGATAGGCCTAAATAGAGTGGATGTAGAAGAGATGTATCCCATCATGAGAGAGTCTAGGACCGAAGGGCACAGCCTCATAATACAAGGATGTCCCTTTAGGACAGAGATGAGGAGGAATTTCTTTAGCCAAAGGGTTGTGAATCTATGGAACCTGGCCTCCACAAATGGCTGGATTTAAAGCAGCGGTTGATAAGTTCTTGACTAGACCAAAAGACATAAGAGCAGAATTAGGCCATTCATCCCATCAAGTCTGCTCCACCATTTCATCACGGCTTATTCCAGATACCATTCAACCTCATATATCTGCCTTCCCGCCATATTCTTTGATGCCCTGACCAATCAGAAAACTATCAATTTCCGCTTTAAATATACCCACGGTCTTGGTCTCCCCCGCAGTCTGTGGTAGAAATTCGTAAGGGTGTCAAATGTTACAGGGAGAAAGGTAGGAGAATGGGGTTGAGTGGGAATCGAAGGGCTGAGTAGTCTGATTCTGCTCTGATGTCTTATGGTCTTCTTGTCTTCTCTTATTAGAAGACTTGTTCTAACTGACAAAGGCTTACATCCAAATGATTTGGCTTTTTTCAAAGTAAGGGGCTTCCCTTCCTCCACCACCAACACTGCCCCCAAGTGTATCTCTTCCATTTCACACACATCTGCTCTTACCCTATCCTTCCACCATCCTACCAGAAATAGGACTCCTCTTGTCCTCACCAGCCTCCGCATCCAGCACATAATTCTCCAAAACCTCTACCATCTACAAGTGGATCCCACCACCAAGTACATCCTTCATTTACCCCTTCCCCCAACTTTCTGCTTTCCCCAGGGATCAGTCCCTATGCAACTCCCTTGTCCATTCATCCCTCCCCACTGATCTCCCTCCTGGCACTTACATAGAAAATAGGTGCAGGAGTAGGCTATTTGGCCCTTTGAGCCTGCACCGCCATTAAGTATGATCGTGGCTGATCATCCAACTCAGAACCCTGTACCTGCTTTCTCTCCATACCCCCTTTAGCCACAAGAGCCATATCTAACTTCCTCTTAAATATAGCCAATGAACCGGCCTCAACTGTTTCCTGTGGCAGAGAATTCCACAGATTCACCACTCTCTGTGTGAAGAAGTTTTTCCTCATCTCGGTCCTAAAAGGCTTCTCCTTTATCCTTAAACTGTGTCTCCTCATTCCGGACTTCCCCAACATCAGAACAATCTTCCTGCATCTAGCCTGTCCAATCCCTTTAGAATTTTATATGTTTCAATAAGATCCCCCCTCAATCTTCTAAATTTCAGTGAGTATAAGCCTAGTCGATCCAGTCTTCATATGAAAGTCCTGCCATCCCAGGAATCAATCTGGGGAACCTTCTCTGTACTCCCTCTATGGCAAGAATGTCTTTCCTCAGATTAGGGGACCAAGACTGTATGCAATATTCTAGGTGCAGTCTCACCAAGGCCTTGTACAACTGCAGTAGAACCTCCCTGTTCCTGTACTCAAATCCTTTTGCTATGAATGCCAACATACCATTTGCCTCTTTCACCGCCTGCTGTACCTGCATGCCCACCTTCAATGACTGGTGTACAATGACACCCAGGTCTTGTTGCATCTCCCCTTTTCCTAATCGGCCACCGTTCGGATAATAATCTGTTTTCCTGTTCTTGCAACCAAAGTGGATAACCTCATATTTATCCACATTAAATTGCATCTGCCATGAATTTTCCCACTCACCTAACCTATCCAAGTCACCCTGCATCCTCTTAGCATCCTCCTCACAGCTAACACCACCGCCCAGCTTCGTGTCATCCGCAAACTTGGAGATGCTGCATTTAATTCCCTCATCTAAATCATTAATATATATTGTAAACAACTGGAGTCCCAGCACTGAGCCTTGTGGTACCCCACTAGTCACTGCCTGCCATTCTGAAAAGGTCCTGTTTACTCCCACTCTTTGCTTCCTGTTTGCCAACCAATTCTCTATCCACATCAATACCATACCCCCAATACTTTCTTTCAACTCTACCCTCCCAGCTGTTTATTCTTACCTGGCGCATTCCATTCATGGCTCTCCCTCTTACTATTGACTGTCTTCTCTCCCTCCCCCCAGTAACAATCAAATTCCCCATAAACTATCTACAGACCTCCCATAAGTTCAGTCATACACTCTTATGATTAACCCCAAGCCTACCCCATCCACGACAGCCAGTCACATCCACCAACCACTGCCCTCCAGTTCTCACTCCAATTGTAAGCTAGTTACACTAAGTGGCCACTTTATTAGGTACACCTGCTCATTAATGCAAATATCTAACTAGCCAATCATGCAGCAGCAGCTCAAATACATAATAAAAAAATTTAGACATGGTCAAGAGGTTCAGTTCCCATGCCTACAACATGCCGGAGGAACCCAGCAGGCTAGGCAGCATCTATGAAAAAGAGTGAACAGTTGATTTTCGGGCTGAGGCTCTTCTTCTGGACTTGAAGAAGAGTCTGAGCATGAAATGTCAACTGTTTACTCATTTCCACAGATGCTGCCTGGCCTGCTGAGTTTTTCCAGTTTTTATGCGTGTTACTTTGGATTTACAGCATCTGCAGATTTTCTTGTGTTCAAGAGGTTCAGTTGATGTTCAGACCAAGTATCAGAATGAGGAAGAAAAGTGATGTAAATGACTCTGTGGGTGTAATGATTGTTGATGCCAGATGCCATAGTCTGAATATTTCAGAAACTGCTTATCTCCTGGGATTTTCATGCACAGCAGTCTCTAGAACTTATGGAGAGTGGTGCGAGAAACAAAAAAACATTCAGTGAGTGATGGTTCTGTGATTAAAAACACCTTGTTAATGAGAGAGTTCAGAAGAGAGCGACCAGACTGGTTCAATCTGACAGGAAGGTGACAGTAAATCAAGCAACCACGCTTTACAACAGTGGTGTTCAGAAGAGCAGCTCTGAAAGTACAACGCATTGAACCTTGAAATGGATGGGCTACAGCAGCAGAAGACCACAAACATCCACTCAGTTGCCACTTTACCAGGTGCAGGAGGTAATCAATAAAGTGGCCGCTGAGTGTGCAATAGTAAACGAAATATGGAAAGAGCAGTCCAATTGGCAACGAATATTCTGAAGCACATTTAGCACAAGCACCAAAATACAAATTAATCCTTCAATATGCATTACATTATAAAACAGCAATCCTGAAATAAAAAAACATAATTCTGTAATTAACTTTATTGAACTACTTGCCTATTACAATGGTTATAAAATTACTATAAAAACTTTATCACAGACAGGTTCATGGCATCTTATGGTGACTACAATATTACATACAGTATTTCAAAAATTCTTCATAATACTCATTTGGAGTTTATTAGCTGAGCCAGAAAGAACAATGAGATAATTATAGGGAGCCAATTATAGAGTTTTCCCATGGCTTTTGGTGCTGATTTAATTGAGCAATTGATATCCTCCTTATAAAACAGGACTGCCTATTTTCAGCACTCACCTTCCAATGCCACAGTAGTTATTTAACACAGCCAACAATAAATGTAATATGGCAGCTCCTGATATAATATTGTTTAATTCTTCAAACAGCATCTTTACTTCTACAAATTAGAAATTCAATTAAGTGGATACATAATTATATCATAAATTTATTTTGCTGAAGTTTCTCCTCAGCACTTGTGTTAATGTGGTTAGATGAACACCAAAGGAAAATTAATGCATGCTGCAACAATCCAGGGAGGTGGAACATACTAAAGAGCTGTCACCTTTGATAAGAATATTTTGCCTACAGAGACTTCTGGGTTGAATTTGCACTATTTCTTTCACTCTGAACTATCTTCAGACAGCTCAGAGGCTTTTATCTTCTTTCCAATCAAATTCTCTCATAACCCAACAAAGCATTTGTTTAATAATAGGAATAAATGTAATGCTCTCCGGTGAAGGGGATTGAAATAATGTCACCTTGTTGTCGCTGTTACTAAATAAAATGAGGTAGATTCAGTTTCATTTTGAAACACTTTTTTCTTTCAATATAGAGATTTGTAAATGTCTCTGTCATACACCATTTTTCACTTAAGCTTCTTTCATACAAAAGATATGCATTTTGACAAAACCCCAGGAGATGAGGGGCCCTTTGAAATACTTTGAACATGACTGTAGATGCAAGGGAACTTTCAAAATCTTGTATCTTTTATACTTTATTTGCATTCTAGTTATTTAATCTACTGATAATTCATTTTAACTTAAAAGAACAGTGTTGTATAAAGGTAAGAACAATATTTCATGCTGCTTCCAAAAGCAGTAGTTGCATTAGCAGAAGCTTCTTTATAATCTATTCATGTTCGGGATTCACAGCGATCTGAGTTCAATTCTGCTGCTCTCTGTAAGGTGGCTGTATAGCATCTTCTTCTTGTGACCACATGGATTTCATCTGGGTGAAGTAAGACCATAAGACCTAAGCACAGAATTGGGTCTTTTAGCCATTGAGTCTGTTCCAACAATCCATCATGGCCGATTTACTTTTAACCATTTTCTCCTGCCTTTGCAGGAGACTAATCAAGAACCTTTCAAATTCCACTTTGAGTCTACCCAATGGCTTGGCCTTCACAACAGTCAAATGTATTCCACAGATTCACCACCTCCTGACTCAAGGAATTCCTCCTCAGCTCTGTTCCAAATGGATGTCCCTCTATTCTGAGGCTGTGCCCTCTGGTCCTGGCCTCCCACTATAGGAAATATCCTCCCCACGTTCACTCAATCTAAGCCTTTTCAATATTCAATAGGTTTCATTGAGATCCCCCTCATTCTTCTGAACTCCAGTAAGTACAGGCCCAGAGCTAACAAATACTGTTCATGTGTTAACCCTTTCATTCCCAAATCACTCTTGTGCACCTCCTCTGCAGCCTCTCCAATGCCAGCACATCTTTTCTAGATAATAGGCCCAAAACTGCTCACCATACTTGAAGTGCACTCTGACCTATATGTTATAAAGCCACAACATTAAATAATTGCTCCTATAATCTAGTCTTCTCAAAGTCAATGCTACCATTGCATTTGCCTTCTTTACCACTGACTCAACCTGCAAGTTAACCTTTGGGGAATTCTACACAAGGACTCCCAAGTCCCTTTGTACTTCTGATTTTTGAATTTTTTGCTGTTTATAAAATAGTCTACACCTCTTATTCCTTCTACCAATGTGCATGACCATACACTATGCCAGTACTTTTGCACATTGGTTGTGTGTCGGTCTTGCTGGGTTTGGTTTTCGACTGATTCTATCGTATTTCTTGGAATTAATGTGTATTCTGAAAGAAAGTGAAACTCAGGGTTGTATAGGCTGACATATATATACTTTGATAATAAATTTACTTTGAACTTACTAGGTTAACTGGTCACATGGGTGTAATTGGTCCAGGAGGGCCTCTTATGGTGCTGTTTTTGAAAAAAAAGTAAAAATAAACAGAATAACTTTAATGGCTCCACCTCCATATTGTGTTTTTTCAAAGGTTTGTTCTTGTAATATTAAGTTTTATAACTTATATTGCCATTTTCAGAAGTCTAGCGATGAAATAGTAAAATAGCATTAGATTCTTCAACAAATCACATTCAGTTAAGAATCATAAAATAAATTACTTCAGACTCCTCATTGCTTTCTATCTTTCATCGCTAATTTCTGAATTTTATACGCGTTCTTTATTTTCACAACAGGTATAATTAAGTATTAATTTTATTAATTTTTATTTTTTGAGATACAGCATGGTAATAGACCCTTTGGCCCAATAGCCCTGCCACCTAACTACACCAATTAGCCTACTAACTCATCTGACTTTAAAATGTGGGAGGAAACCGGAGCACCGAAGGAAACTCATGTGATCACGGGGGAAAACACAAACTCCATGTAGGCAGTGGTTGAATTGAAACCCGGTTGCTGGCACTGCGACAGAGTTACCCTAGCCACCATGCTACCATGCCACATGTTTGATTATTAATTGATAAGTATTTTCTTCAAATGTGCTTCAGAAAGTTAAGGATATATTGGTTAGCTCCCAAAAGAAGGCCCTGGATTCAAAATTTGCGATTAACTATTTGCCTATTCAGCAGAACACAAACAGCATGCCAGCTTTCTGTTGTCTGCTCAATGGCTGGAACTCACCAGCAGGTGGCAATTTCTTGGATTGCTACCACTTGGTAAAGGAGCCTGCATTTCTAAAGGACAGGCTAGTGTGCTCTGTGGTTGGAGAATATGTTGACAGACATCTTTCAGCTGAAGATATTCTTGAGAAATGTGAAGAATGGTACAACAACATGGAATGGGCGCAAGCACGTGCCACAGGTGCTTTTGAGATGTTGGTAGAAAAGTAGCAAAGTAGGACGATGTCTTGAGCCTGTGTGTGTGGAGGGGTGGGAGCAGTGTCCACAAAACCCTTCAGTATGCAGTCAGACAGCCCGTAAGACCATAAAACATATGAGCAGAACTAGGCCATTGGGCCCATTGAGTCTGATCCACCATTCAATCATGGGCTGATCCAATTTCACCAGTCATCTCCACTCCCCTGCCTTCGATGCACTGGCTAATCAAAAATCTATTTATCTCTGCCTTAAATGCCCCCAATGACTTGGCCTCCACAGCCATTTGTGGCAACAAATTCCCAGATTTATCACTCTCTGACTAAAGTAATTTCTTGGCATCTCTGTTCTAAATGGACATCCTTCAATCCTGAAGTCATGCCCTCTTGTCCTAGACTTTCCTACTATGGGAAATAACTTTGCCATATCTAATCTGTTCGGGCCTTTGAACATTTGGAATGTTTCTATGAGATCAGCCCTCATTCTCCTGAGGAATACAGTCCAAGAGTCCAATACAGTCCAGGGAATACAGTCCAAGAGCTGCCAGACATTCCTCATATGATGACCCTTTCATTCCTGGAATCATTCTCGTGAATCTTCTCTGAACCCTCTCCAATGTCAGTATATCCTTTCTAAAATATGAAGCCTAAAACTGCACACAATACTCTAAGTGTGGTCTCACGAGTGCCTTATAGAGCCTCAACATCACATCCCTACTCTAATATTCTATACCTCTAGAAATGAATACCAACATTGCATTCGCCTTCTTCAATTGCAACTTCTTTGCCTATTCCCCTAAACTATCACATCCCTCTGCCATCTCTGCGTTTCTCATTACAATATCTCCAGTGTCATTTTCTATTGGTCCTATATATAATCTCCATTCTCTTTTACCCTTTATATACTTAAAAAAGCTTTTAATATCTACTTTGATATTAGTCACCAGCTTCCTTTCATAGGTTCCTTCTGCAAGTTTTTAAAAGCTTCCCAATCCTTTATCATTCCACTAGCTTTGGCTTCCTTGTATGCCCTCTCTTTTGCTTTTACTTTGGTTTTGACTTCACTTGTCAGCCACAGTCATATCCTTCTTCTATTTGAAAATTTCTTCATATTTGAAAAATATGTCTTACACATCCCTCATTTTTTGCAGAAACTCCAGCCATTGCTGCTCTGCTGTCCTTCCTATCAACCTTAGCCAGTTCCCCTCTCATGCCATTGTAATTTCCTTTATTCCACTGAAATAACGACACATTGGAATTTAGTTTCTCCTTCTCAAATTTCAAAGTGAACTCTATCATAATGTGATCACTGTTCCCTAAGGGTTCCTTAACCTTAAGATCTCTTATCACACTCTTGGATCAATGCACAACACCCAATCCAGCACAGGCGATCCCCTAGTGAGCTTAACAGCAAGCTGTTCTAAAAATCCATCCCCTAGACATTTTACAAATTCTCTCTCTTGAGTTCCAGTTTCCTGGTTTTCCCAATCTATTTTCAAGTTAAAATCCCCAACAATTATCATGACATTGCCCTTCTGACACGTCTTTTCTCTCTCCTGCTGTAATCTGTAATCCACATCCTGGCTGCTGTTTGGGGGCCTAGGGCCCTTTTGCCCTTGCCTCAACTCATGGAGTCACTTACCTGAAGACAGTAGCAGTGGTCAGCACTGGGTGGGAGTGGGAATGACATTAGTATGCAGTGCTGGGAGCAATTCAATGATCTTTCATGGGAGCTATGGGTCAATGACAGTATCTCCAATGCTTGTCTTGCCAGCTGCACTGTATATACAGTTCAGCATACAATAGCTCCACCATTAACAGCTTCTATCTATTGGGAGACATAGCTAATATTCACATACCCTGTCACACTTTTACATGTTTATTTTCTGTAGGTCTCATTTCCCCATTTCATAATTTGCACAGAGAACCAACAATTCAAGCCTAATTGCCACACAGCCAAACACATTAAATGACACTCATCAGCACACTCCCATCAAAGGACTAGATGGTAATTATCTGAAGCACAAGCTGATTTTAGCGTTGTAGCATGTGGCAGATTTATGCAGAATATTCACTTGGAATTATACACTTCATCCCTGCAAGTATTCAAATCAATCCACTAATGAAGCAATAGCCTCTGCCTTCCACTCTGTCCTGTCCCACCTGGAAGGTGGTGTCTCCTATACCAGGTGGCTGGTTATAGACTTCAGTTTGGCATTTAACACATCATAACCCCTGAAGCTGGTGGGGAAACTCTCCTTGCTGGGTCTCAACACTTTTCTCTGTAAATAGATCCTGGATGTCTTAAGAGAAAGGCCACAATCAGTTTGTGTGGGCAGCAACGTCTCTAGTCCCATTACACTGAGCACTGGTGCTCCCCAAGGTTGTGTGCTCAGCCCACTGCTGTTCACACTGCTGACACATGACTGTGTGGCAGGATTCAGCTTAAACTGTGTCATCAAATGATGACACAACAGTGGATGGCCTCATCACAATGATAATAAGTCAGAGTACAGAGAGGAAGTGCAGTGGCTGGTGGTCCGGTATGGGAACAACAATCTAAGTCTGAAGGTGCAGAAGACCAAGGAAATTATTGTGAACTTCAGGAAGGTGCAGATGAACAATCCCCATCTGTGAATACATGGCTCCTCTGTACTTCACATCAGGAATGACCTCATATGGTCCCTCCCTCAACATCACTTCCTTGAACAAGAAAGCACAGCATAGCCTCCACTTCTTAAGAAGATTGAGGCAAGTGAGGTTCCCCGTGCACCCCAATCGTAACTGAATTCCACAGGAGCCATCCTGACAAGCTGGATTTCCATCCAGTATGGAAGCAGCCAAACATCAGACCGGGGCTCCCTACAAAGGACTCTGAGTATGGCGGATCTCTCTACCATCCCATTGGGGACATTTACCAGGAGTGCTGTGTACGCAGGGCCCTTATTATTATCATGGATCTCATCCATCCATCCAGCATCACCTTTGACTTTCTACCATCAGGCAAGGGACTCTGATGCGTAAAAAACATGAACGGTCAGGATGGAAAACGGTTTCTTCCTCAGGCCATTTGGCTTCTGAGCTCCTGGCTACATTGCATTCGAAGTGTCACTAGTTAATCCACTCTGTGCTTGATGATATTTAATTTATGTACTTTACTTTGTTTAGTTATGCACTATTATTCCGTAGATTTCATCCTTACTTTCCTAAGTTATTGTGTGTTATGTGTACTACTGTGCTTTGCACCCTGGTTTGGAGAAACATCTCATTTGACAGTGTACATGTATATAGTAAAATGATAATAAATTGACTTCATTTGACTTGAAGTTATTGAATTACTGTCTAAATACTCAGGGCTGACATTTCCCCTCTCCTGTGAGTCCTTCTCTATTCCTCCTCGCTCTATTAGTAATTGGTGTTGCTCTGCCTGTTCGCCCATTCTTGCTGCACTCCAAAGGAAAGTCTCACACAATGGCATCACTTACTGTAGCATATGCAAACATCGAGCAAACAGCATTCTCTAAGGATGTGATTTCTCTGTGTGAAGTCATTATAGTTTGCATTATCATCTAACCACTGGAGAGGGTTGAACCTCAGAGTCACAATGAATCTCACAAATATCAGTTACAGCCTTTGATAGTGATCATCAGAATATTCCAGCACTTTCCCTTTAATCTGAACAAAAGCATACACAAAATTCAATCAAAAACATAATACCAGAACAATCCATAAAACTATTATTTCCTTGTTTACAAATTTAGTCCTTTATGTGGTGGTCTTCCAGCTGAAATTGTGCAATTACCCAGCGAAGTCTCTAATGTATATGGAAGTTACAATGGCACTTAGGAAAATTATTTTCTGTTTCAAATTATGTTATCTTCTGTGGTTTTGATGATAGTTCAATATACTCTAGATGAATACAAATTAAATCAGCCATATCAATCAATCTTCGTTACCAGCTCCTTGTGTGATGCCTCTGACAAATACAGGATCAGCACCTTCCGGAAGGTAATCACAACTTCAACAATCATTCCTCCAGCTTGTCTCTGTCTTCATAAAATCCACCAATGGTTTAACATGTCTGGCCATCAAAAACTGATCCAGTAATTTTGTGTGGTGTAATGAAGTTAGAAACTTGAAAATTCTTCTGATGTTCTCTTTCCTTCATTAAATTCTGACCTACCAAACGGTTCAGTAGAGCTCTAATGTGTCATCAGTTCTTGCAACCAATCTAATTCACAGCCCTCTTTACGTAATTAATTTTTAAAATCTACCTTACTCTTCTCCTCAACTGGGTCCACATTGGCAGCACAGATAATATATTTAAAAAGGCATTTACTGTAGGATACTGGCTTTCATTAGTTGGGCCAATGAGAAAAGCAGCAGGGAGATCGGCCAGGCCTCAGCTGGAGTATTGCGTGTGCATTGGAAAGGCGGAAGAATCATGAAACTTAACTTGATCTCAGTTAACCACTCAAGTTCACAGCTCCAAATAAAAAAAAAACCCAAATATTAGAAAGGGCAAGTAGCCTATAATCATCAATTACCACCACAGCGCTTAATGTCATTTTACTACTGCAATATGATCTAAGGGCAGGAGGGAGTTAAACAGTAAAATCAGAGTGTTTATTTAGAATCTCTTAAATTCACCTTCAGGCTGTTATAACCCCATGTATAATATGTCCTGATGCAGGGTTTAGACCAGAAACATCAAGAATTACTCCCACCCACCCCCCCTTCACACTCCCATATGCTGCTCAACCCACTATTCCCACAGCAGATTGTTTGTTGCTTTAAATTCTAGCATTTGCAGTCTCTTCTATCTTTAATATTAATCCACTATGCCTTAAAATTGCTTTTCTCTGAGCAAGTAAGCAAACAGCCTGCCATCTTCTTGGATCTTCTATGTGATAAGCATAGCAGTGTGAAGTTACTCATGTTCTAATCTCAACTCTTGCATTGTGAGCGGCCATTCCTTGAGTAGTAACTGTCTTCCGTGGCCTAGCTAGTTACGGAAACTCATCACGTGGTCAAGAGAGGAGGGTCAAAATGTCTGTTGTTTAATGACTTAACACCTCATTGTACAATGGTGATGAATACATCATTTTACACTGGAGACCTTATGGATAATTCTGCAATAAATCCAGTACATGCTGGAGTACTCAACAGGACACACGTTACCTTTGGAGAGTCAGAAGTGGACAACATCTCAGGCTGATGATTAACTTACTTACGACAGAGATATAGGCCATTTGTCTAATGGGGTCCATGCCTGTTCCCGGCAGAGCAATGCTTTCATTCCCCTTTCCTCTCTTATTTCCTTGCAGTCCTGGGAATCATTCTTCCTCATATAGGTATTAACTCAGCTTTGATTATTTTACTGCTTACCTACATGATGATCTTTACTCAGAATTAGTAAAAATTAGGAAGTGAACATTTATAGATTGCAGAGAAAGGGAATGGAAGACTTCCCTTACAATCCTGGATTTATTCAACCTTAGCCAAGGGATCAGTTGGAATCAGTACAATGTCATCAGCAGAATCTTCACAAATTAGTGAATTGTCTTTCATGCTGAATTCAGGACAACTACATGATAAAGTTCTGAGAATAGGACTAACTAACTGTAAGGATGATTCTTATTCTGAACTGTACAGTTTCCAAAATCCTCAGTGTACAAACTGTTGGTTCAGCTACAATGCATCCTGCTTGTCAACGTGGAGTTTGAAGAAAATTGTTGAAAGACATGATTTGTGAAGAAGTTTAGACATCTGAGCTCTATTCAGGGAGAATTCTGGCATTTGAAAGGCTCCTATGACTCAAACAGCTGCGTGAAAAGTATGCAGGCAAATGCATTAATTTTCCAAGACTTCAGAGAATTTACAATGAGTTACATGACATCTCCCATATAGTTAAATATGTAGCATGTCGTCCAATAATGTCAGTGTCCAACATTTTCAAACTTCTAGGAGAAGAAAATGTTAGATACCCAAAAAATACTTGAAATATGTGCATTATTTTCCTAAAAACTGCACTAAAAGACATAAAACTAGAAAAATATGTAATTAAACTAGAGAAAGGAATGTCCAAATTATAAGCAAATTACTGGTTTACTGATGAATTATTTTGCTTGTGTGCTGTAGTGTCTCAGTTATCTTGAAAGTTTCTCCAACCCTGGTAAAGAATACATCAAAGAAAATAATAAACGATAATGCTATTTTAAATTCACCTATGTCATATTGAAAATGTTAGAAGACACTTGCCATGAATTGAAATAAATTAATAGAGTAGATTAGAGATTATATGTTATTTGTAACTATCCCTTTTTCTATTGAAATTCCTTGTTTTTAACTCTCTTTGGTCTCAGTCAACTTTAAATTCATGCCTTGCTTTTTGTTCATTCTTGTTTTTAGTTGCTTGTCCTGTTTTGCAACCTTAATTTAGTGTTATTGCAACCTTATTTACTGATGATGGCTGAAACTTGTGACTTTGGATGTTTGATGACAGGAAATGAAACAATAATTCAGGAGACTAATAAGATTAAGCTACTATATTAAAATTATGATTTAGGAATATGCATTATATATTGCACCTAACTGAAATTATCAGTGAAATGAGATGGCTTTTTACAGTTGAACCACCTCTCACAATTTAGTTCCATTTACATCAGTGGGACTAGAAGTTGTGAAGGCTCAGTAAAGTCCTTTGTTCACTCCAAAGTGTTGGAGACCAGGTGGTGAGGATCACAATAGCCATTTCAAAACTTCTATGCCAGCAGTATAGTAGTTAGATTTAAACTTCAAGAGGTTCCCTAGTGGTAAGTTTCAGATTTGACCAGAAGCATGCTTGTTTTTTGTAATTTTACCCTCAGATAGATTGCCAAGTCCCTTCTTTTTTGTTTTAGGTTAGTTTCGTGGGTCTTTTTCTTCTCAATAATAGAAAATTTCCAGACTTTTTTTTTGTATGAATTGTCAAGAGGAGTTGTGGTTCTCTGTTTATATATACTAGCTTAATATTATATTATACATGATTTTGACTGTGTATATCTTTTTTTGTTTGTACGTTTATTGTATTATGTATTTGATATAACTTCTCCTCTGATTTGTATCTATTCATATATATTTTTAAATCAATAAAAGAAGATTGAAAATGAAGAATTCTGGCCAGTTCTGAGACTAAACTGGCCAATAGATAACCCTAGGAGTCGAGAAGAAGAGTGAAGACGAGAGAGTAGGGCCAAGCACTGGAAATGGTTCTCACTTTTCTACAAATTCATTTCCTATGAAAAGTTTTTGGAAATTTTTGGAGCATCCGACAACTAATCCTTTAAGAATTATGATATGGACTGATAATTAGTACACAGGGAGAACAGGGTGGTACAGTACCCTGTACATAGATAGTTAGATAGATAAGATACTTTATTGATCCCAAAGGAAATTTCAGTGTCACAATAGCATTACAAGTGCATAGATATACAAATATTAGAAGAGAAGTAAGAAAGAATAAAAAATAATTTACCTCAAACAGTCTAACAGTGGGGGTTCATCACTTCCCTGACTATGGTTTACCTAACAATAGAGCCTAAAGGCTGAGGGTAAAAATGAGCGCATGTAGCGCTCTTTGGAGCAGTGCAGTTGTCTTAGTCTTTTACTAAAAGTGCTCGTCTGTTCAACCAAAGTGGCATGCAGAGGATGAGAAACATTGTCCAGAATTGCCAGGATTTTCTGTAGGGTCCTTTGTTCTACCACAATCTCCAGTGAGTCCAGTTTGATTTCTATAACAGAGCCAGCCTTTCTAATCAGTTTATTGAGCCTGTCGGCATCACCCGTGTTGATGCCATTGCCCCAGCACACCACTGCATACAAAATTGTACTGATGACAACAGGCTGGTAGAATTTGCGAAGGAGAGGCCTGCATACTCTAAAACTTCAGTTTCCTCAAGAAATAGAGGGGACCTTGGCTCTTCTTGTACACAGCCTTTGTGTTGGTGCTCCACTCTAGACTGTCATTCAGTTGCACCCCCAGCTACTTGAAGGTCCTCACCACATCCATGCCCATCACCATCAATAGTACTAATGCAGTCCCTGTGCTGTGCGTGCTTCCATATGCACTACCATCGAGTGACTCCAGAATCAACAGCCCAATGTTTTCATTGCAGTATCGAGAGACTTCAACTATGTTTCTCTCTCAACAACTCTACCCATCTTCTGTATCTAGTGATCATAATGGCATCTGTTTCAAGATACTTATGGAAGAGGATAATTCTGGTCTGCAGGTTGAGATTCTAACTTGGAGAAAGGTCAATTCTATCAGCAAGTGTGGATTGGGACATTTTGTTGTCTGATAAAGCTGTACCTGGAAAATGGGAGGCCTTCATAAGTGAAAGCTTAAGAGTAATGTGTTTGTATGATCCTGTTAGAATAAAAGGCAAGGATAACAAAACCTTGGTTATCAAGAGACATTGAAGCCCTGGTTAAGAAAAAGGAGTTGCATCGCAGGAATGGGCAGGCAGGAACTTGTGGTTCTTGAGGAGTATAAGAAATGAAAGGGAACGCTTAAGAAAGAAATGAGGAGGACTAAAATAAGACATGAGGTTACTCTAGCAGACAAGGAGAAGGAGACTCCTAAGGCCTTCTACAAATATTTTAAAAGCAAAAGAATTGCAAGAACAAAATTGGCCCTCTGGAAGGTCAGAATGGTAATCTAAGCGTAGAGCTGAAGGAAATGATGGAGAACTTAAATGGATGTTTGGCATTTGTATTTGCTCAGGGAACAGACACAGCGTTGATAACTGTGAGAAAATGCAGCAGCAAGGTTGTGGACCCTGCTACAGATTTCAGAGAAGGAGATGTTTGCTATCTTGAGGTAAATTAGGGTGGATAATCCCTGACAAGGTGTTCCCTTGGACCTTATGGGAGGCTAGTCCAGGAACTGCAGGGACTGTAGCAGAGATATTTAAAACACCTTTAGCTATGGTGACGTGCTGGAGGATTGGACAGCAGCTAAAGTTGTTCTGTTGTTTAAGAAAGGCTCTAAGAATAAGACAGAAAATTATGGGACAGTATGCCTGACATCAGTAGTGGGGAAGTTATTAGAAGGTGTTCTAAGGGACTGGATTTACAAGTATTTGGAAGGACAGGGACTGATTAGGTATAGTCAACATAGGTTTGTGTGCGGTAAGTCATGTGTGACCGATCTTTATAGAGTTTTTCGAGGAAGTTACCAGAAAAGTTGATAAAGGCAAGTTGGTGGATATTGCTTACATGACTTCAGCAAGAGGGTTGTCCAGATCCTGCATGGGAAATTGGTAAAGAAGGTTCAGTTGCTTGGCATTCAAGATGAAGTAGTAAATTGGATTGCACATTGGCTTCAATACAGAAGCATTGCAGAAGTTGCTGGTCAGTGTTAAACTCAATGTAGAACTGCCTTAGGGACTCCAGTTCCGGATTTCTCCTTGGGGTTTACTCCATGAGCCACGAGCCAGTGGAGGTTTGAAACTGGATTTTCCATCTTCTAGAAAAGCTATCAACCATGGCTGATGAGCCCCATCTGCTGACAGTAGAAATGGTTCCACTGGGTTTAGTAGCTACAGCACACATGAAGGCCAGGTGCTGGACTTGTTCATCAGAGTCTATCTGAGACAGAAGCCATTGGGACCATTAAATAGGTAGTGTGAGCTTATCACCAGTACCACCCCCAGCCATTAGCAACCTTAATATAATAGCTGCTGGGAATATTGGAGTTATTAGCCTCATTTCTATTACCACCAATGTGAACAGTGCTAACTTTGCCTCAAATGGTATTTATTAATTGTGAAAAAATGATTACTCCTGCTCTGTTTGATCGCTCTTTGATTCATAATCCAACTCAGGTTAGTTCTCATTATTTGCATTGGGGCATAAGATATGTAGGTTGATTGATGATACACTCATTCCATCCCTCAAGGAGATTGTCCTTCACCAGCAAGCTTCTGCACGGAGGTCCATGTACTGAGAAAAAGCAGAAGTAACAGATAAGGTATCAAGAGGATGTAAGATTGTAAGATGGTTGACAGTGTGGAGCCAACAGTCATAATGCTTTGAGAATATTAACTGAAGGGTTATAAGTAACAAGTAGAAACATTGTCAAGAAAAGAAAAACTTTATAGACAACTCAGGGAACAGTTCGGCAAAGATTGTCATTGGCAAGGTGGAGAAACAGCAGAAGCTCAAGGCCTTGGCCAAGCACTTGATACATTGTACACATCGACACTCATATAAGTTAAAGTAGTGAATACATAAATAGTACAAAACTGAAACAATATAGATACTGGAAATCTGAAATTAAAATGTGTTGGAACTGTTTGCTCAGAGGTAGAATCAGCAGAGCAAGAATCAGAATTAACATTTCAACCCAATGACCCTCCCTCCCAACAAACAATTCAAGTGATTAATTAAATCTGTTTGCATAAAATAAACAACATCAATTATTATCAGCTCAGACATGCTATTACTAAAAATACAAAATAAGTGGGTGAGTATTTTATAATGCTGTAGTTGTTCCGGTCACCACCAATACTCCCCATTGACACCATTTCTGAATTTAGCTTGTTTGAATCCTAGTAAGAACCTTCTTCAAACCTCAGCTGAGAGGCAGTGCTGACATTTTGTAGCATTTTGGTTGGGGTCGCGGGACGAGAACCACCCCAATATCACTTAAAAAAATCTTAGACAAACATTTATGCCCTCTCTTCAAGGTTAACAGTCCCTCAAAATTTCCTGAATGGCTCTAATATTCAGAATTGTATATAAACTATTACATATGAATCAAAATATCTTTTTCAATTTCAAACATTTAAAATATTAAGATATTATCAGACTTAACTTTAAAATCTGAATTATTTGTGATCTATTAGCCATTAACAACATGACTAAAGCTGTGTTTAAATGATATTTAAATAGAATATACCAACATTAAAAGACCTATTTTATATGAAGATAATATTAGTTATGCATTGATAATAAATTAATGTTTGGTAACAGATAATAAAACAATATTTAAATATCTAGTGCTCATATTAACTCTCGAGATGAATTGCCATCAAAAGGTTTATACAAATCCTCAGGTGTTCCTACCCTCTCTCTCTCTGTCTTGTTTTACCGCGGTTAATGGTGCACTTAATGGTGCACTACCACCACCTTCCGCTCCGGAGTGTGCGATGGACTCGCATTCTAAATCCCTTCACCCAATCACACACACACACATACTCTAACCTACACTTTATCCTCCCATCTTTGGCCATCCTAGTACCCTATTCCTGTTTATCCATCATATCCTATAAAAACCCCTGTACCCCTTAAGAAAGCTAAAAATACCCTAACCTGTGTTCTCTCACCCATGCCCAGCAACCCTTGAGGTGTTCCTACTATTCCAAGTGATAAATAACAATTAACAATAAATTAATCAATAAGATCTGGAGTTAATATTGATGACTATTGGCTTCATATCCTTGCTCAAAGTGGAATTAGCCAAAAAGAGCTTGCAAAGTTTGAAACTGGAAAAACTGTTCTTGGGAGGAGCAGCATTTCACCGCAAAGTCAACACATTGTTGGAATGGCCCCATCTTTGTGCAAAAAAGGGAAGGTGCATTGACAAGATACCACAAATGAGGCTGCTTAACAAGAAAAGAGCGCATGGTATTACAGGAAAGATCCTAGCATGGATAGAAGATTGGCTGACTAGTAACAGGCAAAGAGTGGGAATAAAGGGTGCCTTTTCTGCTTGGCTGCTGGTGACTATTGGGTACTACAGGGGTTGGTGTTGGGTCTCCTTCTTTTCATGTTATATATCAATGATTTGAATGATGAAATTGATTGTTTTGTGGCCAAGTTTGTGAATAATACAAAGATAGGTGCAGAGGCAGGTAGTGTTAAGACAAAGCATGGAGTCTGCAGAAGGACTTGGATAGATTGGGAGAATGGCCAAAGAAGTGGCAGATGGAATAGAGTGCAGGGGAGTGTATGGTCATGTGCTTTGGTAGAAGGAATGAAGGCATTGACGATTTTCTAAATGGGGACAAAATTCAAAAATCAAAGGTGCAAAGGGACTTGGGAGTCCTTGTGCAGGATTTCCTAAAGGTTAACTTGCAGGGTTGAGTCATTGGTAAGGAAGGCAATGTGACGATCATTTCAAGAGGGCAAGAATATAAAAGCAAAGATGTGGTGCAAGAATGTGGTTAGACTACACTTAAGAGTATTGTGAACAGCTTTGAGTCCCTTATCTAAGAAAAGATGTGCTGGAATTGGACAGGGTCCAGAGGAGGGTCACGAGAATGTTTCTGCAAATGAAAGGAGCGTTTGATGGCTCTGTACCTGCACTCACTGCAGTTTAGAAGAACGAGGGGCATCTCATTGAAATCTATCGAATACTGGAAGACCCATATATAGTGGATGTGCAGCAGATGTTTCCTTTAGTGGGCATCTAGGACCGGAGAGCACAGTGTCAGAATAGAGGCACGTTCATTTAGAGCAGAGATTAGGAGGAATTTCTTTAGCTGGAGGGTGATAAATCTGTGGAAATCATTGCCAGAGGTGGTTGTGGAGGTCAAGTAATCGATTATACTTAAAGCAGAATTTGATAGGTTATGGGGAGAAGGCAGGAGAAGGGGTTGAGAGGGATAGTAAATTGACAATGAATGAATCGTGGAGCAGATTTGATGGGCCAAAAGACCTAATTCTGCTCCTTTGCCTTATGTAAACTATTGGGGAGCTGTTAAATTTCTGTCTTCCCTGCCTGATGGGAACAATGTATGTCCAGGATTTGATTGATTGCTGTTCCACTCCTCTTTTATAGGTGCTCTGTATTAGATTTCAATGAAGTAATCCAAGCCTTGTACTGAGGCTGAGGTGCACTCTTTCTGTGACTCTGTGAATCAAGGAAGGAGATTATTCTGTACTTATACTTCTGATCACATCATCTGTAATGAATAGGCCCCTTGGACCTGTGCCGGTTTAAGCTGACACATTCACCAGGCAGATTTCTATTCTAAGACTCTAGAATTCACTAGTGGGGTGCAGTTACCCAGGAATCGGTAATCAGCTTTGCAGGATTAGTTATTTTTACCAGCACCTGCAAGAACTTTTGTCATGTTGATGGTGTAGTGCTGTGCTGAAACTGACTCAATGTGGTCCCTTCTCAAATAAAATTCGTATTCTTTGTGAGTCTTTACAAATAGTTTTTGGATGCTGTTTTAATACCATTAAAATTTAATAAAGCAATAACTGAGTCCCATTCTCCTGTCACCTAGCTACTCTCCAAGCTCAATAAGCTAACTGCTTCTCAAATCGTTGATGGAAAAATGCAAAATTGTAATTGTCGTATAAATTCATATAGTTGTTCATAACTCAATCTGGAAAACAGACTGGCTACCAATAAATTAAAATATCTAATTCTACAACTACCATCTATTCTCTAATTATTCTTACCTGCATTTCTTCATTTGCTATCTGTAAACTCAGAAGTTTCTTCTAATGAACAGCATGTTACCTGTTATATACAATACATTCTACCTATTTTCTATTTTGAATGAGTTTATTTGCTTCATTCATCATTCCAGATTCACAGAAATCCTTCTTATGTTCCTCTTTGCTTGAATGGCCTTATTTTTTTGTGACCGAAATGGAGCATTTCTAATGCAGGTTTTAATTAATCGGTGCCTACCTGTGGCAGTTGTAGAGTGATGCTGCTTTCATCGTGCTGTGGAAACTATTCTTTGTTGTGGTGAAATTGCCTAATCTCTCATTTTGGTCTCCAGTCGAAAGATTGAGTACCTGCTAATCTGAAATAAAACAAACCTGTAAATCCACAACGTGCTTGCAATGCAGAGGAGTTGAGAGGAAACATTTTCTTTTTCTCTGCAGCACATTCAAAGCAATACTATGGATTGCTTGTCAAACACGTTACTGGGTGCATTAAGGAGGTGTTGCCATAGAAACATCAACTAATGCTACTTGGATTTGCCACTTGTAATGGCTGGCACAATACCAAGAACAGTAATCTAATTGTTTGCAGTAATGGGCTTTTCCTAAATAACATCACACTTCACTACAGTGACAGGAACACAACTTAAGGGTTTTTTGTGGAGTGTGGTTTTAAAAGAAAAAGTGAGTAAATCCTATAACAAAATACATAATGAGCTGCATCAGTTTGCTCATCCTTGGTAAATCAAGGAAATTTGGTTTACATAATAAATGATTATACTGGAACAGGTTTATACAAAACTCTGGAAGAATTATAATTTAGTCCTATCTCCAATACTCTCAGTGCAGCCCTGATAACATTGCACACTGTGATGGAAACCACAGATGTGCTATATTGGCTTAATCTCCGCCAGTGGGGAAGTTAGGCTTCTGGGGACAAATTTATCCTTGGTCACTTGGATCAGACAGACAATATTACAGAGATGGTGATTGTACAGTATTCTTGCAATTCCATTCCATTAACTTCAAAGAAACCAATTGGAGCCTCTTTTATTGCACATTTAGCTCAAGCCACCAAGGACGTATTCCTACACTGACACGTAATTACATCTGATAATGAGATACAACAAAGAGATACTTAAGGCTGGCCTTTGACTTTCTGAGTTTATGCCAAATGACAAAGCCAGATAGAACAAAAGATTTTTTTGAGGAAAAAAATCAAACCAACCTTTTGGAAAGAATTTAATTTACACTATATGAGCCTAAAGCAAGTTGTCTGTGTTGCAGTGAGTTACCAACTCAAATCACAAAACAAAAGCAGTACGATTTATTTATCTAAACTGTCATCTAATCAGTTCAGTGGCATCAAATGTTGATGGGCATTTGTATTGTAACAAGTAATCTTCATGCGGTAAATGGATGAAAATCTCTTGACCTATAATGAACTGTCAATTTATTCTATCTGTTCTTTGATTAACTTTTTCTCTCTAATAATTTTGACTTCTTTTTATATTGCTCCCAGCAAAATGTGCCTTGGTTGCTATTTGACTGATGGCAATATAATTTCACAAGCGGGTGGTCCTTACCTTTTTACCACTAATGACAAAATCATGTTTCAAAGTGTAAACTGTACAAGTTGGTGCCTATAGAAAATAACTTTAATTTGCATGGCACTTTCACCAGATATGTTCATGCTTTATCATTTTCACTATCAAAATAACTCTGCAAAATGAACAAAAAGGAGGAGTGGTTGACAACACTCTTTATTATTACGCAAAGAGCCGTGTATTTTATATCTGTTTGTAACTAGGTGTCACAACAGTGCAATAAAAGAATTTTGCAAGATAAACTCATTGGGGCACTCTTTTCCTGACAGGTTTAGAAGCAACCCAATTACTCAGAGATGCAAATCTTCCATTTATCAGATCAGCTACAGATCAACTGTTGCTCTGAAGAGGTGTCCCCCTAATGGGGTTAAATGGATGCTCATTAATTACAACTTGAACAGCCCATTATCTTATGCTGCTTGTGTATCTGCTGTCTTCAGGTCTTGCAGTTGTTTGAGTTTGTCTACATGCCTATCTGAACTATCCACAGTAAAGTGTTTCATCTCCAAAGCTGTGAGTTCTGGGAAAATGGAAGGGAAGATTAGAGCTGAATCAATAATGTAGTTGATAATTTAAATTTTTATTTAATGTTAGCAATACGGTGGGGAGCAGGCCCTTTTGGCTCTTTGACCCACATCACCCCCGACAACCCTGATTAACTATAACCTAATCATAGGTCAATTTACAATGGCCAATTAAACTACTCGGGATGTCCTTAGACTGCGGTAAGAAATTGGACCTCCTGGGGAAAATCCATTCATTCCATGGAGAAGATGTACAGTGACTCCTTACAGAACTATGCAGGCATTGGTCTCTAAATTCTGGAACACCCTGAGCTGTAAGAGCATCTCACTAATTGCTACGCTGCCGAGGCACCAGTCCTTTCTGTTTGACAGAGTTGGAATTAAGTTATTTCAAAAATTAGATTTTGATCCTCAATTTGGCATTGGGCTTAATATTTATAGTGAAGGTACCATCCACAATGGTGGAGTTGCACGTTGGTGATAAAGACAGCAGTGATGATAATTAGAGATGGTATGGTTTTTTAGTTTGTAAGAATTGCATGAGGTTTGGAAATCCTTTGTAGAATTATAATCTCTGTTAGTTTATTCCTCCAAATAAGTGTGTTTAATTTTCTTCATTAACTAGATGTATCTCCTCCTTGGTTGGGAAGGGGATCTTCACTGCTTGAAATAGAGATTATTGACAGCTAAACCCCTTCAGAAAAGAGACTAAGGTGGTTCAGTAAATTAGTTTTTGAGTTACAGGTTGATGTGGTATAACCTCCTTGAAGTGAGGATACTTACAGAGGTCTATAACTGCAAGTCTTAAGGTTTTGGGCTGAGTCTAGGATTGTAGAGCTGGTACACTTAATATCATCTCATGTCATACAGCACAGAAACAGACAGTACTACCCTGCTGGTCTGTGCCAGCCCAGATGCCTATAGAAGTTAGTCCCATTTTCTAGCATTTGGTACATAATCCTTTAAACCTTTCCTATCCATGTACATGTCCAACTGCCTTTTTAAGGTTATTAATATACCAGGTTCAACCATTTCATCTGGCAATACACTTTACATACAGGCATGCTTTGTGCAAGACAAAATAAAGTTTCCCCTCAGGTCCCTATTAAATCTTCCCCATCTTATCTTAAACCTATTCCCGTTAGTTCTTGGTTCCCAATCCTGAAGAAAAGATGAATATATTTTTCCCTATCTATACCCTCATGACATTATACACCTCTATAAGATCTCTTCTCAATCAACTTCCAAAAACTGTCATGCCTTAAGTGCACTGATTGTGTGTGACCAACAGCAAAGAAACCTCATGGTCAAGATCACACATTGTGGAAACCAGCATGATGTATTCATTCACCAACTGTTTTCATGACCAATGTGCTTTTTCTGCTGAGCCAGATGGGAAGGTAACACCAAGGAACAAAGAGCTTTTGTCCTTGACTCCTCGTTTCATGAGGGCTAGAACATAAAAGCAAGAATGTAATGCTGAGGATTTATAAGCCATTGATCTGATTGCTTTTGGGTATTGTCAGCAATCTGGGCCCCAAATCTAAGAGTGGACGTGCTGGCATTGGAGAGGGTCCAGAGGAGGTTTACAGGAATGATCCTGAAAATGAAAGGATTAATGTATGAGGAGCATTTGATAGCTCTGTATCTGTAGAAGAATGGAGGGGGCAGTGGATTCCATCAAAACCTATCAAATATTGAAAGCCTTTGATATAGTGGAACTGCAGAGGATGTTTCCAATAGTGGCAGAGTGTAGGAACAGAAGGGTCAATCTCCTGATAGAAGGATGTCATTTGAGAGGAGAGATAAGGAGGGATTTCTTCAGCTAGGCGGTGGTGAATCTGTGGAATTCATTGCCACAAATGGCTGTGCAGACCAAGTCTTTGGGTATATTTAAAGCAGGCTTATAGGTACTTGATTAACAATAGCAGCAAAGGTTATGGAGACAAGACAAGATAAAGGTGTTGAGAGGGAGAACAGATCAGTCATGTTTCAATGGTGGAGTATGCTCGATGAGCAGAATGACCTAATTCTGCTCTTATATCTCATGGTCTTATGTTCTTCCTGGTCATGCTAGAGAGCACAATTACAAACATGGCAATCCAGAAGCAGCAGTGTAATGGAAAGTGACATCAAGGTTTTCAAGATGCAGCTGAGCAGCCTGACTAGCCCAGGAGCACCTGCAGTATCCTCCAGTGTTCTTCATGAACAGGCCACTGCATTTCACTGTAATGACAGCACCCTCATACCTACTGGCCAACAGTGGCAAACTGAGCTCCAGGCTCTGAGCAAGTCTGGGGTTGGAACCCCCTATGCTCATAAATGTCAGTGCTGTCAGCCTTTCCTTCTGGATACATCATCTTCATTCATAATCTCCAACATAGTTATGGAACTCCAATATGGAACTGGTGAGAAACCTTTGTTTTCTGAAAAAAAGTGTGACTCAATCTGTCTTTCCCCCTAGATATTTTTCATTCATTCATAAGATGTGGATCACAGTGATGCATTCTCAATTATCATCCACACGTTGAGTGGCTGATTGGGTTATTTTTTTAAAGGCAGTTAAATCATTTACTTTGCTGCAGTTTTGAAATTACATATGGCTCAGCAATGAAGAAAGAGTAGATTTCCTTCCCTCAAAGGCATATCTTGTGTGGTAGCTGTACTTGATCATTGACTGTAGTTGCACTAAGATAGGATATGGTATTTGGGATATGACCCAGTGTTTCCTCTTCTATTCTGTACATGAATTTCTTTATCTGAGGTGGTCCAGAAGCAAATTCATCGTTGAAAAGCTAATAAATTAAGTTTTCATTAACAAATGAGTTTTTAACTTTAATAACACTAATAAATAAAGCCTTATAAAGAGTGCAATTAAAATACATTCTAAAAATATAATAGAATATACACAAGTGTTTCAAGTGTTGGTCTGCCCACAGATCTATTCAAACAAGTGCATAAATAAAGAAACATTGAGTCATGCAGCAGAGAAGCAGGCCAAAGTGGCAAAAGGTAGACAAATAAAGCTGTTATCTTTTATTCATCTACATACTTCAATACCAAAATGAATATAGAACAAAACTTAAAAGATTGCCAACTTGCAGGAAGAAATGAATGCAGGAGTTTTGCAATTCTGAGTTCATCTCTTCACTGGGCATTGGTATTAAAGTGAATGATCAAAATAGTACAAAATACCAACTGTGCAATACTGCTTTCTGAATTAGTTGGAATGTCATTGTATACACAAAACTTTATAGGTTTTCCCATGTTCTTATTATAGATATAATTGTAATGAGGTCATTAGTGTTGCAATAATTAACCATGGATTTAAACTGTCTGTACAAAATCTCAATTTAATAATTTGATACAATGCTTCAGATATTAAAGGTATTTCCATTATCTAAAACATGAGTTTAGTTAAGCTTAAAGTTCTTCTCTTTCCATTAGATTATTTCTCATACAGTTTGATGCTTTCTTTTTGTTGACATCAATTAGAGAGCTGGTAGGAATGGCTCAAATTGCAGGCTTCTCCTTTGCAGCTACTGTTACTATTTATTTGCATAACATGCATGCTCTTTTGTAGGAAAACTCTTTAAATAACAGGCTTAAATGGTCAACTGTGTCTCAACATTTTGCAATATTCAGAGAGATTTGTAGAAGTCCTTGAAACCAACTTGTGATTGTTGGTTGGAGAATATTTATCAATTCTTTTAGAAATTTTCAATGTGAATTTTTTTGTTATAATCGATGAAATTGAAATGTTATGGGTCAATTAAAGCTTTAATGAAATAAGTGAATGAATCATAATTAATCGATCTGTATTCAGAAGTATTGGTAACGTCAAGATAAGCCCCAAGAACAATTATAGGTGTCATCTTTTTTCTGAAGGTAAGATGGGAGCTTTCAATGCAACAATGTTTATGACAAATACATAAGTAGACAAGAATAGCTAGAAGAAACATTACTGGATTGATAAACAACTGAAGTCAGGCATGCAAGAAGTAACACATTCCTCTGATGAGAGAGTTAACATAAAGCTCGTTGTGGTTTTTATGTGCAGAGTACATTTATATATGAAGTGACATCCAATTAAAAGAAACCCTCCACCGAAAGACCTAAATCTTGTCGATGAAGTGGTTTTGCATCAAGAGTGCTACTAATCACACTGCAGCTAGCCCATTCTAGCATGAATGCATTGCAGATTACTGTGCCTTATTATGTACAATAGGAGACAGTCTACTTCAAAAGATTACTTCAATGAGAATATGTAATATTCATGACTGCAGGCTGCCTTTCTTCTGTCATTCATGTAGCAATGCAACAGAGAAACTGATTTCGGAATTATCAAGCAACATTCAACATAAATCCAAATGCAATTTTAATCTTGTTGTTAGAGCCTTCATCACACTCTTTGCATTCTCTCGTATTAGTGTGCCATCATGGACCTTTAATCTGGTAAAAATAACCTGGCCTGCAAATTCAATGTCAGTCAGTTTTGTTTATCAATGGTAGGCAAGGATGTCTTTCCATTGAAAGCAACCAGCTGTCAAAAAGCTCCAATGGCAACAAGGCATGTGAGAGAATGCCTTGTAAAATGGCAGCTGAAGATATTTAAATAGGGCCCAATAAATTTGGAGAACATCCCTAGTCCCTTCTCTTGAGTGAAGAGGAGTAAATTCAAGGATTTACTAACATTGGAGGACACCATAGAGTACATAGATGCCAACATATTTCCATTACTAGTTCAAAAATGAGAAAGGAATCTGTTCTTTCAAAGTACAATGGGGATGCAACCACATGCAACAAATTAGACATACTTGTGATAGGTTTCCTAATACAGTCATGGTCCATTTATCTTTAAGTGGTCCTCTGTGCTGCCTTTATAGCAATTAATCAAAAGATCTCAAGTATCAGGTTTGGTTCATGACTCGGCTCAGCTATTGTCCCATCCCACCACTAAAAGCATCCTCAGCCACAATGTTCATTTATATAGTGCCTTCAACAAAGCAAAATTTAAAGTAAAACTTCCCAACAAATAGACAACATTGGGTCTGAGCCAAAAGCTTGAAAAATGAAGTCGTAAATGGAAAGGCAGAGATACTTCAGGATAGGATTCCAGATCTTAGAGATGATAAAGTGGACTCAATTGCAGTAAAGTAATCAGGAGAGGGGGATGTAGAGTACAGGAGATCAGAAATGGGAAATGTTTCTGAAGGATTGCAAGATTGGAAGGAGCAAGAAGCTTTCTTCCAGCTGATACATTGATAACCTACAAGTAATTGTTGATTTCTTTAAAATCACAGTTGTGAAGCTTTTCCCAGTACTTAAGAATTATTTTCTTTTGTATAGAGCATGCTGCATGTTAATTACAGAATCAGATTCAGAATCAGGTTTATTATCAGTGGCATGTGACGTGAAATTTGTTAACTTAGCAGCAGCAGTTCAATGCAATACGTAATCTAACAGAGAAAAAAATAATAACAAATAAAAAAATAATAAATAAACAAGTAAATCAATTACATATATTGAATAGATTAAAAATGTGCAAACACAGAATTACAGTATATTAAAAAAAAGTGATGTGGTGTCCGAAGATTCAATGTCCATTTAGGAATTGGATGGCAGAGGGGAAGGAGCTGTTCCTGAATCACTGAGTGTGTGCCTTTAGTCTTCTGTATCTCCTACCTGATGGTAACAGTGAGAAACGGGCATGTCCTGGGTGCTGGAGGTCCTTAATAGTGGACACTGCCTTTCTGAGACACCGCTCCCTGAAGATGTTCTGGGTACTTTGTAGGCTCGTAGCCAAGATGGAGCTGACTAGATTTACAACCTTCTTTTGGTCCTGTGCAGTAGCCCCTCCATACCAGACAGTGATTCAGCCTGTCAGAATGCTCTCCGTGGTACTACTATAGAAGTTTCTGAGTGTATTTGTTGACATGCCAAATGTCTTCAAACTCCTAATAAAGTAAAGCCGCTGTCCTGCCTTCTTTATAACTACATCAATATGTTGGGACCAGGTTAGATCCTCAGAGATTTTGGCACCCAGGAACTTGAAGCTACTCACTTTTTCCACTTCTATTCTATGAATTTAATGTTGCAGAACAACTGCCAATTGGGCTTTGAAAATGGATTGAACTTACCTTTCTATTGAACGTGCTTTCTGCATTGGCGTGACACGTGCATAGAAGTAGCAGCAAAGGTGGCACATTAGAGTAATGGTGAGCATAATGCTATTAAAGCACCAGCGATCTGGGTTCAATTCCACAATAGTCTATGTAAGGAGTTTGGATGTTCTCCCTGTGACTGCATGGATTTCTTCTGGATGCTCTGGTTTCCTCCCTCATTCCAAAGATGTATGGGCAGTAGGTTCATTGGTCATATAGGTGTAATTTGGTGGCATGAGTTTGAAGGGTAGGTGGGCCTGTTACAATTCTTTATCTCTAAATAAACTAAAATAAATAAAAAATGTTCATTAAGTACTGGTGCCTTGAAATAAAAATCACAAATTTACATTAAGCCACCATGCAGTAGATTCAAGCATCTAGTACATTGAGAACTTATATCATCTAACTGTGTTTGTAAGCTCATCTGTTTCTGTGGTATCCTGGTGTAAAGTGAGATAATATTGATTTTGCTAGTTTAATACTTATTAAAAAGGGAGAATTAGAATGCCTTACAAGGCCGTGTGCCTGGGAAACGTGGAAGAGGAAGGCAAAGAAGAAAATATATGGACACTGTGAAAGAACTAACAAATCTAAATGTGCAAGATATCATTAATGCTGCGAGGGATTGTTCGATGTGGAGAGCCATGATCGCCCAAGCGTGTAACGCGCAAGGCACATGAAGAAAAAGAATACTTATTAAAGATTTTTGAATTTATAAAAAATTGATCTCAGATATGAGTGTGATTCCACACTTTAAACCATGTTTTTCTATGTCACCCTTGCCAATTCCAACCTGTTTAAATTTAACAAGCTCATCAATCTCTGTTTACTCAGACTCTTTGAGGAGCTGGAGCATTAATGAATGAGTTGTTGCTGTATAATTAAAGGCATTAAATGGAAGCATTCAGTGGAATGCAAACCTCCCATGGGACTCAATTTGTGTTGGAGGGCTTGTCCTTGCAACAGTGTAATGGAAATGAGCTCGGCATATAGCAGTCCAGTGAAGTTTTACTTCAATGCTTGCTTAACAACTCCAATTAAATTGCTTGAATCCAGGGACAATTTACAAATTTTACTCATGGACATAATTAAATAATTTAACAATCTGTATCTGAAATTGTCTCATGAGAATCTTTAATTCATATCTGTGAAACAAGTTGCATTGCTTGCATTTTGATAATGATATATGTCATTATTGTATGGGTGTACTTGAGGAAAACATTGTCAGAGAACTTGTTATGCTATTGTGCTAATATTGAACAGGTTCCTGTCAAATTCTTTTTTAATATTCTTTTAGTGGGAGACTTGACATACAGTATGTATATTGGATGGAGTGAACATGCATGTTTAGAGTTTCTATGATAAGGTCACTCGCTGTGTTCCTTATGTCCAATTCAAAAACTCCCACTGCACTAAGGTGTTCCATTCCCGAGTCTTGACAATATTAAAATTAATGAATGTATGTTTAAATTAAACATCACATCTTCCTGCATGTGATATATATCATTTAATTATTCACTTGTCAATTTAAATGCCCCTGAAACGTCAATATAGTATCTGCTTCGACCACTTACCCTACCAGCACAGTCCAGACACTTCCCTCTCTTTCTGTAAGAATAAAACTTACCCTATAAATCTCCTTTAAATTTTTCTCTTAAGGCTATACCCTTGAGTGTTTGACATTTCAGCCCTAGGTAATATTCTATCTACCCTGACTGTGCCTCTTATAATTTTCTATCTTTCTATCAGATCTATCCTCAGGCTCAGATGTACAGAAAGAAATAATCCAAGGTAATCAGCTCCAGGCAACATCAAGGTGAACCTCTTAGTCATATAGAGTCAAAGGACATTACTGCACAGAAACAATGCTCTTTGGCCCATCCAGTCTGTGCTGAATTATTCATCTTCCTAGTCCCATTGGCCTGCACCCGAGCATAGCCATCCATACCCCTCCCTTCCATGTACATAACCAAGTTTCCTTAAATATTGAAACAGAACGCACACCTACCACTTCCAGCTCATTCCGTGCTCTCACCATCCTCTGAGGGGAGAAATCCACCCTCATGTTCCCCTTAAACATTTCGCCTTTTACCCTTAACCTATGTCCTCCAGTTACAGTCTCACCCAACATCAGTGGAAAAAGTCTGTTTGCAATCGCACTATCTATACCCCTCATAATTTTGTATTCCCCTATCAAATCCCCCCTCATTCCTCTATGCTCTAAGAATAAAGTCTTAACCTATTCACCCTTTCCCTATACCTAAAGTCCTCAAGTCCTACCAATATCCTTGTAAATGTTCTCTATACTCATTGATATAGATGACAAATAACAATGGATCCACCATCTATTGCTGTGGCACTCCACTAGTCACAGGACTTCAGTCAGAGAAGCATTCATTTTCTACCATTCTCTGGCTTCTCCCACAAAGCCAATGTCTGCACAATTTACTACCTGATCTTGAATGCCAAGCAACTGAAAATTCTTGACCAAATTCCCGTGTGGGATCTTGTCAAATGTTTTGCTAAGGTCCATGTAGACAATATCCACTGCCTTGCCTTTATCAGCTTTCCTGGTAACTTCTTCAAAGAACTCTATAAGATTAGTCATACATGACTTACCACACATAAAGCTATGTTGACTGTCCCTAATTGGTCCCTGTCTATCCAAATACTTGTATATCTGATCCCTTAGAATACTTTCCAATAACTTTCACACCACTGCCGTCAGACTCATAGGCCTATTATTTTCTGTCTTATTCTTAGACAATGGAAGAACATTGTCTATCCTCTAAACCTCTGGCACCACACCCATGGCTAAGGATTTTTAAAATATCTCTACTAGGGCTCCTGCAATTTCTCCACTTGCCTCCCACATGGTCCAAGGGATCACCTTGTCAGGCCCTGGGGATTTATACATCCTAATTTACCTCAAGATAGCAAACATCTCCTCTATAACCTGTACAGGGTCCATGACCTTGCTGCTGTTCTTATACACTTAGGCACTACTTTATGCCGAGAATGTGTTCCTGGGAGGTGGACCATTATGTAAATGATCATTCTAACATTATGTAAACGAACATGTATGCCTGATAAAAGAAATTGAACCTGAGATATATGATACATTATTTTATATATACTCAGTAATTCATGGAACAACAAACACGCAAACAGGCCTGACCTATGCATCGAAAGGAACAGCAACACAATGCAGCAGCAGTGGAGGGAAGCAGGCGTTTGTTGCATCTTAGCGGTGGGACCCGGTTGTGGTTATTTGCAGTTTCATATCCATACTAATACTTTCCCTAGCCATCTGAAATGTACAACCCTTACTGGAAGTTGCAGGCCGATCTCCAGACATTATGGGTGAACAAAAATTTGGAATAAATTGGGGAGGAAGCAAGAACGCTTACACACATGGAGGGGGAGGTGAGGAGGCAGGGAAGAGCGTGAACAAATAGATGATTGGCTGTGAGTTGTTCAGAGTGTATATAGAGTGCTCTCATTGGCTGATTGAATGTTTACTATATTGGCAGCTGCTCTTCAGAAGTTTTAAGTGTTGTTAAGAATCAAAGTTTGTCATTTAAAAAAAATTTCAGTAAAGAATTGAATAGCTGTTTTGTATTGAAACAGCACTATTTGAGGTAGTGTTATGCAGGGTCTGAGTGTACTCCTCAAATACCTTATTTTCTCCTGCCTATACCTGCTATTTTTCTTAACTTGGGCCTCAAAATTTCTCAAAAACTTAGGTTCCTTTAACATGTTATCCTTGCCTTTTATTCTGACAGGAACATACTAAATCTGTACACTCAAAATGCCACTTTTGAAGGTCTCCCGCTTACCAAGTTCACCTCTGCCAGAAAACAACGTGTCCCAAACTACACTTGCCAGATCCTTTCTGATGCCATCAAAACTGGCCTTTCCCCAATTTACAATGTCAACCCAAGGACCAGACTTATCCTTCTCCATAATTATCTTGAAAATAGTGGCATTATGATCTCCTACACAAACCTGTATCATATTCTCTGTTTCATTCCCTAATAGGAGATTTAGTCTTACACTCTCTGTAGTTGCAACCTCTATGTACTCATTAAATAAACTTATCTGAACACATTTGACAAACTCTATCCCATCCAGCCCTTTTACAGTATGGGAGACTCAGTCAATCTGTGGGAAGTTAAAATCAACTTATGTTTCTTAAAACAGTCTACAATGTCTCTAGAAATTTGCTCCTCTAAAACCCATGGAATGTTAGGTGGTCAAAAATATAACCCCATAAACGAGGTTTTCCCTTTCTTATTCCTCAGTTCCACCCATAAACTCTCAGGAGATGAATTCTCCAGCCTGTCCCATCAGAGTACTGCCGTTACATTTTACTGGAACCATAATGCCACCCCTCCCACTTTAATCCCTCCTGCTCTATCACATCTAAAACAACAGAACCCTGGAACACTGAGCTGCCAGCCCTGCCCCTTCTGCAACTTAATCTCACAAATGTCTATAAGGTCATAATTCCATGTGCTGATCCATGCTCTAAGCTAATTCGCCTTTTCTACAACACTCCTTGCGCTGAAATATACACAACTCAGGACGTCAGTCAAGCCATGCTCAACGTTTCAATTCCTAACTTTGTATGTAGGCTTAACAACATCCTTCCCCACAACCACTCCACTTCTGCTCTGGCACTCCTCTGTGGCCTTTCGAAAGCCTTCACAACCTTCCTGTAATGCAGTGACCAAAACTGCTTGCAATACTCCAAACACTGGCCTAACCACAGTTTTATGAGGCTGCAACATGACATTGCAGCTGTTTACACATACTTAGTACCCTGACCATTGAAGGCAAGAATGCTTTTTTCCTTCTTTACCACCCTATCTGCTGTATAAAGAGCAATGATAATCTAAAAGAATATCTAAAGTACTTCATTACTGAATATTTCAACAATTGCAGAATAACAGCTGGAACTTCATTCACAACAAATGAGTACAATGAACTGTGGGAGCTAAGCAAGTGTTATAATACTCAGTTTATTCAAGTATAACAAATGGCAGACTGTATTTCTATGTAATACAATGTGCAACTACCGGGGCTCTGGTTTGTTGGTTCAAGTGCGAAGAAGTTATTTGTGTAGCTGGAGTGAGCTGAAGCCAATACTTTTGAATCTACAAACAAGTTGCAAGTCAACATTTGATCAGCTGGAAGCTCTATATTTATTATTAATCTATTCCTGACAATAAATGAATATACTTCCATAACCAAAAGTTACATAAAAGAGAAATATTTCCAAGATATATTAAAAAGAGTTTTAACTTGTTGAAATGGCTGTCATATTTTATGGTTCACGCTTAATTATGCAAACATTCTGAATATATTTTATAGCAATTTGTACAAGTCTGTGAGTGAGCTCTCTTTATCTTAATGCCACCAAAGACTTACTAGATGAACTTCTTCTGCCAAACATGTCTTATGTAGATGAAATCTTGCGAGATTTACTATTCACCGTCGAGGAAATGATTAATTTAGTGTAGTCAGTTAAAATGCTAAGGCTACGTAATGTCTTGGGAAACGTTATGAAGTCTTCCTTCCAAGAGATAGCCTTGATAACCAAGGTAATGAATCATGTTAACAGGCGTACTGCTTTTCCTGTGATGTTTGGTGGTCTTCAATTTGATGACCTGCCTGCAGGATTAAAGTTTTCTGAACTGCCTCCACAGATACAAGGAAATGATTTAATGGATTAATGCAGGATTCTTCCTTAAATTTAAGTAACCTGTACAACCACAAGTCACACTGTATTTTAGATATATGGAGTAATTTTGTAGGAAGATACTCAAGAAAAGTACTTTTTCCTTTGGGAGTTGATTTCAGAAATTCAGACATATGCTTCCCATAATATGTAAACTATTTAATTCTAAGTTCTTGATGTATGCTCTCAGCAGGTGAGGCTCTACATCAGGAGTGAGAATTTAGAAACTTTCATCTTATAAATGCACAAATTACATGACTGGCTATTCTCCTTGGGAAAGTAGAGTGGTTTTCAAAGGATTTAATGGAAATGTTTCTTTACTGCCCAATATTTCACTCACCCAAAGGGTTTAAACTTTCATGCCCGGCAAGCACATTCCAGATGGAAATGCACTACCTATTTTAACAAGTTGCTGCAGGTATAATACAGAGTTATCAAAAATATTGTTCATTTCTGAAGCCGCTTAATCATAGATAAATGTTAATATCAAGTTTATTTTATGGAATTATGAAGTTATTCTGGGATGAAATTTGATTCATTCCACTGTTAGGGCATATTCTGGAGTTAAGTTATATACCAAAATATTAACTGCAGCAACTAACTTCAGCAACCAATCTTTAGACCTGACATGAACTGCAGATTAAATTTAAGATGCAGCTCTGGACAATAGGTCCCTAGAGCCATGGACGGCAAATAACTGAAAAACCAGACAACGTTCATTAACATTGTCTGCAGTGTGGCTGCGAAGAAGGAGGCGAGAAAGTTGTACGTAATTCAAAGGGAGTACTGTAGATGCATTGTAAGTAAAGATTTGTTCTTTGATCTTAAGCATATAAGATGTCAAGTAACGTTGCGACAGACAGGCCTCTTCCTCTGAAAAGGTTTCAGTATGATGCCTGCTGCTTGTTTTTGTTGAAAAAAACACTTATGTATCCACTAGCTTCAGTCTCTCTCTCTCTCCTCTGTTACTTTGTTCACCCTACAATACAGGTTTTCAAGTGTTCCAGTTCCGAAGTGGAAAGTTCAGAAATCAGCATGGATCAAATTTCATTGCTTGGAATAGGACACAGTAACTTCATAATTTGATATAACCTCTTCACCTGACCAACAAGGATGAACATCTAAATTCTATTGGTTCAGGGACCAATGGTCTAAAAAGATCCTTCAGGCCTTTGAATATGTTTATTAAGTGTCTAGCCAATTCCAGTCCCTTTAGGATTGTTCCTCTTTTTTAGATTCCTCCCTCCAGATTGTTCTGCTGTCTCTCATAACTGTTACACCATCATGATCTGGTAGAATGATCATTTTCATCGCTTCTGCAGCTCACCTAACTACCACAACCAACCCCCCCCTACCCCAGCCCCACTACCAAAAAGCGAAACCCACCAACATTCAAATTATTAAATGCAATTGGGAGTTAGATAGTGAAAGCCCATGTTGTACAAACCATTAGCTTGGCCCAGATATGAAGACAAATATAGTAAAGTATAAATTAATTAACCTTTGATGAAATTTTAAAGCATCAATATTACAAATAGTTGCAAACATATGGAATTAAGTTTTTGTTGATGTTTAATGTACCAGAAAATCAAAACTGCACAAGCTGAAATCATTTTCTACTATCTGTAATGCATAATTAGGCACTACTAGTGGGTGGAAGATTGGTGGAATGAGCTCCACAGTGGCTGTTGAATATCTGCTGCAACGGTGTAGGCAGTCTTTTTATAATAAGACAATCTGGAGTTGTTGGAAAAAATGCTACTTTATGGATTGCATTAACTGTTGGCACTTATTTTTTAACTACTTCATTTTGATTAGTTCATACAAAAGGACTGAATGCCCCTTTGCTTTAGTCAGCTTCTTTCAGCAGGCACTTTCATAGAATAAGAGTTCTGATTGTGTTAGGTTTCCTGTGGCATTTCCTGCTAGTCATCTGAGAATCTCTCCCCAGTCTTCTACAAATATTTTCTATGAGGTTCTTTTAACATAAGAAAGATCTTGCTGCAGAGATGTGGAACACTCTCACATTCAGTTTGGCAAATGAATCAGTCAGATGCTGTGGGCACACATGTCAAGTTCAGACTCAAGGATCTGAGGTGGGGCACAAGTTTTTCTTAAAAGGAGTCATTTAGTCCCAATTTGCAGAAAATCATTAAAACACTTTTTCACTGTTTATTTAAGTTTTAAATTTTGTTTTATTTATGTCCTTCTCATCTTACATCTTAAGCATTGTATTTTCATCACCCTTATACGATCAACCCCAACTCTTGTGGTTAAATTCCCTTAACCAAATCTGGAAAGGTTTAAGTGTTCTGTTCTATATTCGTATTAGTGTGAAAAGGGATAAGCGCCTTGATGTTTTACTTTCTAAATGCAAATTGACCTACTGTGCAGCTTTATCATTCTATGTTTTTGGTTCTAGTTTATTACTACTAATTTATTTTTACTAGTTAATTACCAGGAACAGCAAATAGATGTTCAAAGCAGGTAATTTTGTCAAATAAAAAAAAACTCCATATTAGAATATTTGGGGCATCTGACTTTCATAAAAACATTGCATTGTTTATATTTTTTAGATTTCTGGAAAAATAATTTTCTGTATGCAACTTACATTTCTCATTAGAGAGATTAGCAGATGTGAAATTGTTTTCAACGAAGAGCAGAAAATAAAAATAAATTGATCTCTGAGGCTTCAGGTATGCTTCTAGGGAATTTCGGAGCTCTTGTGCCTCAGGAATAACAGTAATATCAGGCAACTAGTCAGGGGTGAATTATGTTGGTTGCAATATTTGAATTATATCCCTGAGGCACAATAGATTGTTGTATGATTCAGGGAGAAATTCCAATTAGTTTTATCTTGAAAGTTTTACATATGCTGATTCAACTCACTTACAGATTAATTCAAATAGGTAGTGTCCATTGCAAAAATAAGTGTTCCTATGTCGGAAGATTTAAGAAGATGTAGGAAGTTATGGCCGTTGAACATCCCTCATATCACAAACACAAGAAAAGCTGCAGATGCTGGAAATCCAAAGCAAAACACATAAAATGCTAGAAGAACTCAGCAGGCCAGCCAGCATCTATGGAAGATTAACTAGTTGATATTTCGGGTCAAGACCCTTTATCAGGACTGGAAAGAAAGAGGAGAAGTCATCTTAACAAGGTGGAAGGAGGGTAGGAAGAAGTACAATTTGGCAGCTGATGGGTGAAATTGGGAAGGGAGGGGGAGGGGCGAAATAAAGAGCTGGGAAGTCAACTGATGAAAGAAATAAAGGGCTGGAGAAGGAGGTATCTGATAGGAGAGGATAGAAGACCATTAAAGAAAAATAAGGAGGAGGAGCACCAGAGGGAGGTGATGGGCAGGTAAGGAGATAAGGTGAGAGAGGTTAACAAGTATGGGGAATGGACAGGGTTGGGCAATTATTAGAAGTTTGAGAAGTTGATGTTCATGCCATCAGGTTGGAGGCTACCTGGACAGAATATAAGGTGTTACTCCTCCAACCTGAGTATGGCTTCACTGTGGCAGTAGAGAAGGCCATGGACTAACATGTTGGAATGGGAATGGAAAGTTGAATTGAAAAGGGTGGCTACCGGGAGATCCCGCTTTTTCTGGTGGATGATGCTCAGTGAGGTGGCCTCCCAATCTGCATCGGGTCTCATTGATATACAGAAGGCCACACTGGGAACACCATATACAGTACATGGCCCAACGGACTCGCAGGTGAAATGTCGCCTCACCTGGAAGGACTGTTTGGGGCCCTGAATGGTGGTGAGAGAGGTGGTGTAGGGGCAGGTCAGGCAATTGTTCTGCTTGCAAGGATAAGTGCTAGGAAGGAGATCGGTGGGGAGGGATGAATGGACAAGGGAGTCATGTAGGGAGTAACCCTGTGAAAGGTGGAAAGTGAGAGTGAGGGAAAGGTGCTTGGTGGTGGGACCCCATCAGAGGTGGTGAAAGTTATGGATAACTATGTGCTGGACACGGAGGCTAGTGGGGTGATAGGGGAGGAGATGAGGAAACCCATCTCTGCGGGAGGATGGGCTGAGTGCAGAGGTGCGCAAAATGGAAGAGATGGAGCTGAAGGTAGGGTTGATGGTGGAGGAAGGGAAGCCCCTTTCTTTGAGGAAGGAGGACATCTCCTTCTAAGAACAAAGAAGAAAGAGAAAACACGACGAGCCAACAGATAACAGGCATTCCACTCAAATTTGTAGATACAAATTAACCAATCAGATAGCCTCTATTCAAATATCACACTACCAAAGAAGCTCCAGAATAATACAAAGAACTGTAACCATGAGTGGATACACTGTACAGTTGCTAACAATACCCTGACCACTAGGAAGAACACCCAACAATTAACACATACATTGGTAGATAATTATATAAAATATAAGCAAGCATGAGAAAGTTAAATAGAAAAGCAAAAAATAATAACATAGACTAATCTAACAAAGATGCTTCTGCGCTCCAGTGAATAAAGTCATAACCTATTTAACCTATTTCTGTAACTCAGGATCTCAAGTCCCAGCAACATCCTGGTAAATTCGTTCTGTGCCCTTTCAATCTTGTTGATAGCTGTCTTGCACACAATACTGTAAAATCGGCCTCATCAATATCTTGTACAACTTTGATGTAACATCTCAACTTGAGTACTCTGTGCCTTGATTATGAAGGTTAGTGTGCTAAAAGTTCTCTTTATGACCCTATCTACCTGTGATGCTTTCCTCAATGAGTTATGGACTTGAATTCCCAGGTCCCTTTGTTCTAATGCACTCCTCAATGCCCTACCATTCACCATGTGAGTCCTATCTTGATTGGTCCTCCCAAAGTACAACATCCCACGCTTGTCTGCATTAAAATCCATCTGCCATATTTCCAGCTGATCAAGATCCCGCTGCAAGCTTTGATAGTTTCCTCCCTGTCCAACTTACCAACCTCACCCCAACCCAATCATTGAGTCATGCACAAATTTGTTGATCTAGTTTATCACATCATTGTTTCCTACTGCTCACTTAATTTGTACCACATGATGCACATTCATACTGTCTGAGCTGAGAATCATGGCTCACAAACTGAATATCACTGAATGCTTATCTCCAGATCAAAAGCTACTTTTGCACCTACCAAATGCCTGCTGTTGTAAACCCATGCTTTTAAGCTTCAATTCCTTCAGGATTTCTGCTACTGTCATCTCATCCACTGCTATTTACAAAAAGCAGAATCAAAATGTAACCCTTCATACTCTCAGATTCAATTGCTCTTTGGCCTATACACACTGCACTGGAATATAAATCTTCTAGCCCTTGCCCTGCAGGCTTAACTCCTCTCCCATGTACTTCTATATTTGGTCCAACTGTGACTCTCCAGTTGCTCAAGCCCTTAGTAACTTCCGCTCTGAAACCTTGAAACTTGATCCTTTAACTTCTTAAGCTTCTCGTTCATCTCCCCAGTGTCCAAAACAAAGTGAAGATGGGCAATGTGGACCATGTATGGGAAGAAAAACATTTAGGGAGCAGAGATAATCAGATTGTAAACCTTGGATTAATAATAGAGATGAATTTTAAGTGGAACTTCTATGTAATGAGAAGGATCTGGCCAGTATAAGTTGCAAGCCTATATTAGCTGGTGCAATTGCAATTAGAACACTGAATAAGCTTTAAAGATGAGATGGTTCAAGACCACGTTGAGGCAAACCCACAAAAAAAAGTAAAAATAAGTTGGAATGGCAGAAAAGAAAGGTGGAAGACATCTGGTGGCCAAGTAACGCCAGTAAAAATATGGCTGAAAATAATAAGCTGTGAGATGTAAAAAGCAACAAAGAGAAGAGAATGACAGATAACATAAACAGCATCTGAATGTCTTCAGAAGGTAGGTAGATAAAAAATTGATCATAAGAAGGTGAGTAGGGCTTATTAGAGATAAAGAATGTGATCTGTCCCTTGAAGCAGAAGGCATAGTTGGAATCCTAATTGAATATTTTCTCTCTCAAGGGGTTGCTGACAAATTATTATTAAATTGGGAGTATTATAGATAAAAGTTCAAAGTTCAAAGTAAAAATTGGTATCAGAGTACATACATGTCACCACATATTATCCTGAGACTCTTTTTCCTGTGGGCATACTCAGCAAATCAATGGAACAGTAACTGTAAACAGGATCAATGAACAACAAACTATGCAAGTGCAAATATAAATAAATAGTAACAGGTAACGAGAGCATGAAACAACAAGATAAAGAGTCCGTAAAGTGAGATCATTGGTTGTGGGAACACCAGTAATAGAATGAGTGTAGTCATCCTTATTTGTCCAAGAGCCTGATGGTTGAGGGGTAGTAACTGTTCTTGATCCTGGTGATGTGTGTCCTGAGGCTCTTTTACCTTTTATCTCATGGCAGCAGCGAGAAACGAGCATGGTCTGGATGGAGAGGATCTTTGATGATGGATGCTGCTTTTCTACAACAGTGTTTCATGTAGATGTGCTCATTGGTTGGGTGGGCTTTACCTGAGATGTACTGGGCCGAATCCATAACCTTTTGTAGGAATTTCCGCTCAAAGGCATTGGTGTTCCCCTACCAGCTTGTGATACAGCCAGTCAATACACTCTCCACTGGACATCTATAAAATTTTTTCAAGGTTTTTGATGATATGCCAAATCTCCAGAGGCTCCTAAGGAAGTAGTGGTGCCGTTGTGTTTTCTTTACAATTACATTTATATGATGGTCCGAGACAGGACCTCTTGAGATAGTGACTTACAAGAATTTAAATTCACTGATCCTCTCCACCTCTGTTTCTCTAAGGACTACTGGCTCATGGACCTCCGGTTTCCCTCTCTTGACGTCTACAATCAGTTCCTTAGTCTTGCTGACATTGAGTGAGAGGTTGTTGTTATGACATCACCCAACCAAATTTTCAATCTCCCTCTTGTATGCTGATTAATCACCACCTTTGATATGACTCACAATAGTAATGCCATTAGAAAACTCAAATATGGCATTGGAGCTGTACTTAGCCACATAGTCATAGGTGTAAAGCGAGTAGAGCAGGGGGCTAAGCACACAGCCCAGTGGTTCACCTGTGCTGATGGAGATTGTGGAGTCCTGATGAAGGGTCTCAGCTCAAAACATTGACTCTATTCCATAGATGCTGCCCGGCCTGCTGAGTTACTCCAGCATTTTGTGTTGCTTGGATTTCCAGCATCTGCGGATTTTCTCTTGTTTGGAGAACATGGAGGAAATGTTTTTGCCAATCTGAACTGACTGGGGTCTGCAAATGAGGAAATCCAGGATCCAGTTGCACAAGGGGATATTGAGGCCCAGGTGATGGAGCTTACTGATTAGTTTTGAGAGGATAATAGTATTAAATGCTGAGCTGAATTGAGAAAGTGCATCTTGTTGGATGCACCTTTGCTGTCCGGATGTTCCAGGATTATGTGAAGATCCAACGAGTGGTTGGAAGACACCGCTCAGACAGGAGCTGATATGCTTTAACATCAGCCTGTTGTATAGATTAAAGTAGGTATGAAGGAAATATTAGAAAAATTAGCTCAAATAAGCAAGTTAACAGGTCTGGATCTGGATGGGATGCTTCTTTGATTGCTGAGGGACATGGAATCAGAGATTGCAGAAGGATTTACCATAATTTTACACTCCTTTCGGAATACAGAGAGGAGGTGCCATTGGACTAGAAAACACCAAATGCAATGTCCTTGTTTAAAAAAGGTGGAACTGCATGTCAATAGCTCTTAGAAGTGATAATCAGCTGGTTTGGGAATTGCAACGCATCAGAGTGCAAGACCCTGTGGCAGATAGTGAGGACTGTCAAAAACATCATGGGGATCTTCCCCACCCCCATTCAGAACACATATCAGAGGCTGTGCATAGGCAGTGCTTTCAGCATTATCAAAGACCCCACCCATCCTTCCCATACCCCTGACAAAAGGCACCAGAACTGTCAGGCTGGGAAATACTGTAGTTTATTACTCCAGGCTGTTAGAATTCTTAACACCCTGCTGCCAGCCAGCACAAATGTACACCTTGTCTGAATGCCCAGCCACCTCCCTCCCCTACTCCCTAACTCAACTCTCAATCTGTGCTGGTTTTCATCTTTTATTGCTGCTATTTCACATATTTATACTACTGCTTGTTTTATTATAATAGCACCAGTGTTATTAAACTGTCTTACAGAAACATGCACCTCACACTTCATGTCAACCTATCAAACTTCAGGCCATGCCACTCAGGGATTTGTGTCAATATTATTTCGTGATTTTATGCGCTGGATGTAACTGTATGTGCTGTGTGTGACTACGTGTACTGTGATTTGCACCTTGGTTCCAGAGGAACAATGTTTCATTTAGCTACATACATTGAATGACAATAAACTTGAACTTGAAAAATAGTCAATAAGCATTTGCAGATATTTGAATTAATAAAAGAGAGATTTGTAAAAAAGCAAGTCATATTTGACTTTAAAAAATTGCTATACAAACAGGAGAGGTTGATAAAAGAAATACAGTAGGTGTTGCTTGGATGGGTTGTTGGATGGTAGTTGAGAGAGCACATATGAAAACCTCCTTAGCAAAATTAAGACCTGTGGAATAAAAAGGTTAGTGGCAAGGCAACTGGCTATTAAAATTAGCATGCAGATAATAATGATCATCAGGATTGCAGACACTTGTAATCTCCAAGGACAGGATTGTTGCCAATGGTCAGATCTGGTTTAGGCAGGGTAAACAGAGGAACTGATTCAGTAGAAAGAAAGGAGATGGAAAAATTAGGATATAAGGGGGAAATTTTTCTTCAGGAATATTAAAGTCTTGAACTCAGCAGTAAGAGTGGTGGAATCAGAATCGAATGAATGCCATTAAAGCAGAATTGTACATGCACGTAACAATGAGTAATTTGCAGGTGAATGGAGAAAAGTGGGAAAATGGGATTCATGGGTTTGCTATATTAAAAGTAATCTTAAGTAAGATGAGCTATTCTATTTAATAGTAGTTTAGTAGTCCTATGATTCAATGAAAACTTGGTTTTCTAACATTTTTGTTGCCCTTCCTTAGTTGTCTACTTTCAAAACAATACTGGATTAGGGTTGTTGATGAGGGCAAAATCTGATTGGTCTTGATCCTGCTTTTTTTGAAAAAATCAACAGGTATTTCCAAAGCTGGCACATGAATAATGTCCATTTGTAAAAGATTCTGGAGGGGCAATTGCCCTCCCACCCCAAAGCAGTTACATTTTTAGAGGATGAATGGCAAAAATTGAAAATGGAAGAGATAGCTCATCGAATGAGACACATAAATTGTCTACGATTTAGGAGCTCTCGAAGTTTGTCTGCAGGCTTTATATACCTTGAACCTCTAGCTTGACAGAACTGAACAGTCTTGCTCTCAAAAGTTGGCTGTCATGTTTTATTGAGTAATTCATCCAAATCTCACGTCAGTTTCCACCTGCCAGGAATAATGCATTAATCTGCAAAAAGGTGTTCTCTGTATTTTCAATAACTAGTATCTTTCCTGTCTTTTCAGTGAGTCTTTTGTCAAGTATTGAGCAGCATTATTTATTTCATTGTAATGTGGAAGGTCTGCATTTACCTAAGAGATCTGTTTTCCTGTTTGCAAGGTTCTGGAGGGAAAGTTTATTTTAGCTAGAGGCTAATCTATAATTAGGCCTCATGACAAACTCAAATACAAGTATAATTTGCAAACATATCTTGTTGTGCAACAGATGAAAGAACATAATTATATACGCATTACTTTTCTTCAGAGGGTAATTATAAATCAAACACATGGCTATAGAACTGGAGTCTGAAACAGATTTCCTTTCCTAAAGTTATATTAGTAAGCTAATGGAGTATTTACAATAACCAGTTGCTTAATGGCCACTGCTACCTAGACCAGGGGTTTAAAAAATTCCTTATGTTTTAAACCGAATTTGGTGTTCCAAGCAGGATTTGCATCCATGAAATTACTCATTATCAAGAGATTATTGCATTCCGCATCTTACTTCTGTAGGTGAAAACAATCTGTTTAATCTCAAAGCAGAAAGCATTGTCATGCTGTAGCTGATAGGTCAACCTAAGGATGATGTGTCCCTGATGAAAATGGCACAGTTTGTTATCAAGCATCAGTTAAGAGCGACACCTGTACATGATTAGAAACCCAAGAAGAGTTTATTTGCCTATTAAGCTTTATTTGAGACCAATCATTTTGATTTTTTTTCCCTCAGGTAAATAATGTGATATCTGCATCTGATGGGCTTATGAAAAACTGCTGCACCCTGGAAAGTTTTGAGCCTGAGAGCTGTTGTGATTTAAAAGGGACAGTAAGTGTAGTTGAACAATAAGTGTGGTTGAACAACAAGAGCTTGAATTCTTTAACGTAAAGTAGGCATCTGTAGCATTTAACAGAAATCCACTTGAACTAATGGCTGTGGAACCAAAAACAATATTAAGAAACTGACTCAAAGCTAACTCAATCTTTGTTTCATTGGAAGAATTTGAAATGAAGGGAAATTGAAATTAAAATTAATTGAAATTGAAATTGAAATTAATCTCAACACTTGGCTGCATAGTTCTTTTATTTTTGGGTGCTGCAAATTACTAATTGATTACAAGATGTATCTGCATGCACAAACATCTATTTGTTTAGTGAGTCACATTAGTCAACAGTGTCTATGGGCAACAAAGGATAGCCCTTGAATAACTGGCTTCTGACTCATATACACACCCCGTGGATAGTGTGTTGGTGCCAAAAGAAATGCCACAAACTAAATGATTGAGATGATTCTATACACTCTGGAAAAGTTCTGCAATGTGTTTCCATAGATCCCTGCTGAGTTTTTCTAGACTGCAACCTCACCCTGAGCACTGGATGGAAGGGGTCATGGAGTGGAGCAGGAGGGAGAGGAAGTGGAAATGCAGGAGTCATAAAGACATTCCATTTTTATCCAGGATCACAGTAGCAATGATTGTACCAGCATATTTCACACACAGGTTGATTACTTTCTTTTAGAGGCTGGACACAACCCAAGAATATACGTAGACAACAGCCTATATGTGACACCATGCAGATACCTGCTCTTCAGCACGATACATTCCCTTTCTGCTTGCAGTCCCTGTGCCTTTGTCATCCCTTCACCTGAGGTGGTGACTCCAAATATTTTTGAAGGGAATATCTGAGCCAGCTTCTGACCTCACCTCTGTCTTGAGAGGAGCCATCTGGTCTGCTTGTGTAACAGACATTAGCAAGGGAACCTCTAATATGGCAGCATCATCTATAATGCCAGAGTGAGATAAGAGAGTAGAATTGTGCTCCACTGAATCACTGCCACACTCTCAAAGAGGTAACTTAACCATTCTGAACAGTCAGTATACCCCTCTGAATCTCTACATTCATAGCTATTGTACCTGGAGACCGAGTACCCCTGTTGCTTTGTTCTCCTTTTGCAATGCAAACTGAGGCACTGGCCACCTTCCACTGCAATATAGCTGACGCTGAGAAAAGAGATTAATGAAATTGGCCATCACCATGGAGGATGGCTCCAAGCACTGCTCAAAATCCTAAGCAAATATTGTCTTTAAAATTCAATGTTCATAATGTCAGTGAATGAAATATTATTACTGTGAATACAATCTTCAGGTTCATTACTTGTAATGGGCATTTTTACAAAGAAATTAATCCGTTTTTTAACATTTTAGCATGAATTGTTATTCTTGGGCCCTATGTAAATATGCCAAAATATGAAAATAATGCAGATAGAAAGATCTCCCTTGACACAAAGTTCTACACAGCTCAACACAGATGGCAAGTCATTAGCATAGTTCACAAAAGGTACAAAGCCAAGAATTTTAACCATGAAGTATACAACTGCAGCAATTGAGTATAATTTTGCTTGACAAAAATGACATATTTTCATCCATAAAGTTTAATTTGAACATGATTTGAATAATTAAATAGTAAGACAACAATATTTTTTTAAACAATTGCTATGTTATTCAGAAACGTGTTGGGTTGGAGAATAGGGCAAGAGAGTGTGTGGGCTGTCCTGGTATTGTGTAAAAACTGCCAGAAGGTTAGCTTGCCTTCCAAGAGCAGAAGCCTATTAAATGAGACTGCGGTGCAGCTGATTGGTATTGCATGAGATAATTTTTGGTGGAAAAGGATGAAAAATATGAAATGCAGAATAAGTTCTATTTATTTTGAAAATCAAATGGATCCTGTTTTGTAGCTAGTAGAAACACTGCTTCACGGCCCTTGGGCCCAGATTCAATCCTGAACTCCAGTTTCATCTGTATGGAGTTTGCATATTCTCGCAATGATCATTTGGGTTTCCATGGGGTACTTCACTTTCTGCAGATGTCCCAAGGACGTGTGAGTTGACAGATTTATTGTCCACTGGAAACTATACCCCGTTGTCTAGGTGAGTGGTGGCATGTGGGTGAATTTGATGGAGGTAGAAAGAATAAAATGGGATTAATGTGTTTGGGTAGTTGACGGATAGGGACAATGTTCCCTCTAACTCGTAATAACCAGTGTGTGCAAAATGCTAATAACATGTATCCACTGGATTTTATATATAGAGGTATTCATTTTAACAGATAGCAAAACCCTGTTAAGAAGAACTGTGATGTCCTCTGGGTTTGATTGATTTTGCTCTCATTCATCTGCATGTAGCAAGCCTGTAGCAATAATGAATGATTTTCTTGCCAGAGCTTTTGCACACAGTCCATGTGTGAATTGCTTGCTAAGTGATGCTTTAAAAAGTCAAGTTTCCAAATATCTCTCCACTTCTTTCCACTTGCAAATTCTTCAGCAACTTTTGCATTGTGACTACACATGCAGGTTACAGCAGTTTCTGTATTGAACATAAATATTTCTCATAGCTGCACGTTGCTGACCTCATGATCTCCCGGTGTAGCAGTTTGTACTGATTCATTAAGCCATTACACTTTAAATAAACTAGCAGTTCTTTTGCGCTCCATGCCCTTCTTTGGTATTTGACATAGTGAATCAATAATTTCTTCAGTAAAACAGTATAAATCAGCTAGCTCTAAAATCTGCAGACAAGTCATCGCAAACTCCATGTTGTCAACATTGTCCACTTCAGAAACTGGAAAAGGAAATGTAATTGTGTACGATCGTGAAATATACCTAACATGCCAGTGATGTAGAAGGTGACAACCTTTTGTGAGCAGTTTGAACTCCTTTGTGTGCTGGTAGCAAAAGATGTATGCGCATTCACACGCACAAACCTTAGAGGAACCATTGGTTAGTGAGGCTGTTTCTGTGTTGTATGGTTCAATGGCTCACAAAATTTATTTTGTGTTAATTCAGCAGAATGACTAAATCAGAACTTTGGTTGCAATAGACAATCATCCTCTAAAGATGAGAGCAGCATTGAATTGACATCTAAACTTTCTTGGTTATCTATCTAATTCTTTAAACATTGCCGAGTTTAAGTTCAGGTGCTTCTGCCTCGGCAGTCCAGTGATGATATATACATTTCGATCAGAAGTAAAGCTGATCTACTTCTGATCAAAGCTGATCAGAGGAAACATTTTTCCACTTCCAATCCCATGTTCTCACACAGACAGCGGGCACCAGCATTGGAAGGAATGGGATTCAAAGCAGCTGCCTAATACTGATACACAAGAGATTATGGCTGATTCAAAGAACGCAAAATGCTGGTGGAACTCAGTGAGTCAGGCAGCATCTATGGAGGAAAACTGCCTCTTCATATTTCTCACTTGCCCACAGAGGGCAAAGAGTGGATGTAGATGGGTCACCAATGGAGTTCCTCAGGGTTCTGTTCTGGGACCCTCCTGTTCCTCCTGCAGTTTTAGATCTCCCCTTCTAGCATTCACTGTTTAACTAAATAGTTAAATTCAATGAGATAGTCTGAATAGGAAACATGCAACAGAATACTAGTTAACTATTATAGAGCCAGCCAATTTTGTTTCACCTTCTCTTCCAGCCTATTTTCTACTCACAAGACCAAACGAGAATTGTTCCACTACTCCCTACAAGTCTCGATATAGTACATCAGTGACAATCAGTGTCTACTTTTTTCTGAGAGTCGTTGCAGGCCCACATCCAGTCAGCTTTAAAAAGACCAAAGTGAATCTACAAAATTGAGCCACTGAAATTTTAATGAAGCTTAACATATGGGTTGGAGATGCTGTTCCTTCATCAATGTGTTTAGTCACATCCTCAAAAAGTTCCATCAGGCTCGTAAGGCATGAACCTGCCCTTGGCAAAGCCATGCTGACTATTCCTAGTCATATTATACCTCTCCAAATGTTCATAGATCCTGCCTTTCAGGATCTTTTCCATCAACTTACCAACCACTGAGGTAAGACTGACAGGTCTATAATTTCCTGGGCTATCTCTACTCCCTTCCTTGAATAAAGGAACAACATCCGCAACCCTCCAATCCTCAGGATCCTCTCCTGTCCCATTGATGATGCAAAGATCATCGCCAGAGGCTCAGCAATCTCCCCCCCTCACCTCCTACAGTTGCCTGGGGTAGTTCTCATCTGGTCCCGGTGACTTATCCAACTTGATGCTTTCCAAAAGCTCCAGCACATCCTCTTTCTTAATATTTACATGCTCAAGCTTTTCAGTCTGCTGAAAGTCATCACTACAATCACCAAGATCCTTTTCCATAGTGAATACTGAAGCAAAGTATTCATTAAGTACCTCTACTGTTTCCTCCGGTTCCATACACACTTTTCCACTGTAACATTTGATAGGTCCTATTCCTTCATGTCTTATCCTATTGCTCTTCACATACATGTAGAATGCCTTGGGGTTTTCCGTAATCCTGTCCACCTAGGCCTTCTCATGGCCCCTTCTGGCTCTCCTAATTTCATTCTTAAGCTCCTTCCTGTTAGCCTTATAATCTTCTAGATCTCTAACATTACCTAGCTCTCTGAACCTCTTGTAAGCTTTTCTTTTCTTCTTGACTATATTTATTACAGTCTTTGTACACCATGGTTCCTGTACCCTACCATAACTTCCCTGTCTTATTGGAACGTACCTATGCAGAACTCCATACGAATATACCCTGAACATTTGCCAAATTTCTTCCGTACTTTTCTCTGAGAACATCTGTTTCTGATTTAATCTTTCAGTTTCCTGCCTGATAGCCTCATAATTCTCCTTACTTCAATTAAACGCTTTTTAAACGCAGGAAATGCAAAAGTAGGTAAGTAAGCAGAAGCAAAAAAGAACTGGGGCCATATTTTTATTTGATGTGTTTGGGTTTGGGAAATTCCCTGCATAGGAGGCACATCAGTAGCAAAGGTCACTTGGATTTCGGAGCGTGTCCAATTTCCTGTCATTTTCAATAAGTGAATCCAGTTCCATCTGAACATTTATATACATGCTCAGAACCTTGTGCCTGTGCTCAGATAAGTGGGAAAAGTGAGCAAAATGAAACATTATCAGCCAAAAACAATTCATCTATAATGATGTATGCACACAGCAAAGGGTTTGTGTTTCTACCTCAGATAATCAGCTGGAAGTAATAATAGGAGAAACTATTATTACTGCAATTGGAAAAAATGGCTGCAAAGTGCAACTGTTCTAATTATGACTGATATTGGTACATTTATACAAAGGGCTAGTGCTGGAAAGGCAACAAATAAGATCAGTCCTTTAAGCAGAGGCTGAGAAGGGGAATATAAAGCTTAAATGGACTTCATTTATAAGTAACATGTCTTCATGGCAGTGTTTCTGTGTGTTGCAAATCCTGCATGGTTGGTACAGAATGTGAAGCTGTATGCCTTCAACCCAACTGTAAAAATGCAGAAGAGGTGTGATGGCATCCTGTTCATCTGAAGGGGAACCTCAGCAGAATGGTGTAGAATACCTAGACAAGTAACTCCCATGAATCTATAACTAGAAAGACAGGGGTTGTAGCTTCGACATACCAAAGCCTATTGCTGCCAGATTTAACAAATTGGGGGATTTAGATCCAACGAACTAAAGCAGTTCATTTCACACTTCTTTCTTCTATCCCATCATATACTTTAACCTGATGTAAGGCCACACAGCACTTGGCATACATTCAAAAGCCACAAATCAGAAGAACTTTTGTAGTTGGGCCTTCTTTCAAACTAGTGGCATAATGCTTCTTCTTTACCTCCTCTTTTCCAATGTGCAAGAGGAGACCAAACAAAATGGCAGCAGGAATGCTTAACAGCTGAACAACAACCTGTCCACCCCATCAAGTACTCTGGCCACCTGTTTCAGAGAAAAGGAGGACCCACTTTCACTCCATCAGTTACTTCAGAACCAATAGACCTGCAGTGGAATTGAGCCCGTGATTGACTCAAATAAAGATTTTGTGTTACAGAAGGGTGAGATAAGCACTACTCAATAATCATCAATCAGAATAACATTAAACCATCTGCTAGAAGTTGTGTATAGCAACTGCATCCAACTGAGCAGAGATTGGATAGGGCTGCTCCTTCTAAAAGACTCTCCACGACCGTCACTACCACTGCCATCTGCTCTTTCTCACTTGTAAACTTTGAGTCACCGGCGGAAAAAGAACAATTATCACATGAAGAGTAAGTATCGGAGCCGAAGAACATCCTGCATGAGTCATGTGCCTCACAACCTGAGAAAGACTCAGCTCCACTGAGAAAATATTATAGCTAGTTCCCTAAATTTGCTTTGCAAACCGATAGGTCTATTAGAGATAAAAGTCATGAATAAGTCATGACATAATGTATTTAATTGTTCAAAAATGGTCATAGTCACTTATTGATGAAGCCAATAGTCTGTTTTTTTCATGTCTTATAGTAATGTTTCTATGTCTGCAATTAAACTCCTTGGTTTTCACAGACCAAGATGTTCGGACTTGCGATGTGTGGCAAAGTTGTCATCACCGGAGACAGTCTAATGAATAGTCTAATGAATTCTATGGCAAATATAGTGGATTCCAGTTAACTGAGACACATTGGGACCAGGACATTTTGGCCCAGCCAAGCAGCTGCCCAAATTAGCTGAAGTTTCATGGAAATAGTTAAAAAGGTATAAAAAGGACAAACCGAGTAAAAAATTATGTATTTAAATGAAATACAGAACAAATTAGAAGACCACCAATAGAACTACAGTACTATAAAACTGTGTATTACATCCTAATAGGAACTCATTCAGTGTAAGCAATGAACAAAATCAGCACAGGCACTTAGTTCAGATACTGGATTGTCTTCACAAAATGCTACTGACAATTGTTATTCAAATTTCATTTTCATTGTAATATTCAAGATAACTGTCAATACCTTCAAATTCCTTGTAGTTCCTACCCTGATGAAATAGTGAAATCATTTAGCTTCACTTCCGGCTGTTTCTGAACTTGAAACACAGTAAGCAAAGCAGTTCTGAATTGACTTACTGCTTATGTCTCTCCAACTATCTGTGGTAAAAGTCATTGCATTTTGAACACAAACACTGGCAACTGACGATACTTAAAGTCAAGTCAAGTCAAGTTGAGTTTATTGTCATTTCGACCATAAACTGCTGGTACAGTACACAGTGAAAATGAAACAACGTTCCTCCAGGGCCATGGTGCTACATGAAACAACACAAATCTACACTAGACTATGTGAGACAGCATAAAAACTGCACTAGACTACAGACCTGCACAGGACTACATAAAGTGCACAAAACAGTGCAGGGCAGTACAAGAATAAATAAACAAGACAACAGGCACAGTACAGGACAAATTACAATATAATAATAAATGATGTAGATGTCAGTCTAGACTCTGATGGCTTGTGGGAAGAATCTGTTGTACAGTCTGGTCGTGAAAGCCCGAATGCTTCGGTATCCTTTGCCACATGGCAGGAGAGAGAAGAGCTTGTGTGAGGAGTGCGTGGGGTCCTTCACAATACTGTTAACTTTGTGGATGCAGCGTGTGGTGTAAATGTCTGTAATAGCCGGAACAGAGACCCCGATGATCTTCTCAGCTGACCTCACGATCCGCTGCAGGGTCTTGTGATCCGAGATGGTGCAATTTCTGAACCAGGCAGCTGCTCAGGATACTCTCAATACAACCCCTGTAGAATGTGATGAGGATGGGGGGGGGAGGGTAGGAGATGGACTTTCTCAGCCTTCGCAGAAAGTAGAGACGCTGCTGGGCTTTCTTGGCTATGGAGCTGGTGTTGAGGGACCATATGAGATTCTCTGCCAGGTGAACACCAAGAAATTTGGTGCTCTTAATGATCTCTACCGAGGAGCCATCGATGTTCTGCGGGGAGTGGTTGCTCCGTGCCCTCCTGAAGTTAACAACCATCTCTTTTATTTTGTTCACATTCAGAGACAGGTTGTTGGCTCTGCACCAGTCCGTTAGCCGCTGCACCTACTCTCTGTAAGCTGACTCATCGTTCTTGCTGATGAGACCCACCATGGTCGTGTCATCGGTAAACTTGATGATGTGGTTCGAGCTGTGTGTTGCAGCACAGTTGTGGGTCAGCAGAGTGAACAGCAGTAGACTGAGCACGCAACCCTGGGGAGCCCCTGTGCTCAGTGTGATGGTGTTGGAGATGCTGCTCCTGATCCAGACTGACTGAGGTCTCCCAGTCAGGAAGTCTAGGATCCAGTTGCGGAGGGAGGTGTTCAGGCCCAGTAGGCTCAGCTTTCCAGTCAGGTGATGAGGAATGATTGTGTTGAATGCTGAACTGAAGTTTATGAACAGCATCCGAATGTATGTGTCTTTTTTGTCCAGGTGGAGGGTGATGGTGATGGCATCGTCTGTTGAGCAATTGGGAAGATGCGCGAACTGCAGGGGGTCCAGTGAGGGGGCAGCAGGGTCATGATGTGCCTCATGATGAGCCTCTCGAAACACTTCATGATGATGGATATGAGTGAAATTGGATGGTAGTCATTGAGGCAGGATGCTGAAGACTTCATCGGCACAGGGACGATGGTGGCGGCCTTGAAGCACGTTGGAACGGTGGCGCTGCTCAGGGAGATGTTGAAGATGTCAGTGAGAAAATCTGCTAGCTGGTCTGCACATCCTCTGAGCACGCTACCAGGAATATTGTGTGGTCCAGCAGCCTTCCATGGGTTGATTCTACACAGGGTTCTCCTCACATCGGCCACGGTGAGACACAGCACCTGGTCATTGGGAGGAGGAGTGGTCTTGCTTGGCACCATGTCACTTTCCGCCTTGAAATGAGCATAGAAGTTGTTGGACACATCTGGGAGGGAGGCTTCACCAGCACAAGCAGGTGATGTTGTTTTGTAGTTGATGTCCTGAATGCCCTTCTACATGCGCTGCGTGTCGCCGCTGTCCTGGAAGTGGCTGTGGATTCGCTGGGCATGTGCACACTGTTAAAAACTGTTTGCTCTCTGCACGCTGTCGCATCTAACAGCTACTCAAGTGTGCAACACTGACATGAGTTAGAACCTGTTTGGCAACAGTCACCTGTCCCAATTAAGCAGCATGGTGTCCCAAATAAACAAAGGATATCCCGATTAGCTTTTGTTCTTTAAGAGTTGTCCCAAATAAGCAGCTATTCCGATTAACTAATGGCCCAATTACTGTAACTGGAAACTACTGTATATTCATTTTAGATAAAGAGGCCTGAAGCTACACCATACTCCAGCTTTTATCATGGCTGCAAGTAATTTCAGTCGGAATCCTCACCCCTGGATTTAAAACCTCTCTTGACAAAGGCCAACATATCATTTGCCTTCCATATTGTTGGCTGCAGCTGTATGTCAGTTTTCACGGACTTATGGACAATGATACCTCAGTACTTTTGAACAATTCAACATTTCTCCACATTCAATAGCTAATAATTACTGTGCTTTTTCTGTTTACTGCACAAAATTGGATGACCTTGCACTTTTAAAACAGAGCTGTAAATGTGTGCATTCAATGGACAGAATGCATTTGATAAGGACAGCAATGAGGGAGAACCATCAAATAGTTTAATGAAGAGACTGAGTGGTTTCAACAACAGTGATGTATGATGCTCCTTTGGTACTAGCATAGCTAAGGAGATAAGAATACATTGTCAGAGCACAGTTGAGAGCTGTGATATGTTGGTGTAACCCATCATATGACACTCAATGGAAAAACATTGAGGAGCGGATAATTCCCATCCCCATACAAGCAATTTTGGCTGATAACAACCTGCAAAGGTACATAAATACTATTGATAACCCATGGGTGAAATTGACTCTTAAAGTATGGAAAACTACTATAAAAGAATGTAATCTAGAGGGAGATATTGCAATTCTTAAATGGTGTGCATATGACTCAGATTTTACACCAAATAAATTAGATGCTAGATTTAAGGACTGGACAGCTAAAGGAATAACAGTTCTTTGCAACATAATGAAAGAAGGAACACTGTTCAGTTTTGAAATGCTTAAAGAGAAACACTGATTAGAAAAACAAGATTTTTATCGGTATTTACAGATGCGACAATATGTTAATAGGACACTTAAAAATGTAACCAAGGCAAGTACATGCTTGATAGAGCTATTTAGAAAAGCATATAATTCAGATAATGGTAGTGGAATCATTTCAAGCATGTATAAGGGGTTGTCAAATCTTAAAACACATTCGACTTCATACATTAAAACAAAATGGGAGAAGGAAGGAGGGATAATTATATCTGAGGAAGAATGGAAAACAATATGAAGTGTACCAGTTCACAGAAATGGAGGGAGTTTGGATGGAAAAACTTGATAAGATATTTTATAACACCCTCTCAGAAATCCCATTATGATAGTAACCTCCCTGTTTGCTGGAGAAATTGTGGAAATCAAAATGCAAATCATTATCATATTTTTTGGGACTGCCCTGTTATCAAAAAATATTGGAGTGGGATACACAGTGCCCTACAAGACATCTTTAAATGTGAAATACCCTTAGAGAGTAAGACCATTTATTTTGAATATATACCTCAAGAATGATTGAAAAGAGATAAATATTTAATGAATATACTGTTGGTGGCTGGTAAAAAGACTCTTACTAGGAAATGGTTATCACAGGAGAGCCCAACTTTAAATACATTGATGGAAATTACAATGGACATTTACAAAATGGAGAAGATAACAGCATCTGTTAACCTTAAACTGGAACAATTTGATTCATACTGGGAAAAATGGTTTAACTACATAATGCCTCCTAGGCTTGATTTTATTCTCACAGATCAATGAATATGTTGTAAAAAAAGATCACTCCCTACTTGTACGTAGTTCTTTCCTTTTGCTTGTTTTTTCTTTCCACTCTTTTCTATAAGTGTATACTTCAGATAAGTACTTAGTGGAGATTTGTGATATATATGATCACATGATATATATGTACAATGTCTGAAATACATCTTATGGAAATGTTTGTTTGATGATGAACTTCAATAAAAAATAAATTACAAAAAAAGAATACATTGGCAGAAGGCGATAGATGCACTTGGGATTAAAAGGGTATGAGGAGTGATGTGCTGAAGCTTGGTAAGGTGAAAGTGCAGTTCTAAGTAATGATCATTGGTTTAAAACTTCACTTCAGTTTCTCTCTTCCTATATGCTGCCTTACTTGCTGAGTATTTCTAACATTCCCTGTTTCTGTTCCAGATTTCCAGCATCTGCAGTAATGATATTTATTTTGAAGTATCTTTATCATTTTGTAGAAGGTCAAATAGATGCAGGGCAGTGTATCTGTTATAGTGGAGATTAAATATTGTGAAGTTGTTCAAGTCCTTGTTTTGTTGGATCACAAATGAGAAATAGATTTACACAGATTAGTTTGTACAATGATTAATTAGAATTGATTTAATTTTAATCATTAGAAAGTGTGAAGTTCACAGATGAGTGGTAAATTGTCAAAACATACTGACGAATTGTTGAGCTGAACGTAGCATTTGGATGGAAACAGTATGAAAATATTGAATATAAATGAAGGCTGGCACTTACATCACAGTAATGCAACTGAAATTTTGCAGCATAAATGCGATGTATTTAGCATTCTATTAACATCTATTAACATAACCAGTAAAATGATGATATCATTGCCCAGGGACTGAAATTGCCAATGGGTTTTACACTGCATGAGATTTTTTTTGCTCTTTAAATTAAGTGGACTGCCAGTTCCTTGTGTTTTTTTTACACAAATGATGAAGAGCAAACTTATGCCACCCCCTGATGCCCTGGGAGACGTTCTGAAAACTTTCCAGCAGCAACCCACCCATGATAGGCTGTTCTCAGATGAACTACTGTAGCTCAGTTTAGAAATTGACTAATGTTATGACAGATAAATGGGAGCGGCTTTGCAGCCTGTTAAGCAATTTAATCCATTTCACCTTGACTGCTTCCCCATTTCAGTTGTGAGCAGTTTTGTTGAATGATTTTATTTGGTCTTGAACATTTTATCACAATGCACCATAAAACGGTTTAAAAGGAATTGAACACAAACAGCTGACTTGCAGGAAATAAGAGAGCAATTGATTATTTGACATATCATTGGCATCAATTGATCAAATAATCAATATAGTAATGTTTACCTTATTATATGGAAATAAAAAGCAAAAGAAACTTATTGATCTCAAATTGGAAGCAGACAATGCAACCCAATGTATAAAAGCATGCAGACATAGAAACATAGAAATATAGCAAACCCACAGCACAATACAGGCCCTTCGGCCCACAAAGTTGTGCTGAACATCCTTGGCTTACCTATAGCTCTCTATTTTACTAAGCTACATGTACCTACTTAAAAGTTTCTTAAAAGACTGTATTGTATCTGCCTCCAGCACTGTTGTCAACAGCCCATTCCACACACTCACCACTCTGAGTAAAAAACTTACACCTGACATCTCCTCTGTACCTACTTCCCAGCACCTTAAACCTGTGTCCTCTTGTGGCAACCATTTCAGCTCTGGGAAAAAGCCTCTGACTATCTACACGATCAATGCCTCTCATCAACTTATACACCTCTATCAGGTCATCTCACATCCTCCGTTGCTCCAAGGAGAAAAGGCGGAGTTCACTCAACCTATTCTCATAAGGCATGTTCCCCAATCCAGGCAATATCCTTGTAAATCACCTCTGCACCCTTTCTATGGCTTCCACATCCTTCCTGTATTGAGGCAACCAGGTCTGAGTGCAGTAGTCCAAGTGAGGTCTGACCAGGTTCTTATATATCTGCAACGTTACCTCTGGGCTCCTCAATCTAATTCCATGACTGATGAAGGCCAATACACCATGCGCTTTCTTAACCACAGAGTCAACCTGTACAGCAGCTTTGAGTGCCCTATGGACTTGGACCTCAGGATCCCTCTGATCCTCCACACTGCCAAGAGTCTTACCATTAATACTATATTCTGCCATCATATTTGATGGTCAAGAAGTGCATGGAAGGCAACAGTAACTTAAATAACCACATATTACCTCAGTGGTGTGCAGAAGAGCATCTCTGAACACACAACACATCAACCACAAACATACAGAAATACACTTAGTGGCCACTTTAGTAGGTACCTCCTGTATCACAGTGGTCTATATTCCACCACAAGCCAACACTATGTTAGCATCATCATAACTATTTGCTGTTATTAATAAGTAACAGACTGCCCACCCTGACTAGCCGGTGATTTCAATTAAGCCAAACTTAAGGTAGTTTTCCCTTAATTAAGCCGGCATGTGAAATGTCCTACAAAGGGCAACAACACACTGGACCAGGTTTACACCAATATTGCAGCCGCATACAGGCCTCATCCATGCACTCACCTGCGATTGTCTGACCACCTGTCTTTATTTCGAATCCCACACCGCTGATCAGTGATTAGGAAGGTAAAGTCAATCCCAGGTCAGCGAGAGTTTGGCCTGAGGGAGCTGTCTCATGGCTTCAAGTGCACAGACTGGAACCTGCTTGCACGGCAAGCGATGCATGATTTGGGAACTGACTTTGAGGAATGCACCACTACAGTATCAAATACTGTGCAGACAATGGCACTGGCAATAAAAAGAGCCATGTATTCCTGAATCAGAAGCCTTGAATGAACAATGGAGCCTGAAGCCTGCTCTGGGCTCAAGATGTTGTTGACAGATTCCGTGTTGCTACAGCATACAGCAAAGCCAGTTCAAACCTTAAAAAGGCATTTAAACCACCAAGTACAGATGCAGACAGGATATAGAAACACAGTTCAATGACACCACCAACCCCTGACACATGTGGGAAGGCATCAGGTTAGTCTCTGATCTCCTGCTCCTGCTCTACAAACAGAGATGCCACACTAGCTGAGGTGATAAAAAACCTCTTTGCTTGGTTTGAGAGGGCCGACAATGTACCAGAGATGAGGAAGACACTGGATGGGTCTTCAGGGACTGTGCTGACCAATTGGCAGACATTTTTACTGAAATCTACCATAACCTCTCTCTGTCCCTTGCTATGATCCCAGTATGTTTCAAAACATCATCCATTATTACCAATCCCAAGGCAGTCAATGGTAACATGTCTCAATGACTACAGACTAATTTCACTCACCCCCAGAGCTGCCAAGTGCCTGGAGAGACTAGGCAAACAGATTAATCGATGATTCATCTCCATTGCTCTCCACATTATACTGGAACACCTAGAGCTTAAGGATACCCAAGCCAGAATGCTTTTTATTGACTGAAGTTCTGCCATCAACACCATAATCCCCAACAAGCTGACTGTTAAACTACACAATCTGAGACTCAATACATCAATTTGCCACTGGCTTCTGGACTTTCTTACCAATCGCACCCAGACAATCAGACTAGGCAGGTCCACAACAGCCTCTCTGACCCTGAACACCGGTGCACCACAGGGATGTGTACTGAGCCCATTCCTTTACACGCGTTTCACCCATGACCGTGCCCCTGCCTATGACACAAACTCCACCATTGAATTTGTAGACGACAACACTGTGATTGGATTCATTACAAATAACAATGAAACAGCATACCGGGAGGGGCTGCAGAAATGCTCTGAATGGTGCAATATCCATAACCTTTCACTCAAGATTAAAAAAAAACAAAGAAATGATTATCAACATCAGGAAGTCAAGAAGGTACTAAAAAGATCTACTACTCGCAGGTGGTGAAAGCAACGTAAGGAATCTCCAGCTTTAAATTCTTGGGAGTGAATGTTACAGAAGAGTTCTCTAGGGCTACCAACACCTCCATGATAGCAGAGGAGGCTCAAGAGTGTCTATACTATCTTACAAGTTTAAAAGGAGCAAATCTGCCCCAAAACTGCTGCTCAGCTTTTACTGGAAGGTTTAGAAGGTTATGGACCAAATGCGTGCAAAAGAGATTAGCTTGATAGAGCATCCTGATCAGCATGGACCAGTTAGGCTGCAGGGCCTGCTTTCATGTTGTATTACTGTATGATGCTATAACTGTGCAGCGATGCACATGTTCATAATGTCTGCAGTCTATGTTTAGTTACAGGCAAACATTCAAAAACCACACCATTCAACTTATTTATATTGTAGAACCACTTCTCATTTTACAGACAGATATTCTTTTGAATGTTGGCCGTGAATGGGAGAAATAAATCTTTAGCCACCAGCTTAGGAAATTTGCCAGAGTATCAGATGATGGTTACTTCTGTGCATTCTGCTCTACTGAAATCAATTGAACCTAACAAGTTGACATGCGTGTAACTGCTGGTCAATATTCTCGGACACATTTAACAATAAGAACTGACAGTTTTTTCCACTACCATCTCTTCGCGTCTGAATGGACTAATTTTAGTGAACATGCTTTCATGGCCAGTGGTCTATTCAAACTAAGAATGGTTTAAATTTCTTGTAATCCATCCTGTGCAATACCACCAAGGGCTAATGCAATCAAATTTGGCCATACCAGAATGATCATCTTATACCTCCGAGTTTTGCCATTATTGTTCAACTTGAAGTTTTTACATGATTGAAAATGATGCACAGACAATGCCTAAATATTTACATTTCTGTAAACGCAGATGTTGCTTGATTTTGGGATATTTGGCCAAATAAAATGTCAGCTTAAGAATCCATCAGTCACACATCTTTCTGTATTTTTTTAGAATGGCTGACTGAAAAGACAATTCCTGGAACCTCTTCAGACATGCTGCGACTGTGAAGGAAAGCTTGGTTATTGTTATATAGGATATTCAGCAAAAATCCTGCAGCAAAGCAGTGTCAACCTAAGAATATACCCGGGGAACTTTGAGTAAGGGAGAATTATGCTTAATAATTGCAAGATTAATTTGTAAAAACATGAAACACTTCAGAATCAGAATCAAGTTTAATCTTACTGGCAGATGTTGTAAAATGTCCTGTTTTGCTTTAGTAAACTACATAATAATAAAAAACTATAAATTACAATAAAGATTCAAAGATTAAAAGTACATTTATTATCAAACTATGCATACAGAATACAATTCTGAGATTTGTCCTCCCCCAGGCAACCACAAAACAAAAAAACAACAGGGAGCCTTTCAAGAATATGTCAAGCAGCCAATGTGAGGAAAAAAAAAACAAATAGTGTAAACAGCAAAAAGCGAGCGAACAACATACAGAATATTAAACTTCAAACCAGGAGTCCGGTTGTATTCATTTCAATTCAGTTCAGCATCATGCTGTTAGCCCACTGCAGGCCACAGGGAAAAGCATTCTTCGCTTAACTATATAAGAAATATATACATACAAAATTAAATAAAGTAAGTAGTGCAAAGAGAGAGCAATAAAAGAAGAAAGATAATAGGACATGGGTTCATTGTTCATTCAGAAATATGATCGTGTCAGGGAGGAAGCTATTCCTGAAATGTTGTGTGTGTGTCTTCAGGCTTCTGGACCTTGTCCTTGATGGAAACAATGAGAAAAGGGTGATGAGGGACCTTAATGATGGATGTTGCATTTTTGAGGCATCACCTTCTGATAGTATCCTCGATACTGGGGAGGGTAGTGCTCATGATGGAGCTGGCTGGTGTTACAACTTCCTGCAGCTTTCTCTGAACCCGCACAGTGGCCCCTCCATATGAGATGTGTTGCAACTAGTTAGAATGCTCTCCAACGTAAACCTGCAGAAATTTACGAGTCTTTGGTCACATACCAAGTCTCCTCAAACTCCTATTGTACTTTCTTTGTAATTGTATCAATGTCTTGGATAGATCTTCAGAGATGTTGACACCCAGGAACTTGGAACTGCTCACCCTTTCCACTGCTGATCCCTCAATGGCGACTGGTGTGTGTTCTCTTGGCTTCACCATCCTGAAGTCCACAGTCAGTTCCGTGGTCTTACTGCTGTTGAGTGCAAGGTTCCAATAATATTTCCAGTATGCATCTATACCATAAATAAACAGTTGAATAAAATTACTAAGTCTTTGCTGAGTCAACAGACCTTACGGCAGTGTTTATAATTCTGTTTGATTAGGAGTAGTTGGGCATCCTGATTCCATTACATAAGGTGAATTCTTGTCACAAACCCTCTGGCTGAAAAATGGAAATGCACCAGCTGACATCAATGTAATTGTAAAATGAAAAATGGTACAACCTTGCTGTAGTGGAGGAAAAAAATCAAAAAAACAAAAGTTTCAAACTTTGCCTTTACTGATTGCAGCTTCATCCTATGATACAGAAAATGGACTGCCTTCAGCAAGGTCAGGCAATGGGATCAATCACTCAAAATGGTTTATAACCCTCTGCACTTTGAGAGTTGTCTAATAATTAAACTGCATTTCAACAAGTCAGGAAAAACATCATTTGAGTATTTAGTTGGAGTTTTATTGGATTATACCTAACCGATTGTTGGAAGCAGAAATAGCTGCAATGTAATAATCAAGTATTGAAACATGACAAACTTTGTTGTTACAGTAAAGCAATTCATTCTGACCAAAACAATTTAGATTTAGTTCAAGTGGAAGAAGAAAGTAATGAGCGTATGGAAAGGATTGCTAAAGCGTAGGAAGGAAATTGAGGAAAGAATATGTGCCCTGTATATGTACTGCATATAGATTAGGAGGCTAAATGGAAATACCTAAATCATAGATTGGGAAGAAGATCACTGAACTGAATTAAGATAGAACATCTAATGTCATAGCACCTTACCTGACTTCCGGACATCTCAAAATACTTAATAGTTTATCTGACATGCTGTCCCTGTCATAAAGCTTTAGTGGGTTCACAGCAACATTTAAACTAAAAATTCCGAAGAAGCAACAAAAACATTTCAACATAATATGAAAATCTGTTGATTGTGGCTATCTGAAGTAAAAATAGAAAATGCTGTAAACTGTCAGCTCATCATGCAGCCCCTGTAAAAAGAGACTGAGAACAAATAACACACCAAGTCCTGGTCCTCTGTCAGAAGAGCTCTGTTTCTCTTTCTAAAGATTCTGCTTAACTTGCTGAATATTTTCCAGTATGTTCTGTTTTTATTTTAGAATATTTTGCTTGTCGGTGTCAGGGCGCACACAATGTTCTGAGTATAGGATCTTACCTAACCCCAAATTTTCCCTATAATTCAATTAAAGACTCATCAGACACATAGTTATCATGTTTCAAGTGTTCAGTTTACCCACTAAAATACGCAAGATTGTGGAAATCTGAATTAAAACAGAGAATGTGGAAACACAGTGCAGGTTAGATGGCATCCATGGAGTGTAAAATGGAGTTAACGGAATCCTTCTCTAATTACCACAAACTATTGCAAATATAATCCAAAAATAATTCAAACGGACTGCGTAGCGTCTTGAGATGCTCTGAGATCAGGAAAGGAACTGTGTCATTACATATTTCATTTTGAACCAAATCAGCAATCTTCTTCTATGCCTTTTATTTAACTTTTCTACCTACTAAGTTCTGATTTAAATATATAACCAACATTTACAGATAGAAACACAAGAGATTCTGCAGATGCTGAAAACCCAAAGTAACACACAAATGATTGAATTCCTGATGAAGGGTCTTGGCTCTTCATCAGGGTTGACTCTTTATTCTTTTCTATGAAAGCTGCCTAACCTATTCAGTTCCTCCAGCTCTTTGTGTTTACAAACGGAATATGTCTGTATATAAAGTGCAATTCTTTCTTCAGACTTTTTCCTATAATTTCACAATTATTTTCATATGCTTATTACTCTGCTCTTTTATTTGAAAAGTACTTCACCTAACTCAAATTGCTTTGTTTTTGTTTGTTTCTGTTATGTTTCAATATCTGTTTGTTACATTGGAATTGAAATTGGTTTATTATTTTCACAAGTACTGAGATACAATGAAAAGCTGTTTTACATACAGCTCATACAGATCAAGTCAGAGTGCTCTGAAATAGAACAAGGTAAAACTATAACAGAATGCTGAATAAGTGGAGGAGCTACCGAGAAAGTGTAGTGAAGGTAAACAGTAATTTGCAAAATCATAATGAGTAGATTCTGAGAATAACAGTCCAAGGGTCTATCTTATAATACGGAACAATAGTCCTATAATAGTCTTTAATAGTCTTATAAAAGCTGTCCTTGATCCTGGTGGCACATACTTTTGCATCTTCTGGGTGATGGATGAGGGGAGAGGAGAGAACGTCTGTGGTTGATGGGGTCTTTGATTATGCTGTTTTACTGAGGCAGCAATAAGTATAGAGTCCCTGGAGGAGAGGCTAGTTTCCATGATGTGTTCCGCTATGTCACCAACTCCCTGCAGTTTCTCGCAGTCACGGATAGGGCAGTTGTTATACCAAGGTGTTATGCGTCAAAATAGGGTGCTTTCTATGGTGCATTGATAGAAGTTGGTAAGGGTTGACTGGGACATGCCAAATTTCTTTAGCATTCTGAAGAAGTAGAGGTGTTAGTGAGTCTTTTTGGCGATGGTGCCCAAATGATTGGTCAAGGACAGGTTAATGGCAACGTTCATTCCTAGGAACATGAGCTCTCAATCCTCTCAGCCTCAGCACCACTGCTGTGCACTGCTCTCCACCCCCACCCCACACCTACTGAAGTCAATGAGCAGCTTTTTTGCGGACATTGAGGGAATGGTTGTTGTCATGACAACATGTCACTAACCTCTCTACCTCCTTTCTCTACAATGCAGTAAGCTTTACATCGAACAAGCTGTTACTAATATAGTTTCAAATATATCCAATAAAAATTTACAGCCAAAGAAGATTACTCAAGTCAAGTCAAGGCAAGTACATTGTCATAGGCACAAGTATGGAGAGGTAGAGGTTATAGAGTAAAAGAGTGTGGAAACATGCCCCTCTCCAACTTGTCCATGCCAATTACGTTGTCCACCAAATTCATAGGATTTGCGTATATTTGGCTCATATCCTTATAAACCCCTTCTATCCATCTATTAATCCAATATCTTTTAAAAGCTGTTATGACTATAAAATGTAAAATGTACAATGAAAAACTATCTTGCAGCAGAATCACAGGCATTCAAAAAACATACAGTGTACATTATACACAAATTATTTTAAATGATGGTGTATAACAAGAAATAGGTGCAAAAAAAAAACACAATCAATGACAAGGTCAAGGTAGTACAGGAGGTGGCCTGTGATGCTCCGTTGCTGAGGGAAGATTAGATTTGTGGATGTCAGATCAGGAATCTGATGGTTGTCAGAAAGTTGCTCCTACTGATCTTTGTAGTGTAGGGCTTTAGACTTCTATGTCTCCTGTCTGATGGTGAGCAGAGGGCTTGACCCAGATTGTGGGGATCCTTAATGATAGATTGCTAGGACAGCACCTTGGTAACGTAGAATGTTGCAAGCCTACTTCACTGGTTCATTGGTAAGACTGACGGTGGGCGAGCTGTGTTGTCTCGTTTGTAGCGTGGACTGGGCCCTCTTGCCATGTGGTTGCTTGTTGCAACTGACCAGGGAGAGATGCCAGAGGCAGCATGGGAGGGAGCAAAGGCAAGGAATGCATGCTGGAGTCCATCCTGGGCTGAAGGCTAGTCCCTCCCATCAGTGCTGCCTCCAGTGTTTGCTCGGTGGAAGGCAAGCTGGAGTGTGTTCAATGTGGCTGCACTAGTACATGATGATGGGACTGCTGTGAACTAGTTCTTGCTAACAACATCCACGTACCATCAGTCTACAGGATATGACACTCAGAGGCCTGGGAGATATTATATTTTTGATGTAACTCTACGTTTACTCCTTTCTTAGACTGTATGTGCTACTATATGTAGTGCATAGTGGTTGCTAAACATACTAGTTTTAAAAAGTGAGCAGCGCGTGGTGGGAGATCACAGAGCGAGTTGGTGACAGTTCCTTGTGAACTTTATGTGCCAGTTTTAAAAAGCAATTGTGACCTATCAGAACTTGTCTGCAGAATGAGAGATTGTTCAGTCTAATAGTAACTTAACAAGGGCCAATAAAAAGAAGCAAGGTTTGAGCTGAGCTGACATTGTTGGAGTGGACAGCGTTAGAATGCTCAAAAAAATGGTCTCCCAATCTACGTCGGATATACAGGATTCCACCCCGGGAGCACCAGATATAGCATGTAATCCCAGCAGATTCCTCCCCCCCCCCCCCCAACTTTCTGTTTTTCACAGGGATGGCTCTCTTCACAACTTCCTTGTCTACTCGTCATTCCCCACTGATCTCCCTCCTGGTGCTTATCCTTGCAAGCAGAAGAAGTGCCACACCTGACCCTACACCTCCTTCCTCACTACAATTCAGGGCCCCAAACAGTCCTTCCAGGTGAGGCGACACTTCACTTGCAAATGTGTTGGGGTCATCTACTGTGCCCGGTGCTCCCGGTGTGGCCTCCTGTATATCGGTCAGACCCGATGTAGGTTGGGAGAACATTTTGCCAAGCACTTATGCTCAGTTCTGCCAGAAAAAGCTGGATCTCCCGGTGACCACTCGTGTCAATTCTACTTCCCATTCCCATTCTGACACGTCCGTCCATGCCCTCCTCTACTGCTGCAATGGGGCCACGCTCAGGTTGGAGGAGAAACACCTTATATTCCGTCTGGGTAGCCTCCAACCTGTTGGCATGAACATCAATTTCTCAAAATTCCAGTAAATGTCTCTCCACACCCCTTCACCATTCCCCATTCCTGTTTCACTCTCTCAACCTTATCTCCTTACTTGTCCATGACCTTCCTCTGATGCTCTTCCTCCTTCCCTTTTTCCAATGGTCTTCTATCCTCTCCTATCAGATTCCCCTTTCTCCAGCCCTTTATCTCTTTCACCAATCAACTTCCCATCTCTTTACTTCACCTCCGCTTCTCCCTCCCAATTTTACCTATCACCCACCAACTTATACTTCTTCCTACCCTCCTTCCACCTTGTTACACTGACTTCTCCTCTTTCTTTCCAGTCCTAATGAAGGGTGTCAGCCCAAAATGTTGACTGTTTACTCTTCTCCATAGTTGCTGCCTGGCCTGCTGAGTTCCTTCAGCATGTTGTGTGTGTTGCTCTAGAATCAGAATCACAATCAGGTTTAGTCTCGTCAGCATATGTTGTGAAATTTGTTAACTTTAGTACAATGGTACAGTGCAATACATGATAATAAACTGGAAAAAGAAAACTGTGAATTCCAGTAAGTGTGTGTGTGTATATATATATATATATATATATATATATATATATATACAATGGGTAAAATAAGTAAGTTGTGCAAATATTAGGAAATAAAAGGTAGTGAGGTAGTGTTTATGGGCTCAGTGTCCAATCAGAAATCAGATGGCAGAGGGGAAGGAGCTGTTCCTGAATCGCTGAGAGTGTGCCTTCTGGCTTCTATACTTCCTTTCTGATTGTAACAGTGAGAAGAGAGCATGCCCTGGGTGTTGGGATCCTTATTGATAGATGCCACCTTTCTGAGGCACAGCTCCTTGAAGTCATCCTGGATACTATGGAGGTTAGTGCCTGTGATGAAGCTGACTGATTTTACAACACCCTGCAGCTTACTACGATCCTGTGTAACAGCTCAATTGGAATTGTTTTCTCGGTTTTAAAATAGATTTTCACGGGTTGTACTTGGACTTCTTGGAGAGTTCCGGATTACTGGTCATGGATGCCTCAGATCTGACCCTCAACAGACTGCGAATCTCCTTTCTCATTCACAGTGTATTACAAACGTTCTTTCATTCAAACCAAAGGCAATCATAATCCTTGCAGAGAGTGTGATTTATGAATGTTTCTCATTAATGAAAGAACTTCCATAATGACCCATTGGTGACATAATTGTATTTTTTCTGATATTTAGTTTTTCTTCTTCACTGTCTTTAATTCATTTTCATATCAGAATCACATAGTTGTTGATATAGTTGATTGTAAACGTATCAATTCACTAAAATAGCTAAATATATAATGCTTTGGGAGTACATATTTACATTGCCTGCTAGAATCATTGTTCTCAGAAGTAAAATACTCACTTGTGAATTATCAAATTACCACTGGCAGGTTACACAGATAATTCTAGAATTACTCTAAATGCAGCATGAAAGCGCCAGGGATCCATTATCACAAAGAATAAGTGAATACTTAATTTTGGAAACCTGCATAAACAACTTATTCTTGGCTGTAGTCCTTTTCTTTAGGTCTAATGAGAAATATAAAACTCTATACCATACACCTAAAAAAGGAAAATTAATATGTTTATAACTCAGGTAAAAAAAGATCAAGGAAAAAGCCATTCAGTCCATCTCTGAAAATTGTAGTTCCAGACTTTGATCTGACTCTTGGTCTCACTTCTGCCATTTGGATGGCTGATCTATCCTGGGTTTGCTGGTCATTTATTATACGCCTCTCATGTAAGAAAATGCTGAGGTGGATTTTGTAAATCTATTCCCACATCACTGTTGGAGAAGGTGGATAGTCTGTGTTAATGAGAGCACATGTAAGACTTCTGGACTGAAGTTTAGATTTTGACTTCTACTCTAACGTCTGGTACATTAATGTCTACTCTAATATTTCTACGTTGCTCTCAGATGTGTTAATATTTAGTTTCCATTGCTTTTTCCCACAGAACTGCAAAGACTTTTCTTGATTTCTTTTCTAGAACAAGGAACAGGAAGGTAAGAGCAATTGCAAGTAAAGTAAACCTTTGCAGCAAATAGTCTAATTTCTCATGAAGATAATTTCCCTCCCAAATGCGCTAAATAACTTCTACTCCCATTTTGAGGTGGAAAATGACGTGCCGGCGAGGAAGTCCACCCCTCCTACAAATGACCAGATGTTGTGTCACACTGTGGCTGATATGAGAAGAACCCTGTGCAGGGTCAACCCATGGAAGGCTGCTGGAACAGACAACATCCCTGGTAGAGTGCTCAGAGGATGTGCAGACCAGCTAGCAGATGTTCTCACTGACATCTTCAACATCTCCCTGAGCAACGCCATCGTTCCAACGTGCTTCAAGGCTGCCACCATCATCCCCATGCCGAAGAAGTCTTCAGTGTCGGCCTAAATGACTACCGTCCCATTGCACTTACATCCATCATCATGAAGTGTTTCGAGAGGCTCGTCATGAGGCATATCAAGACCCTGCTGCCCCCTTCACAGGACTCCCTGCAGTTTGTGTACCGTCCCAACTGCTCAACAGATGATGCCATTGCCACCACCCTCCACCTGGCCCTAACCCACATGGACAAAAAGACATGTACATTCGAATGTTGTTCATAGACTTCAGTTCAGCATTCAACACAATCATCCCTCAGAAACTGATTGGAAAGCTGAACCTACTGGGCCTGAACACCTCCCTCTGCAACTGGATCCTAGACTTCAGTCAGTCCGGTTCGGGAGCAGAATCTCCAACACCATCACACTGAGCACAGGGGCTCCTCAGGGATGGGTGCTCAGTCCACTGCTGTTCACTCTGCTGACCCACAACTGTGCTGCAACACACAGCTCGAACCACATCATCAAGTTCGCCGATGACACGACCGTGGTGGGTCTCATCAGCAAGAACGACGAGTCAGCTTACAGAGAGGAGGTGCAGCGGCTAACAGACTGGTACAGAGCCAACAACCTGTCTCTTAATGTGAACAAAACAAAAGAGATGGTTGTTGACTTCAGGAGGGCACGGAGCGACCACTCCCCGCTGAACATCAATGGCTCCTTGGTAGAGATCGTAAAGAGCACCAAATTTCTTGGTGTTCACCTGACGGAGAATCTCACCTGGTCCCTCAACACCAGCTCCATAGCAAAGGAAGCCCAGAAGTGTCTTTACTTTCTGCGAAGGCTGAGGAAAGTCCATCTCCCACCCACATTCCTCACCACATTCTACAGGGGTTGTGCTGAGAGCATCCTGAGCAGCCTGGTTTGGAAATTGCACCACCTCGGATCACAAGACCCTGCAGCGGATAGTGAGGTCAGCTGAGAAGATCATCAGGGTCTCTCTTCCCGCCATCACGGACATTTACACTACGTGCTGCATCCGCAAAGCAAACAGCATTATGAAGGACCCCAGGCACCCCTCATACAAACTCTTCTCCCTCCTGCCGTCTGGGAAAAGGCACCGAAGCATTCGAGCTCTCACAACCAGACTATGTGACAGTTTCTTCCCCCAAGTTATCAGACTCCTCAATACCCAGAGCCTAGACTGACACCTTACTGCCCTATTGTCCTGTTTATTATTTATTGTAATGCCTGCACTGTTTTGTGCACTTTATGCAGTCCTGGGTAGGACTGTAGTCTGGTGTAGTTGTTTTTTTTCTCTCTGTGTTGTTTTTTATGTAGTTCAGTCTAGTTTTTGTACCGTTTCATGTAACACCATGGTACTGAAAAGCATTGTCTCATTTTTACTATGTACTCTACCAGCAGTTATGGTTGAAATGACAATAAAAGTGACTTGACTTGACTTGACTTGACTTATCAAGTGGGACTTAAAGGATCTTATAACCATATAACAATTACAGCATGGAAACAGGCCTTCTCGGCCCTTCTAGTCCGTGCCGAATGCCTACTCTCACCTAGTCTGCTCTCAGCCCATAACACTCCATTCCTTTCCTGTCCATATACCTATCCAATTCTTTTTTTAAATGACAATTTCGAAACTGCCTCTACCACTTCTACTGGAAGCTCATTCGACACAGCTACCACTCTCTGAGTAAAGAAGTTCCCCCTCATGTTACCCCTAAACTTGTGCCCCTTAACTCTCAACTCATGTCCTCTTGTTTGAGTCTCCCCTGCTCTCAATAGAAAAAGCCTATCCACATCAACTCTATCTATCCCTCTCTCTCATAATTTTAAATACCTCTATCGTCCCCCCCAACCTTCTGCACTCCAATCTTGCCTTTGTTGAGAACAGTTCAACGCTTACAATGTTCCAAAGTGATGTGCAACTAATGAATTACTTCTGACATAGTTACTTTTGTATGTAGAAAAATACAAGAAGCACATTTATACAAAATATTTGGACAAATGGTCATGTGATAAATTGCTAACACATTTGATATAAGATTTACTAATTTGGTTTGAAAATTCAGATTCTAACAACTTACGTAAAGCTCAGATCGAAACGTTCATTTTTACGGAGATTAAAATTAATTAAGTATGTACTTTTCCAATTACAGTCCTGAAACAGGATGCCACAGCATGTTACCAATGGATGCAGTGTAATTGTTTTATCTTGTATGACTCCAATGCACTGTGTAATGATTTGATATGTATGAACCATATGTAACGACAAGCATGTCGCTGTACTTCAGTACATGTGATGACAATATTCCAATTCCTAATTTGAACATTCATCATTCATCAGGACCTTACAGCATTACGAAGAACCAAAGGTACAAGACCATACAATGCAGGAAAGAGTATATGTAATAAAACATAAAATATGAATTAGTTAAAGAGAAATTTTTGAAACAAGATTTGTGAAAAACTTAATATGAGAATGAAAACTACAAAGATAAGCCAGAAATAATCCACATATATTCAATATAAAAATGGAAGTAAACAATTGTAAGTGATATTTAATTAAAATAGGACTGTTTGCAGATCAAGCAAAGTATTAAAGAACATTAAAGAAGAAATTCTGCAGTGACAGCAAAAGACATATTTAGAGCAAAGGAAACAGTTCTGCAGTCAGTGGGAAGAGATGAAGAGGTGAAGTGTAAAGGATGTGGGATTGCTAGGAGATGTCTATAGACCTGTTATTAGCTGTGGCAAGAGGTGTAAAGTTAGACATCAAACAAACACATCGAAAGCAGCATGATCATAATAGGAGGGTTTAATTGTGACATATATTGGGGTATTAGAACAGCTCAAGGACAGTGAATTTCTAAGGTCTATTTTGGATCAGTAAGAGTGACAAAGAACAATTTAATAATAAGACAAAGCAGAGAGATGAATGTCCACATTTGCCAATGATAGGATTTTAGGGTGTACAATAAGCTATGTAGATGGTCTCAATAAATTACAATGGGCTTAGGTAAAACAAAGTGCCTGTGTTTAAAATTCATTAAATATGGTTCTGTCTCATTTGGCCCCTTGAGTCTGTTCCAGCATTCATTAAAATCATGGCTGTTTTTTTTTACCTCAGCATCATTTTCTAGCACTATCCTTATAACCTCTGAACGTTCAGCCATCTGTCGATCTCTTTAATGAATGAACACGACGACTTAGTCATTACTACCCATGTGTAAAGAATTCCAATTATTCACCACCTTTTTAGTGAAGAAATTGTTCCTCATCTCAGTCATAAACAAATTAACCATTAAAAGAATGCTCTCTGAAATTAGAATTCTGTTCAAGGGAAAATGTCCTCTCCATGTCCAATCTATTTCGATCTTCAAGGGTAAACATCTTCTCTACGCCCAATCTATCTCAGTCTTTCAGTAATTAGAAGGTTTCAATAAGATCTCTCACCCCCCCCCACCACCATTCTTCTAAACTCCAAGATGTACAGACCATTGTATTCCTTGTTCATTGTCCACTTCAGTGTTGCAGTTTCTGCACTATTGATGGTGAATCTGTCATAGTTTCTCCTCTAGTTCTGCATGGTTGCCATGGATGAAAAGAATGAATCAGTTTACCCAGATAACTAGGTATATACCTTCTGTTGGAAACAGCAATGGAGTTTGAATTGAGAGACTTGGTAGCTGAAGAAACAATGTAACAGAGTTTCTGAGCAGTGTTTCCTTGTCTAATAGAACAATTTAAGTCACTCAAAATTGACTTAAGGCTTAGGATATTGCATATTGTTGTCACTGTCTACATTGTGAATGTGTAACAGATGTGTTTCTGATGTGTGTGACATGTGCCTCAGTCTGGGCACACTTAGTTTTAGATATGGATGTGTACAATTTAGCCTCCTGAGATAATAAACACACAGTTCCGTTTCATTACCCCTGTAGATCTTGCTTCTCCTCTGAGTACTGAAAGCCATGACCATGGCTGCAATAATAACGCAAATGTGTGAAATAATACAGAATGTTACATTTCCATCTTTGGCACATAGAGTTCAGAAGATAAAATCAGAACAATAAATTAAAAATTAACTTAGTGAATCACTGTTTCACCAAAATTTAATTATTAAGACATAAAGAGAGTGCCCTTTCCCTTCAGTTAATACTTCAAACTGATATCAACTTTGAACGTATATTCACTTTACACTCTGTCAAAGTTTTCTTCCAGTTTTCAATGATTTTGTAATTTGGCCAAGATGACTTCATTACCTCAAGACTGCTGAGAGAGATTGTGCAACTGGCATACCTTTTATCTTGGCTCTAGAAACCTAAACCCTGCCCTGAGATTAAGCAATGGGAAAAGGTGTAATAGAAATATATTTTTCTTGCTTGATAAGGGAACCACCCTAAACCGTTATGCCATCAACATTGGTGATATCTATCATTGTGAAATCAACCCTTATAATGACTGGCCCCAGAGAGTAGCTCAAACCCAATCACACTATAACTCAGAAAAAAAAACAGAGCTCACCAAGTTAATTTGACATAGAAGCCAAAAGCCTCTGTTCATTATTAATAAGTATAAAGGAAATTCAGCAAGAGGAATTTCAGCAAAAGGTAGCTTAAAGAGGAAATTTAATGATTTCATAACGACAGAAGAGGACATAAAATGAAGACACCACTTCCCAGAGACCGTAGAACAGAGATTACTGTGGCCAAAGCACAGATTCAAGTTATTAAAGCTGACAAATGGAAAATTAGGAAGAACAGGAGTAGATTGTCTTGTATATCCAATTGTCTGCAATTCTTTTCTATTTGACAATCTCTGTGGGAGTGATAATTTGTAGAATTTGCCCAGTGCTTTTAGAAAATATTTACAGGAATTCCTAAAGGACTCAGCAGAATTTGCCAATGATGGTGTACATTGTGTATACTGTATTGACTTTCAGGCAGTATTTGATGAGAATGCTTTGTAAGATAAATGGAAATGCAAAAAGTTGCTGCAGATGCTGGAAATTCAGAGTACACACACAAAATGCTGGAGGAACTCAGCAGGATAGGCAGCAACTGTGGAAAGGAATAAATAGTCGACATTTCATCAGGAATGGAGAAGCTGGATATTCCTGGGATAAGGGAATAATTGTACATTGAATAATAGATTAACTAAATAACTGGAAACAAGCAATAAGGTTGCATACTCATAGGGGTGTGTTTGATCATTGGTGCCATTATCTATACTAGTAGTCACCAACCTTTTTAAGCCCAAGATCCTCTACCTCAGCCTTAGTGAAAGGCAAGATCGACCTACTAGATCATTTAGAGAAAAAACAGCTCAGATTGTACTTCCAACTTGAGGCCCTTTATTTGGGTTAATTGTATTTTAATTACATAAAATGCTTTTGTCAAACTTTCGAATTAATTTAACCAAGAAAACACTGTAACTAGCATATCGAACAGGCCATAGCGGCATCGAGCTCATCTAATAATGCCATGAATAAGCGGTGCTGAAGCACTTTTGCTCAAATCAAGTTTATCAGTTTGACCACCAGTGTCATTACATGAGAAAAGTCCACGACCTTCCCAGCCAAGGCCTGCTGATGAATCACACAGTGATAATCCAGGAAGTCGGGAAAATCAGAGTCATTATGGCACAGTGCTATAAAAACCAACGCGCACACGGTGCATTGCTGGGGCTGTAATTGCCGTCAGTTTATGAATGGGGATGTCATATTCACAGGCTTTTTTTTAACTCTTTATAAATATCCTCACCTCTTGTTCTCTCCTTTAACTGCAAAAGAGTGAGGAAGTCCTCCTTTTTTGTAAAATCCTGGAAAGCCATTCTGACAAATACAAGCTGAGCTATTTGCATTATGTCCAGGGATTCATCAAACTGTCATGAAAAATATTCACAGAGTGACAAGTCCTTTCACGCTTGTAGATCCACATCCTCTGAGCAGCATGTTTGCTGGGCCTTCAACCCGGATTTCAACTTTCCTGGTATTGGTAAACTGCTACTGAGACACTAGTATAAGTTTCTGGGGTACTCAAGCTAATGACGCCACTGTTTTTGTTTCCCATTTCTTGTACATTTGGGGAATGTTGGAATTTAAAGTGGGAGAAGGGTTGTAATGTGAGCATTATAAAGATAAGTTAATACCAATTAGGATCATGGTAATAGCAATACTCCTGCTGCGGAAACTGTTTGTAAAGAGAGATTGTTTCTGGGGTTGCGGGGTTTTTACTTCCGGTCTTTTCTGTCGTGTGCGCATTAGTGAAAACCTCTGTATGCGAATATCGTTTTACCGTCCTAGATAAAGTTGTTCCTTTTGGGCATGAACTTTTTCAAAGTAGAAGTTACTACATATTTGCATCAAAAGGTTTATTGGGCATAATGCATTTGTGTATTTATTTTTCATTTTTTTCGGGATGTACTGGGAAAGTCTCAAAGATCGACCGTTCAATCACGATTAACTGGTTGGCGACCACTAGTCTATACAGTCAAGGTGAACAAAAGGAAAAACTAAAAAGTGGCCGAGATGCCTCACAGCATGAAGCATGCTTTATGCCGTATTTCTTTTGTGTCTGAAATCCTATCAAGATTTTGAAATCCCAGGATGATCAGAAACCCTTTTCTAATTGAGAATGAATTTGTATCTCCCAGATGACTTTGTATCATTATCACTCACTCTTCTCTGATACCTCACAGCTGGCCAATGCGCAGTTCATTAAGTTGTTGTTTTATTACGGAGCCATTTTAAAGCAGTGCACTGAGAAATTATTTATGTTATCAATTTGTAATCCATAGTTAAAAGCCCGGATTAAAGAATTTGCTCCAGCACTGTAACTTCACCCTGGTTCTAGACTGCTTCACGTATGCCCTTGTGTTATACAGAAGCAGATTTGTGGATTTATTAAATGGGACAGAAGACATTTCTGAAAATTACATTAAATATTGTACCTATGTATTAGCAAAACAAAGACAAAGAGTAAAATATTGACTGAAACATTCAAATTACACAGATACTTATCCAAGTATGCCCATGACCCTGCTATCTGCGATATTCTTCCAACCTTTCCGTGGCACCGATCAGAACCGCAGTCTGTCAATGTGGCCCCCGAAGCAAGAGACCAGAGAGCCACACGCACACAATATTTATACAATAGCTGGTACCATGTGCCAGGAGGGCTGCAGCATTCTTCAAACAGGCTAATTAATAACAAATGCATGGTAGCAGCTTTCGACTGCAAATAGTGTTTATCTTTCACGCTACACCTTGCAAATAAATGCATCAAGGATGAGCTACAGAAGACCTTGGTTGGTGCAGAAGGCAAATCTGCACTTGCGCACTGTGAGTAAAACCACATTTGCAGCAACATCAGGTTCTCCTGTTTAAGGTCCAAGTCATGTGACCACAAAGGGGATTCTTGGTGGGAAGGCTGTTATTACTTTGAAGACCACTATTCAGTTCAATCATGTCCATTCACAACAACTCAATGTTTTCATTATATTAAGATGCGACATGCTAGTCTGCAAATGCTGACCAAGTATTGGAGAAAGCAGTCAATAGCAGTCCTAAGGATTTACATGGCAAGGATTCATCTATGGAAATGAAGGGTCTCGATCTGAAATGCTGACTGTTTATTTCCCTTCATAGGTTCTCTGAGTTCCTAGAACATCTTGTGTGTTAGTAAGGAACAACGTTTCTGAAGAAAGCTCTGAGTTGTGTTCTGTGGATTACTGTAGGAAATGAGAACGATGAGGAAATCAATTTAAACTGCATTTCATGCCACAGGATGTAGCTGATAGGTAAATGGCAACAACTGAAGAAGGGTCTCAGCCCAAAATGTCAACTGTTGACTCTTTTCCATAGATGTTGCCTGACCGGCTGAGTACCTCCAACATTTTGTGTGGGTTGCTTTGCATTTCCAGCATCTGTAGATTGTCTTGTGTGTGTTAACTATCTTAAGACCGCCATGAAAATGTATGGTGAGAACTTTGAGATTTTTATAGAGACAGTATTTTTATAGCTTCTTCAGCCATGGGAAGAGACATATACAGTAAAATGTTCACCAATATCCTATTAACAACAGCAGTACAGTGCCAATGGCACACTCATGAGACACTACAGACATGGAGCGAGTTGCGATGCACTGTTTACAATTTTTAAAAAGCTGAATTGCTGGTTATGGTAGAAGACAGCACAAGTAAAATCATGTTACTGGACAGAGGTTGGAGGATAGAATTCCAACATGAGTAACGTTGATTTTCAGCCCTCATGCGGGGCATCAAATTAAACAAGTGCTGATCCTCCTATGATGGCAGTCAGAAGTTTCACGCTGGCCAGGGCGCTAACCTACTCGTGGTAAGTTTTAATCTTACATTCTTGTAATGAAGGATAAAGAAAAGGTGACGGATTCTGCAGCAGCACCTGAAAAACCAAGGTGGAATTGCAAAGGAAGATGGAGATGAAACTGAGGCTTGCAGCCCCCAGTCAGTTCAGATGGGTAAAAAAATCTCCTTCAAAATCTCCATCAGCACAAGGCTGTGTGCTTAGCTCCCTGCTCTACACACTTTACATCTACGTCTGTGAGGCTAAGCACATCTCCAACATCACATCTAAGTTTGCTGACAAAACCACTGTCATAGGCTGAACCAAAGATAGAGACAAATCAGCAGATAGGAGGGAGGCTGAAAATATAGCTGCGTGGTGCCATAACAACAGCCACCTACTCAAGACCAAGGAGCTGATTATTGATTTCAGGAGAAGGAAACAAGAGGTTTATGAGCCAGTCCTCATTGGAGGATCAGAGGTGGAGAGGGCCAGCAACTTTAAATTCCTCAGTGTTATTATTTCAGAGGACCTGTCCTGGGCCCAGCACAAAAGCACAATTATGAAGAAAGTATGCTTTAAAAGTTTGTGAAGATTTGGTAGGACATCTAATACTTTGACAGATTTCTATAGATATATGATGGAGACTATATTGACTGGTTGCATCATAGTCTGGTATGGAAACACCAATACCTTGAATGGAAAATATTACAATAAGTAGTGGATACAGCCTAGTCCATCACGGGTAAAGTTCTTCCCTCCACTGAGCAATCTATACAGAGCGTTGTTGGAGGAAAGGAGCATCCATCATCAGGGACCCCCACCACCAAGTCATGCTCTCTACTCGCTGCTGCCATCAGGAAGAAGGTGTAGGAGTCTTAGGACCCTCAATACCAGATTCAAGAACGGTTATTACCCCTCAGTTATTAGGTTTTTGAAAGAGTGGGGATATCTTCATTCAACTTCACTTGCCCCATCACTGAAATGTTCCCAAAACCTGTGGATTCACTTTCAAGGACTTTTCATCTCATGTTCTTGATATTTATTGATTATCTATTTTGTACTTTTTTTCTCTTTTGTATTTGCAATTTGTTGTCTTTTGCACATAGACTGTTTGTCCATCCTGTTGAGTGTAGTTTTTCATTGATTCTATACTGGTTCTTGAGTCCTGATGAAGGGTCTCGGCCTGAAACGTCGACAATGCTTCTCCCTATAGATGCTGCCTGGTCTGCTGTGTTCCACCAGCATTTTGTGTGTGTGGCACTTGGATTTATTGAGTTTTCCTGCAAGAAAACAAATCTTAGGCTTGTATATGGACATAACTACTTTGATAATAAATTTACATTGAACTTTGAAATCTGTGACTTCAGCCAAAGTGCAGAAATTGGCAGTCAATCTTCTCAGTACTTGCTGGAGAAACAAAACTTTTTAACGGAAAATTACTAATTCTGTGTACAGTAGTTCCTGAGGAGATATTGGATTGTATAGTGGGAGAGGTCAAAAGAAATGAACGGGGCAGTCAGGATAGTCTGTGTACCATAGTTACCGAGGAGATAGTGAATTATGCATGATTAGACACTTGGCAAGGGTCAATAAACAGAAGTTAGATCTAAGCAGAGCAGTCATTGTGGTAGTGGGACAGTGTTAGAATGGTGAACTCAGGCTTTGGCAAGGAGAGGGAAAGGTTGTAGGTAGATTTTTTTGTTTAATTTTACTTCCCTTCTTTCTTATTGCACAATTAAACCAGTGGAATTCAAGATGTAAGATTCAAGATAATTTAATATAATTTCCATTACACAATTGCAAAGAGATTGAAATAATTGTTACTTTAATCTGATGCAGTCCAAGTTTTGCCATATGCATCTGTGGAGATGTCTTTATGTATATTTAAGGTAGAGATTGATAGATCCTTGATCGTTCAAAGCATGAAGGAATATGGGGAAAAAGCAGGAGATTGGGGCTGAAAGGAAAATTGGATCATCCATGATGAAATGGAGGAGCAGTCTCGATGAGCCAAATGCTCCAATTCTGTTCCTATACCTGATAATCTTATGGTCTTATGGTTTAATCACAGAACAATTTACAATCACCAATTAACTTACCAATCGGTGAATCTTTGGACTGTGGGAGGAAACCAGAGCACCTGAAAGAAACACACAAGCACATGAAAAGGAACGTAAAAACTTGTTTACAGAGGACACAGGAACTGAACTCCGAACTCTGAAATCCCTGAGCTATTATAGTGTTGCACTAAAGACTATGCTATCATGGCATAAAAAGGGCGATGTACAGGACTGGGGATGGTATATTTGAATGCATGTAGTACACGGAATAAGGTAAATGATCTTGGAGTCAATTTAGAGATTGGCAAGTATAATGTTTTTGGCATCACTGAATGATGACTGAAAGAAGATCATAGTTGGGAGCTTAACATCTAAGGATACCCATTGTATTAATAGAAGGCAGGTAGGCAGATGGTGGGGAATGGTTCTGTTGGTAAAAAGTGGAATCAAATCCTTTGAAAGAGGTGATATAGGATCAGAAGATGTAGAAACAATATGAGTAGAGTTAAGATACTGGAAGGGTAAAAAGACCCTGATGGGAGTTATATATCTATAATGGGAAATAGAGAAGCCATGTATAAAGGACAATATTACTATAGTCATGGGTGATTTTCCCTATTTGAATATGAAGGTAAGTTGGGAAAATCAGGTTGGTGCTAGATCCCAAGAGATGGAATTTGAGAATGCCTATGAGATTACTTTTTAGAGCAACTTGTGGTGGAGCCCACTTGGGGCAAAAGCAATTCTGGATTGGGTATTGTGTAATGAAAGAGATTTGATCGAGGAGCTTAAGGCAAAGGAACTCTTAGCAGGCAGTGATCATAATATGATAGAATTCACCGTGAAGTTAGAGAGGAACTGGCTAAAGTCAGGTGTATCTGTATTACAGTGGAATAAATGGAATTACACAGGCATGAGAGAGGAACTGGGCAAAATTGACTGGAAAGGGACACTGGCAAGGATAATAGCAGAAAAAAATGGCTAAAGTTTCTGGGAGCAATTTGGAAGGTGCAGCATAGAGACATCGCAAAGATCAAGAAGAGGTCTAAAGGGAGAATGAAGCAACTGTGGCTGATAAAGGAAGTCAAAGACAGCATGAATGCAAAAGAAAGGGCATATAATGTGGCAAAAGTTAGTGGGAAGTTAGAGGATTGGGAAGCTTTTAACAACCAACAGATGGTAATTAAAAAGTCATTAGGAGAGAAAAGATGAAATATGAATGAAAGCTAGCCAATAATATAAAAGAATATATTAAAAGTTTTTCAGATATATAAAGAGTAAAAGAGAGGTGAGAGTGGAAATCAGACCATGGAAAATGGTGCTGGAGAGATAGTAATGGTGGACATAGAAATGGCAGACAATCAAAATAAGTATTTTGTATCAGTCTTCACTGTGAAGGACACTAGCCAAAAATTTGAATGTGCCAAGGGGCAGAAGTGAATGAAGTTGCTAAGAAGGTGCTTTGGAAGCTGAAGCTTCTGAAGATAGATAGGTCACCTAGACTATGCAGACTATATTCTACAGTTCTGAAAGAGGTAGCTGAAGAGATTGTGCAGGCATTAGTAATGATTTTTCAAGAATCACTGGATTCTGGAATGGTTCTGGAGAAATGGAAAATTGCAAATGTCACTTCACTCTTTAAGAACAGATGGACGCAGAAGAAATAAATTTATAGGCCAGTTAGTCTGATTTCAATGGTTGCGAAGATGTTGGATTCTATTATTCAGGGTAAAGTGTTGGTACTTGAAGGCATGTGATAAAATGGGACAAAGTCAGCATGGTTTCCTAAAGGGGTAATCTTGCCTGACAACTCTGTTGGAATTAATTGAGGAAATAACAATCAGGATAGACGAAATATAGTCAGTGGATATTATTTATTTGAACTTTCAGAAGACCTGCTTAACAAGATAAGAGCCTACTGTATTAGAGTTACTAGCATGGATAGAAGATTGGCTGACTGGCAGGATCCCAAATATGGGAATACTGGCGGTCCATTCTGCTTGGCTGTGGTGACTAATTTCAGGAGTCAGAATTGGAATTACTACTTTTGATGTTATATCTCAATGATTTGGATGATGGAATTGATGGCTTTGTGACCAACTGTGGAGACGATGTGAAGATACGTTGACAGGCAGTTACTATTGAGGAAGCAGTGAGTCAACAGAAGCCAACAGACTGGGAGAAAGGACAAGGAAGTAGCAGATCTAATATTGTGCATGGTCGTCCACTTTGGTAGAAGGAATAAAGTAATTTCAAAACATTAAACTAATTCAAAGGAAGACACACAAATCTTCAATGTGAATCTAACTTTGTGTTTATTTTAATTGAGGTGCACACATATCACGTGGTAGTGTGACCATGCATGCAATTCACATATTTATACATATAATCTGTGATGAATTATTGAAATGAAAATATTTAATCAAACAATATATTTACAAGATTACTCAAATCTTACCAACATATTAAATGCACAACTTTCCTCCCTACTCCCTATTTATAAACACCAACTCAATGCAGAGTCCATCTCAACAATATACATATAGTATATAATTATATAATATGTTGTATTATATAATACAACTACTATATACAGACATCCACAGCATAGTAATTTTTAAATAGTGTTATTTAGGCCTAAAGATTTAATCACTGTGGAAACTATCTTACTCATGTGGGATAACACCTTTCCTGACAAGGGTGATCACTCTACTTTTCAGGTGAGACTTGTGGCAGTGAAAACAACCTCAGATTCTGGGGGTCCCTCCATGGTGGTTGTAGGAGTTGAGACTCTAAGACTGCAGCAAGTGGTTTTGACAGCTCTGGACACCTTTATTCTTCTTACTTTTTCTTCTAGTTTGTGTATCTTTATCTTGGGAAGGTGCATTTAGTTCACAGAAGTATTCTCTTATTAATATTCCTCTTGCTGCCTTTTATAATTTAATCTCTCCTCTCAGTTTCCTCATTCACAACATTATCTGATGAACCTTCTGTTTTTGTATCTCCATTGACTCCTTTCTTTTTGGTCTTCCATTCATCCAGCTGGGCTTTGATCTTCACATTGACTTTTCCAGGCAGCTTTTTGGTCCACCGTTTGAAGTTCATGTAATAACTTCAATGCATGCAGAGCATATTTTGGTTCTTCACAAAAGTCAAATGCTTGCAACTTTCCTGAAGCTCTTTGAACTCTCTTCCAGCTTAAAACCAAACCATATTTCACTAGTAACTGCATCATTAACATAACTGAAACTTTCTTTGAAAACTATTGTAGCCAGATCACTTCCCTGATTCCTCTGAGCAGCATTGTCCTTTCTTGGTCCAATATACTTTACAATCAGAGGCACAGAGGCACACCTACTTGCTTCCGTTGAGCAAACATGGTGTACTGCATGGAGATGTTTGTGTCTAGTGCCTTTCTTAATTCGCTTTCAGATGCTATCATTGCAGGAGATGTGGCATGCAAATTGTGATGGATCTCTGAACAAATTGCAGTTGTCTCAGTCAATCATATCCCCACAAAGCTTGTCCTCCTGTTTTCACCACATACAAGCTTAATATGGCTTGTTGATTGTGGTATCTCACTATCATTAATGTCATTCCCACAGGATTTATCTGTTCTCCCGTAAACGTTCTGAGCTGGACTGAGCAGGCTTCAGTTTAGTATCTCTGAAGTGTTGTTCAAGCTCATTTTGTGGAATGACTGAAACAGCTGAACCAGTGTCCATTTTAATTAATTTGCATTCACTTTTGGTGTAAGTTGTATTGCTTGTCAATTGCTAGTAAATCTGAAGGCTACCTAGTCCTTGTTCCTCTCATCATTATCAGATTTTTTCTATCAACAACATGCAGATTAGAGTTCTTTTGAAACTGCAACTTGACTATCATTTTCTCTTCCCTGTGCAGTCCACTTACTTTTGTCTGTCTGACAGGCTTTTTATATGTCACCTAATTTGTTGCATATTCTGCAATTCTATATGTTGCAATTTTTTCACTCTCTCTTTTGGTCCTAACTTTAACTCAATTATGCCTCTGTCTGTTCAGGCAGATGAAGTAAATGAGTATTTTGCATCATTCTTCACTGTGGAAGACACTAGTATGTCTGATGGTGTAGTGTGTGAAGGAAGAAAAGTGGGTGCAGTTACTGTTATAAGAGAGAAGATGCTCTAAAAGCTAAAAGACCTAAAGTTATGTAAGTCACCCGGACCAGATGAACTGCATCCTAGGGTTCTGAAAGAGGTAGCATTAGAGATTGTGGTGGCATTAGAAATTATCTTTCAAAAATCTTTAGACTCTGACATGGTGCCAGAGGACTGGAAAATTACAAATGTCACTCCACTCTTTAAGAAAGAAGGAAGGCAGCAGAAAGGAAATTATAGACCAGTTAGTCTGATCTCATTGGTTGGGAAGATGTTGTGACTTAATTGTTAAGGATGAGGTGACGGAGTACTTGGTGACACAGGGCAAGATAGTACAAAGTCAGCATGGTTTCCTTCAGGAAAAATCCTGCATGACAAATTTATTGTAATTCTTTGAGGAGATCACAAGTAGGATAGATAAAGGGGATATAGTGGATGTTGCATATTTGGACCTTCAGAAGGCCTTTGACAAGGTGCCAAACATGAGGCTGCTTACCAAGTTGAGACCCCATGCAATTACAGGAAATTTATTAACATGTTTAGAGCACTGGCTGATTCATAGGAGACAGCAAGTGGGAATAAAAGGGTCCTTTTCTGATTGGGTGCCAGTGACTAGTGACATTCTTCAGTGGTCAGTTTTGGGACCACTTCTTTTTATGCTGTATATAAATGATTTACATGATGAAATAGATGGCTTTGTTGCAAAATTTGCAGATGATATGAAGATCGGTGGAAGGGTAGGTAGTGATGAGGAAACAGGTAGGATGCAGAAGGACTTAGTCAGATTTGGAGAATGGCCAAGAAAGTGGCAAATGAAATATAACGTTGGAAAATGCATGGTCATGCACTTTGGTTGTAGAAATAAATGTACAGACTATTTTCTAAATGGGGAGAAAATCCAGGAATCTGAAATACAGAGGGACTTTGAAGTCCTTGTGCAGAACACCCTGAAGATTAACTTACAGGTTGAGTTGGTGGTGAGGAAGGCAAATGCCATGTTAGCATTCATTTCAAGTGGTCTAGAATACAAGAGCAAGGATGTGATGCTGAGGCTTTAAGGCACTGGTGAGGCCTCACCTTGAGTTTTGTGAACAGTTTTGGGCCCCTCATCTTAGAAAAGATGTGTTGGCATTGGAGAGAGTCCAGGGGAGGTTCACAAGGATGATTCCAGGAATTTAAGGGTTATCATAGGAGGAACACTTGATGGCTCTGGGTCTGTACTCATTGGAATTCCGAAGGATGGGGGATTGGTGGAGATCTCATTGAAACCTTTCAGATGTTGAAAGGCCTAGACATAGTAGATGTGGAAAGGATGTTTCCCATGGTGGGAGAGTCTAGGACAAGAGGGCACAGTGTCAGGATAGAGGGACGCCCTTTCAAAACAGAGATGTGGAGAAATTTCTTTAGTCCAAGGTTGGTGAATTTGTGGAATTTGTCGCCACATGCAGCTGTAGATGCTAGGTTGGCGAGTGTATTTAAGGCAGAGATTGATAAATGCTTGATTGGACATGGTGTCAAAGGTTACAGGGAAGACGGCCAGGAACTGTTGTTTTCCAACAGTACCTTATCCACTCTTGCCTCTCTTTTACAATTTACATAATTTGAAGAATCCTTTTGTATCCTTTTTAATATTATTGGCTGGCTTACTTTCATATTCCATTTTTACCTTCTTACTTACTTTTTTAGTTGACTTCTGTTAGTTTTTAAAATCTTCTCAATCCTCTAAATTCTACTTTTTGCTCTATTATGTGTCCTCTCTTTGGCTTTTATGCTGGTTTTGACCTCTTATTAGCCATGGTTGTATCATCTTTCCTTTCAAATACCTCTTCCTCTTTGGGATGTATGTATCCTGTGCCTTCTGAATTGCTTCTGGAAATTCCATCCATTGCTGTTCTGCCATCATCCCGTCCAGTGTTCCTTTCCAATTAATTTTGGCCAACTCCTCTCTCATGACTCTGTAATTACCTTTACTCTACTGTAATACTGATACATCTGACTTTCGCTTCTCCTTCTCAAATTTCAGGTGACTAATATTATGATCATTTGCCACTAAGAGTTCTTTTACCTTAAGCTCACTAATCAATTCTGGTTCATCGCACAACAACCAATCTGGAAAACTTGATCCCATGAGCTGCTCTAAAAAGCCAACTTGTAGGCATTCTTGAAATTCCCCCTTTTGGAATCCAGCACCAACCTGATTTTCCTGATATATCTGCATATTGAAATCCCCCATGACTATTGTAACACGGCCTTTTGGCATGTATTTTCTACCTTCCACTGTAATCTGTAGACCACATCCTTACCACTAGGGGCCTGTATATAACTCCCTTTTTACCTTTGCAATTTGTTAGCTCTATCCACAATGATTCAACACCTTCCAATCCCATTTGCCTCTTTCTAATGTTTTGATATCTTCTACCAGTAGAGCAAGACCACCCCTTCTGCTTTCCTGCCTGTCCTTTTGATACTAAGCATATCCTTGGACATTAAGCTCCCAGCTATAATCTTCTTTCAGTCGCTATTCAAATGAACAAGATTATTATCAAACAATAGATTTACAAGATTACTCAAATAGTACTGAGATATTAAATGCATAACAGCAAGAAAAATGAAAAATCAGAGGTTCATGAGAATGATTCTGGGAGTGAAAGGAACATTTGATAGCTCTGGGCTTGTACTCACTGGAGTTTAGAAGAATGATGGAGGATCTCATTGAAACCTTTGGAATATCAAAAGGCATAGATAGAATGGATGTGGAGAGGGCTGTTTCCTATTGTGGGGAAGTCTAGAATCATAGATCACAGCTTCAAAATAGAGGGACATCCATTTAGAACAGGGATGAGCAGGGAATTCTCTAGCCAAATGATAGTCAATCTGTGGAATTCATTACCACAGGCAGCCATGAGGTCAAGTTATTTGGTATATTTAAAGCAGAGGCTGATATGTTCTTGATTAGTCAGGGCATTAAAGGTTATGGGGAGAAGGCAAAAGAATGGGGTTGAGAGGGATGATAATTCATCCATAATGGGATAGCAGAGCAGACTCAATGGGCTGAATAGGCTTATTCTGCTCCTATGTCTTTTGGTCTTATGGTCTTAAAAAAATCCTTGAAGAACTGAAGAGGATCTAACTATTTGTTAACAGCCATAGTGAGCTAAACAATAAATTTGGCTTTGTAGAATCTGTAACCAAAGAACAGTGGGAATGGCCGTTGGAGTTCAGTGGGAACAAACTGCTGTCAAACTTGACAGAGTGTTAACAAGGGATGCAATTGAAGTCAGAGGAGAAAAAAGATTTATAGAATATTGGTGTCAACTGATGAAGGGTCTCAGCCCAATATATCAACTGTTTATTCTTTTCCCAAGATACTGCCTGACCTGCTGAGTTTCTCTAGCATTTTGTATGCTTTGCCACATTTTTGGTAGTCTTTTCTGTTCCTGGGAATTGGTGTTTTCATACAGGCCATGATGCATCCTATTAAGATACACACCACTGTGCATCTATAGAAGCTTGTCAAAGTTTTTGGTAACATACAGTGTCATTGCAAGCTTCTAAGAAAGTAGAGGCATTATTGTGTCTTCTTTGTGATGACATTTTGTGATGTGTTGGTTGCAGGACAGATCTCTGATATATTAACATCAAGGCTTTTAAAGCAATGGGACGCTTCTGGTCCCCTACTGAGGACCAGCTTCTTTTTCTGCCTTTTGTCTCTTCCACCTGTACCCTCCAGCTTCTTACTTCACTCCACTTCCTCCACCCTCTTACCTTCCTCCTCACATGGTCTCACCTATTACCTGCCAATATGTACTGCTTACCCTCCTCTCACTTCCTTATTATGGCTTTTAGACCCTTTTCCCCAGTTCTGATAAAGGGTCTCTGTCTGGTTTCCCCCCTCCATAGATACTGCCTGACTTAATGAGCTCCTCCAGCTATTTTCTGCATTGTTCAAGATTTCCAATATCAGTAGAATCTCTTGTTTTTAAAATCAATTTTACAGGGTATCCTGGGATCAGGCTGGAGATATCCTGGAATAGTCATGACAAGTTTAGAAAGTTATCAAACGCATATAGGCTTCTTGCCTTTATTGAGCGCATTGAGTAGGCAGAAAACATACATATTGTATGGTAATTGTATGTGATTATTTCATGCCCGTTTAACATTTTGAAAGTTGCATAAAACATGCTGTGTTTAATTGACATGATTTTCAGCTACACTTCATCATGCTGTGAATGGTCTTTGTGTATATTCATGAGGTCCAATTATCTGAATGGGCTGCAGCAGGACAGACTAAGCAGTGATGACTGAAGTCATCCTGCATTCTGTAAAAAGCAGAGTACTTTGAGGGCCATGGAAACGAATGACATGCTGCAAGAAGTTGACAGTAGGATAATGGATGCTGTCTTTCTAGACTTAAGCTCAGAGAGGCCCCACATGGCAGACTAGTCTGGAATGTTAGATTAATGGGATCTTGGGAGGGATAGCTAATTGGGAGCAGCGAGTGATAGTCAAAGGTTGTTTCTCTGACTGGATGGCTGTGACTAGTGGTGTCCCACAGGGTTGGATGTTGAGACATTTGCTGTTTGTTATATAAAGAATCTGGATGTGAATTTACAAGGCATGATGAGAAAGTTTGCAAATAATGGAGATGATACCAAATTAATGATATAATAGTGGGCTTGTCCAATGTGTCTATATGGGTAGAACTCAAAAATAGGAAAGGTTCAATCACTCTGATGAGATTGCATTACAGAACCCCCAATAACCATCAGGACATTGAGGAACAGATACGCAGGCGGATTAAAGAAAGGTGTAAAAACAATAGTGCGGTGACCAACCTTCCTGTGGGTAAACAGGGAATAGTGACAACAACTCATAAAGTTATTAGCAAACACGAGGAAATCTGCAGATGCTGGAAATTCAAACAACAACACACACAAAATGCTGGTAGAACACAGCAGGCCAGGCAGCATCTATAGGGAGAAGCACTGTTGACGTCTCGGCTCGAAAGCGTCAACAGCGCTTCTCCCTATAGATGCTGCCTGGCCTGCTGTGTTCTACCAGCATTTTGTGTGTGTTGTTGTTTCATAAAGTTATTAGTTAGCTATGGATAAGGATGGACCTTGTGGGAGAGTATTAAACTGGAGCAGGGCAAATTATGAGAGTATTAGGCAGAACCTGGGAGAATTAATTGAGAACAGCTGCTTTTAGCCAAGTCCACATCCAACAAGGTTTCAGACCTGTATAAAATGGATGGATTACACTTTAACACAATATCCCTATGTATTGCTAGAGCTATCTGAGAGGGTTTGAACTAATTTGGCAGGGGGTTGGGAACCGGAGTGCTAGGGCTGAGGATGAGGTAGTTGGCTTACAAACAGAGGCAGTGTGCAATGAGACTGCCAACAATGAGAGGCTGTTCATAGGGCAGAATTGCAGTCAACAGGGTGAGTTGCAATGTAAAAAGTGGACAAAATTGAAAGGGTGAAAACAGGACTAAGGGTGTTATATTTGAATGCATACAGTATGCAGAATAAGGTGGATGAACTTGTAGCAAAAAACTAGTTACAGACAGGAATGTATGATGTTGTAGGTATCACTAACTTATGGCCGAAAAAAGATTATAGCCAAGAGCTTAACCTCCAATGATACATACTGTAATGAAAGGACAGGCAGGAAGTCAGAGGAGGAGGCGTTGCTCTGTTGGTAAAAGATAAAAACAAATCATTAGAAAGAGGTGACATAGGGTCAGAAGGTGTTGAATCATCATGGATTGAGCTAAGGAACTGCAAGGGTAAAAAGACATTAAAGGGAGTTGCAACAGACCCTAAACAGTAGTAAAGATGTGGTCTACAACTTACCATGGGTATAGAAAGAGCAATGTTGTGATAGTCACGGGGATTTTAATACGCAGCTAGATTGGGAAAAATAGGTTGGTGCTGGATTCCAAGAGGGGAAATTCCTGGAATGCCTAAAAATTGTCTATTTAGAGCAGCTTGTGGTTGAACCCACTAGAGCAGGGGTCGGCAATGTTTACCACTGAAAGAGCCAATATGGACCCATTTCCCACAGAAAAGAAAACACTGGGAGCCACAAAACCCGTTTGACATTTAAAATGAAATAACACTGCATACAACGTTTTTTTTTGCCTTTATGCTATAAACAAACTATAATGTGTTGCATTTATGAAATTGATGAACTCTTGCAGAGAAAACGAAATTACATTTCTGCATGCAACAAAAACATTTTGAACTCTGAAAAAAAGACGTTGGGTTGAAGGTTACTCCATAGGTAGCCTACCTTGGATCGAAGAATTAAAAGAAAGCGCGCACTGGCGGGTGTCAGGCATTGGCAGTGGTGATGTATATTAATAGCGATAAAAAACACGTTGTAGTGGTGTAGCGCTACACGCAGCGCTAAAATAAAGACAGTGCAGTCAAAGGTAATTTTATTCAAACTTAGCAGCCTTGATTTAAAGCCTCCCTCAACCTGTCCCCGTGGGCGTGGATGCTCCAAAAGACACGTACTCACAAACCCCCGTAGGCTATCTCCCTTAGCCGGAATGGTGGCTAATTGTGAGCCGGTTCGGATGTGCCAGGAAATGGGTCGCCACAACATTTTTAGATTGTACAAGATCACCATAATCTTCAAATTTCGAATTACATTTCAAAAACTAACAAACTACGGAGAGTCGCAGCACAGAGATCAAAGAGCCGCGGGTTGCTGACCCTTGCACTAGAGGATCAGCTATTCCAGACTGGGTGTTGTGAAATGAACTGAGATTGAGTAGAGAGTTAAGGTAAAGGAACCTTTCGGGGATTGAATTCACCCTGAAGTTTGAGAAGGAAAAATTAAAGTCAGATGTATCAGTATTACAGTAGAGTAAAGGGAAGTACAGAGGCATGAGAGAGGAGTTAGCCAAAATTGAATGGTATGATGATAGAACACCAATAGGTGGTATTTCTGGGAGCAATTCAGAAGGCCAAGGGTATATACATCACAAAGTTGAAGAAGTATTTTAAACGCAAGATGACACAACAGTGGCTGGCAAGAGAAGTCAAAGTCAATATAAAAGCCAAAGAGAGGGAATAAATAGGGCAAAAATTAGAGGGGTTAGGGAATTGGGAAGCTTTTAAAAACTAACAGAAGGCAAAAAAAGTTATAAAGAAGGAAAAGCTGGAATATTATTGTTTAGTAAGCTAAACAATAATAATAAAGAAGATGCCAGAAGTTTCTACAGATATATAATCTGCAGAAGACAGATTAAAATAGATATCGGAGGGTTGGAAAATGACACTGGAGAGGTAGTAATGGGGGACAAGAAAATGGTGTACGAACTGAATAAGTATTTTGCATTATTATTCTCTGTAGAAGACATTACTGTTATGCTGGAAGTTTGCAAGTGGCAGGGGGCAGAAGTGTGTGAATTTGAAATTGCGAGAGAGAAGGTTCTTGGGAAACTGAAAGATATAAAGGTAGATAAGCCAACTGAACTAGATTTTATACACCCCAGGATTCTCAAAGAGGTGGCTGAAGAAATTGTAGAGGCTTTAATAATATAACCATATAACAATTACAGCACAGAAACGGCTCATCTTGGTCCTTCTAGTCTGTGCCGAATGCTTACTCTCACCTAGTCCCACCAACCTACACTCAGCCCATAACCCTCCATTCCTTTCCTATCCATATACCTATCCAATTTTAAAAAAAATGACAATATCGAACCTGCCTCTACCATTTCTACTGGAAGCTCATTCCACACAGCTACCACTCTCTGAGTAAAGAAGTTTCCCCTTGTGTTACCCCTAAACTTTTGCCCCTTAAGTCTTAACTCATAATGATTCTGGAATGGTTCCAGAAGGCTCAAAAATTGCAAATGTCACTCCACTCTTCAAGAAGGGAGAGAGGCAGAAAATAGGAAACTATAGGCCAGTTTGACTCAGTAGCTGGGAAGATATTGGAAACTGTTATTAAGGATGAGGTCTCAGGGTACTAAATGCTCATGATAAAATTGGCCATAGTCAGCATGGTTTCCTCATGGGAAAATCTTACCTGACAAATCTGTTGGAATTCTTTTAAGAAATAACAAGCAGGAGACAAAGGAGAATCAGTTGATGTTGTGTGCTTGGATTTTCAGGCCTTTGAGAAGGTGCCACACAAGAGGCTGCTTAACAAGTTAAGAGCCTATTGTATTCCAGGAAATACACTAGTAATTGACAGAAGATTGGCTGATTGGCAGGAAGCCAAGATTGGGAATAAAAGGAGCCCTTTCTGGTTGGCTGCCAGTGACTAGTGGTGTTCCACAGGGGCTGCTTCTTTTCACATTATATGTCAATGATTTTGATGATGGAATTGCTGGCCTTGTGGCCAAGTTTGCGAGCAATGCAAAGATAGGTGGAGGGGCACAGTAGTTTTGAGGAAGTAGCAAAGCTACTCTAGGACTAATACAGATTAAGAGAATGGACAAAGAAGTGGCAGATGGAATACAGTGTTGGAAAGAGTAGGGCCATGGACTTTGGTGGAAGCAATGAAAGCATAGATTATTTTCTAAATGGAGAGAAAATTCAAAAACTTGAGATGCAAAGGGACTTGGGGTCCTTGTGCAGGATTCCTTAAGGGTTACTTTATAGGTTGAGTTTGTGTTGAGGAAGGCAATTGTGATGTTAGCATTTGTTTCAAGAGGTCTAGAATACAAAAGCAAGGATGCAATGTTGAGGCTTTGTAAAGCACTGGTGAAGCTTCACGGAGTATTGTGAGCAAATTTGGGCCACTTATCTAAGAAAAATGTGATGACGTTAGTGAGTGTTCAAAGGAGCTACATGAAAATGATTCTGGAGTTGAAGGGCTTGTTATAAGAGGAGTGTTTTGTGGCTCTGTGCCTCTCCTCAGTGTAATTGAGAAGAATTGTGTGTGACCTCAGTGAAACGTATCAAATGGTGAAAGGCCTCAATAGAGTGAATCTGATGTTTCCTATGGTGGAGGAGCCTAAGACTGGAGAACACAGCCTCAGGTTAGAGGGGTATCCCTTTAGAAAGGAGATGAGGAAGAATTCTTTAGCCAGAGAGTTGCCACAGATAGGTGTGGATGCCAAGTCATTGGGTGTATTTAACACACAGGGTGATAGATCCTTGATTGATCAGGGCATGAAGGAAAGGATAGGGGAAGAAGTCGGGAGATTGGGGCTGAGAGGGAAAATGGATCAGCTATGGTGAAATGGCAGAGCAGACTTAATAGGCCAAGTGGCCTAGTTCTACTCTTGTGCCTTCTGATATTATGTGAAGGACGTTAAAAATCCAAGGGCACAGAGCACAGGACAGGTATGTTCCAGTAGGAAGGAATGACAAGAAAGGCAAGGTAAGAAAGAAAAGTAAAAGTATGTAAAGCTTTAAAGTTCAAAGTATGCTTATCATCAAAGTATGCATATACTATATATACACATATATAACCTTGAGATTCATTTCTTTAGAGGCAATCGCAAAACAGAAACCAAATAGTGCCCATTAACAAACAGCCAACATGCAGAGAAAGGAATAAAACAAATTATGCGAACAATGTAAGTAAGCAAATAGCATTCAGAACTGATGTTCACAAAAGTGAGCCCACAGCAGATTCGGAGCCCATTAGTTGCAGGCCACGGCTTCAGTTCAGTCTCTCTCCTTGAATCCCAACACCCTGGCTTTTCAATGTGGTGCAGTGCTCAAATTGTCCGAACATTGGGTCATTCCTTTCTCTCATACCTGGGTCCTGCTGCTTTGATACACTCTTGGGCTTGGGCCCCACCACCTGGATTCGTCTTGTGCATTACCTTTCCAGATTGGCCTGGCTCTCATATCGATCAAACCTCTGGTCTTTCCTCGCTGTTGGTCCGGAGGCTCTGCCTCGACTCTACCTCACATCCACTCGCCTTGCCTTGGCTCTGCCGCATCGAATCGCCCCCAAGTCTGCTCTGGAGCCACATATTGGCTCAATTCCTGCTTTCAGGTCGGGATCGAGCTACCCACGCCACAACTGTCCTGCACCTTCAGGATTTCAGTTCACACCGCAAATATGCCAGGTTCGTACAGGCAGTACAAAAACTAAACTCTGGAAAGGAAGTTACAGGCCACTGATAGCAGTGGTCCTTTACCAGAAAGTAGTTAGTGCGTTTTCTTGTTTAGTTTGCTGCCGGCAAGTAGTCTTTGCGCCTCAGCGGTGCCATCTCAAACCATGAAGAAGCTGGAATCAGATAGAGCCCTTGAGGATTATAAAGAATCCAGTAAACAACTCTGGAAGAGAATCCTTTTGTTCCCCAGACCTGGAATACCTGGTGCTGCTGTGTAGACTCTACTGGCTGCCTAGGGAGTTCACGGCTGTTATCATCACAGCGCAGGCTGATACTGACCTGGTTCTCAAGGAACTGTATGAGACCATCAACATGCCGGAGACCGCACACCCAGAGGCTGCCTTCGTCATCACCCGTGACTTTAATCGTGTCACTGACGAAAGTCTCTCCAAAGTTTTGTCAGCACATCCAGAGAAGTACTCGTGGAGATCAGATACTTGACCACTGATACACTCCCTTCTGCAATGCTTACAAAGCTCTCCGTTGCCCATCTTTTGGAAAATCAGATCACTCTTCGATCCTGCTTTTGCCGACATACAGGCAGAAGCTGAAACAAGAGGCGGCCATAGTTAAAATCATCCACTGTTTGTCCGACCAATCAGCCTCCGTGCTGTGGGACTGATTTGATAATGCCGACTGTCAATGATGAGGATGTCTCCAAGTTCACAGGTGGAGTCATGTGCTTCATCCGGAAGTGCCTCGACGATGTTGTCTCCCAGAAGTCAGTCAGGGTCTTCCCAAACCAGAAACCCTGGGTCAACAGTTCCGTGCGAGCAGCGCTTACCAAGAAACACAGAGCTTACGCTGCCGGCAATAAGCAGGAGCTCAGGAAAAGCAGCTATGATCTGTGCAAAGCTATCAAGGCTGTGAAACAATACAGGGACAAGATTGAGTGAAGATTTACAACATGTAACATGTAGCGAGGGCTGTATACCACTGCAGACTTCAAAGCCAAATGTTGTGGTGCTGCTAACACCGTGGCCTCTCTCCCAGATGAGCTCAATCGCTTTTACGCTCTGTTCGATGTTGCTAACTCTGAGCCTCCGAAGTAAGCCACCGTTACAACCTGCAACCTGGTCACCTCTGAGGCTGAGGTACGCAGATGTCTCCAATGAGTGGACAGTCGCAAGGCTGCGGGACCAGATGGCATCCCAGGGAGAGTAGTCAAGAGGTGCGCAGCACGACTGGCATGTGTGTTTACACTTTTAATCTCTCCTTCTCCCAGTGTAGTGTGCCTTCCTGCTTCAAGTTATCCACCATTGCCCCTGTATCAAAAAAGACCAAGGTAACATGTCTGAATGACTGGCGTCCTATTGCACTCACCTCAATAATAAGCAAATGCTTTGAGAGGCTGGTCAAGGATTACATCTGCAGTTTGCTATCACCCACACTGGTCCCCTACAATTGGCCTCCTGACACAACCAATCGACAGATGATGCAATAGCCGCAGCTCTACATACTGTCCTTACACATCTGGAGGACAAGGATGCTTATGAGAATGCTGTTCTTGGACTACAGTTCAGCACCATTCCCTCCAGGCTCGACAGGAAGCTCAGAGACCTCGGCCTTGACCCTGACTTGTGCTGCTGGATCCTGGACCTCCTGTCAGATCACCGGCAGGTGGTAAGAGTGGGCTCCCTTATCTCCACACCTCTGAATCTCAACACAGGAGCCCCTCAGGGCTGGGTACTAAGTCCCCTCCTTTACTCCCTGTATATCCATGATTGTGTCGCCACCCACAGCTCTAATCTGCAAGAACTTTCTACAGGGGCACAATTGAGAGCATCCTGACTGGCTGAATCTCTACCTGATATGGGAATTGTCCCTCTTTTAATCACAGGATTCTGCAGAGAGTGGTGCGGACAGCCCAGCTCATTTGTAGTTGTGAACTTCCCATGATTCAGGACATTTACAATGACAGGTATAAAAAAAAGGGCCCAAAGGATCATTGGGGAACCGAGTCACCCCAACCACAATCTATTCCAGCTGCTACCATCCGGGAAACGGCACCGCAGCATAAAAGCCAGGACCAACAGGCTCAGGGACAGCTTCTTCCACCAGGTCATCAGACTGATTAACTCACACTGACTTTAGTGTACTTCTATGTTACATTGACTGTTCTATTTATTATAAATTATTATAAATTACTAAGATTGCACATTGCACATTTAGATGGAGATGTAATATAAAGATTTTTACTCCTCATGTATGTGAATGTAAGAAATGAAGTTAATTCAATTAGCAAAGCCAGGAGGGGCCATGAAAAGTCCTTGTCAAGTTAGGATTAAGGTGAATCCAAAGGCATTGTATACAGTACATTCACCAAGAGAAAGAGGATAATGAGGGAGAAGGATAAAGGGGTGAATACTTGCTTGGAAGTGAAGGATGTGGGTGAGGTCATTACTTTACATCTGTATTTACCACGGCATCGATTGTGGAGGATAGTATCAATGCTGAGGTATGAATATGCTAGAACATCTTGAGGTAAAGGAGGAGGTAGTGTTGGGTTTCTTAAAGAGCATCAAGGTAGATAAGTCCCCAAGGCCTGATGAGATATATCTCAGGTTATTGAGGGAGGCAAGAGATGAGATTGCTGGTGCCTTGACCAATATTTTCATCTCCTGAGGACTCACAAGTGGACTGGTGAGAAACGAAAGTTGCTGCATTATTCAAGAAGGGAACCAGGGACAATCATGGAATCTATAGATCAGTAAATCTCATATCACTGGCAGGGAAGTTACTGGAGAGAATTCTTATGGATAGCAATTATGCGCATTTGAAAAACTATGGCCTGATTAGGGAGAGCCAGCCTGGCTTCGTACAGGACATGTAACTGTCTCAGAGACATGTTTCATTTGAGATGTTTATTTTATGTTTTTGTCATATATTCATGATTATTTTATAATCTTAAAATATTTTATGTAAGGTTTTATTTAAAATAGAGTGTAATGGGTCACATGACCAGAGTTTAATAAAAGCATGACTGTGGTATTATGGGTCAGAACCAACATGGAAGTAGAGAAGGATATATGGCTCTAAAATAACCTTATTCTGCATGTGGTTCAAGAGGTGCACACGGTAATTGGTTTTTTGTTTTATATTGTGTATAATGTTGTTGATGTGCCTTTATATTGACAGTGTGATATGTTTTTAGTGATTTATTTGATTTCAGCACACTTCTGCTGTGCTAATGTGTTTGGGCCTGTTTATTGGCGGACACTAGCTTGAGAGACTTTGAGAGACTTTAAAAGACTGAGAGATGTATGTTTCAAGCCTTTTATGACCTTTATTTTCTTGTAGTTTTCATGGTGTCTACTGAAGAAAGAAAGCGACAAATAAAATAACCCTTCAAGGACATCTGTATTTTGTGTGGCCATTATTTCATTGGACTGGTGCAGTTACAGGGCATGCTGTGTCTTACTAACTTGATGAAGTTTTTTTGATGAGGTACTGAGGGTGATTGATGAAGGTAGAGCTGTGGACGTTGTCTATATGGATTTTAGTAAGATGTTTGACAAGGTCTCTCATGGGAGGCTCATCCAGAAGATTAAGTTGCATGGGATCTATAGTAAATGGTTGGATTCAGAATTGGCATACCCAAAGAAGACAGAGGATAATGGTCAAAGAGACTCGTTCTAGCTGGAAGTCTGTGATAGTAGGGATCTGTGCTGGAGTCTCTGTTTATAATGTATATAAATGAAAACTTAGATGGGTAGGTTAAGTTTTTAAATGATACATGATTGGTGGTGCTGTAGATAGTGTAGAAGATTTGCAACGACTACAGCAGAATATAGATCAGCTACGGGCGTGGGCAGAGCAATGACAGATTGAGTCTAACCTGTTGCAGCTTGATAAGCAAGAACCTTAACAGTGTAGATGAGCAGAGGGATCCTGGGTCCAATTTCATAGCTCCCTGAGTGTGGCTATGCAGGTTGATAAGGTAGGTAAGAAGGTAAATGTTATGCTTGTCTTTATTAGTGATGACACTGAGTTCAAAAGTCAGGAAGTTATGTTGCAAGTTTATAAAATTCTTGTGAGGCTGTGTTTGGAGTATTGCATACAGTTAAGGCCACCCCATTACAGGAAGGATTTTGAAGCTTTGAAGAGGGTTAGCAGAATGCTGCCTATAATAAAGGGTATGTACTATCAAAAGAGCTGGACTGTTTCTGGTGCAACAGAGGCTGAGGGGAGATCTGGAAGAAGTTTATAAGATTATGAGAGATAAAGATATAGTAGATAGACAAGAAAGTCAAAATCTCCCACCACAACAACCTTATTATTGTTGCTCCATTCTAGAATCTGCCTCCCTGCCTGGTTCTCTACCCCTGTTACTGTTGGGGTCTATAAAAACACCACCCAGTAGAGTTATTGCCCCTTTCCTGTTTCTGACTTCCACCCACACTGACTCAGTAGATCACCCGTCCATGACTTCCTCCTTTTCTGCAGCCATGACACTATCCCTAATTAGCAATACCACACCCCCACCTCTTTTGCCTCTCTCCCTGTTCTCTTGGAAACATTTAAAGCCTAGCACACTCAGCAGCCATTCCTGTTCCTGACACATCCAAGTCTCGGTAACAGCATAGTTCCACATATTGATCCACACTCTAAGTTCATCCATCATGTTTATGATACCCCTTGCATCAGAAACCATCAGGCTGAGTGCATCTTTGCTCTAACTTCTGCCTATCCTTCCTCACAAACACTCTATAAGCTGTCTCTACTTGTGCTCCAACCTCCCCATCCTCTGTCTCTTCTCTTTGGTTCCCACCCCCTGAAAATCCAGTTTAAACCCTCCCCAATAGTATTATCAATCCTTCCCACTAGGATATTGGCCCCCCTGAGATTCAAGTGCAACCTGTCCTTTTCGTACAGGTCACACCAGCCCCAGAGGAGGTCCCAATGATCCGAAAATCTGAATCCCTGCCCCTGCTCCAATCCTTCCGTCACACATTTATCCTCCGCCTCATTCTATTCCTATGCTCACTGTCGCGTGGCACAGGCAGCAATCCCGAGATTACTACCTTTGACATTCTGCTTCCCAGCACCTTTCTAACTCCCTGTATTCTGCTTTCAAGACCTCCACCCTTTTTTCTACCTGTGTCATTGGTACCAATATGTATCATGATCTCTGGCTGCTCACCCTCCCATTTCAGGATATTGTGGATATTTTTTACACACACAGAATCACCTATCTGTCCCCCTAACTATAGAGTCCCCTATTACTGCTACCCTCCTCTTCTGTTCCCTACCCTTCTGAGCCACAAAGCCAGACTGAAGCATGGCCACTGTTGCTTCCCCCAGGTAGGTCATCCCGCCCCTGACAGCACTCAAAATGGAGTACTTATTGTTAAGGGGGATAGCCCCAGGGGTGCTGTTCACTACCTGATTCTCTCCCTTCCCTCTGCTGATGATCATCTACTTATCTGTCTCCTGTGGCCCCAGGGTGACTAACTGCCTGTAACTCTTGTGTCTCACCTCCTCATTTTCCCAAACAACCCGAAGGTCATTGAGCTGTTGCTCCAGCTCGCTAACTCAGTCTCTAAGGAGCTGCAGCTTGATGCGCAGATGTGGCCATCAGGGAGGCTAGAAGTCTCTTGGACATCCCACATCTGACCCTCAGAACAGGAAACTGGCCTCGCAGTCATACCCACTATTCTTGTTAGGGGAGAGAAAAAAATGTAACCTACCTTGCCTAGGCCTGTCCTTTCCAAAGCCCCAATGAGCCAAATCCCTACTGACTTGCACTACTCTGACGACTGCTTCTTCGATTACTGATCTACTAGACAGTGTCTCTTTTTTTATTTCGGAGCTTTCTCAATGTTCTTGTGTGATGATGAGCTACAGTGTCTGCACACTTCTCCCAGCCCTGTGCGAAGCTCACTCTCTCTTTGAATTGATTGGTCCACCACTAATGCGCTGAGCCCCACAAAATGCTCTTTTCTAAAACTTCTCTCCCCAATCTGTGTGAAGTTCACTTTCTCGTCGATTTGATTGGTCCACTTCTAATTTCAGAGTTGAGATGTCTAATATCAGAGAGCACCATTTACAGTGAGACGGGTAAGTTCAAAGAAGATGTGCAGGACAACTTTTTGCACAGAGAGTGGTGGGTGCCTGTAATGCGCTGCCTGTGTTGGTGGTAGAGACAGATACATATGCGCTGTCTGGGGTGGAAAATGCAGATACATTAGGGATTTTTAAGAGATGATTAGATGGGCACATGCTGGTGAGAGAATTAAAAGGATATGGACATTGTGTAGGCAGAGGGATTAGTTTATTTGGCCATTTGACTACTAATATAATTGGTTTGGCAAAACATTGTTACCTCCAGCTTTTACCCTGCCCTTAAATTCATGATCTATTTCTGACACTTCTCTGCCCTTTCTTGATCTCTCTGTCTCCATTTCTGGAGAAAAAACTGTCTACTGATATCTTTTATAAATCTACCAACTCCCATGGCTATCTTGATTGTATTTCATTCCACACTGTCTCCTGTAAAAATGTTGTTCCCTTTTCTCAATTCCTTTGTCTCTGATGCATCTGTTCCCAGGATGAAGCTTTCCTTTCCAGGACATCAGAGATATTCCCCTTCTTCAAAGAACAGGATTACCCTTCCTCCACCTTTGATACTGCCCTCACTCGCATCTCCTCCATTTTGTGGAGATCCACCCTCTCTGCATCTTCTCACTGCCTTAAAAGAATTAGAGCTCCACTTGTCCTTCCCTACCATACCATGGGTCCCCACATTTGGCCATCATTCTCTGCAAATTCCGGCATCTTCATTGGGACCCTAACACCAAACACATCCTTAACTCTGCTTTCCACAGGGATTGCTCCCTCTGTGATTCCATTGTCCATTTGTCCCTCCTTACTAATCTCCCTCCTGGCACTTATGCCTGCAAGTGGAAAAAGTGGTCACTTCCTCCCTCACCTCCGCTCAGATTCCCAAACAGTTTGTCTGGGTGAGGCAACACTTACCTGCAAATCTGTTGGGTCATCTACTGCAGCCGGTGCTCCCGGTGCAGCCTCCTCTACATTGGTGAGACCCGACATAGATTGGAGAAACGTTTTTGTTGAGCACTTTCCTCTCCATTTGCAAAGAGCAGGGTTTCCTGGTTCAGTTCAGAGCATTATATTGGCTTCATGTGATACAGAATAGTTTGTTGTATTGCTTGTTCTCATTCCTGAGAGATTAATGGGGCAATCCAGAAGATTGAAGACTCTAAGATCATGCTAGGCCATTGCAGGGGCATAGATATGCAACTGAAATGTGTTGCCATAGTGATTAACAGAACTGCAGTATTTCAGAAAGATTGCTTTGATTTTTTATCTCTTAAATTTCTAAATTGAATCTGGATGTTTAGATTAGTCATTGAGTTTCCAGAGAGCAGAACATCGGACTGCTGGAGAGGATCAAACTTCGCACTGAATCGAGGGACGAAGTTTCTGCGCCACTATTTCCATGATAGCAACTCAATATTCTGTCAAGATCCAGAGAATGTAAAAAAAATTATGTTTTGTAAAATTCCGGTGTGATTTTTTTTTTACAGTGTGATTAGCTGGAAGACAGCACTTGTGTTTCGTTTCAATGGCAGTGGGTCTCTAGAGTTAGGAGCTAAAGTCAGAGTAACAGAATCATTAGGATACTGGAAGCATTGAATGTAACCATGAGATTCTGTCCATTAACTCGGTCAGATGTCTGCTATCTTGAAATCCAGTGCAGAACTAAATAATCATTTTCTCTTCTCTGATCGTAGCGGCTTGTATGAGATCAACAAGAGGTGTTATTGTATTTTATAAACATATACTTTATGGTTGCAAAACCCTGCTGGACATTAAGAACTTAAAATACTGCAGTTCTGTCTCATCAGTGAGCTGTTCATTGGCGGAGAAACTGAAGGAGCTAGACTTGGTGCAAATTGTTAGGAAAGAGTCTAAGTGCGAAGGTGGTGTGCTGTCTTTAACGGCGAGAGGTTGTCCCAGCTGTTTTTCTTGTGATTGCAAGACCCTGTTGGACATTGTTAATGTGAAATGCTGTAAGTGAGATTCATGGACTTATTGACAGTCAGTGGTGGGGCTAGGGTGGGGGTCTACATGTGAGCACTATGCCTCGTGGGTATTCAAGTATGGTTGAGTACAATTAAACGAACTTTTCATATCTGGTGTGTTTCTTATTAATAATCTTTTATTGTATACCATAGTCCTTCTTATTTCTCATAATTTTGAAGATTTCACAGTAAATTTTAGTGGTAGGTAAAAAAATTCTGAATATGCAGTACATACATTGATGTTTCTGAAGGCCAAATGCTTTGCCGCATTGTTGGAGAGTTCATATTTCCTTTGGGTAACAGATTTTCTGTACAAAGCTTAGTGTAACAAATGATGACAGCTTGGTGTAATATTTAGGAGTTCACATAAAGGCATTGTCTTAGTTAACATATGATCATAACTTTGATTATCGTAAGACATGTCACCAATAAACAGTAATAAATTACTTTGCTACCTCTGTGGGCCATTCCTCTTTTGATATATTAGAAATTTGCTTCAACTTGCAGAATTACTCATTACAAGATTTGTCTTTTGCTGACAGTACCTGCAGACTCTTTCACTTTATATTACTTCATATATTTTTGTAAGATCAGTACACTTTTCAATGCGATAAACTGCACCCAAAGCACTTGTATATTGGCAGCTTTAGATTGCTTGATCATTAGCACATTGTCTTATGTTGCCTGCTTTGCTTTTGAGAGGAATTTATGGTGAAAAAATGCAAAGTAAGTTATTTTCTATAAAGTAATACATACAATATGCTGGAAGAACTCAGCAGGTCAGGCAACATCCTTGCAAAATAATAAACAGTCGATGTTTTGGGTGAGACACTTCATCAGAACTCATGAATCGACTGTTTATTCCTTTCCATAGATGCAGCCTGACCTGCAGCGTTCCTCCAGCATTTTGTGGGTGTTACTCTGGATTTTGAGTTTGCATGATCTCCCAATTGCCTTGATATCCTTCATATCTTCATACCAAGATGGTGGTGCGATGCAGCTTGCAGCGGCCACTCCGGAGCTGACTATCTGTTATTTGTGAAGTGGGTGCCGTGTGCAATCATAATCGATTGAAAACAGATGTGAGAGCATGGAGGAACATCGGGAAATCTCCAGGAAGACCTTCTTCATTGCTGCTGCTGCGGTGAGGTCCGGGACTCTGCTGGGAAGAACAGGCCCCCTGTCCTCGGGGTCGCGTTGCCGATGGCAGTTGGCGGGGCTGTCTTAATACGCTTGGCAGAGGATGGTGCTCGGAGAAGCTGTGCCGGAGGGGATGGTCAGAGGCTCGGAGGTTTGACGGACTTGGAGTCTGCTGTGGTCAGGTCACTTTCGGTGTGTGCTGCGTCTATGAGGCTGACTCGGGCAGCGCTGTAGAAGTCCATAGTGGGGGTATTCCCTTCTGCCACCGGCATGGGATGGCGAGTCTGTCAGGACCCTGGGGACTTGTGGAAACTACGTGGTGATTTCTTTTGAACTTATAGTCCTTTAACGTCTTTGGACTATTTTTACTGTGCCCATGGTCTGTTTTTTTAAATCAATTATGCAACTGTTTGCACTGTTGTAACTATATGTTATAACTATGTGGTTTTGAGCAGGTTTTGTAGCTTTAGTTTTTGGTCTTGTTTTTGTCTGGTGGATTCGGAGCTCCTTTCTGGGGAACGCGCTAAGACAGTAGCACGATATTAATATGCAGCAGCCTTTCTGGACTCTGGATTGGGATTGCCAAATGTTTTGTGGATTTTCTAATGTAGTCTGTTTTGTCATGTGCTTTTGTGATCTCATTCTGGAGGAACGTTGTCTCATTTTTTAACTGCATTGCATTTGTGGTTTCTAAATGACAATAAACTGAATCTGAAAAAAGTGTGGGTTGGAGGATCAATTGGCTGCTGGAAATTGACCCAAGGATGTAGGTGAATGGTGAATATACAAGGAGTTGATGAGAGTGTCGTGAGAATATTGTGGTGTAATTGGGAATTTGACGTGCTGAGGGACCTGCTGTACAAATCTAAAACCTGTCAGCAACAAAGAAAGGAATGAAATTAATGCAGAAAGAAGCAGTGAAATGCAAATATTAATCATCTACAAAACACATGTTCATGTTAACCAACTGCACAATTGTTTTCAATAACTGAAACTACAAAGTCTTTCACAAGTATCAATTGAATTTAAGCATGTTAAACAAAATTAGCAGTGTGACCTGATCAGTAGATTACTTTTCATTTCCTACAGCAATTCATTGCTGAATACATTATATCTTTTTAAAAATTAACTTTGCGCAGAAAATGTGTTTTGATAATTTATTTTACTGTATCACAACTAATTTACGAATCTCTGAATGCGATGAACATTAAAGATTCACAAATTTCTATGTATCCTAAGAGTCTGGATTTGTACTCCAGAATTTATACTCCTAATGCAGTTCCAATGTTGGCAACTAGCTGACAATGTGAAAAATTGCCTACATATGTCCTTTCTAATGTAACCGTCCTGAAGAAAGTCATAAATAGGAGAGATAGAATGGCATGGTTAAAAACTTATTGCAAAAGGTGATTAAAATACAAAGAAGAAAAGGTTTGTGAGTAACAAAAGATGAAACATAGTAAAGACTTCTAAATTAGTTTAAGACAATTTGTTTTTAAAGAGTGTTGAAATGATAAAGGGGTATTTCTAATTGTGTATATTGTAATGAATGTGAATCCCCTGACATAATTCTGACAGCTTGTTCAGTAGTTGCTCTGGTGGATAAATGACTCGTATTGCTTTCAGTTCTTACCAAACTCATCCGCACGTGTTTATTGTTTGTCCCCCTGCAAACAATCCCCAACTACGTGTATGGAATTGTTTATATCCGAAAGGATGAGGAACTGCAGGATAAATGAAGCATAAATCCTGTCTGAGTTCCTGTCATCCAGCTGGTGAAAGACATTCCTGATGTTGCACACCAGTTGAATGTTAATGGAGTGGCAAAATTTCTCATTGGAATACTCCAGTTTGGTCTGGCGCTGCCTGTAGTCCACAGAACGGAATTGAAGACTGAAAGATTGAAGAGTGTTAGACAAAGCAGCAAATTTGAGCACCTAATCATTCTGACCAACATCATTAGCACCAAATTTAATCTACATAACTGGCAAGTTATGTTTTTTTTTCTTTTTGAGTGGCAATATGGTTGCCTTTGATTGTTACGCTGCGTGGGTGTCAAAATGGTAGAGCTTCTGACAGCCACTGACTGAACTTATCCACCATTGCTAGATCAAGCAGGTCTTTTGAGAGATGGGCACTCAGCAGCACAAATGTGTTGAAATATGCCGAGACCTGATCTCCCGTGATCTGCACTCATAACAACTAGAGGTCATTTCCGTTAGTGTGTGGATTGTATTTTCTGTACCTCTTCATGGGCATGCAGTGTTCCTTGAATTGTTTACTTTTTTTGTTAATTGTTTGTCTTTGGACTAGCTCCTCATTTTTTGGGTGTTTGGTTTTGCAGGTGTCTCATTTAGAATCACGCAGATTTTTACACTCTCTTTGTATTTGTCAGTTTTATTCAATTTGGGATAATTTAATTAGTGCAATATTTTTAATGTTTTGTATTGAGTTGTTGGCTTTGGGGATTAAATCTTCATCTGGACACCTACGTTGTCTGATTGGTCCTGAATTCCTGTAAGCCCCAGGGTGTATTTCAGGAGGGCATGCCCATCCCTCTGCAGGGGCTTTGTGGTTCTTTGGTGAAACTCAGACCAAATTCTTTGATGTACGGTGAATGATGTCAGTTCAAGATTCTGCGCAGTTTGCCTGAGCTCTTGTTAATTTTCTGGTTAATTTCTGTAATAAATCTTTAGGTTTGTTTGGATTGCCAAAGCCTCTGTGATTCCTGCACTTGAGTCCGTTAGTGACCCTCACAGCCCTTCTGTTTTGCCCCCACTATGTCTCACAGACAACTGACGTAAGCTGCTTCCTCCTATCTTTGGGAACTGGGGTTTAACCTTAACATTTGGCCCTGTCTATGAGTTCTGTGCACAGTTTTTTTGGAGGTAATATAGGTTTCTTCTGGCTGCTCCTGTTTCCTATCACATCCCAAAGACATGCTGCTGTAAATTATCATTTTTTTTTGTAGGTTAATGCCAAAAATCAAGGAGGAATGTATGACCTTGTGTGAGAGAGGAGAGAACTGCAGGGATACAGGGAAATATGGAGAAGCAATGGCACATATGGCGGCCTTCTATGTGGTCAGAATCAGAGTCAGGGTTAGTTCCATCGGCAAGGGTCATGAAATTTGTTAACAGCAGCAGTTCAATGCAATACATGATAATATAGAAAGAAAAAATAAATTAGTAATCAATTACAGTAAATATACTGTATATTAAATAGATTAAAAATAGTACAAAACAGAAAAAAATATATAAAATTTAAAGCTGAGGTGGTGTTTATGGGTCCAACGTCCATTTAGGAATCATATGACGGAGGAGAGAAACTGTCCCTGAATGGCTGAGTGTGTGCCTTCAGGCTTTTATACTAACTCCCTCCTGATGGTAATGAAGAGAGGGGGTCCTTAGTAATGGATATTGCCTTTCTGAGGCACTGCTCCTTGAAGAAGTTTTGGATATTATGAAGTCTCGTGTCTAAGGTGGAGTTGACTAATTTTACAACTTTCTCTAGCTTCTTTCGGTTCTGTGCAGTAGCTGCCCTGCCCCCATACCAGACAGTGATGCATCCTGTCAGAATGCTTTCCACCGTCCATCTATAGAAGTTTTTGAGTGTTTTAAGTTGACAAACCAAATGTGTTCCAACTCCTAATGAAGTATAGTCACTGTCTTGCTTTCTTTACGGCTGCATCAATATGTTGGGGCCAGCTTAGATCCTCAAGTATCTTGGTACACAGGAATCTGATATTGCTCACTCTCTCTACTTCAGACCCCTCGATGAGGATTGATTCATATTTCCTTGTGAGACCCTTCTGGAAATCCACAATTGGCTCTCTGATCTTACTAACATTGAGTGCAAGATTGTTGCAACAACACCACTCAACTAGCTGGTATATCTCACTCCTGTATGTCCTCTCATCTTCATCTGAGATTCTACCAACAATGGTTGTATCATCAGCAAATTTATCGATGTTATTGGACCTATACACAGTCACACAGTCATGAGTATAGAGGGAGTAGAGCAGTGGGCTAAGTACATCCCTGAGGTGCGCCAGTGTTGATCATTAGCGAGAAAGAGATATTCTTACCAATCCGCACAGATTCCGGTTAGGAAGTTGAGACTCTAATTTCAGGAAGAAGTACAGAGGTCCAAGTTCTGTAGTTTGTTGATCAGGACTGTGGGAATGTTAAGTTTTGAGTTTTAGTTAACAAACAGCATCTTGACAGAGGTGTTTTTATTATCCTGGTGATCTAAGGCTGTGTGGAGAGCCATTGAGATAGTGTCTGCCGTAGGCCGATTGTGGCGATGGGCAAATTGCAGTGGGTCCAGGTCCTTGCTGAGGCAGGAGTTCATTCTACCCAAGACCAACCTCTCGAAGCATTTCAGTCCAACCTACTGATTAAAAGCAGTCCCGTAAGTGCTCCTGTGCCTCCCTTTTCTGTAGATTCTTGGTCCTCACTTCTGGTGCTGCAGTCCTTGGTTTCTGCCTATACTAAAGGAAGTAGCAGTGCAACCAGGTGATCAACCTTCCCGAAATGTGGGCATGGAATAACACGGTAGGCATTCTGGATGGTGGTGTAACAACGGTCCTGTGTGTTATTTCCTCTGGTTCTTACTAGAACTGCTTTGGATTAAGGAACAACAATGCTTCTCTCTGCTGCTGCCTGCCCAATAATAGTCAGCATTCATTCTTCAATCATAATCAGAGCATGAACATGCAGCAACCTCCTTCAGCTAGTCACTGCTCTATCAGCATGTTGAGTATTGTACAATATGCCTTAGTTGAAATGGTTCCAATTGGTGGCATGGTAGCATAGTGGTTAGTGTAAAGCTTTACACTGTAAGATCAGGGTTCAGTTCCCAGAATTGTCTGCTTGTATGTTCCTACCATGACCTCATGTGTTTCCTCCCCCATTCTGAAGACAAACGGGTTAGGATTAGCAAGTTGTGGGCATGTTACGTTGGCACTGGAAGCATGGCATCATTTGTGGGCTTCTTCTGGACTATGTTGATCACTAATGCAAATGACACGTTTCACTGCATGCTTCAATGTCGATGTGACAAATAATGTTAATCCCTTTTAATCTCTTTAATGGTTACATAACTGGCAGTGTGCACAGTGAGTGTGAAGTTTGCAACAGGGCTCTAAACATGTTTCAAAGGTACATTTGATATCAGAGAAATGTATACAATATACATCCTGAAATTCTTATTCTTCGTAACCATCTACAAAAACAGAGGACTGCCCCAAAGAATGACTGTTAAATGTTAGAACCCCAAAGCCCCCCACCCCCCACTCCCCTCACTCACACATAAACAGCAGCAAAGTAATGATACCCCTTCCACCACCAACAAAAAAAGCATCGGCACCCCCCTACCGAGCACTGAAGCGTGCAGCAAAGCATCGATAAAGACACAGACCTACAGTACCCCAAAGACTACCATTCACCCAGTAATTCAACATATTCAAGCTCTCTCCCCCTAATAAAGGAAAAAGAGGTGTCCGTATCTGACAGCGAGAGGGGAGACATAAACAATTCAGTGATATATGATAAGAGTCTGCTGTGTCACTTTTTCCGATCTCTGTGTCCAAAGAACTTAAGGTTTGGGAACATAGTCAGCAGCCAGCTACCTGCTTTCGATCTTCCGTCTCCCACGACACACCAGACAGTGGCACTGAAATGAGTCCACCTGCCTCTAGAACCACAAAGTTCTGGAAGTCTGAAGGCATCTAGGCTGCACTCTTGGTATATCGAATAGCAGCCAGTTGTGAGAGCCTGAGAGCAAGTCCCATTCCCGCAAAGAACGGATGTCAGCATGTAACTCCAGGTCAGGCTCTTCAAAAGACCCCTGAAAAGGAAAAACAGAGGTATTAAAGATAGAAATAGAGCTGTTTCCAAAGATGCAAGCAAAGGAGTTGCCATTAGGTGCCATTGTCCTCCTAAGCTACTGTGAACGTAAAGTATAAATATTAGTTATGAGTGCTCACTTACTGAAATGATCACTTGGTAAGCGAAGAGTTTTCATACTTTGAGCAGTGTCTGCAGCTGATGGCATAATTGACAGGACAAACTATGTAAAATGAAGCTTGACTCTATGAGGATTCAATAAATTTCTGGAGGCTCCATATACAAACTCCTGGCGCTGAAATCCATTCTCTCAGCTTCACAAATTTTGAGTGGGGGTCTGAAGTGGCTCCTGGCCTCTTTAAATAATGGGTTATGTTTTATTACGCACACCTTCAATCAAGACTCCAGTGTGTTACCCTAAACTTTCCTTTGTATGGCAATTTTCCATATTTCCTTTGTCATATATACTTCAAGCATTTTTTTAGTTTCCAACCCAAAGCATCCTCCAAGTAATGGAGACTAGTTTTAAACATTGCAGATTAACTTGCATTGGAATCAGTCGGTTCTGCTATTGGTTTCTTGATGATATGCCAACTAATTAAAAACATTGACTGGGCTAATTTTGGCAGGGGGATTGGGACTGGACTGATAAGGCTGTGGATGGGGCAGTTGGTATACCGTACATGTCGATGTTTTGTACAGTGATATTGTGAGGAAGGATGAACAAAATTGTGGTCAGTGGGATGAGTTGAGATGTAACCTGGGAGCAAAATCAAAAATTCATCCAGTGATGAATACAGGACTGAAAGTGATGTATTTGAATGCATGCAGTAGAGGGAATAAGGTCTTGTAGCGCAGCTAAAGATTGGGAGGAATGGCATTGTAGGTATCAATGAGTCATAGCTGAAAGAAGATCATAGTTGGCAGCCTAGCATTGAATGACACATGTATCAAAAGGACAGGCAGGTAAGCAGAGGGGGCGGGTGTCTCTGTAGATAAAGGATGAAACCACATCCTTAGAAGGAGGTGACATAGCATCCTTGAGGGAATAGTTAAGAAATTGAAAGGCTAAAAAGATGCTGATGGAGGTTAGATATAGGCTTCCGAACAGAAGTCAGGATGTTGGATAGAAATTACAATAGGATACCAAAAAGGCATGTAAAAAAGGCAACATTATGATAGTGATGGGGATTTCAATATGCTGATAGACTGGGAAAATCTGCTTAATGCTGAATCCCAAGAGAGGGAATTTGTAGGATTCCTACAAATGGCTTTTTAGAGCAGCTTCTGGTTACGCCCACCAGGGGAAACCCATTTCTGAATTGGGTATTGTGTAATGAACCAGATTTGATTAGAGAGCTAAAGGTAAAAGAACCTTTAGGAGGCGGTGATCAGAATATGATAGAATTCACTCTGCAGTTTGAAAGGTAGAAGATAAAGTTAGATATATCAGTATTACAGTGGAATAAAGGGAATACAGAGGCATGAGTGGAGTTGGCCAAGGTTAATTGGAAGGGAACACTATCAGGGATGACAACAGAACAGCAAGAGCTGGAATTTCTAGGAGCAATTTGGAAGATGCAGGATAAATACGTCTCAAAGATGAAGAAGTATTCTGAAGGGAAGATGACACAATCATAACTGGCAAGGGAAGTCAAAAACAGCATCAAAGCAAAGGAGAGGCCATTTTATATAGCAAATGCTAGTGGGAAGTTAGAAGATTGGAAGGTTTTTAAAAAAACAACAGAAGGCAACTAAAAAGCCATGAGAGAAAAGGTCAAATTATGAAGGCAAACTAGTCAATGACATGAAAGAGGATACCAAAAGTTATTTTCAGATATATGAAGTGTAAAAGAGAAGCAAGAGTGGATATTGGAATGCTGGAAAATGGCATGGAGAGGTAGTAAAGGGGCCAAAGAAATGGTGGGGGAACATAATAAGTATTTTATGTCAGTCTTCGCTGTGGGGGTGGGGGGGAAACTAGTTGTCTTCCAGAAATTCAAGAGTGTCAGGGGGCAGAGTGAGTGTTGTTGCTATTACTGAGGAGTAGACGTTGGGACGCTGAAAGGTCTGAAGTTAGACAAGAAACCTGGACCATATGGACTATGCCCCAAGGTTCTGAAAGTGGTAGATGAAGGGATTGTAGAGGTATTAGTAATGATCTTTCAGGATTCTGGACTGGAAAACTGCAAATGTCACTCCACTCTTTAAGAAGGGAGGGAGGCAGAAGACAGGAATTATAGGCCAGTTAGCCTAATTTCAGTGGTTAGCAATTGTTGGAGTCCATTATTAAGGATGAGGTTTCAGGGTACTTGGAGCATAGTTTCCTTAAGGCGAAATCTTGCCTGACAAACGTGGTAGGATCCTTTGAGGAAATAACAGGCAGGATAGACAAAAGAGCCAGTGGATATTGTTAACTTGAATTTTCAGAAGGCCTTTGACAATGTGCCATATATGAAGCTGTTTAAAAGTTAAGAGCCAATGGTATTAGAGGAAAGATGATAGCAGAGACAAGGCATTGGCTGATTAGCAGAAGGCAAAGTGTGGGAATAAAGGGAGTCTATTCAGGTTGGCTGCCAGTGATTTATAGTGTTTTGCAGTGATCAGAATTGGGGCTGCTTCTTTTCATATTATATGTCAATGATTTAAATGATGGAAGCGATGAGTCTGTGGTCAAGTTCACAGATGTTACAAAGATAGTTGGAGAGGCACGTAGTTCTGAAGAAGTAGGGGGTATGCAGAAGGATCTAGGCAGATTGGGAGAATAGGCAAGGAAGTGACAGATAGAATGTGATGTATGCTCATGCGCTTGGGTAAGGCATAGACTATTTTCTAAATATGGAGAAAGTTCAAAAATCAAAGGTGCAAAGGGGCTTGAGTGTCCAGGTGTAGAATTCCCTAAAGGTTAACTTCCAGGTTGAGTCGGTGGTAAGGAAGGCAAATGCAATGATAGTATTCATTTTGAGAGGACTAGAATAAAAGAGCAAGGATGTAATGCTGAGGTTTTATAATACATTGGTCAGACCACACTTCGATTATTGTGATCAATTTTGGCCTTATCTATTAAAAGATGTGATGGCATTGGAGAGAGTTCAGAGGATGTTCAGAAGAATGATTCCAGGAATTAAAAAGTTAATGTATGAGGAGCATTTGACAACTCTGGGCCTGTACTCACCAGAGTTTAGAAGAATGAGGGAGGGATCTCATTGAAACCTATCGAGTAAAGAAAGGCCTATGTAGAGTGGATATGGAGAGGATGTTTCCTATCGTGGGGAAGTCTAAGAATAGAGGGCACAGCCTCAGAATAAATGGACATCCATTTAGAACAAAGAAGGAGGAATTTGTTTAGCCAGAAGGTGATGAATCTATAGGATGCCACGGACTTCTGTGGAGGCCAAGTCATTGAGTATATATGAAGTGTAGATTGATAGTTCATGATAGGTCAGGGCATCAAAGGTTACAGGGAGAAGGCAGGAGAATGGGGACAAGGGGGATAATAAATGAGTCATGATGAATGATGGAGCAGACTTGATGGGTCAAATGGACCAATGTTGCTCCTGCGTCTTATGGACACTGAATACTGGAATAAGCAAGCATCATTAAGTTAGTGTGCCACCTGCCCTGCAGACAACTAGCACAAATTAATTGTCAGTCATGCACTCTCTAATCATTCTCTGGGCCCATTAGATTTCCCACTCTTGGTGGGAATTAATAAAGACTTTCTTGGAACATAAAATATTGATTTTCTAGGCCGAATAAAGTAATGCAAAATACACCTTCAAGTGGAATTTAGATATTTTCAGAATGTATTTTGTAATGGAAAAATTTTCAATTACTGGAAGGTTTTGGTATGCATTTAAAATAGAATTACTTCCCTATGTTTTAAACTCGGATAGAAATGAATTTTATGTGGTTAGGCAAACAATGTGAAGAAGTCAACAATTTAAGTTTAGTATCAATGATAGTGGAGACAGGTGACATCAAATCTTTTGATGAACGGATTGTTGCAATGAGGAATGCATTGTCATAGGGAATGGTTGGGGTAGAAATCACTACTCCTTTCCAAAATTATAAAAATTCAAAGCCATGGAAGTGGAGAAGTATGAGCATAGAGTGATTAGTTTTGGATGCAAGGAAGCAGAATAGACATTGAAGAAAGTGGCATCTCCCAGCTCTGTAAACCTCTCTCGTTTAAAGATCGAATGACCTTTCATTGCTTATCATAATGAAATCAGTAGTTCCCAGAATAAATGCCACTGCACGCTTGGATATCTAATTGTTTTTTTTTTGGAGAAATGGATGGCAATGTAGAAGTATCAATCCATTTTGATAGTGTTTTGACTGAAGTATACCTGAGCATGTTTTCTGAATAGATATGCACATTAATGAATGTTCTTCTACTTCACGGTTGGCCTTGTGATTGAGAGTATTTTGTGAACTGTTGAAGCAGTATGATTGAGTGGTTTAAGTGGATGTATTTTCCTACTTTTGGAAATAATAAAAATGAATTTTGTAATAGCAATTTGAAGTTCAGGCCCACTGGCATGGCTGTTATCCTTATTTTCCAAATTCAGATAGTACGGACTTAGTTCCTTTAATGGCCATTTGGAGACAAAACAGACAAAAGTTGGACTGCAATCTCGAGCAGATATTTGGTGAGCAGTCTAAATAGCTTGCTCAATTGTTCCTGAATTAATGGTGGGTTCTAAGGGATGACAAGCAAAGATTGAGTTTGAAGCTATAGAGTTTCAGATACATTATTATTAATATGTTGAATATAATTTTATGGGTTAGTGAGTGTAATTGGAAAGGCTGAAGAATTCATGTCATGAAAATATTTAATAAAACAGTAGTGATGGTCATAATATTTTGGTCAGGTGGGAAGTTATACAAGGAAAGAAAGAACAAAGATTATAAGACTTCATTTGTTAAAACAAATGATTCAACAGCTGGTGTTGTAGGGTAAAATAATTTTATTTGAATAAACCTATAGCTTTAACAGAATTCGGAAAGCAACAGTTGTATACAGGTAAAGCCAGGCTGCAGCCTTCTTGAGGAATAAGTCTAGCATACCAGCTGGGCATATTTTATGTGAAAGACAATGTCAATAATTTTAGATTAAATTTTATTGAGTTTGTGCCATCAGAGTGAACTTATCTCAACTGTCATGGCACTTTTATATATCCTATGGACAACAGTCTAATGGAATTGTGGCCTCCGTTGGTCGTGGTTGACTATTGATACTGCGCCTCTGGTAGTCACTAGGAGTGGCTTCTCCAGGGCGCAAGCCAGGGCAGAGTTGATATGGAGTTCTGTCTGTTGCCCATGCAGTGGGACCCCCCCCCCCACCATGCCGATGATGGGTCCAAAGGAACGACGGAAGTCAGTACAGTTTGGTGCCAGCAGCATCGCGGGAGTTGCCGTGCCGGTGCTGGGTACAGCGGTCAGCCGCCTTCGGGACTCCGACTCCGGATTTTCCCTCGGGGTTTACTCCCAAAGCCTTTCCTGTGAGCCGGTATAGCTGCAAGGCATCAGGGGTTTGAAATCAGAGTTTTCCCTCTCCTAGATGAGCTACCATCTGTGGTTAATGAGCCCCATCTGCCTGGAACTGGTTTTAAGGCACCAGTGGCCCGCCTTTGCCCCTTCTCCTGTCAGTGAGAACAGCTCCACCGGGCATAGGAACGATGCCACACTTGAAGGCCAAGAATTGGACTTGGTTGTCAGAGGCTGTTTGAGATGCACGCCATGAAGAACATTTGTTTAGCAGTGGGAGCTCGTCCCCACTACTACCCTTTGGCCATGACTACCCTTGAGGAAAGAAAGAACTGAACATTAAAGAATATGATGGCCAAAATGGTGCACCCACATGGCAGGTAGTTTTGCCTTATGTAATGATTTATTAAGGAATACAGTGGCATCATCAACATATTACACCCCGTATAAACTCATGATTGGTAGGGACATGAGAGGATTGAAGGAGTTGTTAGGATTAGATGTGTCAGAACCTGAAATAGATGAGATTGTGTCATAAAAGTAGGTACAACAGTTGGTAGAGACAGTAAAGGAGGCCAATTATATGGCAGCCCATTGACTAGGAAAGAAGAAGCAACAGAGTAAAGCCTACTTTCACTCAAAATTTAGTCCAATAGAATTAAGGCCAGGACAAACAGTGATGATTAGAATACACCAACCCACCTCATTTTTAAATCCAGGTTTTGCAGAGCCCTATGAAATTATAGACAAAGCAAGTTCATCAGAGTGCAAGCTACTGTTTTCTCCAGATTAAAAAAAACTGGATGGTACCTCATCAACCAGTTAAAATCAGCAGGGGAGAATTGGTATTACAGATTTAATTCGACATGAAGAGAATAATGTATTTTCTTGTGATGGAATTAACTGTAACTGGGGCCATGGTTGGTTGTGCTTCAGAACCACTACAGCGGATGAATATGTCAACAACGAAGTCGTTATATGAAGAACATTCAGTAATCAAAAATAATTTTTTTCATTGGGCACATGGGAGAAACAGAAGACTGGAATTTTTATTATGCTAGAGTAGATAGTTTGATATGTGTGGATAAAACATTAAGTATTCCAAAGAGTACAAACATAATAATAACCTTATAGAGGTGATATTGTTTAGTAACACGGGGATAATCATAAGTCAGTCTTTAGGTCCCATTATTGAGCAGCCTTCGGGTAAGATACCAGCTCTGTGGAATCACACTCATGTGAATATTGAGTAGCGTAGTGATCTACACGAGATGTATTGATTGGAGTGCCACATGAAACACTTCTTGAAGATTGCCTCTATCGTTATAAACTGTCTACAGGAGGATATTTTATGTGGGAAGTGTAGAATGGAAGGACACTAAGGGACACAGGTAAGAGTTTCTGTCAGGGCCCAGGCCCTTTCAGAGTTTTCAAAACCACTAGAAAATTGACGACACCACAACTACACCAGAGCCTAAATGTAGCGAGAGCCAGTGTAAAATAAACGAAGTAGGATTAGTTTTCGAGGATACGGGGGAACTTGTCACTTTGGCACCAGGGTACCAGCATGTGTAGGTAATTTTGAATCTAACTGAAATAATGGTGCCTACACAGTGCTCACCAACAAAGAAACTTACTTACTTTCTTGGCAGACACTGAAGTAGAAGTGAGTTTAAGCCAGCCAAAAATAGAACAAAGAGAGGACAATTGGAATTAATGGGAGCAGGTTATGAATCGGGTAGCAATGGTCAATACCTTAGATACTGCAGAATTAGAAAGCCTGATACAGTCTCTTATGCAGGAAATGCGGGATATTACTGGAGAAAATTATTGGGATCAGATACAGACTAGTCAAATTTATCCGAGTGCATCAGAGTAACACTGGATTCATTTAAATTTCTGAAGCCCCTTTAAGACACAACAAGATTAATAATTGACCACATAGACCTTGTATCTAAGGGAACACATAACTCTGTGCTACATATACTAGCTGGTTGCTCGCCATGATTGGTATAAATCATCCTTCTCAAGGGAAGATGAGGCAACCGTGGCTGACACAGAATGAAGAACACCACAAAATCAAAATGGAGAGCGTACAGTATTGCAAAAACTAACAGGAACGAGATGAGTGGAAAGCAGTTAAAAACCAATAGAAGGCAACTAAAAAAGTAGTAAGGGAAGAAAAGATGAAATATGAAGGGAAGCTACCTGATATTATAAAAGAGTTATACCAAGTCTTTTCAGATACTGTAAATAAAGAGTAAAAGAGAGGCGAGAGTGGACAATGGATTGTGCACAATGACACTGGAGAAGTCATGTGACATGTTTGGTGATGGCCCAAGTGCTAAGAAAGAGAGGCAGCAGTAGAATGAATAATTCACTGTGTTTTAATAAGAAGCAAAAGGAACAAATAATAAACACTAGGCCAACACAGCTGTTAAGTAAAACTCAAATTAAAAGCACACACTGTCGCTGCGGGTCAGAAGCAATATCTTAATACCGAACTGATACTGTGTTTTTTAGCATCAAACGAAATTGTAATCTTCTTTCCCAGAATACGGACTAAGGTAAAGAGGGAGCATAGTAGTCACTATGTTTTGATCAAGAAGACAGAAGCAAAAGAAAGGGGGTGAAATACAACTGTGAAGAAATATTAATTAATTAGAACATGCCTGCTCAGAAATGTGATTCCTGACCTCTTCCCCAGACTCTGCAGCACAGTCCATGATTGCGACGGGGCCCCCCTCCCAATCCATGAGGTACTGGAGCCTGCCCCTTTCCCGTTATGATGCCATGAAGTGCCGCACAGAATAAACCAGGGACCCGTCCACCAGATGGTGAGGAGGGGAGGGGAGGGGCTGACTGGAGCAAGGGTGGAGGAAGTCACCGGCTTGAGCTCAGTAACCGGGAAAACAGGGTGAATCTTCATCAAAGATGGTAGACGTAGTCTATAGGGTACTCTTCTCCACTACAAATGGTTCCACATAGCGTGGGGCAGACTTGCCGTTCTCAGCTTCCAAAGAAAGATCTCTAGTCGCCAGTTGGAACTATCTGCCTTGGCTTGAGAGGCCTCACCCGATGGTGGGGCCAGCATATTGTATCCGAGTGTGCAGCAAGGAAGCCCTGGTCCATCTCTGTTATGCATTGAATATTTCAGTAATATTGTAAATATATAGCTTTACTCAGCATTCTTGTTCATTTAAGTAACTCTCTGCAGGTTATGTGTAAAAATATGTGAATTGCATACATCAGGGCTGATGCACCATCAATAACTCTCGGAGACAGGAGACAAATGATAGGCTTTTATTAGCTGCAAGAGACCACGATTAGTAGCAAAAGACCACCACACCACATCCTGGAGACTGGGGTTTGGGGAGCAGTGTCTCCAATCGCCTTTATACAGGGGTCTGTGGGAGGAGCCACAGGAGCAGTCAGCAGAAGGGCGTGTCCAGACAGGTATATGTAGTTCACCACAAGGGCACAAACAACTTGATACGTTCACGCCTCACTTCAAGAAAAGAACAAACCAAGATTTGCTCCTCTTGGCTCTCTTGTTTTCCTTTGTGCTCGTTTAACGTTTTTGAAGTTACAAAACATAACAGTGGTGATGAGGTATTTTTAACACAAACCTGAGGCGGCTACCTACCAGTCGCAGTGCAGCGAAACACAGTTGAATTTAGAAAAGCAGAGGAGTGCAGCACATGCAGAGACAGTAGAGTTTTAAAAAAGGCAGAAAATGGAAGAATTCACAGGTTCATGAACAATGTGCATCGGGTTTTAATAATCATTAAAAACAGCAGCAATGGCTGGCTACATTGGAAAGATTAAAATTCAAAAAAGTTCAAAGTAAAATTTATTATCAGAGTGCATGGCTGGGAGAACTTTACCGGTGATGTACTGGGCTAAATCCACTGTCTTTGGTAGGATTTTCCGCACAAAGTCACTGGTGATCCCATACCAGGCAGTAATGCACCAGTCAGCACACTTTCCATCACACATCTATAGAAGTTTGCCAAGGTTTCTGATGACATGTTGAATCTCTGCAGACTCCTGAGGAAGTAGAGGTGCTGTTGTGCTGTCTTCGCAATTACATTTATATGATGGGTCTGGGACAGGTCCTGTGAGATGATGAAACCCAGGAATTTAAAGTTACTGACCCTCTCCACCTCTGATCCTCCAATGAGTACTTGTGCAGCACTAAAAGATGTGATGCTATAGGAGGATGTTATCGAAATTGAGACTTATTTGATTATTGGTGAGGACTGTAGTTCAAACTAAGTGTAGTTCATATTGGTCGCCTTCAATTTTCTGTTTTCTCTATTTTGCTGCCAATTGGCATGTAGGGGTTTGGAGTCTGCTGTTTTCCGGCTGGGCGATATATTAGTTTTCTGTGTGAGTGAGGGGGTTTGACGTTCTTCCATGTGGGTGATCTGATTGGATTGTTTTGTGAGGAGCGGGTTGGGGGTTTGAGTTCTGGTATTCTAGCTGCTGTTTTCTGTGGGGCGGGCTGTTCTTTGTTATCTGGAGAAGATAAATCTCAGAGCTGTATACTCCAAACATACTTTGAAAATAAAATGAACCTTTGAACCTTGCAGTAAGGCTGGTAAGGAAGGCTCAATATGAAATAATTTACTTTTATACAGCACCTTTCAAATAATAAGCATATTATAAAGTGCTTTTTGAATCATTACTTATTTTTAATCATAATTGATCATAATTGTTGAAAAGTTAGTACAACCAATAGCTAATTTATGTGCAGCAAGAATGTTGGTCAGGATAACAGTAAAGGCATTCACAATTTTTCACAAAAGTGTTCTGGGATATTTTATACATAATACATTATTTTCACTAAATACAGAATAATGATTCATTCTCCAGCATTGACAAGCTTGCTAATAAATTACTGATAAAAGTGAGCATGAATTTAATTAATAAATGCAATGCAGTGTTTCGTAAATATCATCTCAAACTGCACTGAAATAGCACAAGAGATTGATGAGAATCATGTTAACAAAACCAAACACCATGAAGTATTTTACTGGAACATTAGCAATAAATATTTTGGAGGGAGAGATATCAGGATAGATGACCAACTGTTTGACCAAAAGTAAGTGTTAAGGGAGATTTTAAAGGAAGAGATTTATAGGGGGAATTTCAGACCTTAGACCAAACTAGTTGAAAACATCAGAATCAGAATTAAGTTTATTGTTACTAATATACACAATGACATTTGATATTTTGCAGCTGCAATGCAGTGCAATGCATATGTTCCAAAAATAAATAAATTGTGGACAAGATGAACAATTAGGTAGCAATCGTGGAAAGTTCAGAAATCTGTTGACAGAGGGGAAGAAGCTGTTCTTAAAACATTCTTCAGGCTCCTGTTCCTCTTCCCCCAGTAGTAAAGTGAAGAGGGCACGACCTGGATGGTGAAGGTCTTTAATGATGGATGCTGTCTTCTTGAGGCACTGCCTCTTGAAGATGTCTTTGATAGCAAGGAAGATTGTGTCTGTGATGGAGCGCTCTGCAGCTCCTTGCAAACCTGAGATCTGAAGGCTCCAAAGCAGTCTGTGTTGCAACCAGCCAGAATGATCGCTGCTGTTTAAATGTAGAACAATAACAATAGAGGATGTGCAAGATGCAAGATTTTCATATTCATTATGTCTGCTGAAATATTCATACAACTCCCTTCATCCCACCCCATCCCAACATTCTCCCAACACTGAAGTACTATCTAAAGAGATCAAAGGTTTCAAAGAGCTGGGCAAGGTTGCGAAGGTTCAGAAAGTTGAGGTAACGAAGGGATTTAAAAACAGGAAATAAAGATTTGTAAATGAAGGTATTTTTGGACATGGCAATTTCATTAGTCAGGAAGCACAGTGGTGCTGGCTGAGCAAGCCTTGGCTTGAGTTAAGATATGGATGCCAGAGACTTGAATAAGCATGTTTACATAAAGTGGAAGGAACTGGCCAGGACATTAATTAAATAGTCGAGCCTAGAGGCTGATAGAGCTAAGGCTATAAGACTCATACACGTATGTGTTCTGAGAAGCACTCATTGGCGGCTCTTCTGAAAATTTCAAAGGTCAATCATTGTACATAAATCTTCAATCAAACTCTTTGTTATTTAAGATACCTTCATTTTCTCATCCCCATTCTGCCTGATTTATGGACACCAATGCATACAAGTGATATCCCATAATATCATTACATTCAAAGCTCTGTCTATACATACATTCATTTCTACAAACCATAGAGCTAGTTCCTTCTCTCTCCACTTTTAGTAATTGTTCTTTCTTATATGCTTTTGATTACAATATTGTGGACATTTGCTTACCATATCTTGTGTTTTTTTTTGGTTTTTGTTTCATTTGCCAATTTCTAGACAAAATTAATTTCTGGATATTTATAACATTTTAACCTGTTCACTGCCTGGGAATGGCCTTTGATATTTACAACTAACATCAGTGCGTGACTTGGAAGAGAATCTTCTGGTTGTGATACCCCTTGCTCTCTGAAGCTCTTAGCAGCCCTGATGATAAAGTTTTGGGAGTTTTTGTCAGAGTAGCATAGGTAGATAACTGCAGTGTATTCTGTAGAATAGACACACAGAAATAGCTACACACTCATCGTGAAGGGAATGAATATATATGGTGGTTGAAGAAGGACAAATAAGGCAAATCATTTTGCTCTGCGTGGTGTTGAGCTTTCTGTACAATGAGCTTGAATTGTCTGAGTTCATCAGGGAAGTTCTATCTCAAGAGAGAGGGGTAAACTGTAGCAAACTCAGTGACACACTTGCAAATATTGGTAATGTCCAACAAGTTGCACTGACATGCTGCTTGAAAGCATTCATCCATAATCTTATAGATATTCAGTTGGTGATGAAGACAACTTATTAACTGGTCAACTCTAACATGGTCTAAATGAAAGATTTCTGCCTTCTTTGTTGTGTATTTAATATTTCAATAATACTTGAGTAATCTTGTACAAGATTAAGTGATCAAGACTAGTCTTGATTAAGCAGTCATGTTCATTTAAACAGGTAGCTATGGGTTAAATGTAATAATGTATTATTTGCATAGATCTTCATACTACCATGTGATATGTCCACATCTCATGAAGATTAAGACAAAGTTACATCCATATTTTGGACTCCTTTGTCTTCCTTGAATTAGTTTATTGTGTTGAAGTTACAAAACGTTACATTGGTGACAAGGTATTTTAAAACAAATTTGACATGGCTATCAAACTATTAAAGCACAGCGAGACATTTGAACGAAAAAATACAGCGAGAAACAACAATGCAGAGTGGCACATTTTCTTCAAAAGGACAGACACGATCGGACTTAAAAAAGGGCTAGAACAGAAAAATTCAGGGTTCATAAGTTTATAATAATCCTTTTTTTTAAAAAAAAAGAAGTGGCTGGCTACATTGGACAGATTGAGTTTGATTACACAACTGGTAATTGCCTCGCGTATACTGAACTATTGGAACAGTATTTTGAAGCAAATGAAGTAACCAATGAGAAGTGAGCATCAATTTTGCTGAATTCTTTGAATTTAAAGGAATACAGTTTGCTTTGAAGTTTAACTGCTCCAACCAAACCATTAGAAACAAGCTTCACTGCTGTTGTAAAAGTAATGCAGGAACACTTAGAACCGAAGCCATTGTTGATTGCAGAACACTTTAGGTTTCATAAGCAGAACTAAAAAGAAGGGGATTCTGTTTCAAAGTACAGAGCTGAATTGAAGTCTGAACATCATCAGTTTGGTAATGGACTTAATGATTCACTAAGATTGTTTAGTTTGTGGAATTTGCTGTTTCAATGGCAAACGCAGAGACACAGTTGCAATCACAAATGAAAGTGGCTTACAGCAAAAGTGAATGGCAAATTAATTAAAATGATATTTGACACTAGTTCAGCTGTTTCAGTCGTTCCACAAAATGAGTCTGAATGGCACTTCAAAGATACTGAACTGAAGCCTGCAGATATCCAATGAAGAACTTAGACTGGAGAAAGGATAACTCCTGTGGGAATGACATTCGTAACTGTGAAATACAACAACCAACAAGCCACGATGAGCTTGTGTGTGAAAAAACAGAAGGACCAGCTTTGTGGGGATGTGAGTGGCTGAGATAACTATAAATTGATTGGAGATTCATCCACTGTTCTCATGCCACATTCCCTGCAATGAAGCTAAAAGAGAGTGAATTAAGAACTGGATGATGCCACAGTTGTTGCCACGCTGAACACCATAAATCTTTGTCCAGCAGAGGGCAAACAGGTATTGCTGCCACCCCCTGTGCTTCTGATTGGAAAGCACATTGGATCTAGGAAGGACCTTGCTGCTCAGAAGAATTGTGAAAGTGATGAAAGCAGTGGTCTGATTACAAGTTTTCATAGGCAATGTATCTGAGAAAACATCTGATATGTTAATCAGGCAGTTACTTGTGAAATGTGGCTTGGTTTTAAACTGGAAGAGAATCAACAAGCTTCAGGAAAGTTGTAAGCATTCGGCTTTTGTGAGTATAAGGAACCAGAATCTACTTTGCATGCATTAAGGTTTGTTTTCTTTGTTAAAAATGTGTTTCTTTTTTCATAAGACTATACTAGACTCCAATAACTACAGGGACAGCAGACCTATTGCATCAGTGAGCTGCTCGGTGTTCAGAGTAGCCAGCCAGGGTGTCAGAGGGGCTGGCCTGTGGTTTAGAGAAGGGGCGACTATCCACTGGGCCACAGGAGGAGCCAGACTGGGTTTGGAGACTGTGCTTCTGCCTGCCACTCGAGGGCACTGGAGTTGGTGTGCAAAGGTGGCGTGCAATGAAACCGTGAGTGACTGTCTTGGACATTTCTTTTGTGATTGTAAGATCCTGTTGAACATTAATTATCCCATCCCTGGTTCCCTTGTTTGGTGGAGGTTCAGGAAGGGAGTCAGCAGGCCCACCACTGTGGGCTTGCCTGCTGCTGTGGTCCGAGGAGGCGTCAGAGGCCTCTGTGCTCATTTGGGGGTGGTCTTTCCTGTCAGTGCTGCCCCCTGGGATTGGACCAGTGGAATTACAGGCTGGACGATTGGGAACCATCAATTTGCGGAATTTGTTGCTCAGGATCTTGGACTCCAAATATGTTTTCCTGCATGAATATGTTCTTTTATTTTAATCTCATGCACTATTTTGAATGCACGTGTACATTTTTTTGCACCTTGGACCCCGAGGAATGCAGTCTCATTCAACTACGTTCATGCATGGTTTGAATGACAATTAAACTTGACTTGATTGTTGCAGGAACTTCAAGTGGGAGACAAAACGCTACTTGTAAAAGTAGATGTAAAGACCAAAGTCCAACTGGATGAATGGAAGGCCGAAAAGAAAAGAGTGAATGGAGATAGAAAAACAGGATTTGTCAGATGGTGTTGTGGATGAGGAAACTAAAAGGAGAGATCAGTTTGTAAAAGTAGCATTAATAAGAAAACACTCCAGTGAACTAATTGCATTTTCCCAAGATCAAGATGCACAAAACAATAATAAAAAGAAAGGAAGAGAAGGAGAGAGGGAACATGAGAAAGAAAAAGAAAGGGATTGAAGTAGACCTAGACAGGGAAAAGGAGAAGAAAGTTGTCCAGAGCTGTTAGAACTACTACCTGCACCCTTTCAGATTCAACACCTACAACCACCATGGAGGAGGCATCAGAACCTGGGATTGTTTCAAGTCTCACCTGCCAAGCAGAGGGGTCTCCCTCGTCAGGAATTACATTATCTCTCAAGAGCAAGAAATCCTCCACAGTGATTAAATACTTAAGCCTGGACGGGAAAATTTAAAAGTTAACTATACTGTGAATGTCTGTATATAGTTGTGTTATGTAATATACTGTGAATATAGTTGAGATGCATTCTCTATTGAGTTAATGTTTATAGCTAAGCAGTGAGGACTGATGTGTATTTAATATTTCAATAGTATTTGATTAATCTTGTTCATAGTTGATTATGCATTCTTTTTGAAACAATTAATAACAGGTTATATGTAATATGTTAATTACATATGTCATCACACTACCATGTGATACGTCCAGAACTTGCTAAAAGTAAAGATGAAGTTATACCTATATTTCAGACTCTTGTGTCTTCCTTGAATTAGTTTAATGTTTTGAAGTTACAAATCATAACATTATTTAAGTCTCAGCTTAGCCTGTCTACCACTTTTTTCAGGTACGAAACATATAACTGATAATTTTGTGAAACAAGCTGTGCTTTCAGCAGCATATTCAGAATTTCAGAATTCTTCCCAGATGGGAGCACACGAATGATTCAGGCCAGTGCAATAAAAGGCTACTGTCATTTCTCTGCAGCTGCAATCTAATCATTGTAAACCACTGATGTTCCAGAAGGTGGTTTCCAGTTGTTTCATCTTGGTGTCAGGTTCACAGTATTTGACAGGTTTTCCAAGGCTTTTTGAATGGCTTTGACACTGGGCTCTCATGGAATCTTTGCAATTGCTCAATTTCAAGTCTGACAGACTTTAAGTGTCATGGATGATTCGCTACATTCATTATGGAAAATCTGCTACCGTTGATGTGTGGATGTAGTGAAGAATGCATTTAGTGACAGTGAAAGTTTAAAAAAAAGTATTAATAACATTTGTGCGGCTGTTGTTCATATTTTTAACTCCCACTGAATTTAAAGAATGGTCGGAATTTAAAGAATATAGTAGTTAAATTAGTTTTGTCATATCCTTGCAGACCACTGTGCGTTCCTGATATGTTATTGCATTGTCATTCGATCATCTATGGCAACTAGGGATGTCCAAAGTCATTTAATCGCCAATGTAAGTCGGCATTCAGCATGTCTTGCACATACATGATTCATTTATGGCTCAGATTCAATAATTCAGTTTGTAGTTTCCCTCAATGAATTAGCAAAAAGTCACCTGATCGACATGAATCCATCAAAGCTGCCACTGTTGTGTGTTTGATTTTGTGTCAAATTAAATTCATTAGTTCTTTACCAGGACTTGGCAACAGGTGTACTTTGTCAAACAGTGACAATACAAACTGCCAAAAACAGAACAGATCGAGCAGCCAAACTCAAAAGTCTCAAATAATTTCCATTAACTATGGGTGCAACTCTTTATATGTCCGTGGAATACACTGTAGGGTCGCATTCACTTCTCGTTGTTAAAATTACTATAACACAATGGAAGGTTTCTCTCCAGTTGTGACATTTTGATGGAATTGGACATTGTTCTGTTCGCCTTTTCACACTGCCCTGTCAGCAGACAGCTTAGATGCTCCAGACTCAGCTCCTCCTGTTCATCTCATTCCTCCAGTGGAGGCTTCGCCTTCATGTTGATGGCTTACATGATCAGAAGTCAGAACTTTGTTATAATCTTCATGGTCATATTTAGCTACTTCCTGTTGTTTCTCTCTCTTGTCATGCTAATGGAGACTTTTCAGCATCATTTGAAGTTTAGAAACGTCATTGATCTGCTTTACTCGTTACAGCTTTTCCTTTGCTCTTTCACTTATGCAATGCTGCTCTGTACAGGGTGATTGTTTTCTAGCTGAGTAGGGTATGTCCAAAAATATATAGTTATCCAATCTGAAAAATCAAACGAAAAAGTTTCAAAAATTTAAAAAAAGGGGAACAATGTTGGACAAATATGGAAAAAAAACAGAATTGCCTAAATTTTCAAAGCATGCAGCATCTCACCAAAGCTCGTTTCTCTGTTGCAATGATTATGACTGGAGATATCATTGGCTTGGCTTTGGTGATATATTTGCAATTACCCATTGTTTGCTATCTACTTAATACTCTTGTAAAGAAAATTTCATCTCACATCTAATAATTTTCATGGGACTGCAATGACATTCTATAAACCCTTATTGTGTTGGTTTGTTATTGTCAAATGTACCAAGATACATTGACAAACTTCAGCATTGCGGATTACGCTATACATTATTACATTAAGGCAAGAGAAAAAGTGAACAGATTGAAGAATATAGTGATGCAGTTACAGAGAGAGTGCAGAGAACATCGTCATCCAGGCTCTCGATTGGAGCAGTTCAAGCTCACATGAGCAGAAGCTGAACTTGGATCTTGGAGCTCTTTCAGCTCGAATGATCAGGCTTTCATTACAGCACCCAAACAGTAGGTAAGTTTTGTTTGTTTAGAGTACAGAGAATGCCAGACAGGATGTTGGAATGCTCCTCTTGCAGGACGTGGGAAGTCAGGGAGACCTCTGGTGTCCCTGACAATGCCACCTGCAAGGAGTGCATCCAGATGCAGCTCCTAACAAACTGCGTTAGGGAACTGGAGCAAGAGCTGGATGACCTCCGGATCATTAGGGAGAATGAGAAGTTTATAAATAGTAGTTTCAGGGAGGTAGTTACGCCAAAGGAGCAGAACACAGGTAATTGGGTTACCGTCAGGTGAGGGAAGGAGAAAGGGCAGGCAGAGCAGGGCTCCCCTGTGGCTGTTCCCCTCAACAGGTATACCGATTGGATACTGTTGGAGGGGGATGACTTACCTGGGACAAGCTGCGGCAGCTGGATCTCTGACACTGAGTCTGGTTCTGCAGTGCAGAAAGGGGGGGGGGGGGGTGGGGGGAGAAGAAGGGAGTAGTAGTGATAGGGGACTCGATAGTTAGAGGTACAGACAGGAGGTTCTCTGGTTGTGACAGAGGCTCCCAGATGGTTTGTCACCTCCTGGGTGCCAGGGTCAGGGATGTCTCTGATCGCATGCACAGCATTCTGAAATAGGAGGGTGAGCAGCCAGATGTCATGGTACACATCGGTACCAATGACGTAGGAAGAAAGAGTGAGGAGGTCCTGAAGAGTGAGTGTAGAGAACTTGGTAGGAAGTTAAAAAGCAGGACCTCAAGGGTGGTAATCTCAGGATTGCTACCTGTGCCACGTGCCAGTGAGGGTAAGAGTAGGATGATCTGGCGGATGAACACGTGGCTGAGGAACTGGTGTAGGGGGCAGGGTTTCAGATTTCAGGATCATTGGGACCTCTTCTGGGGCAGGTGGGACCTGTACAAGAGAGATGGATTACACCTGAACTTTAGGGGGACCAATATCCTTGCAGGGAGGTTTGTTAGTGCTATTGGGAAGGGGGGGGGGGTTTAAACTAGTTTTGCAGGGGGATGGGGACCAGAGTGCCAGAGCAGATAGTGGAGCAGGGGTGAAAATAAATGATAAAGTTTCATGCAAAGTCACAAATAGAAGGGTTGTGTGTGGTGGTAATAATCTTCTGAGGTGTCTCTATTTCAATGCGAGGAGTATTGTGGGGAAGGCTGAGGGCATGGATCGACACGTGGAATTATAACATTGTAGCCATTAGTGAAACTTGGCTACAGGAGGGGCAGGACTGGCAGCTTAATGTTCCAGGGTTCCAATGTTTTAGATGTGATAGAGGCAGAGGGATGAAGGGTGGGGGTGCGGGTAGCATTGCTAGTCAGGGAAAATGTTACAACAGTGCTCAGGCAGGACGGATTAGAGGGCTTGTCTACCGAGGCCACATGGGAGGAGCTGAGAAACAGGAAAGGTATGACCACATTAATGTGGTTGTATTATAGACCACCCAAAAGTCAGTGAGAATTGGAGGAGCAAATCTGCAAAGAGATAGCAGACAACTGCAGGAAACAAAGTTGTGATAGGGGATTTTAATTTTCCATGTATTGATTGGGATTCCCATACTGTTAAAGGTCTTATCGGGTTAGAGTTTGGAAAATGTGTTCAGGAAAGTTTTCTAAATCAATATATGGAGGTACTGACTAGAGAGGATGCATTATTAGATCTATTAGGAAATGAGTTAGGACAGGTGACAGAAGTGTGTGTAGGGGAACACTTTGGTTCGAGTGATCATAACACCATTAATTTCAACTTGGTCATGGATAAAGATAGATCTGGTCCTCGGGTTGAGGTTCTAAACCGGAAAAAGGCCAAATTTGAAGAAATGAGAAAGGATCTAAAAAGCGTGGATTGGGACAGGTTGTTCTCTGGCAAGGATGTCGTTGGTAAGTGGGAGACTTCCAAAGGAGAAATTTTGAGAGTGCAGAGTTTGTATGTTACTGTCAGGATTAAAGGGAAAGTGAATAAGAATAAGGAATTTTCGTTCTCCAGGGATATTGGAACTTTAATAAAGAAGAAGTGAGATGTATGATATGTATAGGAAACAGGGAGCAAATAAGGTACTTGAGGAATATAAAAAGTGCAAAAAAAAACTTAAAGAAATCAGGAGGGCCAAAAGAAGACATGAGGTAGCTTTGGCAGTCAAGGGGAAGAATAATCCAAAAAGCTTCTACAGGTATATTAAGAGCAAAAGGATAATAAGGGATAAATTTGGTCCTCTTGAAGATCAGAGTGGTCGGCTACGTATGGAACCAAAAGAAATGGGGGCGATCTTAAATGGGGTTTTTGCATCTGTATTTACTAAGGAAACTGGCATGGAGTCGATGGAAATAAGGCAAACAAGTAGTGAGGTCATGGAACCTATACAGATTGAAGAGAAAGGAGGTGCTTGCTATCTTGAGGCAAATCAGAGCAGATAAAGCCCCAGGACCTGACAGGGTATTCCCTTTGGACCTTGAAGGAGACTAGTGTTGAAATTGCAGGGGCCCTGGCAGATATATTTAAAATATTGGTATCTATGGGTGAGATGCTGGAGGATTGGCGAATAGCTCATGTTGTTCCATTGTTTAAAAAAGGCTCTAAAACTAATCTGGGAAATTATAGGCTGGTAAGTTTGACATGGGTAGTAGGTAAATTACTGGAAGGAGTACTAAGAGATAGGATCTACAAGTATTTAGATAGACAGAGACTTATTAGTAAGAGTCAACATGGCTTTGTGCGTGGTAGGTCATGTTTAACAAATCTATTAGAGTTTTTCGCGGAGGTCACAATGAAGGTGGATGAAGGGAAGGCAGTGGATGTTGTCTACATGGAATTCAGTAAGGCCTTTGACAAGGTCCTGCATGGGAGGTTAGTTAGGAAGATTCAGTTGCTAGTGAGGTAGTAAATTGGATTAGACATTGGCTCAATGAGAGAAGTCAGAGAGTGGTAGAGGAGGATTGCTTCTCTGAGTGGAGGCCTGTGACTAGTGGTGTGCCACAGGGATCAGTGCTGGGTCCATTGTTATTTGTCATCTATATCAATGGTCTGGATGATAATGTGGTAAATTGGATCAGCAAATTTCTTGATGATCCAAAGTTTGGAAGTGTAGTGGACAGTGAGGAAGGTTTTCAAAGCTTGCAGAGGGATCTGGACCAGCTGGAAAAATAGGCTGAGAAATGGCAGATAGAGATTAATACAGACAAGTGTGAGGTATTGCACTTTGGAAGGAAAAACCAAGGTAGAACATACAAGGCAAATGGTAGGGCACTGAGGAGTGCAGTAGAACAGAGGGATCTGGGAATACAGATACAAAATTCCCTAAAAGCGGCATCACAGATAGATAGGGTAGTAAAGAGAGCTTTTGGTTCATTGGCCTTTATAAATCAAAGTATTGAGTATAAGAGTTGGAATGTAATGGTGAGGTTGTATAAGGTATTGGTGAGGTCGAATTTGGAGTATTGTGTGCAGTTTTGGTCACTGAATTACAGGAAGGATATTAATAAGGTTGAAAGAGTGCAGAGAAGGTTTACAAGGATGTTGCAAGAACTTAAAAAACTGAGTTACAGAGAAAGATTGAATAAGTTAGGACTTTATTCCCTGAAGCATAGAAGAATGAGGGGAGATTTGATAGAGGTATATAAAATTATGATGGGTATAGATAGAGTGAATGAAAGCAGGTTTTTTCCACTGAGGCTAGGGGAGAAAAAATACCAGAGGAAATGGGTTAAGGGTGAAGGGGGAAAAGTTTAAAGGGAACATGGGAGGGGGGGCTTCTTCACACAGAGAGTGGTGAGAGTGTGGAATGAGCTGCCAGCTGAAGTGATAAATGTGGGCTCACTTTTAATATTTAAGAACAACTTGGACAGGTACATGGATGAGAGGTGTATGGAAGGATATGGCCCAGGTGCAGGTCAGTGGGACTAGGCAGAGAAATGGTTTGGCACAGCCAAGAAGGGCCAAAAGGCCTGTTTCCGTGCTGTAAAGTTCTATGGTTCTATGATTTCTACTTTTGCTACACTACAATGCAAGCTGGGGCATCAATTATGAAATACTTTCTGCTAAATATAAATAATATGCACGGTACAATAGATTTCACCTGATAGATTGTTCTGCATTCAATGAGCAGATGTTGATTTAGAGACACTTCTTTAATATGAACAATTACAACAAAAAGTGATCAGATTGCCTCACTGCAATGAGCATTGCCAATCAGTTTCTCTGTCATTTGATTATTTTTCCAGTCAAGTTGCACTTACTTCAAAACTCAATTTTGCAAATCATTCATTTAAGAAGTTTGGGGCATGGGTGGTAACAATTTTTAAATTTTGACAAATTAGAAATTGCATAAATTTGAGACCATGGGAGATAATAATGGCACAGAATTTGCTGAAATGTAATGCTGTGATTCTCTGGTGCTTTGTTCTGCCTTTTAAAAGTCACTGTCCAACTGCCTGTCTACAATGAGTTCTGCTAAATCCTTTGGTGATGTTACAGAATTTTGCGTAACAACAGCAAACGTTGCTGAAAGGGCATTCACTGACTTTTATAGTTGGATAAAATTTCTTTTGCTCTTTGATTTTTGAAAAACGTATGCCTCTTACAATAGACCAACATGGTGAAGATTTGATTTTCTGCTGTTTCCTTGAATCTCCGATGGACTTTTATTGGCATTGTTTATGAGGCATAACCAAGTCTCAATAGTCTGCCTGGTGTTTGCAACCAATTAGACACCTTATTTGTTCTTTGGCAGAGTTGATGCAGCCCACTTTCTGCCTCCAATGAAGTAGAAAATTTGACGTAGTCAGTAGTGGAAGTTTTTGCAAATTAATCTTAGAAAGGGCATTGCGGCACTGGATGCATAAACAATTTGTTGACAAGGATGATTCTATGTGGTGGATCTCTGAATTATGACAGAAGACTTCAGTAGTCCCTATTGCTTTTACTGAAGAACACATTATCTAGCTCATTTTATGTTCTCCAGAGTCAGTTGTGCAATCGATCATGTGACAAGTCGAGCAAAATCAGGAGCTTTTTTTGGTTACAACTACAATCTTTGCTGATGGTGGATAGAAAACTAGGGGCATATGGCACTGGGATGAGCAATGAAATGGTAATTAGAAGTTCTGTGCTTAGATGTCAGTGTCTTGCATACAGTGTCTGCCAGCCTCAGCTTTTAATGGTCAAGTAGCTAAATCTGAGTCAGTGGCTGTCACATCACTGTCAGGAACCAGTTTGTACCAACTTAATTAGAACTGTGGGCTGTTATCACTGGTTCTATGACTGGCCTGCATTTCATAGAGAATTAGAACTACTTTGGCCTAGGACTCCATCAAGGTAAGCCATCTGGGCTCTCAGATGCACAGGATATCATTGTTTACCTTTGCAATCCCACACCAATTTTATGTCCTGTTTTGCCTGATCTGTTATGAGCTGCCTTGGGAAAAATATTTTAACCTCTGACCCTCTTCCTAATGATCAGCATAGCAATGATGTTTGGATGTGAGCTTTTCATGCAGCTCCTGACAGGGACCATACAGGCCCAAATTTGCATGTTTTTGAGTACAATATTTGGCTAATGTATCATTGGCCAGTTTCATGAATTTTTGGAGATCTGACTGGACAGAAAAGCTATATGTAGTACATGTTAAGTGCACCAACAGAGGGTGAAATCTAGTTTTTAGTCTTATGCATTCAGAGGCATCCTCTCAATATATTCAGACACATGGGGAGCACCACCCACCCTACTTCAGCAAACAGCTCAAATGCCACATTATAACAAGTTACTGGACAATTTTGGATTAACAGTAAAAAACAAGATTGTGTAGGGAAAAAAATAACATATGCAGTGGGAGAAACATAGTTTACATTCTGGGTGAAAGACCTTGCTGGAAAGGAGAGAGTTTGTCTGGACAAAGGACATGTTTGTGGTAGAGCAAAGACCAAGTGAGACTGAATGAAAGCAGTGGCACTGACTGGAAAAGTAGGAGATGTATGAGAATGGAGGAGCGTGAAAATATTCTTTTGCAAAGCTATAGCAAACGAATGGAACCTGGTGGAACTCCACACATTGAGGATAACTTATAAGGAGAATACTGCAGATGACGAAAATCTCAAATAAATGCAGAAAATGCTGGAAACAATAATCAAGCCGGAAAGCATTTTTGGCAAGATAAAATCATAGTATTTTTTCCTTGTCCCTGACCTTTCATAAGAACAAAAAGGTCATTGATCTGAAATGTTCACAAAATTGACACACATTCATTGATTTGCCAGCATTTTGCTGCAGGTATAACAATTTTTGTGTGCCCTTTGACGTAAAGCAGATAGGAGAAGTCCTGCGCCCTTTCACATAATTGTTTCCTATGACTGCTGACCTCAATATTTAATACGTGTTTCTTTTAGTCCGAAAAGTGATTTTTTTTTTATCATTCCTTCCAGCATTTATGGCATACTGGCTTTGTTTTTGCTCATGACAGTTTACAGTTTCTGTAAAATGGTTTCTATTCCTAAAATTAATGTTGAATAAATGAACATTTACAACATTAACGTTCCTGCGATGTTGGTTAAAACTAATTGAGCCTACCACAAATGAGAAAATCTGCAGATGCTGGAAATCTGAGCAACACACACAATATGCTGCAGGAACTCAGCAGGCCAGGCAGCATCAATGGGGGAAAAAAATACAGTCGATGTTTCTGGCCAAGACCATTCAGCCGACTGGAGAAAAAAAGCTGAGAGTAGATTTAAAAGGAGGTGGGAGGGGAGAGAGAAACAAGGTGATAGGTGAAACCTGGAGGGAGAGAGTAGAAGTAAAGAGCTGGGAAGTTGATTGGTGAAGAAACCGAAGGCCATGGAAGAAAGAAAAAGGGGGAAGGAGCACCAGAGGAAGGTGGTAGGCGGGATAGGACATGAGGTGAGAGAGGGAAAAAGGGATGGGAAATGGAGGAGTTGGGGGAGGAGGTTTGGTTGGGGGCATTACAGGAAGTTTGAGAAATGGATGTTGACGTTGTTAGGTTGGAGGCTACTCAAACTGAATATAAGGTGTTGTTCCTCCAAGTGTGGCCTCATCACAACACTGGAGGAGGCCATGGATGGAAATATGGGAATGGGAGGTGGAATTAAAATGGGTGGCCACTGGGAGATCCCGCTTGTTCTGGTGGATGGAGTGGAGCGGACTCCCAATCACCGTCAGGTCTCACTGATGTACAGAAGGCCACACCAGGAGCTCCGGACACAGTTAATGACCCCAACAGAATCACAGATGAAGTGTCGCCTCACTTGGAAGGACTGTTTGGGGCCCTGGATGGTGGTGAGGGAGGAGGTGTGGAGACAGGTGGAGCACTTGTTTGCTTGCAAGGATAGTGCCAGGTCAGAACAGAGGGGAGAGAGAAATGGACAAGGGAATCACATAGGAAAGCAGAAAGTGGAGGGAGGGGAAGAGATGCTTGATGGCAGGAATCCTATTGGAGTTAGCGGAAGTTTTGGAGAATTATATGCTGGATGCAGAGGCTGATGGGGTGGTAGGTGAGGACAAGAGGAACACTATCCCTGGTGGGGTGGCGGGAGGATGGGGTAAGAGCAGATATGTGTGAAATGGAAGAGATGCGGTGGAGGAAGGGAAGCCCCTTTGAAATAGGAGAACATCTCCTTTGATCTAGAATAAAAAGCTTCATCCTGAGAGCAGATGCGGCAGAGACGGAGAAATTGAGAAAAGGGGATGGCGTTTTTTCAAGTAACAGGGTGAGACGAGGAGTACTCTAGGTAGCTGTGAGTGTCCATGGGTTTGTGATAGACATTGGTGGATAAGCTGTCTCCAGCGATACGGACAGTGCGATTGAGAAAGGGGAGGGAGGGGTTGGAAATGGACCAGGTAAATTTGAGAGTAGGGTGGAAGTTGGAGGTAAAGTGGATGAAGTTGTCAAGTTCAACATGGGTGCAGGAAGCAGCACCAATGCAGTTGTCAATGTAGCAGTGGAAAAGTGTGGCTCGGTCACCAGTGTAGGCTTGAAACATAGACTGTTCCATATAGCTGGCAAACAGGCATAGCTGAGACCCAAGCGAGTGCCCATGGCTACTCCTTTTGTGTGAAGGAAGTGGGAGGAGCCAAAGGAGAAATTATTGAATGTGAGGACAAGTTCCACTAGGTCAGGGGTCAGCAACGTTTACCACTGAAAGAGCCACTTGGACCCGTTTCCCACAGAAAAGAAAATACTGGGAGCCGCAAAACCCGTTTGACATTTAAAATGAAATAACACTGCATACAACGTTTTGTTTTGCCTTTATGCTATGTATAAACAAACTATAATGTGTTGAATTTATGAAATTGATGAACTCCTGCAGAGAAAACGAAATTACATTTCTGCATGCAACAAAAACATTTTGAACTCCGAAAAAAAGACGTTGGGTTGAAGGTTACTTTGAAGTAAAATACCCAACGTCTATTTGAGTCCTTCTTGTATTTATGAAAAACGCCAAACTTAAATTTGCCGCCAGCAGCAAACCAAAAATAACGTCAGCCAGCTGTCAGCCTGAAAAATAAAAGGACTATTTCACTGAACAATGAAAACATATGAATATACGTAAAATAATAGGCAATTAAAATATTTATCATACTTGTTCAGATTGACTCACACCTGACAATGCAGTCGTATTCAGTAGGGATGGATCTATGCTTAGGGGAGTGACCGGGAAGGATAATGTGTTTTTTTCCTCTCTGAACTCACAGAAGCATTTCCCAAACGATGTTTGCATTGCGATGATTGCAGAATGTAAATACTCCGAATTTATCATGTCGTGACCTTGTTTGAACTCTCTCAAATTGGGGAAGTGAGACAATGTGCCTTTCTGTAAATCTCTGGCAAACACTGTCAACTTGCGCTCGAATGCCAAAACATCCTCCAACATGTGCAGGGCTGTACGTCCTTTCCCCTGAAGAGCTGTGTTCAGCGTGTTCAGGTGCGCTGTCATGTCTACCATGAAGTGTAGCTTTTCCAGCCACTCTGGCTGTTCCAGCTCAGGAAAGTTGAGCCCTTTGCTGCCCAGGAAAGTTTTCACTTCTTCCAGACACGCGACAAAGCGTTTCAGCACCTCCCCTCTGGACAGCCAGCGATAAAAACACGTTGTAGCGGTTGCTACACGCAGTCAGTAAACTGCAGTCAAAGATAGCTTTATTCGAACTAAACAGCCTTGCTTTTAAGCCTCCCTCAACCCGCCCCCCATGGGCGCGGATGCTGCAAAAGACACGTACTCACAAACCCCCGTAGGCTATCTCCCTTAGCCTGAACGCTGGCTAATTGTGAGCCGGTTCGGATGTGTCAGGAAATGGGTCGCCACAACGTCTTATTTAGATTGTACAAGATCACCATAATCTTCAAATTTAGATTTACATTTCAAAAACTAACAAACTAACATAAAATACATTTTAATTAAATACTGACCATGTAGCGGTGTGCTACACGCAGCGCTAAAATTACGACACGGAGTCGGTAACTACAGTCGAAGGAAAAAACTTTATTCGAAATCTTCAGCCTCACTTTTAAGCCTCCCTCAACCTGCCCCCCCCCCCACCCCGTGCACAGAGGCTCCAAAGCTCTGTGCTCGCAAACCCCCGTAGGCTATCTAATTGTGAGTCGGTTCGGATGTGCCAGGAAAAGGGTCGCCACAACCAATTATTTCCCAAAGCAACAGGGAGCCGCAGCACAGACGTAAAAGAGCCACATGTGGCTCTGGAGCCGCGGGTTGCTGACCCCCGCACTAGGTGGAGGAGAGTGGTAGTGGAGGGGAACTGATAGGTCTGGTACCCCACAAGAAAACAGAGCCCTTTGAGGCCTTCCTGGTGGGGGGTGGAGGTCAAAGGGACTGGACATACTTAGTAAAAATAAAATCACTGAAAAGATCAAGAGCGTGTGAGGTGACATGGATGTCGGTAGGAAAAGCCTGAACTAGGGGTGATAAAACAGAGTCGAGGTATGAATTGCAATGCTTCTGATGTTGATAAAAGCACTGATAGAAATTGTACATTTCTTCCAGTATACTAAAAACATAAAGGAAATTATTTGTTCAGTGCTCTGTTAGTATATTGAGGAAATTCATCTTGTAATTATTCCCGATTTTCATTCGCCACAATTGCAAATATAGAATAAAATGATAATACGAATTGACTAAAGCACATGGGACACAATCTTCTTTGGAAAATACTTACTGAGAGCTAACAGCATGATAGGAAAACAATTCAAACAAATTCAGTCTTGAAACTGTCTTGCATTGCAAAATAACTTTACTAAGTTCTCTGGGGTCCCAAAAATGTATGGTTTATTTGAGAAGAAACACATATGATGTGGCAATGAGGTATCATCTCCTCACTAAGGATGAGCATAGGCGCTCCTGAAGAATGTGTGCTTAGCCTTTGCACTACTCCCTCTGCACTCAAGACTGGATAGGAGCAGCTTAAATGCCAGCTATAAATTTACCCATGGCATCACAGTTGTTGGCAGAATTTTGGATGGCAACAAGAAGGCATACAGGAGCATAGTAGTTTGGTTGGTTGAGTGGGGTTGCAACAACAACTTTGCAGTCGGTGTCAGCAAAATTAAGGAATTGATTGTGTACTTCAGGAAGGGGAAGTCATGAGCACACATACAAGTCATCATTTAGGAATCTGCAGTGGGAAGGGTAAGCAATTTCAAGTTCTTGATGCCAACATCTCAGAAGATCTACCTTGAGCTCACCATATTGAGGCAATTGTGATGAAGACACACCAGGAATTTGAGGAGATTTAGTATATCACCAAAGGCTCCAGATAAACCATGGAGAGCATTCTGACTGGTTGTGTCAACGTCTGGTATGGAGGCTCCAATGCACAGGATCCTTAGAGGCTTCAAAGAGTTGAAAACTGAACCAGTTCCAACATGGGCACAAGCCTCCTCACCACTGAGAACATCTTCCGAAAACAGTGGAGACACATTCAAAGTAAAGGGATAAAAGGCTTTTCACATGGAGATGAGAAAATTTTGTTTTGCTCAATAATTGTAAATCTCTGGAATTACTACTCTCGAGAGTTGAGGAAGCTTTGTTATTGACCATATGCCAGCTTGAGCTCAATAGGTTAATGGATAGAGCTAGGCATGACTATAGACTAGTGGATAATCAAAGGACTGTGTGCCCCTCTCCTCCTACTTCTTGTGTTCTTCATTTCTTTGGATCTACGGGCTTCATATGGAGTGAATATACATTGTCACTTTTTTCTTACTGCTGTACATAACTTAACCATTCTTTCCTCCCCAGGAACTAGAAGCTTTGCAAAGAAATTAGCAGAAATGATGAGAGGCTCTCAATTAGTTCCATACTTCCAGCTGGTGTACAATGAACATCCATATGAAAACCTGCCAGGAAGCTTACACATGATACAAGGTCATGAAAAAGGCTAGAACCAGTGTTTCTCATGAACTTTAAACCCACCTTTCAAGTATAGAATGATGGTTTCCTCCATCTATGCAACTGTGAAACTCGTCCTGATGTAGCTGCTCAGAGCCAATATTACAGCTTTCATTACAGCACAAAATATTCCCATTAACAATTTCAAACCTGCAGTGGAATTTGAGAGACAGACTTCTGAAAGTTAGCTTTAAATAGTATAATGGACTTCCAGGGCATCACAGCAGTTAATAAAACAATCCTGCTTGCCTTGTTACAGCTTGCTAATGGATTTTCCTTTTCTCACATTGTTGCTGGGTCCCAAGGTGCTCATTATGGCTATATATAGAAGAGATGCATTCTGCATATTTTGCACGGTGATGAGACTGTGCTTGATGTAAGGGCTGATGCGTGCTGATAAACAATGAAAAGCGGTAAGATTTGATGGACCCCCTAAAATAACACCATCTCTCTCCCATCTCCTTTTCCCTTAACTTTGCAATGGACTTATATGATTCTGTACTGTGGTTGCTGTGGAGAACATACAATGGTGCTAGAAAGTTTGTGAACTGTAGAATTTTCACTATTTTTGCATAAATATGACCTAAAATGTGATCAGATCTTCACACAAGTCCTAAAACTAGATAAAGAGAATCCCATTAAATAAATAACACAAAAAAACATTATATTTGTTCATCTATTTATTGAGAAAAAATGATTCAATATTACAGGCATTTGTTGGAATAGGATGTGAACTTCCAGGGTAATGCCTTCTACAAAAGCTATTTGGAGCCAGGTGTTCAAACCAATGAGATGAGATTGGAGCTGTGGGTTGTAGAGATGCCATGCACTATATATAAAAAAAGGACACAAAAAGTCAAGTTACTGACAAAGCCTGCTCTTCTCAAGAAAGATCTGTTTATGTGCACCATGCCTCGATTAAAACAACTTTCAGAGGACTTTAGAATTAGAATTGTTACGTACCCCATAACTGGGTCACTTACCAGCAAAGATAGAGAGGTCCGTTGAAGTCTGATGGTACTATTTTTAATGGTATTTATTGATAAAAATACACAAAAATAATATCAATGGAAGCATACATATAATATACATCATAAATACTAAATCTAAAAGCGCGGGTATAATAATAATCATTAAGAAATAGCTCTATCATTGTCTAGGGGATAATGTATTGTCCAATGGAAATATAAAAGTCACTTTAGTTCATTCAAGCTGCAGCTTTTGGTTGGAGAGAGAGACGGATTAAAACTTGCCCATTCCTTTTATGATGTCAATCCTTCGAGAGTCATTGGGGCTGATCTCTTCTGTAGCTAAGCCGCCTTCCGTGGTAGGGCCTCAATCCCGGGGCAACGGGAAAGGACACACGTGGGCTCTCCACCGCTATTAAACGCCGTCACGGAACTTCTAGCGTTTCTCCTGGTGTGTGTCAAGGGCTGTTCCCCAGACCCTCTTTTATCCTGACTCACGGGGTCTCAGATGTCAATCAGGGTGGAATGTTGCCATCCCCCAACCAGCCCACGTTGCCTGAGGGCTTCCATGAAGTACAGTATTCAATACACAATTCCGTCTCCAAGAGACAATGACCTGTTCCGTGGCTTTGTATCGCTGGGGCCAGGACATTCCAAACATCTCTCTCTCATTTCCTGGGTCTCCTGACCTGACTTAATAGCGATCTTGCGATTCTCAAAAAGGGGAGGGGGCACAGGTGTAACACCCCGTTTCTTCAACGCGTTTTTTACCATCGGAAAAAAACGAAGTAATACAGAGTCTTACAGGATTTTAGAATCTAACACCATACAAAAGTTTTTTTTTCTACAGGGTAATATAGTTATACATTCAATTCAGTATCTAGATGGTTACTGATTGCATTGTCACTTCCTTTAATATCTTAACATCTTGTACCTTACTAAAGTATTGTAGCATCAGACTCCAATTTAATAACCATCTATTTTTAGGTCTTATTTTTCTTTAGCCAACAAAAACTAAAGAGTTGTGATCTTAGCTTACAGGTATACTACAAAAGTTCATGCAAATACTAATCTTTATGTTGCTTTCAAACTTAACAGGCAGGCTTCCATGGGGGTTTTCTTTTATTATTCACATGCTTTGTCGAAATCCCTTAAAACCAGCTTCTGCCATTTAAAAATGACGTCCCATTAACCCTCGCCTCTTTTCCGGTTAATTCCCATGTGGGGAGCTTGTGCACCCTGGCAAAATAGGCTTTCGCCCGCTCCTTCCATAGGAGTTATTTTATCAACAATGTGTTCCAAACTTAGACCATTTCCCGAATTTCCACCCAATTCTTTAATTTTACACAAGTTGCTAGTTGTCTTTTCAGGACCCTTGAGGCTGTTAGTTTTCAGTTTAAACTCTTTGTTCAAACAGCATTTCAAATTCTGCCTTTTCACACCACACTCTGGAATAACAATAGCGTGTGGGGGCCCGTTACCTTCCAACTCAACCTGTAATTGATTCACAGGCTTTGTGGTACCATGCCATTGTCTCTGTAGCCTGATTGCTGCATTTGATATCAGTCCAGCCTTTAAATTTTCTTCATTCAATTTGGGAACTACATATTTCCCTTCTCCTTCAATAATAATATTCATCTCCCCACTAACTTTTAACACACCTTCGAGCACAAACACCTGGGAACTCTCACTTCCCACTATTACCAAGGTTAACCCTTTCTTCACTGAACCAGGTCTATCTGACCCACAAGGACTGCATTCCTTTTCAACTGAATCAAATACCTCAGACTTTTTCTGAGCTCCATTACTAGGTTCAGTACCACGTGCATCCACATCTTGGACACACTCAAACGAGACATTTGCCTCTTCCAGGCTTTCAATACCCGTACCCAGTCCAAATTCTAAATTCCCCTGATTCTCCCAGCTACTCTCTGGGCAACTCCCTTCTGGAGTAAACTCAACCCCGCGGGCTGAAACAACCTCATCTGCCAACCCAGCAGACTTCTTCAAGGTAAGGGCACCCTTTTCATCTAGGACTGCCCTCATTTCATTATTGGGAACACCTTTAGAATTTTCAACTTCTTCAAACAGTTCTGCCAAACCAGACAGATCATCCATGTCCAATTCTGGACCTTTTAACAGCTCTATCTGGTTCTCATCTTTATTTCATGCCTCTAGAACTTTTCTCCTCGCTAAGGGCAGGTCTACCTCCTCTCCCTTACCCTCTTTCACTTTCCTATTCTCCGCTCTCCCCCCCCCCCCCGGTACAGGGTCGGTAAAAACGTCTCGGCCAAATCGATACTGGCCTGATTTAAACTGCTCTCATTCTCAGCTGCCTTTCTCGACATGCTGCGAGTGACCGCGCATGTGGGATAGATCTTGGAATCTAGGGGTGGGACCGTAATGCTCACCGGCTGGCTTGTGAGCATCATTGCTGACCAAACCTTACCACCGGCTAAATCGTTACCAAGAAGTACGTCCGCGTCAGTTCTCGGGAATTCTGATCGCACCCCTATTTCCACTGGTCCAGATACCAGCTCACAATCCATAATGATCCTATGTAAGGGCACCATTTCTGTCCCTTTTCCTATTCTTTTCACAGCTACCATTCCGGTCTTGCTACCAAAATCCAGTACCTTACTGCTAATCAATGATAGTTCAGCCCCCATGTCTCTCCAGACCTTTACTGGAACTGGTGTGTCTCCCTCCCTCACAGACACAGTTCCATTTGACATACAAGTCTCAGATCCTTCTCGTACTCTGTCTACCCGGGGCTCTCTTGTCAATTTACTGATTACCACGACACATCCAATAGGGACTGCCGCTTTCCCTTTTCCTGTCTCTTTCCTCGGAGCAAAGCACCTAGATGCAATATGCTCCCCCTTTCCACAATTAAAACAGGTCAAGCCCGGAAATCTCTGGCTGTCTTGCCTTTCCCCCTCAATCTTACCACTAGCTCCCGGCGGGACCTCTGTCTCAGCCGACGGGCTTTCTCTATCGTTCCCACAGTCTCTCTGGGAACTTTTATTCGAGGAAAACTTTGTCTTGTGGGTTAGGGCATATTCATCTGCGAACCTAGCAAATTCTGAGATGGACTTATTCAGCTTTTCATTCAAATACATCTGGATATCCTCCGAAACACAACCTTTAAATTCTTCAATCAGAATTAACTCCCTGAGATGCCAAAAATCCTCTGCCACTATTTCTGCTGTACACCAACGGTCCAAGAGCACACCTTTCTCATAGGCAAACTTGGTATATGTCTGATTCCACCCTTTCTTTAAATTTCTGAACAGCTGTCTATACGCTTCAGGTACCAATTCATAACTCCGGAGAATGGCCGCCTTTACTTTGTCATAACTCTCCTCCTCTTCCTCCTCCATGGACAACACTGTATATGCTCGTTGTGCCTTCCCATTTAACACACTTTGTAACAGAGCCACCCACTGACCTCTGGGCCACTTCTGACTCACTGCCACCTTCTCAAAAAGCAAGAAATAACTATCAACATCTGTCTCCTGAAACGGAGGTAATAACCTCAACTCCTGACTAACATTAAACCGCTCCTTTCGGTCTGGCCCTTGATCTCTTTGCTCTTGCCTTACCTTCTCCATCTCCAAGTCATGTTTCCTCTGTTTCTCTGCCTCCCTCTACTTCTTGCTGCTTCTAGCTGTTTTAACTGAATTTCATGCTCCCATTGTTTCTCAGCCCTGTCCTGCTCCCTTTTCAACTTAACGCCTTTAGCTGGAGCGCATGCTCCCTTTGTTTGTCGGCTCTTTCTTTCTCTCTCTCTTTCTCTCGGCTCTTTCTTTCTCTTTCTCGGCTCTTTCTTTCTCCTTCTCAGCTGCTTTAACTTAATTGCATGTTCCAACCTTAATTTCTCCAACTCTAACTGAGCTGTCCCACTAGCTGGTACCTTTTCAGGGATATTTTCCAATACCCCAGCTGCAAAAACATTCTTCCCAATATAACACTGAGTTATTGCCCTTCGCACCTCCCGCTTTTTCATGGACAACCTCACCTCTGCGAGGTTTAGCCCTTTTGCCAGATTTACCAAGTCCGATTTGGTGGCTGCCTCTAGCGCCTCTAGAGTCGGGTTTTCTATAAATTTGACCACGTCCATCTCTGCTGGTTTCCTGTCTGGCTACCCGTGTAACCAGATCCAAGTTTGGACTTACAAGCCCGATTCACTGGCCTCCCAATTTGGTGTCAAATCTTGAGACGAGAACCCCAATTGTTATGTACCCTGTATCTGTGTCACTTACCAGCAAAGATAGAGAGGTCCGTTGAAGTCTGATGGTACTATTTTTAACGGTATTTATTGATAAAAATACACAAAAATAATATCAATGCAAACATAGATATAATATACGTCGTCAATACTAAATCTAAAAGCGCAAGTATAATAATAATCAATAAGAAATAGCTCTATCGTTGTCTAGGGGATGATGTATTGTCCGATGGAAATATAAAAGTCATTTTAGTTCATTGAAGCTGCAGCTTTTGGTTGGAGAGAGAGACAGATTAAAACTTGCCCATTCCTTTTATGATGTCGATCCTTCGAGAGTCGTTGGGGCTGATTTCTCCTTTAGCTAAGCCGCCTTCCGTGGTAGGATCTCAATCCCGGGGCAACGGGAAAGGACACACGTGGGCCTTCCACCGGCTATCACTATTAAACGCTGTCACGGAACTTCTAGCGTTTCTCCTGGTGCGTGTCAAGGGCTGTTCCCCAGACCCTCTTTTATCCTGACTCACGGGGTCTCAGATGTCAGTCAGGGTGGAATGATGCCATCCCCCAACCAGCCCACGTTGCCTGAGGGCTTCCATGAAGTACAGTACTCAATACACAATTCCGTCTCCAGGAGACAATGACCTGTTCCGTGGCTTTGTATCGCTGGGGCCAGGACATTCCAAATGTCTTTCTCTCATTTCCTGGGTCTCCTGACCTGACATAATAGCGATCTTGCGATTCTCAAAAAGGAGGGGGGGCAGAGGCATAACAGAACTGTAGAGATGCATGAAGCTGGAAAAAGCTACAAAAGCATTTATAAATGGAGGAAACTAGGTACTGTTGCTGCTCACCCTGGGAGTGGGCTTCCTGCAAAGATCCCTCCAAGAGCATAATGTGCAATGCTGAAGAGGGGAAAAAGACCCCAAGGGTAATAGTAAAAGACCTGTAGAAATCTCTAGAACTTACTAAAGGCTCTGTTCATGTTTCCACTATAAGAAAAACACTGAACAGGAATGGTGTTCATGGAAGTACACCACTATTCTCCAAAAAAAAAAATACTTGGGCACATTTCAAGTTTGCAAAAGACCACCTGGATTTTTTACGTCTCTTCTGGGTCATTGTTCTGCAGACAGATGAGATGTAAGTTAAACTTTTTGACAGAAGTATACATTGCTATGTTTGGAGGAAAAAGGGCACTGCACACCAGCGCTAAAACCTCATCCCAACTGTGAAGCATTTTGGAAGGAGGATTATGGTTTGGGGCTTCTCTGCTGCCTCAGGGCCAAAACAGCTTGCAGTTGTTGAGGGGATAATGAATTCAAAATTGTATCAAGACATTTTACAGGAGAATGTCAGGTAGCAGTCTGTTACCTGAAGCTAAATAGAAGTTGAACAATGCAACAAGACAACGATCTGAAAGACAAGAGTAAATCAGCAAAACAATGGTTTAAAAAGTAGAAAATTCATGTTTTGGGATGGCCAAGTCAAAGTCCTGACCTTAATCCTACAGAAATGTTGTAGAAGGACCTGAAGCAAGCACTTCATGAAAGGAAGCCCACCAACATCCCAGAGATGAAGCAGTTTAGTAAGGAGGAATGGCCTAAACTTCCTGCAAGCCGATGTGCAGGACAGATTAGCAGTAACCAGAAATGTTTGGTTGAAGTTATTGCTGTACATAGCGGTCACATTAGTTATTGAAAGCAAAAGTTTCCAATAAATATGTGTAATATTGGATCATTTTTCTCAATAAATAAATGATCATGTATAATGTTTTTGTGCTATTTATTTAATTAGATTCTCTATCTAGTTTTTGGACGCATGGACATCTGATCATATTTTAGGTCATATTTATGCAGAAATGGAGAAACTTTTACAGGGTTCACAAACTTTCTAGTACCACTGTATTTCCAGGCTGTTACCTATTTCCACAGATCCTAGAGTCAAAGGTGTGGCACCTGTGATCGCTCTAGTTAGCTGTCATCATGAATTGTGGACCTGTTTTGACACAGTGGAACAGAAACCCTAATCTTGCCTTAAAGTTAATCATCTCCAGTTTTTACTACTTCAGCGTTCCTCTAATTGAATATTAGCAGAGAACCCAATTGGTGCAATGAATAAAGGTAAGTTTCAGTTTCTAGGCAGTCAAAGCTTCAATGTTCTATCGGAAAGGTACACCTCCTTTCCTTCATAATATAAGGAAACTTTGCCAGAATCTCTTAAGATTACATTTTTGCCTTTAAAAGCTTGAACAAAACTTGAGTTTTGTTATCACTGAAAGAAGCATCCTGACGTCAGACTGTTTTACCCACCACAACCACTATTATAGTTGCCAAATATATGATACAAAATCCATTCAATCTGACAGTTAAATGCCAGTTGAAATTGAAAATTGGTGAGTTTCATATGAGAGGTGATTTTTAACTAAACCATTTGGTATAAATTTGCTGGGAGGTGTTGGAAATAGACCAGGTGAATTTGAGGGTGGGGTGAAAGTTGGAAGCGAAGTTAATGAATTCAACGAGCTCAGCATATTTGCAGGAAGCAGCACTGATGCATTTGTCGATATAACGTAAGAAAAGAGGAGGACAGATACTGGTGTAGGCTTGGAACATAGATTGCTCTACATAGCTGACAAAAAGGCAGGCGTAGCTAGGACCCATGTGGATGCCCATGGCTGCGCCTTTAGTTTAGGTGAGCACCACTTCACCTGCGAGTCAACTGGGATGATATACTCAGATTCAGATTCAGTTTATTGTCATTTATAAACCACAAATACAATGCAGTTAAAAAATGAGACAACATTCTCCGGAATGATATCACGAAAAAGCACAAAACAGACCACACAAGAAAAACCACATAACGTTTGGTAATCTCCAATCCAGAGTCCGGAGAGGCTGCTATCTGTATATGCTATACTGTTATACTGCTATACTGTATCCGGTGCTCCCAATGTGGCAATTTATACATTGGGGAGACTCGCCGCAGACTGGGAGACCGTTTCGCCGAACACTGGCACTCAGTCCTCCAGCAGTGGCGGGATCTCCCTGTGGCCACACACTTCAATTCCACAGACTACTCCACTCTGATAAGTCTGTCCATGTCCTCTACCGTCAAGATGAGGCCACACGCAGGTTGATGGAACAATACCTTATCTCCGGCCTAGGTAGCCTCCTACCTGCCGGCATGAACATCCAACTCACTGACCTCTGTTGATACCCCTGCCCCCCACCCTTACCCCCATCCCTATCTATTATTTTAGTCTGGTTCTCTTTCTCTCTCCTTTTCCCCCCTCACTATAGTCTCCCCCCAGCCCTACCTTTCTTTCTCTTTTATTTCCCATAATTCTCCACCTTCCCCCTAGACCATTTCCCTTCAGCCTATCACTTCCCAGCTCTCTACTTCATCCCTCCCCCCACTTCTTATCCCCCCTCGACCATCCCATGTTACTTCACTCCTGATGAAGGGTTTCGGCCTGAAAAGTTGTCACTACATCCTCCCATAGATGCTGTCTGGCCTGCTGAGTTCTGCCAGCATTTTGTGTTTTTATTTATTTCCAGCATCTGCAGTTTCACTCGAGTTCCAAATTCCAACCTCCTTTCTAATGAAATGTTTCTGAACCAGAGTCATGGAGGGATGCAGCACAGAAACAGGCCTTTCTGTTGGACTGAGTCCATGCTAAGTATCAAACGCAATGAACACAAAATGCTGGAGGACCTCAGCGGGTCATGCAGCTTTTATGGAAAAGAGTAAACAGTCGATGTTTTGAGCTGACGCCCTTCTTTGGGACGTGAGTTCCTCCAGCATTTTGTGTGTATTGCTTTGGATTTGCAGCATCTACAGATTTTCTCATGTTTCTAAATACCAAATACCCAGTTTGTTTTTCACAAATCCTACTCTAATCTGTTTTATTCTCAACACATTCCTCTCTTTTACTCCCCCAACTGCCACTAGTGTGTGTAGCAGTTCATAGTGTCAATTTACCTAAGAACCTGCATGCTCAGTCTCCTGGATCTACCGTTTATTTTACAACTTCCAGTGATCTGCTTTCTCTTTTTGCATCAAATTAGTAATTCTGCTGTAGCTTACACATTAATATTAATAGTTTTTTTATAATCTTTCCGCTATCACTGCTTGATCTTTTAAGCAATTTGCACAGGTCTGACCTGCATTTTACAGCCTTTTCACCTTCGTTTTCTCATTTTCTGACTTCTTCCGTCAACCTATCAACCTGATGTTTTCACCAAGATCTTACCGCCTTTTTGTCCTTACCTCAAATTTCTGAAACTTAAAACTAACTTTTATTTCTGTCTTTCTCAGTTTGATGAGGGACCCTTGATCTGACACACTGACCTGGTAGCTTTTTCTCTGACTAACCTGTTGAACGTCTAGCGTTTATTCCATTGTAACCTGTTCATTTGTATCCGAGGCAGATGGATGGCTTCCTTTTTGAAAAATAGCATACCAGGTCTGATGGCATCATAGGACCCAGATATCATTTTATTCTGATCTGAGTGGGGAAGCTGCTCCACTGTTACAGATAGCTGAGGTTGTAGGTGGAGGAGAGGTGAAATAGCCCCTGTATCCAATTGTCACATACAGTAAGACTTACTTTCCTCATGCTTAATTCTTGGCAATGGAAACTTATTTTTGTGTTAACTTCTGTTCCTTCCCCACACCCCACTGTAGATTACATCACCAAAATGACACTCTGAAAATACTTCAGCAAAGAAACTCCATCATCTTCCTATGAGTGAAGACATTTTAAAAACATTTAATTGGCTGTAAAGCATTTTGTTTATTGGAGCTCATCAGAAGTATTATATAGGTAGATCTTTTTATAATAACTGTATTTTTCAATTGCCTAAGCAAGTATTTCATTGCTGAGTACAATGATTGATGGTATCATCTTTGCACTCTGAACTCATCTATTTCTTTCATCCATTATATTGTATGTTTTTAACAATAATCAGAATCAGGTCTATTAGCACTGGCATGTGACGTGAAATTTGTTAACTTAGCAGCAGTTCAATGCAATACATAATCTAGCCTAGAGAAAAAAAAATAAAACAATAATAAACAAGTAAATCAATTATGTACATTAAATAGATTTTTAAAATGTGCAAAAACAGAAATACTGTATATTAAAAAAAGTGAGGTCGTGTCCACAGCTTCAATCTCCATTTAGGAATCGGATGGCAGAGGGGAAGCTGTTCCTGAATCGCTGAGTGTGTGCCTTCAGGCTTCTGTACCTCCTACCTGATGGTAACAATGAGAAAAAGGCATGCCCTGGATGCTGGAGGTCCTTAATAATGGACGCTGCCTTTCTGAGACACCTCTTCCTAAATATATTCTGGGTACTTTGTAGGCTAGTACCCAAGATGGAACTGACTTTAGTTACAACCTTCTTTTTCGGTCCTGTGCTGTAGCCCCTCCATACCAAACAGTGATGCAGCCTGACAGAATGCTCTCTACGGTACAAATGTAGAAGTTTTCGAATGTATTTGTTGACATGCTAAATCTCGTCAGGCTCCTAATAAAGTTTAGCCACTGTTTTACCTTCTTTATGGTAAAACATTATGTTGGGACCAAGTTAGATCCTCAGAGATCTTGACACCCAGGAACTTGCAGTTGCTCACTCTCTCCACTTCTGATCCCTCCATGAGGATTGCTATGTGTTCCTTTGCCTTGCCCTTCCTGAAGTCCACAATCAGCTGTTTCATCTTACTGACATTGAGTGCCAGGTTGTTGCTGCAGCACCATTCCACTAGTTGGCATATTTCACTTTTGTACGCCCTCTCGTCACCACCTGAGATTCTACCAACAATGGTTGTATCATCAGCAAATTTGTAGATGGTGTTTGAGCAACCATATAATTTTGTTAGCTGAGTTATTTTCTGTCTGTACTATCAATGCCTCTCCAGAAAACAAAATCCCATGTATTCGGAATATAAAATTTTTCTTCTTTAAATGTAGATTAGGCCTTTAAATGCAAATTTTAATACAAAAATGCATCCCTTCCAAATTATGATTTATATATTTTTGTTGGTGACCTTAACACTCACTACAGTTAGTGTTTTATTTGTATATTAATAAATTTGTCACTGTCAAAAAATTGTGAAGTTTCTTCAACGCAGTTACAGCATCTGTCACCACTGGTCCTTAACCGTTGCGTTCCAACAGTATCTGCATGGGGAGTTTCGTGCTCATGTAGTACCTCAGGAGAGGTTGTAAATAAATAACCAGGGTGATGTATTATGAAAGTTTATAAAAAGACAACTTTTTTTCTTGTCAGTAACCACCTCTGTATTTTACTAAGAATGTTTCCTCATGTGATAGATATTCCATTGTGGTGGATTGCAGTCATAGTTATGGTGACCAAATGTTTGGTCAAGAAAAAATTATTCTATACAAACACATAAAAATCCTTTTGCATAGAATCATACAGCTTAGGAGTAAAAGTAGACCCCTTTCTCCTCAAGTCGTTTCCATCATTTGATGAATTTATGACTGATTCCCATATCATTCTCTTCATCTCATCTACAACCAACAAACTTCCTCCACTTTGATGCTTATCAAAAATACTTCTGCTTTTAAATGTTCAGTGACTTTGCTTCCATCTCTAATTAAGAAGGAAAGCTCCAAGAACACTCTGAGCAAGGTTATATCGCAAACAAGATTTTAAAAGGTTACATATGTTGCTAAATGATATTCTCAGAAAATTCATTGGCAGAATTTCTTTTGAAGAGTGCAGGGCATGATATTTCTTAATTTCCTATATTTAGTGACTGCTACCTACATCCATTCACACCAGAGCCTCTGTGTTCAGAAAGCAGCTGTTACATTGGATTCTTGGCCAGATTGTTTAAATTTGCAATGATTTCTAGCGTTTTATGAAAAGAAAGACATTAGAAAAGTAGCTGCATCAACAGATTCAATTTATCTCTGGGGAGTTACTGGGGCTGGAATTTTCTTAGAAACCAGCCTAGTCTTTTCTACTCTCTGACATTTATTTACATTTATTTAAAATAGAGCAGCAGAATTGCCTACTATTTCATCATGGCTGATCCAATTTTCCTCTCAGCCCCAATCTCCTTCCTTCTCCACATATCCCTTCATGTCCTGACCAATCAAGAATCTGTCAACCTCTGTCTTCAATATACATAAAGACTTGGCCTCCACAGCTGCCAGTGGCAAAGTATTTCACAGATTCTCCACTTTCTGGCTAAAGAAATTCCTCCTCATCTCCATTCTAAAAGGATGCCCCTCTATTCTGAGTCTGTGTCCTCTGGTCTTAGATAATCCCACCATAGGAAACATCATCTCCACATTCACTCTATCAAGGCCTTTCACCATTCAATAGGTTTCAATGAGGTCACCCCTCATTCTTCTGAATTCTAGTGAATACAGGCTGAAACACTTCATATGACAAGCCATTCAATCCTGGAATAATTTTCATGAATCTCCTTTGAGCCCTTTCCAGTTTAAGCACATCTTTTTTTAAAATAAGGGGCCCAAACCTGCTCACAATACTCCAAGTGAGGCCTCACCAGTGCTTCATGAAGTCTCAACATTACATCTTTGCTTTTGTATTCTAGTCCTCCTTAAACAAACGCTACATTGCATTTGCCTTCCTCACTGCAGGCTCAACTTGCAAATTAACCTTTAGGGAATCCTGCACAAGGACTCCCGAGACTTTTTGCACCTCAGTTTTTTGTATTTTTTCTCCATTTAGAAGATATCAACCCTTTCATTTCTTCTACCAAAGTGTATAGCCATACACTTCCCGACACTTTATTCCTTCTGCCATTTCTTTGCCCATTCTCCTAATCTAAGACCTTCTATAGCTTCTCTATTTTTTCCTCAAGAATACTTGCCCCTTCACTTATCTTCATAACTTCTGCAAACATTTCAACAAAGCCATCAATTCCATCATCCAAATCATTGACATATAATATAATAACAATTGGTACCAACACTGACCCCTGTGGAACACCACTAGTCACCGGGAGCCAGCCAGAAAAGGTTCCCTTTATTCCAGTCTTTGTCTCCTGCCAATCTGCTACTGATTTATCCATGCAGGAATCTTTCCTGTAATATCATGGGTTCATAGCTTATTACGCAGCCTCATCTGTGGTGTCTTGCCAAAGGCCTTCGGAAAGTCCACGTACACAACATCAACCGATTCTCCTTTCTCCTTTGGTGTGGTATACTGCATCCGGTGCTCCTGGTGCAGCCTTTAATATATTGGTGAAACCCGACGCTGACTTGGAAACCGTTTTGCTGAACACCTACACTGTCTGCCAGATAAAGCAGGATCTCCCAGTGGCCACACATTTTAATTCTACGTCCCATTCACATTCTGATATGTCTATTCATAGCAGCCTCTACTGTCAAGATGAAGCCACATTCAGGTTGGAGGAACAACATGTTATAGGGTAGCCTCCAACCTGATGGCATGAACATTGATTTCTCTGACTTCCGTTAATGCCCCTCCTCCCCTTCTTACCCCATTCCTTATTTATTTATTTATTTATTTATTTATCTATCTATCTATCTATCTATTTATTTATTTACCCTCCCCTCCTTTTTTTCTCTCTCTGCCCCTCTCACAATCACTCTTTGACTGTTCTCCATCTCCCTCTGGTGCTCCCCTCCCCCTTTCTTTCTCCCTAGGCGTCTCATCCTATGATCCTTTCCCTTCTCCAGCTCTGTATTTCTTTTGCCAATCACCTTTCCAGCTCTTAGCTTCACCCCTTCCCCTCCTGTCTTCTCCTATCAGTTTGGATTTTCCCCTCCCCCTCCTACTTCCAAATTTCTTACTATCTTTTCTTTCAGTTAGTCCTAACGAAGGGTCTCGGCCAGAAATGTTGACTGTGCTTCTTCCTATAGATGCTGCCTGACCTGCTGTGTTCCACCAGCATTTTGCGTGTGTTGCTTGAACTTCCAGCATCTGCAGATTTCCTCGTGTTTGTGTCTCCTTTGTCTATCCTGCTTGCTACTTCACAAAAATAATTCCAACAGATTTGTCAGGCAAGATTTTGCCTTCAGGAAACCATGCTGAATACGGTCTATTTTATCATGTGCCCCCAAGTACCCTGAGACCTCATTCTTAATAGTATCTTGACAAACTTTTGGTATCCTCTTTAATATTATTGGCTAGCTTACGTTCATATTCCTTTATTACCTTCTTAATGATTTTTTAGTTGGCTTTTGTTGGTACTTGAATGCTTCCGAATTGCTTCCAGAAATTCCAGCCATTGCTGCACTGCCATCATCCCTGCCAGTGTTCTTTTCCAACTGTCTCCCATTTAAAGCTGGTGTGAGAATTACGATAAGAGTAGGGGACTGGGAAGCAGAAATTGACATTGATGACATTACCCTTTGGATTTCTATTGGGAAGAGGAGTGGTGTGCATTAAAATTTATAGCCCAATGTTTGTACAATATGTGTTTTTTTTCTCTATCTCTGCACATTGGCCTTTGGTCTTTTTAAAAATTGCATTCTTTCTGATTTCTTACTTTGTGGCTGCCTGTAAGCAATCAAATATCAAAGGTTGTATAATTTATACACACTTTGATAAAAAATGTACTTTGAGTCCTTTGAATCCAATGTGAGAAATGAGACAGCTAGAACCTCTATCAACCTCAATCACAGAAATTCAATATCTTCAAATATCAAATTAGGAAAGCAAGAGAAAGAAAACTACAGAAATGTCTAAGATTTACCATATCAATCCTCCAATATAAGATGCACACCATCTGCATTAAAACTTATTGACTCATTACACTAATCTAATAAAACATTCTGCTAACAAAACTCAAGTTTTTGCTAAATTTTTGTTATGAATTTTAACCGATATAAAGATCTGAAGAATCACATTTAGTATATTCATTCACTCTGGGCACATGAGAATTTTCACTATATCAAGTGCTAACATATCATCAGTGGAAAAAAAACAATCACTAACATAAGGATTTAAATTACTCTCAGAGGTATTTGCCACAAACACATTAGCAACTATTTCAATGCATTGTTAACTCAATTTAATTAAATATTTTAAGATGGTTACTGAGGTAATATTATATAAATGCTTAAAATAATGTTAACATTTCAACCTATCTTTTGAAAATTTGAAGACCAATTATAGCAAACTTAAGTTTACTCATATATTGAATATAATTGTTATAAATATTAGTAGAGGCTTAACATAGCTCAATCTATGGCATTTCCACATCCCTACAAAATATAGAAAACATTATTGTAGTCTGCAAAGGCAGGGTCGAGCTAATTTTGTCCGCAGTGTTGAGGCTGTGAGTCTGGTCACACTGCTATATGCTTCATGCTTGCGAGCTTCACGGCGATATGCCCTGCTCCTCGATGAACTGAGGTGAGGCTTCTGGGCCTACTCTGGCTGCTCCAGGGCTTTGGATCTACGGACTCATTTTGGTTCAGAATGCTGTTGCTTGCTTCTTTTGTTTACATGATTTGTGTTTTTTGCTTTCTGTGTATTGTGTTTTGGTCTTTCTCTTGTTCTTTCGGGTTTCTTGCTTTATGGCTGCCTGTAAGCAGTCAAATCTCAAGGTTGTATAATTTATCGGTACTTTGATCATAAATATACTTTGGAGCCTTTGAATCCATGAATCAAATTTGGGAGATTATACTCATGAATTTCTGACTTCTTTGCCATCGTATTAAAATATTTAGTTATTATCTATTTAAGAGGCTTCCATTTGCACAACCCAATCTATGCTTATTTCTAAAACAATGATATAACACTCATAATAATATATATTATATATATATAATACGTATATATACTGTAGCTAAGGTGCCCAAGACATTTTCACTGTAGCGTATTTGTCAACGTGGAGCGGAAAATGAGTTTATAAACCTGGTGGGAGCAAAAGATGTTAACAAATGGCAAGGGTGGAGCATTGGGGGAGGGTTGGCAGGGGTGGGGGCTGGTGTGGGTGAATACCCACCCAGACCTGGGATACCAGGCAAGCTTATTTAATTCCAAACAATTGGTTTATTGATCATTACAGAATGTCTCTCTGGTGCCTCCCACTCCCGTACCTCTCCTTTCCTCTTTTCCCAACCATGATTCACTCTCCCTGCCCCCTTCCCACTCTCGGTCCGCTATGGAGACCCATATTAGAATCAGCTTTATCATCACTCATATATGAAATTAATTTTTTTGTAGCAGCAGTGCAATACACAAAATTAATATCCTTGCTATGTATATGTGCCTAAGACTTTTGCACAGTTCTGTGTATTTTCATTATCACCATTTCTTCTGGTTGATTTTTTAAATGTAGTCTTTGTTTCTGAATACTGTGGATTATCTATTGTTCTCTTAGTAGCAACAGCCTATGCTTTCATATGTATTTCAGTAAAACTAAAATGATGCTTCCAGGAAATTTTCAAGGAATTTCTGTTGTTTTCGACTTTCTGAGACATGGGCATTGTGTTTGGCTATTCCACCACTTATTTCTAACCAGCACCAATAAAGCAGCTTGCCCGAGCTGCACTTCCAAACAAGAAGGACTGAGCTGCTCTGGGATTAGGACTCGGATCTTGTTGAAATAATTATTCTGGGTAAGCTGTTGAGGTCTTTGCAACTTAATATTGGTCAGCTTGTTGTGGAAACAGTGGAAATAGGGTGAACAACTCATATGTTGCCAGCTGTGGCTGGCGAGTGCTTTCCTTTGGAAACAGAGGCACTCAGCCATTCAAAAACTAAACTAAGTCCCAAACATTTCTGTCAGGTTGTGACAAACAATTTTTTGATTATCTCTCAGTAATTTTATGGTTTTAAAAATAGTTTTGAAGCAGATTTAATTTGCTTAATCATCTACTTCAAAGTTTTTATATGTCCGTGAGTTGAAAATCATTCCACAATACCACTGAAAGTACGGATTCTCCAACTGGACCCCACCTCATGAGCTCAGGCCATGAGATCAGCCCTCTTCATTAGACCCAGAGAAACACTGGCACGCAGGGAGAGCAAGTGGCAGTTCCTTGCTGGTAGGTCAGATATAGTGCAATCTGGCCTACTGAATATTCCATCAGTTGTGATGTCTCAGCTACAGTAATTACAATTTGAAGTTGTCAGAAATTACACCTCTTTCTTCTGGAAAGGAAGAGGATTTATAATATAGGAACTTCCAACATGAAGGTTTGCCCATGCTTCGTGAAATGTCAAGATGTTTTTTTTAAGGTCGAGATTGCACCCGTGTTATTTTAACCTGACACTGTATCAGCCTTTCTGTCACTTTCTGTCACTTGGATCATATGGCTGGAGCTGAAGTTTCATAATGCCCAGCAGCTAAACACTAACAATGATTGATCTTGTACAGTAATATTTGAGGAGAATTTTGTAATGTTGATTTATTTCCATTCCCAGTTTAATCTTTCAGTGAAAGATAAGCATTTTTTACAAAGCATTATTACATTGTTCCATCTTAGGTTACAATATTAAAGATTTTTTAAAAATTGGTAAATGCACCAGTGATATCCACCATCAATTAAATTTGGTCTTGCCTATTTAATTGCATTTATCATTTGCATCACTGGTTGTTGGCAGCTTGAGATGAAAATGACACGGTGCCCTCAACTGGGTAAATGAATTTGTGTCTGAGGTTGAATTCAATTGGCATTAATCAGTGAAGGCATAATCACCAGGAATATATAATACAACAGGAAATCTGCCAGGTTTCCTTGTCTTGAAATAACTTGAACTTAAAAGATTTATTTAAAATATAATAAACAATTACTTTTTCCATAAATGGTGTGTATGGCCAATTGCTAGCAGTACTGTTTTTCAGGATTAAGTTACATTAGTTGTGTTGTTGACATGGTTAATAAAATCATACTGTCATAGAGTTATACAGCATAGAAATGAGCTCTTTGGCCCCCAATGTTCATGCTGACATTTCTGCCCATCCACACATCCCATTTGCTTACATTAGGTTTTTATCATCAAAATTCCCCAGACTTCAGTAACCGCTTCATTCCATAGATCCCTCTCCCAGTGACTCCCGATCCTAGGATCTTCCAATGGGTTCCTTGAAACTCAATCCAGCAAACATTAGTTTTAGAAACATAGAACATAGAAACATAGAAAACTTACAGGACAATACAGGCCCTTCAACCAACAAAGCTGTGTGTAACATGTCCTTACCTGAGAAATACCTAGGCTTACCCAGAGCCCTCTATTTGTCAGAGCTCCATGTAACCATCCAGGAGTCTCTTAAAAGATTCTACCATTTCCACCTCCACCACTGCCGCCGGCAGCCTATTCCACATACTCACCACTCTCTGCATAGAAAACTTACCCCTGACATCTCCTCTGTACCTACTTCCAAGCACCTTAAAACTATGCCCTCTTGTGCTAGCCATTTCAATCCTGGGGGAAAAGCCTCTGACTATCCAAACAATCAATGCCTCTCATTATCTTGTATACCTCTATCAGGTCACCTCTCATCCTCCATCACTCCAAGGAGAAAAGGCCGAGTTCACTCAACCTATTCTCATAAGGCATGCTCCCCAATCCAGGCAACATCCTTGTAAATATCCTCTGCACCCTTTCTCTGGCTTCCACATCCTTCCTGTACTGAGGCAACCAGAATTGAACACAATACTCCAAGTGGGGTCTGACCAGGGTCTTATATAGCTGCAACATTACCTCTCGGCTCTTAAACTCAATCCCATGATTGATGAAAGCCAATGCACTGTATGCCTTCTTAACCACAGAGTCAATCTGTGTAGCAGCTTTGAGAGTCCTATGGACTCAGACCCCAAGATCCCTCTGATCCTCCACACTGCCAAGAGTCTTACCATTAATGCTATATTCTGCCATCATATTTGACCTACCACACTTATCTGGGTTGAACTCCACCTGCCACTTCTCAGTCCAGTTTTGCATCCTATCAATGTCCCGCTGTAACCTCTGACAGCTCTTCACACTATCCACAACACCTCCAACCTTTGTGTCATCAGCAAATTTACTAACCCATTCCTCCACTTCCTTATCTATATCATTTATAAAAATCACGAAGAGTAAGGGTCCCAGAACAGATACCTGAGGCACACCACTGGTGACCGACCTCCATGCAGAATATGACCTGTCTACAACCATATTTTGCCTTCTGTGAGCAAGCCCATTCTGGATCCACAAAGCAATGTCCCCTTGGATCCCATGCCTCCTTACTTTCTCAATAAGCCTTGCATGGGGTACCTTATCAAATGCCTTGCTAGAACCCATATACACTACATGTACAGCTATACCTTTATCAACATGTTTAGTCACATCCTCAAAAAATTCAATCAGGTTCATAATGCATGACCTGCCTTTGACAAAGCCAAACTAACTCTTCCTATCATATTATACCTCTCCAACAGTTCATAAATCCTGCCTCTCAGGATCTCCTCCATCAATTTACCAACCAATGAAATAAGACTCACTGGTCTATAATTTCCTGGACTATCTGTACTTACTTTCTTGAATAAGGGAACAACATTTGCAACACACCAATCCTCCGGAACCTCTCCTGTCCCCATTGATGATGCAAGATCATCGCCAGAGAATCAGCAATCTCCTCCCTCACTCCCCAGAGCAGCCTGGGGTATATCTCATCTGGTCCCGGTGACTTATCCAACTTGATGCTTTCCAAAAGCTCCAGCACATTCTCTTCCTTAATGTTTATATGCTCAAGCTTTTCAGTCCACTGCAAGTCATCACTACAATCACTAAGATCCTTTTCTGTTCTGAATACTGAAGTAAAGTATTTATTAAGTGCCTCTGCTATCTCTTCTGATTCCATACACACTTTTCCTCTATCACACTTGATTTGTCCTATTCTCTCACATCTTATCCTTTTGCTCTTCACAAACTTGTAGAATGCCTTGGGGTTTTCCTTAATCCTGTCCACTAAGGCCTTCTCATGGCCCCTTCTGGCTCTCCTGATTTCATTCTTAAACTCATCGCTGCTAGCCTTATAATCTTCTAGATCTCTATCATTACCTATTTTTTTGATCCTTTCGTAAGCTCTTCTTTTCTTCTTGATAGATTTACAACAGCCTTTGTACACCACGGTTCCTGTGCCCTACCATCCTTTCCCTGTCTCATTGGGACATATCTATGCAGAACCCCACACAAGTATCCCCTGACCATCTGCAACATTGCTTCCTCAAGTTTCGCTGAGAACATCTGTTTCCAAATTCCTGCCTGATAGCCTCATATTTCCCCTTACTCCAATTAAACATTTCCCTAACTTGTCTGTTTCTAACCATCTCCAATGCTATGGTAAAGGAGGTAGAATTGTGATCACTATCTCCAAAATGATCTCCCACTGAGAGACCTGACACCTGACCAGGTTCATTTCCCAATACCAGATCAAGTACAGTCTCTCCTCTTGTAGGCTTATCTACAAACATTTGTATACATTGGGTCAAGAACCCTTCCTGAACACACCTAATGAACTCCACTCCGACTGATGCCAATCAATATTTGGGAAATTAAAATCTCCCACCACAACAACCCTGTTATTATTACTCCTTTACAAAATCTGTCTCCCTATCTGCTCCTCGATGTCATTGTTACTATTGGGTGGTTTATAAAAAAAAAATCCAGTAGAGTTACTGACCCCTTCCTATTACTAACTTCCACCCACAGAGACTCTGTAGACAATCCCTCCATGACTTCCTCCTTTTTGCAGCTGTGACACTATCTGTGATCAGCAGTGCCATGCCCCCACCTCTTGTGCCTCCCTCCCTGTCCTTTCTGAAACATCTAAAGCCTGGCACTTGAAGTAGCCATTCCTGCCCCTACACCATCCAAATCTCTGTAATGGCCACCACACCACATCATAGCCCCAAGTGCTGATCCACGCTCTAAGCTCATCTGCTTTATTCATGATATACCTTGTATTAAAATAGACACATCTCAAACCATCAGTCTGAATGCATCCTTTCTCTATCATCTACCTATCCTCCCTTTTGCACTGTCTACAAGCTTTCTCTATTTGCAAGCTAAACTCTCTTTCCTCCATCACTTCAGTTCAGTTCCCACTCCCTAGCAGTCTTATTTTAAACTCTCCCCAAAAGCCTTTGCAAACCTCCCCCTCAGATTCAAGTGCAAACCATCCTTTTTGTACAGGTCACACCTGCCCCAGAATAGATCCAAAGATGATCCAAAAATCTGAATCCCTGTCCCCTGCTCCAATCCCTCAGCCATGCATTTATCCTCCACCTCATCCTATTCCTATACTCATTGTGATGTTGCACAGGGAGTAATCCTGAGATTACTACCTTTGAGGTCCTGTTTCTCAACTTCCTTCCTAACTCCCTGTAGTCTGTTTTCAGGACCTCCCTTTTCCTACCCACGTCGTTGGTACCAATATGTACCAAGTCCTCTGGCTGTACTCCTTCCCTCTTCAAGATATCATGGACGTGATCAGAAATATCCTGGACCCTGGCATCTGGGAGGGAAACTACCATCTGTGTTTCTTTCCTGCATCCACATAATCGCCTTTTTGACCTCCTAACTATAGAGTCCCCTATCACTGCTGCCATCCTCTTCCTTTCTCTACCCTTCTGAGTCACAGGGCCAGATTCTGTGCCAGAGGCTCGACTGCTATTGCTTCCCCCAGGTAGGCCGTCTCCCCCAACAGTACTCAAGCAGGAGTACTTATTGTTAGGGGGGGACAGCCACTGGGGTACTCTCTAGCACTTGTTTCTTGCCCTTCTCTCTCCTGATTGTTACCCACTTCTCTGTTTCCCAAGGCCCCAGAGTGACTACCTGCCTATAGCTCCTCTCCATCACCTTGCTCTCCGACCAAACAAAGGTCATCGAGCTGCATTTCCAGTCCCCTAACCCGGTCCCTAAGGAGCAGTAGCTCAACGCACCTGGTGCAGATGTGGCCTGAGATATGGGAGTCTCCAGGACTTCCCATATCTGGCACCGAGCACAGAGCCAGCCTCACACACATACTTGCTGTCTGTATTCTAAACAGATAACCTACCTTGCCTCGACTCAGAAATAAATTCAGAAAAAATAATGTAAGTATGCCTTTAAAGCAAAACGTAGAGCTAAAACTGTTGAAAACATTTATGTTAAAAAAAACTGACAAGTAATATATGTGATACTACATTTAATAGAGCTAAAATAACAATAGTTAAATAGGGAGTCATACAGGATGAAAGTGAGGCAAAATCTTTCTGTGAATGTTTTTACACATGATGGCAGGAGTGCAAATGAAGGTGTACAAGAGAACGAGAAATGATTGTCACTAATAATTAGAAAGAACTTGTTTTTAAAACAAACTTGAGCCAAAATCAATGCCTGAGAGCATCCGCTCTGATTAGTAATCATGGTAGCGAACTTCAATGTGTTTGTCTGTTTCCAGGATGAAGCTGGAGGTGTTTGCAATATCTTACACTTTGTCACTCATTTTTATCATTAGAGAGCTCACTGACGTTCTGCATTCAGGGAGCTCTCTGCATTTCATTCTCAGTGAAACCACCAGCAGGTGGCGAGTGTTTGAAGAATGTATTCCCACTGTAGCAATGTTCCACTGAACATGTGCTGTCTGCTTTGGGAGAGGAACATGTCAACTCTTTTTAATACCAGAGTCAAAAGGAAACCTCCCTGGTGTTTTATGCAGAATAATGGCTGCGAGGCTGCCTTCACCTTGCAGCAGTCTCAAATTTCTTCACAATGTACAAGGAAGGCATTGAGCTATGAAATGTCTCTGAGCCATTCTCTAATTTATTTCCTCTCACATGCCCAACAGCTCCCTGCCATATTATGTGCCCAGTTTGCCTGGTGATCATCTGGTCCTCTGATATGAATGGAAACAGGGAGCTGTGTTGACGAAGAATGTGCAGCTAAAGAGTCGGACCAATCAGTTTCACACCCAGGTGACTCGAGCTGTGAAGCAGCAGCTCTCCCTGCTCCACCACCATGCCACCTGGCTGAGCTACCACAGCAAACAGGAGAGTGGCTGGCAACAAGGCTGATGACCCCAGTGCACAACCACCTGGATCCATTCTCATGCTGAAACAAGGCTGGGCCATGCAGAACAGTTCCTGCCTGCCTACTCAACACTGCTCAACTCTCCATTTCAGGTAACAGCAAGTGTTACCAGCCATGTGATGAATAGCTGAAGAACAAATGTTCCTGGACCAGGTGAAAGAGGAATAGATGTATAATCTTACCCATCTAACATCCACATGTAAAAGCAATAACAACAAAAATTTTCTAAGGCAAAGTTGCAAATTAAGCTATGTCATATAATATCTAATCTACATTTTCTCAGTATCTAAATTTAGTCAACAGTTGCCCATTCCATTGGCCCTCCTGGTGAATTTTCTTCCTAGTCAATCTCTCAGTATTAAGTATGACTTGCTCCTACTCCAGTTCTCTAGGGTCTGAAGTGATTGATGGCTCTGCAATATACAGAGTTTGCCATAATCTATTTCACGGCCTGTCATGGGAACATATTACTAACTGAATTGAGGGAAAGTTTTCAAGATGTGCTCAAAGCCTACTTGGATAATTGCAAAATTCCCATTTAATCCTGGGAATCCCTGCTCCATGACTGGAGAAATTGGAGAGGAAACATTCAGGATGGCATTAATAACCTTGACTGCATGTATTGTCAACACTCAGAGTTTCAGTGTGAGCACCAGAAGAAACTCATCATTTCAAAACTTACACCTTGTCAACCATAGGCAGATCCGGCCTACCCGTGAAAGTGTCCCAAACGCACCTTGTTTAGGTACTGGGCTGGACCACAGAGGGTGGAGTGACCTAATCTTTGCAGATTGGACCCCTGCTTTGAAAAATAAACTGAATTGATATGATGTGTATCCAGAACAGAGAACAGCATGCAGTATATCGACTTTTCCAGGAATATTCTTCCAGTCTTCAGTTGTTTCATTTTTAGTTGCATTAATTTCATCTAAAGTTGTCTCATTACCATGATATCAATATTCCCTTGGCATCTTATTCTTTGGTATTTTTCCATAAAACAAAACTGTCTTTTGTCCTCTTTACTTAGATAGGTAGATAGATACTTTATAGTTTCCAAAAGAAATTACAGTGTCATAGTAGCATTATGAGTGAAGATATAAATATTAGAAGAGAAGTAGAAATAATAAAAAAAAAGTTACCATAACAGCCTTACAGTAGGCGGTCATCACTTGCCTGGCTATAGGTTGACTCATCATACAGCCTAATGGCTGAGGGTAAGAATGTCCTCATATAGCATGATTTGGAGAAATGCAGTTGATTAGTCTATTACTAAAAGTGCTCCTCCCTTCAACCAAGGTGGCATGCAGGGGGTGAGAGATATTGTCCAGAATTGCCAGTATTTTTTTGTAGGGTCCTTTGTTCTACCACAGTCTCCAGTGTGTCCATTTTGACTCCTCTAACAGAGCCAGCCTTCCTAATCAGCTTTTTGATCCTGTTGGCATCTCCTGTGTTGATGCCATTGCTCCAGCTCGCCACCGTATAGAAGATTGTACTGGTGACAACAGACTGGTAGAACTTGAAAAAGGAGAGGCCTGCATACTCCCAAGGACCTCAGTCTCCCCAAGAAGCAGAGGAGACTCTGGCCCTTCTTGTACACAGCCTCTGCACTGGTGCTCCACTCAAGTCTGTCATCCAGGTGCAGCCTCAGATACAACTTAGATACAATTTCTTGAATTACTGCATGCAGGAAAATTCTAGGTTATTTCTATAACTTGCTATTTCATTGTTTCCTTATGCTGGAAAAGAATTATTCCACCTTCATGGCTAAACATTATTTCTGTTTCCAACTGTAAAGGGTTTCTTATGCTACTGCATATGTTAATCAAAATGGCTTCTTTGTTTGTCAAAAGTAAAAATGCTTCTTTGTTATGCTAACTGGAGAGAGAGTGCTTTCTCTCGCAGCTTGTTTGGGTTACGATAACTGATAATAGGAATTGTATTCATTTGCTAACCAATTAGGATAGATGTTATTCTCTCTTGTGGGTCTGTGAGCTGAGGTTTCGCGGGTTTTTGGGGAGTTGGAGAGGAGATCGCGAGGAAGGTGGACGGTGCTGGAGACGCTGCTGGTCGATCACCGAGGGTGGTCCCAGGCGCACGGGTCATGGAGGTTGGAGAAGATTGACTAGTGGACCGAAGACTTCGATGGTTGAGCTCCAACGATTGTGCACTAATGGACTGAACCCTGATAAGTTCTGGTGCCTTTCCTTTCTTTTCTTTCATATATAATGTATCGCTATTAATCACTTAGTTCTAGTAAGATTTATAAAGTGTATTCTGTAAACGTACATGGTGTGCGGTTTGATATTGTGTGTGCGAGTTTGTATTAGTGTGCATTTCAGAGCATCCATGTATACGGGAGGCGCTGTTTGGTGGGCGGACGAATGTTCCCCTCGATGTACACCAGCCAATCGCGTAAGCGTTACACTACTAATTCTCTCCCCATTGTGCTGCATGAGTAGGTCATCAGTGTACACATAGTATTCTCCTGTGCTGATTTATTCCAGTACTTGTTAAAATAATGAGAACGAGACTTCAACACTGTCACTTTACGGAAATAAACTGTACATTGTGATAACAGTTAGCCAAAACCATAAAGGAGAGTTCAAAACACCTGTCAGCCTCATGGACGTTTCTCATGCAGAACCTTCTTTCAGATATTCCTGAGGCACTCAATGCCTACCCCTCATGTATTGCATAGTCTTCATGGTTCCAAATCTCAACAAGATGTTCTTCATATTAAGCAATTGGGCTGTTTCCACCATCCTTTCAGTGGCAGCGTTCAAATTAGCTGAGAGTAACTCTTATTAAATAATGTCACTGTGTGGGAGTTATTTGGCTGATCTTCTCTCTACCAACCAGTTCATAATTAAAATAAAAACAGATTATCTTGATTTCTTATGAATTAATTTTTGATGAAGCAGCCCCAAGTGAAATGTTCAGTTATTTTATTATCTTTTCTGAAGGTACGAGAATACGAGTTGAAGTGTCTGGAAACAGGCACTGGGAAATAGCAGGGTGGCTGGAAGGGAGAAAGGTTGATGAGTACTGAGGGGTTGGCAGACAGGAGGTTGTGCTGCATTTTATATTTTGGCAACAGACCTTTTCCCCTGACATCCACTCATGTTGACAAGCTGCTACACTGCCACACTAGAATGCAGCAGATGAGAAGGTCAGAACCAATTCTAAAGTCATGGAGGTAGACAGAAGTGTGAGTGATATTGTGGATGGATACCTATGACAGGATGGGGGGGGGGGGAAGCAAATATTGGGAGAAAGGGAAATATACAAAAACAATGGAATATTGAAGGGAAGCTTGCATGCCTGGACCCCCTTCCACTTGTAGACCACAGATAGTGAAATTAGACAATTATCTGTTGGGTGGAATTCATCAAACCCTTTTCAACTGCTTGCAGAATTTCATGTGATAATTTACTGGGCAGATGAATTCTATCAAATCCTATTAAAATATATGTAGATATCTTGAATGCAGAAATTCTGGGAGAAAAAAAACAGGAGCTGCTAAAGATACTGGTAGATCAGATTGAATTCACTAAGAATGAAAAGAGGATTAAGGTTTCAGTTTGCTGGGGAGACAGTTATTTAGATGAAAGGTGATGGACCTGAACTTTCAGCATTGTTTGTTTCTCCCTGACAAGAATATAAGGTGCTGCCTGTTTCCAAGACTTTTTGTTCTTAATTCTATATTCTATTTCTATAACTCATTCGACACTCTTTAAAAAAGCTAAGTAAAGTCATTGTTTTGATTACTTACTGAACAATGTCTAAAATTCATTATTACAGTTCATGCACTCCAATCGATTCTTAATCGAATGCTGCATTTAATCCCACTAAATCAGGGGCTTGCAACCTGGGATCCAAGGATCTCTTGTTTAACGGCAATGATCCATGGTAGAAAATAGGTTATCCTTCACTACAGAAAGGCTAGAATTATTTTAGGGAAAACATGAAATATCTTATTTTGGGGCAAAGCTGTATTAAGGGAGAGAAAGTGTACAAAAATCCATTGGCCACACATGGTGAATGACTTGCTTTTGATTATCAAAAGTGAGGGAAAATAGCATCCGATCAATACAATACCAGCAAAAAATCAAGAGTAGGCCACGTGACCCTTTCAAGGCTTTTGCATCACTCAATAAGATCAGAGATATACTGATCTCAGTCTTGACTCCATCTTCCTGTCTGCTTCTTACAGCTCTTATCTCATTGAAAAACTGAAAATCTTTCTCAGCTTTCAATATATTCAATGATTCAGCCTTTACAGGTTTCTGGAGCAGAGAATTCTGAAGATACGTATCCAACAGAAATAATTTTTCAGACCTGCCTTAAAAGGCAGGCACTTATTATAAAACTGTTCCCTATCTTTTCCTTTATTTACAATGAGATCTGGGTGTTCTTGTACATCAGTCAATGAAAGCAAGCATGCAGGTACAGCAGGCAGTGAAGAAAGCTAATGGCATGCTGGCCTTTATAACAAGAGGAATTGAGTATAGGAGTAAAGAGGTCCTTCTGCAGCTGTACAGGGCCCTGGTGAGACCCCACCTAGAGTATTGTGTGCAGTTTTGGTCTCCAAATTTGAGGAACGACATTCTTGCTATTGAGGGAGTGCAGCGTAGGTTCACAAGGTTAATTCCCAGAATGGCGGGACTGTCATATGTTGAAAAGATTGGAGCAACTGGGCTTGTATACACTGGAATTTAGAAGGATGAGAGGGGATCTGATTGAAACATATAAGATTATTAAGGGATTGGACACATTGGAGGCAGGAAGCATGTTCCCGCTGATGGGTGAGTCCAGAACTAGAGGCCACAGTTTAAGAATAAGGGGTAGGCCATTTAGAACTGAGATGCGGAAAAACTTTTTCACCCAGAGAGTGGTGGATATGTGGAATGCTCTGTGCCAGAAGTCAGTGGAGTCCAAGTCTCTGGATGCATTCAAGAGAGAGTTAGATAGAGCTCTTATAGATAGTGGGGTCAAGGGATATGGGGAGAGGTCAGGAAAGGGGTACTGATTGTGTATGATCAGCCATGATCACGGTGAATGGCGATGCTGGCTAGAAGGGCCGAATGGCCTACTCCTGCACCTACTGTCTATTGTTCATACTTTTGGATCTGAGTGTCACTGACACAACCAGCATTCAATTGCCTTTCAAAGGATGATGTTAAGTTGATTTCTTGAACTGCTGCAGTCCTTCTCAAGAAAGACTGACTGTAGTTCTTTTGGTTGGAGATTTCCAAGATACAGATCAAGCAATGTATTTCCATGTCAGTGTGGTGTTCCGTTTTGGTGGGGGGTGGGGGAGCCTGTGTCCTCATATGTTTATTCCCTTGTTACTCTGACAGACATGTCAATGATTCAAGAGCTGCCGTTTGAGAAGTCCTGGTATGTATTTTGTAGGTGGTGTATACTGTGGTCACTGCATCCTTTGTGTAGGGAATGAAGGTTTAGAGTGTGGACAAGGTACTAATCAAATGTCCTGCGTTGATGCTTCTTGATCTTTATCAGAATTTCATTCAGCCAGGCAAATGGAGAACATTCCATATTACCCCTGACTTGTGCTAATGGTCAGCAGGGACCAAGCGGCCTGTATTCATGCTGTATTGCTCTGTGACTCTTTCTCTTAATTTATTGTCAGAAAGCCCTGGGATATGAGGACTGAGTCACTCACTGCAGGATGCCCAGTTACTGATTAGTGTCTCTGATACATGTTTGCTCCAATTGAGTTATGGGTAATGTATTTAATAGGATGTTGATCATTGTTTAATTTAGCAACAGTAAAACCAATGAATATCATAAATGGATAGATTGGAGATGGTCATTATCTGTCACTTTTGCAGTTGAATGCACATTCAGTACTTACATATCTGAATGTTATATGGGAAGTTCAAAAGTTCACAATGGTGCCTTCACTTCTCTGCAGCTACTTCCTTAAGACTCTAGGATGCAGGCCATCATATTTTGAAGAATTGTCAACTTCCTTGCTGGCCAGTAGTGTAGTGACATCTGCACCAGACTTCAATGTGAGCGATCAGGGTTTGAAGTCTCCTTACAAGCTTTCTGAGTTGAGTGTTGAGCTGGCAACTCAGATACATTTTTTTTAAAAAGGCAAAAATGCTGAATAAATGGCAAGGTTGTCACCCGATGCACCTCAAGGCATGGAAAGGAACAAAAACAACAACTTCCTTCATCTTACTTAGCACTTTGTGATGGTTGTAATTGTTTTAAGTTACTTATTTTTTCTTTTGAGAATGGATTTTCTACTGTTAATGACATCCCAATAATGTGTTCTGCTCTAAACTGAAGAATATAAAGTGTGTGAAACCAGGGCAGGAGTAGGCTAATTGATCTCTTGAAAATGCTCCATCTTTCAATAAGGTTATAGCTGATTTGTTTTTGGCAGTTTCCTGTTCTCTCCTTACCTTTTGGCTCCCTTCTCGTTTTCTTTTTGAAACCAAGTTGGTGGTATATTTTCCCAATTCCATTCCCATCTGTTCTATTATTTTCACAGTGCATCTATTTGAATGGGTTCTATACTTCATGCCTACATTTTATGCCTACATAAATAAAGCAGTTTTCATTGAGAGACCCAAATCAGTCTTTTAAAAGGAAAAGTTTAACATCTGTTTAAATGACATCCAAAATTCCATATATCATTACATCAATTCCAAATGTTTTTCTGATATCCTACGTACATATATATCTGAAGTAATCAGCTATGAACCAATATTTCTTTTAAACAAACCCTGACATATCTGAAACTAAGCATTGCAGATCTCATTTGTAGGTCCTACTGCCAAGCTACAGTTCTATCTGACGTTCAGCTGTAGGCCTGGCTGATGTACTGTTTAGCAGTAGAGGGATAGTATCAAGCCTATCTCCCTCAAACTCTTCCAGTTCCATTAGCATGATCAATGAAACAATTTGGCAAACGATTATATGTCTGAAGCTCACAATATATCCCCCACACCTACTGCTTGGGATAATCTCTGTTCAGCTTGTACAATGTTTACTAATATCTCTTGATCCAGTTCAAGTTCAAGTTTATTGCCATGTGGCTACATATACATTGTGACATATTCAGGCAACAATAAATATATGAGTTCGGCAAGGGTTTTTATAACAAACAACACGTTTATTAAACACTGAAACAAGCCACCCCCCAAAAGTAAACAAACACTAACATAACCGGAAACAGCTGCTGTGCAGCAGCTTAAACAGTTCTTAAAGCAATGTTGCACAAACGGTTCTTTTAAGTAGGATTGCCATATGTTCAAAATGCTCACGGTCCATTTAAAGGAGAGACTTTTTAAGACGATTTAAATTCTCTTTCACGTCGTTTTGCTTCGATCCCCGACGTCGAACTTTTCCCACGAAGAATTTACGAAACGAAACGGCTTAAAGGCACTGACCTTTCCTTTATCACACTGTCCTCAATCTTCTGCTAACCTGCAGAGATTAACATGAGAACAGTCAATGAATTCCTTCCGAATAAGGATTAAATAAAGTCGAACCTGTTTCACCATCGAAATAGATTCTCCTCGATCTTTAATTCCGAAATCTGATCTTCACTCTCCACTAGCATTAGTGTAAAGAAACTGCTGGCAATGACCTTTTAAACTTTAGGCATTAGATAAAACTTCATCTTTCAACTAAACTGCATCATCACGTTAAATCACACAGTGGCATGAAGTCAACTTGGCAAATCCAGCCACGAACTGCCCCTCCTCACAGGGTGGGGTCTTCCTTTTATAACCTGTAAAGAAAACCTATCACATGATCTCTACTGGCGGGAAAATGACGTCACTCCACCATCACAAGACCATTACCTCAAGTCCAGTATAGCTTCAACCCCAGTCACGTGACAAGGGTACCACTGTCATGTGTCACGAGTATGTAACAACATAACCAAACCAAACAACATTCCTCCAGACCACAGGACACATATTTCACAGACAGCATATAAAATAAAATATAACCACAATTAAATGTAGTTCAAAATGCATGTGAAGTTAAACAGTAAATAGTCCTGTAAACAGTGAACATCTCACTTCCTAGTGATATAACCCCAGTAGTGGCAGGGTATTAATTTGTATCACAGCTTTGGAGAAGTATCTGTTATCCACTCTGGCAGTTCTAGTCCAGATGCTCTTGTACCTCCTTCCTGATGCAGTGGGTCAAAGAGATGGTGGGATGGGTGGCATTGATTCTCAACTATGTTTCAGACCCTTCGTCCACAACACTCTGAGTAAACGTCAGAGTGTGAAGGTGGAGATGATCTCGGTGATCATCTCAGCAGTTTTTACTCTCCTCTGTAGGGTCTTGCAGTCCATTGCCTTTCAGCTTTCATACCACACAATGATGCAGCCAGACAAGTCACAATAGATGATGCCCCTGTATAAAGTTGTTAAAATGAGGGGGTGGGAGCCTTGCAGGCCTCAATCTCCTCAGAAAGTGTAGGATGTTGCTGTGCCCCCTTGACTACTGAGAAACTATGATTCAGATTAGATTGTCCATTATGTGTACACCAAGGAACTCAGTACTCTTTGCTCTCTCTGTGGCAGAGACGTTAATGTGTAATGGAGAGTGGTCAACCTGTGGCTTCCTGAAGTCCAGAATCACCTCTTTTGTCTTGTCCATGTTGAGACTCAGGTTGTTATTCTCACGCCATGTGACAAGCCTCGCTACCTCCTCTCAGTATGCCGACTCTTCATTGTTGCCCATTAAGCCAACAACTGTTGCATCATCAGCGAAGATGCTGATGTGGTTTGAGCTGGATCTGGCATGCAGTGTGTCAGCAGCCTAATTTCACAGCCCTGGGGTGTGGGAGGAGGGTGCACCAGGGCACAATGTGATGGAGCTTGAGGCAGTGCTTCCAAATCAGACTGACTGTGGTCTCTCCGTCAAGAAGTCTAAGATCCGGTTGCAAAGAGGGTTGCTGCATCTCTGTGAGGACTGTTTACCCTCCAGCCTCTGAGGAGTGAGTGTGATAAGCACTGAGCTAGAGTTGATGAACAACATCGTGGCGTATGTGGTATCATTTTCTAGGTGGAACAGGATGGAGTGGAGGGCCGAAGCTATGGCATCATCGGGGGACAGGTTTGAGCTGTTGTAGGTCAAATCAAAGGTGGTAATGAATGAGCATACAAGAGGAAATTGAGATCCTGGATGAGTGGTGCCACAACAAAAACCTCTTACTCAATGTTAGCAAAACAAAGAAGCTGATCAGGAGGGTGAAACCAGAGGTCCATGAGCCATTCCTCATTAGGCAATCAGAGGTGCAGAGAGTCAACAACTTTAAATTCCTCAGTGTTATCATTTCAGAGGACCTGTCCTGAGCCCAGTACATAAGGATAATTATGAAGAATGCAGCACTTCTACTTCCTTTAGGTGACACCTAAAACTTTGAAAAACTTCTATTGATGTATGGTGGAGACTATATTGACTGGCTGCATCACAGCCTGATATGGAAACACCAATCCCTTTGAATCGAAAATCCGACAAAAAGTAGTAGATTCAGCCCAGTGAATCAGGAGTAAAGCCCTCCCCACTATTGGGCACATCTATACAAAGTGTCGTTGCAGGAAAGAAGCATCCATCATCAGCGAAACCTGCCACCCACGTCATGCTCTCTTCTCGTCACTTCCATCAGGAAGAAGGTACAGGAGCCTCAGGACTCACAACACCAGGTTCAGGAACAGTTACTACCCTTCAACCACTGGGGATAACTTCACTCAATTTCACTTGCCCCAATTTTTGAACTGTTCCCACAAACTGTGGACTCACTTTCAAGGACTTGCCTTCTCATGTTCTCAATATTTATTGCTTATTTATTTATTATTGTTATTACTTCTTTCTTTTTGTATTTGCATATTTTATCGTTTTTGCACACTGGTTGTACGCCCAGTCGGTGTGGTCTGTCATTGATTCTATTATGGTTATTGGATTTATTGAGTATGCCTGCAAAAAGTTGAATCTCAGGATTGTATATGGTGACATACAGTTTATATACTTTGTTAAATTTACATTGAACTTTGAGCTTTTGAAAGGGGGAAAGGGGCTTCCCTTGGTGTCACGTCATTCAAGGTGTCAAATTGTACATTAAAGTCAATCAGCCTATCAAGAAAGGAGGTAGCATTACCATTGGATGCACAGTGTGGACTTGTAATTTGTTATGGTGTTTGTACATCTTGCTGCAAGCGCCATGTCTCCATGGTGTCACAAAGGTGTCTGTGGATTTTCCGTGAGTACTCTCACTTTGTCTTCCTGATGACAAAGGAGACCATGGCTTTTGCTGACCTTATCCGAAGTTTTATCCCTGATCCTCTGATTCCTAATAAATGAATAAATAACAACTGAATGAACCTTGGTTTCTGATTGCTATTATAGTGTAATGGTTAATCCTATGCATTTTCCTATGTAGCCAATCACTGATCCCACATACCGTATTCACCAATGTTCACGAGATGATCAGAGAAAGCTGCCTCCCTGAATATGCCCCAGTTCGTGCTTTCGAAACAGTCCTGCAGCACTCTGGTGGCACCTTCTGGCAAGGTCCTTATCTCCTTGTAAACTGGTTTGACTGGTTTGACCAGTAGTCTGTATGTAAGGATTAGCAAAACTGCTATGTGGTCTGAGTATCTGAGGCGGGGGTAGCCTTGTAGGCTCTGTGAATGTTGATATAGACCAAGTCTAATATATCCTCTCCTCTGGTTGTGAATTTGATGTGCTGGTAGATCTTTGGCAGGGCTGTTTTTAAGTTGACGTCACTACCTTGCCTTTGCCTCACACACTGGCAACCTAAATAACCGCTGATAATGTCCAAAATCTCTTTGTTGCTGTTCAGTAAGAGAAGGGCCAGGAAATGATGCATCAGTTACACATCCTTTACTTAGGATTGGCACAACTCAACTGGCAGCGGCAGCAGGCACGCAAGTGTATGAGAAGTCATACTGCATGGTCCAGACATTTCTTCAAGGTATTCACAATCGTATAAATTACAAAAATGTTGAAAAGCAAAGCCTAAATTGTACGTCTGGAAAATCGGGACTGGGGGGTGTCGAGGGAAGAATATACCTTTTTTGAGGATTCATCTATTAGATATGTAAAGTATAAGCAAATTCATGGCTAGAGGGAAGAGAAAGGCAATGGAATGTATTTTGAAATAGTACAGTAAAGATATACCATACATTTTGTGTACATATTTCAGTAATGTTGTAAATATATTGCTTGATTAAGCATTCTTATTCATTTAAATAATTCATTATGGATTATTTGTAAAAGTAAGTGAATTGAAAACATCATGACACTACCATGTGATACGTGCGCGTTCATTTAAAGTAAAAATGAAGCACCAGCTTTCTTGTTTTCCTTTCAATTAGTTTTTATGTTTTGGAGTTCTAAAACAAAGCAGTGGTGATGAGGTATTTTTAAATCTATCCGTTACGAGATGTTCAAGTTTCAAAAAAGTGCCATGAGAAATGGTTGAGTAAAAAAACAATGCGTGCAGTACAAGCTTCTTTTAAGAGGAAAGGTAATGAGTAAAAATAAGGCAGAAAATGGATAATTTCATGGGTTTATTAACAGTGAGTAGTGGGTGATATTAATGATAAAAAAGCAAGCAGAAATGGCTAGCTGCATTGGAAGGATTGATGTGTTTGGTTGTATATAGAACGAATTGAGCAGGATTTTAAAGAAAATGGAATAGCCAACAGAAAACAAATACCCTTTTGCTGAGTGCATTTGGTAGAAACGCATACAATTTGTTTCAATATTTGACTGCTCCAACCAAACTAGGTGAATTGAGTTTGGCCGATACAGTGAAAGTAACACAGGAATATTTGAACTGAAACCATTGTTGATTGCAGAATGCTTTAGCTTTCATAGCTGGAATTGAAAGGAGGTGGTGTCCATTTCAGATGTGGCTGAATAAATGTTGTTGTCTGGGCTTTGTCAGTTTGGTAATGAGCTTAATGATGCCCCAGATGTTTGCTTTGTTTGTGGAATCTTAGAAGAAAGCATTAAAAAACAGCCTGCAGTTGAAAGACAACTTACATTTAAATGAACAGTTGAAATAACTGTGTCAATGGAAACAGCAGACAGAGATGCAATTGAGTTGCAGTCAGGAATGAAAGCGAACATGAACAAAATGACAGCATCTAGATCAAGGGTTCCCAACCCAAGGGTCATGGAGCCTTTGCTTGTCCATATTATAAACAGCTTGGGAAGCTCTGATCTAGACAGATGCCTGCCTGGCCAAACAATTTGTGTTTCCATTGTGGCAAAGGCTCATATACAGTAGACCAATGTGGGTTTAAAGGTAAAACTTGCAGAAAATGCATAAAAGTGGGATACATACAAAGAGGATGTCAGGCAGACAACAATAAATGGACCACGCAGGGAAGAGAAAAAAAATAGAAAGTCAAGTTGTAGTTTCAAAATGAGCACTAATTTGCATGCTGTTGATGAAAAATCTGATAATGATGGGAGTGATGTAGGACAGACTAGTCTTGAGATCTACAATATGAAAAATAACTATATACAAACAAGGTGGCTTACACCAGATGTGAAAGGCAAATTAATTTATATGGAATTGGACACTAGCTTGGCTGTTTCTGTCTTTTAAAATAATGAATTTGAATGGCACTTCAAAGGTACAGAACTGAAGCCTGCAGATACCTAACAGTTTTACTGGAGAAAAGATGACTCCTGTGGAATGACATTTGTAACAGTGAAATACAGCAACCAACAAGCCACATTGGGCTTGAATGTGGTGAAAACAGGAAGGCCAACATTGAGAGGATGTGAGTGGCTGAGACAACTGCAAATTGATTGGAGATTCTTCCACCATTTGCATGGCACATTTCCTGTAAAAGAGTCAACTGAAAGCAAATTAAGAAAGGTACTTGATGATGCTACAACTGTCTCCATGCTGTGCACCATGAAGTGTTACCCAACAAAGGGCAAACAGATGTTGGTGCCAACCTCGGTGCCTCTGGTGGGAAAGACACTGCTCAGAGGAGTTGGGAAAGTGATGAAAGCAGTGGTCCAACAACAACAGATATTGTAGGCAACATATCCGAGAACGTTTCTGGTATGTTAATCAGGCAGCTACTTGCAAAATGTGGCTTAGTTTTAACTTGGAAGTGAGTTTGAATTGCAAGCATTCAGCTTGTGTGAGTAAAGAGGATCAGAAGTACCCTGCATGCATTAAGGCTATTGCATAAAGGTCAAGTGGGAGACAATAAACTGCTTGTAAAAGTAGATGCAAAGATCAAAGCCCGGTGTGATGAATAGGATGCCAAAGAGTCAATAGAGATGCAGAACAGAGGATTCACCAGATTATATTGTGATGAGGAAACCAAGAGGTGAGAGCAGATCGTAAAGGGAGCAACAGAAGAATTAATAAGATAATACTGTAGTGAATCAAATGCACCTTCCCAAGACTAAGATGCACATCCTAGAAAGAGGATAAAGGAAAAGAAAGAGGATGATATTAGTACAATGGAATTGGAATAGGATAAACAAGATCTAAACACAAAAATACAACTGCAGATGCTGTGGATCAAAGAAATACATACACAACGCTGGAAGAACTTAGCAAGTCAGCAGGTCAGGACCCCTCATCAGGAATCTCGGCCCGAAACGTTGGCTACTCTTTTCTCACGGATGCTGCCTGGCCTGCTGAGTTCTTCCAGCTTTGTGTACATAAACAAGATCTAATTTCCTAAGAAATTAGCAAATTCAGAGATACCCACAAGAAACTAGAAAAAAAGAAAGCCGAGAGAAAGAAAGGCAAGTAAAAAGGAAAGAAGACATGAAGAGAAAGAATATGAGTGAGAAAGAGAGAAGGAACGTGAGAAAAAAAGAGTGGGGATGAGACTGTAATAGAGATCGTGAATGAAGTAAGGATCAAAGTAGATCCAGAGGGAAAAGATGAGAGAAGGAAAAGAAATATGTCTAGAGCTGTCAGAACCTCTTCCTGCAGCTTCTATGACAACCACAGAGGAGGCTTCAGAAGCTGAGATTGCTTTCAGTGCCACACGTCTCAGCTGCCAGGCAGAGTGATCCCCCTTGTCAGGAAAGATGCAATCACACAAGAGCAAGAAAGCCTTCGCACCAATTAAATCTTTAGGCCTGAATAGAACAATTTGAAATTCACTATGCTGCTGATGTCTGTATAGTGGTTGTATTATTTAGTATACTGTATGTAGAGGTTGAGATGCATTCTATATTAAGTTGGAATATATAGCTAAGCAGGGAGGAGTGTTGTGTATTTGATATTTCAGTAATATTTGAGTAATACTGTACTTATATTGTTTGATTAAGCATTCATGTTCACTTAAATAATTCATTAGGGATTATATGTAAAAATAAGAGAATTGCATATGACATGATGTTAACACATGATACATGCACAGCTCACTTGAAATAGAAACAAGGTACGTGACTTTTCTTCCGGCACCCTTGATTTCCTTTCAATTAGTTTTTAAGTTTTGAAATTACAAAACGTAACATAAACATGGTCAGTTAAACAGCCTCCATATTTGCTATGAACTTCTGTAGCCCTATGGGAAGCTGGAGGTTCCAGGTCACTGATTCTTGATTTGAGACAAGCACTCAAAGCTCATTGGGTTCTAACATTCAAGGATATACAGATTTATTATTATTCTCTACAGGGGAGCTTTGCATGTGTAAACATTTATTTTAATCAATCTGCATTGAAGTGCAGAAAGTTAAGCTTCAGTTGTAATTATTCTGTCATCCACCCATCAGACACCATTGATGAAATGCAATCAAATAATGCTTCATATATCATACTTCGGAATAGCAAATTCAGTTCAGCATAAACTATGAAGCCATAGGAAACAAAAAGAATATCAAATTTGGAATTTGATTGCACAGTGTGTAAACTGGAATGGATAGATTACCATGTGCAATTTAAGACATTACATACTTAGGAGATGACTGACAGTCTGATTGATAGGTCACTGGAGAAAAGCCTGGAAAGAATTTTAAAAAGAAAGATCAAGAGGGCTGAAAGTTAAAGCAGCATTTACATCTTTTTAAACATCCATCCACCAATATCATATTTCTTTCCTGTGATGAACACATTTCAGTACTGTTTAGTGGTTCTGCATTGTGGGAGGACCAGTCAGATGAAAGCGGAAGGTGTTATGCGGTCAGCCAGTCACACAGTTTTCAAATCAGGCCCATTAGAAATTTTGCTTCTTGACCTGTTGCCTGGTATAGAGCTGTTTTATGATCTTCCACATTGTCCATTCCTCAACTAACTCTGAAAATGCCCATGTTGACTCCATTTTCAGGATACCCAAATTATACCTGTCATCTTACGTGCTGATTACTTAATTACCTACAGAATTTCAGAGCTTGGTACTCCATTGTATTGTGTATTGCATGCCTGGTATCCATGGTCTGCTGTTTCTTCCATAGTCACTGGTTCATCCAAGCTGCTTTAGTTCAGTTCTGAAATGATTTGATTGTCACTCAGTGCTGAAACCACTTTTTTAGCACAGGCAGAGAATTCATTTTCTGACTGCTGGATTAACTTACAGACAGCTCAAAGGTTCTGACCTTGGCTGTGTGGGAACCCCTTTTTAAAATATATTGTTTGGGTGTTAACCTTAATTCTCATCCACTCTGTATGGATGATGAAAGAGGATAGTAATTTCATTTACTATCAGAGAAATATATGCAATATACATCCTGGGATTCTTGTTCTTCACAGACATCCATGAAAACAGAAGAGTTCCCCAAAGAATGAGTGACAGTTAAAACGTTAGAACCCCAACCCCACCAAGCTCCCCTTCCCACGCACAAGCAACAGTAAAGCACGACCCTCCCCCAACCCCACCCATGTCAGCACCCTCCACCCACCAAGCAAGCAATAGCATAGTCCCCAAGAAAGACTATGCAGTACAACAAAATCGAATCATTCATCCTACAATTTGACATGCTATAGACTTTCTCTCTCCCGCTCTCCCTAATAAAGGGAAAAAGAGATGACCCCTTTCACAGTGAGAGTGGAAAGAAAACAAAACAGTTTGCTGATTTACGATGATGAAGTCTGCCACACTGCTTTTTTTTTTCCTGAGTTCTACCCAAGAATTGGCAACGGACACTCCATGAATGAGAGAGAGAGTGCGATTCATCAAGTACAGAGCCTCCAACAGCTGATCCGTTGCTCCCAATGTTCTACTTTCTCCTCTGATGCCTTAGTTTGCAGCACTTGCATAGAATCAGCCCATCCACGAGGCTATGAAACCTCAGAACCCCAACAGTGCACTTGACTTCTAGGCTGCGTGTTTGGGACTTCAAAAAGCGGCTGGTCATGAGCCCCCGGGAGTGGAGGCTCAGAACAGAAATCTGAGTGTAACTCCAGGTCAGGGTCTTCAACAGAACCCTATTCTTCAGAAAAGGGAAAAGGGAGATATCCAAAGGAGAAATTAAGCTGTTTCTGCAGAAGAGCTTGAAGGAGTCGCAGTTGATCGCCGTTGTAACTCTGCTCTTAGTTACAGAATGGGCAATATCAGCTCATTTTGAGATTACTTTTCCTCAGGTTGCCTTTCCTCAACTGGCCACTATTCCATCTACTTTTTAGGCTCTTTGTCTCCATGGGAGATGTGTATATGGATGAAGCTTCTCCTTGGTTTTATCTGGTGACTGTTGTTGTGTATCAGGTAGTGCAGCCATGTATGCATTACGTGCAGGAAACTGGCATGGGACAGCAGGAGAGGCCAGTGTAGGCCAGTCATGACCAAATGATTGACACAGCAGGCTTGAAGGGCCTGGTAGTCACTTCTGCTCCTTGCGTTGCTAGGTTATATCATAGCAACAGGAAAGGCCCAACTTGCAATTTGATATCAGCTACAGTCTGAGACTCTGCCTGGTTTGCTCTCCTTTGGTGAACAAGAACAGCTTCAGTATGAGATACATGTAAAGTACGGAGAGGTGATAATGTAATGACAGTGGTCACCCTACCTGAGGCACAGTGTGCACCAATGGCATGGGGTTAAGGGAAACAAGGATCAGAAGAGATGTGGCACAGTGGCTCAACCAGTGGTGCTGCTCGAGTGAGCTGAGTTCAGTTCCAGATTCCTGGTGCTGTCTGTGTGGCTCATGCATGTTATACCTGTGGATCCTTCTGACGGTCTGGTTTCCACTCAACTTGAAAAATGTGCAGGCAGGTAGACTAACTAAATCTTGTAAATTGCCTTGGTTTGCAGATGAGTGATAAGATCAGGTGCGTGGAGATGGATAGAGGGTCATTGGAGTTTAAGGGAATGTAGCAAAACTATAAAGGGTTAATCTAGGATGCGTGTAAACATAGGTGCTTAATAGTTGCCACAGATTAGCTGGGTTGAAGGCCCTATTTCTATTTTGTGTCTTTTTGTCATTTTATAGTGATCGAGCAAATGAAAAAGAACGTTTTACACTACTAGTCAAAGTTAAAATTACATCAATGAGTTGAGTTAATAAAATATTTACATTAAAAATAAGTGACTTGTTTACTCAGTTCCATTTTTATATTCAACAGACCCTGTTTCTACCGACCAAGTTAAAACATGGTGCTTGACTGAGATATTTCAGAACAGTGATGGTCTGTTTAACTTGTTATTCTGAAGTAACCAGCAGTCAGCTGATGTATTGTCTCTCAGTGGGATTTGAGTGGATATTGAGAGATTATTTTGAAGATCACAGGAGAAGCTGATATACCAGATTTTACGAGTGGAAAGAACCAATTGCCACTGTACTAAAGTACAAAGTTCAAAGTAAATTTATTATCAAAGTACATATACATCACCATATACAACCCTGAGATTCATTTTCTTGTGGATGTAATAAATCTACTAACTGTAACAGAATCAATGAAAGATCTCACCAAATGGGTGTACAAGTGTGCAAAAGACAAACAAATACAAAAAGCAATAAGAAATAGCAATAATAATAATAATAACAACAATAATAAAACAAAACCTTGGAATATACAAAGCCAGACATGAGGTACATACATGAACTGTGCCAGATGAAGAAAACTGAATTATCAGTTCAGAAACAATGAAAAAAGTTTATACAAGACATTAAAACTAAATTCAATGTGCCAAAATATCACCAGCCCGAGCACAGAATTACCAATAAACATCGAGATAATACAGTTTTATTCCAATATCTGGTCAGATGGAGTGACACACAATCAAGAAGCAAGCTGTATTAGAGAGGAAAATGAACGCTCACACACAATTGAAAAACATCAGAATTAAAAGCTGAACTAAATTGAAATTGAAATTGAAAGACTATGGAACGTAAACAGGATATACATTGTTCCAATAATAATATCTACAATTGGTATCATCCCAAAGTCACTATGCAATAGCATTAGGGCTACAAAGTAATATCTTCGGAAAGCTACAATACTAAACACCACCAGAATAGTGCCAAAGTTCCCAGCAACTGAGAAATGAATATGCTTAGCTATGCCCACACCTCAGGTTTTTACCAACATGAGCTGAGAAAAAATATAAAATAATAATAATAATAATATAATACCATGATATATACATGGATGATTTGGAATTATATGCTCCTACATCAGTAAAGCCAGATTAATTAATTCAAATAATAGAACTACTTTTGAATGATATAAACATGAGCTTTGTACTAGATAAATGCAGAACATTAAAACATAAGGAAAGGTGCAATAGACCTAATAGAATACAGAACAGAGCAGCAGGGTACAATACAATTGATTGATGAATAAGCGAGGTACAATTGATTGATGAATAAGCAGGGTACAATACAACTGATTGATGAATAAGTATACGGGGAACAATACAACCGATTGATGAATAAGCAGGGTACAATACAATCGATTGATCAGTAAGTATACGTGGTACAATACAACTGATTGATGAATAAGTATACGGGGTACAATACAACCGATTGATGAATAAGCAGGGTACAATACAATCAGTTGATGAGTAAGTATACGTGGTTCAATACAACTGATTGATGAATAAGCAGGGTACTATACAACTGATTGATGAATAAGCAGGGTACTATACAACTGATTGATGAATAAGTATACGGGGTACAATACAACTGATTCATGAATAATCGATTGATGAATAAGTATACGTGGTACAATACAACCGATTGATGAATAAGCAGGGTACAATACAATCGATTGATGAGTAAGTATACGTGGTACAATACAACTGATTGATGAATAAGCAGAAAACAATACAATCAATTGATCAAGTATACGTGGTTCAATACAACTGATTGATGAATAAGCAGGGTACTATACAACTGATTGATGAATAAGTATACGGGGTACAATACAACTGATTCATGAATAATCGATTGATGAATAAGTAGCTGGGGTATCACCAAGCAGAGCAAAGAGATCTAGTGTGATGAAAGGAAAACTTCTGACTGAATTTACTTCAAGGCTTAAGAAAACCTGCCAAAGAGAGCGCAATAGTAAAATTATAACAAAGGCAATAAACACTTCTGCTATACTCATATTAATAAATTATTTTGGCATAATATCTTGGTCCAAAACTAATCTGGAAAAATTACAAAGAATAAAATAAGAACTGAAATGACAGATATTAGAAAACAGTATGTAAACTTAGACATGCTTAGATTAATATTACCCAGGTGATGGGGCAAATTTGCAGCCATTGGGACGAGTTGCAGTGCAATAAAGGTGCAGAGCAATCAAAGCAAAAAGTACCAAATACTGGACTTAAGGTGTTATACTTAAATGCATGCAGCATAAGGAATAAGGTGGATGATCTTGTCGTACAGCTACAGATTGGCAGGTATGATTTTGTGGCCATCACTGAGATGTGGCTAAAGGATGCATGTCTCTGGGAGCTGAACATCCGAGGATACACAGTGTATTGGAAGGATAAGCAGGTAGGCAGAGGGGATGGCATGACTTTATTCTGCACCTTCCGATCCTATGTCACCTCTTTCTAATGATATTAAATCATTAGAAAGAGGTGACATAGGATCGGAAGGTGCAGATTCTTTATGGGTTGAGCTAAGAAATCACAGGGCTAAAAGGACCCTGATGGCAGTTATATACAGGCCTCCTAACAGCTGCAGTGATGTGGACTACAAATTAGAACAGGAAATAGAAAAGGCTTGCCAGAAGGGCAGTGTTGTGATAATTTTGGGGGATTTTAACATGCGAGTGGATTGGGAAAATCAGGTCGGCACTGGATCTCAGGAGAGAGAATTTGTAGAATTTGAGCTGGCTTTTTAGAACAGCTTGTTGTTGAGCCCACTAGGGGATCGGCTGTACTGGATTGGGTATTGTGTAATGAAGCAGAGGTGATTAGATAGATTGAGGTGAAGGAACCCTGAGGAGGCAGTGATCATAACATGATAGAGTTCACTGTGAAATTTGAGAAAGAGAAGCCAAGATCCGATGTGTTGGTATTTCAGTGGAGTAAAGGAAATTACAGTGGCACGAGAGAGGAACTGGCCAAAGTTGACTGGAAAGGAATACTAGAGGGAAGGATGGCAGAGCAGCAGCGGCTGGAGCTTATGAAAGAAGTGAGGAAGGTGCAAGACAGATATATTCCAAAAAAGAAGAAATTTTCGAATGGAAAAAGGATGCAACCGTGGCTGACAAGAGAAGTCAAAGCCAAAGTAAAAGCAAAGGAGAGGGCATACAAGGAAGCAAAAATTATTCAGAAGACAGAGGATTGGGAAGTTTTTAAAAACTTACAAAAGGAAACTAAGAAGGTCATTAAGAGGGAAAAGATGAACTATGAAAGGAAGCTAGCAAATAATATCAAAGAGGATACTAAAAGCTTTTTCAAGTATATAAAGGGTAAAAGACAGGTGAGAGTAGATATAGGGCTGATAGAAAATGATGCTGGTGAAATTGTAATGAGAGATAAGGAGATGGTGGAGGAACTGAATGATAATTTTGCATTAGTCTTCACTGAGGAAGACATCAGCAGTATACCGGACACTCAAGGGTGTCAGGGAAGAGAAGTGTGCGCAGTCACAATTATGACAGAGGAAGCTGAATGGTCTAAGGGTAGGTAAATCTCCCGGACCAGATGGAATACACCCTCGTGTTCTGAAGGAAGAAGCTGTGGAGATTGCGAAGGTATTAGCAAAGATCTTTCAAAAGTCAATAGATTCTGGCATGGTTCCAGAGGACTGGAAGATTGCAAATGTCACTCCACTATTAAAGAAGGGGGCAAGGAAGCAAAAAGGAAATTATAGCCCTGTTAGCTTGACATTGGTGGTTGGAAAGTTGTTGGAGTTGATTGTCAAGGATGAGGTTAAGGAGTACCTGGAGGCAGATGACAAGATAGGCAGAAAGCATGGTTTCCTTAAAGGAAAATCCTGCCTGACAAACCTAGTGCAATTTTTTGAGGAAATTACAAGTAGTCTAGACAAGGGAGATGCAGTGGATGTTGTGTATTTGGTTTTTCAGAAGGCCTTTAACAAGGTGCCGCACATGAGGCTGCTAAACAAGATAAGAGCCCATGGAATTATGGGAAAGTGACATACGTGGATAGAGTGTTGGCTGATTGGCAGGAAACAGAGAGTGGGAATAAAGGGATCCCATTCTGGTTGGCTGGTGGTTACCAGTGGTGTTCCACAGGGGTCCGTGTTGGGGCTGCTTCTTTTTACGTTGTATATCAACGATTTGGATTATGGAATAGATGGCTTTGTGGCTGTTTGCTGATGATACAAAGATAAGTGGAGGGGCTGGTAGTGCTGAGGAAACAGGGAATCTGCAGAGAGACTTGGATAGATTGGGAGAATGGGCAAAGAAGTGGCAAATGAAATACAATGTTGGAAAGTGTATTGTCATGCACCTTGGTAGAAGAAATGAATGGGTGGACTACTATTTAAACGGGGAGATAATTCAAAGTTCTGAGATGCAATGGGACTTGGGAGTCCTCATGCAAGATATCCTTAAGGTTAACCTCCAGGTTGAGTTGGTGGTGAAGAAGGCAAATGCAATGTTGGCAATCATTTCTAGAGGAATAGAGTATAGGAGCAAGGATGTGATGTTGAGCTCTACATGGCACTGGTAAGACCTCACTTGGAGTACTGTGTGCAGTTTTGGGTTCCTTATTGAAGAAAGGATGTGCTGACATTGTAGAGGTTTCAGAGAAGATTCGCTAGAAGTTTTCCGGGAATGAGAGGGTTAATATATGAGGAACGTTTGACTGCTCTTGGACTGTACTCCTTGGAGTTTAGAAGAATGAGGGGGGACCTCATAGAAACATTTTGAATGTTGAAAGGTATGGACAGAGTGGATGTGGCAAAGTTGTTTCCCATGTTGGGGAGTCTAGTATGAGAGGGCATGATTTAAAGATTGAAGGGCGCCCATTCAGAACAGAGATGCGAAGAAATTTTTTTAGCCAGAGGGTGGTGAATCTGTGGAATTTGTTGCCACGGGTGGCAGTGGAGGTCAAGTCATTGGGTGTATTTAAGGCAGAGATTGATAGGTATCTGAGTAGCCAAGGCATCAAAGGTTATGGTGAGAAGGCAGGGAGTGGGACTAAATGGGGGAATGGATCAGCTCATGATAAAATGGCAGAGCTGACTCGATGGGCCAAATGGCCGACTTCTGCTTGTTTTTTCTCATGGTCTTATGGACAGAGGAGGAAGAGAAATAACAGACATAAAAAATTTACACCAACAGTCAGATGAAACTTCTAAGGATATATTTTCTTCAACAAAAACTGGATTCAGCACTGCACACAAGCATATGCAATTCTGATAAGAAGTACTCATGACTAAAATTAAATGAAAGCACAACCCATAAAAATTAAATGATCACGGTAGAAGAAGAAGTTATCCAATGGAAGAGCATGACCCTCCACGGAAGACGTTGATCTGAGCAGACCAGGTGCTTATGAGGAAGCACCACTGTTGCTAATGCCCTTGACCAGCAGCTGCACACACATAGACTGCACCACTTTCTGAAGAATAGCAATCCTTTTCAGACATCTTGTCACATAATGTGAAATATAATCATTTTGTCATTGGCTGTGTACATACATCTACTGATGCTTCTGGACACATCTTCACTGATGTTCCTGGAATCATTGGGTATTTTGGGTCTTTCAACATCATACACCCTCCTCCAGGTGACCCAGCCAGGGCTGATCAAACCCCAGCTTGTGTCCAGATGACTAGCTACTTATGACTCCATGGCTCCCCTCTTTTGAGCCACAGCCATCTTGAGGTCCTCTCTGCTGCATCGGTGGTACTGCGGATGGCTCTCCTCTTCCTCTCTCTCTCAATGGCCAAATTGCTGAAGGCCCTGGCTAAGGAACGGGCTGCGAATCCCCTACATCCAACCTCCACTGGGAGACACTTCACTCTCCATCCAGCCTGCTGGCAGTTGCTGACCAGTCCTGCATCCTTGGAGAGCTTCCTTTCAAAGGCCTCTTCCAAGTGATCTTCCCATGGGACTGTCAGCTCCAGCAGCACCACTTGCTTTGTAGACTCAGACACAAGGACAATGCCTGGTCGCGGGGTGATGACTGCGATATGGTTGGGGAATGTCAGCTGCTATTCGAGGTCCACCAACAGCTGCCAGTCCTTTGCAGAAGTCAAGATGCCTGCAGATGTTCTTTTGGCGGGTATTGGCTGCTCCCCAGCTCTGACAAAGGCAATGGCCTGCTTGGAGGGTCAGGACCGCTTCGCCCACTTAGCTCCTGCACTGATGGCTTCAGTGATGGTCTTGAGGACCTGATCATGCCTCCATCGGCACCGTCCCTCACTAAGTGCGCTTGTGCAGCTGCTGAGGATGTGCTTCAGGGTTCCTCGCTTGGAACACAGTGGGCATGCAGATGACTCTGCCTTCCCCCATGTGTGCAGGTTTGATGGGCTTGGAAGCCCATTGTACACTGCCTGGATGAGAAATTGGATGCAGTGTGACTCGGCTTTCCAAAGCTCAGCCCAGGTCACTTTCCTCTCAACCGCATTCTCCCATCTTGTCCAAGCTCCCTGTTGCTTCATTCCCACCGTCTTGCAGGTTCTCACCTCCTACACTGCTGCTCTCACTTCCTCCTGAACTAGATGGTGCCTTTCCTTCCCCCTGAAGATGTCCATTTGGGGAGTTGGAAAGGATCCTAGCCCAGCTCGGCCTTGTGTGACCACTCCCACCAGCCTCCTGTGACGCAGCCTTTCCTCTGCTTCCTGAACAGCTTCCTCTGCCCTTCACTTCCTGCCAGTCCTACCTTGGATCCCTGCTCTAGCCTCCTTCAGATCACTTGAGTCCCTGTACTGTACCACTTCCCTGGCTCTTGTTACCTTGAATTCCTCCTCCAAGGATTTGAAGGGCAGTTGTAGTTTTTTGAAATGTCCATAGAGTGTGATGCTGCTCAGGCTCCTTTTCAATAAGTGAAAAACACCAGAAAGTTATGCTAAAGTATAAGAAGAAATTGAAAGACTATGGAACACTAACAGGGTATGCATTGTTCCAATAATATCTACAACTGGTATCATCCCAAAATTATCACACAATAGCGTGAAACAATTAGGGCTACACAGCAATATCTATGTAAATCTACAGAAAGCCACAACAATAAACACCACTAGAATAATCCAAAGGTTCCTAGTAATTAAGAAATGAGTGTGCCTGGCTATGCTTGAACCTCAGGTTTTAACAGCTTGAGCTGAGAAGAAAATATTTTTAAATAGCAATAATAATTATAATTATAATTATTATAATAATTATTATTAAGAAATAAATATTGAGATATCAGATGAAGAGTCCTTGAAAGTGAGTCCATTGTTTGTGGGAACCTTCAAATGATAAGGAAAGTGAAGTTGACTGTAGTTATGCACTTTGGTTCAGGACCCTAATGGTTGAGGGATAGTAACTGTTTGTGAAACTGGTGGTCTGGTGTGGATCCTGAGGCTCCTGTGTCTTCTTCCTAATGGCAGAAGCAAGAAGAGATCATGACCTGTGTGGTGAGGGTCCCTGATGATGGATGCTGCTTTCCTGTGACAATGCTCCATGTTGATGTGCTCAGTGGTGGGGAGAGCTTTACCATGATGGACTGAGGCATATTGACTACACTCTATAGGATTTTCCATTCATGGGCATTGGTGCTTCCATACTAGGCTGTGATTGCACTTACATGCTGGGCCCAGGACAGGTACTCTAAAATGATAATGCCGAGGCATTTAAAGTTGCTGACTCTCTTCACCTCTATTCTCCTGATAACATTTGGCTCATGGACTCCTGGTTTCCCGTTCCTGAAGTCAATAATCAGCTCCTTATTCCTGCTGACATTGAGTAAGAAGTTGTTGTTGTGGCACCATTCAGCCAGATTTTCAATCTCCCTCCCATATACTGATTTGTCACCAGCTTTGATCTGACCTATAGCAGTTGTGTTCAGAAAACTTGAATATGGCATTGGAGCTGTGTTTAGCCACCCAGTCATTAGTGTCAAGTGAGTAGAGTAGGGGGCTAAACACACAGTTTTGTGATGCAGCTGGTCTGATAGAGGTTGTGGAGGAGATGTTGCTAATCGGAACTGACTGGTGTCTGCAAGTGAGGAAGTTGAGGATCTAATTGCACAAGGAAGTATTGAAGCCAAGGTCTTGAACCTTGTTGATTAGTTTTGAGGGGATGATAGTTTGAATGCCAAACTGTAGTCAATAAAAAGCATCCTGATGTTCCAGGGTTGATTTGGTTGATCGTCAAATAGTGTTAAATTTGGATAGTTTGTTACTCTTGAATTAGGAGGAAAATATGTTATAATAATCTGCACTAATATTTATAGTAATGGAAGTCAAAGAGTTAAAAGCAACCATAACAGAAAAAAGAACAAGAAGTGTTTTCAGTTTGAACCAACATTCAGGGGTTGCTACATGCAGGGTTAGTTAATAGTCTGTGAAATTCTCCAAGAATTCAAGAAAGTATGAACAAGAAGATTGATAAGTCTTAGTCAAAGAAGTTTGTCTCCAGAATTGATTGATCACAGTATTCAGAACCAGGAATTGTTTTGAGAAACCACTGGTGCCAATTAAAACTTTATGAAGGAAATATCATTACAACTGGAACAAGACCAGCATAAGATCAAGGAAAATACTCCAGGGAAACAGTCTTTCAGCTTCAACTTGAGAGGCAGTAACACATTGGAAAGCTAGCTTACTTTAGTAAGGCCCAGAATCTCGGAGACCTAATAATTTGTTAAGTGACCAGCTGCTTATTGAAAGAAAAAATAATTGGTCCATTCTCTAACATCTTGTAGTATCTAGTGGGTCAGTAGCAGATAGAAGAACCAGTGTTACTATGGCGATAAGACACGCTGTAACTAGAAGACTTAAGTTAGGGAAGAGAAATATCAAAGTAGCTGTTTACGCGATCAAGTAAAAATGAGGCCCTTGTATGAACTAGCAAGAGCAATCAGTTCCAAAGCCTTCTGTATCTGACTGGCTGAGTTAATATTTCAGAAATATTTGAGCAATATTGTAAATATATTTGATTAAGCATTCTCTCTTTCTTTACATAATTCATTATGGGTTGTCAGGTTATCAGGATGTTGTCAGAGAGTTGTTAGTTTAGTGATGGACTTAATGATGCACTGAATACTATTTACTTTGTGGAAGCTTGCAAGAAAGTATTCAAAAATGGCTCCTAATTGATATACAACTTATTTTTTAAAAAAGAGTTGAAATTGCTGTATCAATGGAAACAGCAGCCAGAGAAGCAGTAAGGAATGAAAGTGAATGTGAATAAAAATTGCAATGTCTAAACAGAAAATTGCCTGACCAAGTAAATAACATTATGCTTGTGGCCAGGGCTCATATACACCAGACCAATGCAAGTTTAAAGGCAAAACTTGCAGATAATGCAGCAAAGTAGGATGCATACAAAGAGCATGTTGGGCAGAGAAAAATAAATGGACTACACAGGGAAGAGGAAAATCTTGAATGTCAATTTGCATTTTCAAAAAGAGCACTAAGCTGCATGCTGTTGATGAAAATTTAATAATGATGAGAGTGAAAAAGGACTGGGTAGCCTTGAAATTTAAATGTGAAAAGTAACAAGAGACAAGTAATAAGGCTTATGACAGAAGTTAACAACAAACTAGTTAAAAACAGAATTGGACACAGGCTTTGCTGTTTCAGTCATTCCAGAAAATGAATTTGAACATCAGATATCCAAGGAAGAACTTCTACTTGAGAAAAGATAACTCCTGTGGGAATGACATTTGTAACAGTGAATACAACAACCAACAAGCCACATTGGGCTGACCTGTGCTATAGCAGGAGAGCCAGCATTGTGGGGCTGTGATTGGCTGAGATAACTATAACTTGATTGGAGATCCATATATCATTTGCATGTCGCATCTTCTGCCATACTGTCAACTGAAAGCAAATTAAGAAAGGTTCTGGATGATGTCCCATCAATGTTCAAGGATTTCATGGGAAAACACAAACATATCAAGGGTAAAATAATGTTAAATGAAATGACCACACCTAAGTTTTACCAAAGTCCATCTGGTTCTTTGTATCTTTCTTTTTCAATCTTTTTATTGAATTTCATATATAAAAAAAACATAACATAATAATGAATAGGTTATAAATGCATAAGACTTGAATTTGAATTAATAGTAGGATAACAATATCCTATTAAAATATCAACAGAAAAACATAATACATTATCAATCAAGTCTATAATAATTATATGAGAAAAATAAGAATAATCGTCAAAAGAAAAAGAAAAAAATTATAAAAATACAAGCAAAAAATGTATATTAAGAAAAAAAAATACTAAACTAAACTAACATGGGCAATAATAACAGTTTATTTGTATATGATAGTGCCAAAAACTCCGGAACTCCATACCAGAACAAGAATAGACAGAGAGAAGGTCTGGGAGAGGTCAAATTAATTCACATGAAAATGTTGAATGAACGGTCCCCAAGTTTCTTCAAATTTAACTGATGAGTCAAAAATAGTGCTTCTAATTTTTTCCAAGCTCAGATAAGACATAGTTTGAGAGAGCCACTGAAATGTGGTAGGAGGATTTACTTCTTCCAATTTTGCAATATAGACCTTCTGGCCATTAATGTTACAAAAGCAATCATTCATCTAATTGAAGGGGAAAACTGATTTCCATCCTCATTTGGTATACCAAAAATTGCAGTAATAAAATGAGGTTGTAAATCGATATTCTAAATTGAGGAAATGGTAGCAAATATGTCCTTCCAATAGTTATGTAAGGTGGGACATGACCAAAACATATGGGTCAATGAAGCCACATCTGAATGACATCTGTCACATTGAGGGTTAATATGAGAGTAGAATCGAGCAAGTTTATCTTTAGACATATGAGCTCTATGTACAATTTTAAATTGTATTAACGCATGTTTAGCACATATAGAAGAAGAATTAACCATTTGTAAAAATTTTTCCCATTTTTCTATTGATATATTATATTGAAGTTCTTTTTCCCATTCTTGTTTAATTCTACCTGATATTTCTGGTTGTATCTTCATAATCATATTATAAATAAAAGCCAATAATCCCTTCTGATAGGGATTTAAGGTAAAAATCATACCTAAAAAGTCCATTGAGGTTGAATTGGGGAAGGATGGTAGAATTTTATGTAAAAAAATTTCTAATTTGTAGATATCTAAAAAAGTTAGATTTAGATAACTCAAATTTGTTGGAAAGTTGGTCGAAAGACATCAAACTACCTTCAAAGAAGAGATCACGAAAGCATTTTATACCTTTCCTTTTCCATATGCTAAAAGCTTGATCTATCAAAGAAGGTTTGAAAAAAAATTAAGTAAAATAGGGCTATCAAGAACAAAGTTTTCTAGAGTAAAAAATTTACGAAATTGAAACCAAATTCGTAATGTATGTTTGACAACAGGGTTGGATATCTGTTTATTGAATTTAACTAAATCGGCAGAAAGAAAAGAACCCAGAACGGAGAATAAAGAATATCCCTGTGCCTCATTGCATTCTAAATTTACCCACTGTGGGCACAATGGTGAATACAAATCTGATTTCCAATAAATTAAGTTACGAATATTATTCGCCCAATAGTAAAATCTAAAGTTAGGTAGAGCTAAACCACCATCTTTTTTAGATTTTTGTAATTGCCTTTTACTTAACCTAGGATTTTTATTTTGCCACACAAATGAAGAAATTTTTGAGTCAATGTTATCAAAAAAAGATTTAGGAATAAAAATTGGTAAAGCTTGAAATAAATATAAAAATTTCGGTAGAATCATCATTTTAATAGCATTAATCCGACCAACTAATGATAAGGATAAGGGAGACCATCTTGTAGTAAGTTGTTGAATTTGATAAAGCATAGGTAAAAAATTCAATGTAAATAAGTCTTTATATTTCTTGGTAATTTTTATACCTAAATAGATAAAGTTATCATCAACAACTTTAAATGGTATCTTTTCATTCAATAAAGTTTGCGCGTTTAAAGGGAATAAATCACTCTTATCCAAGTTTAGTTTATAACCAGAAAAACTACCAAATTGAGCCAACAAGGATAAAATAGCGGGAATAGACCTGTCAGGATCAGAAATATATAACAACAAGTCATCAGCATAAAGTGATAACTTGTATAATTTCTCATTGCAGGCAATACCAAAAATATTAGGAGATTCACGAATAGCAATGGCCAAAGGTTCTAATGCAATATTAAACAATAAAGGACTTAAGGGACAACCTTGTCTCGTACCACGAGATAATTGAAAAAAAGAAGATCTGTAATTATTTGTAAGAACAGAAGCAACAGGTTTATGATATATTAGTTTGATCCATGATATAAAATTAGGACTAAAATTAAAATATCTCAAAGTGTTAAATAAGTATGCCCATTCAATATCTGGTTCTTTATATCATCTGTGATAAAGTAGCTAGTGAGTCAAATCACATGGAGGCTGAAGAAATTCTTTACAAGGTTGACTGGAGCCCATGGGCAATTCCAGTGGTCCCAATAGCCAAGAAGGATGCATCTTCCAGGACCTGTGGTGATTTTAAGGCCGCTATCAACCCAGTACTGGAAGTAGATCAGTACCCTCTCCCTAGGATAGAGGATACCTGTGCAATCCTTTTTGGAGGAAAATACTTCAGCAAAGTGGACTTAGCCGAGACCTACCTACAGATGGAGATGGAAGAAGAATTGAAAGTGGTTCTCATCTCAAGCATTTACTAAATGTTTTATCTTTATAATTGGCTCATTTTTTAGAGTAGCATGTACACTTACTCTCTGGCAGAAAACTATGGACTAAGTGCTACAAGGCTGCCCAGCCACTCAGTGTTAACTTGATGACATCATTGTTACCAGTAAGGATGACAAGGAACATCTCTAAAACCTCAAGACAGTGTTAAAAATATTAGAAGATTATGGGCTCGGAGCATGATGCAACAAATGTGACTTCTTTAAACCAAGCATCACTTACTTTGGTCACACCATTGATGCACAAGTATTACACAAGTGTGCTGAGAAAATTCAAGCAATGCCCCAAGTCCAAAGGACTGCCACAGATGTGGATGTTTTTAGGATTTGTCAATTACTAAAACAGGTTCCTGTCAAAGCTGGCTACTGTTCTCCACCCCTTGAAATCATTACTACAGATCAGGAAGAAATGGCAATGGACAAAGCAACACGAGGTAGCTTTCCAGAAGGTAAAGGGGATAGTAAACGTTAGACACTGTACCCACACATTATGATCCACACTGTCCAGTAAAGCTTGCTTGAGATGCCTCACCTTATGGTTTAGGTCCAGTCATGTCACATACTATGAATGATGAAAGTGAACACTCCATAGTCTTTGCATTACATTCCCTTAATGCTGCAGGGAAAAATTACACACAGATTCCTTGAGTCTGGTTTGGGATGTAAAAGGTTTCAAGCAGTACTTGTATAGGATAGAGTTAACCCTTATTATTGATCATCAACCACTAGTGCCCATTTTCAATCCACAGAAGGGTGTTTCTTGGAGGACACCATTACAAAATTGAATTCAAGAGGATGACTAATCAGGGAAATGCCGATGCATTATCCCATTTACCCTTGGAAAAGGAAATAACTGAAAAACTTTCAATAGAGGACAATTCTCTTGACATTTTACTGACACCGAGATGAACTTTCCCTTGATGGTGGGGGGGGGGGGGGGGGGTTGCCTTATGCAGGGATTTAGAGTTGCTGTATCATCGGAGCTGAGAGCTAAAGTGCTGGAGCAGCTACAAACAGGTCATCTGGACATGGTCAAAATGAAAGCATTGGCTTGAAGTTTTGTTTGGTGGCCTGGGATTGATCAGCGGACTGTACAGCTTGCCACGTGCTGAGCAGGATGCCAACATGTCCTGAAGATGCCTCTCTACCCCTGGGAATGGCCTGCATTGCCCTGGCAGAGGTTTCATGTGGGGTTTGCCAGATCATTCATAAGCATAAATTTCTTCATAGTCATGGATGCAGCTACAAAGTGGCCAGAAGTGTTCCCAATAGACTCCAATACAGCCTCACTCACTGTTGACGTGTTTAGAAGCCTCTTCTCAAGGTAAGGTATTCCAGAACACTTAGTGAAAATGGACAATAGTTTTTTTTTCAGAATAGTTTCAGTCATTCCTGAAAACGAATGGAATAAGATACACCACACCTGCACTGTATCACCCAGCTACAAATGGCTTAGCAGAAAGAAATTACTGTGAGCAACGTCAGCAGAACACACTACTGACTGTAAATCAGGAGCTCACCAATCTCCTCCTTGCATATCGCAATGCAACACACTCCACTATCAACAACTCACCAGCTATGCTGTTCTCCATTGCACTCAAGCTCATCCCAATGTCAAAAAGATTTTGCAGGACGAGCAGCTGAGACAAACCTAGGGCTCCTCAACTACTGAGGCTCGATGCTTTACTCCTGGACCAGAAGTCCTGGCTTACAGCAGTAATCAAAAGTGGGTACATTGGAAAAATTTAGGACAAAAATGGACCACTCTCCGACACAGTGGCGATTGCATCTGATGTCATCTGGAGATGATAAATCGATCAGTCCAAGACACCAGAGTCAATTGTCAGAGAAGAAATATGGCCAGATCTGTCAGAACCCACTTCCTGCAGTCCCAGAGTGAACTCCTACAACTTCCACGAAGGAGTCTCCAAAATCTGAGATTGTTTCACAGCCCCAAATCCCACCTGCCAAACAAAATGACACCCCATTGTCAGAAAAGAGTAAGAAATCTTCCATAGCAATTAAATCTTTATGCCTGAATGGGACAACTAGAAACTTACTCTTCTGTGGATATCTATATAGTAGCTCTAATGCATACTATAATGTGATAGTTAAAATGCATTCTATATTGAGTTGGAGCTTATAGCTAAGCAAGGAAAAGTATAGTGTATTTAATATTTCAGTAATATTTGAGCAATATTGTAAATATATTGTTTGATTAAGCATTCTTTGTTTATTTACATAATTCATTATGGGTTATATGTAAAAGGTATGTGAACGACATATGTCATTATGCCACCATATCATATATGCACACTTCACTAAAGTAAAACGCAATGTACATGAGTTATCCTTGGCTCCAGTTTTTTTTTATTAGTTTTTGGGGTTACAAAACATCACACTACACAATTATTGAAGTAGAAAATAGAAGTGATACTTTGGTGACTAATAGTCCATCTGCAATGGAATGAAGATGACCTAAATGGTTAGGACTTGGACTGAACTTTCAGTGTGGTACCATCTCACAGGAAGGAGAAAGGTCCTAGAGAAAGAATTACCATGGAACAGCAGGAGAACCTGGAACTGGAAAAAAATCCTTACAGCCAGCACTTGCAAGGGGCATATTTAAAAATATTCAGAATTGACTTACTTCAAAAAAGGTGACACTGAGACATCAATTATCTAAATTTTCTTATTAATTTATCAGTACTTCCAGATAAAAGAATTAGGGGCAACAGCTAGAGAGATAGCTAGATCTGTTTTAATTAAATTATGTCACAGCATATATGAAATGTTTCCTGAAACACAAGCTGGTGGAACAGAACAATAGTCAGTAAGTCTACCAGAACAGGCAGATCACATTTCTTTGATAGCCCAATGACAGGAATCTCATTAGTTGCTAGTAATATACTGTACATTACTTTTATGGATTGAGAAGACTGTTGATTCATAAAAATGATAGCATAGCTCAGTGTTGGCTTAGTAAATTTAGGAGAGAATCATCAGGGCTACAGAATTTGAACACATAACCTTGGTCAGCATGCCAGTACAGTACCAGAAGTGCTGGAAGCATCTTGCCTAAGAGAGACATTCATTGTCATTACTCATCTACTACAAAAAAATATTTTTTTGGAAAAGCAGTTTCTCTAGTATCTTTAGTTCATAACATTGACCATGAAACATAGAAAGTTTGAGAACTTGCTGTGCTGGGGGGCTGAAAAGCACTGAGCAGTGACCTGAAGTGTGAAAGATACTGAACAAAAACTAATTATTGTTCTCCTGGAGATAATGAACTTCATATTGCAAGAAAGTCACTCTTGATGAAGGGTTTCAATCCAAAACGTCGACTGCTTATTTCTCTTCATAGATGCTGCCAGCCCTGTTGAGTTCCTCCAGCACTCTCTGTGTGTTCGTCTGGATTTCCAACATGTTGAATATTTTGTTTTTATATATTACAAGAAAAGTGTCTTCAACAAGAAATTGTCAGCACAGTGCCACAGATAATAGCAAGTTCTTTTTACATCTCATTTCTTTAATATCCAAGGCCATTAAAACAAATGTCAATGTCTAGCCACACAAGATTCCAAGGCAGAAGAACAAATATTCAGTCATGAAGAAGATTGTATGGTCAGAAAGGGGGAGAAACAAGAGATACTTAATAAGCCCTTGGTAGGCCATGATATGGCAACCTTTGCAAAGCCATACAAGATCAAGGGGTGCACATATATTTTTATAGGATTGGAGGCGACTAAAATGAAGGGAAGGGTGAGACAGAAATAATTTGAAAACACAGAAAAGAATTCTAAAGCTAAGGGGTCACTTATCCTATAGCCTTGTAGGTCTAGGTGAAGTGGATATGATTATGAGATCCAAAATCCAATTTAGAGTTAAGTCTGATTATGCTTGTAATTGAAAGACAGTATAAGTGAATAACTTTCTACCAGCTGCAGGTTAAGATATCCAATATGATTTCAGCTGAAATTATTCAAATTCAGTACTTGAACAAGTAGATTAGACTATATCTCTTAAAATAGATAAACCTGCCTTGTAACAGTCCAGTGGTCAATGGCAAGAAGAACTTGACACCTCTGGAAAACATTGGAGACCTTGTTGAAATGGAGAGAGATATGAATAAAATATTTCAACACTTTTCTTGAAAAATTAACAGCGATGCTTTAACTGTGGGACATCAAGCATTCTGGGCCAGCAGAGTTTAATGTCTCTAAAGGTGTTAAAAATCCAAAAAAAGTTAAGAAGGTGGGTTTAAGTAGGCATTAATGTATATCGTAGTGAGATACATGGCAGGATGTAGAAGTACTTAGAAAGATTAGGCGAATGAGCAAGAAAGTGACAAATGAAATACAATGTTGAAAAATTAATTTGGTAGTAGAAATAAATATGCAGACTATTTTCTAAATGGGGAGAAAATCCAGGAATCTGAGATGCAGAGGGACTTGGGAGTCCTTGTGCAGAACAACCTGAAGGTTAACTTACAGGTTGTGTCAGTGTTGAGGAAGGCAAATGCCATGTCAGCATTCATTTCGAGAGGTCTAGAATACAAGAGCAAGCTAAGGCTTTACAAGGCACTGGTGAGGTCTCACCTTGAGTATTGAATAAAGTTTTGGGCCCCTTATCTTAGAAAAGATGTGCTAGCATTGGAGAGGGACAAGAGGACGTTCACAAGGATGATTCAGGAATGAAAGGGTTATCATACGAGGCTTTGGGTCTGTACTTGCTGAAATTCTGAAGGATGAGGGGGGATCTCATTGAAAACTTTTGAAAGTTGAAATGTCTAGACAGAGTAGATGTGGAAAGGATGCTTCCCATGGTGGGAGGGTCTAGGACAAGAGGGTACAGCCTCAGGATAGAGGGGCACCCTTTGAAACCAGAAATGCAGAGAAATTTCTTTAGCCAAAGGGTCATGAATTTGTGGAATTTGTTGCCACGTGCAGCTATGGAGGCCAGGCCGTTGGGTGTATTTAAGTCAGAGATTGATAGGTTCTTGATTGGACATGGCATCAAAGGTTACAAGGAGAGGGCCAGGAACTGGGGTTAAAGTGTTAAAAGAAAAGATCAGGAATGCTTGAATGGTGGCGCAGACTCAATGGGCCAGGTGGTCCAATTCTACTCCTATGTCTTATGGTTCAATGACTGCAAGAAAATAAAAAGGCATTAGTGAATACTGTAATGGCATCATCATTTTGTCATAATTTATAACTTTCAATAAGAATGAACAACACAGCCATCTGCAATATTGTGGTAACTTAATTACTTAATAAACTATCAGACTCAAAGTAATGTAAATTACCTAAATTGAGCATGATAGAGTTCAGGTTCCATGGGATAGCACTAATAAAAGATGACACCTCAACTTTAATATGCAATATTACATTTAATAGATTTAGTCATTTTTGGGGATGGGGATCACTGACAATGACACTATTATTCATTTATTCAATCTTGGTGAACCAGTACAGTGTATTGCAGTGAGCATTGCAGAACAGTGCAGGCTTGGCGACCTTTTAACCTACTCCAAGACCAATCTACCCTTCCCTCCCACAGAACCTTCACTTTTCTTTCATCGATATGCCTATCTAAAAGTTTCTGAAATGTCCCTGATGTACCTGCCTCTACTACCGTTCCTACAACTCCTTTTGCAAATGGATCCTTGACTTCCTGACCAACAAACTGCAATCAGTAAGGACAGGCAGCAATGCCTCTGCCATGAATATTCCCAAAACTGGTGCACCATGTGCCTGCATCCTTGGCTCCCTACTCTACTCCACGTACCTCATAACTAAATGGCCTGACTTGCTCTAACTCCATCTACAAGTTCACAAATGATATCAGCATAGTGGGCTGTATCTCAAATAATGATTCACAATCCAGGAAGGAAATGAGGAGCCTGGTGACATGGTGTCATGCCAACAGCCTTTTCCTCAATGTTAGCAAAGCAAAGCAGCTGGTCATTGACTTCAGGAGGTGAGAGCTCATGATCCTGTTTAAATCAATCCTGCTCATATTGAGAGGGTTGTGAATTCAAGTTCCTAGGTGTGATTATCATCAATAGCTTGTCCTGGTCCAGCCACATTGATGACACAGCTAAGAAAGCCTGCCAGTACCTCTACTTTCCCAGGAGGATAATCAAATTTGATATGGCCTCTGAACCTTGTCGATTTTTTTTATTGATGAACCATAGAAGGAATACTATCCAGTGATAATGCAGCTTGGCAAGGCAATTGTTCTGCCCATGATGTCATGGAACTGCAGGGAGTTGTGGACTCAGCTCAGCACATCTCAAAAACAAGCCCCCCTCCATGGACTTTGTCCACACTTGTCACTGCCCCACAAAGCAGCCAGCATAATTAAAGTTCCCACTCACTTTGGACATTCTCACCTCTCAGGTTGACTGTGTGGTTAAGAAAGCATATGGTGCACATCGTGGGATTGAGTTTAAGAGCCAAGATGTAATGTTACAGCTTTATAGGATCCTGGTCAGACCACACTTGGAGTACTGTGCTCAGTTCTGGTCGCCTCACTACAGGAAGGATGTGGAAACCATAGAAAAGGCACAGAGGAGATTTACAAGGATGTTGCCTGGATTGGTGAGTTTGAGTGAATTGGGCCTTTTCTCTTTGGAGCGACGGAGGATGATGTACAAGATGATGAGAGGCATTGACCGTGTAGATAGTCAGAGGCTTTCTCTCAGGGCTGAAATGGCTAACACAAAAGGGCAGTTTTAAGGTGCTTGGAAATAGGTACAGAGGAGATCTCAGGGGTAAGTTTTTTTTATTCAGAGAGTGGTGAATGCGTGAAATAGGCTGCTGGCAACTGTCATGGAGGTGGATACGATAGGGTCTTTAAAGAGACTTCTGGAAAGGTACATGGAGCTTAGAATAATAGAGGGTTATGGGTAACCATAGGTAATTTCTAAAGTAAGTACATGTTCGGCACAGCTTTGTGGGCCGAAGGGCCTGTATTGTGCTGTAGGTTTTCTATGTTTCTATGTTTCCACTCCTATAGGGCTGAAGATACAAAAACCTGAAAGCAAATACCACCAGGCTCAAACATAATTTCTGTCCTGCTGTTGTAAGATTATTCAATATTTTCCTAGTAGAATGAAATGGACATGAGCTCATTGTGAACTGCACTGCACTTTCAGTACTGGAACACTCTATTCTGCACTGTTATTGTTTTTCCTTGACTAGCACAATGTAGTGCTGCAACAAATGCATGGTATGCATGACAAGTCTTTCACTTTACGATGGTACATGTATCAACAATAAACTAATTTAACAATTTAATACTTATTACAATTCACAAGTCCATCCGGTTTGGAGTAGGAGAATCCTATCAGTCCGGCTCCACTTCACCTTATTCAACAGCACTGCATCTTGACTGTCACGAGCTCAGTTTTCTCACCTTAGTTCTAGATCACAAACCTATGCCAATGGAAAACTTACAGGAGCCAGTTAACCTATCAGCATACCTTTGCCACCTTTACAGCATGAAAGGACACAAGAGCAAAGAGAGGGAACTTCACACAGATCAGCAGATGTTCCTTCTTCAAAGATCTCCAAGAAAACTGGTCAAACAAGATTTCCCTTTCAGAAAACCTGGTCAACATTACTGGATTTTTCTAAGTGTTCTGACTACTATGTCTTTAATGACCACTTTTAACCTATTTCCAATTACATATTTTAAACTAGCAGGTCTATAATTTCCCACTTTTTGTTTCCCATTTATTTTGAATAAACAAGGCAAATTCTTTACTTTCCAATCTGATGAAACTTTCTCTAAATGTAGCAAATTTTGGAAAATTAAAGTCAATACATTAATTATCTCACCAGCCACTTCTTTTAAGACATCCATGATGTCCTAAAGACATGTTCGTTTAAGTTCCAACAATTTGCTGAGTACCAATGTACAGTTCACTGAATACAGTGAATGTAATGTTCCTGAATTCCTTCCTCTCTTCTATTATTTTTTTGATTTAAAACTAATTACAGGATGTTACTTATATCTTGTGTGGTGTAGACTAATATAATTTAATTCGCCCGCCAAATGATGCTTTCATTTTTAGCTCTCCAGACTAATTTTCTGCACCACCTATGCACACTTTGTTAACTCTTTTTAAATAACTTCAGAAACTTATACTGATTGTGTTATGTTTCTGGTGAGATTTGCTTTGAATTCTTATTGTTTCTTATTATTCAGTCATTCATTGATGTTAATTATGTTCAGTCCGGTCTTAGGCTTGTATTTTTGTGTAAATGTATACTTTTTGTTTAAATTTGCTTGTTACTTTAACTTTTTAACTAGGCACTGAAAGAAGGCTCACCCTTTAGAATTATTATTTATTGTTGGAATGTGCAATTTGAGTGATTTGTTCTTATCTCTGCTGGTATCTCTCAGCCCAGTGCTGTGTCTCTATAATGGAGATCAGATCATATTTAATTCTATGTGTTCTCTCAGTTCATCTCTTTTGCATTCAGATAGAAAGCCTTGAAAGTATTTGTAATATCATTTTTTTAACCACCGAGAAGGAGGCATTTCTGTCCTTCTATGCTGGCATGCTAATCTTTCCTGCATTCCTATCAAGATCCTCCCTCCCCCAACAACCCCATGTTCCCTCTCCCAGTTGCTATTCTCTTGTCACCCATTTACACCAGGGTCAATTTTCCATAACCAATTAGCATACCACAATATCTTTGCGAATTGGGAGGGAACTAGAGGACCTGAGCAAAACCCTCATGGATACATGGAAAATATTCAAACGCCCCACAACAGCACCTGAGATCAGAGTGAGACCCAGGTCACAAAAGCAGCTCAAACTTCTGCACCACTGTGTCTTCCTTTGTCCTTTGATAGTTAATGATTTATTCATAGATTCATACTCTCTATCTCTTCCTGTGACCGTTTCTCATATTAGAGTCTCTCCCTCTGCAGTCTTGTTCCTATTCTTTGATTTACTATATCCTTACAACATTGATCCCTTTCTCGCAGTGTTTCATTTAGAAGACCTCCTGCTTCCATAATTATGCAGCTGTCCTCAGTATTTTTCACGTGGAGACTGCCCCAGAAGAACAGCTCCAACTTTCACCATGCTAGCACCAGGGGCCCATGAGTCAAAACTTTTTCTCTCACACAGATACATGAATCATGCATTCTCTTCTCTAATCTTACTCGTCCTCTGCCAATTTGCAACTGGTTGAGGTAACAAATCAGAGATAATAACCTTTGAGATTTGCTTCCTAATTTTCTTGTTGGTGGGGGTATAAATATTCACTTAAATTAGAATTTATGTCAGAAATGACAGGAAATATATTAAAATCCTGGTCCAGTTCTGACAGCAGAATGAAGCCTTTTTTGAAGTTTCACTTCCCAGTGCGGGGAGTAGATGGGGATTTCAGTAGTGAAATACGTGCAGCTGTCCAGCATAGGAAAATCTGCATAATCGGGTATTTCCAATTTGCTGGCTGTAAATGTGCATCATTGTTGCAGTGGAAGCTCAGACTGTAGTGATCACAGCCCCAAGGAACTTCATCCAAGTGGACTTTAAAGGGATCATGATACTCTTGCAACAGCCTCAGAGCAGAGTGACACGTGATTGGGTCACATTCATGAACTATGAGAAATGCACATTGGGACAATTAGCAACCCAAGCAATTAAGGATGGAAAATAATGGTGAAGACTTGTTCCTTGGTTTATTGACTCATGGGATATGTGCACTGTAGCCAGGTGCATGACACTCTGGGCAATTGCTTTATCCTGGATGAAACTTGGAAGCAAACAATTGAAATTACAGGTGCTGGAATCTCAGACAAAAGCAGAAACACTGGAAGAACTTGTCCAGTCAAGCAGCTTCTGTGGACAGAAAAAAACAGTTAATGTTTTGGATCAATGACTCTTCCTCAGAGCTGGTTGAGTCCTCTTAATCAGTCATGTAGGAAATATTGCTTCTTATACCCTCTGGGTGCTGAACAGACCTTTCAGAGTCAAGATAAGAATCCCCAGTTGTGGAACAGTTCACCTCTTAACTGCATTTGCAGCCACATTAATTGTTTGGCTCTAATCAGTCTGTATTGATAGTAGGAAATTCAGCAATTGTAATACTTTTGAATTTCAATATGAAATTGTTAGATTACCTCTTGTTGGAAATAGTAGTTGCCTGATGCTTGTCTGCTGCTAATGTAACCTGTAACCAACAGCATAAGCCTGAATATTATCCAGATTGTGTTACGAGTACAGACTCTTTCATTACCGAGTATTGGTGATGTCTTGAGGCTTATGAATGGAACTGAATCCGATACATTGTTCCTTTTAACACAAGAGGTTCTGCAGATACTGGAAATCGAGAGTGACACACACAAAATGACATACGAACTCAACAGCTCAGGCAGCATCTATGGAAATGATAAATAATTGACGTTTTGGGCCAAGACTCTTCTTCAGGACTGGAATCAGAATTAGAATCAGGTTTAATATCATTGGCATATGTCATGAAATTTGTTAACTTTGTGGCACCAGTATGATGCAATACATAATAATAAAAATATCTGAATGAGAGTTGGTTTATATATTAAATGGTTAAATTAAATAAGCAGTGCAAAATATAGAAATTTTTAAAAAAGCAGTCAGGTATTGTTCATGGGTTCTATGTCTACTCAGATGGCAGAGGGGAAGAAGCTGTTCCTGAATTACTGAGTGTATGCCTTCAGGCTTCTGCACCTCCTTCCTGATGGCAGCAATGAAAAGTGCGTGTGTCCTGGCAAATGGGGTCATTAATGACGGATGCCGCCTTTTTGCAGTATCACTCCTTGAAAGGAAGATGTCAGAATAAAAAGGGTGGGGGGAGGGGAAGAAGGACAAGCTGGAAGATGATAGGAGAAGCTTTGTGTGTGGGAAAGGTGAAGGGATCTTTATCTGATAGAAGAGGAGAGTGAGCTGTGCAAGAAAGGGCAGAAGGAGAGGTACCGGGGGTGGTGATAGGCAGATGAGGAGAAGACCTAAGAGGCCAAAGTGTGAAATAGAAGAAGAGGGAAGGGGGAAAGGAAAAGAAAAACAAAAAAAGGTTATTAGAAGGAGAAATCAATGTTCAATCCATGAGGTTTGAGGCTACCTGGACGGAATATGAGGTGTTGCTCTTCCACCCTGAGAGTGGCCTCAGTGTGGCAACAGAGGAGGCCATGGTCTGACATGTTGGAATAAGAACCAAAATTGTTTGTCACTGGGAAATTCCCCTTTTTGGCAGATGGAGCAGAGATGCTTGACAAAATGGTCCCCTAATTTACATTGGGTTACACCAATGTTGAGGAAGCTGAAACAGGATCGCCCAATACAATATTCGACCCCCACAGATTTGCAGGTGAAGTGTTGCCTCACCTGAAAGGACTGTTTGGGGCTTTGAATGGAAGGCATGAATGGGCAGATGTAGCATTTCTACCATTTGCAGGGCTAAGTGCCAGGCGGGAGATTAGTGGGGTGGGACAAATGGACAAGGAAATCACAGAGGGAGTTGATCCCTGTTGAATGTGGAGAATGGGGTGTGAGGTAAAGATGTGTTTGGTGGTAGGATCCTGCTATAGGTGAATTAGAGTTGAGTATTCAAGAAGAGGAGGGTTGAAGACAGGAGAAGGGGTCATCAGTGCAGGTGGAGAATTCTTGCTGAGGAAATGGAGGTGGAGTTGATGGAAGGCAACACGGTATCTTGGCAGGTGTGGAACTTACTGAGGTGTGGAAAAAGGTAAGGCACTTGCTGAGGACAGAATGATCTGCCTTAGACAGGGGAAGATCGGAGGGCAATGGTGAAGACTCCAGGATTAGAGCTGACATTAGAGGCAGGAGGAGAGTTGGCGGTGTCAGAAGAGAAGGGAGAGTCATTTTGTTCAGGGAAGGTAGGGTGGGAGGAAGATGGAGGCTCTGAGGACCCAGAACAAGATGGGGGAGCCTGGGAGACCCAGGGCTGAGAAGTAGTGGTGGGGGAAGGGAGCCCAGGAGCCCAGTGGCAGTGAGAAAGGACTGGAGGTGGATAACGCTGAATTCTGGCCTGCAGCCGGAGTTGGAGGAGTGGCGGCTAAAGAAGAAAGTCTTGGTCTCCCAGCAACTACCTGCTGCTGGGAATGTCATTTATACAGTCGATTGGAGGACTTGCTTTATAAGAATTAATTGTAAAGGCTGGGACTGTTTCCCCTTGAGCATAGGAGGCTGAGTGGGTAATCTTATGGAAGGTTATAAAATCATGAGGAGAGTCAAAAGAAGATAGCCATCACCTTTTTACCAGGGTAGGGAAATCTAAAACTTGAAAGTGTAAGTTTAGGGTGAAAGGGGAAAGATTTAAAAGGGACCTGAGGAGTAAATTTTTCCCACAGATGTAGGTGGGTATAGGGTAGATGCAGGAGAAAGTATATTGTACAAAATACATTCGGATTTGTACATAGAAAGGACAGCTTTAGAGGGATCTGAGCAAAATGGGACTAGTTTAGATAGCCCCCCGGTTGCATTGAACAATCTGGGCCCAAAGGCGTGTTTCCATGCTGTCCAACTGTATGACATTGTGACTAAAGCCTCACTGTTGTTGTGCTGAGCAAATATGGTTCCTGGCTCTTGTCATACACACCCTTGACACTTAGTGAATGAAACCACCTGTAACTTAGATAAAATTTCACATTTGCTGATGGTGCCGTTAACGCCACGTGGTTCCATTTGTAAACAATTTATTATCTTGGAAGTGCAGTATCCTGGACTCTCTGGGTGTGCATTGCAGTGAGGGGATACTCCCTCTAGAGTGCAGCATTGTCTATATTTAAAGATTCATGGGGTCTCCGTTCTTGCCTGTGACAACACAGCAGGAGATGGAAGAAGAGACAGAGAAGTGCAGGAGCACTGAAAACTAGGTCAATGAATTTCTAAACTTATACAGCTAGAAATTCTCTATCCAAGCAGAAGATGCTCTTTTTATCGCACCTTGAGAGTTTCATCACTTGCTTGATGAAGTAACGGTCAGTAAACGTTACCATACTCTTTGCCTGTGAAAACCATTATTAAAGAAAAGATAAAGGGCATCTGTGACCTTGATTGGCATAGGCAGAATGAGTCAGGGTGGCTCAGAGGCTGAAGTTCCACCTGACACTGTCTCCTTGGAGAATCTCGTAGCTCCACGGCACTTGTTTCTTTGAGACATATGCAGATGAAGTATGTTCTTTCAAGACTCTTGGTGTCCAGGTCAATGCCTATTTCAATGGGCTCTGTCTGTTCCTCCCTTTTATGTTGCTGGGCTAACAGGAGGACCCCCCTGAGGACCCACTTTCACGGCAAAAGGAATCACTTGGATCTCAGTCACGTCTCCTCCAACAAATCCTTCAAGAGTGTTTCATCAAATCCACCATCCTCCTGTTCAGTCACCACCAAATCTGCAGATTAATGATAATACTTTAAAATGGAAGGTTTCAAGGCAGCTTTCCTGTGCATTTTTCACGCACACTGTGAATGAAATTGACAAGGGCCGCGTTGGTAAGACTAGCATCAAATCAACATTTCAAAAAGACTGATGTCATCAGCTGCCTACTTTACATATTATCTCCACAAGCATATGGCCCATAATCTATTGTCCTGTCCAGATTACTAAGTAGTGGGAGTTGTTCTCATGAAGGGTGCTCATGATTCACAAATGAAGTTTGATGTAAACCAATGTCAGGAGAACTGAATGTAAGAACAAGGGAGGCCAAGTTCAGAGTCTTTTTTCTTTCCTTGACTCTTTGATAGAAATAATGCATTGTATTGGCTCTCTGCTTCAGGGTTGAGCTGTTTCTTTAATTGCCAGTGTGCCTGCACTACACAAGTAGAGCTCTCTGCATCAGCTTCTCTCTTCCTCCAATTTATCTTTTCCGGACCACTCACAATGAGATGAGTTAAGTGGATTGATGAGCTTGCTGTTGGCTTAAGTCAGATGGTGTGCCTATGCAGAGTGACAATCAAATCTAATTTAAAGCAACAGTACACAGAGGTCACTCACACAAACCTTGCTGATGAAACGATTTAAAATAAAAACATGTACTGTGAAGTTGCCACACTGTGTCACTTCATAACATAGCAGAGTTTATGTCTTGTCAGTGACTGGATTTCCAGACAGTTTGCTTTACTGACTCAACAGATAATACAGTTATATCCAAAGTAGATCAAGAGGAAGAAAGAAAGATTAAAATCATACTCTGACCCTTGATTCAGAGCTTAATCATTGTAGCTCTTAATCATTTAGAGCTTAATCATTACGGGAAATGATCTACTCCAGGAAACCTGAAAACAAAATGGTTATCATGAAGGGCTCCAGGCTGCCTATTCAGCAGAAGTTCGTTGTACGTGGTAATTAATAACCTATTTTAACTCTACTTCACGCTAAGTGGAAGCCAAGATCAGCCTGAGTTCCTGTCAGTTGACAGAGAAGACATTTTACTGTGCATGGAAGTGATACACCTGTCCAATATAAGACTTTAATTATAGCCATCAGAATTTATCTACATGTATTCAGCAAATTTTGAGTGATAACAGAAGATTTAGTGAAATCTGCTTTGTTGATTCGCTGCCCGATCTATTTCCAGTCATCGTGCATCATCAATTTCCTCCTCCTATATGGATTTAATTTGAATGTGGAGAGATTTTATTGTTTTGTCAATTTATCTTTATTCAAAAGTTTGGAAAGCAGCCATGTCTAGATATTCCAAGAGATATTAATTCCCAGGGCCAAACCTTTAATCTGATTTATGCGGAGGCCAGGTGAGTAAATTTAAATTGGTCATAGGTGATGATTGTCATTTTCTGAAATTAACCTCTAAGTCTAACCGTTTCCTTTTACTGACTATAGAGTCATAGATTCGCAGAACACAATGAAAGTCCCTTCAGCCCATCTAGTATATGCTGAATTATCAATCTGCATAGTCCAATCATCCTGTATCTGGATCATAGCCCTCCATACCCCTCCCCTCCATGTACCTATCCAAATTTATTAAAATGTTGGAATCACCGCTGCATACACCACTTGTGTGGTAGCTCATTCCATGCTCTCAGAGTGAAGAAGCTACCCTTCAAGTTCCCTTTAAACACTTCACCTCTCACCCTTAACCTGTGACTTACACTTCCAGATTCACCGAACCTCCTTGGAAAAGCCTGCTTGCATTTATCTGTCTACTATTTCCTTCATGATGTTGTAAACCCCTATCATTAATTTCTCCAAGTTCTCGACCTTATTTACAACCTTCCTCTGTGACAACCATGACAGCCACATTCTGTGACCTGTGCCTGTTATTATAACTTCATTTTCAGGATGTTAGTATCCTAGAGAGCTGTAATTTCAGTTTCTTCCCCTAGATGTATTGGCAAGTCCTTCCTCTTAAATTGCTAGATTTTGGAGCACAATAGGGGGTTTAAGCTATTGGTGGGTAAGGTGTTGGCCCGTCTAAAATTTTGACCCAGCTACACTGAAAGAACACGATTGACTTTCCAAGTCAAGGTTGGATGAAAGCTTGGAACCAGTTATGCTCCCAAGTACAGGCAACATAATTGCTAGTAGATGAAGGAGAGGACACTGATTGCATGTTATGGACTGAGAGGGTTCCAGAAGTTGCCTGCTGACAAAAAATGGCCATCTCTTTTATACTTACACTTACATCCATCACACCATCAATGAAGGAAAGTAGAATATAAAATCATTTGGATGCACCAGGCTGAGGAACCGGCTGAGCTGAGAATTGCATGACCTCAGTATGAACATCTCTGAAAGTTGCCTGGGGCGGAGATAGAATTTTATGGGGTGGCGATCAATAGCAATTGTCTATCAAACAACTATTTTTTGCTGTTTTAACGAAGGCACCCAAAGTTAAATTTCTCCCCATCTGTCCATTGTTAGAGATTACAATTAAATGAGTTGCCCTTGGCAGGAAATTTATCTGGCCAAGAAGTTCTTCAAACTGAATAGAGTTGGTAATAAGTCCAAGATGCATCTATTTCACTGCACTTTTCACTGACATATATACCTAAACTGGGAGATTATTATGGTGGGAAGTGAATTTCACTTCATTGCCATTAAAACCATGTCAAGGTGGAAGATAAAACTGGAACAATGTGGCAGCATGAATGTGGTGGGCATAGTAAATATTTTTGTGAGGAAATTATGCTTTTATTACTAATATTTTTAAATGAAAATATTCTTCAATAAATGCTACCCATGCACTCAGGATCTGAGTTCCACAACACTGAAATGCATTTCTAATCCCTGTAGTAAGAGTCATAGAGTCATGGAAAAGTGCAGCAAAGGAACAGGCCCTTTGGCCCATCTAGTCTATGCTGAACCATTAAACTGCCTACTCATATTGATCTGCACCAGGACCATAGCCCTCCATACCCCTCCCATCGATGTACCTATCCAAACTTCTCTTATAAGTTGAAATTGACCCTCTATGAGTCACTTGTACTGGCAGCTTGTTCCACACTCTCACAACCATCTGAGTGAAGAAATTTCCCTTCATGTTCCCCTTAAACTTTTCACCTTTCACCCTTAGTCCATGATCACTAATTACACACAGTGTAATTAACCACAGTGAAAAGTGCCTGCTTAGATTTACCCTATATATACCCCTCATAATATACCCCAACATTAGATACCTCTGTTTGTTCACAGAACGGTCATTTTGTGGGAGTGGGGAAGATCTTTACTTAAAAACAAAATTGGAAACTTGCATTTGGGATTTTGTTCACTTTTATCAGATTTAGAAAGGGAAATGATATCAATCCTCACAAGGCTACATATGTTATCTTTACTCACACTTAATGCACTTTCTGAAGAAGGATTCAGATTTTGTTCCTAAGCTACTGCTTTTCTCCTCAGTATTTGTAAAATTAAACACAGAATTAATGAGGTGTTTTCATAAGGCACTACCCGTGTATCCTTAGATCAAAATTCACACTTATGGACTTAAATATAAATTAGAGTCAAATTCACTCTTCAAATCCTTTAATCCAGTCACATCAACAGGGTTGTTTTAAATTGACAAGAGCAGTAAAATATTCACTGTTAGGACATTGTAGGTTTGTCACAATTTACTTAAGAGCCACCAATAAAATAAAACAAGCAAGCACAAAGTCAAATAGAATGTACAACAGAAACAGGATCATTCACCATAAATGGCTAACACCCCTGCTTGCTAATCACATTTCATCCATCCTTTCCTTTGAACTTATTGTTCACATCATCCTGGGAATCTCTGCTGGAGTTGGCATTTCTCAGCTACCCTTCTCATTTGATTGCCTCTTCCTTTTTCTGTGCAGGTGGGTAGGCCGCCTAATTGTCTGTTAAAGCAGTTTTATCAGCAGGTGTTGTTCCAGGCATAGACAGGATCACTTTAGCTGTCACAGTGGCTAGAGGGTTAATGTTCATTATCTTGCGTAATGCCTGCCATTCCCATGCAGTTTTTGTACAAATTCATTAATACTGAATGTGTAGGATTTCCTTTGTTCACTGTGTTTATTGACAGCAACATTGTATCTGTGGATTCCAGTTTGTAACAAGTTCTTTGATGGGCTCTAATAGATCATGTTAATGAATTTGCTGGAATTCTGAGCAGCTGGAGAGAAATGACCGTGTACATGAAACACACACTCGTGCATACATGAGTGTCAGTGTATCTTTAAGAATTGAGTGTCTCACGCAGCCCGATGTTGATGTATTGTTCTACCTGTCACAGCTCCTCAGTTTGAGTAAGACTGTCTTCAGAAGAGGATGTCTATAGTTAGTAGTGTCTGTTCGGAGTGATAATTATTGCAGCAACACATAGCAACCCGCAGTCAGTATGGTGATTATATTTACAATGCTGCTACATGCAGTGAAGAGAGAAATTCTCACACAGTGAGTTTTATATCTGCAGTTTGGATATGCTAGCACTTCACCACAGGTGGGGTATTAGGATTAGAGTTTCCACCATTGAACTTTCCACAGATATCAGCAGTGCCCAGGGGACCTACCATCCCTTGAAATTAAAGGTTGGAAAACCCTAATGGATGCGGTGACCTTTGTAACCCAATTACTGACATGTACTCTGAGCGTATTTAATAACATCTTCAGAGTGTAACAGCCATCATAGGTTAAACAAAGAAAGATAGAGACAAATGATTCACTTTACATCTATTAAAAGGCAAAGTTGTGATAGTTTCCTTTTTTTTAAGAGAAGCTTGAGGCAAGGATATATATTAAAGTCAAAAAGATCTGTTTGTCATTGCACTGCTGATATTTAACATTCCATTTTCCATTTGTTGAAATTAAATCCTTACTATAAAAAGTTTACACTGAATTAATTAAGATTTCAATTTAGCCTAGCAGATCTATTTAAAACTAAGAATTTAATCCATTACATATGAAGATGCAGGTACAATCTTAATCAGAAATGAAAACAGACTAATGGACTAAAACAAATTCCCTGCAAATCTTTCCAATTGAATATTTCAGCCAAGGTTGGTTGCAGACTTTCATTGGGTATGATCACACAATGGTTGAGTTTATCTAAACCGTATCCAAGTGTGTGGGTAATTGATCCAGAGATGCAAGTCTCAGTTCCATGTTGGGGGGGCCGAGGGAATTTAAATTCAAGTAACAGATTTAGAATAAACAACCCGTGTCAATAATAGTTCCCATGAAACTGACACTACTTCTAGAAAATGATTTGGTTCCTGATCTGCCCAATCTGCCTGAAGTGTGAACACAGATGCACAAATGAGGCTGATTGTTGTCTGCCTTTTCAGTACAGAATCAATAGGGTTGGAAATAAATGCAGGCATTGCTGAAAAAAATCCTAATCTGCAAACAAACAAATTTAAAGATATTAAAGAATGAGTCAAAGGAATTATTTTAAAAAGTTTGCATTACTGATAGATTATGAAAACTGACTTGAGATTGCCTATGTTCGTACTAAAGCATTACAGACTGTTTATGTCAGTCATGCAAGAACTTTATATCTGTTTTAAATTCTGAAATGGAAACAAAAAAAAATCCCTCAATTAACTAAGGAGCAACAAAGTATAATTCCACAGTTACAATACCTTTCATATCTTTTTAGAGGACAATAATAGGAGGATCAAAAACAGATGCCTCTAATCCATGGGGATCAAACAACAACATCTTTCCTCATCCATGACTGATAACAATGCCAATTGTGTCAAAAGAAACATATTCCCCATTTCTCCAATTAAATCAATGTTTTCAGAGGAAATATAAAGTCCTGCTAGATTACTGCAATAAAATAACTTTGAATAACACTGTTTGATGATGGATCCACATTCACAATTGAATTGTCCTCAAAATGGCCGAAATTCAAGTTCATTTGGATTGAACTATCATGTCTACATTGCATATTTCTTACTCAGAAGCAAAATTGTTGAATTTCTATCACCTTTTTCTAGATATAAAACAGAACAAACTCACCAATCATTAATGGAGGCCAATAAAGAGAATGGAAAGGGAGATTTCTGGCCAGGAAATTGGATAAGGTATTTCTCAAATATTCTGGAAGATATAAATGTCTTAATTTTTGAGGATTTTTCTGTTCTGGGGCTAGCCTAATTGGTAGGCTCAGTGAAGATGGGGATGTATGTATGTCAACTCAAAGAACTCAGAAGCAGAGACAGAAATTTTGACTGGCCTAGACAAGGTCAAGAGGCACATTACAATTTTTTCATCAAAATCAGAATCAGGTTTATTATCACCAGCATGTGTCTGGAAATTTGCCAACTTGGCAATTTGAAAGGGGCTTTGCAGATTCATAGAATAATTGGAGTTGAAGACAGACAAGGAAGGTTGAATTTGGGTGCACAAGGGTATGGACTGTTGGACATTAGGAGGTTAGTCGTGGGATTTGGAATTAGCAGCTGCTCTGACATTGTGGATGGATGGAAACCTTGATAATTGTGGCAAGAGTTTCAGAGATCAATGCCAAGATATTGCAAGGTGAAGAGGTGAAAGAGTTTGCAGGGATAACATGGTAAGACATTGTAGAGAACGAAAAATCAGAGATTGTAGGAATAAATTGGGCAAATATTGTCGGTAGTCTGGTAGTGAACAGATTGGTTTGTGACTGTTGGAATAGGGAGTCAGAGAGTGAAAGGGTAAATTAGCTTGAGACTGCTGGGACAGGGATTCGGAGAGTGAAGGGGTAAATTGGTTTGAGGTTGTTGGGATAGGGATTCAGAGAGTGAAGGGATAGATTGGTCTGTGACTTTTGGGATAGGGTTTCAGAGAGTGAAGGGTAAATTGGATCATAAATGTTGGGACAGGGAGTCAGAGACTGAAGTGGTAAATTGGTTTGTGACTGGTGGAATAGAGAGTCAGAGAGTAAACAGATAAATTGGTTTGTGACTGTTGGGACAGGGAGTCAGCGAGTTTAGGGTAAATTGATTTTTGTTTGTAGGGGTAGGGAGTCAGAGAGTGTTAGGGTAAATTGGTTTGTGACTGTCAGGATTGGGAGTCAGAAAGTGAAGGGGCAAAGTGAAAATCAAAAAAAGGATGCTTGAGATCGAAGTAGAGAAATAGCTGAAGCCAATCAAAGGCTCAGTAAGGCAGCATTTGTGGAAAGAGGACCCGAGTTAGTGCTTCAGGTTAATAAGGTTGTGGAGGGGTTGCTATGAGGAAATGTTGAGGATATCCATGGTCCTAAGACATAGTAGGTTTTACATAACTTCCCTGTTTCCTTTTTTTTGTGACGATTTGTAAAGGTGCAGTCTATGTGAAAGATACGGATGATAAAATAGAGGTAGGACCGCTCTTTGAACGATATGACTGAAGCATGGATTGATTCAGATTCACGTTCCTTTGTTCATCAAAACACACAGGGAAAGGGCATACTGGGGGCGGCCAGCAAGTGTCGCTACATGTTCCGGTGCCAGCATAGCTTGCCAACAGTGCTGTGCAGAACAACAAAAGCCACAACAACTACAACAGAACAACAGCAACAAAACAAACAACAACAGCAAGACAAGTTCCTTTCCTCCCTCCCACCTACCCACTCACTCACTCTCATACACAGACAAGTCTCCAGCCCCAGTCAGACTGCCTCCTGGTCCATAACCTTCAGTCCCTAGCCTGGACTTGCCGACTCACAGACACTGGGCCTTTCGTACTTGCCTACTCAGGGGCTTTGACCATTAGGCCTCAACTTCTGGATTGGCTGTATTTGGTCTTTGACTTTCAATATTGACCCCAACTCTTACCGATCATAGGACTTTGAATTTTGGGCCTTGAATGCCTAACTTCCTTCATCCCTGTCCCTTAATCCAACCTGTCTCCCAACACCCCGCAGTGCTCCATAAACCATCTTTACAAACATAAAGATCAATTAAGTCATAGCCATGATCTCTATTGACTTCTCTTTGTGTCATCCTGATTGGTTGATTGGTTGCCAGTTTTGTCAACACAACCCCAATATCAACTAAGGTGGGAGTAATAGGACAAAATTTGAAATTTTAGGAATTTTACTCCATACCTAGTCAAACTCCTTTAGTCTACATAAATTTTGAAAGGTTTTGAACAAAACACTTTCTTAAATAACTTTGAATACAGATTTCTTTTTAGTGGTGCAGAATTCTTACTTACATTTAAATTTCAAAGACAGGTTTTATCTCATAAAGGTGAGGTTGGATTTTGGCCATGTCAGTGAGGAAAGGAAAATTGCGGATATGTCTTGCAGCTGAACAGCTTGGTTTCATTTAGGAGCATCCATAAGCCCTGATGTTGAGGGCCGATTTCAAGTTGATTCTGCAGGTCAGAGGCACATATGGTGTGCACAGAGACTGCTAGTTAGGATCTGTGACATCAAGGTTATCTTGATGTCATGTCTGAAACTCCTCTATATAAGATCCCCAAGAATGCTTAAACAGGTTGTAATTGAAGGATTGACTCCAGTTTCAGTGTAAGTTGAGTATTCAACCTATCAGGGTTGTAGGCAGTGTCAAACTAACTGTCTTCACCGGCAATAAAATAAAATACCTGGGCCCAAAACACACACACTCTTATGACTCAGCTATTCTTTTTACTTTACTTGTGCCCAAGGAGAACAGCATGGACCATTGTCACCCACACTGTTCTGAAGTCTGAGTAGAAAACTGCTATCTTTATACAGATTTGGCTCCCTGAGATTCTGAATGTCTTCTACGCTCGGTTTGATGTGCGGAGCAGAATGCTGGTGAAGAAGGTGCCCCTCCCCCCAGGGGAGCAGACACTCCATCTGGCTGAAGCTGAAGTGAAGAAGATCATGGCCAGAGACAACCCACGCAAAGCTGTGGGGCCTGATAATATACCAGGTCGGGTTCTGAAAGACTGCACAGCCCAGCTGATGAAGGCGCTGATGGATATATTCAACATCTCTCTGGAACAATCCATTCTCCCCTCAGTTTTCAAGGCAGAAGCCATCATTCCAGTGCCAAAGAAGGTGACAGTAACCTGCCTAAATTATTACCTTGCTGTGGCATTAGCATCGACCATTATGAAATGTTTTGAGCAGCTGGTCATGGCCTTTCTGTTAGTTATATTGGACCCTTTCCAGCTCAGTTATCATTTAAATTGATCCACTGATAATGCAATAGTCTCTGCCCTCCACTCTGTCCTTGTCCCACCTGGAAAATGGGGTCTCAGACCACCGTTTATAGACTTCATTTCCACTTTCCACACTATCGTACCCCAGAAAATGGTGGGGAAGCTGTCCTCACTGGGTCTCAACACCTCCCTCTGCAAATTGATACTGGACTTTTTTAACAGAAAGGACTCAGTCAGTCCTTGTGGGCAGCAATATCTCTAGTCCCATAACATTGAGCACTGGCCGTGCAAGACCGTGTGCTCAGTCCACTGCTGTTCGCACTGCTGACGCCTGATTGCTTCACAGGATTCAGCTCAAACTGTGGCGTCAAGTTTGCAGATGACACACCAGTGGTTGGTCTCAGCAAGAATGATGGCATGACAGAGAGTCGAGAGGAAGTGGAGCGGCTGGTGGAATTGGTGTCAGAACGACCACCTAAGCCGGAGCATGTAGAAGTCAAATTAAATCATTGTGAACTTCAGGAAGGTGCTGACAAATACTTCTGTGAGTACATGGCTCCTCCGCAGAGGGAGTGAAGTGCTCCAAGTTCCTGGGAGTTCGCAACATGGATGACCTGACTTGGTCATTTAATATCATCTTCCTGAACAAGAAGGCACAACAGTGTCTCCACTTCCTAAGAAGATTGAGGCAAGCAAGGGTCCCTCCTCCACCCACCATCTTAACTGTGTTTTACACATTTTCAATGTGTACCATTGAGAGTGTCCTGACAAGTTTTATCTCCATCTGGTATGGGAGCAGCAGAGCATCAGACCAGAAGACCCTACAAAGGACTGTAAGAACAGCTGAGAGGATCATAGGGGTCTCCCTACCATCCATCACAGACACTTGTCATGAGTGCTGCATACACAGGGCCTTTATATTAGCAAGGATCCCACTCATCCATCCAGCATCCTCTTTGAGTTTCTACTGGCAGGTGACTCCGATGCAAGAACAGTCAAAATGAGGAACAGTTTCTTCCCTCGGGGCATTAGGCTTCTGAACTCCCTGTCGCATTATATGTGAATGTCACTGGTTAGTCTGTTCCAGTACAATATTTAATATTAATGCACTTTAGTTTGTTATTTATGTGTGATTTATCTGTAGATTTTATCCTTACCTTCATAAAGTTATCATTTGCTACGTGTACTGTTTACTGTGCTTTACATCCTGGTTCAGAGAAACGTTGTCTTGTTTCTATATATATTCCATGGTTCTACACGTTATATACATGTATATAGTTAAATGACAACAAACTTGACTTAACTTTGCTTATGAATTAAGGATATGGATTCTCATAAATTGTATATGTTGGAATTGTTACTCAGAAAATCAATCAACATTCACAATAGAGGTGTTAGAATCAAACAAAACTTCAAGTGATGTGTTGAAGCTTGTAAAGACAATAGAGCTTTAGTTGTTGGGTATGTTTCACATCCATCTGTTACCTTGTCTGTCTCCAGCACCCCTATTATCTAAAGCTCCATTTTAGGAAGACCTTTTTCGAAAAGTCTCACTTGTCTGGCTTAAGTATACACTGTTGGAGTCAACCCAAACTGTCTCATCTGTAGTAAGCTGGGTGTTTCTGATGGTCTCACTTCAAAGGACACGCTTGACTATAATAGCCCTAGGTTATCCTTGATTTATGGGAACTTCCACAGCAACATACCCAAGATAATTTCCAGCTGGCTGCTTCTTTCACTTTTCATTTCCTACTGACTGTCCCAATACTGAATGTTGTTGCAATCTGCTTTGACTCTTCTCCCCATTACTTAAACAAAAAGTATACTGCAGATGCTGTGGTCAAATCAACACATACAAACAAGTTGGATGAACTCAGCAGGTCGGGCAGCATCCGTTGAAATCTCCCCGTTACTTGTCTGAACTTGCCCCTCCGATTCAGACTGACCAGCGATCATCTATTCGATACCTTCCAAGATTTGGTCAACTCTTCCTCCAACTACTTGGTCTATGCTCTATCACAATTTTCACAAATTCTCATCCCTCCACGTCATTTGCTGGACCATATCCTTACAGTCGGTGGCCATTTTGTTAGGTTCCTCCTGTACCTAATAAAGTGGCCATTGAGTATTTGTTGATGGACTTCTGCTACTGTAGTCCATCCACTTCAAGGTATGACATGTTGTGCAGTCAGAGTTCTTTTGCACACTACTGTTGTAATTTAATTTACTGTCACTTTGAAGCAGTCTGGCCGTTTTCCTCTGACCTCTCTCATTAACAAGGCATTTTTGCCCACAAACTGTTGCTCCCTGGATGTTTGTTTAGCATATTTGCACCATTCTCTGTAAACTGTAGAGATGTTTGTACATAAAAATCCCAGGAGATCAGCAGTTTCTGAAATACTCAAACCACCCTGTCTGGCATTAACAATCACTCCACTGTCAAAGTCATTTAGATCACATTTCTTCTCCATTCTGATGTTTGTTCTGAACAAAAACTGAACTTTGTGACCATGTCTGCATGCTTTTATTCAATGAGTGACCACCACATGATTGGCTGTTTAAATATTTGTATTAATAGGCAGGTGTACAGGTGTACCTAATAAAGTGGCCCAGAGTGCATTTGTTCAATGTCCCCAGTTCACCTGTTCAATCATCGCAGCATCTGACATTTGCCAAATATCCACCAAAAAAAATGCTTAGTGTAACTGATAGAAGATTTTGAAGGAAGAAGAGGAATATTTTCTTCTATGTCAGCAGATGGTAGAGATCTGCAATTCACTGCCTGAAAGGGTGGGAGAGGCAGAAACGCATTACACTTAAACAGGGCAAAGGAATGCACTTGAATGGCTGTATTCTGTAAGTCATTGAGCTGATGCTGAAAGATGGGGTTAGGCTGGTTAGCTCCTTCTCAAATGGACACCTCCCTGTGCATGGACACCTGTGCATTTTTCTATGATTCCAGAAGCCCATGATTGGAGTCAGCTCCTGCACATTGCCACAAAAGCAGAGGGTTTTGGAATAACTGCCTGTCTGTTTAAAAGCATCACAGGATCTACAGGGGATGCTCATGATGTGTTCATTGTACAGCAATTCTTTGTCTTGCTGCTATTTCAGAAGGCCATCCTTTGATGTGCAGTGATCATGTTTTACTTTTAACTCAGTGAGAAACTGATTGTGTACTGACAACCAACAATTTTTGATCAATTGAAAAAATAATCAGACTGGAGGTGTAGCAGATTGACTGCCTCATTACGGTGTGGGGGTGGAGGGTCAGCAAATTCTTCCTCTTTTTAAGCAGCTGCTTGTAATCATGGATAAGTTTCTTCAACTCTAGTTTTGTGTGTTATGATGAGCCTGTTGTGATTCAGCTCATCATTATGGGAACTGTAGATAATTCTAATGATGGGGCAGGCAGAGACTGAAAAGCTGGGCAGCTGGGTGATTTATGAGGTGGCCTGATCCTTCTGCAGGGCTTCTGTGTGCTGCCACTATGTGGCTCATGGTTCACAACTTGTCTCCAAAAATTTCCAGGAGTGAGTGGAGATGTTAATTTTTTTCCAAGGAGGTTTCGAGAACATTCTTGAATCTTTTCCTCTGTCCAACTTGTTAATCTCTTCCTGTGACAGACTTTGATGGCAGTGTTTGCTGCTGACTGCCGGAGTATGGCCTGCCTGATGTATCTGATGGAGTACACCCTGTGCCTCAGCATAGGGGATGTTGGCCTGAGAGATGATACCGACAATGGTTTGTTTACTCTTTCAGTAAATTTGGAGGGTTTTGCACAGTCTACTTGCATTGAGATGCCTATTGCAGGGCTCAGAAGGGAGAGCAGAGATCATTGCTGTCCCATAGACCATGCCAGGTCTAAGGTTTTGTTTGTTAAATATTCTTTACCCCATGTGCCTATAGGCTGAGCTGGCTTATTAAAGGCAATGGTGGCATCAGGTATCTACTTTTGTTATGGAATGACTTCTGAGAAATGCATTTTCTCAGAGTTTCACTGATTCTTTATTATCTGTGGTGAGCAGCTTGTTGAAAGAATGTTGTCATGCAGTTGTTTTATTGCCATATTTGTACCCCATGATCTGTACATTCGGTATTAGTTGTTGGAATGGACAACACCTCTTCCAACATTTACATGTGTTGGATTTTATTCACACCGCTTACAGCTGTTTGATAATCCTGTCCTGTTTTTTCCCTCTGGGTTATTGGATTGCCATAATCAAACGCAATTGCTTCACCTTGCTTGGTGCTGTCTGCAAATGTGACCGATTTTTATTGAGTTTCTGAATCCAAGTCTTTGTAAATTGGATTCATTTAGAAAGAATTGCTGGGGCAGCAGACAACTATGTTAAAGGAAATGAGGCAAGGGAGTGTGATTACCAGCTTGTACATGCTGTGAAATATTAGCATAGTGCATCAGTCAGGTAATACTATTAGAAGCTGCTTGAATCCATAGTAATTCTGTTGTGAAGACTGCTGCAATAATCCCAATTGACATGAGGTCAAGCTGACCACAGGAGTTTTGTTTTGAGTACAAATGCTCTCTAGTAGTACCTTAGATGTCTGGTCATATGAAGATGAAAACAACTATATCTGAATGCCTTATGAATGTGCTTGAATAGGAAGAATGCATCATTTCCTCATTCCACACTTGAATTGTTTCCTGAAACATGGCCTGACAGGATCCTTAATCTTGTTGCATGCTATGAATATCTGTATGAAAGAAGGGCGTATTTCTGTTGTAAATTATGTAACCGTGACATGGTAGGAAAGTCAAAGGTCTATTAAAAGACTGTTTTGAGGTGCTAGGATCCATGAAAATGAAAAGCATTCAGTGTGACCTTCATCAATATGAAGTTATTTAAATTTATTACCACAAATGGTATGCAGCCAGTCTGCTTGGTAACTTCAGTGACAGAGACTATGTTTCTGATCAGATGCTTACAGGCTTGAATAGTAGCCTTGACTGTCATTGAAATTTGGGCTGTCTACAATGATAACGCTTAATAAGTCATCTGCATTAAATGATAACTGAGTAACTGAGACTTTGATCTCATGGGACAATAGAAAAAGCCTGGTAGTTTTATCTTGGCCTAAAGCTCAGTTGTGGAATGTAAGGGAGCATAGAAGAAATCTGAAGAATATTAGCTCCAAGGTCATTGCACTTTTGAAATTTAGGCAGAGTGTCTGATAATGGTGGAATACATCAAAGGGCAAACTTAAAATAAGAATCATCATTATAAATTGTAGAAGGGATTATTGATCCAAGAAGGTGGGATCAACACTTACAACTGAGTTCTGAGTAGTTCTGAGAGTGTTTTTAACAAGAATGCTCCAGCACTGCAGATGCGAATGGCTGACTTGATGCTGCCCTTTGTCTGTTTAAGTTTTAAGCAATATTTAAAGTATGTTTTCATTTATTTCAGTAAGAGAGGTAAAATGAACCATAACATAAAGATTGAGGTTAACAGCACAACCAAACTGAATACATTCATTGGTTTGTGTGTGAATCAATTTTTAGTTTTTCAGTTTATCACAGTTGATGGCAAATTTCTGGGTTGTTGATACTTCTTTGTGCTGGAATAATGGCAGAGTGCACCCTGAAGGGGATGTTTATAGTTTAAGCGTCCCATGTAATTGACTACCTGCAAAATTAATATTGGTATTTCTTAAACAAACTATATCTTTCCTAAGCACAGTCCAGTTTCAAGCACAATCCTGACTTTGAATTATGACTTCTTGTTCACAAAATGGCAAATAGAATTTACATTGTGATGAGAATGGTTTGCAACCCAATGAGAAAGATAGCATTGATTCCAGGTGAGGCTTCAGATGGTCTATTCCAGAAGATTCAGGTGAGAATGCAAGTGTCACCTGCCTTAGAGGAAGGCTAATGAAGAAATAATGAGGCAGGACAGTGGCATTTGTCTACATAGATTTTAGTAAAGCATCTGGCAAGGTTCCTCATGGTAGGCTAGTGAAAAAGCTTTTCATGGAATCTGTGGTGACTGGGAAATAGGATCCAAAATTGGCTTGATGATAGAATACAGATGGTAGTTTAGAGATGTGCTTTTCTGACTGGAGATCTATGGCAAATAATATTCCACAAGGATTAGTGCTAGTTCCTCTTTTTCTTGCATTATAATTAATGAATTGGATGGAAATGGATGATTAGTAAGTTTATAGATGACCAAAATCTTGGTGGAATTGTGGATAATGAGGAAAGTTGTCAAAGGATATCATAGGAAATAAATTGGTTGGAAATTAGCGCAGAGAAATAGTAGATGGAGTTTAATCCAACTAATGTGAACTATTGCATTTTGGGGGACCAAATGCAAGAGGAAAGTACACGGTAAATGACAGAACCCTTTGAAAATACAAGAGGCACCAGATGGAGAAGAACTCAACTGGCTAAGGCAGCATCTGTGGAGGCAAAGCAATGGTTATTACCTCAGGACTGAGTGTGGAAGGAAGATAGCCACTATATAGACATGAAGGGGAAGGGTGAGATGGAGTGGCAGGTGGAATCAGAGAAGTGAGAGATAATGGAGGGAATGGAGCCGGGATAGCAAAAGTGAACCAAGGGAGAAGAAAGCAGATGGATAGGTATAGATCATGAACACAGGGTTCTGTGTGGGGTGGTGGGGGGCGCACAGTGAGTCTAGCTAATGAAGTGGAAGAGAACAAAGGACAAGAGAAGTTGGATATACTGGAGGAACTAGAAGGACAAAAATGTCAAATATATTATGGCATAGATTTAAGGTGAAGGAGGAAAGTTTAAAAGATGTGTTAGGCTAGTTTTGTTTTTGCATAGAGAATGATTGGAGCTTTGAATATGCTGCTATGGACGGTGGTAGAAGCAGATATGATAAGGGCTGTTTAGACAGACATGTGAACAGGCAGAGAACAATGGGATATGGACTACATACATGCAGATGGAATTAGGTTAAATTATTATCATGGTCAGCTCAGTCACTGTGGGCTGAAAGATCTATTCCTGTGCTGTACTATGCTATGTTCTATGTTCTCCTGTGAGTGTAAAGTCACTTTGCTCTCTGTCATCATCCAGCCACTAGAGGGAGATGAAAACAATGTAAGATTTCTCAAAGTCCCATGTCTCGGCAGGAATGACCAGATTTCATCATTGAATGAATGAACATGTGTAGATAAAATACATTTGGAATGCAGAATGCTGCAACAGGACTCTATAACTGACATGGCTTTACCTACAAACTCAATAAATCTTGTGGTGTTTCTGTTTGTTGCAAATGTTTCAGCTGAATATGTACAGGAAAATCACCATTAGATTGTGATCTCTTTCATGTGCGTGTCTCTTCATAACAGTCTGAGTAGCAAGAAAGGAAATTTCCAAAATATCATCATTTGAATATTTCAAATTCAAATGTCAGGTGATTTTGATAGTACATCATTACACAGCTATCACCCAGACAGACCACAAATGAAACTGACCCAGTGCATTTAATGATACATCCTGATAAACTGCTTCCTGGTACAACATTGCAAAGAAATACAGGATCATCTAGCTCAAAACAGAAGTCATGAATCTGTCACCCTTTTGTTCGGTGTGTTTCACCAAATCCCAGTAGAGTTTAACGTGACAGCCAACATGCAGACATCTGATGTGCATGTGCGAGGGTGAAGAACTTCAGAAGTGCACTCACGGACAAAAACTCTTTGCTTCGATTTCACTTTCTGTCATCTTCCCTGTCTGTACTGTTCTGCCACCTAACATACTGTTTACATTCCATCAGAGAAACTGCTAATTCATCTTTGGTGAAATTACTTGCAGTGTCCACTACTCTGGATAATCTTGTCTAAAGAAGATCAGTCTTAATTTGAAAAATATTGTTTGAACTAATTAGAACATAGAATAGTATCCTCACAAGAACAGACCCTACATCCCAATATGCTGTGCTGAACTAATTAAACTAGCAATGAAACACCTAAATAACTTCACAAGTTCTACATCTTGCATTCCCTACATAATCGTGTCCCTACCTAAGAGCTTCTTAAACACCTTTACTGTATTTGCCTCCACTATAACCCCTGGCAGTGACTTACAGTTACCCACCACTCTCTGTAACAAAATCATGTTCTGCACAAGTCCTTTGAACTTACACCCCACACCTCCCCTCGCAATCTCAAGTGCTTGCCCTCCAGTAGTAGACATCTCTATCCTGGTGAAAAAGATACCGGTTGTCTACTCTATCTATGCCTCTCATAATCATAAACTTTTATCAGGTTTCCCCTCACCACCTGTCATTCCAGAGAAAACAACTGAATCTCTCCTCATTGCACACACCATCTAATACAGTCATCATTTTGGTAAATCTCTTCTGCATCCTTTCCAAAGCCTCCACATCCTTCCAATTATGAGGTGACCAGAATTAAATAAGTACAATACTCCAGATACACTCAATCAGAGTTTTATAATATCTTGACTCTTGAACTTGATGCCTTGATTAATGAAGGCTAGGAATAAAATGGACTATCTTGAAATTCAGCTACGGATTGGCAAATATGACGTTGTGGCCATTTCTGAAACTCGGCTAAAGGATGGCTGCCATTGGGAGCTGAACGTCCAAGGATATACGGTGTATCAGAAAGATAGGTAAGTAGGCAGAGGGGTTGGTGTGGCTCTGTGTATAAGAAATAATATTAAATCATTGGAAAGTGAAGACATAAGATTGGAAGGTGTAGAGTCTCTATGGGTTGAGTTAAGAAATGGCAAGGGTAAAAAGACCCTAATGGCAGTTGTATACAGGCCTCCAAACAGCAGCCAGGATGTGGATTACAAATTACAGCAGGAGATAGAAAAAGCGTGTCAGAAAGGCAATGTCATGATAATTGTTGGGAATTTTAACATGAAACTGTATTGGGAAAGCCAGGCCAGAACTGGACCTCAAGAGAGAGGATCTGTAGAACATCTAAGGGATGGGTTTTTAGAACAGCTTGTTGTTGAGCCCACTAGGTAATTGGCTGTGCTGGATTGAGGTGACAAGAGAGCTTAAGGTTAAGGAACTCTTAGGGAACAGTGCTCACAATATGATTGAGTTCACATTGAAATTTGAGAGGGAAAAAGTAAAATCCAATGTGTTGGCATTTCAGTGGAATAAAGGAAATTACAATGGCATGAGAGGAGAATTGGCCAAAATTGACTGGAAAGGGACATTAGCAGGAAAGACAGCAGAGCAGCAATGGCTGGAGCTTCAGGGAAAAATGAAAGAAGTGCAAGAGAGATATATTCAAAAGAAGAAGAAATTTTCAAAGGGAAGAAGGACACTACTGTGGCTGACAAGTGAATTCAGAACCAAAGTTAAAGCAAAAGAGAGGGCATACAAGGAAGCCAGAGCTAGTGGGAAGATAGAGGACTAGGGAGCTTTTAAAAACTTGCAGAAGGAAACTAAGAAGGTCATTCAGAAAGAAATGATGAATTATGAGAGGAGGTTGGTGACTAATATTGAAGAAGATACTAAAAGCTTTTTTAAATATATAAAGGGTAAAAGAGAGTCAAGGGTAGATATAGGACCAATACAAAATGATGCTGGAGATAATGTAATGAGAGAACCAGAGAGATGCAGAGGAACTGAATGCATATTTTGCATCAGTCCTCACAGTGGAAGACATCTGCAGTACACTGGACATTCAAGAGTGTCAGGGAAGTGAAGTCTGTGCAGTGAAAATTACGACTGAGAAGGTGCTCAGGAAGCTTAATGGTCTGAGGGTGGATAAATCTCCTGGACCTGATGGAATGCACTCTTGGGTTCTGAAGGAAGTAGCTGGAGAGATTGCAGAGGCATTAACGATGATCTATCAAGAATCAATTGATTCTGGCATTGTACCGGATGACTGGAAAATTGCAAATGTTACTCTGCTATTTAAGAATGGTGGGAGGCAGCAGAAAGGAAACTATAGACCTGTTAGCCTGAAATCAGTAGTTGGGAATTTGTTGGAATTGATTGTTAGGGATAAGATTCTGGAGTACCTGGAGGCACATGACAAGATAGGCCAAAGTTAGCATAGTTTCTTGAAAGGAAAATCCTGCCTGAAAAACCTATTGCAATTCTTTGAGGAAACTACAAGCAGGGTAGACAAAGGAGATGTAGCGGGTGTGGTGTACTTGGATTTTCAGAAGGCTTTTGACAAGGTGCCGCGCATGAGGCTACTTAGTAAGATAAAAGCCCATGGAATTACAGGGAAGTTACTGGCATGGGTGGAGCATTGGCTGATCAGCAGAAAACAGAGTGGGAATAAAGGGATCCTATTCTGGCTGGCTGCCAGTTACCAGTGGAGTTCCACAGGGGTCGGTGTTGGGACTGTGGCTTTTTACAATGTATGTCAATGATTTGGTCTACAGTATTAATGGATTTGTGGCTAAGTTTGCTGATGGTACAAAGATAGAGAGCGTGAAAGTTTAAAAAAAAATATCCAGCGGGCAGCGGAGTGAGAGGCAGCAGAGTGATAGGGCTTTGGCTGAACGGGCTTAGGTGGTAACGGGACGAGGTGAGGTAGGTTTAACTGTGTTAATTGTGGAAAGGAATTAGTATGTGTGCTTGGCCAGTTTTCTGTTCTCGGTGTCAGATATGGGAGGTCCTGGAGTCTCCCAGCCTCCCGGACAGCCATATTTGCACCCAGTGTGTCGAGCCGCAGCTCCTAACGGACCGAGTTAGGAAACTGGAGGTGCAGCTCAAATACCTTCGCCTGGTCAGGGAGAGTGAGGAGGTGATAGAGAGGAGTTACAGGCAGGTGGTCACACCGGGGCCACAGGAGACAGACAAGTGGGTCACAGTCAGGAGGGGGAAAGGGAAGAGTCAGGTACTAGAGAGTACCCCTGTGGCTGTACACCTTGACAATAAGTGCTCCTGTTTGAGTACTGTTGTGGGGGGGGGGGACAACTGCCTACCTGGGGGAAGCAACAGTGGCTGTACCTCTGTCACAGAGTCCATCTCTGTGGCTCAGAAGGATAGGGAAAGGAAGAGGAAGGCAGGATTAATAGGGGACTCTTTAGTTAGGGGTCAGAAAAAGGAATTCTGTGGATGCAGTACAGAAACTCGGATGTTAGCTTGCCTCCCAGGTGCAGGGGTCTGGGATGTTTCAGATCGCATCCAAGGTATCCTGCTGTGGGAGGGAGAACAGGCAGAAGTCGTGGTACTTATTGATACCAATGACATAGTTAGGAAAAGGGAAGAGGTCCTGAAAACAGACTACAGGGAGTTAGGAAGGAAGTTGAGAAGCAGGACCTCAAAGGTAGTAATCTCAGGATTACTGCCTGTGCCACATGACAGTGAGTATGGGAATAGAATAAGGTCGAGGCTAAATGCGTGGCTGAGGGATTGGAGCAGGGGGCGGGGATTCAGATTTCTGGATCATTGGGACCTCTTTTGGGGCAGGTGTGACCTGTACAAAAAGGACGGGTTGCACTTGAATCCCAAGGTGACCAATATCCTGGTGAGGAGGTTTGCTAAGGCAACTGGGGAGAGTTTAAACTAGAATTGTTGGGGGGGGGGTGGGAACTGAACTGAAGAGACTGGGGAAGAAGCAGATGGCTCACAAATAGAGAAAGCCAGGAGACAGTGTGTGAGGGAGGATAGGCAGGTGATAGAGAAGGGACGCACTCAGGCTGAAGGTTTGAGAGGTGTCTATTTTAATGCTAGGAGTATTGTGAACAAAGCGGATGAGCTTAGAGTGTTGATCAGTATTTGGAGCTATGATGTGGTGACCGTTACAGAGACTTGGATGGCTCAGGGACAGGACTAGTAACTTCAAGTGCTGGGTTTTAGATGTTTCTGAAAGGACAGGGAGGGAGGCAAAAGAGGTGGGGGTGTGGCACTGTTGATCAGAGATAGTGTCACGGCTGCAGAAAAGGTGAACGCCATGGAGAGATTGTCTACGGAGTCTCTGTGGGTGGAGATCAGGAACAGGAAGGGGTCAAGTACTTTACTGGGTGTTTTTTATAGGCCGCCCAATAGTAACAGGGATATCGAGGAGCAGATAGGGAAACAGATCCTGAAAAGGTGTAATAATAATAGAGTTGTTGTGATGGGAGATTTTAATTTCCAAAATACTGATTTGCATCTCCCTAGAGCAAGGGCTTTAGATGGGATGGAGTTTGTCAGGTGTGTTCAGGAAGGTTCCTTGACACAGTATGTAGATAAGCCTAGAAGAGGAGAGGCTGTATGTGATTTGATATTGGGAAATGAACCTGGTCAGGTGTCAGATCTCTCAGTGGGAGAGTATTTTGGAGATAATGATCATAATTCTATCTCCTTTATAATAGCATTGGAGAGAGATAGGAACAGACAAGTTAGAAAAGTGTTTAATTGGAGTAAGAGGAATTATGAGGCTATCAGGCAGGAAATTGGAAGCTTAAATTGGAAACAGATATTCTCAGGGAAAAGTACGGAAGAAATGTGGCAAATGTTCAGGGAATATTTGTGCGGAGTTCTGCATAGGTATGTTCCAATGAGTCAGGTAAGTTATGGTAGGGTGCAGGAACCATGGTGTAGAAAGGCTGTAATAAGTCTAGTCAAGAAGAAAATAAAAACTTACGAAAGGTTCAGAGAGCTAGGTAAAGTTTAGGTAATGAGCTAGATTATAAGGCTAACAGGAAGGAGCTTAAAAAGGAAATTAGGAGAGCCAGAAGGGGCCATGAGAAGGCCTTGGCGGGCAGGATTAAGGAAAAACCCAAGGCATTCTACAAGTACGTGAAGAACAGGAGGATAAGATGTGAAAGAATAGGACCTATCAAGTGTGGCAGTGGGAAAGTCTGTATGGAACCAAAGGAAACAGCAGAGGTACTTAATGAATACTTTGCTTCACTATTCACTATGGAAAAGGATCTTGGTGATTGTAAGTGATAACTTGCAGCAGACCGAAAAGCTTGAGCATGTAGATATTAAGAAAGAGGATTTGCTGGAGCTTTTGGAAAGCATCAAGTTGGATAAGTTGCCGGGACCAGATGAGATGTATCCGAGGCTACTGTGCGAGGTGAGGGAGGAGATTGCTGAGCCTCTGGTGATGATCTTTGCATCATTAATGGGACAGGAGAGGATCCCGAGGATTGGAGCGTTGCGAATGTTGTTCTTTATTCAAGAAAGGGAGTAGAGATAGCCAAGGAAATTATAGACCAGTGAGTCTTACCTCAGTGGTTATTAAGTTGAAGGAGAAGATCTTGAGAGGCAGGATTTATGAACATTTGGGGAGGTATAATATGATTAGGAATAGTCAGTATAGTTTTGTAAAGGGCAGGTCATGCCTTATGAGCTGAATGAATTTTTTGAGGATGTGACTAAACACATTGATGAAGGAAGAGCAGTAAATGTAGTGTATATGGATTTCAACAAGGCATTTGATAAGGTACCCCATGCAAAGCATATTGAGAAAGTAAGGAGGCATGTGGATCCAGAACTGGTTTGCCCACAGAAGGCAAAGAGTGGTTGTAGACGGGTCATATTCTGCATGGAGGTCGGTCACCAGTGGAGTGCCTCAGGGATCTGTTCTGGGACCCTTACTCTTCGTGATTTTTATAAATGACCTGGATGAGGAAGTGAAGGGATGGGTTAGTAAGTTTGCTGATAACACTAAGGTTGGAGGTGTTGTGGATAGGGCTGTCAGAAGTTACAGTGGGACATTGATAGAATGCAAAACTGGGCTGAGAAGTGGCAGATGGAGTTCAACCCAGAGAAGTGTGAAGTGGTTCATTTTGTTTGGTCAAACATGATGGCAGAATATAGTATTAATGGTAAGACTTTTGGTGGTGTGGAGGATCAGAGGGATCTTGGGGTCTGAGTCCATAGAACACTCAAAGCTTCTGCGCAGGTTGACTGTGTGGTTAAGAAGGCATATGGTGTATTGGCCTTCATCAATCATGGGATTGAGTTTAAGAGCCAAAAGGTAATGTTACATTTATAGAGGACCCTGGCCAGACCCCACTGGACATATTGTGCTCAGTTCTGATCATCTCACTGCAGGAAGGATGTGAAAACCACAGAAAGGGTGCAGAGGAGATTTACAAGGATGTTGGCTGGATTGGGGAGCATGCCTTATGAGAATAGGTTGAGTGAACTCTGCCTTTTCTCCTTGGAGCGACGGAGGATGGGAGGTGACCTGAAAGAGGTGTATAAGATGATGAGAGGCATAGATCACGTGGATAACCAGAGGCTTTTTCCCAGGGCTGAAATGGTTGCCACAAGAGGACACAGGTTTAAGATGCTGGGGAGTAGGTACAGAGGAGATGTTAGGGGTAAGTTCTGTACTCAGAGAGTGATGAGTGCATGGAATGGCCTGCCAGCAGCAGTGTTGGAGGTGGATACGATAGGGTATTTTAAGACACTTTTGGATAGCTACATGGAGCTTAGAAAAATAGAGGGCTATGGGTAGACCTATTTATTAATTTCTAAAGTAGGGACATGTTCGGCTCAACTTTCTGGGCCGAAAGGTCAATATTGTGCTGTGGGTTTTCTATGTTTCTATTTTTCTTGGTGCAGGAGCGGGTAGTGTTGAGGAAACAGAGCCTGCAGAGAGATTTAGATAGTTTAAGGGAATGGAAAAAGAATTGGCAAATGAAATACAATGTTGGAAAGTGCATGGTCATGCACTTTGGTGGAAGAAATAAACGGGCAGACTATTATTTAGATGAGGAGTGAATTCAAAATGCGGAGATGCAAAGGGACTTGGGAGTCCTTGTGCAAGATACCCTAAAGGTTAACCTCCAGGTTGTCAGTGGTGAAGAAGGTGAATACAATGTTGGCATTCATTTCTAGAGGTATAGAATATAAGAGCAGGGATGTGATGTTGTATATAAGTAACTCGTGAGACCACACTGGAGTATTGTGTGTAGTTTTTGGTCTTCTTATTTTAGAAAGGATTCATTGACATTGGAGAGGGTTCAGAGATGATTCATGAGAATGATTCCAGGAATGAGAGGGTTCCAGTATGAGGAACATCTGGCAGCTCTTGGGCTGTATTCCCTGGAGTTCAGGAGAATGAGAGGGGATCTCATAGAAACATTCCAAATGTTAAAAAGCCTGAACAGATCAGGTATGGCAAAGTTATTTCCCATGGTCGGGGATTCTAGGACAGTGGGCACGACTTCAGGATTGAAGGATGTCCATCTAGAAAAGAGATGCAGAGAAATTACCTTAGTCAGAGGGTGATAAATCTATGGAGTTTGTTGCCATGAGCAGGTATGGAGGCCACGTCATTGGGTGTATTGAAGGCAGAGATCGTTAGGTTCTTGATTAGCCAAGACATCAAAGGGTATGGGGTGAAAGCAGGGGAGTGGTGATGATTGAAAGAATTGGATCAGGCCATGATTGAATGGCAGAGCAGATTTGATGGGCCGAATGGTCTACTTCTGCTCCTACATCTCATGGTCTTATGGTCTTATAGCATGTCACATAACTTCTTTACTACTCTATCAACTTGTGCAGCCACTTTCAGGAAGCTATGAACTTCAATGCCAAGTTTATCAATGCTGTTAAGTGTCTTGCCATTAACTATGCACTGTGCCTTTACATTTCATGTACTTGGGATGCAAATCTATTACTTTCATGCTCATGGTTTCTGTGAAACTTGCCTGCAATGTTCACATTAATTCAGCCAGGGTTGAAATGGTCTTGACACAATTACCTTTCTTTCAGTGTAGTTCTAATCCTTAGATATTTCGGGCCACCGAACAAAGCACTGGAAAATTACTAATAGGAGATACACCTGGAGGTCCTTCATTCAACTGCTTCCAAGTAACTATTTTTCTTTGTACTGGATTCACAAGAACAACACCATCCTGTATGCTTAACCCTGGTTGTTTTTGTAGTAACAAGGAACCATCTTCACATTTTCACTCTACCTGTTCTGGATTTGTTCATACAACCATAAGAGAATGGTGTCATGTTAGGTCACAGTAGCAAGTTGTTAGGTTGTGACCTGTATACAGTATTCCTGTCTTAACCCAACTTCACCCAGTACTGAAATCTCACAACCGGTCGATGGTTTAACATGTCGACATTATGATTGTTGCAAAATGAAATCCATTGATAATGCCTGTCTGCACTCTGACTGACAGCATCTGGATTCACCAAAATATTGGCTTATGGATTAAAAAGTTCCACAACATAAAGGCAAATTTGTCTCTAGATGACATCTAATCCTTCCTTGCTTCATTGTTGATATATATACATACATACATAGGTACATACGTACGTCTCCACTTCCTATCAGCCCCTGTATGGGATGCATCACAGATCAGCTACAATGGCTCACTGTATCGGAATGAAGAAGAACCTGCAACCTCAGCAGCAAGTAATTTAACTCTTGTTTTCTTCTTTCTTTGTCCACTTCCATGGTCTCCCATGATGTACTGTAGTAACTCAAGAAGAGTTGAAAACTATTTAAAGCTGGCAGAAAGCATCAGTGTCGTTGCCCTTCAACTCTGACAAACTTTGCAGATTAGGTGCATCTAACATTACATAACATGATTCTCAACTTCAATGGAGTCCTTCAGCTTCTACCCTGACACCAAATTATCACAAGACGCACACAGGCTTCTCAAATGTCAAACAACACCTTTTTAATTATGCATTCTGGCACAGACTTTCAAGTCATTAAGATATCATCTGACAGCTTATGACATATGGGAGATCTTATATCAAATCATCCAATGTCTTCTAGAAGATAGACAAATGTGGTGCTATCCCAAATGAAAGATTAGAATATTGGTACCAAGGTTTGCAATATTTCTGAATATTGATTTGTCCAACTATTTCAATTGCCTCCATTGTGTTATGACTAGTCAATCAGTCAATGTAGTTGCATCTTCATTCCAACACCTGAATCTAGTCATAAGGATGGAAGGTTGTTTTGTTGCAGGTGATATTGTAGAAGGAAAATGGGGGAAAGCCTGGTAAACAAATAATAGAAGGATTTGTGATGGTCTTCATTACTGAAATAACTGGTGCAATCTAATTAAGAATGTCAACTTAGTGTTTTTCTTCATAATGTAAGATACAGGTCAAGCTTTAAAAAAACAAAGGTGTATCATCATCCTTTGAGTAAAAATTGAGTTCCAATTTTAACTCGAAACAGTCCTTGGTACTTGGTAAATGCAGCTGATATGGACAGTTACTTCTTGTCACTGATCTCTTTCCAATCTAGCTTTAACTTTATTGTCAGTTCTGATTTATCAAGTATGAAATAAAACATAAAACATTAGAAACACTCAGCTGATCTGGCTCATTGGAGAAAGAGTTATCCTTTCAGGTTGAAGACACTTCTTTGGATCCTGGACCTTGACCGATCAGGACAGGAGCTTGTTTCACTCCTGAGATGCCTCACTATGATGTCACATATCACTATTGCCCTGTTTGTTTTCCCAGTATGAGAGGTAACAAAAAACTGCTTGAGATTCTGAATAATGTCTGGCCAATGTTGTTAAATGCCTGATGCTGCAGTATCAGTGCCAAATAGACGCTCTTCCCTTTGTGATCAGAATCAGAAGCAGGTTTAATATCACTTTTTAATGTTGTGAAATGTTTTTGTTGTTTTGCACCAGCAGTACATTGCAAAGCAAAATAATAATAAAAAATAAATTACAATAAGAAATATATCTAATAATTAAATTAAATAGTTTATCCATTTAGAAACCTGATGGTGGTGGGGAAAAATAGCTGTTCTTAAAATATTGAGTGTGTATCTTGTGAAAAGGTTGTTGATGCTGGTGGCCGTGATGGAGCTGGCTGTGCTTGCAACATTCTGGTCACCCCTCCATACCAGATGGTGAAATACTGACATATGGAATTACTCCATCAAATCCATCCTCAACTAGTTCACGTACACAATGCCCTTTATATTTCCTAACATCTCACACCAGCCTACTTGGTTGTTTGATCTTGTTTTGGTTTCATGCAAACTATTAACAATGCAATTTTGGTATGTAAACCCCTGCTGCAGAAACTCCCATGTGGTCACAATGATAACTTCAAGCTGTTCATCCTTTTCTCCTAGTCATGCAATAGAGCTTTTCCATCTACCCCGTACCTCATAAACAATAAACATTAGCTGGATGATGAGCCAATGCTGTGCTTACATCAGTTTTATTTGCATGGTTATGTAATAATAATTGTCTGCTTGAAATTTGGTTTCCTCTCTGAGCAGAATCCATTGAATCTACACACCTGGAGCTCTGCAAACCGTGTAATCCCACATCATTCCTCTAAATTTGAACTGTACTTATGATCAGCAATTAGCTGAAATTTGCCTTATATTTCTGGTGTTGCACTGAAAGACTGTGGATGGGACACTCACGCTATTGAATTAATTGAGTCATATCTTCAAGTGATATGTTTCCAACTTATGCTGGAGCCAGTACAGATTTTAATCAACTGGAATTGCTTACAGTTACAGACACATGTCACAAGCTTCTGCAATGGCATCCTTAATAAAAAATCTTCCTTCATTTCACATGCTTTGATCCCACTGCTGAAAAAGAACCTGTTGTGACTACCTTGGTCATCATGTCGTTGATGTGAGCTCAGGCAGTAAGTACAAAAATAATCTCAATAAACTATGCTGCTTCATAGTCACAGAGAAAAAAAACACAAAACTCACACATAATTCTGTAAAAATTCTGATTAACCTTTTATTAAATTTTCTGCTGCCAACCAGCATTGTTCATCAATTAAAATACGTAAAAAACAAAACTCATATTTCTGTAGTTTAACATGAGCTTTTCCATGTAAAGTCATTTTATTTTCATTTATCATTGGAGCAATTGCCAATACAATTAAATGTCTTTAAGTATCACTACCCAAATAAGCCATTGGTGATTCTAAAATAAGCTTGAGCAAGTGGAATACATTTCAGTTCTAGTGTAGACATTCGGCAGCAATGAAGCAATGTGCCTGTGAGCTTGTATTTGTTTAAGCTAGTCTGATATTCTTACTGATGCATAAATGTATCATAATTTGTTCCTCATTGAGAGTTAGGAATGAGAATTATATCCTGATTTCTTTAGCAAATATGGTAGTGCAGACATTCAGAATATTTACTTATAATCGTGGGTTAATAAGACCATAAGACCAAATTAAAACTGCATTCAATTTTAGGAAGTCTAAATGCACACATATTTTCTGTTTGGTTCCCCAGTGGATTTAAGAGGAAGCTTATCAATCAAACTATTTCATAGAATGGAAGGATTTTATTGAAGTCAGTATAAAATCTAAAATTTGTCATTAACCTTTCTTAGATTCTTTGATAATAAATAACATTAACCCCTCATTAAGAAGCTGACTTTTTTTAAAAATAGGAGTTTAATGTTAAATCTACTTAGCGATTATTTTTGGTGAGACAAGCATTAGTTGTAATGAATAATTATTTGCTCCTGTATGAGGAGACATTTTAGGGAAGCCTGCATGTTTTGCCTTTGTTTTGTTGTATGCAGTTACATGTCATCAGAAATGATGTTCCCTTTATTCTACTTGGTGCTGCATAGTTAACGTACTATCTGCAAGACAAGTAGGCATTGAAGGCAGCTATAGATAGAACGAGACAGTGGGTGGACAAATTGCGTGTTATCTTCAGCACAGAGAAAGCCAAATCAATATCGTTGTTCTGAAGCTATTCAGAAATATTGATCATGATGTTGCCCCAGCTCTTCTTCTATCAGAGTACCTAACTTCTTCAATTAGTAACATTCAGCATCTTGGCTTAGTAATCACATCCAAACTCTGCTTTATTAAGCAAGTAGCACAGCGAATTTGGAAAAGTTTCTAGAAGATTAAGCTCCAATCTGCTTATCGACACTGTTAACGTTAGTATTTTATAAAGTATGCACTTGCCTGAGTATCAGTTCAATTCTCGACTCAGATTTTGATGAAAATCTAACTAAATGAGATGGTTCATTTCATGCCAGAATACAAGATCACACAGGTAAAGCATGATTGTCAGTCCTCTCTTGTGCTTCAAATCCATGGGTTTGATCCTGGTGGAAAATCATGCCTTACTTAGCTGTACAAACAGTGCATTTCCATCCAGCCTGAGAAGCATGAATTCCCATTTGGTTTTGAATGTCAGACAAGCAACATGACAAACTAAATGCAGTGGAAGCAGACAGATATACTGCATTAACTCTGAATCTTCCTATTGGATCAATTAATTAATCCAGTGTATAAATGAAAAATACAGACATAGGGTGATGAGAAATGAGTTATACAGATGAGGGTTAAGCCTTCACTTTATGTTAACCATTGGAGGAACTGAGGTGGAGAGGGCCAGCAAATGTAAATTCCTAGGTGTTATCATTTTGAAGGACTGGCCTGGGCCCTGCTTTACTCTCTGTGTACCCATGACTGTATCACCAGCCACAGCTCCAATCTACTGATTATATTTGCTGACGACACTACACTGATTGGCCTAATATCAAATAACAATGAGGCAGCCTACAGAGAAGTCATCAACCTGACACAGTGGTGTCAAGAAAACAACCTCTCCCTGAATGTCGCAAAAACAAAGTAGCTGGTTGTGGACTACAGGAGGAATGGAGACAGGCTAACCCCAATAGACATCAATGGATCTTGGGCTGAGAAGGTGAACAACTTTAAGTACCTCGGCATAAACATCAATGAGGATCACACATAGACTGTACATACTGGCTGTGTGGTGAAGAAGGAACAACAGCTCCTCTTTCACCTTAGACGATTGAAGAAATTTGGTATGGGCTCCAAATCCTAAGCATTTTCTACAGGAGCTCAATTGAGAGCATCCTGACCAGCTGCATCACTGCCTGGTATGGGAACTGTACCTCCCTTAATCGCAGGACTCTGCAGAGAGTGGTGTGGACAGCCCAGCTGATCTGTAGATGTGAACTTCCCATGATTTAGGACATTTACAGTGACAGATGTGTAAAAAGGGCCTAAAGAATCATTGGGGACCCGAGTTACCCCAACCACAAACTCTTCCAGCTGCTACCATCCAGGAAAGGGTACCGCAGCATAAAAGCCAGGACCAACAGATTCTGGGACAGCTTCTTGCACCAGGCCATCACACTGATTAATTCACACTGACACAATTGTATTTCTATGTTATAGTGACTCTTCATAGTTAACCATCTTGTTACTGTCCTATTGTACGTACTAATTATAAATTACTATAAATTGCACTTTGTATATTTAGAGGGAGATGTAATGTAAAGATTTTTAATCCTCATGTATGAAGGATGAAGGATGTAAGGACCAAAAGTTTAGGGGTAACACGAGGGGGAACTTCTTTACTCAGAGAGTGGTAGCTGTGTGGAATGAGCTTCCAGTAGAAGTGGTAGAGGCAGGTTTGATATTGTCATTTTAAAAAAATTCGATATATATATGGACAGGAAAGGAATGAAGGGTTATGGGCTGAGTGCAGGTAGGTGGGACTAGGTGAGAGTAAGCGTTCAGCCCGGACTAGAAGGGCCGAGATGGCCTGTTTCCGTGCTGTAATTGTTATTTGGTTAAATGGTTATAAGTAATAAAGTCAATTCAATTCAATTCAATTCAATTCAATTCAAGTGCAACTGTGAGCAAAGCATGGCAGCACTTTTATTTCCTTAGGAGCTTGCAAATACTTGGCATGACATCCAAAACTATGACAATCTTCTAGAGATGTGTAGTGGAGAGTACGTTGACAGGCTATATCACAGTCTGGTATGGGAACATTAATGCCCTTGAATGGAAAATCCTACAAAAGTAATGGATATGACCCTGTCCATCGTGGGTAAAGTCCACCCCACCATTGAGCACATCCACATGAAACACTGTTGCAGGAAAGCAGCGTCCATCATCAGGGACCCCCACCACTCAGGTCACTGTTTGACCCAGGTCAATGAGGTCACCTCCCATACTTCTGATTTCTAGTGAATACAGGCCCAGAGACATCAAACACTCTTCATATGACAAGCCATTCAATCCTGACATCATTTTCATGAATCCTCCTTTGAATACTCACCAGTTTCGGCACATCCTTTCAAGATAAGGAGCCCAACCTGCTCACAATACTCCAAGTGAGGCCTTACTGGTACATTACAAAATCTCAATATTATGAATTTGATTTTATATCCTAGTCCTCTTGAAATGAATGCTAACATTGCATTTGCTTTCCTCGCCACAGACTCAGCCTGCAAGTTACCCTTTATGGAATCCTGCACAAGGATTCCTAAGTACCTTTCCTCCTCAGTTTCTTGTATCGTCTCTCCTTTTAGGAAATAGTTAACCCCTTCATTTCTTCTACCAAAGTGCATGATCCTACACTTCCCGACACTGTATTCTATCTGCCATTTCTTTGCCCACACTCCTAATCTGTCTAAGTCCACTGCAGCCTCTCTACTTCTTCAAAATTCCCTCCCCCTCCACCTATCTTCATATCATATGCAAAGTTAGCAACAAAGCCATCAATTCCATCTTCCAGGTCATTGACATATAACGTAAAAAAGAATGGGTCCCTGTCGAACACCACCAGTCACTGGCAGCTAACCAGAAAAGGCTCTCTTTATTCCCAGTCTTTGCCTCCTGCCAATCAGCTGCTGCTTTATTCATGCTAGAATCTTTCCTGTAATACCATGGGCTCATAGTTTGTTAAGCAGCCTCATGTTTGGCACCTTGTCAAAGGCCTTCTGAAAATCCAAGTACACAACTTCAACTGATTCTCCTTCATCTATTCTGGTTGATACTTCTTCAGAGAATTCCAACAGATTTGTCTGGCAAGATCTTCCCTTGAGGAAACCATGCTGACTATGGCCTTTTTATCAGCAACACATACAACATGCTGGAGGAACTCAGCAGATCAGGTAGCATCTTTGGAAATGAACAGTCAACGTTTCGGGCCGAGACCCTTCATCAGGCCTTTTTATCATGTGGCTCCAAATATCCCTGGACTTCATTCTTAATAATTGCCTTCAACTTCCTTCCAAACACTGAGGTCATACTACCTGATCTTTAGTTTCATTTCTTTTCTCTCTCTCCCTTCTTGAAGAGTGGAGTGACATATGCAATTTTCTAGTCTTTAAGAACAAGTCCAGAATCTAGTGATTCTTGTAAGCCCATTACTAATGCCCCCACGATCTCTTCAGCCACCTCTTTCAGAACCCTGGGGTGTAGACAATCAGGTCCAAATGACTGATCTACCATCAGACCTTTCAGTTTTTCAAGCACCTTCTCTCTTCACACACTTCATGACTACTGACCCTGGAACTTCTACCATACAGTACTGCTACTGTCTTCCATAGCGAAGATTGATGCAAAATACTTATTCTTTTTGTCTGCCATTTCGTTGTCCCCCAATACTACCTCTCCAGCTTTGTTTTCCTGTGATCCGATATCCACTCTCATCTTTCTTTTACACTTTTTTTTTTATCTGAAGAAACTTTTGGGATCTTTAATATTATTGGCTAGCTTGCTTTTGTATTCCATCTTCACCTTTTTAATGACATTTTCAGTCACCTTCTGTTGGTTTTTAAAAGCCTCCAAATCCTCTAACTTCCCACTAGTTACTGCTCTATTATATGCCCTTTCTTTGGTGTTTATATTGGCTCTGACTTCTATTGTTAGCCACAGTTGTGTCATTTTTCCTTTAGAATACTTCTTCCTCTTTGGGATGTACATATCCTGTGCCTTCTGAAATGCTTCCAGTAACTCCAGCCTTTGTTGCTCTGCCATCATTCTTGCCAGTGTTCATTCCCTGTCAATTCTGACCAACTCCTCTTTCGTGCCTCTGTAATTCCCTTTGCTTCACTTAATACTGATACATTTGACTTTAGCTTCTCCTTCTTAAATTTCAAGGTGAATTCAATTATATTATGATCATTTGTCCTGAATGTTCTTTTACCTTAAGCTCTCAAATCAGTTCCAGATCATTGCACAATACACAATCCACATTAACTGATCCCCAACTGGGTTCAACCATGAGTTGCTCTAAAAAGCCATCTCGTAGGCACACTAGAAATTCCCCCTCCTGTAATCTAGCACCAACCTGGTTTTTCCCATCTATAAAGTTGAAATTCCCCATGGCTATTATACCATTGCCACTTTACCAAGCATTTTCTATCTCACGTTGTAATTTGTTTGGGTGTCTGCATACAACTCCCAACAGGGTCTTTTTACCCTTGCGGTTCCTTAGTTCTATTCACAATGATTTAATACCTTCTAACCCAATGTCATCTCTTTCTAATGATTTGATTTCATTTTTTACAAACCGAGGAACTCCACCTCTTCTGCCTTTATGCCTGTCCTTTTGATACAATGTGTATCCTTGGACATTAAGCTGCCAGGTATAAATTTTCAGCCATGATTCAGTGATGCCTACAACATCATACATAGTAATCTGCAACTGTGCTGCAGTGTCATCTATCTTATTCTATATACTGCGTGCATTCAAAAACAATTTCAGTCCTGTATTCACCTATTTTTATTTTGTCTGCCTTTGTACGTTGCAACGCATCCTACTGACTGCAATTTTGCCCCATCATCAGCCTCTCCTCACTACGCATTGCCTCTGCTTGTAAATCAGCGACCTCATCTTCAGCACTATTATCTGCCTTTCGTATTCCCCCTTCCCTTCAGAGTTAGAACCAGACTCCGTGTCAGAGACCCAAACACTGGGACTTCACTCTGTTAGGTCATCCTCTTCCGACAATATCCCAAGTGATGTACATGTTGTTGGGGGGGGTTGGTCACTGGGGCATCCTGCACTGGCTCCCTAACCCCTTTTTCTATTCCTAACTGGCACCCAGTTCCCTGTGTTCTGCAACTTTGGTATAACAGCCTCTCCGTACGTCCACTCATCACCCACTCAGTCTCCCGAATGAACCAGAGTTCATCCAGTTCCAGCTCCTGTTACTTAATGTGAATTTTGAGAAGCTCCAAATGGAAGCACTTCTTTCAGTTGTAGTCGTCAGGGACACTGGAGGCCTCCCTGCTTTCCATATCCCGCAAGAGGAGCATTCCACTATCCTGCCTGGCATCTATCTCTACTGTCCCAGCTAAGCAGATAGAAAGAAGGGAAGGAAAATAAACTTTATCTAGTGCTTTTCTTTTCTTTATTTTTTCTGACTGAAGCCTCAAAGAGCTGATGGCTCAAGATCACCACACTGACCGTCCACACAATGGTCACTGCGAAAAATAATAATAAATAAATAAGCAGAAATACCGAGAACATGAGATGAAAGTTGCTTGAATGTGAGTCCGCTAATTGTGGGAATAGTTCAATGAAGGGCAAGTGAAGATGAATGACATTATACCCTTTGGTATACCTGATGGTTGAAGGGTTCCTGAACTTGGTAGTGTGAGCCCTGAGGCTCCTGTACTTTCTTCCTGATGGCAGCAGTGAGAAAAGAGCGGGGGTGGGGGTGTTCCTGATGGTTGTGAGGGCTTTACCTGTGATGGACTGGTCTGTATCTACTTCTTTTATATGATTTTCCATTCAAGGGCTTTGTCAATATGCTGTCCAAAACACATCGATAGAAGTTTGTCAGTTTCAGATATGTAACCTTCAGTCTCCGGCCCCACCAAACTTGTGAAATCTCGTTTGTGTGGATGCTGCATGATGAGTTACCCTGTTACAAATCAGTACCATGAAATATCAGACAGTACCCCATATGCAATTAAACAATTGAGTTTTATAATTCTTCATTTGACTATAGGGTTAGTAAAGAAAATAAAAAAGGAAAAGGACCCATTTTAATGCACATTGGAGCTCACGATTTTCCTGTCTGCTGGTTCTCCATTCTCCAACCCCTGCCCCCCCCGCCCCCCGCGGGCATCATCGACTCCCAGCGCCATTCCAAGTCCACTCCGTCCTGCAGTCTATGATCTCTCCATTCCAGCATCTCCTCTCTCCATCCTTCACTGAACAAAAGTCTATGAATCCCTCAGTCTCAGGCGCACAAGATAGAAAGCACCCTCCTCATTGTACAGTGCACATTCCATAGCCCCCGTTATCTCTAGTCATAACCCAAGCACTCCTGCTACACAGAAGCCATTACTGGGGATACTTCTGGTCTACCTGGCAAAGCCTCCCACGGTCTATCACTCTTGCCCACCAGTAACTCAGACCCCTCTTCCCCTTGTCTGAACCTCGCTTCATCCCTTTCAGGGTCCCGCTGAACCCAGGCTGTCCACAGATAGCCCCTCCCACCTCACCCCGCTCCCCGATTTTACCTGACTCAGCGTGCAAAGGTTTGGGAGCCTTTTTCTCAATCAGTGGGGAGTTAGCAAAAGGCAGCAGATACCACACCCCTATGTCTCCATCCTCCAAATCAATATCCCTCTCAGGGTTGGGGGTCAGCCTAACCTCTCCCGCTGTTGGTCCTGCAGATATCCCGCCTCACTACAGAGTCCTCTTACTAGGTTTAGGCTCCAGGTCGGGCTCTGGGGCAACCTGTACCTCTTGTCCGATAGGCAGAAGGTGGTTCCGATGGAGAAACTTGACAGGCCCATTCTCATCCTCTGGTTTCACCCGAAAACTGGTCAGTTTGGCAACTGACCGTCCACCACATAGGGCATAGGCGCCCAGTGGTCAGCCAACTAATGCTTCCCCAGTAGCCCCGAATTCCTTATGAAGACTCAGTCTGCTGGCATGAGTTGTGAGAACCTAAACTTTTGATCATACCTCCTTTTATTTCCTTGATTCTGTCCGGCAGCTGCGACCCCAGCTAATTCATAAGCCTTTTTCAGCTCCCTTTTCATATCAAACACATACTTCCGATGAGTCTTTGGTGGCAGGTCACCCTCATCAGTCCAAAAACAAAGGTCAATAGGCGACCTCGCCTTGTGCCCAAACATCCGATAATATGGCAAGTGCTCAGTAGCTTCATTTCGGGTGCAGTTGTAACTGTGGACCAGATATCCAATCTGTTGACTGCACCTGCTCTTCTTGCTGATCTCCAAGTTCTGAGCATGTCTAGCGAGGTCTGATTAAACCTCTCGGGCTGGGGATCTCCCTGTGGATGACAGGGAGTGGTCCTCGACTTCTCAACTCCAAGCATGCTCAGTAACTCGTGGATGAGTCTGCTCTCGAAATCCCATCTCTGATCACTATGTATCCGCCTGAGGAGTCCATAATAAATGAAATACTTCTCCCATATCACTTTGGCCACCGTGGACCCCTCTGGTCCTTGGTAGGGAAAGCCTACGCATATCTGGTGTAGTGATCTTTGACGATTAAGACATTCGCCATGTTGCTGGCACCTGGCTCTATTGACAGGAAATCCATACACACCATATCCACCGGCCCCACACTCTGCAAGTGGGACAAGGGAGCTGCCCGCATAGGCAGTGTCTTCCTCTGTACATTGTTCGACCTCCAGCTTCATTCAGGGCCAGCAGAATTGGTCTTTAATATAACCAATGGTCTTTTCAAACCCCAAATATCCAGAATCATCACGAAGTGACTTCAACACAATCCTCCAATACTTCTCAGGCAGAACCAGCAGGAACTCCAAGGTGACGTGGCCCAGTGTAGGATCTGGTTCCTCAACTCCAACCTGGGCCATTCTCTCAGTAATGGAGACACCATAGTGTATTTGATCTTCTCCACCTCAGCCATGTCTCCCTTTTCAACCGCTGACCGAACGGTACCAATGCCCGGGTCATCTCGCTGAGCACCTGCCACTTCCCCAGAATTCAATTCGGTAACTTGTTTGCTTTCAGAGCAATCAGGTTACAGTAACCTTGTGGAATGGCATCATCTGAAACTCCCAATTGATCCACTGCTCAATCCTGCCCTTGCTTTCCAACGTGGTGGCAAACTGACAAGCCACCGTTTTCTCCATGACCCACTGGAAGGTTGCAGGGGCTCCCAATATGCCCTGGGGCATCCTTTCGAACTGGAAGATTCCCAGTGGAAATATAAATGCCGTCTTCTCTTTGTCAGTCTCACTCATGGAGATCTGGTAATATCTACTCCTCAAATCCAGCACACCTAACCACTTCGCACCACTCAGACAGGCCAGCGTGTCTTCAATCCTTGTGACTGTCACTGGTTGGGAACGGTACACCTATTCAGAATCCTGTAGTCTACACACATCTGTACCTTCCCATTCTTCTTTCTGGCCACCGCTATTGGGGATGCTTAGGAGCTTTGGGACTCGGTGATGATCCCAGCTTCCTTCAACTTACACAAACGTTGCTGAATGTCTTCCACCTCTGCAGGGGCCAGTTGCCACGAACTCTCTCTGAACAGGGTGTCAGTGGTCACCCAGATAGTGTGACAAGTGCTCTTGGAACAACCCACATCAAACTTGTCAGTTGAAAAGATGCCTTCCAGCTTCAACGTCTTCTCTACCAATCTCCTCTTCAAATCTGCAGGTACTGGGAGTCCTCGAAGTTGAATGACTCAGCAGTCAACTTTCTCCCTTTTTCCAATAGTGTCTCCCTGGCTTGTCTCACAGAGACACATTTGCCTCTGATCTGGGCCGAGATTTACGTGCCGGGCAGCACCTAATTAATTAGCTTGTTTATTTCAGCTTTTTTCTTAAAGATGTGCTGGGTGCATTCCGGTTACTGCTGCACCCCTGCTTGCTTCGCGGCCCAGTATCGGTCCGCGGCCCGGAGGTTGGGGACCACTGCGAAAGGAGACCAATCCTGACACCATGCACCAGATAAGAATGGCTGAATGTCCGGTGCAACACGCTAAGAAAAAAATCAGAGCACGGCCACTCATCTAACAATTGAGAAGTCTGCTCCGCCCAAGTCTCATACTCCTCTTCACCTTCAGGGGTGGGCTTCATTGCAGAGAATAGGTGGAGCCTACCATAGCTGGGACTTCGCACCTGAACATTTTTCCATTTATTTGCCAGAGAGGTAAGGGTGGGTACTAACTCAGAATTCTCACTCCTCCCTGGGGGATGGGGACTCATTAGACATTCCAAATCAGACTACTCCTTCCCCTCGCTAAGCAGAGATAAGAGAACCATGTCTTTGAAGTCTCTGATCCAGCTGCAGGAAGCTCAAATTGTGACTCAGACTGCTCCACTACATTCTCTTCCTCCCTCACAGTATGGACAGGCCATGGCCCCACCTCACCTGGGGCGTCGATAGTACTGGGCAGTCCCACTGCCATTACGTCAGTGCTAGTCTGCAGTAAAAGGAGGTCTGTGCCCCGCAATCATAACTTCGCTGACAACTTTAACAGTAGTTAACAGGTGAATTAACAATTCATCTGGAGTTCGAATATCTACCCCACTCAACATACATGCATTAGTTACCGGTAACCCTGAAGATGCACACCACTGATCTACCCCAGCAGCATCCATACTTGTACAGACTTAAATATACAACCCACTGGTTCAATGCTCAGGGCAATCACACAACATCCAACAAAATCAATCCGGGACGGGCCCCCACAATTGTAACCCTCTATTCGGCCAGCAGGGTTAGGCTAGGGGAAGACAGTCCCAACCAGTCCCTACCAAACTTATGAAATCTCATTTGTGTGGATGCTGCGTGGTGTGTTACCCTGTTACAAATCAGTACCACAAAATATCAGACAGTACACCATATGCAATTAAACTATTTAGCTTTATAATTCTTCATTTGACGATAGGGTCAGTGAAGGAAACAAAAAGAAAAAGGGCCCAGTTTAAATGAAACAGTTCCCTGAGCACATTGGAGCTCACGGTTTTCCTGTCTGTTAGTTCTCCATCAATCTCCCCCAGGGCATTCTCAACTCCCAGCCCCATTCCAAGTCCATTCTGTCCTGCAGTCTCTGTCCTCTCCATTCTGGCATCTTCTCTCTCCGTCTTCTGCTGAACAAAAGACCATGAATCCATCAGTCTCAGGCACGAAGAAAGAAAACACCTCCCCTCATTAGCCAGCGCACAATCCAAAGCCCCCATTGTCTCTGGTCATAACCCAAACACTGCTGCTACAGTGAAACCATTACACTATCAGTGAAACCTTTCCCAGGGCATTACAATTATCATGCTAAATGTCCGTAAGCTCCTAAGGGAGTAAAGGTGCACCTGTGCTTTCTTTGTAATTGCACTTACTGTGCATGCTGGGCCCAGGCAGGTCCTCCAAAATAATAACACCTAGGAATTGAAAGTTGCTGACTTTCTCCCCCTGATGCTCCGATGAAGACTAGTTTCCTTCTCCTCAAGTCTATCATCAGCTCCTTAGCCTTGCTGATATTGAGTAAAGAGGTTGTTGTTACGACACCACTCTTAACACACACGGCGCATGATATTCCACCCAAGCATCATCCTCACAATCTTAATAATGAGTGATTTTCATTGAATTTTAAGGAGAGGTGACAATGCTACCTTATTGTTGAAAATGGCCATTGCCTGGCATAACCTTTCACTAATCCAACCCAAGTCTGACTGTCGTACAGTACTTGCTGAGTACAGGTTTTGAAGAGTACATGGGGAGTTGCAAGTGGACTGTACGTTATGCAGTAAACAATTTTATTTAACCTTGAGGAAAATATCATTGTTGAAGTAGCTGACATTAGGTGCCTAGGACACTGTTTTGAAAATTTCCTGCAGAGATGTGCTGAAGCTTTTTCTATCCGATGTACCAAACTTTTTCTTAGGTTGGAGTTGACTGTAATCTAGTATATCTGATCCAGGAGCCCAGCAAAGCCATCCTCCACAGTAAACCCTGACAGAAAGCGTTGGTTAGTGACTCCAGTCATGCCTTCTATATACAAAGTTAGATCTGTTTAATTATTCCTACCATTCTGCTGCCAACCTCTTTGCCTCTTTAATAAGCACCAGTAAACCTTTGGTTTCCCTTCCTGTTAATTATCAATCTATTCTTGTACAACTGCTTTAATCATATTTTACTCTTTATCTGATTGTTGTGTCCAGTTACTGTACAAAGGCTTCATACAGTCATTTCTGTATACTGAAGGAAGTTCAATTATGGAAGTTTTTTCCCCTTTTTTTTCCATCATTATATTCTGATGCCATAAAAGCATATGCAAATAAATGGGATGTCAGTGTATACTGCCATCTATGTACATCAAAGACCACATAAAGTGCCCAGACTACTTACAAGCTCATCTTTGCACCGAGGAAGGAATTGAGAACTGCTGGGGAAACCCATGTCACCACCAGAAAATTGCATATGTTTTCTGAACCCAAGGTTGGAGTTGAACTTCAGTTACTGGAGCAATGTGTCCACAGCACTAACTGATGTGCCAGACTTCTCCCACACAGGTTGATTTGACTGATTTAGAGATACAACAAGGTAACAGGCCCTAGTAGCCCATGAACACGTGCCCATATCACCAATTAACCTACTAACCGGAATGTTTTGGAATGTGGGTGGAAGCCCAAGCATCTGGAGGACACCCACGTACAAAATTCTTACAGAAAGCAGCAGGCATTAAACCCAGATCACCGGCACTGTAAAAGCTTTGTGCTCCTCTGCTCCCCTTGCTTTGCCACATATGCAGCTTTGTTTCAGGGTAAGGACAGCATATGTCAGTTCGCATTTTTTGGGGTGAGGTACATGGTGTGACTTTATTCTTTCACCATAGTTGTGCTGAACTTACATTGGCAATTTGAATCGATTGCTGGGATGAAACAGTTTTGCCTTCAATTTGTGCTCTGGGCTCAAAATTTGGAATAGATAATAAAGCTGCAATTGAATTACAGGCAGAAAGAGCACAATGACTTGCTGTAGTGACTGATTGCAATGTTGTTGAATTCTGATGAATGCACAAGGAGTGTTTTAAAAATTTGCTTGTATCATGTATCAGAATTTGAATGAACACAAAATTAATGTTGACTATTTGCAGATTGTTGTAGTCATTGATTTCAGAGTACAATTCACAAAGGAATACTTAAAATGTATGTACTTTTATAAAAAATGATTTACCATCTGACAGAAATTCAGCAAATGATTGACTGTATTCAATATCAAGCACCAGATAATGGGAGACCCTTTGTCTTCGATCTTGTATTTAAGATCTGTGTTTGAGCTTGAAATTCTATATGAGACAAATAAACAATTTGTGTTCTGGCATAATACAATTCTCAGTGAATGAATATTTCATTATAAGGGGCCAGTTTACTTAGAACTTTCACAGGGATGAAGTTAATGGCTGTCAAAGATTTGCATCTGAGTACACAAAAGAAACCTTTGGAGAAGTTGAATGCTGTAGTCAGCATAAAGTCAGGAGTGTCAATTTTAAATTTTTCCTCTGTAAATGATTTTTTCCCAGATAAACCAACATATTACCATTTTCTTAAAAATGGAAAGGTACTAATATATTTATTATATTATTATATTAATATATTGGTTTTAGTACCTAGTGTTTTTGTTGTTTTTATAACAATTGCTGTAATTGTTATATGATTATATGGTTTATCAAGTCAGGTCAAGTCAACTTTTATTGTAACTTCGACCATAACTGCTGGTACAGTGCATAGTAAAAATGAGACAACGTTTTTCAGGATCATGGTTTACATGACAAAAAACTAGACTGAACTACGTAATAAAAAAAATACAGAGAAAGCTATACTACAGACCTACACTGGACTGCATAAAGTGCACAAAACCAGAGCAGGCATTACAATAAATAATAAACAGGACAGTAGGGCAAGGTGTCAGTCCAGGCTTCGGGTATTGAGGAATCTGATAGCTTGGGGGAAGAAACTGTTATATAGTTATATATATGTTACATAGTTTGGTCGTAAGAGCCCGAATGCTTTGGAGCCTTTTCCCGGATGGCAGGAGGGAGAAGAGATTGTATGAGGGATGCATGGGGTCCTTCATAATGCTGTTTCCTTTGCGGATGCAGCGTGTAGTGTAAATGTCCGTGATGGCAGGAAGAGAGACCCCAATGATCTTCTCAGCTGACCTCACTATCCGCTGCAGGGTCTTGCAATCCGAGATGGTACAATTTCCGAACCAGGCAGTGATGCAGTTGCTCAGGACGCTCTCAATACAACCCCTGTAGAATGTGATGAGGATGGGGGGTGGGAGATGGACTTTCCTCAGCCTTCGCAGAAAGTAGAGACGCTGCTGGGCTTTCTTTGCTATGGAGCTGGTGTTGAGGGACCAGGTGAGATTCTCCGTCAGGTGAACACCAAGAAATCTCACGTATTATCCAGAAAAAGAATGTTTAGAGATGGATATTTGCATCAAAGGCGGAACGTAGTAAGGCTGTACATTGGGGTTTTGGATCCATCAGCAGCAGAGCTTAAACCAGTTTATGGATTGGAATCTTAGTACGATAGAGTACAAGAGGAGGTGACTTTGTGTAAGTTGTTGCTGCCAATTACTGGTGGGGTTATTCAGTTAGTCCTCTCCCCTGCTATTTTCCCATTGCCCTGTAATTCCACTGCATAAATACAAGTCTGATTTCCCAGTTACCATTCAATTTGCTACCATGTTTCAACAGAGCACTCTGAATCACAATAATTCAACATATGATTTTTTAAAATCTTCTGTCATTTCTGGTTTCTTTGACAATTTCGCCAGCAGCACGTCCTCTGGTTAAAGGCCAGTATGGCAGCTGACACCTAACCAGGGTTATGTACTCCCAGAGCTTTCTCTACTCCTACACCCCAGTTCAAATTGCAGCATTGAATCTCTTATTGCCTCTTTTTATTATTCTTACTGAAATCTCATTCCACATAATTCTATCAAATTTCACCTGACCTGTATCTTCTCGTGTCTTCTGTATGTCCCCGAGATATATTCCCAGCCTTCTGTAGTTAAAATTGAGTGACATAATCAATAGGCATGGAACAGTGTACTCTGGTGCCTTTCCCATAATTTTGGGGAATTTTAACCAGGCAGGCTCCAAATAATTATCACCAACATATCACTGTGGAACCAGAAGAACCAACACACTACTGTCAGGAGCATTTACCGTGCCATTGCACACCTACACTTTGGAAAGTCTGATAAACTGGCTGTAATTCTACTCCCTGAGAATAGGCAGAGACTGAAGACCACAGCACCATTAGAGAGGATCAAGAAGATATGGACAAGGGAGATACAGGAGCACTTGCAGGACTGCTTTGAGTTGATGAACTGGACTGTATTCAGCGATTCACCTTCGAGTCTGAATGAATACACCACAGTTGTCACTGACTTCATTAAAACCTGTGTGGATGAGAGTGTGCCTATGAGAACATACCATACATACGCAAATCAAAAGCTGTGGATGAACCAGGAGGAGTCTACTCTGCTGAGAGCTACATCTATGGCACTCAAGTCTGGTGATCCAGGGCTACACAAGAAGACTTACGAAGGGCTATCTCAAGAGCATAAAAACAATTCTGACAATTCCGACTGAAGTTAGAGGTGGAATTGGATGCACATCAACTCTGGCAGAATTTGCTGATCATTGCTTCCTACAAAGCTAAACCTAACATCATGAATGGCAGTGATGCTTCACTCCCAGATGAGCCTTTTATGCACATTTTGAAAGGGTGAATAAAACTACAGCTACAAAGATACCTGCAGCTTCTGGTGACCCTGTGATGTCTGCATCGGAGGACAACATCAGAATGTCTTTCAAGAGGGTCTAGCATCGCAAGGTGACAGGTCCTGATGGACTACTTGGTAAGATTTTGAAAATATGTGCCAACTAGCTGGTGGGTGTATTCAAAGACATTTTCAATCTCTCAATGCTGCAGTCAAAAGTTCCCTCCTGCTTCAAAAGGTCAACAATTAAACCAGAGCCCAAGAAGAGCAGGGTGAGCTGTCTTATCGACTAACACAGTTGTACTCACATCTAAAGGGATGAAATGCTTTGAGAGGTTGGTCATGGCTAGATTCAACTCCTGCCTCAGCAAGGACTTGGGATAACTGCAATTTCTTATCGCCACAATAGGTCTGCAGAGGATGTGATCTCATTGACTTTTCATGTGGCCTTTGATCTCCTGAACAAGACTAATAATTATGTCATGTGCTGTTTATTGACTACAGCTCAATGTTTAACATAATCATTCCTACAGTTCCAATCAAAAAAAGCCTTAGATAACCTGTACAATCCACACACCTATGTCAGGATGCTGTTCGTTGACTATAGTTCATTGTCTAATACCATTATTCCTACAGTCCTGATCAATTAAGCTACAGAACCTGGGGCTCCATACCTCCCTCTACAATTGGATCCTCGACTTCCTAACCAGGAGACCACAATCTGTGGTTATTGGTAATAATATCTCCTCCTTGCTTATGATCAACAATGGCACACCTCAGGGATGTGTGGTTAGCCCACTGCTATATTCCCTCTAGACCTGTGACTGTGTGGTTAGGCATAGCTCAAATGCCATCTATAAATTTGCTAACAAAAGGACCATTGTTGGTAGAATCTCAGATGGAAATGAAAAGCTCGAAAGACGTTATATATAACATCCTGGTGAAGATATTTATTGCTTTGCTGTAGGTTTTTCATTTTAGCAGTTCTGTAAGAGCAGTCTGCTCTGCTTTCAGCTTGTTTGGGTTTGAGCTGAGATGAGAGGCTTTGTTGTTCAACTTAGGAAAGTGGTGTCAGCCACTCATGATGGTAGAATTGGGAGAAGGCACTAGAGAACGTTGGATGGAGAGGTCTTTGTTGATAGGAGCTGGGAGCAGACAGCAGAGAAGATGGTGGAGGATGCTGTCCCTGTTGAACAGTTGCTTTGTGCAGAAGAATGGTTCAAGGGGGAAGGACCAATACACCCATGGGAGAGCCTGCTTGTTCGAGATGCATTTTGAATGACCATTTTGATGTGCCCTCATGCAGACCAAGGGTCCAGCGCATGAGTTACAGACAAGTTCAAGATTGGAACGCCACCAAGCATATGTGACTGTTTAAGTATAATGGGCTCTTTTTGGGTTTTCTTCTTTCCTTTAATAACTGTTTACTTAAGTTAACATACTTAAATATACGAGGGGAGATTGATAAGTTTGTGGTTTAAGTTAGAAGGAGTCAATTTTAGAAAACCTAGCACATTTATTTTTCAACATAGTCCTATCCTACATTTACACACTTAGTCCAGCAAGTCATGGAGCATATGGATCTTGGACCTCCTGAAAGTGTCCACAGCACAGGTGATTGATAAGTTCATTGCTTAAGGTAGAAGGAGATGAGTTATACAGCTCTCGTTACATGCACATGTAGTTCAACTCTTTGAGTGATTATGCAGAAAGATTGAAGTAAATAACTCATCTCCTTCTACCTTAGGCCACAAACATCAATCACCCTGATGAATTATTAACCGATGAATAACTTCAAACTTTCTGCGTAATCACTCAAAGTGTGATTCGTCACCCATCTGTGGACACTTTCTGGAGGCCCAAGGTCCATATGCTCCAGGACCGCTCGACTAAGTGTGTTAATGTAGGAGGGGTCTATGTTGAAAAATAAATGTGCTAGGTTTTCCAAAATTGACTCCTTCAACCTTAGGCCATGAACTTATCAATCACCCCTTGTACTTCGGATTAATTGCACGTAATGTATAGTCTGTTATTTCTTGCCAATAGGTGATTACCGAGGGCAGTAAATCACATAGCATTCACACAAACCGGGGTTTGGGCGGACGAGACATCCCAACCTCACGGATTTGGTGAGATGGAGTCATATACACCTTGGACGTATGCGCCTGAGAAGGGTGGGTTTCTCGCTACTGAATGCAGTGACTGTTCACTGGGGCTAATTAGCCACATTCCAAAGACACCCAGTAAAACTGGCTTCATACAGAAAGTTGTGAAATTAGAGCAGCTTGGATTTAGACTCCTTAGTATCCAAGCCATCTTCAAGACGCGGTGCCACAGAAAGGCGGCGTCCATTATTAAGGACCCCCTTCATCCAGGACATGCCCTATGCCCTCTTCTCATTGAAAGGAGGTACAGGAGCCTGAAGGCACACACTCGTCAATTCCCCTCTGCCATCCAATTTCTAAATGGACATTGAACCCATGAACAGGACATCACTACCTTTTAATATTATTTGTTTTTGTACTATTTTTAATTTAACTATTTAACAGAAACATAGAAAACCTACAGCACAATACAGGACCTTCAGCCTACAAAGCTGTGTCAAACATATCCTTACCTTAGAAGGTACCTAGGGTTACCCATAGCCCTCTATTTTTCTAAGCTCCATGTATCTATCCAGGAGCTTTTTAAATGACCCTATCATATCTGACTCCATGCCCTTCACTGGCAGCCCATTTCACACACTCATCGCTCTCTGCCTAAAAAACTTACCACTGACATCTCCTCTGTACCTGCTTCCAAGCACCCTAAAATGCATCCTCAAATGTTAGTCACTTCAGCCCTGGGAAAAAGTCTCTGACTATCCACACGATCAATGTCTTTTACACTTGTATCAAGTCACCTCTCATCCTCCATCGCTCCAAAGAAAAAAGGCCAAGTTTACTCAATTTATTCTCATAAGGCATGCTCCCCAATCCAGGTAACATCCTTGTAAATCCCCTCTGCACCCTTTCTCTAGTTTCCACATCCTTCCTGTAGTGAGGCGACCAGAACTGAGCACAGTACTCCAAGTGGGGTCTAACTAGGGTCCTATATAGCTGCAACATTACCTCTCAGCTCCTAAACTCAATCTCATGATTGATGAAGACCAATGCACCATATGCCTTCTTAATCACAGAGTCAACCTGCGCAGCTGCTTTGAGTGTCCTATGGACTCAGACCCCAAGATCCCTCTGATCCTCCACACTACCAATAGTCTTACCATTAATACTATATTCTGTCTTCAAATTGGACCTAACAAAATTAACCACCTCACACATATTTGGGTTGAATTCCATCTGCCACTTCTCAGCCCAGTTTTGCATCCTATTGATGTCCCACTGTAACCTCTGACAGCCCTCCACACTATCCACAACACCTCCAACCTTTGTGTCATCAGCAAATTTACTAACCCATCCCTCCACTTTCTCATCCAGGTCATTTATAAAAATCAGAGAATAGGGGTCTGAGAACAGATCCCTGAGGCACACCACTGGTCATTGACCTCCATGCAGAATATGACCTGTCTACAGCCACTCTTTGCCTTCTGTGGGCAAGCCAGTTCTGGATCCACAAAGCAATGTCCCCTTGGATCCCATGCCTCCCTACTTTCTCAATAAGCCTGCTATAATCCATATACACTACATCTACTGCTCTTCCTTCATCAATGTATTTAGTCACATCCTCAAAAAATTCAATCAGGCTCGTAAGGTACAACCTGCCTTTTACAAAGCCATGCTGACTATTCCTAATCATATTATGCCTCTCCAAATGTTTATAAATCCTGCCTCTCAGGATCTTCTCCAATGACTTACCAACCACTGAAGTAAGACTCACTGGTCTATAATTTCCTGGGCTATCTCTACTCCCTTCCTTGAATAAGGGAACAACATCTGCAGCCCTCCAATCCTCCGGAACCTCTGCTGTCCCCGTTGATGATGCAAAGTTCATCGTCAGAGGCTCAGATATCTCCATCCTCGGCTCCCACAGTTGCCTGGAATACATCTTGTCCTGGTGACTTATCCAACTTGATGCTTTCTAAAAGCTCCAGCACATCCTCTCTCTTAATATCCAAATTCTCAAGCTTTCCAGTCTGCTGTAAGTCATTCCTACAATTGCCAAGATCTAAATATAATATACTGTATATATAGTTTCTGTAATTGACTTAGTTTTTTTTTCTACATTATCATGTATTGCATTGTACTGCTGCCTCTAAGTCAATAAATTTCACCACATATGCCAGTGATATTAAACCTGATTCTGATTCTGATTCTGGAAAAAAAACAGCTTCCAAACCTGGGCCTCTGTAGCTCCCTCTGCAACTGGAGCATTGTTGCTGGAGTTAGTCCATGCTGTTTCATCAATGACATTCCATCAGTCAGACAGAAGTAGGAATCAAAAAACAAATATAAAATGTAAATGCTGGAAATTTGAAATAAAAGGAGCTGTTGGTATTCAGCAGGTTAGCTGGAGAAAGGAACAGAGGTAACACAATCAATCGCTTTTATCAGAAGTGGAAAGATAGAGATCAAACGTGTTGTTTTAAATAAGCAGAGAGGCTGAGCGAAGGGAGTGTCTGTGCTAGGGCGGAGGCCATGACAGACTGAGCCACAGAAGTAGCTATTGTTTTCTCCTCCGGAAGGGAGGTAAGTGGACAGAACTAAACGAAGAAGGGAAACAAAATAATGCTGGAAGTGAGAGAGTGAAAACATTTCAGATGCTGGACATCAGAAATAAAAGTGAATGTGCTGGAAATCAGCAGAAGACCAGGCCACATCTGTTTACAAAGTTATCTTTTGCAGAAAATGTAGCTGTTCCTCCATTCAAACTTAGTATCTCTAACACCAAGAAAGACAAAAGCAGCCAGCACATGAGAACATCACTTCTTTCAAGTGTTCCTCATCACTAATTCTACCACCACCCCTAAATTGCACTCAGTCATTTTTTGGAAATACATTATCTCCCAATTATTTTCCTCAATGCCTAATAGAATATCGGATATAAGAGGGTGACATAATCTCCAGATTATGGATATACTGTATATCGTCTATCCTTCATCAGCACTAAATCAAAATCTTTATAGTCTTTACCCAACAGTGCTGTGTGACCACAGATTGCAGGGGATGAAGAAGTCTGCTCACTGCTAGTTTTTCAACGGCAGTTAGGGTTGGGTAATAAATATTAACCCAACAAATCTCCCAAACCCAACCAAAGAACAAAAAGGGTACAGTTAAAGGTAAATCAAGGCAAATTTATTATCAAAGTACATATATTTCTTCATATGCCACCCTGAGAATTATTTTCTTGTGGGCATTCACAGTAATTACAAAGAATCACAAAATAAATAAATGTCCACAACAAGGCATACACACAACCAATGTGCAAAAGACAACAAACTGTGCAAATACAAAAAGAAACAGAATAATAATAATAATAATAAATAAACAAATAATAAACATTGAGATCATGAGATGAAGAGCCATTGTTTGTGGGAATAATTCAGTGTTGGGGTGAATGAAGTTGAGTGAAGTTATCCCCCTCTCACTGCTTCAAGAGCTTGACATTTGAGGGATAGTAACTATTCCTGAACCTGGTGGTGCGTGTCTTGAGGCTCTTGTACCTTCTTCCTGATGGCAGTAGTGAGAAGGGACCATAGCGTGGATGGTGAGTGTCCTTGATAATCAATGCGGTTTTCCTGCAACAGAACTCATCCGATATGTGCTCAATGGTGGGGGCGGCTTTACTGGTGATGGACTGGACTGTGTGCAAAAATTTCTATAGGCTTTTCCATTCAAGGGCATTGGTGGTTTCATACCTATTTGTGATGCAACCAGTCAGTATATTCGCATTTATAGAAGTTTGTCAAAGTTGTAGATGACCTGCTAAAACTTTGCAAGCTTCTAAGAATTTGGTTATTAAGAATGCTAACAGTATTTAATATATAGTATCTCATAGTCTGAATGGGGTATGTCCTGGTTTGCTGAGTTCAACATTAGAAATTAATGGAGTGCTGGGCAGGCCCCTAAGCTTCCTTTGATACAAGGGATACAGTGCATATAGAAACATAGAAAATAGGTGCAGGAGTAGGTAATTTGGCCCTTCGAGCCTGCACCGCCATTCAGTATGATCATGGCTGATCATCCAACTCAGTACCCTGTACCTGCTTTCTCTCCATACCCCCTGATCCCTTTAGCCACAAGGGCCATATCTAACTTCCTCTTAAATATAGCCAATGAACCAGCTATATTTCATTAATTGTTTCCTGTGGCAGAGAATTCCACAGATTCACCACTCTCTGTGTGAAGAAGTTTTTCCTCATCTCGGTCCTAAAAGGCTTCCACTTTATCCTTAAACTGTGACCCCTCATTCTGGACTTCCCCAACATTGGAAACAATCTTCCTGCATCTAGCCTGTCCAATCCCTTTAGAATTTTGTATGTTTTTTATATGATTTCCTGGATGATTTTACACCAGTCATTTTAGCATCTGTGTTGGGAAACTTTTAAAAGCAATATTCTGGAAGAAAATTAATGGACAATCATGCGGAGTCAGCAGAGATAAGTTATGAATTATTTAATTTTACTTTGCTTGGTTGAGTTATTTGATGAAGTAACTAACAGGGTGGAAGAATGCAGTTGAACATGTTAATAAACAGGCTTACTGGAAAAAATGGAACCCCAAGAGATAAAAGAGGCAATCAGTGCCCACAGAGACATAAAGTGGCTATGGAATAGAAAACAGAGAGTTGCAGTGTAGTGTTGTTTATCATACAGGAGAGAGTATGCAATGCAACTCCCCAAAGCTCAGTGCTAGAATCAGTGCTACTTTGGCATACCTTGAGGAATGAGATTTAGGATTACAGAGTGATTTTGGTATTTGCCAATGACACAAACTTTGTAAGTAATAAACAATGAGGAGGAAAGTACAAAAACATCTGCATGCTGGCAGCAGAAATATAAGCAGCTTCAAGTCAGTTCATTGAAATTATAGGTCATAAATAAGGAGTGACAAATAAACTCCATGCCAAAAATCCAGGGTGACAGTGATGGTGACAGCAGATGGTGGTGGTTCAAGGTTGTTTCATTGATTGGAGATCTGGGACTCGTAGTGTGCCTCAAGGGGCGCTGGGTTATTGTTTGTCATCCAAGTCGATGATTTGAATGAGAAGGTACAAGGTGTGGTCAATAAGTTTGCAGGTGACACTAAAATATGTGACATCATTAAAAGTGATGAAGGTCATCAAAAATTACTGGGTGGATCTTGATCAGCTGAGCAAGTGGGGTGAAGAAAGGCAAAGTTTAATTCTGGGAAGAGTGAGGTGCTGCACTTTGGAAAGTCAAATCCAGGTAGCATTTTCTCAGTGAACAGTAGGGCCCAGAGGAGTGATATAGAATAGAAGGACTTTGGATTTCAGCTGGCCTACACCAGTCTAGGGATAGAAGCTGGGAGGTTATGTTATGTTTATACAAGGTGCTAGTGAGGCTGCACTGGAGAATTGTGTAACATTTTGGTCACCCTACTATAGGAAAATGTAATTAAATTGGAAAGAGTGAAAGCATTTACAGTTGGCCCTCCTTATCTGTGAGTTCCGCATGCGTAATTTTAACCAACTGCGAATCGAGAAAACCTGGAAGAGCTCTTTCAGCACTTGTTGTTCAGGCATGTATAGACTTTTCTTTCTTGTCATTATTCCCTAAACAAAGCAGTATAACTACTATTTACATAATATTTACATTGTATTAGGTATTATAAGTAATCTAGAGATGATTTAAAGTATAGGGGAGGACGTGCGTAGGTTATTGTGGATTGGGATCAAAAGAAACCGGAAGTTTTCTTACTAAGTAAGTCGGAACAGGTACATCAGGTATTATTTAGTGTCAGTTAGTCAAACATTTGTCTTCCTATATATTTTATCTTCCTATGCATATAAAACACTTAAAAATGTATGTATTTCAATAATTAAACCACTGCATAGCTTAGTAATAAGTGTAGTTTTCATCGGGGTAGGGCCTTTCTCACTTTATCCTTTAAAATTGTTCCGATCATTGACCGACTGTAGCCTAATGCTTTTCCAATGACCGATGGTGTTTCACCTTTATATCCACTTTATTTTTAATCGTGATCATGATTATTTTCATGAACTGAAACACTGCGGATTCAGAGCTCTGCTGAGTCCTAAAGTCCACCACACTGAGACCCGATAAATAAGGGATTTGAGCATCTGCGTTTTTTGGTATCCACGAGGGGTCCTGGAACCAATTCCTCGCGGATAAGGAGGGCTGACTGTAGTTGGAACTTGATAGGCAACATTTTATTTAGACAGAGGACATTATGTATGTGGAATTAAAGGAAGTGGATGAGGCTGTAAAAGAAAATCTTATAGCAGACAGTTCAACATGTATATGGAGAGGGAAGATTATGGACTTAACTTGGGCAAATGGGAATAGCTTAGGTGAATATCTTGACTGGCATAGATCATTTGGGCAGGAGGACCTGTTTCTGTCTGTATAACTCACTGAAAAGCACATTAGAGTGTAGTGTGGAAGTGGGGTGGAGGTGGGGGGAGGTGTATGACATCACATTGCCACCTGAGAAAGAATTAGCTTTATTCCTGAAAATACACACAAAGTCCGTTCTTCTCTAAAGAACAGATGGGAAAAGTTGAGGAGGCTGTGGATTTCAGGGAAGGTTATTACAAGAAGGAATTGTATCAAGGGAAGAGTCAGGCACAAGAAAAGGAGCAACACTAAGAGAAGAGACAACTTTGAGAGAAGGGACATGAGGGAAGAGAAACAAAAGGAAGAAGTCTTGGAGAGAACCAAAGAACCATAGAAGGGAGGGACATTAGGGGCTGATTAAAAGCTCTTTAAATGTCTGTATTAAAGACTGGATTCAATTGATCACAAGAGTACTCATCAATCAAATACTTCAGCAGTGGATGAGAAAAGTATTATCTCTTGTAAATAATAACCAAAGAGCCTTCAACTTGGCATGATACTTTTGAGTTGATAGGAGTAATCTGTAGTTTTATCAGACACCAATTATGGAATGTGTAAAGTTTGCAGCAATTTAGAGAACATGCAAGTACATAACTATTGTGCAAATTGTTGAAGATTGCAGGGAATGTAACTGAGTGATAAATAAAGTACATTGGATTCTGGCTGTCATATACATAGACATTGGGATAGAAATAGCAATTTACAACATAGAACACTGAACAGTACAGCACAAAAACAGGCCATTTAGGACAATATTGTGCTGAACTAATTAAACTAGTAATTGAATAACCAGCTAAACTAATCTCTTCTGCCAATACAGCCATTGTTGGTAGAATTTCAGGTGATGACAAGAGGGTGTACAGGAGTGAGATATGCCAATTAGTAGGATGGTGCCACAGAAACAACCAGGCACTCAATGTCAGTAAGATGAAAGAGCTAATTGTGGACTTCAGGAAGGGTAAGATGAAGGGATCAGAAGTGAAGAGAGTGAGCAATTTTAAGTTCCTGGGTGTCAAGATCTCTGAGGATCTAACTTGGTCCCAACATATCAATGTAGTTATAAAGAAGGCAAAACAGTGCCTACACTTCATTAGGAGTTTGAAGAGATTTGGCATGTGATGCACCATCAATAACTCACTCTGAGACGTAAAGGCGAGATATCAGCTTTTATTGACTGGAAGAATGAACAAGCAGTGGTTGACCACCATTCTACATCCTGGAGACTGAGAGGCCGGGCCCAGGCCTCGATCGCCTTTATACAGGGGTCTGTGGGAGGAGCCACAGGAGCAGTCAGCAGTGGGGCATATCCAGACAGGTATATGTAGTTCACTACAGCATGTCAACAAATACACTCAGAAACTTCTATAGATGTACCGTGGAGAGCATTCTGACAGGGTGGTATGGTGTGGGGGTGGGGGGGGGGGTGCTACTGCACCTGACCGAAAGAAGCTGCAGAGGGTTGTAAATTTAGTCAGCTCCATCTTGGGTACTAGCCTACTTCAGGGAGTGGTGTCTCTGAAAGACAGCATCCGTTATTACAAACATTTCATTGTCCATTGCCTCCCTCAGCATCTACCGTTCTCTTACCTTGCCATTCTTGCCCTTCCTATGGGAACGTACCTGTCCTGTACTTTGTGTAGTTGGTCTTAAAACATGCTTCACATGTCGGATGTGGACTTGTCAAAAGACAACTGTTCCCAATTAACTCTCCCTCGTTCCTGCTTAATGCTCTCATAATTTGTCCTGCTCCAATTTAATCCTCTCCCACAAGGTCCATGCTTACCTTTATCTATAGCTTGCTTAAGATTTAAGAGTTATTGTCACTGTTTCCTAACTGCTCAGCTCCTGAATGTTCAGTTACCGGGTTAGGCTCACTACCTGACACCAGGTCCAGCACTGACCCTCTTTTGATGGGCTATCTACTTATTGATTTAATAAACCCTCCTCAATGCACCTAATAAACACTGCCCTATTTAAATCTCTTGCAGTCACATCTCAGTTTATATTAGGGAAGTTGAAGTATTGTTTTTACATCTTTCCTTAATCTGATTACCCGTCTGTTCTTCAATGTCCTCATGACTATTGGAGGGTCTGTAGTACAATCCCAGAGTGATTGCACTCTTCCTATTTTGGAGTTTTATCCATATAGACTCAGTAGTACAACTTCCCCATCTCTTTTACCTCCCTCTCTATCTTCTCTAAAAGCCTGGGATATTAAGCACCCATTTCTGTCCTTCTCTGTCTGTAATGGCCACAACATCATAGCTCCATGTACTGATCCATCCTCTAAGTTCATCACATTTATCCAAAACATTTGTAGCATTAAAATACACACACTTCAAACTATATGTCCCATTGTATCTAGTAATTTAAGAACCTCTCCACCACATGGAAACAACATTTCCTTCTCATTAATAATCACCACCTGGGCACCTCAAGGATGTGTGTTCAGCGCACTGCTCTACTCTGTATACTGGTGAGTGGTAGCTATCAAATGCCATCTATAAATTTGCTGACAACTATTATTCTGCCAACTGTTGTTGGAAGAATTTCAGATGGTGATGAGGAGGCATACAGGAGTGAGATAGATCAGCTGGTAGAGTGAGGTTACAACAACGACCTTGCACTCAACGTCAGTAAGACCAAAGAATTGATCGTGGACTTCAGAAAGGATAAGACAAGGGAACATACACCAGTCGTCATCGAGGGATCAGAAGTGGAAAGGATGAGCAATTTCAAGTTCCTGCATGTCAATATTTCTGAGGATCTATCCTGGGCCCAAAATATCGATGCAATTACAAAGACTTGATAGTGGCTATATTTCATTTGGAGCTTAGACTTCCAACATGGAAAACATCCTCTCCATATCCACTTTGGCAAGGCCTTTCAACATACGATAGGTTTCAATGAGATCCCTACTCATTCTACAGAATTCTAGTGAGGTCAGTCCTAGAACCATCAAACGCTGTGCATATGATAAGCTTTTCAATCCTGGAATCATTATTGGGAACCTCCTTTGAATCCTTTCCAATGTTAGCACATCCTTTCTTAGATAAGCAGTCCAAAACTTCTCAGAGAATTCCAAGTGAGGCCACATCACCGCCTTAACATTACATCCTTGCTTTCTATTCTAGTCCTCTAAAAATGAATGCTAACATTCCACTTGTCCTCCTGACCACTGACTCAAACTGCAAATTAACCTTCAGGGAATGCTGCATGAGGATTCCCAAGCTTCTTCACAGCCCAGATTTTTTAAATTTTCTCTGCAGTTAAAAAATATTCTATATTTTTACTTCTTCTACCAAAGTGCATGACCATATACTTCCTGACTGTATTCTATCTGCCGCTTCTTTGCCCCTTGTGCTAATCTGTCTAAGCCCTTTTGTACAATACCTGTCTCTCCATCTATGTTCATATCATTGGCAATCTTTGCCACAAAGCCATCAATTCCATCATCCAAATCATTGGCATATAATGTGAAAAAAGCGGTTCTAACACAGACGCCTGTGGAACACCACGAGTCAACCAGAAAAAGCCCTTTTTTTCCCACTGTTAAGCATGTACCACAGCTCTGAGGGGCCGAAGGGTGTGGGTTAGACCCTCCTTTGTGAGAATCGCAAGATCACTATTGATTTGGGTCAGGAGACCCAGGAAATGAGAGAGAGAGACGTACTGAATGTCTCGTTCCCCCGGTGATATAAAGCTACGGGACACGGCAATTGTCTCTTGAAGACAAACTTGTGTATTGCAATACTGTGCTACGTGGAAGCCCTCAGGCAAAGTGGGCTGGTTGAGGGAGGGATTGCATCACCCCCAACCTGATTGATATCTGAGACCCTGTGAGTCAGGATAAAAGAGGGTCTGTAGGAACAGCCCCTCAGACGCACCAGAAGAAATGCTAGCAATCCCGTAATAGCGGAAGCAATTGGGAGGAGGCCACATGCGTTCGGTTCCATTTGCCCCGGAATCGGTGGCTTTTACCATGGAAAAACGGCTTTTAGCTAACAACAGGGAAACCAACTTCCCACGACTCGAAGGATTGGCATCATAAAAGAACTGGGCACGTTTAACCCATCTCTCTCTCAACCCCAAAACACTGCAGCTTGAACGAACTTAACAGTGACTTTTATATTTCCATCGGACAATACATTATCCCCTAGACAACGATAGAGCTATTTCTTATTGATTATTATTATACCCGCACTTTTAGATTTAGTATTGATGACGTATATTATATGTATGATTGCATTGATCTTATTTTTGTGTATTTTTATCAATAGATACTGTTAAAAATAGTACCATCAGACTTCAACGGACCTCTCTATCTTTGCTGGTAAGTGACTCAGTTACGGGGTTCATAACAACATTCTTTGACTCCTGTCAATCAGCCTCTGCTTTATCCATGCTAGAATCTTCCCTGTTAAAATCATGGGCTCATAACTTGTTAAACAGGCTGTTGTAGGTAACCTTGTCAAAGTCCTTCTGAAGATCCAAGTACACAACATTCACCGATTCTCCTTTGTCTATCCTACTTATTATTTCTTCTAAGAATTCCAACAGATTTGTCAAGCAAGTTTTTCACTGAAGGAAACCTTGCTGTCTTTGGCCTATATTATCGTGCTTCCAAGCACCATGAAACTATATCCTTAAAAACTGACTCCAACATCTTCCTAAGCACTGACGTCAGACTAACTGGCCTATAATTTCTTTTATTCCTACCTCTCTCTCTTATTGAAGAGTGGAGTGACATTTACAATTTTTCAGTCCTTATGGAACCATGCCAGAATATGTTGTTTCTTGAAAGATCATTACTACTGCTTCCAGAATCTCTTCAGCCACTTCTTTCAGCATCCTGGAGTGTAGACCATCTGGTCCAGGTGATTTATCCATCTTCAGACCTTTCAGTTTCCCAGTCACCTTTTCCATAGTAGTGGTAACATCACTCACTTCTGCCCATTGATACTCTTGAGCTTCTAGCTTATTGCTAGTATCTTTCACAGTGAAGACTAATGCAAGGTACTTATTCAGTTTATCTGCCATTTTCTTGTCCCCCATTACTATTACTCCAGCATCATTTTCCAATGTCACGATATCTGCTCTCACCTCTCTTTTACTCTTTATATATCTGAAAAAACATTTGGTGTCTTCTTTTGTATTTTTTGGTTTGCTTATTTTCATATTTAATCTTTTATTTCCTTATGGTATTTGTAGTTCCTTTCTGTTGGTTTTTAAAATTTCCCAATAATTTTTGCTCTATTATATTCCCACTCTTTTGCTTTTATGTTGGTTTTGACTTCCCTTGTCAGCCATGGTTGTGTCATCATTGAAAACCCCATGATTATAGCAATGTTGCCCATTTTGACATGCATTTTCCATCTTCTATTGTAATTTGTAGCCCTCATCTTTGCTGTTTTCAGAGTATATATGATCATTTTCACCATCGTCTTTTTACACTTGCAGTTTCTTAGCTCTACCCACAACAATTCTACTCCTTCTGATCTTATGTCACCTCTTTCTAAGTATTTGATTTCATTTTTTACCAACAGAATTAACCCTTTGCTCCCTTCCTGTCCTTTTAATAGAATGAGTATCCTTGGATGTTAAGCTCCCAGATATAATCTTCTTTCAGCCACAACTCAGTGAAGCCCATATAATTCCTTCCAGTGCCCAACTGCATACAATATCATCTACCTATTTTGTATACTGTATGTGCATGATTATTGTTTATTTTCTAAGTTCCCCAACAGTTTTCAATTTATTGCAAGTGGTTGAAAGAAAGTTGTTTTGATGTGACACTGTATGGAAGGTGAGTGGTTGATGAATTTAACTTGCAAGCATTGACACTTCAAGTGAATTTATGGTATTACATAAATATCATTATTTATTCTCTCATCTCTATCAATCAACCACTATAATACCATGCTACCTGTTGGCATTGACACGTAAACTGCTGAACCATTAACTTTCAGACTACAGAACACTAACTGTAAAGTGTACAGAATTCAAAGTGCAACTACTTAGCTTTTAGCGTCAGAAACATTGAAAGAGCAGATGACAGCTGTCACCAATGTCAGGCAGTCTTCATTGTGTACATATGGTTCCCCTCTTGACATGGTGATTGCATCTCCTGTTTAAGTACCAGCCACCAGAAAATAGCTAAAGAGTGTTGCCTCAGGAGGCCGAGGTATAGCAGGTAGAGGATGACAAGATTCTGCTATCTTCTTCAGAACAACTTTCTGACAAGATTGTCATCATTTGACACTGTCAGTGGTCTCCAGACTTATTTATTTATGCACTTCTCCTCTTTCAGACTAGAGTTTAGGATATTTGCTCTGCCTACCTGCTCTCTGCACATGGATACAAATGAGGTTCATTATTAACCAACTCAGCACATTTGCCATTGACAGAAAATCAAAAATGCATAATTCTAAATGGGCAGGTTCCTTATACTGGACCTTTCATACACCTGTGTAGGCATTGGTCAATATGAACTGAAAGCATTTTGGTCCATCTTTGCTTCATGTTTACAAAACAGATTTACGTAGATGAGTGCCTAGTTCTGGACCACTCTCTTCATCAATACTCAGCTCATTTACAAGTAACTAAATTGTAAGTGAGGACTCCTTGGGGATCAAGACTAATCTGTACAGCCACAATTTGTGTTTAGTATGGACAACAGATTAAAAAAAAAACCCTCATGGTGTAACAAGGATGATTAAAAGGCATGCATATGGGAGTTTTGACATGGTGCTTGGAATCTCTCCACAGATGAAGAGATGCATTATATTGCAACCCCTGGAGCCTTAAGAATCATTGCCATCTGCTGCATACTGTATGACTTGTCTCTGCATCATGAAAAAGTAGAAACTCAAAGGCAAGTCACAACAGAAGGATAATGTTTACAGTAGGACTAGTTACTAGAGCAATATGTAATGCAGCCTAGCTTGCAAAATGCCAAGATCTAAAGACATATTACAAACAACATTTGCTGCTATATTTTACCCATGCACAATATAACCAGTGTTTATACCATATACCACTTCCTATTTCTCCGCATTAAGACCACATAAGTTACCACTACATTGTATTAATACTTGATCCAGTAACCATTTACCCAAATCATTAGTGAATGAGCTTTGCCTGCTGTGGAAACTTGAAGTATTGTGTACTCAAATTATTGGCCTATATATTCCAGTCATTTAAAAAAAATATTACTTTAACCCGTAAGTTTATTTGTTCCAAAGATATTCTTTATTCACAATATAAACAGAGAATACTACCAGGGCATGTCTTTCTCTACACTCACTGTATCATTAATTAAATGCATTTTCTTACAATGAATCAAAGACACAAAGTTTTCTTCTTCAATGATTCGTGGGTGAAGCATTTGAAATGTTACACGTCTAGTGGTAGGAAGCCTCTAGACTGAGGGCCTTCTCCCCAAAGCTTCTGAGGTTGCCCACAAATATTAAGTGAGCTTAATACTGTGTATTTCCTTATTTGACATGAGTTGTTCTCTATTGCCCTGAGGATCTGTGACATCCATCAACAATGGTGTCATCAAGTTGATCTAAGAATTCTAGCGAACAACAAATCAGGAGTCAAAATCTCTAATTTTTATAAAAATTTAAATGTTTTGTGGATTTTGAAATAAATAAATCAAAAGGGCATATGGGATTAAGGTGGAAGCAATAACACCATGGTCTGGTTTTTTGTGATTAATGATGAAAAATACTAATGGTTTTTATCATCATTACAACTGTAAATTTGGACCATTACTTTTACAAAATGTTTCTGTATTGGAAGAATTTTGCTGCTGTCTGACGCAAGGTTTCCATGGCAGCCTGCTGTGACGTTTGATCTTCCAATGATGTACTTGGATGGCTCTGTATCCATGTCAGCTATATCTGGTGCTGTTTTGACAGCCTGACCCTGTTCTATCCTGGGCTCGTGTATTGTCACCTCAGCAGGAATCTTGATAGGCCAGATGTCACATTGTTTTGAGTGGCAGCACACCCATCTGTGGCTATGCCCACCCTGCTGAGCACTGCTTCAGTACATCCACTGAAGCTCATGAGATTAAAGGGCCAGTGGCCATGATGCTAAAACATTAAATAAAGAAAAGAAAACAGCACCATTGTGTTTCAGACACGAAAAACATCGTAAGTGTTGTAGCTCAAAATGAATTTTCTTTAAGATACCTGATTAATAATCTGACACTTAGTCTGCAGGTCATATTTTCAAAGCATGCAGATGAAATGAATTATGGAAATATAGTAAACTTTGAGACCTAATGGTGAATGGCAAAAGTGGGCCAGTTGCGAAAGAGACTGGCCTTGCTCTCACCGCAGTTAACTCTGGCTATCAGTGCCAGCTCATACTGATTGCAAGTTTGATCAGTTTTCAGACTGACTTGTATCTGAGCAGAACACAGTGAAGTGAAGTAATTTATGCTCTGGGAGACATTTATCTGAGTGTCTTTTGTCGTATGCCCTTCTACTTTCTGTGGTTTTTGCAAGTGGTTTTGTGCAACATGCAAACAAGACAGGGAAGAGTGGACAGAACTGATGGGGAAGGAATGTTTTTCCCACTCACTGATTTGGACTGCTCTATTGATGTTTGTGTAGAGCAATTGGCATAATTTCTTGATTCCCTCACAAAAACCCTTCATAGACAAGTACAATATTCTGTCAAAAGCCTTCTACTGGTCCAAGAAGAGCATGGAGGTGTTCATGCCTACCCCTCAGTGTGCCCTGCACTTAGGGATGGCACGCCTGATATTGTCCTGCTGGGTACAACAGCACAGGTTGGTCTGGGTGGATGAGTTGCCCTGGAGCAGACGATCTCACTAGTGACCTGACAGGTGGTGACCATCGGCAGGAGCTGGTAGTCCACATTTAAAAGTGAGATGAGCTGCCATCTCCAGATGTCTATTTTCTCTCCCTTCCGCTGAATGGATCAGGATGATAATGCTCTTCATCGTGGAAGTTGACACGTTGCCAGCTGGTAACATGGTGCTGCATGGTTTCCTGCAGGTATAGGCCTATCCAGTCCCACACAATTCAGTCAGTAAACCATTGTTTTACTGAACTCCAGCACACGGCTGTCGGCCCCTTGAGGGACAGTAACTCGCCATTCCCAACCACTGTTGCTTAAGACCATTGTGATAGAGCACAGGAAGTTCTGGGAGTTCTGCTCTCTGTGACCTTTCTGTCATACATCCTGATACAGAAGGACTTATAGATTCTCAATATGTCTGACTGTGATGACATTCCTGACCTGTCCTCTTCCTTAATACTCTGCATCAGGTGTGAAGGTAGAGGGAAGATAGCTGTTATGAAGCGGTGAGGGGCAGGAGTGAGACTGAAGCTGGCTGTTGATAGAACCAGATGAGAGAGTGGGTGGGCTAGTTGGCGGGGAGTGATATTGGCAATAGTGAATAGATGGAGTCAAGTGGGGAGGGTGATGGGGAGTATTGAGAAGGAGACTGATATAGAAACATAGAAAACCTACAGCACAATACAGGTCCTTCAGCCCACAAAGTTGTGCTGAGCATGTCCCTACCTTAGAAATTACTAGCGTTACCCATAGCCCTCCATTTTTCTAAGCTCCATGTACCTATCCAAAAGTCTCTTAAAAGACCCTATCATATCTGCCTCCATCACTGTTGCTGGCAGCCCATTCCACGCACTCACCACCCTCTGTGTAAAAAATTTACTCCTGACATCTCCTCTGTACCTACTTCCAAGCACCTTAAACCTGTGCCCTCTTGTGACAGCCATTTCAGACCTGGGAAAAAGCCTCTGACTATCCACACGATCAATGCCTCTCATCATCTTATACACCTCTATCAGGTCACCTCTCATTCTCTGTTGCTCCAAGGAGAAAAGGCCAAGTTCACTCAGCCTGCTCCCCAATCCAGGCAACATCCTTGTGAATCTCCTTGATATGTATGGAAGCAGAGACTAGAATGAGTATGGGGGACTTTTTGTGGAGAAGAGAGAAAGATAAGAGGAAATTTGGTCATGGTGGTTAAAACCATAATGGATTTTTACAGTATAAGTAATAGAAGGTTCTTGTAGTGGCAGATAACATTGGATACAGATTAAGGTAACTCTGAAACAAAGTAACATGAGAAGAAAAATATTTTGGTTATGATTTGTATCTGAGATGAAAGGTGATGAAAATATATTTAATAATAGACAATAAGTATTGGAATAAGGAATAATGCAATGCTATGGAGATAAAACAGGACAGTCAGAATAATTTGGTAAGCTCTTCCTAACTGCTGACACAAATGGGCAAGAGACAAGGGAAAACAAAGAACACAGCCAGACCCTGTGCAAGGTTGGGATGCCAGCGGTAAGGGCTTCTGGCTCCAGCCGAGCATTCTTCTATAGTTGCATGTGAATCTGATTTTTTAAATGCAAAATGCAAAAACTTAAACAAGGGTAGTGCTTTTCTTTTTGTGTTATATCATTTGATGATTCTTTTCACAGGAGCGCTACTATGATGAGCCAAGGGACTAGCGGCTTTCTGCCTCAAGGCTGTCTTTAAGGGGGAGGATAATAATACACAAGCATCCAAATCAATTGCCCTTACCTTAGTCTAGAAGGTTAGCTTATTAATCTTCACACTAAGGACACTGCTCATCATGCTGTCTGGCACTATAATCATGCTAACAGACTCAGTACAAGTCTGGCTGCTCGGATCCGTAAAGTGCTGTGGATCATCATCTCCAGCAGAAGTATACACAACACAATCTGTAACCTGATGGCATTATCACTCAAAATAATTGCTGGTTTTGCCGGCAAAGCCCAGATCCCAGACATGGAAAAAAAACAACTATGACTATCAAGCCAGGAATAAATACTACAAAGAGCTTGCTGGGAGAAGCACCAGGCATTACCAGAACGATGTGATGGCATTCCAGTGAATACTCAGTACAGGACTGCATACGTGCTAAACACCAAGAGAAAACAGCATTGAACAGAAAGCAAACTCAGAAATAGTGGAGATATAAGTGACTTCAGATTCTGGAATCTGGGCAACAAACAATCTGCTTGAGAACCTCAGTGGGTTGAGGAGACAATTCAGCTGGACAGGAATTGTTGACGGGGCTTGATGCAGGATTTCAACCTGAAAGATTGATGATTCCTCTCTCCCACTGATTCAGCTTGACACACTGAGTTTCTCCAGTGGGCTGTTCCTCCAGTTTCCAGCATCTGCACTCACTTTTGCTTGCACTAAAGGCCGGTTTGGGTTTTGCTCGAACTACATCTCCAGACCTCAACACAGCCTTGATCCAAACATGGATCAATTAGCTGGGAGGTGAGGTGAGAGTGACCATCCTGGACGTCAAGACAATATTTGACGAAGTGTAGCACCGTGGCATCCTGACAGAATTGATGTCACTGGGCATCAAAGTGAAAACATTTCATTAGTTGGAGTCAATGGGGGATGGTTGTGAGTGTGAGAGATCAATCATCCCAGTCCCAGAACAAAATGTAGGAGAACCTCAGGGTAGTAGCTCAAGATCAACCATCTTCAGCGGCTCCATCCATTACCATTCTTCCATTAAGTCAGAAGTGGGCATGTTTCCTGATATTCAGTTCTATTTGCTACTCTTCAGCAATCAGCCAGACCACATGAGCCTCCAGCGAGACCTGGACCATGTATGGGCATGAGTTGATAAACTTTGTGCAACTGGACAAAAACCATCTCCAACAAACATCTATTTCTGATGTTCAATGGCACTACCATCTCTTGGTGCTCTACCATCAATACCTTGGGTGTCAGTATTGAGTGGAAACTAACTCAACTGTAAAGCCATAGGAATGCTACAACCACAAAATCTTTAACCTTGGCAAACCAGGTGACACAAGGTTGATTTATCCAGCCCTGCATCTAGCTTTTATTTGACTAATACGGAAATAATTTGGGAATGTTGTGACTGGGCCTGTTGTGGGCAATAGTCCATTGATGGCAATTCTTGAGGATGGAATTTTTTTTATGATGCTTCTCAGTCTTATTAAGTACCTGCGGCTAAGTTAGTATACCTGATAAATAGATTGAAAACTGTGAGCAGTCCTTTACCTCCCGCAGGCTCACTTTTCTGCTGTTGCTTCTCTCTCTTCACCATTCATTTAAACATCTTTAGACCATAAGTCCACAAGATATAGGAGAAAAATTAGGCCATTTGGCCTATCGAGCCTGCTCCTCCATTTCACCATGGCTGATCCAAAATTTCCTCTCGGTTCCAGTCTCCTGCCTCCCCCCCCCCCCCCCCCACCCCGTATCCCTTCATGCCCTGATCAAACAAGAAACTATCAACCTCTGCCTTAAATATACGTAAGGACTTGGCCTCCTCAGTTGGCTATGGCAAAGAGTTCCACAGATTCACCACTCTTTGGCTAAAGAACTTCCTCTTCATCTTTGTTCTAAAAGGATGTCCCTCAATTCCGAGCCTTTGTTCACTGCTCTAAGACAAACCCACAGTAGGAAACATCCTCTCCACATCCACTCTAACAAGGCATTTCACCATTTAATAGGTTTCAATGAGGTCACCCCTCATTCTTTACTTACAACATCTCTGTTCAATACATACCTTTTAACCCCATAATTCCTCCTTTCTCCCCCAGTACACATGTACATAACAGGGAAAGTACGCATGCTTACTAAATACTTACATAGCACAAATGAACAGAACTCAACAATCTCCCATTTTTTTGTGTATATTAAAAAAGTTAAATAAAAATTAAATTTAAAGACAATCCAAATGTCCATTAGAATATGAGAGTTAGTTCTAACCCTAACAATTCTTAAGGTACCAAATGTCTTCACTAAGTGCCTTTAACTGCACAAGAGCTGGTGCTCCCTTCTTTGTGAGACAGTCAGCTTGTTGTTCCTTTGACGTTGACCATTCTGTGCTCGGACAAGTTCTTTGATGCAGCTTATCTCTAAATGAAGCCTCATCTCTGTAACTGACTTGATGGATTTGATGGCATCAAGCAAAGAGTAGTTGTCTGTTCACAAGTTATTTGTAGACTGGGTCACCATGGAAAGCTCAGAATAGAGTGTGACAAAGATAAACAGCATTGTCAATACGTTCAGTTATTGCAAGGGTTTCTCCTGCCAGCATACTCTGTACAACTTATTGGATCCTTTCTGATTGACAGTAGAGAGATGAAAATCTTCCCTCTTCTCCCATCAGTACAGTAAAATGTCCCCCTTAAGTACCTCCTTCAGGAAGATTTCCAAGTGAGGCATCACTGAAAGCAATGAGACACAATCTTTTCCAAGCTGTTGAAACTTCAAGACGACTTTTTCAGATTGAATTCTGTGCACTATCTAATTTGCCTCATGTGGTATTTTTTTGTGCTGGATGACAAGTTGCAGGCATCAAACATGACGTCAGGTCTGCTCTGCCTTGCTGTCCATAGAACCTGACCTCTCTTTGACCTAATTTGTCAGCTTCAGCTTCATTTATGAATGTGTCCGTTGTGTGAAGCGTGAGGATTCCATGCGGATTGTCTGTGTCTGAAGATTTCTGATGTAGCTTTCTTGGTGCAGTTGTACTGTCTGTCAACAGCAAGGATGTCTATCCCTACAGAGCAGAATCCTTCATGTTTCTCACACCCAACCTGAAAGGGGGACTTTAGCTGAGGAATAACTGAGGTGGCAAAGTTTTGTGAGCCTCCCCATATGAAGTTATACATGACGAGCAAGTACTCCACTCACATGACATCTTGAATCTTGCCGGTAAAAAACAGTTGGATCCACTTGTGACATCTTTCCAACTGTCTTCACCACTACTTCCTTGACCTTTTTATATCAGTAGAGTAATGCATCTGCTGGACCATAGACACACTTTTTCCACAGTATTCCTTCACTGCTGGCTTCAGGCGGGGGTGGGGGGGGGGGAATGGTTAATGTAAATGTCGCATGACAGCTCCATTTCTTGTAAGAATGCAGATTTTATGTCTGTGCAAAGGCATTGCCAATGCTTTCAACATATCATTGAGAGAAGTAGTTAGAGAGACTCTGATGCACATGTTGGTGAGTCTTTCCTGGGTTCGCTTATGTTCAGTTCCTTAAAACCTCTAGCCACCAGGCATGCTTTTGGTATAATTTCTATTGAGGTTTCTTTCATGATGTACACCCATCTTGTGGACACTGTCTTCTGGCCAATATCTCTGGCATCCTCAAACACTCCATTATTTCTCCAGCTACTGATTACATCCTGTTTTGCAGATTCAAATGACTCCTCTTTAGTTACTATAACACCTTCATCTTCATCTTGACATTTTGCAGATGATCCAGCCTGATCTATACTTGATTATGAAGTCTGTCTACACATGACATGTCGACTAACCCAGCAGTACCAGTGACCGTGACTCATCCTAAGTAATTCAAGTTCTACCAACTTTTGATTCTCCCAGTGGGTTTGCCTGCTCGTCCTATAACTTCTGCTTTGTATGAGATACCAGTATCTTGGTCTACAAATCTCACTGTTGTCTTATTTTAAGACTGAAACCTCCATGTTTCTTTGTAGTTGTGATGATTTCTGTTCAGCCAATTCTGTTGAGTCCCCAGCTGCACTCTCTTCAACGCTTTCTGTGCCACTGTGGAGCAACTCTATTGAGTCCCCAACTGCACTCTCCTCATCCGTGTCTGTGCTATGTGACAGTGTACCAGGTAAGTGCTTTTCATGTTTTGTGTCATTCTCCATGGAACTCTGATGGTCTTCGGTTTGTGCATTATGTAGTCCGGAATGATGCACTCTCACACACAGTATACACCTCCATGTCTCACAAATACTACGACTCCATCCTGACCAATTCTGTTCAGTCTGCTCTTTTGCAATACACTATCTCCCCTGTGTCTGTTGTACAACATAACTTTGAGCTCTCTCTGAACACTCTGCTTCAATGAAAGTCTTCCTTAATGCATGCAGTGCTGAAATATGTTCCCCAACCTACTCACTCCTTGTAGTGCCCTCTCGAGCAGGTGGTCTGTCAACCAGTAGTGAGGGAAGGTTTGGATTCTGATATGGGTTATAGCCACGTACATTGTGCTTGGTATTCTTTGCCATAAGGGTCCAGTTCAGGGCTGTGTTCCAATCACAACCAATGTTTTCCTTTACCTTCAACATTATTTCAGTAAGCTTTTGACTGTATTGCTCCAGAAGTCCATTACTCCAGGGACTGTCTGCTGCTATCATCTTTGTTTCAATGTTAAAGTTCTCTGCTATATCTCTGAATTCATCGTCGATAAATTCACCACCATTATCACTGAATACTTTATGAGGTGAGCCATGCACACTTATCCAGGAATGGAAGTTTTTTTTTACCATCTCTGGGGGTGCCTTTGTATTTACAATGCTACCAGCACTGAAACCTGTGAACTCAACAATGCCTCAGAAGTCTCTGCATTAGTAAATGATTCCTTCACAAACGATGTGATATGGCACTCTTCTACATCTTCGGATTTGTTGTTTTCTTCAGTTAGCCTAACTTGTTCAGTTCTGTGCAGACATTTTCTTGCCCAGTGGTAAATACTAAGACATCGGGCACATTTCGATCTCTCCTACCATTCTTGTTTATTGGATTTGTGCCAGGTAATCGTACCCTTGTCTGGTCCCTCTAGGATCTACACTTGCTATACCTTCATTTTTGCTCAGTGAAGTATGCCATTTCCTGGCTCAAACTAATTCTGACTGTTGTCTTAGCAGCCTTTTCTCCAAAAATCCTCCTTATTGCTGATTTCATAGATGTAAGTTTAAGTTCTGTACATGCAGCTAACACTAGCTGTCTGTCCTTTATGTCTAGACATGTAGTATCTAACAACTTAAAAGCTAATACTGCATCAGCAAGTTCCATTGTGTATCTTCAAAATAAATAATATAATCAGCCATATTTTTAGAATTATCTCTGTACATTTTGTTGAAGTCTGTATATGCCTCATAAATCTGATACTTCTCTTCCTTCAAAAAACAGTCAAATGTATTTATTAGTGTATTCATACCATCATCTTGGTTCAAATCTCCTACCGAAATTCTTATTGCAGTCTCTTCACTCTTCTTGAAAGCAACAGCACAGCTGCAAAGGGAAATACTTCCCGTGCAAACCCATATTGCATGAGATGCAATGCAACAATATGCTGTGTTCCCTTTAGCAAAGCACAGACACAGAAATCAGTAAAACTTAAATGTAAACAAGAAGTACATTGATGGTACATTCCACAATTATCCAAATCTGATACCTGAAAATCCATTCAATATTGGTCAAAGTATAATAAGAACAACTCTTAACATCAATACTAATTGAAATCCCAGACCTTAGTTTGTAGATGCTCATAATTTCCTCTTAATAGGCATTATTTTGCTTAATTTCCAAATTAGCTCTTGGACTTGCACTATAATAGAGTCATAGAAAAGTGTAGCACCAATACAGGCCCTTCAAGCCCATCTATTTTATGCCAAGTCATTTAATCTGTCTACTCCCATTGCCCTCCATGATCCATTTACATATCCAGACTTCTCTTAAACATCGAAATCTAGCTTGCATGCACCACTTGTGTAGGAAACTTGTTTCACATTCTCATGACCTTCTGAGTGAAGAAGTTTCCCGTCATGTTCCCTTTAAACCTTTCACCCTTCACCCCTAGAATTAGTCCCACCCAACCTCAGTGGAAAAAGCCTGAAAATACCCTATATTTAATGTATTATCACCTTTGCAAAAAATATTTGCAAATCTTTTCCAGCAGATGATGGTGCCATTTGTCTAAAATAAAGTTGAGCTGGGAAAAATCACTAAGAAATTAATCAGTTTATGACTGCTTATGCTGCACAAGTTGTATAGTTATACGTAGAATTGATCACTAAGCAATTATTCCAGGGTCACCTCTTGCCCATCAGGAAATTCATCCTTGATACAATTATGTATGATTAATTGTAGTATGTCCATCATTGTGCAGCTTCTAGTGACATTGGGCTACTTGTAGCATGCAAACTTAAAGGGCAGATCTTCGAACCAGGATATACTGAGAACAAGAGATTGCTGAGTGCTTCCTCCCCAACTTTCTCCTCAGCAGAACTGTCTTTTTGCAATCGACAACACGTTTTGTTTGATACTCCACCCAGCAATGTCATGGCTCGTCATATTGTTCCCAATGGTAACTGCACAGGTTTACTTTAGCGCATGATTCTACATGCTGTTTTTGAAGTACTTTTGCCTAATTTCATCTGATCTTGCAACCAATTGGATGTTATAACTAAATTTAGAGTATGTTGAGAACACCAAGGGGTGAAATCCAAATTCTAGACAAATGTTTCTCCTTAAAGCATATCAACTCTACCAGACAACTGGAAGCTTTTCTTTCTGTATTGCCATTATATTTATTGAAGTACACTGCATCTTGAATCACTTGTTAATCACAACAAATGTGTATTGACAAGAAGATTATAAAAAATTTTTAAAAATCAATGGCCACAGCCATTTATATTACAATTTAAAACTTTACCATTTTATTTTATCAGTGGTTACATTATATGTAATTGACTGCCATGACTGCTAAGTTCAACTCTACAGCTAATTTTAAGGGAATGCAAACAAAGGTAAATTTACATAAGTGTTTAGCAAACCTGAGGAATCTATACATTCTATTTTACTCTGAGGGCCTATTTCAAATTTAATTTAATGAGAATGGACTGTGAAGAAGAGCTATGTCATCAGCCTATATAAATACATGTGAGTGCCAAGACACCAAGTTAGTGCAAACATATTTGGGCTTGTGAAGAAGCCTTGGGGAAACACTTACTGAAATGAATTTTGATTAGAATCACATTCCTAATGTTCTTTTTCCTCGTTGCCTGATGGAGCCAACAGAAGTAATTGTATGTAATTATAGGAATGAAGGAAATATATATGTTGACAGAATTGATTGTTCATTATTTTATCTGGAGAAATAACTTGAGCATAATAACGCTCATCCATGAATTCATTGGTAGCTTCTGCAAATGGGGTGAGCAGTTAGTGTGATGCTATTACACCTTGGGACGTTGGATATAGGCATTCAATCCCGACATCCTCTGTAAAGAGTTTGTATGTTCTCCCTGTGGAATGCATAGGTTTCTAGTTTACCCCACTAGCCAAAGACATACTGGTTAGTAGGTTATTTGGTTATTGTAATTGTCCCGTGATTAGGCTAGGGTTGAATTACAAGTTGCTGGTGGTATGGCTCAAAGGGCTGGAGGGGCATATTCTGCATTTTATCTGTAAATACTGTAAATAAATAAACATGACTGAATTTACTAAAGACTTTGGTTTGATTTGATTCATACTTACTAATCATGCAATGTTATAATCAAAGCAAAAACTTATCTTTCTGAGTATCTAATGCTATGAGAAGTGTGTGCACTAGATCCAATAGGTTAGATGGAGTGAATTTATCTCTACCCCCAACCTTGAGGCTGATCATTATACGTGGAATGGCTGCAAGGTGGTCTCAGTCAATAACCCACTGTAACTTTGGAGAAGAAGTTGACCTTGGTCCAAAGAAAGGCATAAATACAACAGGAAACGCTTGTCAAAATCCACCCCCTTAGTATCAAGATGTAAGTTTATGAGAAAAGATGCAAAGGCAGTAAGTCCACAGAACAGATGATAGTCAGTGTTGTATTGAACTATCTTGGAAATTATTCATTTAGAGCGTTATATCACTAATAGGTATGGATTTAAACTGACCAGGAATAGAGGATGATTTGCAGCTGACTCAGTACTGGAACTGGGGCCACATTCCTTAATTACACACAATAAATCTGGAAATGAATACAGAAATTAAGCTAGTTACATTTCCTGGTGATACAGAATGGAAGATGAGAGGTATAACAGCCGGACAAATGGTTTTTGGACAGATTAGAATGTAAAGACAGTAAAGTTTGCTTTGAATACAATGAGCTGAATGAAATAAGCACGCTGAATATGGGATAAATGATGGATTAAAGAATGTTTACAGGAATGGGATTTGTGAATATGACTAGATGGTTAAATGAAAATATTGCATACCATGAAGTACTTGTAAATAAGACAAAAAAGTTACAGTTGTTCAAAATGGCAATACATAATCCCCAGGAGCTGATAGTGGGATTTTAAGCAGCATTAATATAATATATTCTTGTTGGGATTACACAAAATTCTAGTCACTGTATTGCACTAGGGATGCTTGTGGCTTGTAACGAGAGCATCTTGGATCTCCAGGTGGTCAAGTTCATGGCCTGAGGTGGAAGGAGATGAGTTATACAGCTCTCGTTACATGCACGTGCAGTTCAACTCTTTGAGTGAAAATGCAGAAGGTTTGAAGTTAATAACTCATCTCCTTCTACCTTAGGACACAAACTCATCAATCAGCCCTGCTGTGGACCACTCCTGGAGATCTAAGAGGCCAACATCTACTAAGAAGGGATCTGTATGCTCCACGATTGCTGGATTAAGTGTGTAAATGTAGGACAAATAAGCGTGCTAGGTTTTCTGAAATTGACTCCTTCTACCTTAGGCCACAAACTTATCAATCACCCCTCGTATGTTACAATTTACAATATTTGTAGCCCTAAATTTCCTTGTCCTAGAAAACCTTTTGGCAAAGAAGCACACTTCAGATATCGAGTGCTCTACGATCAATTAATTATCTTTCCAATGTAATCACTGTTCTAATGTAGGAGTGAGATGTGGTATTTTCATTGAGCCATTCACCTGCATTCACAAATTCCAGTCCTCTACCACATACTTTGTACTCTAAGTGCTTTCTCATCTTCATCTTCATGTCTGAAGCACAGTTTAACAGCCGTATATTCCAATCTCTCCAAAAAATACATTTGTTCTCTGTCTCTGTCACATGGTCTGACAAGCATGAACACATAATCTGCTTTAGTGATAATGGCTGAGGGGAGAGGATTGGCCCAGATGTCAGGAAAGTTTTGTAGCTGTGCTGTAAGTAAAACCACTGAATTTTTGCATCCCCTTGTGACAGTAGCCATGGCTTTGGTTAAGAAGTTGCACCCCTGAGAATGTGCCATGGTCATTAGAGTTTGATTACAGAGAGGTGAGAAGAGGTTTGGTGATCTAGAGATAAGGAAACAAGTGAGACCGCTGAAGAAGGATCCTACAGGAAAGACTGAATAGTCTCAACAAAAGCAACAGCACTATAGAACAGTGGATAACATACCATAACATTTAAAGAATTAAGAATAGAATTTATGTTTACTGCCTCTGAGTGTAATGTTGGGTAAGGCAGCAGTCAATTTTACAAACTTCAACATAAATGGGTCTCATGTTTGAATTGCTCAGCTAAGAAATAAGTGTTAGGCTAGAAACCAACAGCATATCCGCTCCATTTTATGAATGGTACATTGGAATCTTTTACATCTGTTTAAGCAAGCAGATAGAGTTTAGTTTTGTGTTTACCAGAAAGATAGCTTCTTCACCAATAAAGGATGCAAACCCAGACACAGCTGCAGAAAATGTGTTCCAAACATCATCCACATTTCTCTCAGTAACAAATTATTAAAATAAATAGTGCTCTTGAAAATGAAGAGCTCAGAGTTATGTCAAATTAATTGATTTTAGAACACAAAGCAGTACAGAACATGAACAGGCCATGATATCTATGCTGACAATGGTATCAAATTAAATGAAATTTCTCTTGCCTGTATGTGATACTGTCAGGCCTGCTTTCACTGGCACATGCAGGCACCTCCCAGCTTCCACCCAGCTAACAGCATTCACCTGCAGTCTACTTAACCCTAGTTCTCATCCACCACCTCCTTCTTCTCTCATTGAACCAGCTTGTCTCGGTCAAGTTGCTCCTAGCATTCACTTCCTTTGCCTAAAGTTTACATTGTTGGCTGTTGAGCTTATTTTCAGTTCTTTCTTGGTTTGTGTCCCCTTATGGCTTGTTATCTTGCCGTCTATTATTAAAATTATCATTGCTGCTAAGTCAACTCAGCTGCTCTGCTTTTGTGTCAAGACTCCTCTACATTTCCTGACAGGATGAGTGAACTGCTGATTGACCCAGCAGAGGTATGCTCACTTAAAGGAAGCTGTCTACTGACACAAGCACATGATCCAGAGGCAGCGAGGACCCATTGATCACCTGTCCAGCACTCTCATCCAACTCCCCACCTCAGTGCAGCAACCCTGTGCCAGTCAACCTTCTCCCTCTGAGCTCTGGATTTCTCTGCTGGACACTTTGATGGGTCTCTAACCCGAGGCCCCAACTTTGTGCCCCAGTGTGTCTTACACTTTGAGCTCCTGTCATCTCCACTCCATGGACTAGGCTGAGATCACTTTCCTCATCTTCCTCTTGATTGGATGAACTCTGTCCTGGGCCACTGCTAACAGGGACAGTAAAATCATGATTTCCAACAAATATGAGGATTTCATGCTGAGATATGCTGGGATTTTTGACCATCCAGGAAGTAGAAGGGAGGCAGTGGATCTGATACTTTGCCTGCACCAAGGCTCATGCTCTATACTTGATGACACCATGGAATTCAGGACCTTCATGGTCGAGTGCAGCTGGAATGCAGATGTGTTGCTTCTCAGAACACTTGAAAGATGAGCTTTTGACCCGGGAGTTGCTCACCAACCTTGGAAGTCGTATCACTCTGGTTCGCCATATTGACAAGTGTCTTATGGAATGACCCTTCAGGGTATCAGCCAGGCCCCCAGTTCCATTCGCAGAACAATGTCAGGTTGTAGGACCCTCATCACCAATGCCTCCAGAGACCATGCAGCTCCCTTAACCCCTCAAGAGGGCGAGCGTCAGAGGAAAAACAACTTACAGTATGTGCCTACTGCAAAGCAGCTGGTCAATGCATCAAATGCCCACTGCTTCTGGGAAATGGAATCTTCAGGTGAGAGGAGGGGCCACCTATCTGACAAGTTCCTCCTGGCCCCTCATTTCAGCACCATAGCCCGTCTCATTCCCTCTGTCCTCCTCCGTTCTCTGTCAGGTGCCTTTGCTAGATTCCGCTGCAGCAGACGACTTTCTGGAATGGACTCTGTGTGTGCAGCTTGGCCCCATGACTGAACCTCCCTCTCACGGCCATTGGCGGATGTCCCTTGGGGGTCTGGGATAGTCAGAGAGTGCAGACGGCCTGTGGACATGAGCACTGGACAGCGCCATGAGTCGATCCAATTCCTTGTGACTCATTCAACACTCCTCTTATCGTGGGTTACTCCTGGATCTCCACTCATGTTCCTCACTTCACTTCATCGTCTAGGTCACGGCTGAGTTGGAGACCCACCTCCGGACTAATTGCCTGCAACCTCAGTTGACTTCACCCCATAAATCGTGGAGATAGAGGAAACCCTCAGTCTCACCAAACTTCCACAGGAATATCAAGACTTAAGCCATCGCCTTTAATAAAAGGGAGGTCAGTACTCTGCTGCCTCACACAGATGACACGATTGCATGATTGACCTTCTCTCAGGCACCATCCATCTTTAGGACCTTCTCTTCTCCCCCGCTTCTCCTGAGACACAAGCCGTGAATGATTACATCACTGAAGCACCATATCATGGCTTCATTTACCCAATTCCCTAGCTAGTGCAGGATTCTTTGTCAAAAGGAAAGATGACGGTCTTTGTCCCTGAAATGATTACCATGGACTCAACAAAATCACCATTAAGAACTGCTACCCTCTCCCCTTGATGGATAATGCATTTGAAACACTCTGCAGGGCCCAAGTCTTCGATGTACAGAGTGTGTACAGCCTGATCCACATCTGCCAGGGAATGAATGAAAGACAGCATACAAAACACCCAGTAGTGACTACAAATACTAGGTGATATCTTTCAGACTATCTAAGGCATTCTAAGCCTTCATTATGAAAAGTCAGAATTGCAAAGGGACTTGGGAGTCCTCATGCAGGATTCTCTAAAAGGCCAACTTGCAGGTTGAGTCGGTGGGAAGGAAGTCAAATTCAATGTTAGCACTAACTTTGAGAAGATGATAATATCAGAGCAAGGATATAATGTTGAGGCTTTATAATGTATTGGTCAGGCTACACTTAGAATATAGCTTTGGGCCCCTTACAGGAAAAAAGATGTGCTGGCATTGGAAGGGGTTCAGAGAGGTTTACAAGAATGATTCCAGGAATGAAAGGGTTCATGTATCATGAGCATTTGATGGCTCTGGACCTGTACTCACGGGAGTTCAAAAGAATGAGAGGTGATCTCATTGAAACCTATCAAATATTGAAATGCCTATACAAAGTGGATGTGGAGTGGAAAGGATGTTTCTGATAGTGGGTGAGTCTTGGACTAAAGGGCACAGATTCAGAATAGAAGGACGTCCCTTTAAAACAGAGATGAGAAGGAATTTATTTTTTCAGATGATAGTGAATCTGTGGAACTCATCATCACAGACGTCTATAGAGAATAAGTCATTGGGTGTATTTAAAGTAGAGATTGATGAGTTCTTCGTTAGTAAGGTTACAGGGAGAAGGCAGGAGAATGGGGTTGAGAGAGATAATAAACCAGCCATGATGGAATGGTGGAGCAGACTCGATGGGCTAGATGGCCTAATTCTGCTCTTATGTTTTATGGTTTTATTAATGAGATCCTCTGAGACTGACTACACAGCTTGTTTACCTCGATGACATCCTCATCTTCTCCAAGAACCCTCAAGATCAAAAGATACAATAGGGTCTTTTAAGAACCACTTATATTGGTACATGGAACTTAGAAAAATAGATGGCTATGTGCTAGGGAGACTCTAAGCAGTCTCTAGAGTAGGTTACATGGTCAGCACAACATTGTGGGCCGAAGGGCCTGTAGTGTGCTGTAAATTTCTATGTTCTATGTTGCACCTTATCTGTTCAGTCCTTCAGTATCTTCTCAAAAACCAAATGTCTTGCAAGTTAGGAAAATACCAGTCCCACACCCCAGATATTTCCTTCCTGGGTTATGTCCTTTCACCCCAAGGATAACCATGGACCCAGAGAAAGGGCACTGCACCATTGTTTGGCCCCAGCCGCACACCCTCAAATAGCTGCAGCTGCAATTTAACCCCAGCTGAAATGGAGATTAACCTTCAGCCCATCATTTCCATCCTTGCTCCGAGCATCATTGCTCTCCCGATACTTCCCTCGGGACATAATGTCGGACCGGGTCCTGCAGCTCATCTCCTGCTTCAGGCAGGCCTTCTGCTCCACGCTCTGCACCTCAGTGAACTTGTCCTCTGGCTATCACCTGCAGACTATCGGCCAGTCAGTCAGCAAGAGGAGATGTTTCTGCGATGTTTTGCCACCTCTTGGCCCTTCCACATGGAAGAAGTATTTGTTCAGGGCTGAACTCTCCCACAATTTGCACACCCCCCCTGACATGGGTGCGTTACCCTTTGAAGAGGTTCATGGGAACCAACTGCTGTTGTTCCTTGCAGAGCAGTCCTGGTTGGCCACTGCTGGAATGCTTGCAGGAGGGCATGGAGGGACATCCTAGATACCAAAGGCACCTACTGTTGCTGGCACCCAACCAGACCACTCCAGCCTAAGGACAGTGTCTTGCTGTCTGCCAGAGACCGGGCTCTGTGCACCAGCTCCTGCAATCTCCTGCCCTGCTTTATTGGTCCTTTCCAGATCACCATCATGTCAAACCAGTCCCTTACCATCTCCAGCTGCCACTCAGGATCACACCTACATTCCATGTGTCCTGCCTCAAGGTGGAAGGTGATCCAGTGTACATGGTTCGTTGTTTGCTGTGGACAGAATCCGTTGTACCTGGTTGACTGGGAAGGATATGGCCCACAGGAGAGGTCTCGGGTGCCAAATAGTTGCATCTTGGATCCATAGCTCATCGATGAGGTCCACTGGAACCATTAGGATTGTTCTGGGCCACAGGGGGCTGGCCATGGTGTGGGGGGGGGTGGGGGGTTTGCAGCCAAGTCTGCTCCCGGCATGCATATGCAGGCACCTCCTAGTCTCCACCCACTAACAGGATTCACCCGCCACTCATTCCAGACTCACCAGCTGCAGCCTATAGCTCCAGCTCCACCAGCTCCAGTTCTCTTTTACAGTCCTTGTTCACTCTTCAAAGTAGCCAGATTCAATTAGTTGCTCCCAGCTTTCACTCTCCCTGCCTGAAGTTTACTTTGTTGCCGGTAGTGTTTAGTTTCTGTTCTCTCTTGGTTTGTGGCCCCCTCAGGGCTTGTTATTCTGCTGTTTTGTTATTAAAGCTATCATTACTGCTAAGTCATCTCTGCTGCTCTGCTTTTGTTTCAAGCTTCTGTTTCCTGACAGATCCATACCCTGACATTCTCTGCATATTCATAAGACAGAAAGACTCGGGTGCAGAATTAGGCCATTCTGCCCATCGAGTCTGCTCTGCCATTCCATCATGGCTTGTTAATTACCTCTCTCAACTCATTGCCTTGCCCTCTCCCTGTAACATTTGACACCTTGATTAAAAAAGAACCTATCAACCTCTGTTTGGCCTCCACAGCTGACTGTGGCAATGAATTCCACAGATTCACTACACTCTGGCTAATGAAATTTCTCCTCATTTCTGTTCTGAATGGATGTCCCTCTATTCAGAAGCTGTGAATAGATAAATAGATAGCTACTTTATTGATCCCAAAGGAAATTATCGTTTCTCAGTAGCAATACAAATGCACAGATGTACAAACATACAAATAGTAGAAGAGAAGTAAGAAAGAGTAAAAATTAAGTTACTTCAAGCAGTCTTACAGGAGGGAATCCTCACTTCCCCAGCTATAGGTTGACTCATTATAGAGCCTAATGACCTCCTGCAGCATTCTTTGGTGCAGCGTAGTTGTCTTTGTGTATTACTAAAAGTGCTCGTCTGTTCAACCAACATGGCATGCAGAGGGTGAGAAACATTGTTCAGAATTGTCGGGGTTTTCCATGGGATTCATTGTTCCTCCACAGACTCAAGTGTATCCTCTTTGACTCCTATAACAGATATAGCCTTTCTAATCAGTTTATTGAGTTTGTTGGCGTCACCCGTGCCATTGCCCCCCAATACACCACCGCATAGAAGATTGTAGTGGTGACAACAGACTGGTAGAACATGTGAAGGAGAGGCCTGCATACTCCAAAGGACCTCAGTCTCCTCAGGAAGTAGAGGTGATTCTGGCCCTTCTTGTACACAGCATCTGTGTTGGTGCTCCACTCATGCCTGTCACCCAGGTGCACCCCCAGCTACTTGTAGGTCCTCATCATATCCACATCCTCGCCATGAATAGTAACAGGGAGCAGTGCGGGCTTAGTCTTCCTAAAGTCCATCACCATCCCCTTTCTCTTGCTGACGTTGATCTACAGATAATTCAGCTTGCATCGTTTGACAAAGTCCTCCACGACGGCCATGTATTAATCCTCCTGTCCTCCCTTTATACACCCAACTATTGCTGGGTCATCAGAGATGACATGACTCAGTGTTGTATCTAAAGTCTGAGATATACAAGGTAAATGAGAAGGGAGCCAATACAGTCCCAGTGAGGCCTCAGTGCTGCTTATGGCCATGTCTGACACACAGCTACGAAGCTGCCCAAACTGTAGCCTGCCAATCAGGTAGACCATTATCCAGGATACAATGGAAGTGTCAGCCTGTTTTGACAAAGCACTGAGCCAAAACTCTCCACTGTAACATTGGTCCACTCCCACATTGACCACTCCACTTAAATCTAATTACTTTGTATTAGACCTTGCCTAATTGCAGTTCCTGGGAACTGTAGTGCACAGTGTGTCCTGACTGCTCCTGCTCACTTCTTTTGAACTTTCTCTCCCACTACTCAATCCACTGTATCTTTGGGAACTGCATCTTCATGTATTTCCTATCTGCCTCTTACATGCACTATTATATCTGATTCCACCATGACATCCGGAAAACTTTTGGAGGCATCTACTACTTGTTATATAAAAAAAAACTTACCCCACATATCATTAAACTTTCCATTTCTCACCATAAATATATGTCCTCAAGCACTTGGCATTTCTGCAATGGGAAATGGATTCTGACTGTGTACTTTGTCTATAACTCCTATAATTTAAAAAGTATGATAATAATGCCATATTATTTCTTGGTAAAGTTGATGTCTGTTTTAAATCCATGGAGATTGTTCCAACCTAACACTGGATCAGACAGGCATTTTTCCATTCCATGCTCTGTGCACACTCCAAGTCTCAGTGCATGTCTATCACACAGAAAGAGCTAGCTTTGTAAAGTCAATTTCTCAAATGTCAGAGACCACAATATTTTCAAAGGGGATGGTTCCAGGAACACACCTGACTTTAAATAACCCAATTAAATTGGAAGATTGCCTGCGATATTTCCCAAATGCATGCAAATAACCATGAGGTGTCTAAAGTGCTGTCAGATGTGTAGTAGTGTGAAGACTATATCCAAATATTCACACTTTACTGTTGATCAACATATGTTGATATTTAATTCATTACATTCATGGAATGTCAGAACATAAAGGCTGCATGCTTAAGCCCCTGCTATACTCTCTATACATATATGACTGCATAGCTAAGCACAGCTTTAATGCCATTTTCAAATTTACAGACAGCTCTGCTGTTTGACAAATCACAGGCAGTGATGAGTCAACTTACAGGAGTGAGATAGGACACACAGCCTCAAAAACAATCTCTCGTTCAATGTCAGCAAAAATAAAGAGTTCATTGTTGACTTAAGGAAGGGGAATGAGGCAACCATATGGCAGTTTTCATTGGGAGATCAGCAGTGGAGAGACTCAGCAGCTTTACATTCTTGAGCTTCAACATATTGGATGACCTGTCCAGGGCCCAGCACATAGGTGCTAGTGACTTTACTTTCTTCGGAGGTTAAGGAGGTTTGGCTTGTCATCAAACACTCTAACAAACTTCTACATTTATACTGTTGAAAATAGCTGACTGGTTGCATTAGCCGGGCACTACTAAATGAATGTGCAAGCACATAGGAGGCTGCAGAGAGTAGTGAACTCTGCCCAATATATCAAATGGTACAACTCTCCCCACCATTGGTAGTATCTAAAGGTCTTGGCCCAAAACATTGACTGAACGCAGGGTTTGAGGGTTGGCACAACATTGTGTGCCGAAGGGCCTCATATGTGTTGTACTATTCTATGTTCTATTATTCCCCTCCATAGATGCTGCTTAACTTGCTGAGTTCCTATAGCATTTTGTATGAGTTGCTCAAGATACCCAGCATTTGTAGATTGTCTTGTGTTTATGATTTACAAGAGGTGTTGCCTCAAGGAGGCAATATCTATCATCAAGGATCTCAGCTTTTCACAACTACCATTGGGAGGGAGATACAGAAGTCTAAAATTGCACAACACCAGGTTCAAGCACAACTATTTCCTTTCAACCATTTGGTTCTTGAACCATCTGGAAAAACCCAAATCAGTACAGTTTAACCAGCGAAGAAAAATAATTTCAATGTATATCGTATATATTTCTCTGGCTTTAAATGTATGTATCTATTGAACCCAGTTTGACCGTTTTCCATAAAAATAGAGCTATTGTGTTTTCTTATAAAATTGTGTATAATTTATGTTTTGTTAGGAATACCTCTGGTTTTACTATGGAGAAAAGCATGATTTGAAACCTGAGATAATCGTTAGTGATCCCTCTCAATCTTATTCTCCTTGAATAATAGCATTCCTACTTTTCAGTAATCTAATAACCTCCTCTTTAAGTATACTGAATGATTGCCCTCCATTGCCTGTGGCAATGAATTTCACAGATTCACCACCCTCTGGCCAAAGAAATCCTCTTTATCTCTGTTCTTCTATTCTGAGACTGTGCCCCCTGGTTCTAGACTCCCCCGCTATAGGAAACATCCTCTCCACATCCACTACATCTAGGCCTTTCAATATTTGGAAAGTTTCAGTGAGATTCCTCTTCATTCTTCTAAACTCCAGCTAGTACAGGCCCAGAACTATCAAACTCTCCCAGGGTAATTCTTCTGAGCCTCCTCTAGACCTTTTCCATCATCATTAGACACTGGATAGGTGCTAGAGGGATTTAGGATGGCTCATGTTGTCCCTTCATTTAAGAAGGGCTGCGAAGAAAAACCTGGGAACTCTAGAGCAGTAAGTCTAACATCTGTGATAGGTATATTACTGGAGAGGAGTCTGAGGGACCAGATATACATGCATTTAGAAAGCCAAGAATCGATTGGGGATTATCAGCATGGCTTTGCCATCATGTCTCATAAGTTTGACTGAGTTTTTAGAAGAAGCAGCCAAGGAGTTGGAGAATGGCAGGGCAGTATGGACTTCAGTAAGGTCTTTGATGAGGTTCTGCACAGTAGACTATTATGGAAAGTTAGATTAGATGGAATGCAGAGAGAGCTAACTATTTGGATACACAATTGACTTGATGATAGGAAGCAGAGGATGATGGTTGAAAATCATTTTCCAGTCAGGAGGCTTATGACCACTGGCATGCCTCATTGAGTCTGTGCAATGCTATGCTATGTGTCAATGATTTGGTTGACAATATACAAGGTATGGCTACTAAGTTTACAATAACAGTAAAATGGGTTGTATCAGTGACAATGAAGATAACTATGAAAAATTACATTGGGATCTTGATCAGCTGGATAAGTGAGCCAAGGAATGTCAAGTGGAATTTAACTTGGATACACGCATGGTGTTACAGTTTGTGAAAGCACATCAGGGTAGGATATTCACAGTCAATGGCAGGGCCCAGGGTTGTGTGGTAGAACAGAGCAGTCTAGGAACAGAAGTACATGGTACCCTGAAAGTGGCATCACAGACAGGATGATGAAGTGTTTTCATGCTCTGGTCTTCATCAGTCAGGGTACTGAGTATAAAAGTTGGGTTGGAAAGGGGCAGAAAAGGTTTATGAGGATGTTGTCAGGAATCACGGAGTTATACATTTATTCAGCCTAATTCATTTATTTCAAGTGGATGCTTTTCTGAGGTAGTCCCAATTGCCTGCATTTGACCCATATCCCTCTAACCTTTTCTATTCATAAACTTGTTCAAATATCTTTTAGTCGCCATCATACCCACCTCAGCTGCTTTCACTGGCAGTTTACTCTATGTACTCATCACCATCTGTGTGAAAAAGTAGTCCCTCGTGTCCCCTGCAAATCTTGCTTCTTGAGTAATCTAGGACTTGAATCACAGAAGTGTAGCAGAGTGAGTGGTTGATCTTACACAGGTGCGTAACATTACGAAAGCCCATTAGGATGACACAGTCTTTTTCCTAGAGACTGAACTTGAGGGCATTGTGTAAGGCAAGAAGGGAGAATTTTAATAGGAATACGAGGGTGATCTGTATATGGATGAGCTGCTGGATGAAGTGATTGATATAGGTAAATTAACACCATTTAAAAAGCAGGTACTGTACATGGATAGGAAAGATATAGAAGGATATGGGACAATTGTGCAATTGGGACCAGCTTCGGTGGGCATTTGGTTGGCATGGGCCAGTTGGGCTCAATGGCCCTTTTCCATGCTATATGAATCTGTGACTCTGTAAAGAAGTACAAAGAAAGGGAAGGGTAATCTGACATCGACTGTTGCATCTCTCAATGTCATGAAGGCACTTTACAATCACGTTAAGGAATTCTAGTCCTTAAGCATTTATTAAAATTCCCTGGTCAGTACTTCCGCACAGTAATTCAATAATCCAACCTATAAAAATCCAGACAGGGAGGAAAAGATGTGAGTTCTATCACAGTGAATTATGTTTGGCCATTTATGTAATTCCTTTGTGTTCTGTACAAATTGCCTCCAATGCAATCATTGGCTATTCTTCACTAATGTCATTGTGAAGTGTTTTAAGATACCTCAAGGTCATAAAAATGCTATAAGAATGCATATCCTTCCTTTTCTGTAGTACAGTATTCTAAAGCAGTAGGAAGGTAAGCAGTCAAGTCTCAATACATATACAATGAGTCTGACTTGAAGAAAAGTGTTGTGTAAATAGCCGGGTGTGAAAATTGCATTGCTCTGTATTAGCAGCCAATTACTTTGCATTGTGGTAAGGTGTAAAGGATTCTGGAGCATAACTGAGAGGCAGTGAATATGTATACCCACTAATGAACCTGGGTTTTCACACAGGAGTTCTTGCCCACCACCTCTCTCTCCACCAGCATTTTGTGTGTGTTGTTGTTTGAATTTCAAGCATCTGCAGATTTCCTCATGTTTGCTCTCTCTGCTGCTCACTTCATTCAAGTCCTTGTTCCTGGTACCTCTCTGATCACTAGCCCCTGAACCTCAACACATATGGGCCACATCCTCAGTCTCCTGACTCCTTCCACCTAACCACCCTACTCCTTGATCCCCTGTTCTAACAATACACCCAAAATGTGTCAGATCCTATATCTGCTAGCACACCAAACCTCAAACCCTGACTCCATCTCTGGACATGCAGCTCCTTGTGTGTGAATGTTCAAAGCTGTGCAGTAGCACCTGATCTTCAGTCATTTTGACCCACTTCCCACTAGTTGACTCCTTGCTCTATGAAGCTCATGCTGGTAGTTGATGTGGAACAGCTGTTCCATGGTAAAAAAAAACACACACACACACTCAACCAGCTTTCATGTAACACAATGAGTTCAAGGCTTAGAATATCAGGGCTCATGTAGGTAATATATAACCATATAACAATTACAGCATGGAAACAGGCCATCTTGGCCCTTCTAGTCCATGCCAAACGCGTACTCTCACCTAGTGACACTGACCCGCCCTCAGCCCATAATCCTCCATTCCTTTCCTGTCCATATACCTATTCAATTTTACTTTAAATGACAATACCGAACCTGCCTCTACCACTTCTACTGGAAGCTCGTTCCACACAGCTACCACTCTCTGAGTAAAGAAATTCCCCTTCGTGTTACCCTTAAACTTTTGCCCTCTAACTCTCAACTCGTCCTCTTGTTTGAATCTCCCCTACTCTCAATGGAAAACGCCTATCCACGTCAACTCTATCTATCCCCCTCATAATTTTAAATACCTCTATCAAGTCCCCCCTCAACCTTCTACACTCCAAAGAATAAAGACCTAACTTGTTCAACCTTTCCCTGTAACTTAGGTGCTGAAACCCAGGTAACATTCTAGTAAATCTCCTCTGTACTCTCTCTATTTTGTTGACATCTTTCCTATAATTCGGTGACCAGAACTGTACACAATACTCCAATGCCTTTTCAATGCCTTGTACAATTTTAACATTACATCCCAACTCCTAACAGAATGAACACCACTCTACTATCAGAACTCAGGAAACAATTATTTAGAAATAATTAGGAATACTGCAAGTAGATGATGAATATATTCAGCTTTTGGTTATTACCTACACAGATTGCCATTCCTATAACATGCATTAAAGTCAAAGTGAAATTTATTGTCATATGCACAGGTACAATGGAAAACTTACCTGTAGCAGCATCACAAACACATAGTATCACATCATCGATAGCCTGTCCTGGTCTAACCATGTAGGCACCATGCCTGGCCATGAAAACTCACCAGTGCCTCTACTTCCTCAAAAGTCTAAAGAAATATGGCACATCCCCATTGGCGTTTATCAATGCACCATAGAAAGCACCCTATGGCAATTGGTTTATACATAACTGTAAGGAACTGCAGAGAGTTCTGGGCACAACCCAGCACTTCACGGAAACCAGCCTTCCCTTCATGGACTCTGTATACCCTTCTGACTGCCTCAGTAAAGCAGCCAGCATACACAAAAACCCCACCCGCCCTCTTCGCCCCACTCCTATCAGGCAGAAGATACAAAAGCCTGAAAGTGTTAGAATCAGATTTATTATTACTGTCAGGTAATTATTACTGTTTAATTTTTGAAGGCCAAATTTGAAGGCAGAGTATAGGGTTAATGGCAGGTTTCTTGGGAGTGTGGAGGAACAGAGGAATCTTGGAGTGCATGTCCATAGATCCGTTAAAGATGTCACGTAAGTTGATAGGTTTATTAAGAAGGCTTATGGTGTGTTGGCCTTCAATATTTGGGGGATTGAGTTCTAGAGCCATAAGACCATAAGATAAAGGAGCAGAAGTAGGCCATTCAGCCCATCAATTCTTCTCTGCCATTCAATCATGGGCTGATCCAATTCTTCCAGTCATCCCACTCCCCTGCCTTCTCCCCATACACTTGGATGCCCTGGCTAATCAAGAACCTGTCTATCTCTGCCTTAAATGGACCATTCACTTGGCCTCCACAGCTGTTCATGGCAACAAATTCCACAGATTTACCACCTTCTGACTGAAGTAATTTCTCCGCATCTCTGTTTTAAATGGACATCCTTCAATCCTGAAGTCGTGCCCTCTTGTCCTAGACTCCCATACCATGGGAAATAACTTTTCCATATCTAATCTGTTCAGACCTCCCACATTCAGAATGTTTCTATGAGATCCCGCCTCATTCTCCTGAACTCCAGGGAATACAGCCCGAGCAGCCAGGCATCCCTCATACCCCTTCATTCTTGGAATCATTCTAGTGAATCTTCTCTAAACCCTCTCCAATATCAGTATATCCTTTCTAAAATGAGCCCAAAACTCCACACAATACTCCAAGTGTGGTCTCACGAGTGCCTTAAAGAGCCTCAACATCACATCCCTGCTCTTATATTCTGTACCTCTAGAAATGAATGCCAAAATTGCATTCGTCTCCTTCACCACTTACTCAACCTGGAGGTTAACCTTTAGGGTATCCTGTACAAGGACTCCCAAGTCCTCTTGCATCTCTGCATTTTGAATTCTCTCCCTATCTAAATAATAGTCTGCTCATTTATCTCTTCCACCAAAGTGCATGACCATACACTTCCCAACATTGTATTTCATTTGCCACTTCTTTGCCCATTCCCCTAAACTATCTAAGCCTCTCTGCTGGTTCTCTGTTTCCTCAACACTACCCATTCCTCCACCTATTTTTGTATCATCATCAAATTTAGCCACAAATCCATTAATCCCATAGTCCAAATCATTTACATGCATTGTAAAAAGCAGCGGTCCTAACACTGACCCGTGGAACTCCACTGGTAACCGGCAGCTAGCTTCAATAGAATCCTTTTAGTCCCACACTCAGTTTTCGTCGACCAGCTAATGCTCCACCCTTGCTGGTAACTTCCCTGTAATTCCATGGGCTCTTATCTTGCTAAGCAGCCTCATGTGCAGAACCTTGTCAAAGGCCTTCTGAAAATAGAAGCTTAGAAAAATAGAGGGCTATGTGTAACCGTAGGGAAATTCTAAAGTAAGTTCAAGTTCGGTACAGCATTGTGTGCTGAAGGGCCTGTATTGTGCTGTAGGTTTTCTAATTTTCTATGTTTCTAAAATCCAAGTACACTACATTTATTGCATCTTCTTTATCTACCCTGCTTGTAATTTCCTCAAAAAACTGAAGTAGGTTAGTCAGGCAAAATTCTTGTAAGAGAAAATCCTTACGTAATCTCATCCCTAATAATTGATTCGAACAACTTCCCAACCACTGATGTCAGGCGAACAGGTCTATAGTTCATTTCTGCTGCCTCCCGCCCTTCTTAAATAGTGGAGTAACATTTGCATGACCATGCAAATATAACAAGTGTAACAAGATCATGAGAGAGAGGAGCAGAATTAGGCCATTCAGTCCATCGAGTCTATGCCACCATTCTATCATGGCTGATCTGGGATCCCACTGAAATTCATACATCTGCCTTCTTGCCATATCCCTTGATGTCCTGACTGATAAGAAAATGATTAACTTCCACTTTAATTACACCCATTTACTTGGCCTCTGCTGCAGTCAGTGGCACAGCATTCTGCACAGTCACTACTGTCTAGCTAAAAAAGTTCCTCCTTTCCTCTGTTCTAAAGGGTCACCCCTCAATTTGACACTGTGCCCGCTGGAGCTGGATACCCTCACCATAGGAAACATCTTCTCCACATCCGCCTTATCTGATCCTTTCAAAGTTTGGTAGGTTTCAATGAGATCCCCCTACATTCTTTTAAATTCCAGTGAGTACAGGCCCAAAGCTGCCAAATGCTCCTCATATGTTAAACCCTTCATTCTCAGAATCATCCTTTGGGGCCTCCTCTGAACTCCCTCTAATGACAATGTATCCATTCTGAGATAAGGGGCCCAAAACTCAGATTCAGATTCAGATTTGGATTCAGTTTATTGTCATTTAGAAACCACAAATGCAATGCAATTAAAAAATGAGACAACGTTCCCCCAGAATGATATCACAAAAGCATATGACAAAACAGACTACACCAGAAAATCCACATAACCTTTGGCAATCCCCAATCCAGAGTCTGGAGAGGCTGCTGCGTATTAATATCGTGCTACCGTCTAGCGCGTTCCCCAGAAAGGAGCTCCAAATCCACCAGACAAAAACAAGACCAAAAACTAAAGCTACAAGACCTGCACAAAACCACATAATTACAACATATAGTTACAACAGTGCAAACAATAGCATAATTGATAAAAAAAACAGACGATGGGCACGGTAAAAATAGTCCAAGATGTTAAAGGATTGTAAGTTCAAAAGAAATCACCACAGTTTCCACAAGGCCATCCCACACCGGCGGCAGAAGGGAGTACCCCCGCTATGGACTTCCAAGGCGCCGCCCGACTCAGCCTCAGCACACAATGGAAGTTCCGTTGGAACCAGCCTCGCAGATGCAGCACACACCGAAAGCGACCTGAGTCCGTCGAAAAGACTCCGAGTCCGTCCAGCCTCTGAGCCGACGACCATCCCCTCTGGCATAGCTTCTCCAAGCACCATCCTCTGCCGAGCGTATTAAGACGGCCCCGCCAATGGCCATTGGCAACACGACCCCGAGGACTGGGGGCCTGTTCTTCCCAGCAGAGTCCCGGACCTCACAGCAGCAGCAGCAACGAAGAAGGTCTTCCTGGAACTTCCCGATGTTTCTCTGTGCTTCCACGTCCGTTTTCAATCAATTATGATTGCGCATAGCACCCCACTTCACAAATAACAGATAATCAGTTCCGGAGTGGCTGCTGCAAGCTGCGTCACGCCGCCATCTTGGATCTTGTTGACAATACTCCAAGTGCGCCCTTACCAACGTCTTATGAAGGCTCAGCATTATCTCCTTGCTTTTATATTCTATTCCCCTTGAAATAAATGCCAACATTGCATTTGCCTTCTTTATCACAGACTCAACTTGTAAATTAACTGCTGGGAGTCTTGCATGAGGACTCCTAAGTCCCTCTGATGTTTGAATTTGCTCCCCATTTAAATAATAGTCCACACTATTATTCATTTTACCAAAATGCACTACCATACATTTCCCAACACTGTATTCCACCTGCCACTTTTTTGCCCATTTTTCCAATTTGTCTAAGTCCTGCTGCAATTGCTTTGCTCCTTAAGCTCTACCTACCCCTCCACCTATCTTTGCATCATCTGCAACCTCTGCCACAAAGCCAACAATTCCATTATCTAAATCACTGACAAACAATGTGAAAAGCAGCCGTCCCAATACTGATCCCTGAGGAACACCACTAGTCACCGACAACCAACCAGAAAAGGTTCCCACTTGCTGCCTCCTGCCTGGCAGCCATTCTGCTATCCATGCCAGTGTTTTTTCTGTAATGCTATAGGATTTTATCTTGTTAAGCAGCCTCATGTGTGGCACCCTATCAAATGCCTTTTGAAAATCCAAGTAAGTGACATCCATTGTCTCTCTTTTGTCCACCCCACTAGTTACTTCCTTGAAGAACAGATTTGTCAGGCAAGATTTCTCTTTACAGAAACCATGCTGACTTTGACTTATTTTATCATTGGTCTCCAAGTACCCCAAAACCTCATCCTTAATAATAGACACCAACGCTTTCCCAACTACTGAAGTTAACTGGCATATAATTTCCTTTCTTTTGCTTTCCTCCCTTCTTAAAGGGTGAAGTGATATCTGCAGTCTTCCAGTCCTCCAGGACCATGCCATCATTAAGTTATTCCTGAAAGATCATGACCAATGCATCTCTTATCTCTTCAGCAGCCTTTCTTCAGCCGTGAGGTAATGTTATAGCTCTATAAAGCCGTGGTTAAACCACACTAAGAATGCTGTGTTCAGTTATGGACATCTCATTATAGGAAGGATGTGAAGACTTCAGGAGATCTATCAGGATTCTGCCTGGACTAGTGGGCTTGCCTTATTTAAAATAGGTTGAGTGAGCTAGGGTTTCTCTCTTTGATCGAGGGAGGATGAGAGGTGACTTAATAGAGGTCTACAAGATGATAAGACACATAGATGATAAGACACATAGATGATACTACAAGATGATAGCCAAAGACTTTGTTTCTGCTGGGCAGAAATGTGGCATAACTTTAAGGTGATTGGAGGAAAACGGGGGCAGGAGAGTCGTTCAGATGTAAATTCTTTACACAGAGAGTGCTGAGAGCTTAGAACACACTGTCAGGGGGGTGGTAGAGGCAGATATATCAGGGGCATTCAAGGCACATGGATGATATACAAATGGAGGGTTATATAGGAAGGAATCTTTAGATTGAACTTAAAATGTTGAAATGTTGGAAAAACATCATGGGCCGAAGGGTGACACTGTGCGATATTCCATGTTGCAAGTTTTATATTCTATCTTTCTATACTACATGAAAGTGTTTTTGCTCTCTTTTTGCTCATTATAATGTAATTAATATACAGTATATGTACAGTATATTTCTTATTGTAATTTATAGTTTTTTATTATTATGTATTGCAATGTACTGCTGCCACAAAACAGTAAATTTCACAACGTATACCGGTGATATTAAACCTGATTTTGATTCTGAAAAGTTATTTTACAACAACAATACAGAGCAAATGCAGAAAAATTATGATAAAATACAAAATATATATACAGTGCAAAAAATGGATAATGAGGTAATGTTATAGACCATTCAGGAATCTGATAGCTTACAGGAAGAAGCTGTTTTTAAACCATTAAGCATGGGTCTGCAGGCTTGTGTATCTCTTCCCTGATGGTAGGAACAAAAATAGGGCATGTCATGGGTGGTGAGAGTCCTAAATGATGGATGTCACCTTGAAGCATCTCCCCTTGAGAATGTCCTCAAAGGATGGGAGAACACATGATGGGGCTGGCTGAGTCTCTGTAGCCTTCTGTGATCCTGTGCATGGGAGCCTCCATACCAAGCTGTGATGCAATCAGTCAGAATACCCTCCACCATAAATCTATAGAAATTTACGAGTCTTTAGCGACATTGCAAATCTTAAGTTCTTAATGAATTAGAGCCACTGGTGCAGCTTCTTCTTGATTACATCAATGTTTTGGGTCTCTAAGTTCAGGGCCAGCTAATATCCTTCTGTTAATAAGAGTACTGAATGTTTCGTTAGTATGATAAGATGTATTCATGGTACAATCTACCTGCACTGAACTTTCTCTTTAAGTAGAGCATTTTACTCTGCATTCTCGAATTGTTTTAACTTTTACTACCTCAATGTACTGTTGTAATGTATTGATCTGTATGAATGGTATGCAGAGCAATTTTATTTACTGTAACTTGGTACATCTGGCAGTAGTGAACTGATTTATTAATTTACCAGTTTAACAATTGATGCACTTAAGGTATACATTCTAGTGACTTCCCTGAGTGCGCTCCTTCTGGTAGCTGCCAGGAATTATTATTAAGGTAAACCTTATCTTCACATACACAATTTTAATTAAAGGTTTCCTTTTGGTTAAGATAAAATTTTGCACAGCCCTCCACATGCTTAGCTCCTTTAGTTCTGTCAGATATCCATATCAACTGCTTAAGGTACATTTTAAAATTACAAAGTTATAATTCTGAATTACATTCCAACCAATCAGACGTAATTTCATGATTTACATTGAGATTACACTTTTGATTTCAATTTCAAGTGGGAAAACAACTTCCATAGAATTATAAATGTGGGAGATAAAATCTTTAAGATCTTCCTGGCACCTGCTCTCTGTTAATACATACAAAACTTCAACACAGCAGTGGCATGCATAATTGAAGTGCTTTTACTGTGGGCTAGTTTTCAAAGTTACTGTATTAATGGTTGCTAATTGCTTGAAGCCTGTTTTTATATTGCAATTTAAGTAATATAGTTTGTTGGACACAGACAAAGACAATAGGGGGCATTCCATTCTTTTTCTTTGTTCTCTCAGCTTGTAGAGTCTTTGTTCCCTTAGGGCATGCAGAAGTAGTAAATGTTTTGTCAACTCCTGTGTTTGTGTATCACAAATTGTTTTCACTGTACAGCCAGCTGTGCAGCTGCCCAGCCCTGTTAATACGGATATAACTACGTATTTATAGTTTGCTTGAGTCCTGTGGGCAATAAAGGAGTTTCAAAATGACACCAATGCACTTTCATAGTTCGAGACACAACTGCAATATTGAAAGGGCATCAGTACAAAGAATGCAGGTTGTATGCAGGTAGGCAAGTTGTGATATAATGCCAATGCTGCCAAATTAGAGCTCACACTTGTAGCTGGGATCGTGTGTAACCTGGTATAACTGAAAACATAATCGGCAACAGGAAGGACATTCCATCTAGTGTTGTTTAAGGGTGCTAAGCAACTGCTTGCCAAATGGTTGCTGATTGATTTACGAGTTGTTATTTTGATTCAAATAATCTTTGGCTCATCTATAAAACTACAACCTACAGGGAATCGAGTAAAATGATATGAAATGGTTTGCCTTACTTCAAGGTTTCTGCAATAATAATTTGCTCCTGTCTCTGGAGCATTAGTAGGCATTCCTATTGTACAGAGAGAATGAGCAGATGGCACACAGAGCAGAACAAGCTGGTATAAGATGAAGACTGTAGAATGACAGAAGGTCTGTTAACTGGAGGCCATATTATCCAGGGTCTTCAGGGAGAAATTATTTTATGCCAATCTCTGCATGATGTTATGTACTTCAGCAAGAACATCACCAGCTTTAGCCACAATTGTAATGTCAGAATATGTGAAAATGATGTTTCCTAAAGCTACTAAGGTCGCCGTGGCAACAAATATTCATATCTGTGGTCCTTAGGCTGGATCTGAAGATTTCTGCTGCATGTCAGAGCTTTTTGTTGCTTTAGGCTGGTCACAGATGTTCCCCTTTCCAAGGCAGTTGAATATGTTCTCCCTTGTTGCAAAGTAAGCATATGCCTTGGTCCATGGTGTAGGGAGTCACTGACTGCACATGCCACCTTGTATGTGTCACTTGCCAAATCAGACGTATATCATAGCCAGGTGTGATTGCATTCCCTCAATGTCTATCTGCTGGCTGATCATAAAGAGAACAAGGCGAATGACCAGGCAGCCATAATGATACTTTACAAAAGAATTCTGTACCATCTAAATTTGGGCTCTGATGGGGATGTTGCTAACCACAGGGCCCTTGATACAGATGTGCTTGCTGCATAAACATGGGATATGCGGATATAATGAATGTCCATGATCACATCGATTTACTATGTTTGTGCTCAAATAATAATTCCACTGCCTGGAACATAGCCAAAACTAACATTCTAAAGCAAATTTTCTAACTGTTGATTCCCAGATGTGAACTACTTACTATCGTTGTAACGTATGACTTTCTTTTAGAGCAATGACTCACATTAGCACTACGTATGACCTATTGTCTACTCATGCACATTGATCTGTTGTCTACACATAAGTATTGCTCTCTCTCTCTCTCTCCCTCTCGCTGCAATGTGAATACACCAATTAATGCCATCACCTGTGTGCATGCTGTTATTTAATTGACATGTAGTTGCACAGACACAATAAATTGGCAACGGAATGAACCTGAATGTCAGAAAATATCAAGAAGTGCACCGACAGTTATGGGATGAAACAGCAAGAGGAAAGAATAAACAGTATGAAGGCCATCATGAATGATAACAAAGGGATGCATGCAAAACTGCCTGCATTGTGCATTGTGAAAGACACAATAAGCAAATAACATGGTGATGGCTTCAATTGGGAAAGCTGATAAATTTGATAGTGCTAATGAAGACAGGGAGTTGTATATCGGGAGTGTGAAACGGTATTGTAATGCGAACAACGTGGATGAAGAAAGCCCCCACGCTTCTTAGCTTAGCGTGTCCTAGAATGTACAGTCTCTTACGCAACTTTGTAACCTCTGAAAAGCCAGCAAGCAAGACTTTTGATGAAATTGTTACAAATTTACAAAATCACTTGAGTCCGAAACTGCTGGTAATAGCTGGGAGATTTAGATTTTACAGAAGGAACCAGTCAAAGGATGAAAGCATTTCTGGATACATTGCAGAACTGTGCAGACTTTCCCAGTACTGTGACTTTAGAGATGAACTGTCTGATGTATGAAGGGACAGGACTGTATGTGGCATGCATAGTCAAAGGACTCAAATGAGGATACTGCTAGAAAGAGGCCTAACCTTAAAACAGGCATTGGCCATTGTAATATTGTTACAAAGTATGAGGCAGAGCTACAGAAAAAGAGGCTAGAACATGAAATGCACAAAATGTCCCTGAGTGGTGCAAATAGCCAAAAATGTTATCAATGTGGCAAATCCTCCCATGATGTAAATGACTGTTGGTTCAAAGAAAAAGTTTGCAGAAAGTGATAGAGAAAGTGTGCAAGACAGACAAAAAGCACAACCAAAGCAAAAAAAAAACACATTGAGTGAAATGTTTCAAACACAAAATAAAGCAAATGTATAAAGTTATTGAAGTTGAAACAGAATCAGTCAACATAGTGCCTGACAAAGGTGAGCTGTCATGCTTAGAACTACATAGTATTACTGAAACAGATCACAAAATCATATGGATCACAATAGATGTGCCTGGTGTAAAAATGAAAATGGAGCTGGATACAGGGTCAGCTTTGTCTGTAATTTCAGAGGCTAACAACAGACTGTTTTCTAAGATACCATTAGAGAAGGCCTCAGTGATTCTAAAGACCTACACAGGTGAAAAACTGTTCCAGGAGTGGTTTACAAGTAGATGATGGGTGTAATATGAATGTAAGGAAAGAGAAGCCAATGATTGGGTATAAATGCAGACAGAGCAAAGAGTTAAATTGTACCACAGAGGAATAATTCAAAAGGGCAAAGAATGCAAGGCTGAAAGTGCTGCATTTAAATGCATGTAGCTTTCAGATTAAGGTGGACGAACTTGTGGCACAATTGGAGATTGGTCGGTATGACATTATGGGCATCACTGAGTTGTGGGTGAAAGAATGCAAAGGTTGGGAGCTTAACATCAAAAGATATACTTTGTATTGAAAGGACAGGCAGGAAGGCATAGACAGTGGTGTGGCTCTGTTGGTAAGAGATGGAATTACATCTTTAGAAAGAGGTGACATAAGGACAGTGAATGTTGAATCTTTGTGGATGGAGTTAAGAAATTGCAAGAGTAAAAATTACCATTATGTGAATCATATATAGGTCTCCAAATAGTAGCCAAGATATGGGGTTGAGATTGCAAAGGGAGCTGGAAACGGTGTGGAATATGTGTAAGGACACAATTGTATTGGGGACTTCAACATGCAAGGGGACTGGGAAAATGATGAGTGGAGAATGCAACTACACACAGATCAACAGAGAGACCCTCAGTTTAGTATAGGGAATAAAGAAGTTCCACCAGTATATCTAAGAAAAAAAGTTTATGCTAATGACAGATCACAGCCGTTTGTGTCTTCTTTCAATCCCAAGAAGGGAATACCAGTGACGACTGCTACCCAGTTGCAATGTTAGCACTTTTCCTAGGAGTTCAATCTTCAAGGGCACCAAACAACACAGCAACACTGATGGCTTGTCACTTCTTTCACTGTTGGCAACTGAAGAAGAAAAGTCTTCATACTGTGTCTCAGCAGAAATGTTCCAGACTGCATTGGTGGACCAGTTGCTGGTAACAAATTCCAAAATACAAAGGGAAACAAGGAATGACCCGACATTGTCAGAAGTCTATGAAATCACCATGCAAAGTTGGCCAGCTCATGGTAACTTTATGCTTCCAGAGTTCTCAGTGACATGAGACCAACTGTCAGTATGTCAAAGAACCCTGATGAGTGGATCTTGTGTTGTGGTTTCCTCTAAACTATGCACCGGAGTGTTAGAAAATCTGCTTGAAGGACACCTGGGTACTGTCAAGATGAAGAGTTTCATCCGGAGCTATGTGTGGAGGCCAGGAATAGATAAACAGATTGAAGACTTCACCAAAAATTGTTCAGGATGACAAAAAGTTCAAAATGCACCACTACAGACACTGTTACACCAGTGGGTGTGGCCATGGCAAGCTGTATCTTTTGACTTTGCTAGGCCATTCATGGACTTCATGTTTCTGATTACAGTGGATGCTCATTTGAAATGGTGGGAGATTATAACAATGAAGTCAACCACCTCAACAAAGATTGTCTCTGCTCTGAGGATTATCTTTGCCAGAAACAGCTTACCAGAACAAATTGTGAGTGACACACACAAAATGCTGGTGGAACACAACAGCCTGACGAAAGAGTCCTGATGAAGGGTCTTGGCCCGAAACGTTGACAGTGCCTCTCCCTATAGATGCTGACTGACCTGCTGCGTTCCACCAGCATTTTGTGTGTGTTGCTTGAATTTCCAGCATCTGCAGATTTCCTCGTGTTTGCTTTTTAAATCGGGAGTGACAATGGTCCACAATACATGTCAGAAGAATTCAGATTGTTCATGGAAAAAAATGCATCAGACATTTCAAGTCAGCTCCGAATGGGTTAGTTCAAAGGTTTATCCAAACATTCAAGAAGTCCATTAAAGTGATGGACAAGAAAAACAATTTTCTACAGCAGAAGGTGGACAACTTCATTTTTGTGTATCAGGACACTGTTCACGTGATGACAAATCTAACATCTGCAAAGGCTGTTCATGAGTAGGAATCTGAAATCTCGCATTTCAGATTCCTGAAATCCTCCTGAAATCAGATCTGCGTGGGGGGTGGGAAAAGAAGTGCAGAATAAACAGTTCAATTGGTTGCCAAGTGAATCAGCAAGGAGTTTCGAGATTCTACAGGAAGTCCTAATGCGGGATTACTGAGAAGACACCTGGTAGGATAGCTACAAGAACCAGACCACTGATGAGATCAGGTGTGGTGATGTCACGTGGGCCAGATTCGGGATGCTCAACCACAGAACACACCTGAGTCGACTGAATCCAACAAGACAACACATTTCAGCCACTGGACTTACCTCTCTGTGCTGATCATGTCACTGATAGTAATGTGACACTGGCAACTGAGAACATTATCTTAGAGAAGACACCTACCAAACCTGATGCCAATCTGCAGCTCCAGAAATGCTACGAGAACATTTTTGTTGACAAGACACCTGATAAACCTGATGCCACTCCACAGGTCCAGAGGCGCTATCCTGAAAGTAACAGAGCGCCACCCAAAAGACCGAACCTTTAGAACTGTGAAGTTAGTTATGGACTGTTATTGTGAAAGCATGCTTATTTGAATATGGTTTGTGAAATGCAATGTTTTGTACATATGCAGTTTTATATTACATTAAAAGGGGGAGGAAGTGTAACGTATGGATCTATTGCTTTTAGAGCAATGACTCCCTTTAGCACTCCGTATGATATGTTGTCTGTGCATGTGCATTGATCTATTTTCTGTGCATGCATTTTACTTCCTCTCTCTTGCTGCGATGTGAATGCACCAGTTAAACCCATCTCCCGTGTGTGTGCTTTTATTTAATTGATATATAGTTGCACAGACACAACAATCGTCATTCTCTCAGTGTTTGTTTCCTATGTCTCATCTGCATTCCATCCTAAACATTCTCTGTTCAGTCTAATAATTGCCTATCTTATTTAAAAAGCCATCTTGATATCCTCTATATAAACATCTAAAATTGTACAAATAGCAATTTTCCAAAATGCACTGTCAATAATCCATTCCTCAGTGTCCCAGATAGAATGGAGTGGACACTTATGAAAAAGGAGGCTTTTTTCCACGCAGGACCCCATAACCTTCAAACATGCCCTGTAGCACTACCCAATCTCATCATTTCATTGATGAGATTTCCCTGACAATAGAAAGCCTGTGTAAGGTGTGCTAATATAGAATCACTTCCAAATTCTCCTTAAAAGAATATTCAGCTCAAATATTATAATTATCCCAATTGCTTCAAGTAACAATAGCACTCTATAATTTTCAGCTGACTATTCTTTATTTAGGAAAAGAAATGTCAAATAAATTTGCCAATGATTAAAACTCTATGATGGCTGAAAATAATAAACCGGTTCCTGTCCAATCAGTTAGACATTGTGTTTTGTTTGGAAAAATGTCCAGATCAAAATGCGTCTCATTCTCTGATAAATATCTCAGAACACAGATACTTTTGTGCTGTGGTGCTGAGCTGAATATCATCTCTTCAGCTGCCAGTACTATTCTTTATTTCTGTATCTTTCCTTATTAGCTAGGTAATCTTATAAGTAGATGTTATTATCTCAGAGAATGCAAATTGTTTGAAAATTTTAACCAATGATACAGAAATGCCTAAGACTACCAACAGTCTCATTAGTGGCCAGGGAAGATTTTAAACGCCAATAGGGATGTTGATGTCAGCTCATTAAGCATATTGGAGCCAGAGGTCACTAAAACATTGTGCCACAAGGAGTCAATTACTGGAAATAAGCTAACTTAACTGTAATTGGAATATGAGGTAACAAAAGTGAAATGAATGCTATTTATGAAATTTATTATGAAAATGATTTCCAACACATGCAATGCCACTGACAATATACACAGGATATTTGCAAAGCTAATACAAATTTTTGATTTAAAATGCGTAGCTGATATAAACTTTGCACCACCCGTCGTGAAACAAGGAATCCATCCCTATTAATGTTAACAGCCTGATTTTTCGAAATTTCTCTACCACTCTCTTCTCTTTTGAATTGCATTTTCAAACCAAGCTTTCAGATGATTTAGTGTCTCCACAATTTCACTATAGTGCTAGATACATCAAAAAAGTAGTAGTGCATTTTCAAAGCAAAACATTCAACCTATAGAGTTCACAGTATATCACTAGTCTTCCATCTCTTCTCAGTGTTCCAGCCATTCTAACACTTTCAGAGAGCCACATGACTCTCCTGTGCAACAGGATTACGTGATGCTCACATTTGTAGACAGATAGATTACAATATACCAATTCCTATAGTCATATATCCCTTGATATTTGTCTGTGTACTTTGCTTTAATATCACCACTTGATACATAAACTAATGCTTTGATGTTGTGCTAAAATTTTAAGGCCTTCATTTTGTCTCCTACAAAAAGTACAGTGCAGGATATGTGTTTTTCTCAGAGCAGATTATTGTCTGAAAATGTGTTGTGGATTTTATAAATAAGTATAGGGTGTGTACTTTGGAAAAAGCACAATAAGATAATTTTAATGCAAAAATAGCAAAACAACAAATTCTGTTACTTATTTCAGTGATAACAAATTTGATTCTGATTCTGCCTCTGAGTGGCACAGCTCATGAAAAGGTATAATTTCATATTGCTGCCATAACTCATATGCAGCAGTCATGCTAGATGGAATAATCTGGTTACTATAGACGGCTGTATTTATTTATAATGGTACTTATAGGGATGAGAATGGAACCCTGTCAGTCTTCACTTAATCTATCTAATATGCATTGGATCAAGTCATACCATATACTGTCTACTCATTCATTGTAAACATAAAATGTGTTTATGAATTGTCCCCATGAGACTGAAATAATTGAATAAATCTTTATTAAATATCAATGGAAGAGGACCTAATCGTATTTATAAGTACTCAGCTTATAAAGTGCAGTGCAACTTGAACCCTAATGGAACCTGAGGTTCTCAGACTCTTGTGATAGATTTCAGCAGATTCCTTGGAACTGATGTGAGGGATAAGTGCTACCTTCACCACATCCTGAAAAACATAACACTTCTTTCTTCAAGAAAATTATTGGGTTCCAGAGATTTGTCTGCTTGCTATACCTTGCCATTAGTTTCTCTGTGACCATGTTTATGTTTATGCTAAACCCATTAAGTTCTTCACTTGGCTACTCACATTTACTTTGAAAATGGCACTCCTTTGATACATAGGCCACTTCCATTTTATTTATCACCGTCTTACCTTGTCTCAGCTTTAATAGCTCCATATTCCCCTTTAGTAGTCTTTCCCTGCCCATATTTCAGCATAAATATTTTCTATCAGCTTTGAATTTCACTGTTTTTTCACATTTCCACTTTTACAAGCCCTGTTATATTTTGTGGATTAGAAGGGGTACAATCTGTCAGGAGGAAATAACAGCATCAGCAGTGGCACCCCAAAGTGCAGGTCAAAGTCCAGATGAGAAATAGTGATAATGGACTCAGTTTTTTTAGGCGAGTAGATACACATCTTTTGAAAATTTCTATAGATGTATGATGGAGAGCATTCTGACTGGTTCTATCTCATCGTGGTATGGAGCCTCCAATGCACAGGATAATAAAGGGCTGCAGACAGTTGTAGATTCAACCAGTTGCATTACAGATGCAACGCTCACCAGCATCAAGGACATCTTTAAGAGGCATTACCTGAAGAAGGCAGCATCCATCATTAAAGATCTTCACCATCCAAAACATGCTCTCTTTGCATTGCTACCACTGGAGAGGAGGCATAGGAGACGGGTTGACCCACACTCAATATTTTAAGAGCACTTTCTTTCTCTCCATCATCAGATTCTGAACCTATGAGCGCTACCTCATTATTTGTCTTTTTTTGAAAATAACTCAGATAACGTGTAGGTCAGACGGTTGATGGCTGGGTTGACTGTAGCTCCACTTGTAAAAAGTGAGAACAGGAGGCGGTGAAAGAAATCAGCACTGGGAGAGCCTGCTCTTATGGACATTGGATCAGACAAGTAGGAGCCCAGCCTTACACACTGCTTCCTTCCTGTTAGGAAGTTTGTAATCCAGTGACAGAAACTGTAGGGTACAGCTAGCTGGGTTAGCTTGCTATGGAGCAACTCCGGATCAATAGTGTTGAAGATGGAACTAAATTCCACAAACAAAATCCTCACACAGGTGTTGGGGAGTCCATGTGTTGAAGAATGTAATAACAGCACAATTTAACTGCATTCTCCCTTGAACAATCTGTATTCTATTATATGTACTCTTTTATTGTTTCTTATGGGCTCTCCCAATATGCTATACAGTATTTCTACTTTAAATTAAATGTTTGTAACCTCTTCATTTGAACTTCAACCTGTTCCTTTTCCCAAAAATTGATCATGGATATTACAATAGCAAGCATTCATGTTGTTGGGCTCAACTTGGCGACTGGGACTCAAGGAAAATATCCTGCTTTCACTGACACACATTCTCTTTATAAAATGAATCATTAAAGATTTCACAGCTTTGCAGCTTTGGTGATGAATTGATTGATTTCATTATTCTCCTTCCCTTCTCTTCTGGTGTCCGAAATATACTTATCATGAGCAGGTACATTTAAATGAGCTGATCTCATCCAAAACATTTTGACAAGGTTAGAATTGGAACTGCTCATAAACATTGCATTGTGATAGAGAAATTAACAACTGTAGAATCAAGCAGCAAAGAAGGATACTACTCAGTCTATAATACCAGCTCTTTCAAGCAGTATTTAATAGGTTTAACTCTCTTATTCTAAGAGAGATAAACTTATCAAATATAATCCTTTCTTCAGATATTGATCTAATTTCATGTTGAAATTTTGAATCTGCTTCCACCACTTTTACAGCATTGCATTCTGGATATTACTAACATTGCTACAATTTTTTATATGTTACCTTTGCCAATCATTGTATTTCTGTGACCTCCTTTTACTGCCCTTTCTTCTCATTCACTTGAGTACAATGTTTTATGACTTTGTACATCACTGTCAAATGAACTCTGTAGGATTTTTTCATTGAGCCTGTGAAACTCAGTTTCAATAAACTACCAGAGAATGTGAGGACTCTAGTCAGAGATATGAAAGTCTTCAGTTTCATGTTTTAAAACAAAAACAAAATACGGTATACAATTTTTATTTCATTGAGGAATTATGTGCACTAAGGACACAAGATACTGCAGACGTTGGAAATCTTGAGAAACATACAAAATGCTGGAGAAACTTAGTAAGTCAGGCAACATCTATGATGGGAGATAAACAGTCAACGTTTTTAGGCAAAGGCCATTCATCAGGATTGGAAAAGAAGAGGGCAGAAACCAAAATAATAAGGTAAGTGAGTGGTGTGGGGAAAGAGTACAAGCCTGCTGTGATTGGCGAAAGCAGGTGAGGAGGAGGGATGTAGGTGGGAAAGGTGGAAATTAGAAGACTTAAACTTCCAGTGAGTGTTGGGAGCACAGCACTTTGAAGAGTTTATTCACAGGTCGGCGAAGCTAGTATAAAAGGAGAGTTTCACGGGCGTTATACATTCCAGAGTTCCAATTAGCATTAGGAGCAGTGCACTTCAAATTAAAGTACAGAAGGGGCAAGTGGAGCGGCCATTATTGGGGCAGCCTTTGTTGGCTGAAAGCCAGCAGTGACAGTAGGAGTACCAGGCTTTGATTCCAGAGACTTCGACAAGAAGAGTCTGAGGCCAAAATCACAGGTTAGAATTGGTCTTGGTTGCCCATTGTACAGGACAGGCAGAATGGCAATTAAGGCAGTGGAATGCTCCTCCTATAGGATGTGGGAATTCATGGAACCTGATAGTCTCCCTGATGACTAAACTTGTGCGAAGTGCAGCCAACTACAGATCATGAGGAATTGTTAGATATGACTTTTGAGCAGCTGGTTTCGCCAGAGTGCAGAACTCGGGGAGTAGATGGGTGAACACCAAGAGAGGTAAAGGGAGAAGGAAGTCATTGCAGGGTTCACCTGTGGCCATTTCCCTCAGCAACAGGTATACATACCTCTTTGGACACTGCTGAGGGGGATGCAGCAGCAGCCAGACCAATAGCACTGTGGTCAGCAGAAGGGAAGGGCAAAGTCAGGCAGAACATTAGTTACAGGGGACTCAATAATTAGGGGGACCGATAGGAGCTTCTGTGACAGCAAAAGAGATGCTAGGATAGTGTGTTGCCTCCCAGGTGCTAGGGTCTGGGATGTCTCTGAGCAGTTGCGGAATATTCTTGAAGGGGAGGATGAGCAGCTGGAGGTTGTGGTGCATGTTGGTGCCAATGACATAGGCAGAAGAGGGGTAGAGGTCCTGCACAGTAAGTTTAGGGAATTAGGAAGGAGGCTGAAGGGCAGGTCCTCCAAAATGGTAATCTCTGGATTGCTCCTTACGCCACAAGCTAGGGAAGGTCAGAACAGGAAGATAGCACAGATGAATGAGTGGCTGAGGCGATGGTGCAGGGGGCAGGGTTTTAAGTTCTTGGACCATTGGAACCTTTTCTGGAGAAGGGGTGACCTGTACAAGAGGTACAGGTTAAACCTGAACTGGAGGGGAACCAATATTCTGGGAGGGAGGTTTGCTAATGCTATTGTGGAGGGTTTAAACTAGATTTGCAGGGGTGTGGGAGCCAAAGTGAAGAGACAGAGGATGGGGCAGTTGGCTCAAAAGTAGTGACAGCTTACAGGGAGTTTATAAGGAACCTGAGAGAGCAAAGAAGCACTCAGCCAGATAGTTTGAGATGTGTCTATTTTAATATAAGGAGTATCATAAACAAGGTGGATGAACTTAGTGTGTGGATCAATACGTGGAACTATGATGGTGTGGTCATTACAGAGATTTGGATGACTCAGGGGCAGGAATGGCTGCTGAGTGTGCCAGGATTTAGATGTTTCAAAAAGGACAAGGAGAGAGGCAAAAGAGGTGGGGGAATGGCATTGCTAATCAGGGATAGTTTCACGGCTGCAGAAAAGGAGGAAGTCATGGAGGGATTGTCTACTGAGTCATTGTGGGTGGAAGTCAGAAACAGGAAAGGTGTTTTTTTATAGACCCTCCTCCCATAGTAACAGAGACATCAAGGAACAGAGAGAGGCAGATTCTGGAATGGTACAATAATAATAGAGTTGGTATGATGGGAGGTTTTAACTTTCCTAATGTTGACTGCCATCACATTAGAGCAAAGGGTTTAGATGGGGTGGAGTTTGTTAAGTGTGTTCAGAAAGGTTTCCTGACGCAATATGTAGATAAGCCAACTAGAGGAAAGGCTGTACTTGATCTGGTAATGAACCTGGTCAGGTGTCAGATCTCTCAGTGGGAGAGCATTTTGGAGATAGTGATCACAATTCTATCTCCTTTACCATAGTGCTGGAGAGGGATAGGAGCAGACAATCTGGGAAAACTTTTAATTGGAGTAAGGGGAAATATGATGCTGTTAGGCAGGAGCTTGGGAACAAAAATTGGTAGTAGAAATTCTCAGGGAAATGCACGGTAGAAATGTGGCAAATGTTCAGGAGTAGTTGCATGGTGTTCTGCATAGGTATGTTCCATTGAGGCAGGGAAAGGATGGTAGGGTAAAAGAACCATGGCGTACAGAGGATGTGGACAATCTAGTTAAGAAGAAAAGAAAAGCTTATGAAAGGTTCAAGAAACTAGGTACTGTTAGAACTCTAGAAAATTACAAGGGTGTCAGCAAGGAGTCCAAGAATGTAATTAGGAGAGATAGAAGGGGCCGTGAGAAGGCCTTGGAAAACTCCAAGGCATTCTACAAGTATGTGAAGAGCAAAAGGATGAGCTGTGTGAGAAGAGGACCAATCAGAAGCGAGAGTGGAAACGAGCATGCTGCTGGAGGTGGTAGTGGAGGCACTTAATGGATATTTTACTTCAATATTCACCAGTGAAAAGGATCTTGGCAATTGTGGGGATGACTTACAGTGGACTGAAATGCTTGAGTGTATAGACATAAAGAAAGAAGATGTGCTGGAGCTTTTGAAAGGTACTAAGTTGGATAAGTCACCAAGATTGGACGAGATATATCCCAGGCTACTGTGAGAAGCATTTGAGGAGAGCGCTGAGCCTCTGGTTGATGATCTTTGCATCATCAGTAGGGATAGGAAAAGTACCAGTGGATTGGAGGGTTGTAAATGCTATTCCCTTGTTCAAGAAGGGAGTAGAGATAACCCAGGAAATTATAGACTAGTGAGTCTGACTTCAGTGGTGAGCAAGTTGTTGGAGAAGATCCTGAGAGGCAGGATTTATGAGCATTTGGAGAGACACTTACATGGCTTTGTCAAGGGCAGGTCATGCCTAGCAAACCTGATCGAATTCTTTGAGGATGTAACAAAACATTGATGAAGGTAGAGCAGTGGATGCAATGTATATGGATTTCAGTAATGCAATTGATAAGGTTCCCTATGCTAGGCTCATTCAGAACATAAGGAGGCATGGAATCCAACAAGACCTTGCTTTGTGGATCCAGAATTGATTTGTCTACAGAAGGCCTGGGTGGCTGTGGATGGTTCATATTTTGCATGGAGGAAGGTGACCAGAGGCATTCCACAGGGATCTGTTCTGGAACCCCTCTTCTTTGTGATTTTTATGAAATACCTGTATGAGGAAATAGAAAGGTGATTTAGTATGTTTGCCAATTACACAAAAGTTGGATGTGTTGTGGATAGTCAGAAGGGCTGTCAGAGGTTACTGCTTGACATTGATAGGATGCAGAAATGGCTGAGATTTGGCATATGGAGTTCAACCCAGATAATCTTAAATGGTTCATTTCAATAGGTCAAATTTGAAGATGAAATATAATAATGATAAGGCTCTTGGCCTTGTAAAGGATCAGCAAGATCTTGGAGTCCATGTCCATAGGCCATAGGGATGTGCAGGTTGATAGTGTTGTTTAGTAGGCTTATGGTGTGTCGGTTTTCATCAACCATGGGACTGAGTTTGAAAGCTGTGAGGTGATGTTACAGCTATATAAGACCTCAGTTAGACCCCATCAGGAGTATTGTGTTCAGTTCTGGTCACCTCATTACTGGAAGGATATGGATACTACAGGGAACGTGCAGATGAGATTTACAAGGATGTTGCCTTGGTTGGAGAGCATGCCTTATGAGAATAGATTAAGTGAACTTGGCCTTTTCTTTTAGGATAGATAGAGGATGAGAGGTGACCTGTATAAGATGATGAGAGGCATTGATCGTGTGGATAGCCAGAGGCTTTTTCCCAGGGCTGAAGTGGCTAACATGAGGGGGCATAGTTTTAAGGTGGTTGGAAGCAGGTACAAGGGGGTTGTCAGGGGTAGGTTTTTCACACAGAGAGTGGTGGTGCATGGAATGCACTGCCAGCAAGGGTGGTGGAGTGGATCCTATAGGGTCTTTTAAGAGACTCTTAGATAGGTGCATGTAGCTTTGAAAAATAGAGGGCCATGTGGTAGGGAAATTCTAGGCAGTGTCTAGAGTAGATTACATAGTCGGCACAACATTGTGGTACAAAGGGCCTGTAATGTGTTGTGGATTTCTGTTCTTCAGTGTAGGCAAACCATGAAGACACTTCGTATTGGAGCAGCCAATCATCTACACATGCAGGCCAGGCAGTTTCTATGGAAAGAGATAAAAAGGGTGTTGCTCCTGCAACTAGAGTGTGTCCTCATCATAACAGCAGAGGAGGCCATGGATTCACATGTCAGAGTGTGAATGAGCAGTCAAATTAAAATTGGTTGGCCACCGGAAAATCCCGCCTTTTCTATTGGCTGGAGCGAAAGTGCTTGACAAAGGGATCCCCCAATTCACATTGAACCTCACTGATGTAGAGAAGGTCGCACTGGGAGCACCAGACACAGGAGATGACACTGATAGACACATAGACAAACTGTCGCCTCACCTGGAATGACTGTTAGGATCCTGAATGGTGATGAGGGAGGAAGTATAGGGGCAGGTTTAGCACTTGTCCTGCTTGTAGGGGTAACTGGTAGGAGGGAAATAGAAAAGAGGGTGTGTTGTCAAGGGAATCACATACTGTGATCCCTATAAGAAACAGAGCATGGTGGAAGGGAAAGATGAGCTTTGTGCTGGGGTCCCATTGTAGATGGCAGAGGACACTGAGAAAGAAGTACTGGATATGGAAGTTTGCAGGCTGGTAGGTAAAGTCAAAAAGAACCCTATCCCACTTATGATTGCGGGAAGATGGGGTGAGAGCTGACATGAGGGAAATGGGTAGATGCGGGTGAAGGCGGCATCGATGGTGGTGGAAGGGAAATCCCCTTCTTTGAAGAAAGGCATCTCAGATTAGTTTGGAAAACCTCATCCTGAGAATGGATATGGTGGAGACTGAGGGACTGAGAAAAGGGAATAGAATTTGTTTAAAGTGAGAGGATGGGAAGATAGCTGTGAGAGTCAGTAGGCTTATAAAATTTATTAGAAGATAGTCTACCTCCAGAGACAAAGCCAACCTGATGTTACATTCAGCAGCTGAATACAATCAACCCTGTCATTGTTCTGAAGCAAACAAAGAACCTACCACATCATCCAGCACTTAAATTTCTGTAGTGGGAATGACAAGGAAACAATTAATTTAATTAACAAAAACAATTCTGCAAGGTGCAGTTCATTTCATATCTGGAGGTTTTCCCAAATGTATCTGTATTTGACATTCTAGATCCATACCCTTTGTCTGTACCTTGATTCCTGGTCTTGTTTCCCCTGTTTGTTGTCACCCAAAGAACCACAATCTCAGTTCATGACAAGCTGTAGCTTGATAGAAAAAGGGAAACAGAAAAATGGAGCAATCATTTGGCTCTTTGGTTCAATGCCATCATTCAACATGATTATTATAGCTGATGTTCCTTATCCTAATTCTGCCTTCTCTCCATATCCCCTGCTTTCTTTGGTTTTATGAAATATATCTGTAGCTTTGTTAATATCATGGTCCCTTCTGGCAATCCTCCACCCTGCTATTTACCTCAGGAATTGGGCCTCAATCCCCTCATTTAGTTTCCAATCATTCCCAGGTTCCATTAACTACACACAGCTGCTTTCCTTCAGCAAATGCAGTATAAAAACCCTGTGATCACAACAAGGAGCTGCTAGTTTGTTGGTTGACTCTGAGGTGAGTAAACTTGTTTCATGGTTTGTAGGACTGCCAGTTCTAAGTCTAGCATCGCTCCTGGATACTGATTCTATGTTCGCTATGTCAAGAATGCCTTCCGACTCTGCGCATGTGTTCTGCACTTAGGTTTGTCCACCGCCTCGCTTGCATAACAGTTGAATATATTTAATATCATAACATCTACTGGTTTCTGTGCAGAGAATGCTACAGTCATACTTTTCTCTGGGTGAAGAAATTTTTCCTTATAGAGTCAGAGGGTTAAATAACAATGAATAGGCCCTTCATTGAAAAGGCAAGAGCTGACCATCAAACACCCTTTTACATTAATCCTAAATTATATTCCTGTTTTGTTCTTCCGTAACTCCCAGCACCTCTCACAAGTTTCTATCACCTGACTATATACTAAGAGTATTTTAGAGTAGAAAATTATCCTCCTAGCATTCTGTACATCTTTGAAAGGCAGGAGGAAAAGAAAGCATCAAGAGAAAATATTCAGGGAGAATGTGCAAATGACATTTGACAGCAGGAATAACCTAGGACATTGAGCTGTGAAACAGAAGCTCGACCAATCCCTCTGAGCTTCATCCTGGGCTGTAACGCTCAAAATCCTCACAGATTGATGTCAAACACCTCTATCTCGTTTGCATAATAGAGTTAAAAGGGTTTCTATGAAACTCCTGTTTATTCTTCTAAACCCTAGTGAATATAGATCTAACCAACCTAATCTCTCATACAGCAGTCTGGCCATCTCAAGAGTTAGTCAAGTAAATCTTTGTTATACTCTCTCCATTGGCAAGAGCATCCTTCCTCAAATGCAAAGAATATAACTGCACAGGAAGCTGCACACCAGGCAATCCAAGGCTGTGTGCAGCTGTACCAACATATCCTTGCTCCTGCACCCACAACAGGCATTCTCGCTTCTCCTCACTTTGCATTGGGCAGAAATACAGAAGCATGAAAGCACATACCACCAGGCTCAAGGAAAACTATTGTCAGACTATTGAATGGTATTAATACCGATTTACTGGACTATGAAATTGGCACTCGTTCATCAATCACGTTACTTACCTGTACACATGCAGAGCACCTCAGCTTTTGTCACTGAAGTGTTCTGAAGTTGCACTTAGCAATTCTTATACAGTTATTGATCTTTGTTCTACTTCTAATTCTATCACTTGCATAGATACTGTAAGGACCAAACATAATACACATTTCAAGAGTTAACAGCCAATTTGAATTATGTGTTAAAAGTCAACAATACTTTAGAATTAGTAAAATAGCTATTGAAGAGTTAGTAAGTGTAATCAACATTGTTCCTTGCCTGAATATGTCTAGTAGCCTTGGTTCCCAGGCTTTGAACAAAGAACTGTGTAATGAGCTAGGAGCTAGGTTCTCAAGGTTCGAGTTTTGCATGGTACCTTATTCAGCTGGGGTAACTATAC